>NC_091712.1:15000-1265000 GCF_041296265.1 Equus caballus
CACTCAGGTCAGGCATCCAGCTCTTTCGGCAGCTAAGAAACAACTCGCTCTGCATAGGGCTCTTACAGCCTACCGGGAACATGTCTTACAAAGGACTGTGAAACGCAGTTTCTTCCCAGCCCTGATCGGGATGAAGTAGAACTTCTGCTCTGCCGTGTGCAACATGGCCCTAGAGATGCAAGGCACAAAGTCCTGCCTTGTTTCCCCAAAGGGGAGACTAGTACCTCAGCGTCCAGCTTCCAGCTCTTGGAGCAGCTAAGAAACAGCTTGCTCTGCACAGGGCTCTTCCAGCCTACCTGGAACATGTCTTACAAAGGACTGTGAAACGCAGTTTCTTCCCATTCCTGATAAGGCTGAAGTAGAACTTCTGCTCTGGGTGTGCCACATTGACCTAGAGCTCAAAGGCACAACGTGCAGGCTTCTTTCCAAAGGGCGAGTTGGGACCCAGAGAATCTTGCTTCCAGCTCTTTGGGAAGCTAAGAAACAACTCGCTCTGCACAGTGCTCTTACAGCCTAGTGGGAACATCTCTTCCAAAGGCCTGTGAAACGCAGATTCTTTGCAGGCCTGATCTGGCTGAAGTAGGAATTCTGCTCTGGGTGTGCTACTTTGCCCTAGAGCTCAAAGGCACAACGTGCAGGCTTCTTTCCAAAGGGCGAGTTGGGCCCCACAGCATCTTGCTTCCAGCTCTTTGGGAAGCTAAGAAACAACTCGCTCTGCACAGTGCTCTTACAGCCTAGTGGGAACATCTCTTACAAAGGAATGTGAAACGCAGTTTCTTTGCAGGCCTGATCTGGTTGTAGCTGTTCTTCTGCTCTGGGTGTGCTACTTTGCCCTAGAGCTGAAAGGCACAACGTGCAGGCTTCTTTCCAAAGGGCGAGTTGTGCCCCACCGCATCTTGCTTCCAGCTCTTTGGGAAGCTAAGAAACAATTCGTTCTGCACAGTGCTCTTACAGCCTACCGGGAACATCTCTTCCAAAGGCCTGTGAAACGCAGTTTCTTTGCAGGCCTGATCTGCCTGAAGTGGGACCTCTGCGCTGGGTGTGCTACTTTGCCCTAGAGCTGAAAGGCACAACGTGCAGGCTTCTTTCCAAAGGGCGAGTTGGGCCCCACAGCATCTTGCTTCCAGCTCTTTGGGAAGCTAAGAAACAACTCGCTCTCCACAGTGCTCTTACAGCCTACCGGGAACATCTCTTCCAAAGGCCTGTGAAACGCAGTTTCTTTGCAGGCCTGATCTGGCTGAAGTGGGACCTCTCCTCTGAGTGTGCTACTTTGCCCTAGAGCTGAAAGGCACAACGTGCAGGCTTCTTTCCAAAGGGCGAGTTGGGCCCCACAGCATCCTGCTTCCAGCTCTTTGGGAAGCTAAGAAACAACTCGCTCTGCACAGTGCTCTTACAGCCTACCGGGAACATCTCGTCCAAAGGCCTGTGATACGCAGTTTCTTTGCAGGCCTGATCTGCCTGAAGTGGGACCTCTGCTCTGGGTCTGCTACTTTGCCCTAGAGCTGAAAGGCACAACGTGCAGGCTTCTTTCCAAAGGGCGAGTTGGGCCCCACAGCATCTTGCTTCCAGCTCTTTGGGAAGCTAAGAAACAACTCGCTCTGCACAGTGCTCTTACAGCCTAGTGGGAACATCTCTTCCAAAGGAATGTGAAACGCAGTTTCTTTGCAGGCCTGATCTGTCTGAAGTGGGACCTCTGCTCTGGGTGTGCTACTTTGCCCTAGAGCTGAAAGGCACAACGTGCAGGCTTCTTTCCACAGGGCGAGTTGGGCCCCATAGCATCTTGCTTCCAGCTCTTTGGGAACCTAAGAAACCACTCGCTCTGCACAGTTCTCTTACAGCCTATCGGGAGCATCTCTTCCAAAGGCCTGTGAAACGCAGTTTCTTTGCAGGCCTGATCTGGCTGAAGTAGGAATTCTGCTCTGGGTGTGCTACTTTGCCCTAGAGCTGAAAGGCACAACGTGCAGGCTTCTTTCCAAAGGGCGAGTTGGGCCCCACAGCATCTTGCTTCCAGCTCTTTGGGAAGCTAAGAAACAACTCGCTCTGCACAGTGCTCTTACAGCCTAGTGGGAACATCTCTTCCAAAGGAATGTGAAACGCAGTTTCTTTGCAGGCCTGATCTGGTTGTAGCTGTTCTTCTGCTCCGGGTGTGCTACTTTGCCCTAGAGCTGAAAGGCACAACGTGCAGGCTTCTTTCCAAGGGCGAGTTGGGCCCCACAGCATCTTGCTTCCAGCTCTTTGGGAAGCTAAGAAACAACTCGCTCTGCACAGTGCTCTTACAGCCTACCGGGAACATCTCTTCCAAAGGCCTGTGAAACGCAGTTTCTTTGCAGGCCTGATCTGGCTGAAGTAGGACTTCTGCTCTGGGTGTGCTACTTTGCCCTAGAGCTGAAAGGCACAACGTGCAGGCTTCTTTCCAAAGGGCGAGTTGGGCCCCACAGCATCTTGCTTCCAGCTCTTTGGGAAGCTAAGAAACAACTCGCTCTGCACAGTGCTCTTACAGCCTAGTGGGAACAATTCTTACAAAGGAATGTGAACCGCAGTTTCTTTGCAGGCCTGATCTGGCTGAAGTGGGACTTATGCTCTGGGTGTGCTACATTGCCCTAGAGCTGAAAGGCACAACGTGCAGTCTTCTTTCCAAAGGGCGAGTTGGGCCCCACAGCATCCTGCTTCCAGCTCTTTGGGAAGCTAAGAAACAACTCGCTCTGCACAGTGCTCTTACAGCCTACCGGGAACATCTCTTCCAAAGGCCTGTGAAACGCAGTTTCTTTGCAGGCCTGATCTGGCTGAAGTGGGACCTCTGCTCTGGGTGTGCTACTTTGCCCTAGACTTAAAAGCACAACGTGCAGGCTTCTTTTCAAAGGGCGAGTTGGGCCCCAAAGCATCTTGCTTCCAGCTCTTTGGG
This sequence comes from Equus caballus, assembly GCF_041296265.1. Lineage (NCBI taxonomy): Eukaryota > Metazoa > Chordata > Mammalia > Perissodactyla > Equidae > Equus > Equus caballus. Next base: position 17,903 of record NC_091712.1, read on the forward strand.
AAGCTAAGAAACAACTCGCTCTGCACAGTGCTCTTACAGCCTACCGGGAACATCTCTTCCAAAGGCCTGTGAAACGCAGTTTCTTCCCAGTCCTGATCAGGCTGAAGTAGAACTTCTGCTCTGGGTGTGCCACATTGACCTAGAGCTCAAAGGCACAACGTGCAGGCTTCTTTCCAAAGGGCGAGTTGGGACCCAGAGCATCTTGCTTCCAGCTCTTTGGGAAGCTAAGAAACAACTCGCTCTGCACAGTGCTTTTACAGCCAACCGGGAACATGACTTACAAAGGCCTGTGAAACGCAGTTTCTTTGCAGGCCTGATCTGGCTGAAGTAGAACTTCTGCTCTGGGTGTGCCACATTGCCCTAGAGCTGAAAGGCACAACGTGCAGGCTTCTTTCCAAAGGGCGAGTTGGGCCTCAGAGCATCTTGCTTCCAGCTCTTTGGGAAGCGAAGAAAGAACTCGCTCTGCACAGTGCTCTTACAGCCTACCAGGAACCTCTCTTCCAAAGGCCTGTGAAAGGCAGTTTCTTTGCAGGCCTGATCTGGCTGAAGTAGGACTTCTGCTCTGGGTGTGCTACTTTGCCCTAGAGCTGAAAGGCACTACGTGCAGGCTTCTTTCCAAAGGGCGAGTTGGGCCCCTCAGCATCTTTCTTCCAGCTCTTTGGGAAGCTGAGATACAACTCGCTCTGCACAGTGCTCTTACAGCCTACCGGGAGCATCTCTTCCAAAGGCCTGTGAAACGCAGTTTCATTGCAGGCCTGATCAGGATGAAGTGGGACTTCTGCTCTGGGTGTGCTCCATTGCCCTAGAGCTGAAAGGCACAACGTGCAGGCTTCTTTCCAAAGGGCGAGTTGGGCCCCACAGCATCTTGCTTCAAGCTCTTTTGGAAACTAAGGAACAACTCGCTCTGCACAGTGCTCTTACAGCCTACCGGGAACATCTCTTCCAAAGGCCTGTGAAACGCAGTTTCTTTGCAGGCCTGAGCTGGCTGAAGTAGGACTTCTGCTCTGGGTGTGCTACTTTGCCCTAGAGCTGAAAGGCACAACGTGCAGGCTTCTTTCCAAAGGGCGAGTTGGGCCCCATAGCATCTTGCTTCCAGCTCTTTGGGAACCTAAGAAACCACTCGCTCTGCACAGTGCTCTTACAGCCTACCGGGAAGATCTCTTCCAAAGGCCTGTGAAACGCAGTTTCTTTGCAGGCCTGATCTGGCTGAAGTAGGACTTCTGCTCTGGGTGTGCTACTTTGCCCTAGAGCTGAAAGGCACAACGTCCAGGCTTCTTTCCAAAGGGCGAGTTGGGCCTCAGAGCATCTTGCTTCCAGCTCTTTGGGAAGCGAAGAAAGAACTCGCTCTGCACAGTGCTCTTACAGCCTACCGGGAACCTCTCTTCCAAAGGCCTGTGAAACGCAGTTTCTTTGCAGGCCTGATCTGGCTGAAGTAGGACTTCTGCTCTGGGTGTGCTACTTTGCCCTAGAGCTGAAAGGCACTACGTGCAGGCTTCTTTCCAAAGGGCGAGTTGGGCCCCTCAGCATCTTTCTTCCAGCTCTTTGGGAAGCTAAGAAACAACTCGCTCTGCACAGTGCTCTTGCAGCCTACCGGGAGCATCTCTTCCAAAGGCCTGTGAAACGCAGTTTCATTGCAGGCCTGATCTGGATGAAGTGGGACTTCTGCTCTGGGTGTGCTACATTGCCCTAGAGCTGAAAGGCACAACGTGCAGGCTTCTTTCCAAAGGGCGAGTTGGGCCCCACAGCATCTTGCTTCCAGCTCTTTTGGAAGCTAAGAAACAACTCGCTCTGCACTGTGCTCTTACAGCCTACCGGGAACATCTCTTTAAAAGGCCTGTGAAACGCAGTTTCTTTGCAGGCCTGATCTGGCTGAAGTAGGACTTCTGCTCTGGGTGTGCTACTTTGCCCTAGAGCTGAAAGGCACTACGTGCAGGCTTCTTTCCAAAGGGCGAGTTGGGCCCCACAGCATCTTTCTTCCAGCTCTTTGGGAAGCTAAGAAAGAACTCGCTCTGCACAGTGCTCTTACAGCCTACCGGGAACATCTCTTCAAAAGGCCTGTGAAACGCAGTTTCTTTGCAGGCCTGATCTGGATGAAGTGGGACTTCTGCTCTGGGTGTGCTACTTTGCCCTAGAGCTGAAAGGCACTACGTGCAGGCTTCTTTCCAAAGGGCGAGTTGGGCCCCTCAGCATCTTTCTTCCAGCTCTTTGGGAAGCTAAGAAAGAACTCGCTCTGCACAGTGCTCTTACAGCCTACCGGGAGCATCTCTTCCAAAGGCCTGTGAAACGCAGTTTCTTTGCAGGCCTGATCTTGATGAAGTGGGACTTCTGCTCTGGGTGTGCTACTTTGCCCTAGAGCTGAAAGGCACAACGTGCAGGCTTCTTTCCAAAGGGTGAGTTGGGACCCACAGCATCTTGCTTCCAGCTCTTTGGGAACCTAAGAAACCACTCGCTCTGCACAGTGCTCTTACAGCCTACCGGGAACATCTCTTCCAAAGGCCTGTGAAACGCAGTTTCTTTGCAGGCCTGATCTGCCTGAAGTAGGAATTCTGCTCTGGGTGTGCTACTTTGCCCTAGAGCTGAAAGGCACAACGTGCAGGCTTCTTTCCAAAGGGCGAGTTGGGCCCCACAGCATCTTGCTTCCAGCTCTTTGGGAAGCTAAGAAACAACTCGCTCTGCACAGTGCTCTTACAGCCTAGGGGGAACAATTCTTACAAAGGAATGTGAACCGCAGTTTCTTTGCAGGCCTGATCTGGCTGAAGTGGGACCTCTGCTCTGGGTGTGCTACTTTGCCCTAGAGCTGAAAGGCACAACGTGCAGTCTTCTTTCCAAAGGGCGAGTTGGGCCCCACAGCATCCTGCTTCCAGCTCTTTGGGAAGCTAAGAAACAACTCGCTCTGCACAGTGCTCTTACAGCCTACCGGGAACATCTCTTCCAAAGGCCTGTGAAACGCAGTTTCTTCCCAGTCCTGATCAGTCTGAAGTAGAACTTCTGCTCTGGGTGTGCCACATTGACCTAGAGCTCAAAGGCACAACGTGCAGGCTTCTTTCCAAAGGGCGAGTTGGGACCCAGAGCATCTTGCTTCCAGCTCTTTGGGAAGCTAAGAAACAACTCGCTCTGCACAGTGCTTTTACAGCCAACCGGGAACATGACTTACAAAGGCCTGTGAAACGCAGTTTCTTTGCAGGCCTGATCTGGCTGAAGTAGAACTTCTGCTCTGGGTGTGCCACATTGCCCTAGAGCTGAAAGGCACAACGTGCAGGCTTCTTTCCAAAGGGCGAGTTGGGCCTCAGAGCATCTTGCTTCCAGCTCTTTGGGAAGCGAAGAAAGAACTCGCTCTGCACAGTGCTCTTACAGCCTACCAGGAACCTCTCTTCCAAAGGCCTGTGAAAGGCAGTTTCTTTGCAGGCCTGATCTGGCTGAAGTAGGACTTCTGCTCTGGGTGTGCTACTTTGCCCTAGAGCTGAAAGGCACTACGTGCAGGCTTCTTTCCAAAGGGCGAGTTGGGCCCCTCAGCATCTTTCTTCCAGCTCTTTGGGAAGCTAAGATACAACTCGCTCTGCGCAGTGCTCTTACAGCCTACCGGGAGCATCTCTTCCAAAGGCCTGTGAAACGCAGTTTCATTGCAGGCCTGATCTGGATGAAGTGGGACTTCTGCTCTGGGTGTGCTACATTGCCCTAGAGCTGAAAGGCACAACGTGCAGGCTTCTTTCCAAAGGGCGAGTTGGGCCCCACAGCATCTTGCTTCAAGCTCTTTTGGAAACTAAGGAACAACTCGCTCTGCACAGTGCTCTTACAGCTACCGGGAACATCTCTTCCAAAGGCCTGTGAAACGCAGTTTCTTTGCAGGCCTGACCTGGCTGAAGTAGGACTTCTGCTCTGGGTGTGCTACTTTGCCCTAGAGCTGAAAGGCACAACGTGCAGGCTTCTTTCCACAGGGCGAGTTGGGCCCCATAGCATCTTGCTTCCAGCTCTTTGGGAACCTAAGAAACCACTCGCTCTGCACAGTGCTCTTACAGCCTACCGGGAACATCTCTTCCAAAGGCCTGTGAAACGCAGTTTCTTTGCAGGCCTGATCTGGCTGAAGTGGGTCCTCTACTCTGGGTGTGCTACTTTGCCCTAGAGCTGAAAGGCACAACGTGCAGGCTTCTTTCCAAAGGACGAGTTGGGCCCCACAGCATCCTGCTTCCAGCTCTTTGGGAAGCTAAGAAACAACTCGGTCTGCACAGTGCTCTTACAGCCTACCGGGAACATCTCTTCCAAAGGCCTGTGAAACGCAGTTTCTTTGCAGGCCTGATCTGCCTGAAGTGGGACCTCTGCTCTGGGTGTGCTACTTTGCCCTAGAGCTGAAAGGCACAACGTGCAGGCTTCTTTCCAAAGGGCGAGTTGGGCCCCACAGCATCTTGCTTCCAGCTCTTTGGGAAGCTAAGAAACAACTCGCTCTGCACAGTGCTCTTACAGCCTACCGGGAACATCTCTTCCAAAGGCCTGTGAAACGCAGTTTCTTTGCAGGCCTGATCTGGCTGAAGTAGGACTTCTGCTCTGGGTGTGCTACTTTGCCCTAGAGCTGAAAGGCACTACGTGCAGGCTTCTTTCCAAAGGGCGAGTTGGGCCCCTCAGCATCTTTCTTCCAGCTCTTTGGGAAGCTAAGAAAGAACTCGCTCTGCACAGTGCTCTTACAGCCTACCGGGAACATCTCTTCCAAAGGCCTGTGAAACGCAGTTTCTTCCCAGTCCTGATCAGGCTGAAGTAGAACTTCTGCTCTGGGTGTGCCACATTGACCTAGAGCTCAAAGGCACAACGTGCAGGCTTCTTTCCAAAGGGCGAGTTGGGACCCAGAGCATCTTGCTTCCCGCTCTTTGGGAAGCTAAGAAACAACTCGCTCTGCACAGTGCTCTTACAGCCTAGTGGGAACAATTCTTACAAAGGAATGTGAACCGCAGTTTCTTTGCAGGCCTGATCTGGCTGAAGTGGGACTTATGCTCTGGGTGTGCTACATTGCCCTAGAGCTGAAAGGCACAACGTGCAGTCTTCTTTCCAAAGGGCGAGTTGGGCCCCACAGCATCCTGCTTCCAGCTCTTTGGGAAGCTAAGAAAGAACTCGCTCTGCACAGTGCTCTTACAGCCTACCGGGAGCATCTCTTCCAAAGGCCTGTGAAACGCAGTTTCTTTGCAGGCCTGATCTTGATGAAGTGGGACTTCTGCTCTGGGTGTGCTACTTTGCCCTAGAGCTGAAAGGCACAACGTGCAGGCTTCTTTCCAAAGGGTGAGTTGGGACCCACAGCATCTTGCTTCCAGCTCTTTGGGAACCTAAGAAACCACTCGCTCTGCACAGTGCTCTTACAGCCTACCGGGAACATCTCTTCCAAAGGCCTGTGAAACGCAGTTTCTTTGCAGGCCTGATCTGCCTGAAGTAGGAATTCTGCTCTGGGTGTGCTACTTTGCCCTAGAGCTGAAAGGCACAACGTGCAGGCTTCTTTCCAAAGGGCGAGTTGGGCCCCACAGCATCTTGCTTCCAGCTCTTTGGGAAGCTAAGAAACAACTCGCTCTGCACAGTGCTCTTACAGCCTAGGGGGAACAATTCTTACAAAGGAATGTGAACCGCAGTTTCTTTGCAGGCCTGATCTGGCTGAAGTGGGACCTCTGCTCTGGGTGTGCTACATTGCCCTAGAGCTGAAAGGCACAACGTGCAGTCTTCTTTCCAAAGGGCGAGTTGGGCCCCACAGCATCCTGCTTCCAGCTCTTTGGGAAGCTAAGAAACAACTCGCTCTGCACAGTGCTCTTACAGCCTACCGGGAACATCTCTTCCAAAGGCCTGTGAAACGCAGTTTCTTCCCAGTCCTGATCAGGCTGAAGTAGAACTTCTGCTCTGGGTGTGCCACATTGACCTAGAGCTCAAAGGCACAACGTGCAGGCTTCTTTCCAAAGGGCGAGTTGGGACCCAGAGCATCTTGCTTCCAGCTCTTTGGGAAGCTAAGAAACAACTCGCTCTGCACAGTGCTTTTACAGCCAACCGGGAACATGACTTACAAAGGCCTGTGAAACGCAGTTTCTTTGCAGGCCTGATCTGGCTGAAGTAGAACTTCTGCTCTGGGTGTGCCACATTGCCCTAGAGCTGAAAGGCACAACGTGCAGGCTTCTTTCCAAAGGGCGAGTTGGGCCTCAGAGCATCTTGCTTCCAGCTCTTTGGGAAGCGAAGAAAGAACTCGCTCTGCACAGTGCTCTTACAGCCTACCAGGAACCTCTCTTCCAAAGGCCTGTGAAAGGCAGTTTCTTTGCAGGCCTGATCTGGCTGAAGTAGGACTTCTGCTCTGGGTGTGCTACTTTGCCCTAGAGCTGAAAGGCACTACGTGCAGGCTTCTTTCCAAAGGGCGAGTTGGGCCCCTCAGCATCTTTCTTCCAGCTCTTTGGGAAGCTAAGATACAACTCGCTCTGCGCAGTGCTCTTACAGCCTACCGGGAGCATCTCTTCCAAAGGCCTGTGAAACGCAGTTTCATTGCAGGCCTGATCTGGATGAAGTGGGACTTCTGCTCTGGGTGTGCTACATTGCCCTAGAGCTGAAAGGCACAACGTGCAGGCTTCTTTCCAAAGGGCGAGTTGGGCCCCACAGCATCTTGCTTCAAGCTCTTTTGGAAACTAAGGAACAACTCGCTCTGCACAGTGCTCTTACAGCCTACCGGGAACATCTCTTCCAAAGGCCTGTGAAACGCAGTTTCTTTGCAGGCCTGACCTGGCTGAAGTAGGACTTCTGCTCTGGGTGTGCTACTTTGCCCTAGAGCTGAAAGGCACAACGTGCAGGCTTCTTTCCACAGGGCGAGTTGGGCCCCATAGCATCTTGCTTCCAGCTCTTTGGGAACCTAAGAAACCACTCGCTCTGCACAGTGCTCTTACAGCCTACCGGGAACATCTCTTCCAAAGGCCTGTGAAACGCAGTTTCTTTGCAGGCCTGATCTGGCTGAAGTGGGTCCTCTACTCTGGGTGTGCTACTTTGCCCTAGAGCTGAAAGGCACAACGTGCAGGCTTCTTTCCAAAGGACGAGTTGGGCCCCACAGCATCCTGCTTCCAGCTCTTTGGGAAGCTAAGAAACAACTCGGTCTGCACAGTGCTCTTACAGCCTACCGGGAACATCTCTTCCAAAGGCCTGTGAAACGCAGTTTCTTTGCAGGCCTGATCTGCCTGAAGTGGGACCTCTGCTCTGGGTGTGCTACTTTGCCCTAGAGCTGAAAGGCACAACGTGCAGGCTTCTTTCCAAAGGGCGAGTTGGGCCCCACAGCATCTTGCTTCCAGCTCTTTGGGAAGCTAAGAAACAACTCGCTCTGCACAGTGCTCTTACAGCCTACCGGGAACATCTCTTCCAAAGGCCTGTGAAACGCAGTTTCTTTGCAGGCCTGATCTGGCTGAAGTAGGACTTCTGCTCTGGGTGTGCTACTTTGCCCTAGAGCTGAAAGGCACTACGTGCAGGCTTCTTTCCAAAGGGCGAGTTGGGCCCCTCAGCATCTTTCTTCCAGCTCTTTGGGAAGCTAAGAAAGAACTCGCTCTGCACAGTGCTCTTACAGCCTACCGGGAACATCTCTTCCAAAGGCCTGTGAAACGCAGTTTCTTCCCAGTCCTGATCAGGCTGAAGTAGAACTTCTGCTCTGGGTGTGCCACATTGACCTAGAGCTCAAAGGCACAACGTGCAGGCTTCTTTCCAAAGGGCGAGTTGGGACCCAGAGCATCTTGCTTCCCGCTCTTTGGGAAGCTAAGAAACAACTCGCTCTGCACAGTGCTCTTACAGCCTAGTGGGAACAATTCTTACAAAGGAATGTGAACCGCAGTTTCTTTGCAGGCCTGATCTGGCTGAAGTGGGACTTATGCTCTGGGTGTGCTACATTGCCCTAGAGCTGAAAGGCACAACGTGCAGTCTTCTTTCCAAAGGGCGAGTTGGGCCCCACAGCATCCTGCTTCCAGCTCTTTGGGAAGCTAAGAAACAACTCGCTCTGCACAGTGCTCTTACAGCCTACCGGGAACATCTCTTCCAAAGGCCTGTGAAACGCAGTTTCTTCCCAGTCCTGATCAGGCTGAAGTAGAACTTCTGCTCTGGGTGTGCTACATTGACCTAGAGCTCAAAGGCACAACGTGCAGGCTTCTTTCCAAAGGGCGAGTTGGGACCCAGAGCATCTTGCTTCCAGCTCTTTGGGAAGCTAAGAAACAACTCGCTCTGCACAGTGCTTTTACAGCCAACCGGGAACATGACTTACAAAGGCCTGTGAAACGCAGTTTCTTTGCAGGCCTGATCTGGCTGAAGTAGAACTTCTGCTCTGGGTGTGCCACATTGCCCTAGAGCTGAAAGGCACAACGTGCAGGCTTCTTTCCAAAGGGCGAGTTGGGCCTCAGAGCATCTTGCTTCCAGCTCTTTGGGAAGCGAAGAAAGAACTCGCTCTGCACAGTGCTCTTACAGCCTACCAGGAACCTCTCTTCCAAAGGCCTGTGAAAGGCAGTTTCTTTGCAGGCCTGATCTGGCTGAAGTAGGACTTCTGCTCTGGGTGTGCTACTTTGCCCTAGAGCTGAAAGGCACTACGTGCAGGCTTCTTTCCAAAGGGCGAGTTGGGCCCCTCAGCATCTTTCTTCCAGCTCTTTGGGAAGCTAAGATACAACTCGCTCTGCACAGTGCTCTTACAGCCTACCGGGAGCATCTCTTCCAAAGGCCTGTGAAACGCAGTTTCTTTGCAGGCCTGATCTGGATGAAGTGGGACTTCTGCTCTGGGTGTGCTACTTTGCCCTAGAGCTGAAAGGCACTACGTGCAGGCTTCTTTCCAAAGGGCGAGTTGGGCCCCTCAGCATCTTTCTTCCAGCTCTTTGGGAAGCTAAGAAAGAACTCGCTCTGCACAGTGCTCTTACAGCCTACCGGGAGCATCTCTTCCAAAGGCCTGTGAAACGCAGTTTCTTTGCAGGCCTGATCTTGATGAAGTGGGACTTCTGCTCTGGGTGTGCTACTTTGCCCTAGAGCTGAAAGGCACAACGTGCAGGCTTCTTTCCAAAGGGTGAGTTGGGACCCACAGCATCTTGCTTCCAGCTCTTTGGGAACCTAAGAAACCACTCGCTCTGCACAGTGCTCTTACAGCCTACCGGGAACATCTCTTCCAAAGGCCTGTGAAACGCAGTTTCTTTGCAGGCCTGATCTGCCTGAAGTAGGAATTCTGCTCTGGGTGTGCTACTTTGCCCTAGAGCTGAAAGGCACAACGTGCAGGCTTCTTTCCAAAGGGCGAGTTGGGCCCCACAGCATCTTGCTTCCAGCTCTTTGGGAAGCTAAGAAACAACTCGCTCTGCACAGTGCTCTTACAGCCTAGGGGGAACAATTCTTACAAAGGAATGTGAACCGCAGTTTCTTTGCAGGCCTGATCTGGCTGAAGTGGGACCTCTGCTCTGGGTGTGCTACTTTGCCCTAGAGCTGAAAGGCACAACGTGCAGTCTTCTTTCCAAAGGGCGAGTTGGGCCCCACAGCATCCTGCTTCCAGCTCTTTGGGAAGCTAAGAAACAACTCGCTCTGCACAGTGCTCTTACAGCCTACCGGGAACATCTCTTCCAAAGGCCTGTGAAACGCAGTTTCTTCCCAGTCCTGATCAGGCTGAAGTAGAACTTCTGCTCTGGGTGTGCTACATTGACCTAGAGCTCAAAGGCACAACGTGCAGGCTTCTTTCCAAAGGGCGAGTTGGGACCCAGAGCATCTTGCTTCCAGCTCTTTGGGAAGCTAAGAAACAACTCGCTCTGCACAGTGCTTTTACAGCCAACCGGGAACATGACTTACAAAGGCCTGTGAAACGCAGTTTCTTTGCAGGCCTGATCTGGCTGAAGTAGAACTTCTGCTCTGGGTGTGCCACATTGCCCTAGAGCTGAAAGGCACAACGTGCAGGCTTCTTTCCAAAGGGCGAGTTGGGCCTCAGAGCATCTTGCTTCCAGCTCTTTGGGAAGCGAAGAAAGAACTCGCTCTGCACAGTGCTCTTACAGCCTACCAGGAACCTCTCTTCCAAAGGCCTGTGAAAGGCAGTTTCTTTGCAGGCCTGATCTGGCTGAAGTAGGACTTCTGCTCTGGGTGTGCTACTTTGCCCTAGAGCTGAAAGGCACTACGTGCAGGCTTCTTTCCAAAGGGCGAGTTGGGCCCCTCAGCATCTTTCTTCCAGCTCTTTGGGAAGCTAAGATACAACTCGCTCTGCACAGTGCTCTTACAGCCTACCGGGAGCATCTCTTCCAAAGGCCTGTGAAACGCAGTTTCATTGCAGGCCTGATCTGGATGAAGTGGGACTTCTGCTCTGGGTGTGCTACATTGCCCTAGAGCTGAAAGGCACAACGTGCAGGCTTCTTTCCAAAGGGCGAGTTGGGCCCCACAGCATCTTGCTTCCAGCTCTTTTGGAAGCTAAGAAACAACTCGCTCTGCACAGTGCTCTTACAGCCTACCGGGAACATGTCTTCCAAAGGCCTGTGAAAGGCAGTTTCTTTGCAGGCCTGATCTGGCTGAAGTAGGACTTCTGCTCTGGGTGTGCTACTTTGCCCTAGAGCTGAAAGGCACTATGTGCAGGCTTCTTTCCAAAGGGCGAGTTGGGCCCCTCAGCATCTTTCTTCCAGCTCTTTGGGAAGCTAAGAAAGAACTCGCTCTGCACAGTGCTCTTACAGCCTACCGGGAGCATCTCTTCCAAAGGCCTGTGAAACGCAGTTTCTTTGCAGGCCTGATCTGGATGAAGTGGGACTTCTGCTCTGGGTGTGCTACATTGCCCTAGAGCTGAAAGGCACAACGTGCAGGCTTCTTTCCAAAGGGTGAGTTGGAACCCACAGCATCTTGCTTCCAGCTCTTTTGGAAGCTAAGAAACAACTCGCTCTGCACAGTGCTCTTACAGCCTACCGGGAACATCTCTTCCAAAGGCCTGTGAAACGCAGTTTCTTTGCAGGCCTGATCTGGCTGAAGTAGGACTTCTGCTCTGGGTGTGCTACTTTGCCCTAGAGCTGAAAGGCACAACGTGCAGGCTTCTTTCCACAGGGCGAGTTGGGCCCCATAGCATCTTGCTTCCAGCTCTTTGGGAACCTAAGAAACCACTCGCTCTGCACAGTGCTCTTACAGCCTACCGGGAGCATCTCTTCCAAAGGCCTGTGAAACGCAGTTTCTTTGCAGGCCTGATCTGGCTGAAGTAGGACTTCTGCTCTGGGTGTGCTACTTTGCCCTAGAGCTGAAAGGCACAACGTCCAGGCTTCTTTCCAAAGGGCGAGTTGGGCCTCAGAGCATCTTGCTTCCAGCTCTTTGGGAAGCGAAGAAAGAACTCGCTCTGCACAGTGCTCTTACAGCCTACCGGGAACCTCTCTTCCAAAGGCCTGTGAAACGCAGTTTCTTTGCAGGCCTGATCTGGCTGAAGTAGGACTTCTGCTCTGGGTGTGCTACTTTGCCCTAGAGCTGAAAGGCACTACGTGCAGGCTTCTTTCCAAAGGGCGAGTTGGGCCCCTCAGCATCTTTCTTCCAGCTCTTTGGGAAGCTAAGAAACAACTCGCTCTGCACAGTGCTCTTGCAGCCTACCGGGAGCATCTCTTCCAAAGGCCTGTGAAACGCAGTTTCATTGCAGGCCTGATCTGGATGAAGTGGGACTTCTGCTCTGGGTGTGCTACATTGCCCTAGAGCTGAAAGGCACAACGTGCAGGCTTCTTTCCAAAGGGCGAGTTGGGCCCCACAGCATCTTGCTTCCAGCTCTTTTGGAAGCTAAGAAACAACTCGCTCTGCACTGTGCTCTTACAGCCTACCGGGAACATCTCTTTAAAAGGCCTGTGAAACGCAGTTTCTTTGCAGGCCTGATCTGGCTGAAGTAGGACTTCTGCTCTGGGTGTGCTACTTTGCCCTAGAGCTGAAAGGCACTACGTGCAGGCTTCTTTCCAAAGGGCGAGTTGGGCCCCACAGCATCTTTCTTCCAGCTCTTTGGGAAGCTAAGAAAGAACTCGCTCTGCACAGTGCTCTTACAGCCTACCGGGAACATCTCTTCAAAAGGCCTGTGAAACGCAGTTTCTTTGCAGGCCTGATCTGGATGAAGTGGGACTTCTGCTCTGGGTGTGCTACTTTGCCCTAGAGCTGAAAGGCACAACGTGCAGGCTTCTTTCCAAAGGGTGAGTTGGGACCCACAGCATCTTGCTTCCAGCTCTTTGGGAACCTAAGAAACCACTCGCTCTGCACAGTGCTCTTACAGCCTACCGGGAACATCTCTTCCAAAGGCCTGTGAAACGCAGTTTCTTTGCAGGCCTGATCTGCCTGAAGTAGGAATTCTGCTCTGGGTGTGCTACTTTGCCCTAGAGCTGAAAGGCACAACGTGCAGGCTTCTTTCCAAAGGGCGAGTTGGGCCCCACAGCATCTTGCTTCCAGCTCTTTGGGAAGCTAAGAAACAACTCGCTCTGCACAGTGCTCTTACAGCCTAGGGGGAACAATTCTTACAAAGGAATGTGAACCGCAGTTTCTTTGCAGGCCTGATCTGGCTGAAGTGGGACCTCTGCTCTGGGTGTGCTACTTTGCCCTAGAGCTGAAAGGCACAACGTGCAGTCTTCTTTCCAAAGGGCGAGTTGGGCCCCACAGCATCCTGCTTCCAGCTCTTTGGGAAGCTAAGAAACAACTCGCTCTGCACAGTGCTCTTACAGCCTACCGGGAACATCTCTTCCAAAGGCCTGTGAAACGCAGTTTCTTCCCAGTCCTGATCAGGCTGAAGTAGAACTTCTGCTCTGGGTGTGCCACATTGACCTAGAGCTCAAAGGCACAACGTGCAGGCTTCTTTCCAAAGGGCGAGTTGGGACCCAGAGCATCTTGCTTCCAGCTCTTTGGGAAGCTAAGAAACAACTCGCTCTGCACAGTGCTTTTACAGCCAACCGGGAACATGACTTACAAAGGCCTGTGAAACGCAGTTTCTTTGCAGGCCTGATCTGGCTGAAGTAGAACTTCTGCTCTGGGTGTGCCACATTGCCCTAGAGCTGAAAGGCACAACGTGCAGGCTTCTTTCCAAAGGGCGAGTTGGGCCTCAGAGCATCTTGCTTCCAGCTCTTTGGGAAGCGAAGAAAGAACTCGCTCTGCACAGTGCTCTTACAGCCTACCAGGAACCTCTCTTCCAAAGGCCTGTGAAAGGCAGTTTCTTTGCAGGCCTGATCTGGCTGAAGTAGGACTTCTGCTCTGGGTGTGCTACTTTGCCCTAGAGCTGAAAGGCACTACGTGCAGGCTTCTTTCCAAAGGGCGAGTTGGGCCCCTCAGCATCTTTCTTCCAGCTCTTTGGGAAGCTAAGATACAACTTGCTCTGCGCAGTGCTCTTACAGCCTACCGGGAGCATCTCTTCCAAAGGCCTGTGAAACGCAGTTTCATTGCAGGCCTGATCTGGATGAAGTGGGACTTCTGCTCTGGGTGTGCTACATTGCCCTAGAGCTGAAAGGCACAACGTGCAGGCTTCTTTCCAAAGGGCGAGTTGGGCCCCACAGCATCTTGCTTCAAGCTCTTTTGGAAACTAAGGAACAACTCGCTCTGCACAGTGCTCTTACAGCCTACCGGGAACATCTCTTCCAAAGGCCTGTGAAACGCAGTTTCTTTGCAGGCCTGACCTGGCTGAAGTAGGACTTCTGCTCTGGGTGTGCTACTTTGCCCTAGAGCTGAAAGGCACAACGTGCAGGCTTCTTTCCACAGGGCGAGTTGGGCCCCATAGCATCTTGCTTCCAGCTCTTTGGGAACCTAAGAAACCACTCGCTCTGCACAGTGCTCTTACAGCCTACCGGGAACATCTCTTCCAAAGGCCTGTGAAACGCAGTTTCTTTGCAGGCCTGATCTGGCTGAAGTGGGTCCTCTACTCTGGGTGTGCTACTTTGCCCTAGAGCTGAAAGGCACAACGTGCAGGCTTCTTTCCAAAGGACGAGTTGGGCCCCACAGCATCCTGCTTCCAGCTCTTTGGGAAGCTAAGAAACAACTCGGTCTGCACAGTGCTCTTACAGCCTACCGGGAACATCTCTTCCAAAGGCCTGTGAAACGCAGTTTCTTTGCAGGCCTGATCTGCCTGAAGTGGGACCTCTGCTCTGGGTGTGCTACTTTGCCCTAGAGCTGAAAGGCACAACGTGCAGGCTTCTTTCCAAAGGGCGAGTTGGGCCCCACAGCATCTTGCTTCCAGCTCTTTGGGAAGCTAAGAAACAACTCGCTCTGCACAGTGCTCTTACAGCCTACCGGGAACATGTCTTCCAAAGGCCTGTGAAACGCAGTTTCTTTGCAGGCCTGATCTGGCTGAAGTAGGACTTCTGCTCTGGGTGTGCTACTTTGCCCTAGAGCTGAAAGGCACTACGTGCAGGCTTCTTTCCAAAGGGCGAGTTGGGCCCCTCAGCATCTTTCTTCCAGCTCTTTGGGAAGCTAAGAAAGAACTCGCTCTGCACAGTGCTCTTACAGCCTACCGGGAACATCTCTTCCAAAGGCCTGTGAAACGCAGTTTCTTCCCAGTCCTGATCAGGCTGAAGTAGAACTTCTGCTCTGGGTGTGCCACATTGACCTAGAGCTCAAAGGCACAACGTGCAGGCTTCTTTCCAAAGGGCGAGTTGGGACCCAGAGCATCTTGCTTCCCGCTCTTTGGGAAGCTAAGAAACAACTCGCTCTGCACAGTGCTCTTACAGCCTAGTGGGAACAATTCTTACAAAGGAATGTGAACCGCAGTTTCTTTGCAGGCCTGATCTGGCTGAAGTGGGACTTATGCTCTGGGTGTGCTACATTGCCCTAGAGCTGAAAGGCACAACGTGCAGTCTTCTTTCCAAAGGGCGAGTTGGGCCCCACAGCATCCTGCTTCCAGCTCTTTGGGAAGCTAAGAAACAACTCGCTCTGCACAGTGCTCTTACAGCCTACCGGGAACATCTCTTCCAAAGGCCTGTGAAACGCAGTTTCTTCCCAGTCCTGATCAGGCTGAAGTAGAACTTCTGCTCTGGGTGTGCTACATTGACCTAGAGCTCAAAGGCACAACGTGCAGGCTTCTTTCCAAAGGGCGAGTTGGGACCCAGAGCATCTTGCTTCCAGCTCTTTGGGAAGCTAAGAAACAACTCGCTCTGCACAGTGCTTTTACAGCCAACCGGGAACATGACTTACAAAGGCCTGTGAAACGCAGTTTCTTTGCAGGCCTGATCTGGCTGAAGTAGAACTTCTGCTCTGGGTGTGCCACATTGCCCTAGAGCTGAAAGGCACAACGTGCAGGCTTCTTTCCAAAGGGCGAGTTGGGCCTCAGAGCATCTTGCTTCCAGCTCTTTGGGAAGCGAAGAAAGAACTCGCTCTGCACAGTGCTCTTACAGCCTACCAGGAACCTCTCTTCCAAAGGCCTGTGAAAGGCAGTTTCTTTGCAGGCCTGATCTGGCTGAAGTAGGACTTCTGCTCTGGGTGTGCTACTTTGCCCTAGAGCTGAAAGGCACTACGTGCAGGCTTCTTTCCAAAGGGCGAGTTGGGCCCCTCAGCATCTTTCTTCCAGCTCTTTGGGAAGCTAAGATACAACTCGCTCTGCACAGTGCTCTTACAGCCTACCGGGAGCATCTCTTCCAAAGGCCTGTGAAACGCAGTTTCATTGCAGGCCTGATCTGGATGAAGTGGGACTTCTGCTCTGGGTGTGCTACATTGCCCTAGAGCTGAAAGGCACAACGTGCAGGCTTCTTTCCAAAGGGCGAGTTGGGCCCCACAGCATCTTGCTTCCAGCTCTTTTGGAAGCTAAGAAACAACTCGCTCTGCACAGTGCTCTTACAGCCTACCGGGAACATCTCTTCCAAAGGCCTGTGAAACGCAGTTTCTTTGCAGGCCTGATCTGGCTGAAGTAGGACTTCTGCTCTGGGTGTGCTACTTTGCCCTAGAGCTGAAAGGCACTATGTGCAGGCTTCTTTCCAAAGGGCGAGTTGGGCCCCTCAGCATCTTTCTTCCAGCTCTTTGGGAAGCTAAGAAAGAACTCGCTCTGCACAGTGCTCTTACAGCCTACCGGGAGCATCTCTTCCAAAGGCCTGTGAAACGCAGTTTCTTTGCAGGCCTGATCTGGATGAAGTGGGACTTCTGCTCTGGGTGTGCTACATTGCCCTAGAGCTGAAAGGCACAACGTGCAGGCTTCTTTCCAAAGGGTGAGTTGGAACCCACAGCATCTTGCTTCCAGCTCTTTTGGAAGCTAAGAAACAACTCGCTCTGCACAGTGCTCTTACAGCCTACCGGGAACATCTCTTCCAAAGGCCTGTGAAACGCAGTTTCTTTGCAGGCCTGATCTGGCTGAAGTAGGACTTCTGCTCTGGGTGTGCTACTTTGCCCTAGAGCTGAAAGGCACAACGTGCAGGCTTCTTTCCACAGGGCGAGTTGGGCCCCATAGCATCTTGCTTCCAGCTCTTTGGGAACCTAAGAAACCACTCGCTCTGCACAGTGCTCTTACAGCCTACCGGGAGCATCTCTTCCAAAGGCCTGTGAAACGCAGTTTCTTTGCAGGCCTGATCTGGCTGAAGTAGGAATTCTGCTCTGGGTGTGCTACTTTGCCCTAGAGCTGAAAGGCACAACGTGCAGGCTTCTTTCCAAAGGGCGAGTTGGGCCCCACAGCATCTTGCTTCCAGCTCTTTGGGAAGCTAAGAAACAACTCGCTCTGCACAGTGCTCTTACAGCCTAGTGGGAACAATTCTTACAAAGGAATGTGAACCGCAGTTTCTTTGCAGGCCTGATCTGGCTGAAGTGGGACTTATGCTCTGGGTGTGCTACATTGCCCTAGAGCTGAAAGGCACAACGTGCAGTCTTCTTTCCAAAGGGCGAGTTGGGCCCCACAGCATCCTGCTTCCAGCTCTTTGGGAAGCTAAGAAACAACTCGCTCTGCACAGTGCTCTTACAGCCTACCGGGAACATCTCTTCCAAAGGCCTGTGAAACGCAGTTTCTTTGCAGGCCTGATCTGGCTGAAGTGGGACCTCTGCTCTGGGTGTGCTACTTTGCCCTAGACTTAAAAGCACAACGTGCAGGCTTCTTTTCAAAGGGCGAGTTGGGCCCCAAAGCATCTTGCTTCCAGCTCTTTGGGAAGCTAAGAAACAACTCGCTCTGCACAGTGCTCTTACAGCCTACCGGGAACATCTCTTCCAAAGGCCTGTGAAACGCAGTTTCTTCCCAGTCCTGATCAGGCTGAAGTAGAACTTCTGCTCTGGGTGTGCCACATTGACCTAGAGCTCAAAGGCACAACGTGCAGGCTTCTTTCCAAAGGGCGAGTTGGGACCCAGAGCATCTTGCTTCCAGCTCTTTGGGAAGCTAAGAAACAACTCGCTGTGCACAGTGCTTTTACAGCCAACCGGGAACATGACTTACAAAGGCCTGTGAAACGCAGTTTCTTTGCAGGCCTGATCTGGCTGAAGTAGAACTTCTGCTCTGGGTGTGCCACATTGCCCTAGAGCTGAAAGGCACAACGTGCAGGCTTCTTTCCAAATGGCGAGTTGGGCCTCAGAGCATCTTGCTTCCAGCTCTTTGGGAAGCGAAGAAAGAACTCGCTCTGCACAGTGCTCTTACAGCCTACCAGGAACCTCTCTTCCAAAGGCCTGTGAAAGGCAGTTTCTTTGCAGGCCTGATCTGGCTGAAGTAGGACTTCTGCTCTGGGTGTGCTACTTTGCCCTAGAGCTGAAAGGCACTACGTGCAGGCTTCTTTCCAAAGGGCGAGTTGGGCCCCTCAGCATCTTTCTTCCAGCTCTTTGGGAAGCTGAGATACAACTCGCTCTGCACAGTGCTCTTACAGCCTACCGGGAGCATCTCTTCCAAAGGCCTGTGAAACGCAGTTTCATTGCAGGCCTGATCAGGATGAAGTGGGACTTCTGCTCTGGGTGTGCTCCATTGCCCTAGAGCTGAAAGGCACAACGTGCAGGCTTCTTTCCAAAGGGCGAGTTGGGCCCCACAGCATCTTGCTTCAAGCTCTTTTGGAAACTAAGGAACAACTCGCTCTGCACAGTGCTCTTACAGCCTACCGGGAACATCTCTTCCAAAGGCCTGTGAAACGCAGTTTCTTTGCAGGCCTGAGCTGGCTGAAGTAGGACTTCTGCTCTGGGTGTGCTACTTTGCCCTAGAGCTGAAAGGCACAACGTGCAGGCTTCTTTCCAAAGGGCGAGTTGGGCCCCATAGCATCTTGCTTCCAGCTCTTTGGGAACCTAAGAAACCACTCGCTCTGCACAGTGCTCTTACAGCCTACCGGGAAGATCTCTTCCAAAGGCCTGTGAAACGCAGTTTCTTTGCAGGCCTGATCTGGCTGAAGTAGGACTTCTGCTCTGGGTGTGCTACTTTGCCCTAGAGCTGAAAGGCACAACGTCCAGGCTTCTTTCCAAAGGGCGAGTTGGGCCTCAGAGCATCTTGCTTCCAGCTCTTTGGGAAGCGAAGAAAGAACTCGCTCTGCACAGTGCTCTTACAGCCTACCGGGAACCTCTCTTCCAAAGGCCTGTGAAACGCAGTTTCTTTGCAGGCCTGATCTGGCTGAAGTAGGACTTCTGCTCTGGGTGTGCTACTTTGCCCTAGAGCTGAAAGGCACTACGTGCAGGCTTCTTTCCAAAGGGCGAGTTGGGCCCCACAGCATCTTTCTTCCAGCTCTTTGGGAAGCTAAGAAAGAACTCGCTCTGCACAGTGCTCTTACAGCCTACCGGGAACATCTCTTCAAAAGGCCTGTGAAACGCAGTTTCTTTGCAGGCCTGATCTGGATGAAGTGGGACTTCTGCTCTGGGTGTGCTACTTTGCCCTAGAGCTGAAAGGCACTACGTGCAGGCTTCTTTCCAAAGGGCGAGTTGGGCCCCTCAGCATCTTTCTTCCAGCTCTTTGGGAAGCTAAGAAAGAACTCGCTCTGCACAGTGCTCTTACAGCCTACCGGGAGCATCTCTTCCAAAGGCCTGTGAAACGCAGTTTCTTTGCAGGCCTGATCTGCCTGAAGTAGGAATTCTGCTCTGGGTGTGCTACTTTGCCCTAGAGCTGAAAGGCACAACGTGCAGGCTTCTTTCCAAAGGGCGAGTTGGGCCCCACAGCATCTTGCTTCCAGCTCTTTGGGAAGCTAAGAAACAACTCGCTCTGCACAGTGCTCTTACAGCCTAGGGGGAACAATTCTTACAAAGGAATGTGAACCGCAGTTTCTTTGCAGGCCTGATCTGGCTGAAGTGGGACCTCTGCTCTGGGTGTGCTACTTTGCCCTAGAGCTGAAAGGCACAACGTGCAGTCTTCTTTCCAAAGGGCGAGTTGGGCCCCACAGCATCCTGCTTCCAGCTCTTTGGGAAGCTAAGAAACAACTCGCTCTGCACAGTGCTCTTACAGCCTACCGGGAACATCTCTTCCAAAGGCCTGTGAAACGCAGTTTCTTCCCAGTCCTGATCAGGCTGAAGTAGAACTTCTGCTCTGGGTGTGCCACATTGACCTAGAGCTCAAAGGCACAACGTGCAGGCTTCTTTCCAAAGGACGAGTTGGGACCCAGAGCATCTTGCTTCCAGCTCTTTGGGAAGCTAAGAAACAACTCGCTCTGCACAGTGCTTTTACAGCCAACCGGGAACATGACTTACAAAGGCCTGTGAAACGCAGTTTCTTTGCAGGCCTGATCTGGCTGAAGTAGAACTTCTGCTCTGGGTGTGCCACATTGCCCTAGAGCTGAAAGGCACAACGTGCAGGCTTCTTTCCAAAGGGCGAGTTGGGCCTCAGAGCATCTTGCTTCCAGCTCTTTGGGAAGCGAAGAAAGAACTCGCTCTGCACAGTGCTCTTACAGCCTACCAGGAACCTCTCTTCCAAAGGCCTGTGAAAGGCAGTTTCTTTGCAGGCCTGATCTGGCTGAAGTAGGACTTCTGCTCTGGGTGTGCTACTTTGCCCTAGAGCTGAAAGGCACTACGTGCAGGCTTCTTTCCAAAGGGCGAGTTGGGCCCCTCAGCATCTTTCTTCCAGCTCTTTGGGAAGCTAAGATACAACTCGCTCTGCACAGTGCTCTTACAGCCTACCGGGAGCATCTCTTCCAAAGGCCTGTGAAACGCAGTTTCATTGCAGGCCTGATCTGGATGAAGTGGGACTTCTGCTCTGGGTGTGCTACATTGCCCTAGAGCTGAAAGGCACAACGTGCAGGCTTCTTTCCAAAGGGCGAGTTGGGCCCCACAGCATCTTGCTTCCAGCTCTTTTGGAAGCTAAGAAACAACTCGCTCTGCACAGTGCTCTTACAGCCTACCGGGAACATCTCTTCCAAAGGCCTGTGAAACGCAGTTTCTTTGCAGGCCTGATCTGGCTGAAGTAGGACTTCTGCTCTGGGTGTGCTACTTTGCCCTAGAGCTGAAAGGCACTATGTGCAGGCTTCTTTCCAAAGGGCGAGTTGGGCCCCTCAGCATCTTTCTTCCAGCTCTTTGGGAAGCTAAGAAAGAACTCGCTCTGCACAGTGCTCTTACAGCCTACCGGGAGCATCTCTTCCAAAGGCCTGTGAAACGCAGTTTCTTTGCAGGCCTGATCTGGATGAAGTGGGACTTCTGCTCTGGGTGTGCTACATTGCCCTAGAGCTGAAAGGCACAACGTGCAGGCTTCTTTCCAAAGGGTGAGTTGGAACCCACAGCATCTTGCTTCCAGCTCTTTTGGAAGCTAAGAAACAACTCGCTCTGCACAGTGCTCTTACAGCCTACCGGGAACATCTCTTCCAAAGGCCTGTGAAACGCAGTTTCTTTGCAGGCCTGATCTGGCTGAAGTAGGACTTCTGCTCTGGGTGTGCTACTTTGCCCTAGAGCTGAAAGGCACAACGTGCAGGCTTCTTTCCACAGGGCGAGTTGGGCCCCATAGCATCTTGCTTCCAGCTCTTTGGGAACCTAAGAAACCACTCGCTCTGCACAGTGCTCTTACAGCCTACCGGGAGCATCTCTTCCAAAGGCCTGTGAAACGCAGTTTCTTTGCAGGCCTGATCTGGCTGAAGTAGGAATTCTGCTCTGGGTGTGCTACTTTGCCCTAGAGCTGAAAGGCACAACGTGCAGGCTTCTTTCCAA
The DNA here is from genome assembly GCF_041296265.1 of Equus caballus. NCBI lineage: Eukaryota > Metazoa > Chordata > Mammalia > Perissodactyla > Equidae > Equus > Equus caballus. The sequence goes on from NC_091712.1 coordinate 38,852, forward strand.
AGGGCGAGTTGGGCCCCACAGCATCTTGCTTCCAGCTCTTTGGGAAGCTAAGAAACAACTCGCTCTGCACAGTGCTCTTACAGCCTAGTGGGAACAATTCTTACAAAGGAATGTGAACCGCAGTTTCTTTGCAGGCCTGATCTGGCTGAAGTGGGACTTATGCTCTGGGTGTGCTACATTGCCCTAGAGCTGAAAGGCACAACGTGCAGTCTTCTTTCCAAAGGGCGAGTTGGGCCCCACAGCATCCTGCTTCCAGCTCTTTGGGAAGCTAAGAAACAACTCGCTCTGCACAGTGCTCTTACAGCCTACCGGGAACATCTCTTCCAAAGGCCTGTGAAACGCAGTTTCTTTGCAGGCCTGATCTGGCTGAAGTGGGACCTCTGCTCTGGGTGTGCTACTTTGCCCTAGACTTAAAAGCACAACGTGCAGGCTTCTTTTCAAAGGGCGAGTTGGGCCCCAAAGCATCTTGCTTCCAGCTCTTTGGGAAGCTAAGAAACAACTCGCTCTGCACAGTGCTCTTACAGCCTACCGGGAACATCTCTTCCAAAGGCCTGTGAAACGCAGTTTCTTCCCAGTCCTGATCAGGCTGAAGTAGAACTTCTGCTCTGGGTGTGCCACATTGACCTAGAGCTCAAAGGCACAACGTGCAGGCTTCTTTCCAAAGGGCGAGTTGGGACCCAGAGCATCTTGCTTCCAGCTCTTTGGGAAGCTAAGAAACAACTCGCTGTGCACAGTGCTTTTACAGCCAACTGGGAACATGACTTACAAAGGCCTGTGAAACGCAGTTTCTTTGCAGGCCTGATCTGGCTGAAGTAGAACTTCTGCTCTGGGTGTGCCACATTGCCCTAGAGCTGAAAGGCACAACGTGCAGGCTTCTTTCCAAATGGCGAGTTGGGCCTCAGAGCATCTTGCTTCCAGCTCTTTGGGAAGCGAAGAAAGAACTCGCTCTGCACAGTGCTCTTACAGCCTACCAGGAACCTCTCTTCCAAAGGCCTGTGAAAGGCAGTTTCTTTGCAGGCCTGATCTGGCTGAAGTAGGACTTCTGCTCTGGGTGTGCTACTTTGCCCTAGAGCTGAAAGGCACTACGTGCAGGCTTCTTTCCAAAGGGCGAGTTGGGCCCCTCAGCATCTTTCTTCCAGCTCTTTGGGAAGCTGAGATACAACTCGCTCTGCACAGTGCTCTTACAGCCTACCGGGAGCATCTCTTCCAAAGGCCTGTGAAACGCAGTTTCATTGCAGGCCTGATCAGGATGAAGTGGGACTTCTGCTCTGGGTGTGCTCCATTGCCCTAGAGCTGAAAGGCACAACGTGCAGGCTTCTTTCCAAAGGGCGAGTTGGGCCCCACAGCATCTTGCTTCAAGCTCTTTTGGAAACTAAGGAACAACTCGCTCTGCACAGTGCTCTTACAGCCTACCGGGAACATCTCTTCCAAAGGCCTGTGAAACGCAGTTTCTTTGCAGGCCTGAGCTGGCTGAAGTAGGACTTCTGCTCTGGGTGTGCTACTTTGCCCTAGAGCTGAAAGGCACAACGTGCAGGCTTCTTTCCAAAGGGCGAGTTGGGCCCCATAGCATCTTGCTTCCAGCTCTTTGGGAACCTAAGAAACCACTCGCTCTGCACAGTGCTCTTACAGCCTACCGGGAAGATCTCTTCCAAAGGCCTGTGAAACGCAGTTTCTTTGCAGGCCTGATCTGGCTGAAGTAGGACTTCTGCTCTGGGTGTGCTACTTTGCCCTAGAGCTGAAAGGCACAACGTCCAGGCTTCTTTCCAAAGGGCGAGTTGGGCCTCAGAGCATCTTGCTTCCAGCTCTTTGGGAAGCGAAGAAAGAACTCGCTCTGCACAGTGCTCTTACAGCCTACCGGGAACCTCTCTTCCAAAGGCCTGTGAAACGCAGTTTCTTTGCAGGCCTGATCTGGCTGAAGTAGGACTTCTGCTCTGGGTGTGCTACTTTGCCCTAGAGCTGAAAGGCACTACGTGCAGGCTTCTTTACAAAGGGCGAGTTGGGCCCCTCAGCATCTTTCTTCCAGCTCTTTGGGAAGCTAAGAAACAACTCGCTCTGCACAGTGCTCTTGCAGCCTACCGGGAGCATCTCTTCCAAAGGCCTGTGAAACGCAGTTTCATTGCAGGCCTGATCTGGATGAAGTGGGACTTCTGCTCTGGGTGTGCTACATTGCCCTAGAGCTGAAAGGCACAACGTGCAGGCTTCTTTCCTAAGGGCGAGTTGGGCCCCACAGCATCTTGCTTCCAGCTCTTTTGGAAGCTAAGAAACAACTCGCTCTGCACTGTGCTCTTACAGCCTACCGGGAACATCTCTTTAAAAGGCCTGTGAAACGCAGTTTCTTTGCAGGCCTGATCTGGCTGAAGTAGGACTTCTGCTCTGGGTGTGCTACTTTGCCCTAGAGCTGAAAGGCACTACGTGCAGGCTTCTTTCCAAAGGGCGAGTTGGGCCCCACAGCATCTTTCTTCCAGCTCTTTGGGAAGCTAAGAAAGAACTCGCTCTGCACAGTGCTCTTACAGCCTACCGGGAACATCTCTTCAAAAGGCCTGTGAAACGCAGTTTCTTTGCAGGCCTGATCTGGATGAAGTGGGACTTCTGCTCTGGGTGTGCTACTTTGCCCTAGAGCTGAAAGGCACAACGTGCAGGCTTCTTTCCAAAGGGTGAGTTGGGACCCACAGCATCTTGCTTCCAGCTCTTTGGGAACCTAAGAAACCACTCGCTCTGCACAGTGCTCTTACAGCCTACCGGGAACATCTCTTCCAAAGGCCTGTGAAACGCAGTTTCTTTGCAGGCCTGATCTGCCTGAAGTAGGAATTCTGCTCTGGGTGTGCTACTTTGCCCTAGAGCTGAAAGGCACAACGTGCAGGCTTCTTTCCAAAGGGCGAGTTGGGCCCCACAGCATCTTGCTTCCAGCTCTTTGGGAAGCTAAGAAACAACTCGCTCTGCACAGTGCTCTTACAGCCTACGGGGAACAATTCTTACAAAGGAATGTGAACCGCAGTTTCTTTGCAGGCCTGATCTGGCTGAAGTGGGACCTCTGCTCTGGGTGTGCTACTTTGCCCTAGAGCTGAAAGGCACAACGTGCAGTCTTCTTTCCAAAGGGCGAGTTGGGCCCCACAGCATCCTGCTTCCAGCTCTTTGGGAAGCTAAGAAACAACTCGCTCTGCACAGTGCTCTTACAGCCTACCGGGAACATCTCTTCCAAAGGCCTGTGAAACGCAGTTTCTTCCCAGTCCTGATCAGGCTGAAGTAGAACTTCTGCTCTGGGTGTGCCACATTGACCTAGAGCTCAAAGGCACAACGTGCAGGCTTCTTTCCAAAGGACGAGTTGGGACCCAGAGCATCTTGCTTCCAGCTCTTTGGGAAGCTAAGAAACAACTCGCTCTGCACAGTGCTTTTACAGCCAACCGGGAACATGACTTACAAAGGCCTGTGAAACGCAGTTTCTTTGCAGGCCTGATCTGGCTGAAGTAGAACTTCTGCTCTGGGTGTGCCACATTGCCCTAGAGCTGAAAGGCACAACGTGCAGGCTTCTTTCCAAAGGGCGAGTTGGGCCTCAGAGCATCTTGCTTCCAGCTCTTTGGGAAGCGAAGAAAGAACTCGCTCTGCACAGTGCTCTTACAGCCTACCAGGAACCTCTCTTCCAAAGGCCTGTGAAAGGCAGTTTCTTTGCAGGCCTGATCTGGCTGAAGTAGGACTTCTGCTCTGGGTGTGCTACTTTGCCCTAGAGCTGAAAGGCACTACGTGCAGGCTTCTTTCCAAAGGGCGAGTTGGGCCCCTCAGCATCTTTCTTCCAGCTCTTTGGGAAGCTAAGATACAACTCGCTCTGCACAGTGCTCTTACAGCCTACCGGGAGCATCTCTTCCAAAGGCCTGTGAAACGCAGTTTCATTGCAGGCCTGATCTGGATGAAGTGGGACTTCTGCTCTGGGTGTGCTACATTGCCCTAGAGCTGAAAGGCACAACGTGCAGGCTTCTTTCCAAAGGGCGCGTTGGGCCCCACAGCATCTTGCTTCCAGCTCTTTTGGAAGCTAAGAAACAACTCGCTCTGCACAGTGCTCTTACAGCCTACCGGGAACATCTCTTCCAAAGGCCTGTGAAACGCAGTTTCTTTGCAGGCCTGATCTGGCTGAAGTAGGACTTCTGCTCTGGGTGTGCTACTTTGCCCTAGAGCTGAAAGGCACTATGTGCAGGCTTCTTTCCAAAGGGCGAGTTGGGCCCCTCAGCATCTTTCTTCCAGCTCTTTGGGAAGCTAAGAAAGAACTCGCTCTGCACAGTGCTCTTACAGCCTACCGGGAGCATCTCTTCCAAAGGCCTGTGAAACGCAGTTTCTTTGCAGGCCTGATCTGGATGAAGTGGGACTTCTGCTCTGGGTGTGCTACTTTGCCCTAGAGCTGAAAGGCACAACGTGCAGGCTTCTTTCCAAAGGGTGAGTTGGGACCCACAGCATCTTGCTTCCAGCTCATTTGGAAGCTAAGAAACAACTCGCTCTGCACAGTGCTCTTACAGCCTACCGGGAACATCTCTTCCAAAGGCCTGTGAAACGCAGTTTCTTTGCAGGCCTGATCTGGCTGAAGTAGGACTTCTGCTCTGGGTGTGCTACTTTGCCCTAGAGCTGAAAGGCACAACGTGCAGGCTTCTTTCCACAGGGCGAGTTGGGCCCCACAGCATCTTGCTTCCAGCTCTTTGGGAAGCTAAGAAACAACTCGCTCTGCACAGTGCTCTTACAGCCTACCGGGAGCATCTCTTCCAAAGGCCTGTGAAACGCAGTTTCTTTGCATGCCTGATCTGGCTGAAGTAGGAATTCTGCTCTGGGTGTGCTACTTTGCCCTACAGCTGAAAGGCACAACGTGCAGGCTTCTTTCCAAAGGGCGAGTTGGGCCCCACAGCATCTTGCTTCCAGCTCTTTGGGAAGCTAAGAAACCACTCGCTCTGCACAGTGCTCTTACAGCCTAGTGGGAACAATTCTTACAAAGGAATGTGAACCGCAGTTTCTTTGCAGGCCTGATCTGGCTGAAGTAGAACTTCTGCTCTGGGTGTGCCACATTGCCCTAGAGCTGAAAGGCACAACGTGCAGGCTTCTTTCCAAAGGGCGAGTTGGGCCTCAGAGCATCTTGCTTCCAGCTCTTTGGGAAGCGAAGAAAGAACTCGCTCTGCACAGTGCTCTTACAGCCTACCAGGAACCTCTCTTCCAAAGGCCTGTGAAAGGCAGTTTCTTTGCAGGCCTGATCTGGCTGAAGTAGGACTTCTGCTCTGGGTGTGCTACTTTGCCCTAGAGCTGAAAGGCACTACGTGCAGGCTTCTTTCCAAAGGGCGAGTTGGGCCCCTCAGCATCTTTCTTCCAGCTCTTTGGGAAGCTAAGATACAACTCGCTCTGCACAGTGCTCTTACAGCCTACCGGGAGCATCTCTTCCAAAGGCCTGTGAAACGCAGTTTCATTGCAGGCCTGATCTGGATGAAGTGGGACTTCTGCTCTGGGTGTGCTACATTGCCCTAGAGCTGAAAGGCACAACGTGCAGGCTTCTTTCCAAAGGGCGAGTTGGGCCCCACAGCATCTTGCTTCAAGCTCTTTTGGAAACTAAGGAACAACTCGCTCTGCACAGTGCTCTTACAGCCTACCGGGAACATCTCTTCCAAAGGCCTGTGAAACGCAGTTTCTTTGCAGGCCTGACCTGGCTGAAGTAGGACTTCTGCTCTGGGTGTGCTACTTTGCCCTAGAGCTGAAAGGCACAACGTGCAGGCTTCTTTCCACAGGGCGAGTTGGGCCCCATAGCATCTTGCTTCCAGCTCTTTGGGAACCTAAGAAACCACTCGCTCTGCACAGTGCTCTTACAGCCTACCGGGAACATCTCTTCCAAAGGCCTGTGAAACGCAGTTTCTTTGCAGGCCTGATCTGGCTGAAGTGGGTCCTCTGCTCTGGGTGTGCTACTTTGCCCTAGAGCTGAAAGGCACAACGTGCAGGCTTCTTTCCAAAGGGCGAGTTGGGCCCCACAGCATCCTGCTTCCAGCTCTTTGGGAAGCTAAGAAACAACTCGGTCTGCACAGTGCTCTTACAGCCTACCGGGAACATCTCTTCCAAAGGCCTGTGAAACGCAGTTTCTTTGCAGGCCTGATCTGCCTGAAGTGGGACCTCTGCTCTGGGTGTGCTACTTTGCCCTAGAGCTGAAAGGCACAACGTGCAGGCTTCTTTCCAAAGGGCGAGTTGGGCCCCACAGCATCTTGCTTCCAGCTCTTTGGGAAGCTAAGAAACAACTTGCTCTGCACAGTGCTCTTACAGCCTACCGGGAACATCTCTTCCAAAGGCCTGTGAAACGCAGTTTCTTTGCAGGCCTGATCTGGCTGAAGTGGGACCTCTGCTCTGGGTGTGCTACTTTGCCCTAGAGCTGAAAGGCACAACGTGCAGGCTTCTTTCCAAAGGGCGAGTTGGGCCCCACAGCATCTTGCTTCCAGCTCTTTGGGAAGCTAAGAAACAACTCGCTCTGCACAGTGCTCTTGCAGCCTACCGGGAACATCTCTTCCAAAGGCCTGTGAAACGCAGTTTCTTTGCAGGCCTGATCTGGATGAAGTGGGACTTCTGCTCTGGGTGTGCTACATTGCCCTAGAGCTGAAAGGCACAACGTGCAGGCTTCTTTCCAAAGGGCGAGTTGGGCCCCACAGCATCTTGCTTCCAGCTCTTTTGGAAGCTAAGAAACAACTCGCTCTGCACAGTGCTCTTACAGCCTACCGGGAACATCTCTTCCAAAGGCCTGTGAAACGCAGTTTCTTTGCAGGCCTGATGTGGCTGAAGTAGGACTTCTGCTCTGGGTGTGCTACTTTGCCCTAGAGCTGAAAGGCACAACGTGCAGGCTTCTTTCCACAGGGCGAGTTGGGCCCCATAGCATCATGCTTCCAGCTCTTTGGGAACCTAAGAAACCACTCACTCTGCACAGTGCTCTTACAGCCTACCGGGAGCATCTCTTCCAAAGGCCTGTGAAACGCAGTTTCTTTGCAGGCCTGATCTGGCTGAAGTAGGAATTCTGCTCTGGGTGTGCTACTTTGCCCTAGAGCTGAAAGGCACAACGTGCAGGCTTCTTTCCAAAGGGCGAGTTGGGCCCCACAGCATCTTGCTTCCAGCTCTTTGGGAAGCTAAGAAACAACTCGCTCTGCACAGTGCTCTTACAGCCTAGTGGGAACAATTCTTACAAAGGAATGTGAACCGCAGTTTCTTTGCAGGCCTGATCTGGCTGAAGTGGGACTTCTGCTCTGGGTGTGCTACATTGCCCTAGAGCTGAAAGGCACAACGTGCAGTCTTCTTTCCAAAGGTCGAGTTGGGCCAAACAGCATCCTGCTTCAAGCTCTTTGGGAAGCTAAGAAACAACTCGCTCTGCACAGTGCTCTTACAGCCTACCGGGAACATCTCTTCCAAAGGCCTGTGAAACGCAGTTTCTTTGCAGGCCTGATCTGGCTGAAGTGGGACCTCTGCTCTGGGTGTGCTACTTTGCCCTAGAGCTGAAAGGCACAACGTGCAGGCTTCTTTCCAAAGGGCGAGTTGGGCCCCAAAGCATCTTGCTTCCAGCTCTTTGGGAAGCTAAGAAACAACTCGCTCTGCACAGTGCTCTTACAGCCTACCGGGAACATCTCTTCCAAAGGCCTGTGAAACGCAGTTTCTTCCCAGTCCTGATCAGGCTGAAGTAGAACTTCTGCTCTGGGTGTGCCACATTGACCTAGAGCTAAAAGGCACAACGTGCAGGCTTCTTTCCAAAGGGCGAGTTGGGACCCAGAGCATCTTGCTTCCAGCTCTTTGGGAAGCTAAGAAACAACTCGCTCTGCACAGTGCTTTTACAGCCAACTGGGAACATGACTTACAAAGGCCTGTGAAACGCAGTTTCTTTGCAGGCCTGATCTGGCTGAAGTAGAACTTCTGCTCTGGGTGTGCCACATTGCCCTAGAGCTGAAAGGCACAACGTGCAGGCTTCTTTCCAAAGGGCGAGTTGGGCCTCAGAGCATCTTGCTTCCAGCTCTTTGGGAAGCGAAGAAAGAACTCGCTCTGCACAGTGCTCTTACAGCCTACCAGGAACCTCTCTTCCAAAGGCCTGTGAAAGGCAGTTTCTTTGCAGGCCTGATCTGGCTGAAGTAGGACTTCTGCTCTGGGTGTGCTACTTTGCCCTAGAGCTGAAAGGCACTACGTGCAGGCTTCTTTCCAAAGGGCGAGTTGGGCCCCTCAGCATCTTTCTTCCAGCTCTTTGGGAAGCTAAGATACAACTCGCTCTGCACAGTGCTCTTACAGCCTACCGGGAGCATCTCTTCCAAAGGCCTGTGAAACGCAGTTTCTTTGCAGGCCTGATCTGGATGAAGTGGGACTTCTGCTCTGGGTGTGCTACATTGCCCTAGAGCTGAAAGGCACAACGTGCAGGCTTCTTTCCAAAGGGCGAGTTGGGCCCCACAGCATCTTGCTTCAAGCTCTTTTGGAAACTATGGAACAACTCGCTCTGCACAGTGCTCTTACAGCCTACCGGGAACATCTCTTCCAAAGGCCTGTGAAACGCAGTTTCTTTGCAGGCCTGACCTGGCTGAAGTAGGACTTCTGCTCTGGGTGTGCTACTTTGCCCTAGAGCTGAAAGGCACAACGTGCAGGCTTCTTTCCACAGGGCGAGTTGGGCCCCATAGCATCTTGCTTCCAGCTCTTTGGGAACCTAAGAAACCACTCGCTCTGCACAGTGCTCTTACAGCCTACCGGGAACATCTCTTCCAAAGGCCTGTGAAACGCAGTTTCTTTGCAGGCCTGATCTGGCTGAAGTGGGTCCTCTGCTCTGGGTGTGCTACTTTGCACTAGAGCTGAAAGGCACAACGTGCAGGCTTCTTTCCAAAGGGCGAGTTGGGCCCCACAGCATCTTGCTTCCAGCTCTTTGGGAAGCTAAGAAACAACTCGCTCTGCACAGTGCTGTTACAGCCTAGTGGGAACAATTCTTACAAAGGAATGTGAACCGCAGTTTCTTTGCAGGCCTGATCTGGCTGAAGTGGGACTTCTGCTCTGGGTGTGCTACATTGCCCTAGAGCTGAAAGGCACAACGTGCAGTCTTCTTTCCAAAGGGCGAGTTGGGCCCCACAGCATCCTGCTTCCAGCTCTTTGGGAAGCTAAGAAACAACTCGCTCTGCACAGTGCTCTTACAGCCTACCGGGAACATCTCTTCCAAAGGCCTGTGAAACGCAGTTTCTTCCCAGTCCTGATCAGGCTGAAGTAGAACTTCTGCTCTGGGTGTGCCACATTGACCTAGAGCTCAAAGGCACAACGTGCAGGCTTCTTTCCAAAGGGCGAGTTGGGTCCCAGAGCATCTTGCTTCCAGCTCTTTGGGAAGCTAAGAAACAACTCGCTCTGCACAGTGCTCTTACAGCCTACCGGGAACATCTCTTCCAAAGGCCTGTGAAACGCAGTTTCTTTGCAGGCCTGATCTGGCTGAAGTAGGACTTCTGCTCTGGGTGTGCCACATGGCCCTAGAGCTGAAAGGCACAACGTGCAGGCTTCTTTCCAAAGGGCGTGTTGGGCCCCAAAGCCTCTTGCTTCCAGCTCTTTGGGAAGCTAGGAAACAACTCGCTCTGCAGACCTCTCTTACAGCCAACCAGGAGCATCTCTTGCAAAGGCCTGAGAAATGCAGTTTCTTTGCAGGCCTTCTCTCGCTGAAGTAGAACTGCTGCTATGCCATGACCCACATCGGCCTAGAGTTTCAAGGCTCAAAGTCCTGCCTTGACTCCTCAAGGGCAGACAGGCCCCTCAGCGTGGGGATTCCACCTCTTTGGGCAGCTAAGAAACAACATGCTCTGCACTGGTGTTTTACAGCCTACAGGGAACGAGTCTTCCAAAGGCCTGTGAAACGCAGTTTCTTTGCAGGCCTGATCTGGCTGAAGTGGGACCTCTGCTCTGGGTGTGCTACTTTGCCCTAGAGCTGAAAGGCACAACGTGCAGGCTTCTTTCCAAAGGGCGAGTTGGGCCCCTCAGCATCCTGCTTCCAGCTCTTTGGGAAGCTAAGAAACAACTCGGTCTGCACAGTGCTCTTACAGCCTACCGGGAACATCTCTTCCAAAGGCCTGTGAAACGCAGTTTCTTTGCAGGCCTGATCTGCCTGAAGTGGGACCTCTGCTCTGGGTGTGCTACTTTGCCCTAGAGCTGAAAGGCACAACGTGCAGGCTTCTTTCCAAAGGGCGAGTTGGGCCCCACAGCATCTTGCTTCCAGCTCTTTGGGAAGCTAAGAAACAACTCGCTCTGCACAGTGCTCTTACAGCCTAGTGGGAAGATCTCTTCCAAAGGAATGTGAAACGCAGTTTCTTTGCAGGCCTGATCTGTCTGAAGTGGGACCTCTGCTCTGGGTGTGCTACTTTACCCTAGAGCTGAAAGGCACAACGTGCAGGCTTCTTTCCAAAGGGCGAGTTGGGCCCCAAAGCATCTTGCTTCCAGCTCTTTGGGAAGCTAAGAAACAACTCGCTCTGCACAGTGCTCTTACAGCCTACCGGGAACATCTCTTCCAAAGGCCTGTGAAACGCAGTTTCTTCCAAGTCCTCATCAGGCTGAAGTAGAACTTCTGCTCTGTGTGTGCCACATTGACCTAGAGCTCAAAGGCACAACGTGCAGGCTTCTTTCCAAAGGGCGAGTTGGGCCCCACAGCATCTTGCTTCCAGCTCTTTGGGAAGCTAAGAAACAACTAGCTCTGCACAGTGCTCTTACAGCCTACCGGGAACATGTCTTCCAAAGGCCTGTGAAACGCAGTTTCTTTGCAGGCCTGATCTGGCTGAAGCAGGACTTCTGCTCTGGGTGTGCTACTTTGCCCTAGAGCTGAAAGGCACAACGTGCAGGCTTATTTCCACAGGGCGAGCTGGGCCCCATAGCATCTTGCTTCCAGCTCTTTGGGAACCTAAGAAAATACTCGCTCTGCACAGTGCTCTTACAGCCTACCGGGAGCATCTCTTCCAAAGGCCTGTGAAACGCAGTTTCTTTGCAGGCCTGATCTGGCTGAAGTAGGAATTCTGCTCTGGGTGTGCTACTTTGCCCTAGAGCTGAAAGGCACAACGTGCAGGCTTCTTTCCAAAGGGCGAGTTGGGCCCCACAGCATCTTGCTTCCAGCTCTTTGGGAAGCTAAGAAACAACTCGCTCTGCACAGTGCTCTTACAGCCTAGTGGGAACATCTCTTCCAAAGGAATGTGAAACGCAGTTTCTTTGCAGGCCTGATCTGGCTGAAGTGGGACTTCTGCTCTGGGTGTGCTACATTGCCCTAGAGCTGAAAGGCACAACGTGCAGTCTTCTTTCCAAAGGGCGAGTTGGGCCCCACAGCATCTTGCTTCCAGCTCTTTGGGAAGCTAAGAAACAACTCGCTCTGCACAGTGCTCTTACAGCCTACCGGGAACATCTCTTCCAAAGGCCTGTGAAACGCAGTTTCTTTGCAGGCCTGATCTGTCTGAAGTGGGACCTCTGCTCTGGGTGTGCTACTCTGCCCTAGAGCTGAAAGGCACAACGTGCAGGCTTCTTTCCAAAGGGCGAGTTGGGCTCCACAGCATCCTGCTTCCAGCTCTTTGGGAAGCTAAGAAACAACTCGCTCTGCACAGTGCTTTTACAACCAACCGGGAACATGACTTACAAAGGCCTGTGAAACGCAGTTTCTTTGCAGGCCTGATCTGGCTGAAGTAGAACTTCTGCTCTGGGTGTGCCACATTGCCCTAGAGCTGAAAGGCACAACGTGCAGGCTTCTTTCCAAAGGGCGAGTTGGGCCTCAGAGCATCTTGCTTCCAGCTCTTTGGGAAGCGAAGAAAGAACTCGCTCTGCACAGTGCTCTTACAGCCTACCAGGAACCTATCTTCCAAAGGCCTGTGAAAGGCAGTTTCTTTGCAGGCCTGATCTGGCTGAAGTAGGACTTCTGCTCTGGGTGTGCTACTTTGCCCTAGAGCTGAAAGGCACAACGTGCAGGCTTCTTTCCAAAGGGCGAGTTGGGCCCCACAGCATCTTGCTTCCAGCTCTTTGGGAAGCTAAGAAACAACTCGCTCTGCACAGTGCTCTTACAGCCTACCGGGAACATCTCTTCCAAAGGCCTGTGAAACGCAGTTTCTTTGCAGGCCTCATCTGGCTGAAGTGGGACCTCTGCTCTGGGTGTGCTACTTTGCCCTAGAGCTGAAAGGCACAACGTGCAGGCTTCTTTCCAAAGGGCGAGTTGGGCCCCACAGCATCTTGCTTCCAGCTCTTTGGGAAGCTAAGAAACAACTCGCTCTGCACAGTGCTCTTACAGCCTACCGGGAACATCTCTTCCAAAGGCCTGTGAAACGCAGTTTCTTCCCAGTCCTGATCAGGCTGAAGTAGAACTTCTGCTCTGGGTGTGCCACATTGACCTAGAGCTCAAAGGCACAACGTGCAGGCTTCTTTCCAAAGGGCGAGTTGGGACCCAGAGCATCTTGCTTCCAGCTCTTTGGGAAGCTAAGAAACAACTCGCTCTGCACAGTGCTCTTACAGCCTACCGGGAACATCTCTTCCAAAGGCCTGTGAAACGCAGTTTCTTTGCAGGCCTGATCTGGCTGAAGTAGGACTTCTGCTCTGGGTGTGCCACATGGCCCTAGAGCTGAAAGGCACAATGTGCAGGCTTCTTTCCAAAGGGCGTGTTGGGCCCCAAAGCCTCTTGCTTCCAGCTCTTTGGGAAGCTAGGAAACAACTCGCTCTGCAGACCTCTCTTACAGCCAACCGGGAGCATCTCTTGCAAAGGCCTGAGAAATGCAGTTTCTTTGAAGGCCTTATCTCGCTGAAGTAGAACTGCTGCTATGCCATGTCCCACATCGGCCTAGAGTTGCAAGGCTCAAAGTGCTGCCTTGACTCCTCAAGGGCAGACAGGCCCCTCAGCGTGGGGATTCCACCTCTTTGGGCAGCTAAGAAACAACTTGCTCTGCACTGGTGTTTTACAGCCTACAGGGAACGAGTCTTCCAAAGGCCTGTGAAACGCAGTTTCTTTGCAGGCCTGAGCTGGCTGAAGTGGGACCTCTGCTCTGGGTGTGCTACTTTGCCCTAGAGCTGAAAGGCACAACGTGCAGGCTTCTTTCCAAAGGGCGAGTTGGGCCCCACAGCATCCTGCTTCCAGCTCTTTCGGCAGCTAAGAAACAACTCGCTCTGCACAGTGCTCTTACAGCCTACCGGGAACATCTCTTCCAAAGGCCTGTGAAACGCAGTTTCTTCCCAGTCCTCATCAGGCTGAAGTAGAACTTCTGCTCTGGGTGTGCCACATTGACCTAGAGCTCAAAGGCACAACGTGCAGGCTTCTTTCTAAAAGGGCGAGTTGGGACCCAGAGCATCTTGCTTCCAGCTCTTTGGGAAGCTAAGAAACAACTCGCTCTGCACAGTGCTTTTACAGCCAACCGGGAACATGACTTACAAAGGCCTGTGAAATGCACTTTCTTTGCAGGCCTGATCTGGCTGAAGTAGAACTTCTGCTCTGGGTGTGCCACATTGCCCTAGAGCTGAAAGGCACAACGTCCAGGTTTCTTTCCAAAGGGCGAGTTGGGCCTCAGAGCATCTTGCTTCCAGCTCTTTGGGAAGCGAAGAAAGAACTCGCTCTGCACAGTGCTCTTACAGCCTACCGGGAACCTCTCTTCCAAAGGCCTGTGAAACGCAGTTTCTTTGCAGGCCTGATCTGGATGAAGTGGGACTTCTGCTCTGGGTGTGCTACATTGCCCTAGAGCTGAAAGGCACAACGTGCAGGCTTCTTTCCAAAGGGCGAGTTGGGCCCCACAGCATCTTGCTTCCAGCTCTTTGGGAAGCTAAGAAACAACTCGCTCTGCACAGTGCTCTTACAGCCTACCGGGAACATCTCTTCCAAAGGCCTGTGAAACGCAGTTTCTTTGCAGGCCTGATCTGGCTGAAGTAGGACTTCTGCTCTGGGTGTGCTACTTTGCCCTAGAGCTGAAAGGCACAACGTGCAGGCTTATTTCCACAGGGCGAGTTGGGCCCCATAGCATCTTGCTTCCAGCTCTTTGGGAACCTAAGAAACCACTCGCTCTGCACAGTGCTCTTACAGCCTACCGGGAGCATCTCTTCCAAAGGCCTGTGAAACGCAGTTTCTTTGCAGGCCTGATCTGGCTGAAGTACGAATTCTGCTCTGGGTGTGCTACTTTGCCCTAGAGCTGAAAGGCACAACGTGCAGGCTTCTTTCCAAAGGGCGAGTTGGGCCCCACAGCATCTTGCTTCCAGCTCTTTGGGAAGCTAAGAAACAACTCGCTCTGCACAGTGCTCTTACAGCCTAGTGGGAACAATTCTTACAAAGGAATGTGAACCGCAGTTTCTTTGCAGGCCTGATCTGGCTGAAGTGGGACTTATGCTCTGAGTGTGCTACATTGCCCTAGAGCTGAAAGGCACAACGTGCAGTCTTCTTTCCAAAGGGCGAGTTGGGCCCCACAGCATCCTGCTTCCAGCTCTTTGGGAAGCTAAGAAACAACTCGCTCTGCACAGTGCTCTTACAGCCTACCGGGAACATCTCTTCCAAAGGCCTGTGAAACGCAGTTTCTTTGCAGGCCTGATCTGGCTGAAGTGGGACCTCTGCTCTGGGTGTGCTACTTTGCCCTAGACTTAAAAGCACAACGTGCAGGCTTCTTTTCAAAGGGCGAGTTGGGCCCCAAAGCATCTTGCTTCCAGCTCTTTGGGAAGCTAAGAAACAACTCGCTCTGCACAGTGCTCTTACAGCCTACCGGGAACATCTCTTCCAAAGGCCTGTGAAACGCAGTTTCTTCCCAGTCCTGATCAGGCTGAAGTAGAACTTCTGCTCTGGGTGTGCCACATTGACCTAGAGCTCAAAGGCACAACGTGCAGGCTTCTTTCCAAAGGGCGAGTTGGGACCCAGAGCATCTTGCTTCCAGCTCTTTGGGAAGCTAAGAAACAACTCGCTGTGCACAGTGCTTTTACAGCCAACCGGGAACATGACTTACAAAGGCCTGTGAAACGCAGTTTCTTTGCAGGCCTGATCTGGCTGAAGTAGAACTTCTGCTCTGGGTGTGCCACATTGCCCTAGAGCTGAAAGGCACAACGTGCAGGCTTCTTTCCAAATGGCGAGTTGGGCCTCAGAGCATCTTGCTTCCAGCTCTTTGGGAAGCGAAGAAAGAACTCGCTCTGCACAGTGCTCTTACAGCCTACCAGGAACCTCTCTTCCAAAGGCCTGTGAAAGGCAGTTTCTTTGCAGGCCTGATCTGGCTGAAGTAGGACTTCTGCTCTGGGTGTGCTACTTTGCCCTAGAGCTGAAAGGCACTACGTGCAGGCTTCTTTCCAAAGGGCGAGTTGGGCCCCTCAGCATCTTTCTTCCAGCTCTTTGGGAAGCTGAGATACAACTCGCTCTGCACAGTGCTCTTACAGCCTACCGGGAGCATCTCTTCCAAAGGCCTGTGAAACGCAGTTTCATTGCAGGCCTGATCAGGATGAAGTGGGACTTCTGCTCAGGGTGTGCTCCATTGCCCTAGAGCTGAAAGGCACAACGTGCAGGCTTCTTTCCAAAGGGCGAGTTGGGCCCCACAGCATCTTGCTTCAAGCTCTTTTGGAAACTAAGGAACAACTCGCTCTGCACAGTGCTCTTACAGCCTACCGGGAACATCTCTTCCAAAGGCCTGTGAAACGCAGTTTCTTTGCAGGCCTGACCTGGCTGAAGTAGGACTTCTGCTCTGGGTGTGCTACTTTGCCCTAGAGCTGAAAGGCACAACGTGCAGGCTTCTTTCCAAAGGGCGAGTTGGGCCCCATAGCATCTTGCTTCCAGCTCTTTGGGAACCTAAGAAACCACTCGCTCTGCACAGTGCTCTTACAGCCTACCGGGAAGATCTCTTCCAAAGGCCTGTGAAACGCAGTTTCTTGGCAGGCCTGATCTGGCTGAAGTAGGACTTCTGCTCTGGGTGTGCTACTTTGCCCTAGAGCTGAAAGGCACAACGTCCAGGCTTCTTTCCAAAGGGCGAGTTGGGCCTCAGAGCATCTTGCTTCCAGCTCTTTGGGAAGCGAAGAAAGAACTCGCTCTGCACAGTGCTCTTACAGCCTACCGGGAACCTCTCTTCCAAAGGCCTGTGAAACGCAGTTTCTTTGCAGGCCTGATCTGGCTGAAGTAGGACTTCTGCTCTGGGTGTGCTACTTTGCCCTAGAGCTGAAAGGCACTACGTGCAGGCTTCTTTCCAAAGGGCGAGTTGGGCCCCTCAGCATCTTTCTTCCAGCTCTTTGGGAAGCTAAGAAACAACTCGCTCTGCACAGTGCTCTTGCAGCCTACCGGGAGCATCTCTTCCAAAGGCCTGTGAAACGCAGTTTCATTGCAGGCCTGATCTGGATGAAGTGGGACTTCTGCTCTGGGTGTGCTACTTTGCCCTAGAGCTGAAAGGCACTACGTGCAGGCTTCTTTCCAAAGGGCGAGTTGGGCCCCACAGCATCTTTCTTCCAGCTCTTTGGGAAGCTAAGAAAGAACTCGCTCTGCACAGTGCTCTTACAGCCTACCGGGAACATCTCTTCAAAAGGCCTGTGAAACGCAGTTTCTTTGCAGGCCTGATCTGGAAGAAGTGGGACTTCTGCTCTGGGTGTGCTACTTTGCCCTAGAGCTGAAAGGCACTACGTGCAGGCTTCTTTCCAAAGGGCGAGTTGGGCCCCTCAGCATCTTTCTTCCAGCTCTTTGGGAAGCTAAGAAAGAACTCGCTCTGCACAGTGCTCTTACAGCCTACCGGGAGCATCTCTTCCAAAGGCCTGTGAAACGCAGTTTCTTTGCAGGCCTGATCTTGATGAAGTGGGACTTCTGCTCTGGGTGTGCAACTTTGCCCTAGAGCTGAAAGGCACAACGTGCAGGCTTCTTTCCAAAGGGTGAGTTGGGACCCACAGCATCTTGCTTCCAGCTCTTTGGGAACCTAAGAAACCACTCGCTCTGCACAGTGCTCTTACAGCCTACCGGGAACATCTCTTCCCAAGGCCTGTGAAACGCAGTTTCTTTTCAGGCCTGATCTGCCTGAAGTAGGAATTCTGCTCTGGGTGTGCTACTTTGCCCTAGAGCTGAAAGGCACAACGTGCAGGCTTCTTTCCAAAGGGCGAGTTGGGCCCCACAGCATCTTGCTTCCAGCTCTTTGGGAAGCTAAGAAACAACTCGCTCTGCACAGTGCTCTTACGGCCTAGGGGGAACAATTCTTACAAAGGAATGTGAACCGCAGTTTCTTTGCAGGCCTGATCTGGCTGAAGTGGGACCTCTGCTCTGGGTGTGCTACTTTGCCCTAGAGCTGAAAGGCACAACGTGCAGTCTTCTTTCCAAAGGGCGAGTTGGGCCCCACAGCATCCTGCTTCCAGCTCTTTGGGAAGCTAAGAAACAACTCGCTCTGCACAGTGCTCTTACAGCCTACCGGGAACATCTCTTCCAAAGGCCTGTGAAACGCAGTTTCTTCCCAGTCCTGATCAGGCTGAAGTAGAACTTCTGCTCTGGGTGTGCCACATTGACCTAGAGCTCAAAGGCACAACGTGCAGGCTTCTTTCCAAAGGGCGAGTTGGGACCCAGAGCATCTTGCTTCCAGCTCTTTGGGAAGCTAAGAAACAACTCGCTCTGCACAGTGCTTTTACAGCCAACCGGGAACATGACTTACAAAGGCCTGTGAAACGCAGTTTCTTTGCAGGCCTGATCTGGCTGAAGTAGAACTTCTGCTCTGGGTGTGCCACATTGCCCTAGAGCTGAAAGGCACAACGTGCAGGCTTCTTTCCAAAGGGCGAGTTGGGCCTCAGAGCATCTTGCTTCCAGCTCTTTGGGAAGCGAAGAAAGAACTCGCTCTGCACAGTGCTCTTACAGCCTACCAGGAACCTCTCTTCCAAAGGCCTGTGAAAGGCAGTTTCTTTGCAGGCCTGATCTGGCTGAAGTAGGACTTCTGCTCTGGGTGTGCTACTTTGCCCTAGAGCTGAAAGGCACTACGTGCAGGCTTCTTTCCAAAGGGCGAGTTGGGCCCCTCAGCATCTTTCTTCCAGCTCTTTGGGAAGCTAAGATACAACTCGCTCTGCACAGTGCTCTTACAGCCTACCGGGAGCATCTCTTCCAAAGGCCTGTGAAACGCAGTTTCATTGCAGGCCTGATCTGGATGAAGTGGGACTTCTGCTCTGGGTGTGCTACATTGCCCTAGAGCTGAAAGGCACAACGTGCAGGCTTCTTTCCAAAGGGCGAGTTGGGCCCCACAGCATCTTGCTTCCAGCTCTTTTGGAAGCTAAGAAACAACTCGCTCTGCACAGTGCTCTTACAGCCTACCGGGAACATCTCTTCCAAAGGCCTGTGAAACGCAGTTTCTTTGCAGGCCTGATCTGGCTGAAGTAGGACTTCTGCTCTGGGTGTGCTACTTTGCCCTAGAGCTGAAAGGCACTATGTGCAGGCTTCTTTCCAAAGGGCGAGTTGGGCCCCTCAGCATCTTTCTTCCAGCTCTTTGGGAAGCTAAGAAAGAACTCGCTCTGCACAGTGCTCTTACAGCCTACCGGGAGCATCTCTTCCAAAGGCCTGTGAAACGCAGTTTCTTTGCAGGCCTGATCTGGATGAAGTGGGACTTCTGCTCTGGGTGTGCTACTTTGCCCTAGAGCTGAAAGGCACAACGTGCAGGCTTCTTTCCAAAGGGTGAGTTGGGACCCACAGCATCTTGCTTCCAGCTCATTTGGAAGCTAAGAAACAACTCGCTCTGCACAGTGCTCTTACAGCCTACCGGGAACATCTCTTCCAAAGGCCTGTGAAACGCAGTTTCTTTGCAGGCCTGATCTGGCTGAAGTAGGACTTCTGCTCTGGGTGTGCTACTTTGCCCTAGAGCTGAAAGGCACAACGTGCAGGCTTATTTCCACAGGGCGAGTTGGGCCCCACAGCATCTTGCTTCCAGCTCTTTGGGAACCTAAGAAACCACTCGCTCTGCACAGTGCTCTTACAGCCTACCGGGAGCATCTCTTCCAAAGGCCTGTGAAACGCAGTTTCTTTGCAGGCCTGATCTGGCTGAAGTAGGAATTCTGCTCTGGGTGTGCTACTTTGCCCTAGAGCTGAAAGGCACAACGTGCAGGCTTCTTTCCAAAGGGCGAGTTGGGCCCCACAGCATCTTGCTTCCAGCTCTTTGGGAAGCTAAGAAACAACTCGCTCTGCACAGTGCTCTTACAGCCTAGTGGGAACAATTCTTACAAAGGAATGTGAACCGCAGTTTCTTTGCAGGCCTGATCTGGCTGAAGTGGGACTTATGCTCTGAGTGTGCTACATTGCCCTAGAGCTGAAAGGCACAACGTGCAGTCTTCTTTCCAAAGGGCGAGTTGGGCCCCACAGCATCCTGCTTCCAGCTCTTTGGGAAGCTAAGAAACAACTCGCTCTGCACAGTGCTCTTACAGCCTACCGGGAACATCTCTTCCAAAGGCCTGTGAAACGCAGTTTCTTTGCAGGCCTGATCTGGCTGAAGTGGGACCTCTGCTCTGGGTGTGCTACTTTGCCCTAGACTTAAAAGCACAACGTGCAGGCTTCTTTTCAAAGGGCGAGTTGGGCCCCAAAGCATCTTGCTTCCAGCTCTTTGGGAAGCTAAGAAACAACTCGCTCTGCACAGTGCTCTTACAGCCTACCGGGAACATCTCTTCCAAAGGCCTGTGAAACGCAGTTTCTTCCCAGTCCTGATCAGGCTGAAGTAGAACTTCTGCTCTGGGTGTGCCACATTGACCTAGAGCTCAAAGGCACAACGTGCAGGCTTCTTTCCAAAGGGCGAGTTGGGACCCAGAGCATCTTGCTTCCAGCTCTTTGGGAAGCTAAGAAACAACTCGCTGTGCACAGTGCTTTTACAGCCAACCGGGAACATGACTTACAAAGGCCTGTGAAACGCAGTTTCTTTGCAGGCCTGATCTGGCTGAAGTAGAACTTCTGCTCTGGGTGTGCCACATTGCCCTAGAGCTGAAAGGCACAACGTGCAGGCTTCTTTCCAAATGGCGAGTTGGGCCTCAGAGCATCTTGCTTCCAGCTCTTTGGGAAGCGAAGAAAGAACTCGCTCTGCACAGTGCTCTTACAGCCTACCAGGAACCTCTCTTCCAAAGGCCTGTGAAAGGCAGTTTCTTTGCAGGCCTGATCTGGCTGAAGTAGGACTTCTGCTCTGGGTGTGCTACTTTGCCCTAGAGCTGAAAGGCACTACGTGCAGGCTTCTTTCCAAAGGGCGAGTTGGGCCCCTCAGCATCTTTCTTCCAGCTCTTTGGGAAGCTGCGATACAACTCGCTCTGCACAGTGCTCTTACAGCCTACCGGGAGCATCTCTTCCAAAGGCCTGTGAAACGCAGTTTCATTGCAGGCCTGATCAGGATGAAGTGGGACTTCTGCTCAGGGTGTGCTCCATTGCCCTAGAGCTGAAAGGCACAACGTGCAGGCTTCTTTCCAAAGGGCGAGTTGGGCCCCACAGCATCTTGCTTCAAGCTCTTTTGGAAACTAAGGAACAACTCGCTCTGCACAGTGCTCTTACAGCCTACCGGGAACATCTCTTCCAAAGGCCTGTGAAACGCAGTTTCTTTGCAGGCCTGACCTGGCTGAAGTAGGACTTCTGCTCTGGGTGTGCTACTTTGCCCTAGAGCTGAAAGGCACAACGTGCAGGCTTCTTTCCAAAGGGCGAGTTGGGCCCCATAGCATCTTGCTTCCAGCTCTTTGGGAACCTAAGAAACCACTCGCTCTGCACAGTGCTCTTACAGCCTACCGGGAAGATCTCTTCCAAAGGCCTGTGAAACGCAGTTTCTTGGCAGGCCTGATCTGGCTGAAGTAGGACTTCTGCTCTGGGTGTGCTACTTTGCCCTAGAGCTGAAAGGCACAACGTCCAGGCTTCTTTCCAAAGGGCGAGTTGGGCCTCAGAGCATCTTGCTTCCAGCTCTTTGGGAAGCGAAGAAAGAACTCGCTCTGCACAGTGCTCTTACAGCCTACCGGGAACCTCTCTTCCAAAGGCCTGTGAAACGCAGTTTCTTTGCAGGCCTGATCTGGCTGAAGTAGGACTTCTGCTCTGGGTGTGCTACTTTGCCCTAGAGCTGAAAGGCACTACGTGCAGGCTTCTTTCCAAAGGGCGAGTTGGGCCCCTCAGCATCTTTCTTCCAGCTCTTTGGGAAGCTAAGAAACAACTCGCTCTGCACAGTGCTCTTGCAGCCTACCGGGAGCATCTCTTCCAAAGGCCTGTGAAACGCAGTTTCATTGCAGGCCTGATCTGGATGAAGTGGGACTTCTGCTCTGGGTGTGCTACATTGCCCTAGAGCTGAAAGGCACAACGTGCAGGCTTCTTTCCTAAGGGCGAGTTGGGCCCCACAGCATCTTGCTTCCAGCTCTTTTGGAAGCTAAGAAACAACTCGCTCTGCACTGTGCTCTTACAGCCTACCGGGAACATCTCTTTAAAAGGCCTGTGAAACGCTGTTTCTTTGCAGGCCTGATCTGGCTGAAGTAGGACTTCTGCTCTGGGTGTGCTACTTTGCCCTAGAGCTGAAAGGCACTACGTGCAGACTTCTTTCCAAAGGGCGAGTTGGGCCCCACAGCATCTTTCTTCCAGCTCTTTGGGAAGCTAAGAAAGAACTCGCTCTGCACAGTGCTCTTACAGCCTACCGGGAACATCTCTTCAAAAGGCCTGTGAAACGCAGTTTCTTTGCAGGCCTGATCTGGATGAAGTGGGACTTCTGCTCTGGGTGTGCTACTTTGCCCTAGAGCTGAAAGGCACTACGTGCAGGCTTCTTTCCAAAGGGCGAGTTGGGCCCCTCAGCATCTTTCTTCCAGCTCTTTGGGAAGCTAAGAAAGAACTCGCTCTGCACAGTGCTCTTACAGCCTACCGGGAGCATCTCTTCCAAAGGCCTGTGAAACGCAGTTTCTTTGCAGGCCTGATCTTGATGAAGTGGGACTTCTGCTCTGGGTGTGCTACTTTGCCCTAGAGCTGAAAGGCACAACGTGCAGGCTTCTTTCCAAAGGGTGAGTTGGGACCCACAGCATCTTGCTTCCAGCTCTTTGGGAACCTAAGAAACCACTCGCTCTGCACAGTGCTCTTACAGCCTACCGGGAACATCTCTTCCCAAGGCCTGTGAAACGCAGTTTCTTTTCAGGCCTGATCTGCCTGAAGTAGGAATTCTGCTCTGGGTGTGCTACTTTGCCCTAGAGCTGAAAGGCACAACGTGCAGGCTTCTTTCCAAAGGGCGAGTTGGGCCCCACAGCATCTTGCTTCCAGCTCTTTGGGAAGCTAAGAAACAACTCGCTCTGCACAGTGCTCTTACAGCCTAGGGGGAACAATTCTTACAAAGGAATGTGAACCGCAGTTTCTTTGCAGGCCTGATCTGGCTGAAGTGGGACCTCTGCTCTGGGTGTGCTACTTTGCCCTAGAGCTGAAAGGCACAACGTGCAGTCTTCTTTCCAAAGGGCGAGTTGGGCCCCACAGCATCCTGCTTCCAGCTCTTTGGGAAGCTAAGAAACAACTCGCTGTGCACAGTGCTTTTACAGCCAACCGGGAACATGACTTACAAAGGCCTGTGAAACGCAGTTTCTTTGCAGGCCTGATCTGGCTGAAGTAGAACTTCTGCTCTGGGTGTGCCACATTGCCCTAGAGCTGAAAGGCACAACGTGCAGGCTTCTTTCCAAATGGCGAGTTGGGCCTCAGAGCATCTTGCTTCCAGCTCTTTGGGAAGCGAAGAAAGAACTCGCTCTGCACAGTGCTCTTACAGCCTACCAGGAACCTCTCTTCCAAAGGCCTGTGAAAGGCAGTTTCTTTGCAGGCCTGATCTGGCTGAAGTAGGACTTCTGCTCTGGGTGTGCTACTTTGCCCTAGAGCTGAAAGGCACTACGTGCAGGCTTCTTTCCAAAGGGCGAGTTGGGCCCCTCAGCATCTTTCTTCCAGCTCTTTGGGAAGCTGCGATACAACTCGCTCTGCACAGTGCTCTTACAGCCTACCGGGAGCATCTCTTCCAAAGGCCTGTGAAACGCAGTTTCATTGCAGGCCTGATCAGGATGAAGTGGGACTTCTGCTCAGGGTGTGCTCCATTGCCCTAGAGCTGAAAGGCACAACGTGCAGGCTTCTTTCCAAAGGGCGAGTTGGGCCCCACAGCATCTTGCTTCAAGCTCTTTTGGAAACTAAGGAACAACTCGCTCTGCACAGTGCTCTTACAGCCTACCGGGAACATCTCTTCCAAAGGCCTGTGAAACGCAGTTTCTTTGCAGGCCTGACCTGGCTGAAGTAGGACTTCTGCTCTGGGTGTGCTACTTTGCCCTAGAGCTGAAAGGCACAACGTGCAGGCTTCTTTCCAAAGGGCGAGTTGGGCCCCATAGCATCTTGCTTCCAGCTCTTTGGGAACCTAAGAAACCACTCGCTCTGCACAGTGCTCTTACAGCCTACCGGGAAGATCTCTTCCAAAGGCCTGTGAAACGCAGTTTCTTGGCAGGCCTGATCTGGCTGAAGTAGGACTTCTGCTCTGGGTGTGCTACTTTGCCCTAGAGCTGAAAGGCACAACGTCCAGGCTTCTTTCCAAAGGGCGAGTTGGGCCTCAGAGCATCTTGCTTCCAGCTCTTTGGGAAGCGAAGAAAGAACTCGCTCTGCACAGTGCTCTTACAGCCTACCGGGAACCTCTCTTCCAAAGGCCTGTGAAACGCAGTTTCTTTGCAGGCCTGATCTGGCTGAAGTAGGACTTCTGCTCTGGGTGTGCTACTTTGCCCTAGAGCTGAAAGGCACTACGTGCAGGCTTCTTTCCAAAGGGCGAGTTGGGCCCCTCAGCATCTTTCTTCCAGCTCTTTGGGAAGCTAAGAAACAACTCGCTCTGCACAGTGCTCTTGCAGCCTACCGGGAGCATCTCTTCCAAAGGCCTGTGAAACGCAGTTTCATTGCAGGCCTGATCTGGATGAAGTGGGACTTCTGCTCTGGGTGTGCTACATTGCCCTAGAGCTGAAAGGCACAACGTGCAGGCTTCTTTCCTAAGGGCGAGTTGGGCCCCACAGCATCTTGCTTCCAGCTCTTTTGGAAGCTAAGAAACAACTCGCTCTGCACTGTGCTCTTACAGCCTACCGGGAACATCTCTTTAAAAGGCCTGTGAAACGCTGTTTCTTTGCAGGCCTGATCTGGCTGAAGTAGGACTTCTGCTCTGGGTGTGCTACTTTGCCCTAGAGCTGAAAGGCACTACGTGCAGACTTCTTTCCAAAGGGCGAGTTGGGCCCCACAGCATCTTTCTTCCAGCTCTTTGGGAAGCTAAGAAAGAACTCGCTCTGCACAGTGCTCTTACAGCCTACCGGGAACATCTCTTCAAAAGGCCTGTGAAACGCAGTTTCTTTGCAGGCCTGATCTGGATGAAGTGGGACTTCTGCTCTGGGTGTGCTACTTTGCCCTAGAGCTGAAAGGCACTACGTGCAGGCTTCTTTCCAAAGGGCGAGTTGGGCCCCTCAGCATCTTTCTTCCAGCTCTTTGGGAAGCTAAGAAAGAACTCGCTCTGCACAGTGCTCTTACAGCCTACCGGGAGCATCTCTTCCAAAGGCCTGTGAAACGCAGTTTCTTTGCAGGCCTGATCTTGATGAAGTGGGACTTCTGCTCTGGGTGTGCTACTTTGCCCTAGAGCTGAAAGGCACAACGTGCAGGCTTCTTTCCAAAGGGTGAGTTGGGACCCACAGCATCTTGCTTCCAGCTCTTTGGGAACCTAAGAAACCACTCGCTCTGCACAGTGCTCTTACAGCCTACCGGGAACATCTCTTCCCAAGGCCTGTGAAACGCAGTTTCTTTTCAGGCCTGATCTGCCTGAAGTAGGAATTCTGCTCTGGGTGTGCTACTTTGCCCTAGAGCTGAAAGGCACAACGTGCAGGCTTCTTTCCAAAGGGCGAGTTGGGCCCCACAGCATCTTGCTTCCAGCTCTTTGGGAAGCTAAGAAACAACTCGCTCTGCACAGTGCTCTTACAGCCTAGGGGGAACAATTCTTACAAAGGAATGTGAACCGCAGTTTCTTTGCAGGCCTGATCTGGCTGAAGTGGGACCTCTGCTCTGGGTGTGCTACTTTGCCCTAGAGCTGAAAGGCACAACGTGCAGTCTTCTTTCCAAAGGGCGAGTTGGGCCCCACAGCATCCTGCTTCCAGCTCTTTGGGAAGCTAAGAAACAACTCGCTCTGCACAGTGCTCTTACAGCCTACCGGGAACATCTCTTCCAAAGGCCTGTGAAACGCAGTTTCTTCCCAGTCCTGATCAGGCTGAAGTAGAACTTCTGCTCTGGGTGTGCCACATTGACCTAGAGCTCAAAGGCACAACGTGCAGGCTTCTTTCCAAAGGGCGAGTTGGGACCCAGAGCATCTTGCTTCCAGCTCTTTGGGAAGCTAAGAAACAACTCGCTCTGCACAGTGCTTTTACAGCCAACCGGGAACTTGACTTACAAAGGCCTGTGAAACGCAGTTTCTTTGCAGGCCTGATCTGGCTGAAGTAGAACTTCTGCTCTGGGTGTGCCACATTGCCCTAGAGCTGAAAGGCACAACGTGCAGGCTTCTTTCCAAAGGGCGAGTTGGGCCTCAGAGCATCTTGCTTCCAGCTCTTTGGGAAGCGAAGAAAGAACTCGCTCTGCACAGTGCTCTTACAGCCTACCAGGAACCTCTCTTCCAAAGGCCTGTGAAAGGCAGTTTCTTTGCAGGCCTGATCTGGCTGAAGTAGGACTTCTGCTCTGGGTGTGCTACTTTGCCCTAGAGCTGAAAGGCACTACGTGCAGGCTTCTTTCCAAAGGGCGAGTTGGGCCCCTCAGCATCTTTCTTCCAGCTCTTTGGGAAGCTAAGATACAACTCGCTCTGCACAGTGCTCTTACAGCCTACCGGGAGCATCTCTTCCAAAGGCCTGTGAAACGCAGTTTCATTGCAGGCCTGATCTGGATGAAGTGGGACTTCTGCTCTGGGTGTGCTACATTGCCCTAGAGCTGAAAGGCACAACGTGCAGGCTTCTTTCCAAAGGGCGAGTTGGGCCCCACAGCATCTTGCTTCCAGCTCTTTTGGAAGCTAAGAAACAACTCGCTCTGCACAGTGCTCTTACAGCCTACCGGGAACATCTCTTCCAAAGGCCTGTGAAACGCAGTTTCTTTGCAGGCCTGATCTGGCTGAAGTAGGACTTCTGCTCTGGGTGTGCTACTTTGCCCTAGAGCTGAAAGGCACTATGTGCAGGCTTCTTTCCAAAGGGCGAGTTGGGCCCCTCAGCATCTTTCTTCCAGCTCTTTGGGAAGCTAAGAAAGAACTCGCTCTGCACAGTGCTCTTACAGCCTACCGGGAGCATCTCTTCCAAAGGCCTGTGAAACGCAGTTTCTTTGCAGGCCTGATCTGGATGAAGTGGGACTTCTGCTCTGGGTGTGCTACTTTGCCCTAGAGCTGAAAGGCACAACGTGCAGGCTTCTTTCCAAAGGGTGAGTTGGGACCCACAGCATCTTGCTTCCAGCTCATTTGGAAGCTAAGAAACAACTCGCTCTGCACAGTGCTCTTACAGCCTACCGGGAACATCTCTTCCAAAGGCCTGTGAAACGCAGTTTCTTTGCAGGCCTGATCTGGCTGAAGTAGGACTTCTGCTCTGGGTGTGCTACTTTGCCCTAGAGCTGAAAGGCACAACGTGCAGGCTTCTTTCCACAGGGCGAGTTGGGCCCCACAGCATCTTGCTTCCAGCTCTTTGGGAAGCTAAGAAACAACTCGCTCTGCACAGTGCTCTTACAGCCTACCGGGAGCATCTCTTCCAAAGGCCTGTGAAACGCAGTTTCTTTGCATGCCTGATCTGGCTGAAGTAGGAATTCTGCTCTGGGTGTGCTACTTTGCCCTACAGCTGAAAGGCACAACGTGCAGGCTTCTTTCCAAAGGGCGAGTTGGGCCCCACAGCATCTTGCTTCCAGCTCTTTGGGAAGCTAAGAAACAACTCGCTCTGCACAGTGCTCTTACAGCCTAGTGGGAACAATTCTTACAAAGGAATGTGAACCGCAGTTTCTTTGCAGGCCTGATCTGGCTGAAGTAGAACTTCTGCTCTGGGTGTGCCACATTGCCCTAGAGCTGAAAGGCACAACGTGCAGGCTTCTTTCCAAAGGGCGAGTTGGGCCTCAGAGCATCTTGCTTCCAGCTCTTTGGGAAGCGAAGAAAGAACTCGCTCTGCACAGTGCTCTTACAGCCTACCAGGAACCTCTCTTCCAAAGGCCTGTGAAAGGCAGTTTCTTTGCAGGCCTGATCTGGCTGAAGTAGGACTTCTGCTCTGGGTGTGCTACTTTGCCCTAGAGCTGAAAGGCACTACGTGCAGGCTTCTTTCCAAAGGGCGAGTTGGGCCCCTCAGCATCTTTCTTCCAGCTCTTTGGGAAGCTAAGATACAACTCGCTCTGCACAGTGCTCTTACAGCCTACCGGGAGCATCTCTTCCAAAGGCCTGTGAAACGCAGTTTCATTGCAGGCCTGATCTGGATGAAGTGGGACTTCTGCTCTGGGTGTGCTACATTGCCCTAGAGCTGAAAGGCACAACGTGCAGGCTTCTTTCCAAAGGGCGAGTTGGGCCCCACAGCATCTTGCTTCAAGCTCTTTTGGAAACTAAGGAACAACTCGCTCTGCACAGTGCTCTTACAGCCTACCGGGAACATCTCTTCCAAAGGCCTGTGAAACGCAGTTGCTTTGCAGGCCTGACCTGGCTGAAGTAGGACTTCTGCTCTGGGTGTGCTACTTTGCCCTAGAGCTGAAAGGCACAACGTGCAGGCTTCTTTCCACAGGGCGAGTTGGGCCCCATAGCATCTTGCTTCCAGCTCTTTGGGAACCTAAGAAACCACTCGCTCTGCACAGTGCTCTTACAGCCTACCGGGAACATCTCTTCCAAAGGCCTGTGAAACGCAGTTTCTTTGCAGGCCTGATCTGGCTGAAGTGGGTCCTCTGCTCTGGGTGTGCTACTTTGCCCTAGAGCTGAAAGGCACAACGTGCAGGCTTCTTTCCAAAGGGCGAGTTGGGCCCCACAGCATCCTGCTTCCAGCTCTTTGGGAAGCTAAGAAACAACTCGGTCTGCACAGTGCTCTTACAGCCTACCGGGAACATCTCTTCCAAAGGCCTGTGAAACGCAGTTTCTTTGCAGGCCTGATCTGCCTGAAGTGGGACCTCTGCTCTGGGTGTGCTACTTTGCCCTAGAGCTGAAAGGCACAACGTGCAGGCTTCTTTCCAAAGGGCGAGTTGGGCCCCACAGCATCTTGCTTCCAGCTCTTTGGGAAGCTAAGAAACAACTTGCTCTGCACAGTGCTCTTACAGCCTACCGGGAACATCTCTTCCAAAGGCCTGTGAAACGCAGTTTCTTTGCAGGCCTGATCTGGCTGAAGTGGGACCTCTGCTCTGGGTGTGCTACTTTGCCCTAGAGCTGAAAGGCACAACGTGCAGGCTTCTTTCCAAAGGGCGAGTTGGGCCCCACAGCATCTTGCTTCCAGCTCTTTGGGAAGCTAAGAAACAACTCGCTCTGCACAGTGCTCTTGCAGCCTACCGGGAACATCTCTTCCAAAGGCCTGTGAAACGCAGTTTCTTTGCAGGCCTGATCTGGATGAAGTGGGACTTCTGCTCTGGGTGTGCTACATTGCCCTAGAGCTGAAAGGCACAACGTGCAGGCTTCTTTCCAAAGGGCGAGTTGGGCCCCACAGCATCTTGCTTCCAGCTCTTTGGGAAGCTAAGAAACAACTCGCTCTGCACAGTGCTCTTACAGCCTACCGGGAACATCTCTTCCAAAGGCCTGTGAAACGCAGTTTCTTTGCAGGCCTGATGTGGCTGAAGTAGGACTTCTGCTCTGGGTGTGCTACTTTGCCCTAGAGCTGAAAGGCACAACGTGCAGGCTTCTTTCCACAGGGCGAGTTGGGCCCCATAGCATCATGCTTCCAGCTCTTTGGGAACCTAAGAAACCACTCACTCTGCACAGTGCTCTTACAGCCTACCGGGAGCATCTCTTCCAAAGGCCTGTGAAACGCAGTTTCTTTGCAGGCCTGATCTGGCTGAAGTAGGAATTCTGCTCTGGGTGTGCTACTTTGCCCTAGAGCTGAAAGGCACAACGTGCAGGCTTCTTTCCAAAGGGCGAGTTGGGCCCCACAGCATCTTGCTTCCAGCTCTTTGGGAAGCTAAGAAACAACTCGCTCTGCACAGTGCTCTTACAGCCTAGTGGGAACAATTCTTACAAAGGAATGTGAACCGCAGTTTCTTTGCAGGCCTGATCTGGCTGAAGTGGGACTTCTGCTCTGGGTGTGCTACATTGCCCTAGAGCTGAAAGGCACAACGTGCAGTCTTCTTTCCAAAGGGCGAGTTGGGCCAAACAGCATCCTGCTTCAAGCTCTTTGGGAAGCTAAGAAACAACTCGCTCTGCACAGTGCTCTTACAGCCTACCGGGAACATCTCTTCCAAAGGCCTGTGAAACGCAGTTTCTTTGCAGGCCTGATCTGGCTGAAGTGGGACCTCTGCTCTGGGTGTGCTACTTTGCCCTAGAGCTGAAAGGCACAACGTGCAGGCTTCTTTCCAAAGGGCGAGTTGGGCCCCAAAGCATCTTGCTTCCAGCTCTTTGGGAAGCTAAGAAACAACTCGCTCTGCACAGTGCTCTTACAGCCGACCGGGAACATCTCTTCCAAAGGCCTGTGAAACGCAGTTTCTTCCCAGTCCTGATCAGGCTGAAGTAGAACTTCTGCTCTGGGTGTGCCACATTGACCTAGAGCTCAAAGGCACAACGTGCAGGCTTCTTTCCAAAGGGCGAGTTGGGACCCAGAGCATCTTGCTTCCAGCTCTTTGGGAAGCTAAGAAACAACTCGCTCTGCACAGTGCTTTTACAGCCAACTGGGAACATGACTTACAAAGGCCTGTGAAACGCAGTTTCTTTGCAGGCCTGATCTGGCTGAAGTAGAACTTCTGCTCTGGGTGTGCCACATTGCCCTAGAGCTGAAAGGCACAACGTGCAGGCTTCTTTCCAAAGGGCGAGTTGGGCCTCAGAGCATCTTGCTTCCAGCTCTTTGGGAAGCGAAGAAAGAACTCGCTCTGCACAGTGCTCTTACAGCCTACCAGGAACCTCTCTTCCAAAGGCCTGTGAAAGGCAGTTTCTTTGCAGGCCTGATCTGGCTGAAGTAGGACTTCTGCTCTGGGTGTGCTACTTTGCCCTAGAGCTGAAAGGCACTACGTGCAGGCTTCTTTCCAAAGGGCGAGTTGGGCCCCTCAGCATCTTTCTTCCAGCTCTTTGGGAAGCTAAGATACAACTCGCTCTGCACAGTGCTCTTACAGCCTACTGGGAGCATCTCTTCCAAAGGCCTGTGAAACGCAGTTTCTTTGCAGGCCTGATCTGGATGAAGTGGGACTTCTGCTCTGGGTGTGCTACATTGCCCTAGAGCTGAAAGGCACAACGTGCAGGCTTCTTTCCAAAGGGCGAGTTGGGCCCCACAGCATCTTGCTTCAAGCTCTTTTGGAAACTATGGAACAACTCGCTCTGCACAGTGCTCTTACAGCCTACCGGGAACATCTCTTCCAAAGGCCTGTGAAACGCAGTTTCTTTGCAGGCCTGACCTGGCTGAAGTAGGACTTCTGCTCTGGGTGTGCTACTTTGCCCTAGAGCTGAAAGGCACAACGTGCAGGCTTCTTTCCACAGGGCGAGTTGGGCCCCATAGCATCTTGCTTCCAGCTCTTTGGGAACCTAAGAAACCACTCGCTCTGCACAGTGCTCTTACAGCCTACCGGGAACATCTCTTCCAAAGGCCTGTGAAACGCAGTTTCTTTGCAGGCCTGATCTGGCTGAAGTGGGTCCTCTGCTCTGGGTGTGCTACTTTGCACTAGAGCTGAAAGGCACAACGTGCAGGCTTCTTTCCAAAGGGCGAGTTGGGCCCCACAGCATCCTGCTTCCAGCTCTTTGGGAAGCTAAGAAACAACACGGTCTGCACAGTGCTCTTACAGCCTACCGGGAACATCTCTTCCAAAGGCCTGTGAAACGCAGTTTCTTTGCAGGCCTGATCTGCCTGAAGTGGGACCTCTGCTCTGGGTGTGCTACTTTGCCCTAGAGCTGAAAGGCACAACGTGCAGGCTTCTTTCCAAAGGGCGAGTTGGGCCCCACAGCATCTTGCTTCCAGCTCTTTGGGAAGCTAAGAAACAACTCGCTCTGCACAGTGCTCTTACAGCCTACCGGGAACATCTCTTCCAAAGGCCTGTGAAACGCAGTTTCTTTGCAGGCCTGATCTGGCTGAAGTGGGACCTCTGCTCTGGGTGTGCTACTTTGCCCTAGAGCTGAAAGGCACAACGTGCAGGCTTCTTTCCAAAGGGCGAGTTGGGCCCCACAGCATCTTGCTTCCAGCTCTTTGGGAAGCTAGGAAACAACTCGCTCTGCAGACCTCTCTTACAGCCAACCGGGAGCATCTCTTGCAAAGGCCTGAGAAATGCAGTTTTTTTGCAGGCCTTATCTCGCTGAAGTAGAACTGCTGCTATGCCATGTCCCACATCGGCCTAGAGTTGCAAGGCTCAAAGTGCTGCCTTGACTCCTCAAGGGCAGACAGGCCCCTCAGCGTGGGGATTCCACCTCTTTGGGCAGCTAAGAAACAACTTGCTCTGCACTGGTGTTTTACAGCCTACAGGGAACGAGTCTTCCAAAGGCCTGTGAAACGCAGTTTCTTTGCAGGCCTGATCTGGCTGAAGTGGGACCTCTGCTCTGGGTGTGCTACTTTGCCCTAGAGCTGAAAGGCACAACGTGCAGGCTTCTTTCCAAAGGGCGAGTTGGGCCCCACAGCATCCTGCTTCCAGCTCTTTGGGAAGCTAAGAAACAACTCGGTCTGCACAGTGCTCTTACAGCCAACCGGGAACATGACTTACAAAGGCCTGTGAAACGCAGTTTCTTTGCAGGCCTGATCTGGCTGAAGTAGAACTTCTGCTCTGGGTGTGCCACATTGCCCTAGAGCTGAAAGGCACAACGTGCAGGCTTCTTTCCAAAGGGCGAGTTGGGCCTCAGAGCATCTTGCTTCCAGCTCTTTGGGAAGCGAAGAAAGAACTCGCTCTGCACAGTGCTCTTACAGCCTACCGGGAACCTCTCTTCCAAAGGCCTGTGAAACGCAGTTTCTTTGCAGGCCTGATCTGGATGAAGTGGGACTTCTGCTCTGGGTGTGCTACATTGCCCTAGAGCTGAAAGGCACAACGTGCAGGCTTCTTTCCAAAGGGCGAGTTGGGCCCCACAGCATCTTGCTTCCAGCTCTTTGGGAAGCTAAGAAACAACTCGCTCTGCACAGTGCTCTTACAGCCTACCGGGAACATCTCTTCCAAAGGCCTGTGAAACGCAGTTTCTTTGCAGGCCTGATCTGGCTGAAGTGGGTCCTCTGCTCTGGGTGTGCTACTTTGCCCTAGAGCTGAAAGGCACAACGTGCAGTCTTCTTTCCAAAGGGCGAGTTGCGCCCCACAGCATCCTGCTTCCAGCTCTTTGGGAAGCTAAGAAACAACTCGGTCTGCACAGTGCTCTTACAGCCTACCGGGAACATCTCTTCCAAAGGCCTGTGAAACGCAGTTTCTTTGCAGGCCTGATCTGCCTGAAGTGGGACCTGTGCTCTGGGTGTGCTACTTTGCCCTAGAGCTGAAAGGCACAAAGTGCAGGCTTCTTTCCAAAGGGCGATTGGGGCCCCACAGCATCTTGCTTCCAGCTCTTTGGGAAGCTAAGAAACAACTCGCTCTGCACAGTGCTCTTACAGCCTACCGGGAACATCTCTTCCAAAGGCCTGTGAAACGCAGTTTCTTTGCAGGCCTGATCTGGCTGAAGTAGAACTTCTGCTCTGGGTGTGCCACATGGCCCTAGAGCTGAAAGGCACAACGTGCAGGCTTCTTTCCAAAGGGCGTGTTGGGCCCCAAAGCCTCTTGCTTCCAGCTCTTTGGGAAGCTAGGAAACAACTCGCTCTGCAGACCTCTCTTACAGCCAACCGGGAGCATCTCTTGCAAAGGCCTGAGAAATGCAGTTTCTTTGCAGGCCTTATCTCGCTGAAGTAGAACTGCTGCTATGCCATGTCCCACATCGGCCTAGAGTTGCAAGGCTCAAAGTCCTGCCTTGACTCCTCAAGGGCAGACAGGCCCCTCAGCGTGGGGATTCCACCTCTTTGGGCAGCTAAGAAACAACTTGCTCTGCACTGGTGTTTTACAGCCTACAGGGAACGACTCTTCCAAAGGCCTGTGAAACGCAGTTTCTTTGCAGGCCTGATCTGGCTGAAGTGGGACTTCTGCTCTGGGTGTGCTACATTGCCCTAGAGCTGAAAGGCACAACGTGCAGGCTTCTTTCCAAAGGGCGAGTTGGGACCCACAGCATCTTGCTTCCAGCTCTTTGGGAAGCTAAGAAACAACTCGCTCTGCACAGTGCTCTTACAGCCTACCGGGAACATCTCTTCCAAAGGCCTGTGAAACGCAGTTTCTTTGCAGGCCTGATCTGGCTGAAGTAGGAATTCTGCTCTGGGTGTGCTACTTTGCCCTACAGCTGAAAGGCACAACGTGCAGGCTTCTTTCCAAAGGGCGAGTTGGGCCCCACAGCATCTTGCTTCCAGCTCTTTGGGAAGCTAAGAAACAACTCGCTCTGCACAGTGCTCTTACAGCCTAGTGGGAACAATTCTTACAAAGGAATGTGAACCGCAGTTTCTTTGCAGGCCTGATCTGGCTGAAGTAGAACTTCTGCTCTGGGTGTGCCACATTGCCCTAGAGCTGAAAGGCACAACGTGCAGGCTTCTTTCCAAAGGGCGAGTTGGGCCTCAGAGCATCTTGCTTCCAGCTCTTTGGGAAGCGAAGAAAGAACTCGCTCTGCACAGTGCTCTTACAGCCTACCAGGAACCTCTCTTCCAAAGGCCTGTGAAAGGCAGTTTCTTTGCAGGCCTGATCTGGCTGAAGTAGGACTTCTGCTCTGGGTGTGCTACTTTGCCCTAGAGCTGAAAGGCACTACGTGCAGGCTTCTTTCCAAAGGGCGAGTTGGGCCCCTCAGCATCTTTCTTCCAGCTCTTTGGGAAGCTAAGATACAACTCGCTCTGCACAGTGCTCTTACAGCCTACCGGGAGCATCTCTTCCAAAGGCCTGTGAAACGCAGTTTCATTGCAGGCCTGATCTGGATGAAGTGGGACTTCTGCTCTGGGTGTGCTACATTGCCCTAGAGCTGAAAGGCACAACGTGCAGGCTTCTTTCCAAAGGGCGAGTTGGGCCCCACAGCATCTTGCTTCAAGCTCTTTTGGAAACTAAGGAACAACTCGCTCTGCACAGTGCTCTTACAGCCTACCGGGAACATCTCTTCCAAAGGCCTGTGAAACGCAGTTGCTTTGCAGGCCTGACCTGGCTGAAGTAGGACTTCTGCTCTGGGTGTGCTACTTTGCCCTAGAGCTGAAAGGCACAACGTGCAGGCTTCTTTCCACAGGGCGAGTTGGGCCCCATAGCATCTTGCTTCCAGCTCTTTGGGAACCTAAGAAACCACTCGCTCTGCACAGTGCTCTTACAGCCTACCGGGAACATCTCTTCCAAAGGCCTGTGAAACGCAGTTTCTTTGCAGGCCTGATCTGGCTGAAGTGGGTCCTCTGCTCTGGGTGTGCTACTTTGCCCTAGAGCTGAAAGGCACAACGTGCAGGCTTCTTTCCAAAGGGCGAGTTGGGCCCCACAGCATCCTGCTTCCAGCTCTTTGGGAAGCTAAGAAACAACTCGGTCTGCACAGTGCTCTTACAGCCTACCGGGAACATCTCTTCCAAAGGCCTGTGAAACGCAGTTTCTTTGCAGGCCTGATCTGCCTGAAGTGGGACCTCTGCTCTGGGTGTGCTACTTTGCCCTAGAGCTGAAAGGCACAACGTGCAGGCTTCTTTCCAAAGGGCGAGTTGGGCCCCACAGCATCTTGCTTCCAGCTCTTTGGGAAGCTAAGAAACAACTTGCTCTGCACAGTGCTCTTACAGCCTACCGGGAACATCTCTTCCAAAGGCCTGTGAAACGCAGTTTCTTTGCAGGCCTGATCTGGCTGAAGTGGGACCTCTGCTCTGGGTGTGCTACTTTGCCCTAGAGCTGAAAGGCACAACGTGCAGGCTTCTTTCCAAAGGGCGAGTTGGGCCCCACAGCATCTTGCTTCCAGCTCTTTGGGAAGCTAAGAAACAACTCGCTCTGCACAGTGCTCTTGCAGCCTACCGGGAACATCTCTTCCAAAGGCCTGTGAAACGCAGTTTCTTTGCAGGCCTGATCTGGATGAAGTGGGACTTCTGCTCTGGGTGTGCTACATTGCCCTAGAGCTGAAAGGCACAACGTGCAGGCTTCTTTCCAAAGGGCGAGTTGGGCCCCACAGCATCTTGCTTCCAGCTCTTTGGGAAGCTAAGAAACAACTCGCTCTGCACAGTGCTCTTACAGCCTACCGGGAACATCTCTTCCAAAGGCCTGTGAAACGCAGTTTCTTTGCAGGCCTGATGTGGCTGAAGTAGGACTTCTGCTCTGGGTGTGCTACTTTGCCCTAGAGCTGAAAGGCACAACGTGCAGGCTTCTTTCCACAGGGCGAGTTGGGCCCCATAGCATCATGCTTCCAGCTCTTTGGGAACCTAAGAAACCACTCACTCTGCACAGTGCTCTTACAGCCTACCGGGAGCATCTCTTCCAAAGGCCTGTGAAACGCAGTTTCTTTGCAGGCCTGATCTGGCTGAAGTAGGAATTCTGCTCTGGGTGTGCTACTTTGCCCTAGAGCTGAAAGGCACAACGTGCAGGCTTCTTTCCAAAGGGCGAGTTGGGCCCCACAGCATCTTGCTTCCAGCTCTTTGGGAAGCTAAGAAACAACTCGCTCTGCACAGTGCTCTTACAGCCTAGTGGGAACAATTCTTACAAAGGAATGTGAACCGCAGTTTCTTTGCAGGCCTGATCTGGCTGAAGTGGGACTTCTGCTCTGGGTGTGCTACATTGCCCTAGAGCTGAAAGGCACAACGTGCAGTCTTCTTTCCAAAGGGCGAGTTGGGCCAAACAGCATCCTGCTTCAAGCTCTTTGGGAAGCTAAGAAACAACTCGCTCTGCACAGTGCTCTTACAGCCTACCGGGAACATCTCTTCCAAAGGCCTGTGAAACGCAGTTTCTTTGCAGGCCTGATCTGGCTGAAGTGGGACCTCTGCTCTGGGTGTGCTACTTTGCCCTAGAGCTGAAAGGCACAACGTGCAGGCTTCTTTCCAAAGGGCGAGTTGGGCCCCAAAGCATCTTGCTTCCAGCTCTTTGGGAAGCTAAGAAACAACTCGCTCTGCACAGTGCTCTTACAGCCGACCGGGAACATCTCTTCCAAAGGCCTGTGAAACGCAGTTTCTTCCCAGTCCTGATCAGGCTGAAGTAGAACTTCTGCTCTGGGTGTGCCACATTGACCTAGAGCTCAAAGGCACAACGTGCAGGCTTCTTTCCAAAGGGCGAGTTGGGACCCAGAGCATCTTGCTTCCAGCTCTTTGGGAAGCTAAGAAACAACTCGCTCTGCACAGTGCTTTTACAGCCAACTGGGAACATGACTTACAAAGGCCTGTGAAACGCAGTTTCTTTGCAGGCCTGATCTGGCTGAAGTAGAACTTCTGCTCTGGGTGTGCCACATTGCCCTAGAGCTGAAAGGCACAACGTGCAGGCTTCTTTCCAAAGGGCGAGTTGGGCCTCAGAGCATCTTGCTTCCAGCTCTTTGGGAAGCGAAGAAAGAACTCGCTCTGCACAGTGCTCTTACAGCCTACCAGGAACCTCTCTTCCAAAGGCCTGTGAAAGGCAGTTTCTTTGCAGGCCTGATCTGGCTGAAGTAGGACTTCTGCTCTGGGTGTGCTACTTTGCCCTAGAGCTGAAAGGCACTACGTGCAGGCTTCTTTCCAAAGGGCGAGTTGGGCCCCTCAGCATCTTTCTTCCAGCTCTTTGGGAAGCTAAGATACAACTCGCTCTGCACAGTGCTCTTACAGCCTACTGGGAGCATCTCTTCCAAAGGCCTGTGAAACGCACTTTCTTTGCAGGCCTGATCTGGATGAAGTGGGACTTCTGCTCTGGGTGTGCTACATTGCCCTAGAGCTGAAAGGCACAACGTGCAGGCTTCTTTCCAAAGGGCGAGTTGGGCCCCACAGCATCTTGCTTCAAGCTCTTTTGGAAACTATGGAACAACTCGCTCTGCACAGTGCTCTTACAGCCTACCGGGAACATCTCTTCCAAAGGCCTGTGAAACGCAGTTTCTTTGCAGGCCTGACCTGGCTGAAGTAGGACTTCTGCTCTGGGTGTGCTACTTTGCCCTAGAGCTGAAAGGCACAACGTGCAGGCTTCTTTCCACAGGGCGAGTTGGGCCCCATAGCATCTTGCTTCCAGCTCTTTGGGAACCTAAGAAACCACTCGCTCTGCACAGTGCTCTTACAGCCTACCGGGAACATCTCTTCCAAAGGCCTGTGAAACGCAGTTTCTTTGCAGGCCTGATCTGGCTGAAGTGGGTCCTCTGCTCTGGGTGTGCTACTTTGCACTAGAGCTGAAAGGCACAACGTGCAGGCTTCTTTCCAAAGGGCGAGTTGGGCCCCACAGCATCCTGCTTCCAGCTCTTTGGGAAGCTAAGAAACAACACGGTCTGCACAGTGCTCTTACAGCCTACCGGGAACATCTCTTCCAAAGGCCTGTGAAACGCAGTTTCTTTGCAGGCCTGATCTGCCTGAAGTGGGACCTCTGCTCTGGGTTTGCTACTTTGCCCTAGAGCTGAAAGGCACAACGTGCAGGCTTCTTTCCAAAGGGCGAGTTGGGCCCCACAGCATCTTGCTTCCAGCTCTTTGGGAAGCTAAGAAACAACTCGCTCTGCACAGTGCTCTTACAGCCTACCGGGAACATCTCTTCCAAAGGCCTGTGAAACGCAGTTTCTTTGCAGGCCTGATCTGGCTGAAGTGGGACCTCTGCTCTGGGTGTGCTACTTTGCCCTAGAGCTGAAAGGCACAACGTGCAGGCTTCTTTCCAAAGGGCGAGTTGGGCCCCACAGCATCTTGCTTCCAGCTCTTTGGGAAGCTAGGAAACAACTCGCTCTGCAGACCTCTCTTACAGCCAACCGGGAGCATCTCTTGCAAAGGCCTGAGAAATGCAGTTTTTTTGCAGGCCTTATCTCGCTGAAGTAGAACTGCTGCTATGCCATGTCCCACATCGGCCTAGAGTTGCAAGGCTCAAAGTGCTGCCTTGACTCCTCAAGGGCAGACAGGCCCCTCAGCGTGGGGATTCCACCTCTTTGGGCAGCTAAGAAACAACTTGCTCTGCACTGGTGTTTTACAGCCTACAGGGAACGAGTCTTCCAAAGGCCTGTGAAACGCAGTTTCTTTGCAGGCCTGATCTGGCTGAAGTGGGACCTCTGCTCTGGGTGTGCTACTTTGCCCTAGAGCTGAAAGGCACAACGTGCAGGCTTCTTTCCAAAGGGCGAGTTGGGCCCCACAGCATCCTGCTTCCAGCTCTTTGGGAAGCTAAGAAACAACTCGGTCTGCACAGTGCTCTTACAGCCAACCGGGAACATGACTTACAAAGGCCTGTGAAACGCAGTTTCTTTGCAGGCCTGATCTGGCTGAAGTAGAACTTCTGCTCTGGGTGTGCCACATTGCCCTAGAGCTGAAAGGCACAACGTGCAGGCTTCTTTCCAAAGGGCGAGTTGGGCCTCAGAGCATCTTGCTTCCAGCTCTTTGGGAAGCGAAGAAAGAACTCGCTCTGCACAGTGCTCTTACAGCCTACCGGGAACCTCTCTTCCAAAGGCCTGTGAAACGCAGTTTCTTTGCAGGCCTGATCTGGATGAAGTGGGACTTCTGCTCTGGGTGTGCTACATTGCCCTAGAGCTGAAAGGCACAACGTGCAGGCTTCTTTCCAAAGGGCGAGTTGGGCCCCACAGCATCTTGCTTCCAGCTCTTTGGGAAGCTAAGAAACAACTCGCTCTGCACAGTGCTCTTACAGCCTACCGGGAACATCTCTTCCAAAGGCCTGTGAAACGCAGTTTCTTTGCAGGCCTGATCTGGCTGAAGTGGGTCCTCTGCTCTGGGTGTGCTACTTTGCCCTAGAGCTGAAAGGCACAACGTGCAGTCTTCTTTCCAAAGGGCGAGTTGCGCCCCACAGCATCCTGCTTCCAGCTCTTTGGGAAGCTAAGAAACAACTCGGTCTGCACAGTGCTCTTACAGCCTACCGGGAACATCTCTTCCAAAGGCCTGTGAAACGCAGTTTCTTTGCAGGCCTGATCTGCCTGAAGTGGGACCTGTGCTCTGGGTGTGCTACTTTGCCCTAGAGCTGAAAGGCACAAAGTGCAGGCTTCTTTCCAAAGGGCGATTTGGGCCCCACAGCATCTTGCTTCCAGCTCTTTGGGAAGCTAAGAAACAACTCGCTCTGCACAGTGCTCTT
This sequence comes from Equus caballus, assembly GCF_041296265.1. Taxonomy (NCBI): domain Eukaryota; kingdom Metazoa; phylum Chordata; class Mammalia; order Perissodactyla; family Equidae; genus Equus; species Equus caballus. The sequence continues at coordinate 78,051 of NC_091712.1, forward strand.
ACAGCCTACCGGGAACATCTCTTCCAAAGGCCTGTGAAACGCAGTTTCTTTGCAGGCCTGATCTGGCTGAAGTAGGACTTCTGCTCTGGGTGTGCCACATGGCCCTAGAGCTGAAAGGCACAACGTGCAGGCTTCTTTCCAAAGGGCGTGTTGGGCCCCAAAGCCTCTTGCTTCCAGCTCTTTGGGAAGCTAGGAAACAACTCGCTCTGCAGACCTCTCTTACAGCCAACCGGGAGCATCTCTTGCAAAGGCCTGAGAAATGCAGTTTCTTTGCAGGCCTTATCTCGCTGAAGTAGAACTGCTGCTATGCCATGTCCCACATCGGCCTAGAGTTGCAAGGCTCAAAGTCCTGCCTTGACTCCTCAAGGGCAGACAGGCCCCTCAGCGTGGGGATTCCACCTCTTTGGGCAGCTAAGAAACAACTTGCTCTGCACTGGTGTTTTACAGCCTACAGGGAACGACTCTTCCAAAGGCCTGTGAAACGCAGTTTCTTTGCAGGCCTGATCTGGCTGAAGTGGGACTTCTGCTCTGGGTGTGCTACATTGCCCTAGAGCTGAAAGGCACAACGTGCAGGCTTCTTTCCAAAGGGCGAGTTGGGACCCACAGCATCTTGCTTCCAGCTCTTTGGGAAGCTAAGAAACAACTCGCTCTGCACAGTGCTCTTACAGCCTACCGGGAACATCTCTTCCAAAGGCCTGTGAAACGCAGTTTCTTTGCAGGCCTGATCTGGCTGAAGTAGGACTTCTGCTCTGGGTGTGCTACTTTGCCCTAGAGCTGAAAGGCACAACGTGCAGGCTTCTTTCCACAGGGCAAGTTGGGCCCCATAGCATCTTGCTTCCAGCTCTTTGGGAACCTAAGAAACCACTCGCTCTGCACAGTGCTCTTACAGCCTACCGGGAGCATCTCTTCCAAAGGCCTGTGAAACGCAGTTTCTTTGCAGGCCTGATCTGGCTGAAGTAGGACTTCTGCTCTGGGTGTGCTACTTTGCCCTAGAGCTGAAAGGCACAACGTGCAGGCTTCTTTCCAAAGGGCGAGTTGGGCCCCACAGCATCTTGCTTCCAGCTCTTTGGGAAGCTAAGAAACAACTCGCTCTGCACAGTGCTGTTACAGCCTAGTGGGAACAATTCTTACAAAGGAATGTGAACCGCAGTTTCTTTGCAGGCCTGATCTGGCTGAAGTGGGACTTCTGCTCTGGGTGTGCTACATTGCCCTAGAGCTGAAAGGCACAACGTGCAGTCTTCTTTCCAAAGGGCGAGTTGGGCCCCACAGCATCCTGCTTCCAGCTCTTTGGGAAGCTAAGAAACAACTCGCTCTGCACAGTGCTCTTACAGCCTACCGGGAACATCTCTTCCAAAGGCCTGTGAAATGCAGTTTCTTCCCAGTCCTGATCAGGCTGAAGTAGAACTTCTGCTCTGGGTGTGCCACATTGACCTAGAGCTCAAAGGCACAACGTGCAGGCTTCTTTCCAAAGGGCGAGTTGGGACCCAGAGCATCTTGCTTCCAGCTCTTTGGGAAGCTAAGAAACAACTCGCTCTGCACAGTGCTCTTACAGCCTACCGGGAACATCTCTTCCAAAGGCCTGTGAAACGCAGTTTCTTTGCAGGCCTGATCTGGCTGAAGTAGGACTTCTGCTCTGGGTGTGCCACATGGCCCTAGAGCTGAAAGGCACAACGTGCAGGCTTCTTTCCAAAGGGCGTGTTGGGCCCCAAAGCCTCTTGCTTCCAGCTCTTTGGGAAGCTAGGAAACAACTCGCTCTGCAGACCTCTCTTACAGCCAACCGGGAGCATCTCTTGCAAAGGCCTGAGAAATGCAGTTTCTTTGCAGGCCTTCTCTCGCTGAAGTAGAACTGCTGCTATGCCATGACCCACATCGGCCTAGAGTTTCAAGGCTCAAAGTCCTGCCTTGACTCCTCAAGGGCAGACAGGCCCCTCAGCGTGGGGAGTCCACCTCTTTGGGCAGCTAAGAAACAACATGCTCTGCACTGGTGTTTTACAGCCTACAGGGAACGAGTCTTCCAAAGGCCTGTGAAACGCAGTTTCTTTGCAGGCCTGATCTGGCTGAAGTGGGACCTCTGCTCTGGGTGTGCTACTTTGCCCTAGAGCTGAAAGGCACAACGTGCAGGCTTCTTTCCAAAGGGCGAGTTGGGCCCCTCAGCATCCTGCTTCCAGCTCTTTGGGAAGCTAAGAAACAACACGGTCTGCACAGTGCTCTTACAGCCTACCGGGAACATCTCTTCCAAAGGCCTGTGAAACGCAGTTTCTTTGCAGGCCTGATCTGCCTGAAGTGGGACCTCTGCTCTGGGTGTGCTACTTTGCCCTAGAGCTGAAAGGCACAACGTGCAGGCTTCTTTCCAAAGGGCGAGTTGGGCCCCACAGCATCTTGCTTCCAGCTCTTTGGGAAGCTAAGAAACAACTCGCTCTGCACAGTGCTCTTACAGCCTAGTGGGAAGATCTCTTCCAAAGGAATGTGAAACGCAGTTTCTTTGCAGGCCTGATCTGTCTGAAGTGGGACCTCTGCTCTGGGTGTGCTACTTTGCCCTAGAGCTGAAAGGCACAACGTGCAGGCTTCTTTCCAAAGGGCGAGTTGGGCCCCAAAGCATCTTGCTTCCAGCTCTTTGGGAAGCTAAGAAACAACTCGCTCTGCACAGTGCTCTTACAGCCTACCGGGAACATCTCTTCCAAAGGCCTGTGAAACGCAGTTTCTTCCAAGTCCTCATCAGGCTGAAGTAGAACTTCTGCTCTGTGTGTGCCACATTGACCTAGAGCTCAAAGGCACAACGTGCAGGCTTCTTTCCAAAGGGCGAGTTGGGCCCCACAGCATCTTGCTTCCAGCTCTTTGGGAAGCTAAGAAACAACTAGCTCTGCACAGTGCTCTTACTGCCTACCGGGAACATGTCTTCCAAAGGCCTGTGAAACGCAGTTTCTTTGCAGGCCTGATCTGGCTGAAGCAGGACTTCTGCTCTGGGTGTGCTACTTTGCCCTAGAGCTGAAAGGCACAACGTGCAGGCTTATTTCCACAGGGCGAGCTGGGCCCCATAGCATCTTGCTTCCAGCTCTTTGGGAACCTAAGAAAATACTCGCTCTGCACAGTGCTCTTACAGCCTACCGGGAGCATCTCTTCCAAAGGCCTGTGAAACGCAGTTTCTTTGCAGGCCTGATCTGGCTGAAGTAGGAATTCTGCTCTGGGTGTGCTACTTTGCCCTAGAGCTGAAAGGCACAACGTGCAGGCTTCTTTCCAAAGGGCGAGTTGGGCCCCACAGCATCTTGCTTCCAGCTCTTTGGGAAGCTAAGAAACAACTCGCTCTGCACAGTGCTCTTACAGCCTAGTGGGAACATCTCTTCCAAAGGAATGTGAAACGCAGTTTCTTTGCAGGCCTGATCTGGCTGAAGTGGGACTTCTGCTCTGGGTGTGCTACATTGCCCTAGAGCTGAAAGGCACAACGTGCAGTCTTCTTTCCAAAGGGCGAGTTGGGCCCCACAGCATCTTGCTTCCAGCTCTTTGGGAAGCTAAGAAACAACTCGCTCTGCACAGTGCTCTTACAGCCTACCGGGAACATCTCTTCCAAAGGCCTGTGAAACGCAGTTTCTTTGCAGGCCTGATCTGGCTGAAGTGGGACCTCTGCTCTGGGTGTGCTACTCTGCCCTAGAGCTGAAAGGCACAACGTGCAGGCTTCTTTCCAAAGGGCGAGTTGGGCTCCACAGCATCCTGCTTCCAGCTCTTTGGGAAGCTAAGAAACAACTCGCTCTGCACAGTGCTTTTACAACCAACCGGGAACATGACTTACAAAGGCCTGTGAAACGCAGTTTCTTTGCAGGCCTGATCTGGCTGAAGTAGAACTTCTGCTCTGGGTGTGCCACATTGCCCTAGAGCTGAAAGGCACAACGTGCAGGCTTCTTTCCAAAGGGCGAGTTGGGCCTCAGAGCATCTTGCTTCCAGCTCTTTGGGAAGCGAAGAAAGAACTCGCTCTGCACAGTGCTCTTACAGCCTACCAGGAACCTATCTTCCAAAGGCCTGTGAAAGGCAGTTTCTTTGCAGGCCTGATCTGGCTGAAGTAGGACTTCTGCTCTGGGTGTGCTACTTTGCCCTAGAGCTGAAAGGCACAACGTGCAGGCTTCTTTCCAAAGGGCGAGTTGGGCCCCACAGCATCTTGCTTCCAGCTCTTTGGGAAGCTAAGAAACAACTCGCTCTGCACAGTGCTCTTACAGCCTACCGGGAACATCTCTTCCAAAGGCCTGTGAAACGCAGTTTCTTTGCAGGCCTGATCTGGCTGAAGTGGGACCTCTGCTCTGGGTGTGCTACTTTGCCCTAGAGCTGAAAGGCACAACGTGCAGGCTTCTTTCCAATGGGCGAGTTGGGCCCCACAGCATCTTGCTTCCAGCTCTTTGGGAAGCTAAGAAACAACTCGCTCTGCACAGTGCTCTTACAGCCTACCGGGAACATCTCTTCCAAAGGCCTGTGAAACGCAGTTTCTTCCCAGTCCTGATCAGGCTGAAGTAGAACTTCTGCTCTGGGTGTGCCACACTGACCTAGAGCTCAAAGGCACAACGTGCAGGCTTCTTTCCAAAGGGCGAGTTGGGACCCAGAGCATCTTGCTTCCAGCTCTTTGGGAAGCTAAGAAACAACTCGCTCTGCACAGTGCTCTTACAGCCTACCGGGAACATCTCTTCCAAAGGCCTGTGAAACGCAGTTTCTTTGCAGGCCTGATCTGGCTGAAGTAGGACTTCTGCTCTGGGTGTGCCACATGGCCCTAGAGCTGAAAGGCACAATGTGCAGGCTTCTTTCCAAAGGGCGTGTTGGGCCCCAAAGCCTCTTGCTTCCAGCTCTTTGGGAAGCTAGGAAACAACTCGCTCTGCAGACCTCTCTTACAGCCAACCGGGAGCATCTCTTGCAAAGGCCTGAGAAATGCAGTTTCTTTGAAGGCCTTATCTCGCTGAAGTAGAACTGCTGCTATGCCATGTCCCACATCGGCCTAGAGTTGCAAGGCTCAAAGTGCTGCCTTGACTCCTCAAGGGCAGACAGGCCCCTCAGCGTGGGGATTCCACCTCTTTGGGCAGCTAAGAAACAACTTGCTCTGCACTGGTGTTTTACAGCCTACAGGGAACGAGTCTTCCAAAGGCCTGTGAAACGCAGTTTCTTTGCAGGCCTGAGCTGGCTGAAGTGGGACCTCTGCTCTGGGTGTGCTACTTTGCCCTAGAGCTGAAAGGCACAACGTGCAGGCTTCTTTCCAAAGGGCGAGTTGGGCCCCACAGCATCTTGCTTCCAGCTCTTTGGGAAGCTAAGAAACAACTCGCTCTGCACAGTGCTTTTACAGCCAACCGGGAACATGACTTACAAAGGCCTGTGAAATGCACTTTCTTTGCAGGCCTGATCTGGCTGAAGTAGAACTTCTGCTCTGGGTGTGCCACATTGCCCTAGAGCTGAAAGGCACAACGTCCAGGCTTCTTTCCAAAGGGCGAGTTGGGCCTCAGAGCATCTTGCTTCCAGCTCTTTGGGAAGCGAAGAAAGAACTCGCTCTGCACAGTGCTCTTACAGCCTACCGGGAACCTCTCTTCCAAAGGCCTGTGAAACGCAGTTTCTTTGCAGGCCTGATCTGGATGAAGTGGGACTTCTGCTCTGGGTGTGCTACATTGCCCTAGAGCTGAAAGGCACAACGTGCAGGCTTCTTTCCAAAGGGCGAGTTGGGCCCCACAGCATCTTGCTTCCAGCTCTCTGGGAAGCTAAGAAACAACTCGCTCTGCACAGTGCTCTTACAGCCTACCGGGAACATCTCTTCCAAAGGCCTGTGAAACGCAGTTTCTTTGCAGGCCTGATCTGGCTGAAGTAGGACTTCTGCTCTGGGTGTGCTACTTTGCCCTAGAGCTGAAAGGCACAACGTGCAGGCTTATTTCCACAGGGCGAGTTGGGCCCCATAGCATCTTGCTTCCAGCTCTGTGGGAACCTAAGAAAATACTCGCTCTGCACAGTGCTCTTACAGCCTACCGGGAGCATCTCTTCCAAAGGCCTGTGAAACGCAGTTTCTTTGCAGGCCTGATCTGGCTGAAGTAGGAATTCTGCTCTGGGTGTGCTACTTTGCCCTAGAGCTGAAAGGCACAACGTGCAGGCTTCTTTCCAAAGGGCGAGTTGGGCCCCACAGCATCTTGCTTCCAGCTCTTTGGGAAGCTAAGAAACAACTCGCTCTGCACAGTGCTCTTACAGCCTACCGGGAACATGTCTTCCAAAGGCCTGTGAAACGCAGTTTCTTTGCAGGCCTGATCTGTCTGAAGTGGGACCTCTGCTCTGGGTGTGCTACTTTGCCCTAGAGCTGAAAGGCACAACGTGCAGGCTTCTTTCCAAAGGGCGAGTTGGGCCCCTCAGCATCTTGCTTCCAGCTCTTTGGGAAGCTAAGAAACAACTCGCTCTGCACAGTGCTCTTACAGCCTACCGGGAACATCTCTTCCAAAGGCCTGTGAAACGCAGTTTCTTCCCAGTCCTCATCAGGCTGAAGTAGAACTTCTGCTCTGTGTGTGCCACATTGACCTAGAGCTCAAAGGCACAACGTGCAGGCTTCTTTCTAAAAGGGCGAGTTGGCACCCAGAGCATCTTGCTTCAAGCTCTTTTGGAAACTGAGGAACAACTCGCTCTGCACAGTGCTCTTACAGCCTACCGGGAACATCTCTTCCAAAGGCCTGTGAAACGCAGTTTCTTTGCAGGCCTGACCTGGCTGAAGTAGGACTTCTGCTCTGGGTGTGCTACTTTGCCCTAGAGCTGAAAGGCACAACGTGCAGGCTTCTTTCCACAGGGCGAGTTGGGCCCCATAGCATCTTGCTTCCAGCTCTTTGGGAACCTAAGAAACCACTCGCTCTGCACAGTGCTCTTACAGCCTACCGGGAACATCTCTTCCAAAGGCCTGTGAAACGCAGTTTCTTTGCAGGCCTGATCTGGCTGAAGTGGGTCCTCTGCTCTGGGTGTGCTACTTTGCCCTAGAGCTGAAAGGCACAACGTGCAGGCTTCTTTCCACAGGGCGAGTTGGGCCCCATAGCATCTTGCTTCCAGCTCTTTGGGAAGCTAAGAAACAACTCGGTCTGCACAGTGCTCTTACAGCCTACCGGGAACATCTCTTCCAAAGGCCTGTGAAACGCAGTTTCTTTGCAGGCCTGATCTGCCTGAAGTGGGACCTCTGCTCTGGGTGTGCTACTTTGCCCTAGAGCTGAAAGGCACAACGTGCAGGCTTCTTTCCAAAGGGCGAGTTGGGCCCCACAGCATCCTGCTTCCAGCTCTTTGGGAAGCTAAGAAACAACTCGCTCTGCACGGTGCTCTTACAGCCTAGTGGGAACATCTCTTCCAAAGGAATGTGAAACGCAGTTTCTTTGCAGGCCTGATCTGGCTGAAGTGGAACTTCTGCTCTGGGTGTGCTACATTGCCCTAGAGCTGAAAGGCACAACGTGCAGGCTTCTTTCCAAAGGGCGAGTTGGGCCCCACAGCATCTTGCTTCCAGCTCTTTGGGAAGCTAAGAAACAACTCGCCCTGCACAGTGCTCTTACAGCCTACCGGGAACATCTCTTCCAAATGCCTGTGAAACGCAGTTTCTTTGCAGGCCTGATCTGGCTGAAGTAGGACTTCTGCTCTGGGTGTGCCACATGGCCCTAGAGCTGAAAGGCACAACGTGCAGGCTTCTTTCCAAAGGGCGTGTTGGGCCCCAAAGCCTCTTGCTTCCAGCTCTTTGGGAAGCTAAGAAACAACTCGCTCTGCAGACCTCTCTTACAGCCAACCGGGAGCATCTCTTGCAAAGGCCTGAGAAATGCAGTTTCTTTGCAGGCCTTATCTCGCTGAAGTAGAACTGCTGCTATGCCATGTCCCACATCGGCCTAGAGTTGCAAGGCTCAAAGTCCTGCCTTGACTCCTCAAGGGCAGACAGGCCCCTCAGCGTGGGGATTCCACCTCTTTGGGCAGCTAAGAAACAACTTGCTCTGCACTGGTGTTTTAAAGCCTACAGGGAACGAGTCTTACAAAGGCCTGTGAAACGCAGTTTCTTCCCAGCCCTGATGTGGCTGAAGTAGAACTTCTGCTCTGCCGGGTCCTACATGGCGCTAGAGCTGCAAGGCACAAAGTCCTGCCTTGTTTCCACAAGGGTAGACAAGTCCCTCAGGTCCAGCTTCCAGCTCTTTCGGCAGCTAAGAAACAACTCGCTCTGCACAGTGCTCTTACAGCCTAGTGGGAACATCTCTTCCAAAGGCCTGTGAAACGCAGTTTCTTTGCAGGCCTGATCTGGCTGAAGTAGGACTTCTGCTCTGGGTGTGCCACATGGCCCTAGAGCTGAAAGGCACAACGTGCAGGCTTCTTTCCAAAGGGCGTGTTGGGCCCCAAAGCCTCTTGCTTCCAGCTCTTTGGGAAGCTAAGAAACAACTCGCTCTGCAGACCTCTCTTACAGCCAACCGGGAGCATCTCTTGCAAAGGCCTGAGAAATGCAGTTTCTTTGCAGGCCTTATCTCGCTGAAGTAGAACTGCTGCTATGCCATGTCCCACATCGGCCTAGAGTTGCAAGGCTCAAAGTCCTGCCTTGACTCCTCAAGGGCAGACAGGCCCCTCAGCGTGGGGATTCCACCTCTTTGGGCAGCTAAGAAACAACTTGCTCTGCACTGGTGTTTTACAGCCTACAGGGAACGAGTCTTACAAAGGCCTGTGAAACGCAATTTCTTCCCAGCCCTGATGTGGCTGAAGTAGAACTTCTGCTCTGCCGGGTCCTACATGGCGCTAGAGCTGCAAGGCACAAAGTCCTGCCTTGTTTCCACAAGGGTAGACAAGTCCCTCAGGGCCAGCTTCCAGCTCTTTCGGCAGCTAAGAAACAACTCGCTCTGCACAGTGCTCTTACAGCCTACCGGGAACATCTCTTCCAAAGGCCTGTGAAACGCAGTTTCTTTGCAGGCCTGATCTGGCTGAAGTAGAACTTCTGCTCTGGGTGTGCTACGTTGCCCTGGAGCTGAAAGTCACAATCCGCAGGCTTCTTTCCAAAGGGCGAGTTGGGCCCCACAGCATCTTCCTTCCAGCTCTTTGGGAAGCTAAGAAACATCTGGCTCTGCACAGTGCTCTTACAGCCAACTGGGAGCATCTCTTGCAAAGGCCTGAGAAATGCAGTTTCTTTGCAGGCCTTATCTCGCTGAGGTAGAACTGCTGCTATGCCATATCCTACTTTGGCCTAGAGTTGCAAGGCTCAAAGTCCTGCCTTGACTCCTCAATGGCAGACAGGCCCCACAGCGTGGGGCTTCCACCTCTTTAGGCCGCTAAGAAACAACTTGCTCTGCACTGGTGTTTTACAGCCTACAGGGAACGAGTCTTACAAAGGCCTGTGAAACGCAGTTTCTTCCCAGCCCTGATGTGGCTGAAGTAGAACTTCTGCTCTGCCGGGTCGTACATGGCGCTAGAGCTGCAAGGCGCAAAGTCCTGCCTTGATTCCACAAGGGTAGACAAGTCCCTCAGGTCCAGCTTCCAGCTCTTTCGGCAGCTAACAAACAACTCGCTCTGCATAGGGCTCTTACAGCCTACCGGGAACATGTCTTACAAAGGACTGTGAAACGCAGTTTCTTCCCAGTCCTGATAAGGCTGAAGTAGAACTTCTGCTCTGGGTGTGCCACATTGACCTAGAGCTCAAAGGCACAACGTGCAGGCTTCTTTCCAAAGGGCGAGTTGGGACCCAGAGCATCTTGCTTCCAGCTCTTTGGGAAGCTAAGAAACAACTCGCTCTGCACAGTGCTCTTACAGCCTACCGGGAACATCTCTTCCAAATGCCTGTGAAACGCAGTTTCTTTGCAGGCCTGATCTGGCTGAAGTGGGACCTGTGCTCTGGGTGTGCTACTTTGCCCTAGAGCTGAAAGGCACAACGTGCAGGCTTCTTTCCAAAGGGCGAGTTGGGCCCCACAGCATCCTGCTTCCAGCTCTTTGGGAAGCTAAGAAACAACTCGCTCTGCACAGTGCTCTTACAGCCTACCGGGAACATCTCTTCCAAGGCCTGTGATACGCAGTTTCTTTGCAGGCCTGATCTGGCTGAAGAAGGACTTCTGCTCTGGGTGTGCTACATTGCCCTAGAGCTGAAAGGCACAACGTGCAGGCTTCTTTCCAAAGGGCGAGTTGGGCCCCACAGCATCTTGCTTCCAGCTCTTTGGGAAGCTAAGAAACAACTCGCTCTGCACAGTGCTCTTACAGCCTACCGGGAACATCTCTTCCAAAGGCCTGTGAAACGCAGTTTCTTTGCAGGCCTGATCTGGCTGAAGTAGGACTTCTGCTCTGGGTGTGCCACATGGCCCTAGAGCTGAAAGGCACAACGTGCAGGCTTCTTTCCAAAGGGCGTGTTGGGCCCCAAAGCCTCTTGCTTCCAGCTCTTTGGGATGCTAAGAAACAACTCGCTCTGCAGACCTCTCTTACAGCCAACCGGGAGCATCTCTTGCAAAGGCCTGAGAAATGCAGTTTCTTTGCAGGCCTTATCTCGCTGAAGTAGAACTGCTGCTATGCCATGTCCCACATCGGCCTAGAGTTGCAAGGCTCAAAGTCCTGCCTTGACTCCTCAAGGGCAGACAGGCCCCTCAACGTGGGGATTCCACCTCTTTGGGCAGCTAAGAAACAACTTGCTCTGCACTGGTGTTTTACAGCCTACAGGGAACGAGTCTTACAAAGGCCTGTGAAACGCAGTTTCTTCCCAGCCCTGATGTGGCTGAAGTAGAACTTCTGCTCTGCCGGGTCCTACATGGCGCTAGAGCTGCAAGGCACAAAGTCCTGCCTTGTTTCCACAAGGGTAGACAAGTCCCTCATGGCCAGCTTCCAGCTCTTTCGGCAGCTAAGAAACAACTCGCTCTGCACAGTGCTCTTACAGCCTACCGGGAACATCTCTTCCAAAGGCCTGTGAAACGCAGTTTCTTTGCAGGCCTGATCTGGCAGAAGTAGGACTTCTGCTCTGGGTGTGCTACTTTGCCCTAGAGCTGAAAGGCACAACGTGCAGGCTTCTTTCCAAAGGGCGAGTTGGGCCCCACAGCATCTTGCTTCCAGCCCTTTGGGAAGCTAAGAAACAACTCGCTCTGCACAGTGCTCTTACAGCATACCGGGAACATCTCTTCCAAAGGAATGTGAAACGCAGTTTCTTTGCAGGCCTGATCTGGCTGAAGCTGGTCTTCTGCTCTGGGTGTGCTACTTTGCCCTAGAGCTGAAAGGCACAACGTGCAGGCTTCTTTCCAAAGGGCGAGTTGGGCCCCAAACCATCTTGCTTCCAGCTCTTTGGGAATCTAAGAAACAACTCGCTCTGCACAGTGCTCTTACAGCCTACCGGGAACATCTCTTCCAAAGGCCTGTGAAACGCAGTTTCTTCCCAGTCCTCATCAGGCTGAAGTAGAACTTCTGCTCTGGGTGTGCCACATGGCCCTAGAGCTGAAAGGCACAACGTGCAGGCTTCTTTCCAAAGGGCGTGTTGGGCCCCAAAGCCTCTTGCTTCCAGCTCTTTGGGAAGCTAAGAAACAACTCGCTCTGCAGACCTCTCTTACAGCCAACCGGGAGCATCTCTTGCAAAGGCCTGAGAAATGCAGTTTCTTTGCAGGCCTTATCTCGCTGAAGTAGAACTGCTGCTATGCCATGTCCCACATCGGCCTAGAGTTGCAAGGCTCAAAGTCCTGCCTTGACTCCTCAAGGGCAGACAGGCCCCTCAGCGTGGGGATTCCACCTCTTTGGGCAGCTAAGAAACAACTTGCTCTGCACTGGTGTTTTACAGCCTACAGGGAACGAGTCTTACAAAGGCCTGTGAAACGCAATTTCTTCCCAGCCCTGATGTGGCTGAAGTAGAACTTCTGCTCTGCCGGGTCCTACATGGCGCTAGAGCTGCAAGGCACAAAGTCCTGCCTTGTTTCCACAAGGGTAGACAAGTCCCTCAGGGCCAGCTTCCAGCTCTTTCGGCAGCTAAGAAACAACTCGCTCTGCACAGTGCTCTTACAGCCTACCGGGAACATCTCTTCCAAAGGCCTGTGAAACGCAGTTTCTTTGCAGGCCTGATCTGGCTGAAGTAGAACTTCTGCTCTGGGTGTGCTACGTTGCCCTGGAGCTGAAAGTCACAATCCGCAGGCTTCTTTCCAAAGGGCGAGTTGGGCCGCACAGCATCTTCCTTCCAGCTCTTTGGGAAGCTAAGAAACATCTGGCTCTGCACAGTGCTCTTACAGCCAACTGGGAGCATCTCTTGCAAAGGCCTGAGAAATGCAGTTTCTTTGCAGGCCTTATCTCGCTGAGGTAGAACTGCTGCTATGCCATATCCTACTTTGGCCTAGAGTTGCAAGGCTCAAAGTCCTGCCTTGACTCCTCAATGGCAGACAGGCCCCACAGCGTGGGGCTTCCACCTCTTTAGGCCGCTAAGAAACAACTTGCTCTGCACTGGTGTTTTACAGCCTACAGGGAACGAGTCTTACAAAGGCCTGTGAAACGCAGTTTCTTCCCAGCCCTGATGTGGCTGAAGTAGAACTTCTGCTCTGCCTGGTCGTACATGGCGCTAGAGCTGCAAGGCGCAAAGTCCTGCCTTGATTCCACAAGGGTAGACAAGTCCCTCAGGTTCAGCTTCCAGCTCTTTCGGCAGCTAAGAAACAACTCGCTCTGCATAGGGCTCTTACAGCCTACCGGGAACATGTCTTACAAAGGACTGTGAAACGCAGTTTCTTCCCAGTCCTGATCAGGCTGAAGTAGAACTTCTGCTCTGGGTGTGCCACATTGACCTAGAGCTCAAAGGCACAACGTGCAGGCTTCTTTCCAAAGGGCGAGTTGGGACCCAGAGCATCTTGCTTCCAGCTCTTTGGGAAGCTAAGAAACAACTCGCTCTGCACAGTGCTCTTACAGCCTACCGGGAACATCTCTTCCAAATGCCTGTGAAACGCAGTTTCTTTGCAGGCCTGATCTGGCTGAAGTGGGACCTGTGCTCTGGGTGTGCTACTTTGCCCTAGAGCTGAAAGGCACAACGTGCAGGCTTCTTTCCAAAGGGCGAGTTGGGCCCCACAGCATCCTGCTTCCAGCTCTTTGGGAAGCTAAGAAACAACTCGCTCTGCACAGTGCTCTTACAGCCTACCGGGAACATCTCTTCCAAGGCCTGTGAAACGCAGTTTCTTTGCAGGCCTGATCTGGCTGAAGTAGGACTTCTGCTCTGGGTGTGCTACTTTGCCCTAGAGCTGAAAGGCACAACGTGCAGGCTTCTTTCCAAAGGGCGAGTTGGGCCCCACAGCATCTTGCTTCCAGCTCTTTGGGAAGCTAAGAAACAACTCGCTCTGCACAGTGCTGTTACAGCCTAGTGGGAACAATTCTTACAAAGGAATGTGAACCGCAGTTTCTTTGCAGGCCTGATCTGGCTGAAGTGGGACTTCTGCTCTGGGTGTGCTACATTGCCCTAGAGCTGAAAGGCACAACGTGCAGTCTTCTTTCCAAAGGGCGAGTTGGGCCCCACAGCATCCGGCTTCCAGCTCTTTGGGAAGCTAAGAAACAACTCGCTCTGCACAGTGCTCTTACAGCCTACCGGGAACATCTCTTCCAAAGGCCTGTGAAACGCAGTTTCTTCCCAGTCCTGATCAGGCTGAAGTAGAACTTCTGCTCTGGGTGTGCCACATTGACCTAGAGCTCAAAGGCACAACGTGCAGGCTTCTTTCCAAAGGGCGAGTTGGGACCCAGAGCATCTTGCTTCCAGCTCTTTGGGAAGCTAAGAAACAACTCGCTCTGCACAGTGCTCTTACAGCCTACCGGGAACATCTCTTCCAAAGGCCTGTGAAACGCAGTTTCTTTGCAGGCCTGATCTGGCTGAAGTAGGACTTCTGCTCTGGGTGTGCCACATGGCCCTAGAGCTGAAAGGCACAACGTGCAGGCTTCTTTCCAAAGGGCGTGTTGGGCCCCAAAGCCTCTTGCTTCCAGCTCTTTGGGAAGCTAGGAAACAACTCGCTCTGCAGACCTCTCTTACAGCCAACCGGGAGCATCTCTTGCAAAGGCCTGAGAAATGCAGTTTCTTTGCAGGCCTTCTCTCGCTGAAGTAGAACTGCTGCTATGCCATGACCCACATCGGCCTAGAGTTTCAAGGCTCAAAGTCCTGCCTTGACTCCTCAAGGGCAGACAGGCCCCTCAGCGTGGGGATTCCACCTCTTTGGGCAGCTAAGAAACAACATGCTCTGCACTGGTGTTTTACAGCCTACAGGGAACGAGTCTTCCAAAGGCCTGTGAAACGCAGTTTCTTTGCAGGCCTGATCTGGCTGAAGTGGGACCTCTGCTCTGGGTGTGCTACTTTGCCCTAGAGCTGAAAGGCACAACGTGCAGGCTTCTTTCCAAAGGGCGAGTTGGGCCCCTCAGCATCCTGCTTCCAGCTCTTTGGGAAGCTAAGAAACAACTCGGTCTGCACAGTGCTCTTACAGCCTAACGGGAACATCTCTTCCAAAGGCCTGTGAAACGCAGTTTCTTTGCAGGCCTGATCTGCCTGAAGTGGGACCTCTGCTCTGGGTGTGCTACTTTGCCCTAGAGCTGAAAGGCACAACGTGCAGGCTTCTTTCCAAAGGGCGAGTTGGGCCCCACAGCATCTTGCTTCCAGCTCTTTGGGAAGCTAAGAAACAACTCGCTCTGCACAGTGCTCTTACAGCCTAGTGGGAAGATCTCTTCCAAAGGAATGTGAAACGCAGTTTCTTTGCAGGCCTGATCTGTCTGAAGTGGGACCTCTGCTCTGGGTGTGCTACTTTGCCCTAGAGCTGAAAGGCACAACGTGCAGGCTTCTTTCCAAAGGGCGAGTTGGGCCCCAAAGCATCTTGCTTCCAGCTCTTTGGGAAGCTAAGAAACAACTCGCTCTGCACAGTGCTCTTACAGCCTACCGGGAACATCTCTTCCAAAGGCCTGTGAAACGCAGTTTCTTCCAAGTCCTCATCAGGCTGAAGTAGAACTTCTGCTCTGTGTGTGCCACATTGACCTAGAGCTCAAAGGCACAACGTGCAGGCTTCTTTCCAAAGGGCGAGTTGGGCCCCACAGCATCTTGCTTCCAGCTCTTTGGGAAGCTAAGAAACAACTAGCTCTGCACAGTGCTCTTACAGCCTACCGGGAACATGTCTTCCAAAGGCCTGTGAAACGCAGTTTCTTTGCAGGCCTGATCTGGCTGAAGCAGGACTTCTGCTCTGGGTGTGCTACTTTGCCCTAGAGCTGAAAGGCACAACGTGCAGGCTTATTTCCACAGGGCGAGCTGGGCCCCATAGCATCTTGCTTCCAGCTCTTTGGGAACCTAAGAAAATACTCGCTCTGCACAGTGCTCTTACAGCCTACCGGGAGCATCTCTTCCAAAGGCCTGTGAAACGCAGTTTCTTTGCAGGCCTGATCTGGCTGAAGTAGGAATTCTGCTCTGGGTGTGCTACTTTGCCCTAGAGCTGAAAGGCACAACGTGCAGGCTTCTTTCCAAAGGGCGAGTTGGGCCCCACAGCATCTTGCTTCCAGCTCTTTGGGAAGCTAAGAAACAACTCGCTCTGCACAGTGCTCTTACAGCCTAGTGGGAACATCTCTTCCAAAGGAATGTGAAACGCAGTTTCTTTGCAGGCCTGATCTGGCTGAAGTGGGACTTCTGCTCTGGGTGTGCTACATTGCCCTAGAGCTGAAAGGCACAACGTGCAGTCTTCTTTCCAAAGGGCGAGTTGGGCCCCACAGCATCTTGCTTCCAGCTCTTTGGGAAGCTAAGAAACAACTCGCTCTGCACAGTGCTCTTACAGCCTACCGGGAACATCTCTTCCAAAGGCCTGTGAAACGCAGTTTCTTTGCAGGCCTGATCTGTCTGAAGTGGGACCTCTGCTCTGGGTGTGCTACTCTGCCCTAGAGCTGAAAGGCACAACGTGCAGGCTTCTTTCCAAAGGGCGAGTTGGGCTCCACAGCATCCTGCTTCCAGCTCATTGGGAAGCTAAGAAACAACTCGCTCTGCACAGTGCTTTTACAACCAACCGGGAACATGACTTACAAAGGCCTGTGAAACGCAGTTTCTTTGCAGGCCTGATCTGGCTGAAGTAGAACTTCTGGTCTGGGTGTGCCACATTGCCCTAGAGCTGAAAGGCACAACGTGCAGGCTTCTTTCCAAAGGGCGAGTTGGGCCTCAGAGCATCTTGCTTCCAGCTCTTTGGGAAGCGAAGAAAGAACTCGCTCTGCACAGTGCTCTTACAGCCTACCAGGAACCTATCTTCCAAAGGCCTGTGAAAGGCAGTTTCTTTGCAGGCCTGATCTGGCTGAAGTAGGACTTCTGCTCTGGGTGTGCTACTTTGCCCTAGAGCTGAAAGGCACAACGTGCAGGCTTCTTTCCAAAGGGCGAGTTGGGCCCCACAGCATCTTGCTTCCAGCTCTTTGGGAAGCTAAGAAACAACTCGGTCTGCACAGTGCTCTTACAGCCTACCGGGAACATCTCTTCCAAAGGCCTGTGAAACGCAGTTTCTTTGCAGGCCTGATCTGGCTGAAGTGGGACCTCTGCTCTGGGTGTGCTACTTTGCCCTAGAGCTGAAAGGCACAACGTGCAGGCTTCTTTCCAAAGGGCGAGTTGGGCCCCACAGCATCTTGCTTCCAGCTCTTTGGGAAGCTAAGAAACAACTCGCTCTGCACAGTGCTCTTACAGCCTACCGGGAACATCTCTTCCAAAGGCCTGTGAAACGCAGTTTCTTCCCAGTCCTGATCAGGCTGAAGTAGAACTTCTGCTCTGGGTGTGCCACATTGACCTAGAGCTCAAAGGCACAACGTGCAGGCTTCTTTCCAAAGGGCGAGTTGGGACCCAGAGCATCTTGCTTCCAGCTCTTTGGGAAGCTAAGAAACAACTCGCTCTGCACAGTGCTCTTACAGCCTACCGGGAACATCTCTTCCAAAGGCCTGTGAAACGCAGTTTCTTTGCAGGCCTGATCTGGCTGAAGTAGGACTTCTGCTCTGGGTGTGCCACATGGCCCTAGAGCTGAAAGGCACAATGTGCAGGCTTCTTTCCAAAGGGCGTGTTGGGCCCCAAAGCCTCTTGCTTCCAGCTCTTTGGGAAGCTAGGAAACAACTCGCTCTGCAGACCTCTCTTACAGCCAACCGGGAGCATCTCTTGCAAAGGCCTGAGAAATGCAGTTTCTTTGAAGGCCTTATCTCGCTGAAGTAGAACTGCTGCTATGCCATGTCCCACATCGGCCTAGAGTTGCAAGGCTCAAAGTGCTGCCTTGACTCCTCAAGGGCAGACAGGCCCCTCAGCGTGGGGATTCCACCTCTTTGGGCAGCTAAGAAACAACTTGCTCTGCACTGGTGTTTTACAGCCTACAGGGAACGAGTCTTCCAAAGGCCTGTGAAACGCAGTTTCTTTGCAGGCCTGAGCTGGCTGAAGTGGGACCTCTGCTCTGGGTGTGCTACTTTGCCCTAGAGCTGAAAGGCACAACGTGCAGGCTTCTTTCCAAAGGGCGAGTTGGGCCCCACAGCATCCTGCTTCCAGCTCTTTCGGCAGCTAAGAAACAACTCGCTCTGCACAGTGCTCTTACAGCCTACCGGGAACATCTCTTCCAAAGGCCTGTGAAACGCAGTTTCTTCCCAGTCCTCATCAGGCTGAAGTAGAACTTCTGCTCTGGGTGTGCCACATTGACCTAGAGCTCAAAGGCACAACGTGCAGGCTTCTTTCTAAAAAGGCGAGTTGGGACCCAGAGCATCTTGCTTCCAGCTCTTTGGGAAGCTAAGAAACAACTCGCTCTGCACAGTGCTTTTACAGCCAACCGGGAACATGACTTACAAAGGCCTGTGAAATGCACTTTCTTTGCAGGCCTGATCTGGCTGAAGTAGAACTTCTGCTCTGGGTGTGCCACATTGCCCTAGAGCTGAAAGGCACAACGTCCAGGCTTCTTTCCAAAGGGCGAGTTGGGCCTCAGAGCATCTTGCTTCCAGCTCTTTGGGAAGCGAAGAAAGAACTCGCTCTGCACAGTGCTCTTACAGCCTACCGGGAACCTCTCTTCCAAAGGCCTGTGAAACGCAGTTTCTTTGCAGGCCTGATCTGGATGAAGTGGGACTTCTGCTCTGGGTGTGCTACATTGCCCTAGAGCTGAAAGGCACAACGTGCAGGCTTCTTTCCAAAGGGCGAGTTGGGCCCCACAGCATCTTGCTTCCAGCTCTTTGGGAAGCTAAGAAACAACTCGCTCTGCACAGTGCTCTTACAGCCTACCGGGAACATCTCTTCCAAAGGCCTGTGAAACGCAGTTTCTTTGCAGGCCTGATCTGGCTGAAGTAGGACTTCTGCTCTGGGTGTGCTACTTTGCCCTAGAGCTGAAAGGCACAACGTGCAGGCTTATTTCCACAGGGCGAGTTGGGCCCCATAGCATCTTGCTTCCAGCTCTGTGGGAACCTAAGAAAATACTCGCTCTGCACAGTGCTCTTACAGCCTACCGGGAGCATCTCTTCCAAAGGCCTGTGAAACGCAGTTTCTTTGCAGGCCTGATCTGGCTGAAGTAGGAATTCTGCTCTGGGTGTGCTACTTTGCCCTAGAGCTGAAAGGCACAACGTGCAGGCTTCTTTCCAAAGGGCGAGTTGGGCCCCACAGCATCTTGCTTCCAGCTCTTTGGGAAGCTAAGAAACAACTCGCTCTGCACAGTGCTCTTACAGCCTACCGGGAACATGTCTTCCAAAGGCCTGTGAAACGCAGTTTCTTTGCAGGCCTGATCTGTCTGAAGTGGGACCTCTGCTCTGGGTGTGCTACTTTGCCCTAGAGCTGAAAGGCACAACGTGCAGGCTTCTTTCCAAAGGGCGAGTTGGGCCCCTCAGCATCTTGCTTCCAGCTCTTTGGGAAGCTAAGAAACAACTCGCTCTGCACAGTGCTCTTACAGCCTACCGGGAACATCTCTTCCAAAGGCCTGTGAAACGCAGTTTCTTCCCAGTCCTCATCAGGCTGAAGTAGAACTTCTGCTCTGTGTGTGCCACATTGACCTAGAGCTCAAAGGCACAACGTGCAGGCTTCTTTCTAAAAGGGCGAGTTGGCACCCAGAGCATCTTGCTTCAAGCTCTTTTGGAAACTGAGGAACAACTCGCTCTGCACAGTGCTCTTACAGCCTACCGGGAACATCTCTTCCAAAGGCCTGTGAAACGCAGTTTCTTTGCAGGCCTGATCTGGCTGAAGTAGGACTTCTGCTCTGGGTGTGCTACTTTGCCCTAGAGCTGAAAGGCACAACGTGCAGGCTTCTTTCCACAGGGCGAGTTGGGCCCCATAGCATCTTGCTTCCAGCTCTTTGGGAACCTAAGAAACCACTCGCTCTGCACAGTGCTCTTACAGCCTACCGGGAACATCTCTTCCAAAGGCCTGTGAAACGCAGTTTCTTTGCAGGCCTGATCTGGCTGAAGTGGGTCCTCTGCTCTGGGTGTGCTACTTTGCCCTAGAGCTGAAAGGCACAACGTGCAGGCTTCTTTCCACAGGGCGAGTTGGGCCCCATAGCATCTTGCTTCCAGCTCTTTGGGAAGCTAAGAAACAACTCGGTCTGCACAGTGCTCTTACAGCCTACCGGGAACATCTCTTCCAAAGGCCTGTGAAACGCAGTTTCTTTGCAGGCCTGATCTGCCTGAAGTGGGACCTCTGCTCTGGGTGTGCTACTTTGCCCTAGAGCTGAAAGGCACAACGTGCAGGCTTCTTTCCAAAGGGCGAGTTGGACCCCACAGCATCCTGCTTCCAGCTCTTTGGGAAGCTAAGAAACAACTCGCTCTGCACAGTGCTCTTACAGCCTAGTGGGAACATCTCTTCCAAAGGAATGTGAAACGCAGTTTCTTTGCAGGCCTGATGTGGCTGAAGTGGAACTTCTGCTCTGGGTGTGCTACATTGCCCTAGAGCTGAAAGGCACAGCGTGCAGGCTTCTTTCCAAAGGGCGAGTTGGGCCCCACAGCATCTTGCTTCCAGCTCTTTGGGAAGCTAAGAAACAACTCGCCCTGCACAGTGCTCTTACAGCCTACCGGGAACATCTCTTCCAAATGCCTGTGAAACGCAGTTTCTTTGCAGGCCTGATCTGGCTGAAGTAGGACTTCTGCTCTGGGTGTGCCACATGGCCCTAGAGCTGAAAGGCACAACGTGCAGGCTTCTTTCCAAAGGGCGTGTTGGGCCCCAAAGCCTCTTGCTTCCAGCTCTTTGGGAAGCTAAGAAACAACTCGCTCTGCAGACCTCTCTTACAGCCAACCGGGAGCATCTCTTGCAAAGGCCTGAGAAATGCAGTTTCTTTGCAGGCCTTATCTCGCTGAAGTAGAACTGCTGCTATGCCATGTCCCACATCGGCCTAGAGTTGCAAGGCTCAAAGTCCTGCCTTGACTCCTCAAGGGCAGACAGGCCCCTCAGCGTGGGGATTCCACCTCTTTGGGCAGCTAAGAAACAACTTGCTCTGCACTGGTGTTTTAAAGCCTACAGGGAACGAGTCTTACAAAGGCCTGTGAAACGCAGTTTCTTCCCAGCCCTGATGTGGCTGAAGTAGAACTTCTGCTCTGCCGGGTCCTACATGGCGCTAGAGCTGCAAGGCACAAAGTCCTGCCTTGTTTCCACAAGGGTAGACAAGTCCCTCAGGTCCAGCTTCCAGCTCTTTCGGCAGCTAAGAAACAACTCGCTCTGCACAGTGCTCTTACAGCCTGGTGGGAACATCTCTTCCAAATGCCTGTGAAACGCAGTTTCTTTGCAGGCCTGATCTGGCTGAAGTGGGACCTCTGCTCTGGGTGTGCTACTTTGCCCTAGAGCTGAAAGGCACAACGTGCAGGCTTCTTTCCAAAGGGCGAGTTGGGCCCCTCAGCATCCTGCTTCCAGCTCTTTGGGAAGGTAAGAAACAACTCGCTCTGCACAGTGCTCTTACAGCCTAGTGGGAACATCTCTTCCAAAGGAATGTGAAACGCAGTTTCTTTGCAGGCCTGATCTGGCTGAAGTGGAACTTCTGCTCTGGGTGTGCTACATTGCCCTAGAGCTGAAAGGCACAACGTGCAGGCTTCTTTCCAAAGGGCGAGTTGGGCCCCACAGCATCTTGCTTCCAGCTCTTTGGGAAGCTAAGAAACAACTCGCTCTGCACAGTGCTCTTACAGCCTACCGGGAACATCTCTTCCAAATGCCTGTGAAACGCAGTTTCTTTGCAGGCCTGATCTGGCTGAAGTGGGACCTCTGCTCTGGGTGTGCTACTTTGCCCTAGAGCTGAAAGGCACAACGTGCAGGCTTCTTTCCAAAGGGCGAGTTGGGCCCCACAGCATCCTGCTTCCTCCTCTTTGGGAAGCTAAGAAACAACTCGCTCTGCACAGTGCTCTTACAGCCTAGTGGGAACATCTCTTCCAAAGGCCTGTGAAACGCAGTTTCTTTGCAGGCCTGATCTGGCTGAAGTAGGACTTCTGCTCTGGGTGTGCCACATGGCCCTAGAGCTGAAAGGCACAACGTGCAGGCTTCTTTCCAAAGGGCGTGTTGGGCCCCAAAGCCTCTTGCTTCCAGCTCTTTGGGAAGCTAAGAAACAACTCGCTCTGCAGACCTCTCTTACAGCCAACCGGGAGCATCTCTTGCAAAGGCCTGAGAAATGCAGTTTCTTTGCAGGCCTTATCTCGCTGAAGTAGAACTGCTGCTATGCCATGTCCCACATCGGCCTAGAGTTGCAAGGCTCAAAGTCCTGCCTTGACTCCTCAAGGGCAGACAGGCCCCTCAGCGTGGGGATTCCACCTCTTTGGGCAGCTAAGAAACAACTTGCTCTGCACTGGTGTTTTACAGCCTACAGGGAACGAGTCTTACAAAGGCCTGTGAAACGCAATTTCTTCCCAGCCCTGATG
Source organism: Equus caballus (assembly GCF_041296265.1). Lineage (NCBI taxonomy): Eukaryota > Metazoa > Chordata > Mammalia > Perissodactyla > Equidae > Equus > Equus caballus. The sequence goes on from NC_091712.1 coordinate 99,786, forward strand.
TGGCTGAAGTAGAACTTCTGCTCTGCCGGGTCCTACATGGCGCTAGAGCTGCAAGGCACAAAGTCCTGCCTTGTTTCCACAAGGGTAGACAAGTCCCTCAGGGCCAGCTTCCAGCTCTTTCGGCAGCTAAGAAACAACTCGCTCTGCACAGTGCTCTTACAGCCTACCGGGAACATCTCTTCCAAAGGCCTGTGAAACGCAGTTTCTTTGCAGGCCTGATCTGGCTGAAGTAGAACTTCTGCTCTGGGTGTGCTACGTTGCCCTGGAGCTGAAAGTCACAATCCGCAGGCTTCTTTCCAAAGGGCGAGTTGGGCCCCACAGCATCTTCCTTCCAGCTCTTTGGGAAGCTAAGAAACATCTGGCTCTGCACAGTGCTCTTACAGCCAACTGGGAGCATCTCTTGCAAAGGCCTGAGAAATGCAGTTTCTTTGCAGGCCTTATCTCGCTGAGGTAGAACTGCTGCTATGCCATATCCTACTTTGGCCTAGAGTTTCAAGGCTCAAAGTCCTGCCTTGACTCCTCAATGGCAGACAGGCCCCACAGCGTGGGGCTTCCACCTCTTTAGGCCGCTAAGAAACAACTTGCTCTGCACTGGTGTTTTACAGCCTACAGGGAACGAGTCTTACAAAGGCCTGTGAAACGCAGTTTCTTCCCAGCCCTGATGTGGCTGAAGTAGAACTTCTGCTCTGCCGGGTCGTACATGGCGCTAGAGCTGCAAGGCGCAAAGTCCTGCCTTGATTCCACAAGGGTAGACAAGTCCCTCATGTCCAGCTTCCAGCTCTTTCGGCAGCTAACAAACAACTCGCTCTGCATAGGGCTCTTACAGCCTACCGGGAACATGTCTTACAAAGGACTGTGAAACGCAGTTTCTTCCCAGTCCTGATAAGGCTGAAGTAGAACTTCTGCTCTGGGTGTGCCACATTGACCTAGAGCTCAAAGGCACAACGTGCAGGCTTCTTTCCAAAGGGCGAGTTGGGACCCAGAGCATCTTGCTTCCAGCTCTTTGGGAAGCTAAGAAACAACTCGCTCTGCACAGTGCTCTTACAGCCTACCGGGAACATCTCTTCCAAATGCCTGTGAAACGCAGTTTCTTTGCAGGCCTGATCTGGCTGAAGTGGGACCTGTGCTCTGGGTGTGCTACTTTGCCCTAGAGCTGAAAGGCACAACGTGCAGGCTTCTTTCCAAAGGGCGAGTTGGGCCCCACAGCATCCTGCTTCCAGCTCTTTGGGAAGCTAAGAAACAACTCGCTCTGCACAGTGCTCTTACAGCCTACCGGGAACATCTCTTCCAAAGCCTGTGATACGCAGTTTCTTTGCAGGCCTGATCTGGCCGAAGAAGGACTTCTGCTCTGGGTGTGCTACATTGCCCTAGAGCTGAAAGGCACAACGTGCAGGCTTCTTTCCAAAGGGCGAGTTGGGCCCCACAGCATCTTGCTTCCAGCTCTTTGGGAATCTAAGAAACAACTCGCTCTGCACAGTGCTCTTACAGCCTACCGGGAACATGTCTTCCAAAGGCCTGTGAAACGCAGTTTCTTTGCAGGCCTGATCTGGCTGAAGTAGGACTTCTGCTCTGGGTGTGCCACATGGCCCTAGAGCTGAAAGGCACAACGTGCAGGCTTCTTTCCAAAGGGCGTGTTGGGCCCCAAAGCCTCTTGCTTCCAGCTCTTTGGGATGCTAAGAAACAACTCGCTCTGCAGACCTCTCTTACAGCCAACCGGGAGCATCTCTTGCAAAGGCCTGAGAAATGCAGTTTCTTTGCAGGCCTTATCTCGCTGAAGTAGAACTGCTGCTATGCCATGTCCCACATCGGCCTAGAGTTGCAAGGCTCAAAGTCCTGCCTTGACTCCTCAAGGGCAGACAGGCCCCTCAACGTGGGGATTCCACCTCTTTGGGCAGCTAAGAAACAACTTGCTCTGCACTGGTGTTTTACAGCCTACAGGGAACGAGTCTTACAAAGGCCTGTGAAACGCAGTTTCTTCCCAGCCCTGATGTGGCTGAAGTAGAACTTCTGCTCTGCCGGGTCCTACATGGCGCTAGAGCTGCAAGGCACAAAGTCCTGCCTTGTTTCCACAAGGGTAGACAAGTCCCTCATGGCCAGCTTCCAGCTCTTTCGGCAGCTAAGAAACAACTCGCTCTGCACAGTGCTCTTACAGCCTACCGGGAACATCTCTTCCAAAGGCCTGTGAAACGCAGTTTCTTTGCAGGCCTGATCTGGTTGTAGCTGGTCTTCTGCTCTGGGTGTGCTACTTTCCCCTAGAGCTGAAAGGCACAACGTGCAGGCTTCTTTCCAAAGGGCGAGTTGGGCCCCACAGCATCTTGCTTCCAGCTCTTTGGGAAGCTAAGAAACAACTCGCTCTGCACAGTGCTCTTACAGCCTACCGGGAACATCTCTTCCAAAGGCCTGTGAAACGCAGTTTCTTTGCAGGCCTGATCTGGCAGAAGTAGGACTTCTGCTCTGGGTGTGCTACTTTGCCCTAGAGCTGAAAGGCACAACGTGCAGGCTTCTTTCCAAAGGGCGAGTTGGGCCCCACAGCATCTTGCTTCCAGCCCTTTGGGAAGCTAAGAAACAACTCGCTCTGCACAGTGCTCTTACAGCATACCGGGAACATCTCTTCCAAAGGAATGTGAAACGCAGTTTCTTTGCAGGCCTGATCTGGCTGAAGCTGGTCTTCTGCTCTGGGTGTGCTACTTTGCCCTAGAGCTGAAAGGCACAACGTGCAGGCTTCTTTCCAAAGGGCGAGTTGGGCCCCACAGCATCTTGCTTCCATCTCTTTGGGAAGCTAAGAAACAACTCGCTCTGCACAGTGCTTGTACAGCCTACCGGGAACATGACTTACAAAGGCCTGTGAAACGCAGTTTCTTTGCAGGCCTGATCTGGCTGAAGTAGAACTTCTGCTCTGGGTGTGCCACATTGCCCTAGAGCTGAAAGGCACAACGTGCAGGCTTCTTTCCAAAGGGCGTGTTGGGCCCCAAAGCCTCTTGCTTCCAGCTCTTTGAGAAGCTAAGAAACAACTCGCTCTGCAGACCTCTCTTACAGCCAACCGGGAGCATCTCTTGCAAAGGCCTGAGAAATGCAGTTTCTTTGCAGGCCTTATCTCGCTGAAGTAGAACTGCGGCTATGCCATGTCCCACATCGGCCTAGAGTTGCAAGGCTCAAAGTCCTGCGTTGACTCCTCAAGGGCAGACAGGCCCCTCAGCGTGGGGATTCCACCTCTTTGGGCAGCTAAGAAACAACTTGCTCTGCACTGGTGTTTTACAGCCTACAGGGAACGAGTCTTACAAAGGCCTGTGAAACGCAGTTTCTTCCCAGCCCTGATGTGGCTGAAGTAGAACTTCTGCTCTGCCGGGTCCTACATGGCGCTAGAGCTGCAAGGCACAAAGTCCTGCCTTGTTTCCACAAGGGTAGACAAGTCCCTCAGGTCCAGCTTCCAGCTCTTTCGGCAGCTAAGAAACAACTCGCTCTGCATAGGGCTCTTACAGCCTACCGGGAACATCTCTTCCAAAGGCCTGTGAAACGCAGTTTCTTCCCAGTCCTCATCAGGCTGAAGTAGAACTTCTGCTCTGTGTGTGCCACATTGACCTAGAGCTCAAAGGCACAACGTGCAGGCTTCTTTCCAAAGGGCGAGTTGGGCCCCACAGCATCTTGCTTCCAGCTCTTTGGGAAGCTAAGAAACAACTAGCTCTGCACAGTGCTCTTACAGCCTACCGGGAACATGTCTTCCAAAGGCCTGTGAAACGCAGTTTCTTTGCAGGCCTGATCTGGCTGAAGCAGGACTTCTGCTCTGGGTGTGCTACTTTGCCCTAGAGCTGAAAGGCACAACGTGCAGGCTTCTTTCCAAAGGGCGAGCTGGGCCCCATAGCATCTTGCTTCCAGCTCTTTGGGAACCTAAGAAAATACTCGCTCTGCACAGTGATCTTACAGCCTACCGGGAGCATCTCTTCCAAAGGCCTGTGAAACGCAGTTTCTTTGCAGGCCTGATCTGGATGAAGTAGGAATTCTGCTCTGGGTGTGCTACTTTGCCCTAGAGCTGAAAGGCACAACGTGCAGGCTTCTTTCCAAAGGGCGAGTTGGGCCCCACAGCATCTTGCTTCCAGCTCTTTGGGAAGCTAAGAAACAACTCGCTCTGCACAGTGCTCTTACAGCCTAGTGGGAACATCTCTTCCAAAGGAATGTGAAACGCAGTTTCTTTGCAGGCCTGATCTGGCTGAAGTGGGACTTCTGCTCTGGGTGTGCTACATTGCCCTAGAGCTGAAAGGCACAACGTGCAGTCTTCTTTCCAAAGGGCGAGTTGGGCCCCACAGCATCTTGCTTCCAGCTCTTTGGGAAGCTAAGAAACAACTCGCTCTGCACAGTGCTCTTACAGCCTACTGGGAACATCTCTTCCAAAGGCCTGTGAAACGCAGTTTCTTTGCAGGCCTGATCTGTCTGAAGTGGGACCTCTGCTCTGGGTGTGCTACTCTGCCCTAGAGCTGAAAGGCACAACGTGCAGGCTTCTTTCCAAAGGGCGAGTTGGGCTCCACAGCATCCTGCTTCCAGCTCTTTGGGAAGCTAAGAAACAACTCGCTCTGCACAGTGCTTTTACAGCCAACCGGGAACATGACTTACAAAGGCCTGTGAAAAGCAGTTTCTTTGCAGGCCTGATCTGGCTGAAGTAGAACTTCCGCTCTGGGTGTGCCACATTGCCCTACAGCTGAAAGGCACAACGTGCAGGCTTCTTTCCAAAGGGCGAGTTGGGCCTCAGAGCATCTTGCTTCCAGCTCTTTGGGAAGCGAAGAAAGAACTCGCTCTGCACAGTGCTCTTACAGCCTACCAGGAACCTATCTTCCAAAGGCCTGTGAAAGGCAGTTTCTTTGCAGGCCTGATCTGGCTGAAGTAGGACTTCTGCTCTGGGTGTGCTACTTTGCCCTAGAGCTGAAAGGCACAACGTGCAGGCTTCTTTCCAAAGGGCGAGTTGGGCCCCACAGCATCTTGCTTCCAGCTCTTTGGGAAGCTAAGAAACAACTCGCTCTGCAGACCTCTCTTACAGCCAACCGGGAGCATCTCTTGCAAAGGCCTGAGAAATGCAGTTTCTTTGCAGGCCTTATCTCGCTGAAGTAGAACTGCTGCTATGCCATGTCCCACATCGGCCTAGAGTTGCAAGGCTCAAAGTCCTGCCTTGACTCCTCAAGGGCAGACAGGCCCCTCAGCGTGGGGATTCCACCTCTTTGGGCAGCTAAGAAACAACTTGCTCTGCACTGGTGTTTTACAGCCTACAGGGAACGAGTCTTACAAAGGCCTGTGAAACGCAGTTTCTTCCCAGCCCTGATGTGGCTGAAGTAGAACTTCTGCTCTGCCGGGTCCTACATGGCGCTAGAGCTGCAAGGCACAAAGTCCTGCCTTGTTTCCACAAGGGTAGACAAGTCCCTCAGGGCCAGCTTCCAGCTCTTTCGGCAGCTAAGAAACAACTCGCTCTGCACAGTGCTCTTACAGCCTACCGGGAACATCTCTTCCAAAGGCCTGTGAAACGCAGTTTCTTTGCAGGCCTGATCTGGCTGAAGTAGAACTTCTGCTCTGGGTGTGCTACGTTGCCCTGGAGCTGAAAGGCACAATCCGCAGGCTTCTTTCCAAAGGGCGAGTTGGGCCCCACAGCATCTTCCTTCCAGCTCTTTGGGAAGCTAAGAAACATCTGGCTCTGCACAGTGCTCTTACAGCCAACTGGGAGCATCTCTTGCAAAGGCCTGAGAAATGCAGTTTCTTTGCAGGCCTTATCTCGCTGAGGTAGAACTGCTGCTATGCCATATCCTACTTTGGCCTAGAGTTGCAAGGCTCAAAGTCCTGCCTTGACTCCTCAATGGCAGACAGGCCCCACAGCGTGGGGCTTCCACCTCTTTAGGCCGCTAAGAAACAACTTGCTCTGCACTGGTGTTTTACAGCCTACAGGGAACGAGTCTTACAAAGGCCTGTGAAACGCAGTTTCTTCCCAGCCCTGATGCGGCTGAAGTAGAACTTCTGCTCTGCCGGGTCGTACATGGCGCTAGAGCTGCAAGGCGCAAAGTCCTGCCTTGATTCCACAAGGGTAGACAAGTCCCTCATGTCCAGCTTCCAGCTCTTTCGGCAGCTAACAAACAACTCGCTCTGCATAGGGCTCTTACAGCCTACCGGGAACATGTCTTACAAAGGACTGTGAAACGCAGTTTCTTCCCAGTCCTGATAAGGCTGAAGTAGAACTTCTGCTCTGGGTGTGCCACATTGACCTAGAGCTCAAAGGCACAACGTGCAGGCTTCTTTCCAAAGGGCGAGTTGGGACCCAGAGCATCTTGCTTCCAGCTCTTTGGGAAGCTAAGAAACAACTCGCTCTGCACAGTGCTCTTACAGCCTACCGGGAACATCTCTTCCAAATGCCTGTGAAACGCAGTTTCTTTGCAGGCCTGATCTGGCTGAAGTGGGACCTGTGCTCTGGGTGTGCTACTTTGCCCTAGAGCTGAAAGGCACAACGTGCAGGCTTCTTTCCAAAGGGCGAGTTGGGCCCCACAGCATCCTGCTTCCAGCTCTTTGGGAAGCTAAGAAACAACTCGCTCTGCACAGTGCTCTTACAGCCTACCGGGAACATCTCTTCCAAAGCCTGTGATACGCAGTTTCTTTGCAGGCCTGATCTGGCTGAAGAAGGACTTCTGCTCTGGGTGTGCTACATTGCCCTAGAGCTGAAAGGCACAACGTGCAGGCTTCTTTCCAAAGGGCGAGTTGGGCCCCACAGCATCTTGCTTCCAGCTCTTTGGGAAGCTAAGAAACAACTCGCTCTGCACAGTGCTCTTACAGCCTACCGGGAACATGTCTTCCAAAGGCCTGTGAAACGCAGTTTCTTTGCAGGCCTGATCTGGCTGAAGTAGGACTTCTGCTCTGGGTGTGCCACATGGCCCTAGAGCTGAAAGGCACAACGTGCAGGCTTCTTTCCAAAGGGCGTGTTGGGCCCCAAAGCCTCTTGCTTCCAGCTCTTTGGGATGCTAAGAAACAACTCGCTCTGCAGACCTCTCTTACAGCCAACCGGGAGCATCTCTTGCAAAGGCCTGAGAAATGCAGTTTCTTTGCAGGCCTTATCTCGCTGAAGTAGAACTGCTGCTATGCCATGTCCCACATCGGCCTAGAGTTGCAAGGCTCAAAGTCCTGCCTTGACTCCTCAAGGGCAGACAGGCCCCTCAACGTGGGGATTCCACCTCTTTGGGCAGCTAAGAAACAACTTGCTCTGCACTGGTGTTTTACAGCCTACAGGGAACGAGTCTTACAAAGGCCTGTGAAACGCAGTTTCTTCCCAGCCCTGATGTGGCTGAAGTAGAACTTCTGCTCTGCCGGGTCCTACATGGCGCTAGAGCTGCAAGGCACAAAGTCCTGCCTTGTTTCCACAAGGGTAGACAAGTCCCTCATGGCCAGCTTCCAGCTCTTTCGGCAGCTAAGAAACAACTCGCTCTGCACAGTGCTCTTACAGCCTACCGGGAACATCTCTTCCAAAGGCCTGTGAAACGCAGTTTCTTTGCAGGCCTGATCTGGTTGTAGCTGGTCTTCTGCTCTGGGTGTGCTACTTTCCCCTAGAGCTGAAAGGCACAACGTGCAGGCTTCTTTCCAAAGGGCGAGTTGGGCCCCACAGCATCTTGCTTCCAGCTCTTTGGGAAGCTAAGAAACAACTCGCTCTGCACAGTGCTCTTACAGCCTACCGGGAACATCTCTTCCAAAGGCCTGTGAAACGCAGTTTCTTTGCAGGCCTGATCTGGCAGAAGTAGGACTTCTGCTCTGGGTGTGCTACTTTGCCCTAGAGCTGAAAGGCACAACGTGCAGGCTTCTTTCCAAAGGGCGAGTTGGGCCCCACAGCATCTTGCTTCCAGCCCTTTGGGAAGCTAAGAAACAACTCGCTCTGCACAGTGCTCTTACAGCATACCGGGAACATCTCTTCCAAAGGAATGTGAAACGCAGTTTCTTTGCAGGCCTGATCTGGCTGAAGCTGGTCTTCTGCTCTGGGTGTGCTACTTTGCCCTAGAGCTGAAAGGCACAACGTGCAGGCTTCTTTCCAAAGGGCGAGTTGGGCCCCACAGCATCTTGCTTCCATCTCTTTGGGAAGCTAAGAAACAACTCGCTCTGCACAGTGCTTGTACAGCCTACCGGGAACATGACTTACAAAGGCCTGTGAAACGCAGTTTCTTTGCAGGCCTGATCTGGCTGAAGTAGAACTTCTGCTCTGGGTGTGCCACATTGCCCTAGAGCTGAAAGGCACAACGTGCAGGCTTCTTTCCAAAGGGCGTGTTGGGCCCCAAAGCCTCTTGCTTCCAGCTCTTTGAGAAGCTAAGAAACAACTCGCTCTGCAGACCTCTCTTACAGCCAACCGGGAGCATCTCTTGCAAAGGCCTGAGAAATGCAGTTTCTTTGCAGGCCTTATCTCGCTGAAGTAGAACTGCGGCTATGCCATGTCCCACATCGGCCTAGAGTTGCAAGGCTCAAAGTCCTGCGTTGACTCCTCAAGGGCAGACAGGCCCCTCAGCGTGGGGATTCCACCTCTTTGGGCAGCTAAGAAACAACTTGCTCTGCACTGGTGTTTTACAGCCTACAGGGAACGAGTCTTACAAAGGCCTGTGAAACGCAGTTTCTTCCCAGCCCTGATGTGGCTGAAGTAGAACTTCTGCTCTGCCGGGTCCTACATGGCGCTAGAGCTGCAAGGCACAAAGTCCTGCCTTGTTTCCACAAGGGTAGACAAGTCCCTCAGGTCCAGCTTCCAGCTCTTTCGGCAGCTAAGAAACAACTCGCTCTGCATAGGGCTCTTACAGCCTACCGGGAACATCTCTTCCAAAGGCCTGTGAAACGCAGTTTCTTCCCAGTCCTCATCAGGCTGAAGTAGAACTTCTGCTCTGTGTGTGCCACATTGACCTAGAGCTCAAAGGCACAACGTGCAGGCTTCTTTCCAAAGGGCGAGTTGGGCCCCACAGCATCTTGCTTCCAGCTCTTTGGGAAGCTAAGAAACAACTAGCTCTGCACAGTGCTCTTACAGCCTACCGGGAACATGTCTTCCAAAGGCCTGTGAAACGCAGTTTCTTTGCAGGCCTGATCTGGCTGAAGCAGGACTTCTGCTCTGGGTGTGCTACTTTGCCCTAGAGCTGAAAGGCACAACGTGCAGGCTTCTTTCCAAAGGGCGAGCTGGGCCCAATAGCATCTTGCTTCCAGCTCTTTGGGAACCTAAGAAAATACTCGCTCTGCACAGTGATCTTACAGCCTACCGGGAGCATCTCTTCCAAAGGCCTGTGAAACGCAGTTTCTTTGCAGGCCTGATCTGGCTGAAGTAGGAATTCTGCTCTGGGTGTGCTACTTTGCCCTAGAGCTGAAAGGCACAACGTGCAGGCTTCTTTCCAAAGGGCGAGTTGGGCCCCACAGCATCTTGCTTCCAGCTCTTTGGGAAGCTAAGAAACAACTCGCTCTGCACAGTGCTCTTACAGCCTAGTGGGAACATCTCTTCCAAAGGAATGTGAAACGCAGTTTCTTTGCAGGCCTGATCTGGCTGAAGTGGGACTTCTGCTCTGGGTGTGCTACATTGCCCTAGAGCTGAAAGGCACAACGTGCAGTCTTCTTTCCAAAGGGCGAGTTGGGCCCCACAGCATCTTGCTTCCAGCTCTTTGGGAAGCTAAGAAACAACTCGCTCTGCACAGTGCTCTTACAGCCTACTGGGAACATCTCTTCCAAAGGCCTGTGAAACGCAGTTTCTTTGCAGGCCTGATCTGTCTGAAGTGGGACCTCTGCTCTGGGTGTGCTACTCTGCCCTAGAGCTGAAAGGCACAACGTGCAGGCTTCTTTCCAAAGGGCGAGTTGGGCTCCACAGCATCCTGCTTCCAGCTCTTTGGGAAGCTAAGAAACAACTCGCTCTGCACAGTGCTTTTACAGCCAACCGGGAACATGACTTACAAAGGCCTGTGAAACGCAGTTTCTTTGCAGGCCTGATCTGGCTGAAGTAGAACTTCCGCTCTGGGTGTGCCACATTGCCCTACAGCTGAAAGGCACAACGTGCAGGCTTCTTTCCAAAGGGCGAGTTGGGCCTCAGAGCATCTTGCTTCCAGCTCTTTGGGAAGCGAAGAAAGAACTCGCTCTGCACAGTGCTCTTACAGCCTACCAGGAACCTATCTTCCAAAGGCCTGTGAAAGGCAGTTTCTTTGCAGGCCTGATCTGGCTGAAGTAGGACTTCTGCTCTGGGTGTGCTACTTTGCCCTAGAGCTGAAAGGCACAACGTGCAGGCTTCTTTCCAAAGGGCGAGTTGGGCCCCACAGCATCTTGCTTCCAGCTCTTTGGGAAGCTAAGAAACAACTCGCTCTGCACAGTGCTCTTACAGCCTACCGGGAACATCTCTTCCAAAGGCCTGTGAAACGCAGTTTCTTTGCAGGCCTGATCTGGCTGAAGTGGGACCTCTGCTCTGGGTGTGCTACTTTGCCCTAGAGCTGAAAGGCACAACGTGCAGGCTTCTTTCCAAAGGGCGAGTTGGGCCCCACAGCATCTTGCTTCCAGCTCTTTGGGAAGCTAGGAAACAACTCGCTCTGCAGACCTCTCTTACAGCCAACCGGGAGCATCTCTTGCAAAGGCCTGAGAAATGCAGTTTCTTTGCAGGCCTTATCTCGCTGAAGTAGAACTGCTGCTATGCCATGTCCCACATCGGCCTAGAGTTGCAAGGCTCAAAGTGCTGCCTTGACTCCTCAAGGGCAGACAGGCCCCTCAGCGTGGGGATTCCACCTCTTTGGGCAGCTAAGAAACAACTTGCTCTGCACTGGTGTTTTACAGCCTACAGGGAACGAGTCTTCCAAAGGCCTGTGAAACGCAGTTTCTTTGCAGGCCTGATCTGGCTGAAGTGGGACCTCTGCTCGGGGTGTGCTACTTTGCCCTAGAGCTGAAAGGCACAACGTGCAGGCTTCTTTCCAAAGGGCGAGTTGGGCCCCACAGCATCCTGCTTCCAGCTCTTTCGGCAGCTAAGAAACAACTCGCTCTGCACAGTGCTCTTACAGCCTACCGGGAACATCTCTTCCAAAGGCCTGTGAAACGCAGTTTCTTTGCAGGCCTGATCTGCCTGAAGTGGGACCTCTGCTCTGGGTGTGCTACTTTGCCCTAGAGCTGAAAGGCACAACGTGCAGGCTTCTTTCCAAAGGGCGAGTTGGGCCCCACAGCATCTTGCTTCCAGCTCTTTGGGAAGCTAAGAAACAACTCGCTCTGCACAGTGCTCTTACAGCCTACCGGGAACATCTCTTCCAAAGGAATGTGAAACGCAGTTTCTTTGCAGGCCTGATCTGTCTGAAGTGGGACCTCTGCTCTGGGTGTGCTACTTTGCCCTAGAGCTGAAAGGCACAACGTGCAGGCTTCTTTCCAAAGGGCGAGTTGGGCCCCAAACCATCTTGCTTCCAGCTCTTTGGGAATCTAAGAAACAACTCGCTCTGCACAGTGCTCTTACAGCCTACCGGGAACATCTCTTCCAAAGGCCTGTGAAACGCAGTTTCTTCCCAGTCCTCATCAGGCTGAAGTAGAACTTCTGCTCTGGGTGTGCCACATGGCCCTAGAGCTGAAAGGCACAACGTGCAGGCTTCTTTCCAAAGGGCGTGTTGGGCCCCAAAGCCTCTTGCTTCCAGCTCTTTGGGAAGCTAAGAAACAACTCGCTCTGCAGACCTCTCTTACAGCCAACCGGGAGCATCTCTTGCAAAGGCCTGAGAAATGCAGTTTCTTTGCAGGCCTTATCTCGCTGAAGTAGAACTGCTGCTATGCCATGTCCCACATCGGCCTAGAGTTGCAAGGCTCAAAGTCCTGCCTTGACTCCTCAAGGGCAGACAGGCCCCTCAGCGTGGGGATTCCACCTCTTTGGGCAGCTAAGAAACAACTTGCTCTGCACTGGTGTTTTACAGCCTACAGGGAACGAGTCTTACAAAGGCCTGTGAAACGCAATTTCTTCCCAGCCCTGATGTGGCTGAAGTAGAACTTCTGCTCTGCCGGGTCCTACATGGCGCTAGAGCTGCAAGGCACAAAGTCCTGCCTTGTTTCCACAAGGGTAGACAAGTCCCTCAGGGCCAGCTTCCAGCTCTTTCGGCAGCTAAGAAACAACTCGCTCTGCACAGTGCTCTTACAGCCTACCGGGAACATCTCTTCCAAAGGCCTGTGAAACGCAGTTTCTTTGCAGGCCTGATCTGGCTGAAGTGGGACCTCTGCTCTGGGTGTGCTACTTTGCCCTAGAGCTGAAAGGCACAACGTGCAGGCTTCTTTCCAAAGGGCGAGTTGGCCCCCACAGCATCTTGCTTCCAGCTCTTTGGGAAGCTAAGAAACAACTCGCTCTGCACAGTGCTCTTACAGCCTACCGGGAACATCTCTTCCAAAGGCCTGTGAAACGCAGTTTCTTCCCAGTCCTGATCAGGCTGAAGTAGAACTTCTGCTCTGGGTGTGCCACATTGACCTAGAGCTCAAAGGCACAACGTGCAGGCTTCTTTCCAAAGGGCGAGTTGGGACCCAGAGCATCTTGCTTCCAGCTCTTTGGGAAGCTAAGAAACAACTCGCTCTGCACAGTGCTCTTACAGCCTACCGGGAACATCTCTTCCAAAGGCCTGTGAAACGCAGTTTCTTTGCAGGCCTGATCTGGCTGAAGTAGGACTTCTGCTCTGGGTGTGCCACATGGCCCTAGAGCTGAAAGGCACAATGTGCAGGCTTCTTTCCAAAGGGCGTGTTGGGCCCCAAAGCCTCTTGCTTCCAGCTCTTTGGGAAGCTAGGAAACAACTCGCTCTGCAGACCTCTCTTACAGCCAACCGGGAGCATCTCTTGCAAAGGCCTGAGAAATGCAGTTTCTTTGAAGGCCTTATCTCGCTGAAGTAGAACTGCTGCTATGCCATGTCCCACATCGGCCTAGAGTTGCAAGGCTCAAAGTGCTGCCTTGACTCCTCAAGGGCAGACAGGCCCCTCAGCGTGGGGATTCCACCTCTTTGGGCAGCTAAGAAACAACTTGCTCTGCACTGGTGTTTTACAGCCTACAGGGAACGAGTCTTCCAAAGGCCTGTGAAACGCAGTTTCTTTGCAGGCCTGAGCTGGCTGAAGTGGGACCTCTGCTCTGGGTGTGCTACTTTGCCCTAGAGCTGAAAGGCACAACGTGCAGGCTTCTTTCCAAAGGGCGAGTTGGGCCCCACAGCATCCTGCTTCCAGCTCTTTCGGCAGCTAAGAAACAACTCGCTCTGCACAGTGCTCTTACAGCCTACCGGGAACATCTCTTCCAAAGGCCTGTGAAACGCAGTTTCTTCCCAGTCCTCATCAGGCTGAAGTAGAACTTCTGCTCTGGGTGTGCCACATTGACCTAGAGCTCAAAGGCACAACGTGCAGGCTTCTTTCTAAAAGGGCGAGTTGGGACCCAGAGCATCTTGCTTCCAGCTCTTTGGGAAGCTAAGAAACAACTCGCTCTGCACAGTGCTTTTACAGCCAACCGGGAACATGACTTACAAAGGCCTGTGAAATGCACTTTCTTTGCAGGCCTGATCTGGCTGAAGTAGAACTTCTGCTCTGGGTGTGCCACATTGCCCTAGAGCTGAAAGGCACAACGTCCAGGCTTCTTTCCAAAGGGCGAGTTGGGCCTCAGAGCATCTTGCTTCCAGCTCTTTGGGAAGCGAAGAAAGAACTCTCTCTGCACAGTGCTCTTACAGCCTACCGGGAACCTCTCTTCCAAAGGCCTGTGAAACGCAGTTTCTTTGCAGGCCTGATCTGGATGAAGTGGGACTTCTGCTCTGGGTGTGCTACATTGCCCTAGAGCTGAAAGGCACAACGTGCAGGCTTCTTTCCAAAGGGCGAGTTGGGCCCCACAGCATCTTGCTTCCAGCTCTTTGGGAAGCTAAGAAACAACTCGCTCTGCACAGTGCTCTTACAGCCTACCGGGAACATCTCTTCCAAAGGCCTGTGAAACGCAGTTTCTTTGCAGGCCTGATCTGGCTGAAGTAGGACTTCTGCTCTGGGTGTGCTACTTTGCCCTAGAGCTGAAAGGCACAACGTGCAGGCTTATTTCCACAGGGCGAGTTGGGCCCCATAGCATCTTGCTTCCAGCTCTGTGGGAACCTAAGAAAATACTCGCTCTGCACAGTGCTCTTACAGCCTACCGGGAGCATCTCTTCCAAAGGCCTGTGAAACGCAGTTTCTTTGCAGGCCTGATCTGGCTGAAGTAGGAATTCTGCTCTGGGTGTGCTACTTTGCCCTAGAGCTGAAAGGCACAACGTGCAGGCTTCTTTCCAAAGGGCGAGTTGGGCCCCACAGCATCTTGCTTCCAGCTCTTTGGGAAGCTAAGAAACAACTCGCTCTGCACAGTGCTCTTACAGCCTACCGGGAACATGTCTTCCAAAGGCCTGTGAAACGCAGTTTCTTTGCAGGCCTGATCTGTCTGAAGTGGGACCTCTGCTCTGGGTGTGCTACTTTGCCCTAGAGCTGAAAGGCACAACGTGCAGGCTTCTTTCCAAAGGGCGAGTTGGGCCCCTCAGCATCTTGCTTCCAGCTCTTTGGGAAGCTAAGAAACAACTCGCTCTGCACAGTGCTCTTACAGCCTACCGGGAACATCTCTTCCAAAGGCCTGTGAAACGCAGTTTCTTCCCAGTCCTCATCAGGCTGAAGTAGAACTTCTGCTCTGTGTGTGCCACATTGACCTAGAGCTCAAAGGCACAACGTGCAGGCTTCTTTCTAAAAGGGCGAGTTGGCACCCAGAGCATCTTGCTTCAAGCTCTTTTGGAAACTGAGGAACAACTCGCTCTGCACAGTGCTCTTACAGCCTACCGGGAACACCTCTTCCAAAGGCCTGTGAAACGCAGTTTCTTTGCAGGCCTGACCTGGCTGAAGTAGGACTTCTGCTCTGGGTGTGCTACTTTGCCCTAGAGCTGAAAGGCACAACGTGCAGGCTTCTTTCCACAGGGCGAGTTGGGCCCCATAGCATCTTGCTTCCAGCTCTTTGGGAACCTAAGAAACCACTCGCTCTGCACAGTGCTCTTACAGCCTACCGGGAACATCTCTTCCAAAGGCCTGTGAAACGCAGTTTCTTTGCAGGCCTGATCTGGCTGAAGTGGGTCCTCTGCTCTGGGTGTGCTACTTTGCCCTAGAGCTGAAAGGCACAACGTGCAGGCTTCTTTCCACAGGGCGAGTTGGGCCCCATAGCATCTTGCTTCCAGCTCTTTGGGAAGCTAAGAAACAACTCGGTCTGCACAGTGCTCTTACAGCCTACCGGGAACATCTCTTCCAAAGGCCTGTGAAACGCAGTTTCTTTGCAGGCCTGATCTGCCTGAAGTGGGACCTCTGCTCTGGGTGTGCTACTTTGCCCTAGAGCTGAAAGGCACAACGTGCAGGCTTCTTTCCAAAGGGCGAGTTGGGCCCCACAGCATCCTGCTTCCAGCTCTTTGGGAAGCTAAGAAACAACTCGCTCTGCACAGTGCTCTTACAGCCTACCGGGAACATCTCTTCCAAAGGAATGTGAAACGCAGTTTCTTTGCAGGCCTGATCTGGCTGAAGTGGAACTTCTGCTCTGGGTGTGCTACATTGCCCTAGAGCTGAAAGGCACAACGTGCAGGCTTCTTTCCAAAGGGCGAGTTGGGCCCCACAGCATCTTGCTTCCAGCTCTTTGGGAAGCTAAGAAACAACTCGCCCTGCACAGTGCTCTTACAGCCTACCGGGAACATCTCTTCCAAATGCCTGTGAAACGCAGTTTCTTTGCAGGCCTGATCTGGCTGAAGTAGGACTTCTGCTCTGGGTGTGCCACATGGCCCTAGAGCTGAAAGGCACAACGTGCAGGCTTCTTTCCAAAGGGCGTGTTGGGCCCCAAAGCCTCTTGCTTCCAGCTCTTTGGGAAGCTAAGAAACAACTCGCTCTGCAGACCTCTCTTACAGCCAACCGGGAGCATCTCTTGCAAAGGCCTGAGAAATGCAGTTTCTTTGCAGGCCTTATCTCGCTGAAGTAGAACTGCTGCTATGCCATGTCCCACATCGGCCTAGAGTTGCAAGGCTCAAAGTCCTGCCTTGACTCCTCAAGGGCAGACAGGACCCTCAGCGTGGGGATTCCACCTCTTTGGGCAGCTAAGAAACAACTTGCTCTGCACTGGTGTTTTAAAGCCTACAGGGAACGAGTCTTACAAAGGCCTGTGAAACGCAGTTTCTTCCCAGCCCTGATGTGGCTGAAGTAGAACTTCTGCTCTGCCGGGTCCTACATGGCGCTAGAGCTGCAAGGCACAAAGTCCTGCCTTGTTTCCACAAGGGTAGACAAGTCCCTCAGGTCCAGCTTCCAGCTCTTTCGGCAGCTAAGAAACAACTCGCTCTGCACAGTGCTCTTACAGCCTGGTGGGAACATGTCTTCCAAATGCCTGTGAAACGCAGTTTCTTTGCAGGCCTGATCTGGCTGAAGTGGGACCTCTGCTCTGGGTGTGCTACTTTGCCCTAGAGCTGAAAGGCACAACGTGCAGGCTTCTTTCCAAAGGGCGAGTTGGGCCCCTCAGCATCCTGCTTCCAGCTCTTTGGGAAGGTAAGAAACAACTCGCTCTGCACAGTGCTCTTACAGCCTAGTGGGAACATCTCTTCCAAAGGAATGTGAAACGCAGTTTCTTTGCAGGCCTGATCTGGCTGAAGTGGAACTTCTGCTCTGGGTGTGCTACATTGCCCTAGAGCTGAAAGGCACAACGTGCAGGCTTCTTTCCAAAGGGCGAGTTGGGCCCCACAGCATCTTGCTTCCAGCTCTTTGGGAAGCTAAGAAACAACTCGCTCTGCACAGTGCTCTTACAGCCTACCGGGAACATCTCTTCCAAACGCCTGTGAAACGCAGTTTCTTTGCAGGCCTGATCTGGCTGAAGTGGGACCTCTGCTCTGGGTGTGCTACTTTGCCCTAGAGCTGAAAGGCACAACGTGCAGGCTTCTTTCCAAAGGGCGAGTTGGGCCCCACAGCATCCTGCTTCCTCCTCTTTGGGAAGCTAAGAAACAACTCGCTCTGCACAGTGCTCTTACAGCCTAGTGGGAACATCTCTTCCAAAGGCCTGTGAAACGCAGTTTCTTTGCAGGCCTGATCTGGCTGAAGTAGGACTTCTGCTCTGGGTGTGCCACATGGCCCTAGAGCTGAAAGGCACAACGTGCAGGCTTCTTTCCAAAGGGCGTGTTGGGCCCCAAAGCCTCTTGCTTCCAGCTCTTTGGGAAGCTAAGAAACAACTCGCTCTGCAGACCTCTCTTACAGCCAACCGGGAGCATCTCTTGCAAAGGCCTGAGAAATGCAGTTTCTTTGCATGCCTTATCTCGCTGAAGTAGAACTGCTGCTATGCCATGTCCCACATCGGCCTAGAGTTGCAAGGCTCAAAGTCCTGCCTTGACTCCTCAAGGGCAGACAGGCCCCTCAGCGTGGGGATTCCACCTCTTTGGGCAGCTAAGAAACAACTTGCTCTGCACTGGTGTTTTACAGCCTACAGGGAACGAGTCTTACAAAGGCCTGTGAAACGCAATTTCTTCCCAGCCCTGATGTGGCTGAAGTAGAACTTCTGCTCTGCCGGGTCCTACATGGCGCTAGAGCTGCAAGGCACAAAGTCCTGCCTTGTTTCCACAAGGGTAGACAAGTCCCTCAGGGCCAGCTTCCAGCTCTTTCGGCAGCTAAGAAACAACTCGCTCTGCACAGTGCTCTTACAGCCTACCGGGAACATCTCTTCCAAAGGCCTGTGAAACGCAGTTTCTTTGCAGGCCTGATCTGGCTGAAGTAGAACTTCTGCTCTGGGTGTGCTACGTTGCCCTGGAGCTGAAAGTCACAATCCGCAGGCTTCTTTCCAAAGGGCGAGTTGGGCCCCACAGCATCTTCCTTCCAGCTCTTTGGGAAGCTAAGAAACATCTGGCTCTGCACAGTGCTCTTACAGCCAACTGGGAGCATCTCTTGCAAAGGCCTGAGAAATGCAGTTTCTTTGCAGGCCTTATCTCGCTGAGGTAGAACTGCTGCTATGCCATATCCTACTTTGGCCTAGAGTTGCAAGGCTCAAAGTCCTGCCTTGACTCCTCAATGGCAGACAGGCCCCACAGCGTGGGGCTTCCACCTCTTTAGGCCGCTAAGAAACAACTTGCTCTGCACTGGTGTTTTACAGCCTACAGGGAACGAGTCTTACAAAGGCCTGTGAAACGCAGTTTCTTCCCAGCCCTGATGTGGCTGAAGTAGAACTTCTGCTCTGCCGGGTCGTACATGGCGCTAGAGCTGCAAGGCGCAAAGTCCTGCCTTGATTCCACAAGGGTAGACAAGTCCCTCATGTCCAGCTTCCAGCTCTTTCGGCAGCTAACAAACAACTCGCTCTGCATAGGGCTCTTACAGCCTACCGGGAACATGTCTTACAAAGGACTGTGAAACGCAGTTTCTTCCCAGTCCTGATAAGGCTGAAGTAGAACTTCTGCTCTGGGTGTGCCACATTGACCTAGAGCTCAAAGGCACAACGTGCAGGCTTCTTTCCAAAGGGCGAGTTGGGACCCAGAGCATCTTGCTTCCAGCTCTTTGGGAAGCTAAGAAACAACTCGCTCTGCACAGTGCTCTTACAGCCTACCGGGAACATCTCTTCCAAATGCCTGTGAAACGCAGTTTCTTTGCAGGCCTGATCTGGCTGAAGTGGGACCTGTGCTCTGGGTGTGCTACTTTGCCCTAGAGCTGAAAGGCACAACGTGCAGGCTTCTTTCCAAAGGGCGAGTTGGGCCCCACAGCATCCTGCTTCCAGCTCTTTGGGAAGCTAAGAAACAACTCGCTCTGCACAGTGCTCTTACAGCCTACCGGGAACATCTCTTCCAAGGCCTGTGATACGCAGTTTCTTTGCAGGCCTGATCTGGCTGAAGAAGGACTTCTGCTCTGGGTGTGCTACATTGCCCTAGAGCTGAAAGGCACAACGTGCAGGCTTCTTTCCAAAGGGCGAGTTGGGCCCCACAGCATCTTGCTTCCAGCTCTTTGGGAAGCTAAGAAACAACTCGCTCTGCACAGTGCTCTTACAGCCTACCGGGAACATGTCTTCCAAAGGCCTGTGAAACGCAGTTTCTTTGCAGGCCTGATCTGGCTGAAGTAGGACTTCTGCTCTGGGTGTGCCACATGGCCCTAGAGCTGAAAGGCACAACGTGCAGGCTTCTTTCCAAAGGGCGTGTTGGGCCCCAAAGCCTCTTGCTTCCAGCTCTTTGGGATGCTAAGAAACAACTCGCTCTGCAGACCTCTCTTACAGCCAACCGGGAGCATCTCTTGCAAAGGCCTGAGAAATGCAGTTTCTTTGCAGGCCTTATCTCGCTGAAGTAGAACTGCTGCTATGCCATGTCCCACATCGGCCTAGAGTTGCAAGGCTCAAAGTCCTGCCTTGACTCCTCAAGGGCAGACAGGCCCCTCAACGTGGGGATTCCACCTCTTTGGGCAGCTAAGAAACAACTTGCTCTGCACTGGTGTTTTACAGCCTACAGGGAACGAGTCTTACAAAGGCCTGTGAAACGCAGTTTCTTCCCAGCCCTGATGTGGCTGAAGTAGAACTTCTGCTCTGCCGGGTCCTACATGGCGCTAGAGCTGCAAGGCACAAAGTCCTGCCTTGTTTCCACAAGGGTAGACAAGTCCCTCATGGCCAGCTTCCAGCTCTTTCGGCAGCTAAGAAACAACTCGCTCTGCACAGTGCTCTTACAGCCTACCGGGAACATCTCTTCCAAAGGCCTGTGAAACGCAGTTTCTTTGCAGGCCTGATCTGGTTGTAGCTGGTCTTCTGCTCTGGGTGTGCTACTTTCCCCTAGAGCTGAAAGGCACAACGTGCAGGCTTCTTTCCAAAGGGCGAGTTGGGCCCCACAGCATCTTGCTTCCAGCTCTTTGGGAAGCTAAGAAACAACTCGCTCTGCACAGTGCTCTTACAGCCTACCGGGAACATCTCTTCCAAAGGCCTGTGAAACGCAGTTTCTTTGCAGGCCTGATCTGGCAGAAGTAGGACTTCTGCTCTGGGTGTGCTACTTTGCCCTAGAGCTGAAAGGCACAACGTGCAGGCTTCTTTCCAAAGGGCGAGTTGGGCCCCACAGCATCTTGCTTCCAGCCCTTTGGGAAGCTAAGAAACAACTCGCTCTGCACAGTGCTCTTACAGCATACCGGGAACATCTCTTCCAAAGGAATGTGAAACGCAGTTTCTTTGCAGGCCTGATCTGGCTGAAGCTGGTCTTCTGCTCTGGGTGTGCTACTTTGCCCTAGAGCTGAAAGGCACAACGTGCAGGCTTCTTTCCAAAGGGCGAGTTGGGCCCCACAGCATCTTGCTTCCATCTCTTTGGGAAGCTAAGAAACAACTCGCTCTGCACAGTGCTTGTACAGCCTACCGGGAACATGACTTACAAAGGCCTGTGAAACGCAGTTTCTTTGCAGGCCTGATCTGGCTGAAGTAGAACTTCTGCTCTGGGTGTGCCACATTGCCCTAGAGCTGAAAGGCACAACGTGCAGGCTTCTTTCCAAAGGGCGTGTTGGGCCCCAAAGCCTCTTGCTTCCAGCTCTTTGAGAAGCTAAGAAACAACTCGCTCTGCAGACCTCTCTTACAGCCAACCGGGAGCATCTCTTGCAAAGGCCTGAGAAATGCAGTTTCTTTGCAGGCCTTATCTCGCTGAAGTAGAACTGCGGCTATGCCATGTCCCACATCGGCCTAGAGTTGCAAGGCTCAAAGTCCTGCCTTGACTCCTCAAGGGCAGACAGGCCCCTCAGCGTGGGGATTCCACCTCTTTGGGCAGCTAAGAAACAACTTGCTCTGCACTGGTGTTTTACAGCCTACAGGGAACGAGTCTTACAAAGGCCTGTGAAACGCAGTTTCTTCCCAGCCCTGATGTGGCTGAAGTAGAACTTCTGCTCTGCCGGGTCCTACATGGCGCTAGAGCTGCAAGGCACAAAGTCCTGCCTTGTTTCCACAAGGGTAGACAAGTCCCTCAGGTCCAGCTTCCAGCTCTTTCGGCAGCTAAGAAACAACTCGCTCTGCATAGGGCTCTTACAGCCTACCGGGAACATCTCTTCCAAAGGCCTGTGAAACGCAGTTTCTTCCCAGTCCTCATCAGGCTGAAGTAGAACTTCTGCTCTGTGTGTGCCACATTGACCTAGAGCTCAAAGGCACAACGTGCAGGCTTCTTTCCAAAGGGCGAGTTGGGCCCCACAGCATCTTGCTTCCAGCTCTTTGGGAAGCTAAGAAACAACTAGCTCTGCACAGTGCTCTTACAGCCTACCGGGAACATGTCTTCCAAAGGCCTGTGAAACGCAGTTTCTTTGCAGGCCTGATCTGGCTGAAGCAGGACTTCTGCTCTGGGTGTGCTACTTTGCCCTAGAGCTGAAAGGCACAACGTGCAGGCTTCTTTCCAAAGGGCGAGCTGGGCCCCATAGCATCTTGCTTCCAGCTCTTTGGGAAGCTAAGAAACAACTCGCTCTGCACAGTGCTCTTACAGCCTACCGGGAACATGTCTTCCAAAGGCCTGTGAAACGCAGTTTCTTTGCAGGCCTGATCTGGCTGAAGTAGGACTTCTGCTCTGGGTGTGCCACATGGCCCTAGAGCTGAAAGGCACAACGTGCAGGCTTCTTTCCAAAGGGCGTGTTGGGCCCCAAAGCCTCTTGCTTCCAGCTCTTTGGGATGCTAAGAAACAACTCGCTCTGCAGACCTCTCTTACAGCCAACCGGGAGCATCTCTTGCAAAGGCCTGAGAAATGCAGTTTCTTTGCAGGCCTTATCTCGCTGAAGTAGAACTGCTGCTATGCCATGTCCCACATCGGCCTAGAGTTGCAAGGCTCAAAGTCCTGCCTTGACTCCTCAAGGGCAGACAGGCCCCTCAACGTGGGGATTCCACCTCTTTGGGCAGCTAAGAAACAACTTGCTCTGCACTGGTGTTTTACAGCCTACAGGGAACGAGTCTTACAAAGGCCTGTGAAACGCAGTTTCTTCCCAGCCCTGATGTGGCTGAAGTAGAACTTCTGCTCTGCCGGGTCCTACATGGCGCTAGAGCTGCAAGGCACAAAGTCCTGCCTTGTTTCCACAAGGGTAGACAAGTCCCTCATGGCCAGCTTCCAGCTCTTTCGGCAGCTAAGAAACAACTCGCTCTGCACAGTGCTCTTACAGCCTACCGGGAACATCTCTTCCAAAGGCCTGTGAAACGCAGTTTCTTTGCAGGCCTGATCTGCCTGAAGTGGGACCTCTGCTCTGGGTGTGCTACTTTGCCCTAGAGCTGAAAGGCACAACGTGCAGGCTTCTTTCCAAAGGGCGAGTTGGGCCCCACAGCATCTTGCTTCCAGCTCTTTGGGAAGCTAAGAAACAACTCGCTCTGCACAGTGCTCTTACAGCCTACCGGGAACATCTCTTCCAAAGGAATGTGAAACGCAGTTTCTTTGCAGGCCTGATCTGTCTGAAGTGGGACCTCTGCTCTGGGTGTGCTACTTTGCCCTAGAGCTGAAAGGCACAACGTGCAGGCTTCTTTCCAAAGGGCGAGTTGGGCCCCAAACCATCTTGCTTCCAGCTCTTTGGGAATCTAAGAAACAACTCGCTCTGCACAGTGCTCTTACAGCCTACCGGGAACATCTCTTCCAAAGGCCTGTGAAACGCAGTTTCTTCCCAGTCCTCATCAGGCTGAAGTAGAACTTCTGCTCTGGGTGTGCCACATGGCCCTAGAGCTGAAAGGCACAACGTGCAGGCTTCTTTCCAAAGGGCGTGTTGGGCCCCAAAGCCTCTTGCTTCCAGCTCTTTGGGAAGCTAAGAAACAACTCGCTCTGCAGACCTCTCTTACAGCCAACCGGGAGCATCTCTTGCAAAGGCCTGAGAAATGCAGTTTCTTTGCAGGCCTTATCTCGCTGAAGTAGAACTGCTGCTATGCCATGTCCCACATCGGCCTAGAGTTGCAAGGCTCAAAGTCCTGCCTTGACTCCTCAAGGGCAGACAGGCCCCTCAGCGTGGGGATTCCACCTCTTTGGGCAGCTAAGAAACAACTTGCTCTGCACTGGTGTTTTACAGCCTACAGGGAACGAGTCTTACAAAGGCCTGTGAAACGCAATTTCTTCCCAGCCCTGATGTGGCTGAAGTAGAACTTCTGCTCTGCCGGGTCCTACATGGCGCTAGAGCTGCAAGGCACAAAGTCCTGCCTTGTTTCCACAAGGGTAGACAAGTCCCTCAGGGCCAGCTTCCAGCTCTTTCGGCAGCTAAGAAACAACTCGCTCTGCACAGTGCTCTTACAGCCTACCGGGAACATCTCTTCCAAAGGCCTGTGAAACGCAGTTTCTTTGCAGGCCTGATCTGGCTGAAGTAGAACTTCTGCTCTGGGTGTGCTACGTTGCCCTGGAGCTGAAAGTCACAATCCGCAGGCTTCTTTCCAAAGGGCGAGTTGGGCCCCACAGCATCTTCCTTCCAGCTCTTTGGGAAGCTAAGAAACATCTGGCTCTGCACAGTGCTCTTACAGCCAACTGGGAGCATCTCTTGCAAAGGCCTGAGAAATGCAGTTTCTTTGCAGGCCTTATCTCGCTGAGGTAGAACTGCTGCTATGCCATATCCTACTTTGGCCTAGAGTTGCAAGGCTCAAAGTCCTGCCTTGACTCCTCAATGGCAGACAGGCCCCACAGCGTGGGGCTTCCACCTCTTTAGGCCGCTAAGAAACAACTTGCTCTGCACTGGTGTTTTACAGCCTACAGGGAACGAGTCTTACAAAGGCCTGTGAAACGCAGTTTCTTCCCAGCCCTGATGTGGCTGAAGTAGAACTTCTGCTCTGCCGGGTCGTACATGGCGCTAGAGCTGCAAGGCGCAAAGTCCTGCCTTGATTCCACAAGGGTAGACAAGTCCCTCAGGTCCAGCTTCCAGCTCTTTCGGCAGCTAACAAACAACTCGCTCTGCATAGGGCTCTTACAGCCTACCGGGAACATGTCTTACAAAGGACTGTGAAACGCAGTTTCTTCCCAGTCCTGATAAGGCTGAAGTAGAACTTCTGCTCTGGGTGTGCCACATTGACCTAGAGCTCAAAGGCACAACGTGCAGGCTTCTTTCCAAAGGGCGAGTTGGGACCCAGAGCATCTTGCTTCCAGCTCTTTGGGAAGCTAAGAAACAACTCGCTCTGCACAGTGCTCTTAGAGCCTACCGGGAACATCTCTTCCAAATGCCTGTGAAACGCAGTTTCTTTGCAGGCCTGATCTGGCTGAAGTGGGACCTGTGCTCTGGGTGTGCTACTTTGCCCTAGAGCTGAAAGGCACAACGTGCAGGCTTCTTTCCAAAGGGCGAGTTGGGCCCCACAGCATCCTGCTTCCAGCTCTTTGGGAAGCTAAGAAACAACTCGCTCTGCACAGTGCTCTTACAGCCTACCGGGAACATCTCTTCCAAGGCCTGTGATACGCAGTTTCTTTGCAGGCCTGATCTGGCTGAAGAAGGACTTCTGCTCTGGGTGTGCTACATTGCCCTAGAGCTGAAAGGCACAACGTGCAGGCTTCTTTCCAAAGGGCGAGTTGGGCCCCACAGCATCTTGCTTCCAGCTCTTTGGGAAGCTAAGAAACAACTCGCTCTGCACAGTGCTCTTACAGCCTACCGGGAACATCTCTTCCAAAGGCCTGTGAAACGCAGTTTCTTTGCAGGCCTGATCTGGCTGAAGTAGGACTTCTGCTCTGGGTGTGCCACATGGCCCTAGAGCTGAAAGGCACAACGTGCAGGCTTCTTTCCAAAGGGCGTGTTGGGCCCCAAAGCCTCTTGCTTCCAGCTCTTTGGGATGCTAAGAAACAACTCGCTCTGCAGACCTCTCTTACAGCCAACCGGGAGCATCTCTTGCAAAGGCCTGAGAAATGCAGTTTCTTTGCAGGCCTTATCTCGCTGAAGTAGATCTGCTGCTATGCCATGTCCCACATCGGCCTAGAGTTGCAAGGCTCAAAGTCCTGCCTTGACTCCTCAAGGGCAGACAGGCCCCTCAACGTGGGGATTCCACCTCTTTGGGCAGCTAAGAAACAACTTGCTCTGCACTGGTGTTTTACAGCCTACAGGGAACGAGTCTTACAAAGGCCTGTGAAACGCAGTTTCTTCCCAGCCCTGATGTGGCTGAAGTAGAACTTCTGCTCTGCCGGGTCCTACATGGCGCTAGAGCTGCAAGGCACAAAGTCCAGCCTTGTTTCCACAAGGGTAGACAAGTCCCTCATGGCCAGCTTCCAGCTCTTTCGGCAGCTAAGAAACAACTCGCTCTGCACAGTGCTCTTACAGCCTACCGGGAACATCTCTTCCAAAGGCCTGTGAAACGCAGTTTCTTTGCAGGCCTGATCTGGCTGAAGTAGGACTTCTGCTCTGGGTGTGCTACTTTCCCCTAGAGCTGAAAGGCACAACGTGCAGGCTTCTTTCCAAAGGGCGAGTTGGGCCCCACAGCATCTTGCTTCCAGCTCTTTGGGAAGCTAAGAAACAACTCGCTCTGCACAGTGCTCTTACAGCCTACCGGGAACATCTCTTCCAAAGGCCTGTGAAACGCAGTTTCTTTGCAGGCCTGATCTGGCAGAAGTAGGACTTCTGCTCTGGGTGTGCTACTTTGCCCTAGAGCTGAAAGGCACAACGTGCAGGCTTCTTTCCAAAGGGCGAGTTGGGCCCCACAGCATCTTGCTTCCAGCCCTTTGGGAAGCTAAGAAACAACTCGCTCTGCACAGTGCTCTTACAGCATACCGGGAACATCTCTTCCAAAGGAACGTGAAACGCAGTTTCTTTGCAGGCCTGATCTGGCTGAAGCTGGTCTTCTGCTCTGGGTGTGCTACTTTGCCCTAGAGCTGAAAGGCACAACGTGCAGGCTTCTTTCCAAAGGGCGAGTTGGGCCCCACAGCATCTTGCTTCCATCTCTTTGGGAAGCTAAGAAACAACTCGCTCTGCACAGTGCTTGTACAGCCTACCGGGAACATGACTTACAAAGGCCTGTGAAACGCAGTTTCTTTGCAGGCCTGATCTGGCTGAAGTAGAACTTCTGCTCTGGGTGTGCCACATTGCCCTAGAGCTGAAAGGCACAACGTGCAGGCTTCTTTCCAAAGGGCGTGTTGGGCCCCAAAGCCTCTTGCTTCCAGCTCTTTGAGAAGCTAAGAAACAACTCGCTCTGCAGACCTCTCTTACAGCCAACCGGGAGCATCTCTTGCAAAGGCCTGAGAAATGCAGTTTCTTTGCAGGCCTTATCTCGCTGAAGTAGAACTGCGGCTATGCCATGTCCCACATCGGCCTAGAGTTGCAAGGCTCAAAGTCCTGCCTTGACTCCTCAAGGGCAGACAGGCCCCTCAGCGTGGGGATTCCACCTCTTTGGGCAGCTAAGAAACAACTTGCTCTGCACTGGTGTTTTACAGCCTACAGGGAACGAGTCTTACAAAGGCCTGTGAAACGCAGTTTCTTCCCAGCCCTGATGTGGCTGAAGTAGAACTTCTGCTCTGCCGGGTCCTACATGGCGCTAGAGCTGCAAGGCACAAAGTCCTGCCTTGTTTCCACAAGGGTAGACAAGTCCCTCAGGTCCAGCTTCCAGCTCTTTCGGCAGCTAAGAAACAACTCGCTCTGCATAGGGCTCTTACAGCCTACCGGGAACATCTCTTCCAAAGGCCTGTGAAACGCAGTTTCTTCCCAGTCCTCATCAGGCTGAAGTAGAACTTCTGCTCTGTGTGTGCCACATTGACCTAGAGCTCAAAGGCACAACGTGCAGGCTTCTTTCCAAAGGGCGAGTTGGGCCCCACAGCATCTTGCTTCCAGCTCTTTGGGAAGCTAAGAAACAACTCGCTCTGCACAGTGCTCTTACAGCCTACCGGGAGCATCTCTTCCAAAGGCCTGTGAAACGCAGTTTCTTTGCAGGCCTGATCTGGCTGAAGTAGGAATTCTGCTCTGGGTGTGCTACTTTGCCCTAGAGCTGAAAGGCACAACGTGCAGGCTTCTTTCCAAAGGGCGAGTTGGGCCCCACAGCATCTTGCTTCCAGCTCTTTGGGAAGCTAAGAAACAACTCGCTCTGCACAGTGCTCTTACAGCCTAGTGGGAACATCTCTTCCAAAGGAATGTGAAACGCAGTTTCTTTGCAGGCCTGATCTGGCTGAAGTGGGACTTCTGCTCTGGGTGTGCTACATTGCCCTAGAGCTGAAAGGCACAACGTGCAGTCTTCTTTCCAAAGGGCGAGTTGGGCCCCACAGCATCTTGCTTCCAGCTCTTTGGGAAGCTAAGAAACAACTCGCTCTGCACAGTGCTCTTACAGCCTACTGGGAACATCTCTTCCAAAGGCCTGTGAAACGCAGTTTCTTTGCAGGCCTGATCTGTCTGAAGTGGGACCTCTGCTCTGGGTGTGCTACTCTGCCCTAGAGCTGAAAGGCACAACGTGCAGGCTTCTTTCCAAAGGGCGAGTTGGGCTCCACAGCATCCTGCTTCCAGCTCTTTGGGAAGCTAAGAAACAACTCGCTCTGCACAGTGCTTTTACAGCCAACCGGGAACATGACTTACAAAGGCCTGTGAAACGCAGTTTCTTTGCAGGCCTGATCTGGCTGAAGTAGAACTTCTGCTCTGGGTGTGCCACATTGCCCTAGAGCTGAAAGGCACAACGTGCAGGCTTCTTTCCAAAGGGCGAGTTGGGCCTCAGAGCATCTTGCTTTCAGCTCTTTGGGAAGCGAAGAAAGAACTCGCTCTGCACAGTGCTCTTACAGCCTACCAGGAACCTATCTTCCAAAGGCCTGTGAAAGGCAGTTTCTTTGCAGGCCTGATCTGGCTGAAGTAGGACTTCTGCTCTGGGTGTGCTACTTTGCCCTAGAGCTGAAAGGCACAACGTGCAGGCTTCTTTCCAAAGGGCGAGTTGGGCCCCACAGCATCTTGCTTCCAGCTCTTTGGGAAGCTAAGAAACAACTCGCTCTGCACAGTGCTCTTACAGCCTACCGGGAACATCTCTTCCAAAGGCCTGTGAAACGCAGTTTCTTTGCAGGCCTGATCTGGCTGAAGTGGGACCTCTGCTCTGGGTGTGCTACTTTGCCCTAGAGCTGAAAGGCACAACGTGCAGGCTTCTTTCCAAAGGGCGAGTTGGGCCCCACAGCATCTTGCTTCCAGCTCTTTGGGAAGCTAGGAAACAACTCGCTCTGCAGACCTCTCTTACAGCCAACCGGGAGCATCTCTTGCAAAGGCCTGAGAAATGCAGTTTCTTTGCAGGCCTTATCTCGCTGAAGTAGAACTGCTGCTATGCCATGTCCCACATCGGCCTAGAGTTGCAAGGCTCAAAGTGCTGCCTTGACTCCTCAAGGGCAGACAGGCCCCTCAGCGTGGGGATTCCACCTCTTTGGGCAGCAAAGAAACAACTGGCTCTGCACTGGTGTTTTACAGCCTACAGGGAACGAGTCTTCCAAAGGCCTGTGAAACGCAGTTTCTTTGCAGGCCTGATCTGGCTGAAGTGGGACCTCTGCTCTGGGTGTGCTACTTTGCCCTAGAGCTGAAAGGCACAACGTGCAGGCTTCTTTCCAAAGGGCGAGTTGGGCCCCACAGCATCCTGCTTCCAGCTCTTTCGGCAGCTAAGAAACAACTCGCTCTGCACAGTGCTCTTACAGCCTACCGGGAACATCTCTTCCAAAGGCCTGTGAAACGCAGTTTCTTTGCAGGCCTGATCTGCCTGAAGTGGGACCTCTGCTCTGGGTGTGCTACTTTGCCCTAGAGCTGAAAGGCACAACGTGCAGGCTTCTTTCCAAAGGGCGAGTTGGGCCCCACAGCATCTTGCTTCCAGCTCTTTGGGAAGCTAAGAAACAACTCGCTCTGCACAGTGCTCTTACAGCCTACCGGGAACATCTCTTCCAAAGGAATGTGAAACGCAGTTTCTTTGCAGGCCTGATCTGTCTGAAGTGGGACCTCTGCTCTGGGTGTGCTACTTTGCCCTAGAGCTGAAAGGCACAACGTGCAGGCTTCTTTCCAAAGGGCGAATGGGCCCCAAACCATCTTGCTTCCAGCTCTTTGGGAATCTAAGAAACAACTCGCTCTGCACAGTGCTCTTACAGCCTACCGGGAACATCTCTTCCAAAGGCCTGTGAAACGCAGTTTCTTCCCAGTCCTCATCAGGCTGAAGTAGAACTTCTGCTCTGGGTGTGCCACATGGCCCTAGAGCTGAAAGGCACAACGTGCAGGCTTCTTTCCAAAGGGCGTGTTGGGCCCCAAAGCCTCTTGCTTCCAGCTCTTTGGGAAGCTAAGAAACAACTCGCTCTGCAGACCTCTCTTACAGCCAACCGGGAGCATCTCTTGCAAAGGCCTGAGAAATGCAGTTTCTTTGCAGGCCTTATCTCGCTGAAGTAGAACTGCTGCTATGCCATGTCCCACATCGGCCTAGAGTTGCAAGGCTCAAAGTCCTGCCTTGACTCCTCAAGGGCAGACAGGCCCCTCAGCGTGGGGATTCCACCTCTTTGGGCAGCTAAGAAACAACTTGCTCTGCACTGGTGTTTTACAGCCTACAGGGAACGAGTCTTCCAAAGGACTGTGAAACGCAGTTTCTTTGCAGGCCTGATCTGGCTGAAGTGGGACCTCTGCTCTGGGTGTGCTACTTTGCCCTAGAGCTGAAAGGCACAACGTGCAGGCTTCTTTCCAAAGGGCGAGTTGGGCCCCACAGCATCCTGCTTCCAGCTCTTTGGGAAGCTAAGAAACAACTCGGTCTGCACAGTGCTCTTACAGCCAACCGGGAACATGATTTACAAAGGCCTGTGAAACGCAGTTTCTTTGCAGGCCTGATCTGGCTGAAGTAGAACTTCTGCTCTGGGTGTGCCACATTGCCCTAGAGCTGAAAGGCACAACGTCCAGGCTTCTTTCCAAAGGGCGAGTTGGGCCTCAGAGCATCTTGCTTCCAGCTCTTTGGGAAGCGAAGAAAGAACTCGCTCTGCACAGTGCTCTTACAGCCTACCGGGAACCTCTCTTCCAAAGGCCTGTGAAACGCAGTTTCTTTGCAGGCCTGATCTGGATGAAGTGGGACTTCTGCTCTGGGTGTGCTACATTGCCCTAGAGCTGAAAGGGACAACGTGCAGGCTTCTTTGCAAAGGGCGAGTTGGGCCCCACAGCATCTTGCTTCCAGCTCTTTGGGAAGCTAAGAAACAACTCGCTCTGCACAGTGCTCTTACAGCCTACCGGGAACATCTCTTCCAAAGGCCTGTGAAACGCAGTTTCTTTGCAGGCCTGATCTGGCTGAAGTAGGACTTCTGCTCTGGGTGTGCTACTTTGCCCTAGAGCTGAAAGGCACAACGTGCAGGCTTATTTCCACAGGGCGAGTTGGGCCCCATAGCATCTTGCTTCCAGCTCTTTGGGAACCTAAGAAACCACTCGCTCTGCACAGTGCTCTTACAGCCTACCGGGAACATCTCTTCCAAAGGCCTGTGAAACGCAGTTTCTTTGCAGGCCTGATCTGGCTGAAGTGGGTCCTCTGCTCTGGGTGTGCTACTTTGCCCTAGAGCTGAAAGGCACAACGTGCAGCCTTCTTTCCAAAGGGCGAGTTGGGCCCCACAGCATCCTGCTTCCAGCTCTTTGGGAAGCTAAGAAACAACTCGGTCTGCACAGTGCTCTTACAGCCTACCGGGAACATCTCTTCCAAAGGCCTGTGAAACGCAGTTTCTTTGCAGGCCTGATCTGCCTGAAGTGGGACCTCTGCTCTGGGTGTGCTACTTTGCCCTAGAGCTGAAAGGCACAAAGTGCAGGCTTCTTTCCAAAGGGCGATTTGGGCCCCACAGCATCTTGCTTCCAGCTCTTTGGGAAGCTAAGAAACAACTCGCTCTGCACAGTGCTCTTACAGCCTACCGGGAACATCTCTTCCAAAGGCCTGTGAAACGCAGTTTCTTTGCAGGCCTGATCTGGCTGAAGTAGGACTTCTGCTCTGGGTGTGCCACATGGCCCTAGAGCTGAAAGGCACAACGTGCAGGCTTCTTTCCAAAGGGCGTGTTGGGCCCCAAAGCCTCTTGCTTCAAGCTCTTTGGGAAGCTAGGAAACAACTCGCTCTGCAGACCTCTCTTACAGCCAACCGGGAGCATCTCTTGCAAAGGCCTGAGAAATGCAGTTTCTTTGCAGGCCTTATCTCGCTGAAGTAGAACTGCTGCTATGCCATGTCCCACATCGGCCTAGAGTTGCAAGGCTCAAAGTCCTGCCTTGACTCCTCAAGGGCAGACAGGCCCCTCAGCGTGGGGATTCCACCTCTTTGGGCAGCTAAGAAACAACTTGCTCTGCACTGGTGTTTTACAGCCTACAGGGAACGACTCTTCCAAAGGCCTGTGAAACGCAGTTTCTTTGCAGGCCTGATCTGGCTGAAGTGGGACTTCTGCTCTGGGTGTGCTACATTGCCCTAGAGCTGAAAGGCACAACGTCCAGGCTTCTTTCCAAAGGGCGAGTTGGGACCCACAGCATCTTGCTTCCAGCTCTTTGGGAAGCTAAGAAACAACTCGCTCTGCACAGTGCTCTTACAGCCTACCGGGAACATCTCTTCCAAAGGCCTGTGAAACGCAGTTTCTTTGCAGGCCTGATCTGCCTGAAGTGGGACCTCTGCTCTGGGTGTGCTACTTTGCCCTAGAGCTGAAAGGCACAACGTGCAGGCTTCTTTCCAAAGGGCGAGTTGGGCCCCACAGCATCTTGCTTCCAGCTCTTTGGGAAGCTAAGAAACAACTCGCTCTGCACAGTGCTCTTACAGCCTAGTGGGAACAATTCTTACAAAGGAATGTGAACCGCAGTTTCTTTGCAGGCCTGATCTGGCTGAAGTGGGACTTCTGCTCTGGGTGTGCTACATTGCCCTAGAGCTGAAAGGCACAACGTGCAGTCTTCTTTCCAAAGGGCGAGTTGGGCCCCACAGCATCCTGCTTCCAGCTCTTTGGGAAGCTAAGAAACAACTCGCTCTGCACAGTGCTCTTACAGCCTACAGGGAACATCTCTTCCAAAGGCCTGTGAAACGCAGTTTCTTTGCAGGCCTGATCTGCCTGAAGTGGGACCTCTGCTCTGGGTGTGCTGCTTTGCCCTAGAGCTGAAAGGCACAACGTGCAGGCTTCTTTCCAAAGGGCGAGTTGGGCCCCACAGCATCTTGCTTCCAGCTCTTTGGGAAGCTAAGAAACAACTCGCTCTGCACAGTGCTCTTACAGCCTACGGGGAACCTCTCTTCCAAAGGAATGTGAAACGCAGTTTCTTTGCAGGCCTGATCTGGCTGAAGTAGGACTTCTGCTCTGGGTGTGCTACTTTGCCCTAGATCTGAAAGGCACTACGTGCAGGCTTCTTTCCAAAGAGCGAGTTGGGCCCCTCAGCATCTTTCTTCCAGCTCTTTGGGAAGCTAAGAAACAACTCGCTCTGCACAGTGCTCTTACAGCCTACCGGGAGCATCTCTTCCAAAGGCCTGTGAAACGCAGTTTCATTGCAGGCCTGATCTGGATGAAGTGGGACTTCTGCTCTGGGTGTGCTACATTGCCCTAGAGCTGAAAGGCACAACGTGCAGGCTTCTTTCCAAAGGGCGAGTTGGGCCCCACAGCATCTTGCTTCCAGCTCTTTGGGAAGCTAAGAAACAACTCGCTCTGCACAGTGCTCTTACAGCCTAGTGGGAACATCTCTTCCAAAGGAATGTGAAACGCAGTTTCTTTGCAGGCCTGATCTGGTTGTAGCTGTTCTTCTGCTCTGGGTGTGCTACTTTGCCCTAGAGCTGAAAGGCACTACGTGCAGGCTTCTTTCCAAAGGGCGAGTTGGGCCCCTCAGCATCTTTCTTCCAGCTCTTTCGGAAGCTAAGAAACAACTCGCTCTGCACAGTGCTCTTACAGCCTACCGGGAGCATCTCTTCCAAAGGCCTGTGAAACGCAGTTTCATTGCAGGCCTGATCTGGATGAAGTGGGACTTCTGCTCTGGGTGTGCTACATTGCCCTAGAGCTGAAAGGCACAACGTGCAGGCTTCTTTCCAAAGGGCGAGTTGGGCCACACAGCATCTTGCTTCCAGCTCTTTGGGAAGCTAAGAAACAACTCGCTCTGCACAGTGCTCTTACAGCCTAGTGGGAACATCTCTTCCAAAGAAATGTGAAACGCAGTTTCTTTGCAGGCCTGATCTGGTTGTAGCTGTTCTTCTGCTCTGGGTGTGCTACTTTGCCCTAGAGCTGAAAGGCACAACGTGCAGGCTTCTTTCCAAAGGGTGAGTTGGGCCCCACAGCATCTTGCTTCCAGCTCTTTGGGAAGCTAAGAAACAACTCGCTCTGCACAGTGCTCTTACAGCCTACCGGGAACATCTCTTCCAAAGGCCTGTGAAACGCAGTTTCTTCCCAGTCCTCATCAGGCTGAAGTAGAACTTCTGCTGTGGGTGTGCCACATTGACCTAGAGCTCAAAGGCACAACGTGCAGGCTTCTTTCTAAAAGGGCGAGTTGGCACCCAGAGCATCTTGCTTCCAGCTCTTTGGGAAGCTAAGAAACAACTCGCTCTGCACAGTGCTTTTACAGCCAACCGGGAACATGACTTACAAAGGCCTGTGAAACGCAGTTTCTTTGCAGGCCTGATCTGGCTGAAGTAGAACTTCTGCTCTGGGTGTGCCACATTGCCCTAGAGCTGAAAGGCACAACGTCCAGGCTTCTTTCCAAAGGGCGAGTTGGGCCTCAGAGCATCTTGCTTCCAGCTCTTTGGGAAGCGAAGAAAGAACTCGCTCTGCACAGTGCTCTTACAGCCTACCGGGAACCTGTCTTCCAAAGGCCTGTGAAACGCAGTTTCTTTGCAGGCCTGATCTGGCTGAAGTAGGACTTCTGCTCTGGGTGTGCTACTTTGCCCTAGAGCTGAAAGGCACAACGTGCAGGCTTCTTTCCAAAGGGCGAGTTGGGCCCCACAGCATCTTGCTTCCAGCTCTTTGGGAAGCTAAGAAACAACTCGCTCTGCACAGTGCTCTTACAGCCTAGTGGGAACAATTCTTACAAAGGAATGTGAACCGCAGTTTCTTTGCAGGCCTGATCTGGCTGAAGTGGGACTTCTGCTCTGGGTGTGCTACATTGCCCTAGAGCTGAAAGGCACAACGTGCAGTCTTCTTTCCAAAGGGCGAGTTGGGCCCCACAGCATCCTGCTTCCAGCTCTTTGGGAAGCTAAGAAACAACTCGCTCTGCACAGTGCTCTTACAGCCTACCGGGAACATCTCTTCCAAAGGCCTGTGAAACGCAGTTTCTTCCCAGTCCTGATCAGGCTGAAGTAGAACTTCTGCTCTGGGTGTGCCACATTGACCTAGAGCTCAAAGGCACAACGTGCAGGCTTCTTTCCAAAGGGCGAGTTGGGACCCAGAGCATCTTGCTTCCAGCTCTTTGGGAAGCTAAGAAACAACTCGCTCTGCACAGTGCTCTTACAGCCTACCGGGAACATCTCTTCCAAAGGCCTGTGAAACGCAGTTTCTTTGCAGGCCTGATCTGCCTGAAGTGGGACCTCTGCTCTGGGTGTGCTGCTTTGCCCTAGAGCTGAAAGGCACAACGTGCAGGCTTCTTTCCAAAGGGCGAGTTGGGCCCCACAGCATCTTGCTTCCAGCTCTTTGGGAAGCTAAGAAACTACTCGCTCTGCACAGTGCTCTTACAGCCTACGGGGAACCTCTCTTCCAAAGGAATGTGAAACGCAGTTTCTTTGCAGGCCTGATCTGGCTGAAGTAGGACTTCTGCTCTGGGTGTGCTACTTTGCCCTAGATCTGAAAGGCACTACGTGCAGGCTTCTTTCCAAAGGGCGAGTTGGGCCCCTCAGCATCTTTCTTCCAGCTCTTTGGGAAGCTAAGAAACAACTCGCTCTGCACAGTGCTCTTACAGCCTACCGGGAGCATCTCTTCCAAAGGCCTGTGAAACGCAGTTTCATTGCAGGCCTGATCTGGATGAAGTGGGACTTCTGCTCTGGGTGTGCTACCTTGCCCTAGAGCTGAAAGGCACAACGTGCAGGCTTCTTTCCAAAGGGCGAGTTGGGCCCCACAGCATCTTGCTTCCAGCTCTTTGGGAAGCTAAGAAACAACTCGCTCTGCACAGTGCTCTTACAGCCTAGTGGGAACATCTCTTCCAAAGGAATGTGAAACGCAGTTTCTTTGCAGGCCTTATCTGGTTGTAGCTGTTCTTCTGCTCTGGGTGTGCTACTTTGCCCTAGAGCTGAAAGGCACAACGTGCAGGCTTCTTTCAAAAGGGCGAGTTGGGCCCCACAGCATCTTGCTTCCAGCTCTTTGGGAAGCTAAGAAACAACTCGCTCTGCACAGTGCTCTTACAGCCTACCGGGAACATCTCTTCCAAAGGCCTGTGAAACGCAGTTTCTTCCCAGTCCTCATCAGGCTGAAGTAGAACTTCTGCTCTGGGTGTGCCACATTGACCTAGAGCTCAAAGGCACAACGTGCAGGCTTCTTTCTAAAAGGGCGAGTTGGCACCCAGAGCATCTTGCTTCCAGCTCTTTGGGAAGCTAAGAAACAACTCGCTCTGCACAGTGCTTTTACAGCCAACCGGGAACATGACTTACAAATGCCTGTGAAACGCAGTTTCTTTGCAGGCCTGATCTGGCTGAAGTAGAACTTCTGCTCTGGGTGTGCCACATTGCCCTAGAGCTGAAAGGCACAACGTCCAGGCTTCTTTCCAAAGGGCGAGTTGGGCCTCAGAGCATCTTGCTTCCAGCTCTTTGGGAAGCGAAGAAAGAACTCGCTCTGCACAGTGCTCTTACAGCCTACCGGGAACCTCTCTTCCAAAGGCCTGTGAAACGCAGTTTCTTTGCAGGCCTGATCTGGCTGAAGTAGGACTTCTGCTCTGGGTGTGCTACTTTGCCCTAGAGCTGAAAGGCACAACGTGCAGGCTTCTTTCCAAAGGGCGAGTTGGGCCCCACAGCATCTTGCTTCCAGCTCTTTGGGAAGCTAAGAAACAACTCGCTCTGCACAGTGCTCTTACAGCCTACCGGGAACATCTCTTCCAAAGGCCTGTGAAACGCAGTTTCTTTGCAGGCCTGATCTGGCTGAAGTACGACTTCTGCTCTGGGTGTGCCACATGGCCCTAGAGCTGAAAGGCACAACGTGCAGGCTTCTTTCCAAAGGGCGTTTTGGGCCCCAAAGCCTCTTTCTTCCAGCTCTTTGGGAAGCTAGGAAACAACTCGCTCTGCAGACCTCTCTTACAGCCAACCGGGAGCATCTCTTGCAAAGGCCTGAGAAATGCAGTTTCTTTGCAGGCCTTATCTCGCTGAAGTAGAACTGCTGCTATGCCATGTCCCACATCGGCCTAGAGTTGCAAGGCTCAAAGTCCTGCCTTGACTCCTCAAGGGCAGACAGGCCCCTCAGCGTGGGGATTCCACCTCTTTGGGCAGCTAAGAAACAACTTGCTCTGCACTGGTGTTTTACAGCCTACAGGGAACGAGTCTTCCAAAGGCCTGTGAAACGCAGTTTCTTTGCAGGCCTGATCTGGCTGAAGTGGGACTTCTGCTCTGGGTGTGCTACATTGCCCTAGAGCTGAAAGGCGCAACGTGCAGGCTTCTTTCCACAGGGCAAGTTGGGCCCCATAGCATCTTGCTTCCAGCTCTTTGGGAACCTAAGAAACCACTCGCTCTGCACAGTGCTCTTACAGCCTACCGGGAGCATCTCTTCCAAAGGCCTGTGAAACGCAGTTTCTTTGCAGGCCTGATCTGGCTGAAGTAGGACTTCTGTTCTGGGTGTGCTACTTTGCCCTAGAGCTGAAAGGCACAACGTGCAGGCTTCTTTCCAAAGGGCGAGTTGGGCCCCACAGCATCTTGCTTCCAGCTCTTTGGGAAGCTAAGAAACAACTCGCTCTGCACAGTGCTCTTACAGCCTAGTGGGAACAATTCTTACAAAGGAATGTGAACCGCAGTTTCTTTGCAGGCCTGATCTGGCTGAAGTGGGACTTCTGCTCTGGGTGTGCTACATTGCCCTAGAGCTGAAAGGCACAACGTGCAGTCTTCTTTCCAAAGGGCGAGTTGGGCCCCACAGCATCCTGCTTCCAGCTCTTTGGGAAGCTAAGAAACAACTCGCTCTGCACAGTGCTCTTACAGCCTACCGGGAACATCTCTTCCAAAGGCCTGTGAAACGCAGTTTCTTCCCAGTCCTGATCAGGCTGAAGTAGAACTTCTGCTCTGGGTGTGCCACATTGACCTAGAGCTCAAAGGCACAACGTGCAGGCTTCTTTCCAAAGGGCGTGTTGGGCCCCAAAGCCTCTTGCTTCCAGCTCTTTGGGAAGCTAGGAAACAACTCGCTCTGCAGACCTCTCTTACAGCCAACCGGGAGCATCTCTTGCAAAGGCCTGAGAAATGCAGTTTCTTTGCAGGCCTTCTCTCGCTGAAGTAGAACTGCTGCTATGCCATGTCCCACATCGGCCTAGAGTTTCAAGGCTCAAAGTCCTGCCTTGACTCCTCAAGGGCAGACAGGCCCCTCAGCGTGGGGATTCCACCTCTTTGGGCAGCTAAGAAACAACATGCTCTGCACTGGTGTTTTACAGCCTACAGGGAACGAGTCTTCCAAAGGCCTGTGAAATGCAGTTTCTTTGCAGGCCTGATCTGGCTGAAGTGGGACCTCTGCTCTGGGTGTGCTACTTTGCCCTAGAGCTGAAAGGCACAACGTGCAGGCTTCTTTCCAAAGGGCGAGTTGGGCCCCTCAGCATCCTGCTTCCAGCTCTTTGGGAAGCTAAGAAACAACTCGGTCTGCACAGTGCTCTTACAGCCTACCGGGAACATCTCTTCCAAAGGCCTGTGAAACGCAGTTTCTTTGCAGGCCTGATCTGTCTGAAGTGGGACCTCTGCTCTGGGTGTGCTACTTTGCCCTAGAGCTGTAAGGCACAACGTGCAGGCTTCTTTCCAAAGGGCGAGTTGGGCCCCAAAGCATCTTGCTTCCAGCTCTTTGGGAAGCTAAGAAACAACTCGCTCTGCACAGTGCTCTTACAGCCTACCGGGAACATCTCTTCCAAAGGCCTGTGAAACGCAGTTTCTTCCCAGTCCTCATCAGGCTGAAGTAGAACTTCTGCTCTGTGTGTGCCACATTGACCTAGAGCTCAAAGGCACAACGTGCAGGCTTCTTTCCAAAGGGCGAGTTGGGCGCCACAGCATCTTGCTTCCAGCTCTTTGGGAAGCTAAGAAACAACTAGCTCTGCACAGTGCTCTTACAGCCTACCGGGAACATGTCTTCCAAAGGCCTGTGAAACGCAGTTTCTTTGCAGGCCTGATCTGGCTGAAGCAGGACTTCTGCTCTGGGTGTGCTACTTTGCCCTAGAGCTGAAAGGCACAACGTGCAGGCTTATTTCCACAGGGCGAGCTGGGCCCCATAGCATCTTGCTTCCAGCTCTTTGGGAACCTAAGAAAATACTCGCTCTGCACAGTGCTCTTACAGCCTACCGGGAGCATCTCTTCCAAAGGCCTGTGAAACGCAGTTTCTTTGCAGGCCTGATCTGGCTGAAGTAGGAATTCTGCTCTGGGTGTGCTACTTTGCCCTAGAGCTGAAAGGCACAACGTGCAGGCTTCTTTCCAAAGGGCGAGTTGGGCCTCAGAGCATCTTGCTTCCAGCTCTTTGGGAAGCGAAGAAAGAACTCGCTCTGCACAGTGCTCTTACAGCCTACCGGGAACCTCTCTTCCAAAGGCCTGTGAAACGCAGTTTCTTCCCAGTCCTGATCTGGATGAAGTGGGACTTCTGCTCTGGGTGTGCTACTTTGCTCTAGAGCTGAAAGGCACAACGTGCAGGCTTCTTTCCAAAGGGCGAGTTGGGCCCCACAGCATCTTGCTTCCAGCTCTTTGGGAAGCTAAGAAACAACTCGCTCTGCACAGTGCTCTTACAGCCTAGTGGGAACATCTCTTCCAAAGGCCTGTGAAACGCAGTTTCTTTGCAGGCCTGATCTGGCTGAAGTAGGACTTCTGCTCTGGGTGTGCTACTTTGCCCTAGAGCTGAAAGGCACAACGTGCAGGCTTATTTCCACAGGGCGAGTTGGGCCCCATAGCATCTTGCTTCCAGCTCTTTGGGAAGCTAAGAAACAACTCGCTCTGCACAGTGCTTTTACAGCCAACCGGGAACATGACTTACAAAGGCCTGTGAAACGCAGTTTCTTTGCAGGCCTGATCTGGCTGAAGTAGAACTTCTGCTCTGGGTGTGCCACATTGCCCTAGAGCTGAAAGGCACAACGTCCAGGCTTCTTTCCAAAGGGCGAGTTGGGCCTCAGAGCATCTTGCTTCCAGCTCTTTGGGAAGCGAAGAAAGAACTCGCTCTGCACAGTGCTCTTACAGCCTACCGGAAACCTCTCTTCCAAAGGCCTGTGAAACGCAGTTTCTTTGCAGGCCTGATCTGGCTGAAGTAGGACTTCTGCTCTGGGTGTGCTACTTTGCCCTAGAGCTGAAAGGCACAACGTGCAGGCTTCTTTCCAAAGGGCGAGTTGGGCCCCACAGCATCTTGCTTCCAGCTCTTTGGGAAGCTAAGAAACAACTCGCTCTGCACAGTGCTCTTACAGCCTACCGGGAACATCTCTTCCAAAGGCCTGTGAAACGCAGTTTCTTTGCAGGCCTGATCTGGCTGAAGTACGACTTCTGCTCTGGGTGTGCCACATGGCCCTAGAGCTGAAAGGCACAACGTGCAGGCTTCTTTCCAAAGGGCGTTTTGGGCCCCAAAGCCTCTTTCTTCCAGCCCTTTGGGAAGCTAGGAAACAACTCGCTCTGCAGACCTCTCTTACAGCCAACCGGGAGCATCTCTTGCAAAGGCCTGAGAAATGCAGTTTCTTTGCAGGCCTTATCTCGCTGAAGTAGAACTGCTGCTATGCCATGTCCCACATCGGCCTAGAGTTGCAAGGCTCAAAGTCCTGCCTTGACTCCTCAAGGGCAGACAGGCCCCTCAGCGTGGGGATTCCACCTCTTTGGGCAGCTAAGAAACAACTTGCTCTGCACTGGTGTTTTACAGCCTACAGGGAACGAGTCTTCCAAAGGCCTGTGAAACGCAGTTTCTTTGCAGGCCTGATCTGGCTGAAGTGGGACCTCTGCTCTGGGTGTGCTACTTTGCCCTAGAGCTGAAAGGCACAACGTGCAGGCTTCTTTCCAAAGGGCGAGTTGGGCCCCTCAGCATCCTGCTTCCAGCTCTTTGGGAAGCTAAGAAACAACTCGGTCTGCACAGTGCTCTTACAGCCTACCGGGAACATCTCTTCCAAAGGCCTGTGAAACGCAGTTTCTTTGCAGGCCTGATCTGCCTGAAGTGGGACCTCTGCTCTGGGTGTGCTACTTTGCCCTAGAGCTGAAAGGCACAACGTGCAGGCTTCTTTCCAAAGGGCGAGTTGGGCCCCACAGCATCTTGCTTCCAGCTCTTTGGGAAGCTAAGAAACAACTCGCTCTGCACAGTGCTCTTACAGCCTAGTGGGAACATCTCTTCCAAAGGAATGTGAAACGCAGTTTCTTTGCAGGCCTGATCTGTCTGAAGTGGGACCTCTGCTCTGGGTGTGCTACTTTGCCCTAGAGCTGAAAGGCACAACGTGCAGGCTTCTTTCCAAAGGGCGAGTTGGGCCCCAAAGCATCTTGAACCAGCTCTTTGGGAAGCTAAGAAACAACTCGCTCTGCACAGTGCTCTTACAGCCTACCGGGAACATCTCTTCCAAAGGCCTGTGAAACGCAGTTTCTTCCCAGTCCTCATCAGGCTGAAGTAGAACTTCTGCTCTGTGTGTTCCACATTGACCTAGAGCTCAAAGGCACAACGTGCAGGCTTCTTTCCAAAGGGCGAGTTGGGCCCCACAGCATCTTGCTTCCAGCTCTTTGGGAAGCTAAGAAACAACTAGCTCTGCACAGTGCTCTTACAGGCTACCGGGAACATGTCTTCCAAAGGCCTGTGAAACGCAGTTTCTTTGCAGGCCTGATCTGGCTGAAGCAGGACTTCTGCTCTGGGTGTGCTACTTTGCCCTAGAGCTGAAAGGCACAACGTGCAGGCTTATTTCCACAGGGCGAGCTGGGCCCCATAGCATCTTGCTTCCAGCTCTTTGGGAACCTAAGAAAATACTCGCTCTGCACAGTGCTCTTACAGCCTACCGGGAGCATCTCTTCCAAAGGCCTGTGAAACGCAGTTTCTTTGCAGGCCTGATCTGGCTGAAGTAGGAATTCTGCTCTGGGTGTGCTACTTTGCCCTAGAGCTGAAAGGCACAACGTGCAGGCTTCTTTCCAAAGGGCGAGTTGGGCCTCAGAGCATCTTGCTTCCAGCTCTTTGGGAAGCGAAGAAAGAACTCGCTCTGCACAGTGCTCTTACAGCCTACCGGGAACCTCTCTTCCAAAGGCCTGTGAAACGCAGTTTCTTTGCAGGCCTGATCTGGATGAAGTGGGACTTCTGCTCTGGGTGTGCTACATTGCCCTAGAGCTGAAAGGCACAACGTGCAGGCTTCTTTCCAAAGGGCGAGTTGGGCCCCACAGCATCTTGCTTCCAGCTCTTTGGGAAGCTAAGAAACAACTCGCTCTGCACAGTGCTCTTACAGCCTACCGGGAACATCTCTTCCAAAGGCCTGTGAAACGCAGTTTCTTTGCAGGCCTGATCTGGCTGAAGTAGGACTTCTGCTCTGGGTGTGCTACTTTGCCCTAGAGCTGAAAGGCACAAGGTGCAGGCTTATTTCCACAGGGCGAGTTGGGCCCCATAGCATCTTGCTTCCAGCTCTTTGGGAACCTAAGAAACCACTCGCTCTGCACAGTGCTCTTACAGCCTACCGGGAACATCTCTTCCAAATGCCTGTGAAACGCAGTTTCTTTGCAGGCCTGATCTGGCTGAAGTGGGTCCTCTGCTCTGGGTGTGCTACTTTGCCCTAGAGCTGAAAGGCACAACGTGCAGGCTTCTTTCCAAAGGGCGAGTTGGGCCCCACAGCATCCTGCTTCCAGCTCTTTGGGAAGCTAAGAAACAACTCGGTCTGCACAATGCTCTTACAGCCTACCGGGAACATCTCTTCCAAAGGCCTGTGAAACGCAGTTTCTTTGCAGGCCTGATCTGCCTGAAGTGGGACCTCTGCTCTGGGTGTGCTACTTTGCCCTAGAGCTGAAAGGCACAAAGTGCAGGCTTCTTTCCAAAGGGCGATTTGGGCCCCACAGCATCTTGCTTCCAGCTCTTTGGGAAGCTAAGAAACAACTCGCTCTGCACAGTGCTCTTACAGCCTACCGGGAACATCTCTTCCAAAGGCCTGTGAAACGCAGTTTCTTTGCAGGCCTGATCTGGCTGAAGTAGGACTTCTGCTCTGGGTGTGCCACATGGCCCTAGAGCTGAAAGGCACAACGTGCAGGCTTCTTTCCAAAGGGCGTGTTGGGCCCCAAAGCCTCTTGCTTCCAGCTCTTTGGGAAGCTAGGAAACAACTCGCTCTGCAGACCTCTCTTACAGCCAACCGGGAGCATCTCTTGCAAAGGCCTGAGAAATGCAGTTTCTTTGCAGGCCTTATCTCGCTGAAGTAGAACTGCTGCTATGCCATGTCCCACATCGGCCTAGAGTTGCAAGGCTCAAAGTCCTGCCTTGACTCCTCAAGGGCAGACAGGCCCCTCAGCGTGGGGATTCCACCTCTTTGGGCAGCTAAGAAACAACTTGCTCTGCACTGGTGTTTTACAGCCTACAGGGAACGAGTCTTCCAAAGGCCTGTGAAACGCAGTTTCTTTGCAGGCCTGATCTGGCTGAAGTGGGACTTCTGCTCTGGGTGTGCTACATTGCCCTAGAGCTGAAAGGCACAACGTGCAGGCTTCTTTCCAAAGGGCGAGTTGGGACCCACAGCATCTTGCTTCCAGCTCTTTGGGAAGCTAAGAAACAACTCGCTCTGCACAGTGCTCTTACAGCCTACCGGGAACATCTCTTCCAAAGGCCTGTGAAACGCAGTTTCTTTGCAGGCCTGATCTGGCTGAAGTAGGACTTCTGCTCTGGGTGTGCTACTTTGCCCTAGAGCTGAAAGGCACAACGTGCAGGCTTCTTTCCACAGGGCAAGTTGGGCCCCACAGCATCTTGCTTCCAGCTCTTTGGGAAGCTAAGAAACAACTCGCTCTGCACAGTGCTCTTACAGCCTAGTGGGAACAATTCTTACAAAGGAATGTGAACCGCAGTTTCTTTGCAGGCCTGATCTGGCTGAAGTGGGACTTCTGCTCTGGGTGTGCCACATTGACCTAGAGCTCAAAGGCACAACGTGCAGTCTTCTTTCCAAAGGGCGAGTTGGGCGCCACAGCATCCTGCTTCCAGCTCTTTGGGAAGCTAAGAAACAACTCGCTCTGCACAGTGCTCTTACAGCCTACCGGGAACATCTCTTCCAAAGGCCTGTGAAACGCAGTTTCTTCCCAGTCCTGATCAGGCTGAAGTAGAACTTCTGCTCTGGGTGTGCCACATTGACCTAGAGCTCAAAGGCACAACGTGCAGGCTTCTTTC
This sequence comes from Equus caballus, assembly GCF_041296265.1. Classification (NCBI taxonomy): domain Eukaryota; kingdom Metazoa; phylum Chordata; class Mammalia; order Perissodactyla; family Equidae; genus Equus; species Equus caballus. The sequence goes on from NC_091712.1 coordinate 142,982, forward strand.
CAAAGGGCGAGTTGGGACCCAGAGCATCTTGCTTCCAGCTCTTTGGGAAGCTAAGAAACAACTCGCTCTGCACAGTGCTCTTACAGCCTACCGGGAACATCTCTTCCAAAGGCCTGTGAAACGCAGTTTCTTTGCAGGCCTGATCTGGCTGAAGTAGGACTTCTGCTCTGGGTGTGCCACATGGCCCTAGAGCTGAAAGGCACAACGTGCAGGCTTCTTTCCAAAGGGCGTGTTGGGCCCCAAAGCCTCTTGCTTCCAGCTCTTTGGGAAGCTAGGAAACAACTCGCTCTGCAGACCTCTCTTACAGCCAACCGGGAGCATCTCTTGCAAAGGCCTGAGAAATGCAGTTTCTTTGCAGGCCTTATCTCGCTGAAGTAGAACTGCTGCTATGCCATGTCCCACATCGGCCTAGAGTTGCAAGGCTCAAAGTGCTGCCTTGACTCCTCAAGGGCAGACAGGCCCCTCAGCGTGGGGATTCCACCTCTTTGGGCAGCTAAGAAACAACTTGCTCTGCACTGGTGTTTTACAGCCTACAGGGAACGAGTCTTCCAAAGGCCTGTGAAACGCAGTTTCTTTGCAGGCCTGATCTGGCTGAAGTGGGACCTCTGCTCTGGGTGTGCCACTTTGCCCTAGAGCTGAAAGGCACAACGTGCAGGCTTCTTTCCAAAGGGCGAGTTGGGCCCCACAGCATCCTGCTTCCAGCTCTTTCGGCAGCTAAGAAACAACTCGCTCTGCACAGTGCTCTTACAGCCTACCGGGAACATCTCTTCCAAAGGCCTGTGAAACGCAGTTTCTTTGCAGGCCTGATCTGCCTGAAGTGGGACCTCTGCTCTGGGTGTGCTACTTTGCCCTAGAGCTGAAAGGCACAACGTGCAGGCTTCTTTCCAAAGGGCGAGTTGGGCCCCACAGCATCTTGCTTCCAGCTCTTTGGGAAGCTAAGAAACAACTCGCTCTGCACAGTGCTCTTACAGCCTACCGGGAACATCTCTTCCAAAGGAATGTGAAACGCAGTTTCTTTGCAGGCCTGATCTGTCTGAAGTGGGACCTCTGCTCTGGGTGTGCTACTTTGCCCTAGAGCTGAAAGGCACAACGTGCAGGCTTCTTTCCAAAGGACAAGTTGGGCCCCAAACCATCTTGCTTCCAGCTCTTTGGGAATCTAAGAAACAACTCGCTCTGCACAGTGCTCTTACAGCCTACCGGGAACATCTCTTCCAAAGGCCTGTGAAACGCAGTTTCTTCCCAGTCCTCATCAGGCTGAAGTAGAACTTCTGCTCTGGGTGTGCCACATTGACCTAGAGCTCAAAGGCACAACGTGCAGGCTTCTTTCTAAAAGGGCGAGTTGGGACCCAGAGCATCTTGCTTCCAGCTCTTTGGGAAGCTAAGAAACAACTCGCTCTGCACAGTGCTTTTACAGCCAACCGGGAACATGACTTACAAAGGCCTGTGAAATGCACTTTCTTTGCAGGCCTGATCTGGCTGAAGTAGAACTTCTGCTCTGGGTGTGCCACATTGCCCTAGAGCTGAAAGGCACAACGTCCAGGCTTCTTTCCAAAGGGCGAGTTGGGCCTCAGAGCATCTTGCTTCCAGCTCTTTGGGAAGCGAAGAAAGAACTCGCTCTGCACAGTGCTCTTACAGCCTACCGGGAACCTCTCTTCCAAAGGCCTGTGAAACGCAGTTTCTTTGCAGGCCTGATCTGGCTGAAGTAGGACTTCTGCTCTGGGTGTGCTACTTTGCCCTAGAGCTGAAAGGCACTACGTGCAGTCTTCTTTCCAAAGGGCGAGTTGGGCCCCTCAGCATCTTTCTTCCAGCTCTTTGGGAAGCTAAGAAACAACTCGCTCTGCACAGTGCTCTTACAGCCTACCGGGAACATCTCTTCCAAAGGAATGTGAAACGCAGTTTCTTTGCAGGCCTGATCCGGTTGTAGCTGGTCTTCTGCTCTGGGTGTGCTACTTTCCCCTAGAGCTGAAAGGCACAACGTGCAGGCTTCTTTCCAAAGGGCGAGTTGGGCCCCACAGCATCTTGCTTCCAGCTCTTTGGGAAGCTAATAACTCGCTCTGCACAGTGCTCTTACAGCCTACCGGGAACATCTCTTCCAAAGGCCTGTGAAACGCAGTTTCTTTGCAGGCCTGATCTGGCTGAAGTAGGACTTCTGCTCTGGGTGTGCTACTTTGCCCTAGAGCTGAAAGGCACAACGTGCAGGCTTCTTTCCAAAGGGCGAGTTGGGCCCCACAGCATCTTGCTTCCAGCTCTTTGGGAAGCTAAGAAACAACTCGCTCTGCACAGTGCTCTTACAGCCTACCGGGAACATCTCTTCCAAAGGCCTGTGAAACGCAGTTTCTTTGCAGGCCTGATCTGGCTGAAGTAGGAGTTCTGCTCTGGGTGTGCCACATGGCCCTAGAGCTGAAAGGCACAACGTGCAGGCTTCTTTCCAAAGGGCTTGTTGGGCCCCAAAGCCTCTTGCTTCCAGCTCTTTGAGAAGCTAAGAAACAACTCGCTCTGCAGACCTCTCTTACAGCCAACCGGGAGCATCTCTTGCAAAGGCCTGAGAAATGCAGTTTCTTTGCAGGCCTTATCTCGCTGAAGTAGAACTGCGGCTATGCCATGTCCCACATCGGCCTAGAGTTGCAAGGCTCAAAGTCCTGCCTTGACTCCTCAAGGGCAGACAGGCCCCTCAGCGTGGGGATTCCACCTCTTTGGGCAGCTAAGAAACAACTTGCTCTGCACTGGTGTTTTACAGCCTACAGGGAACGAGTCTTACAAAGGCCTGTGAAACGCAGTTTCTTCCCAGCCCTGATGTGGCTGAAGTAGAACTTCTGCTCTGCCGGGTCCTACATGGCGCTAGAGCTGCAAGGCACAAAGTCCTGCCTTGTTTCCACAAGGGTAGACAAGTCCCTCAGGTCCAGCTTCCAGCTCTTTCGGCAGCTAAGAAACAACTCGCTCTGCATAGGGCTCTTACAGCCTACCGGGAACATCTCTTCCAAAGGCCTGTGAAACGCAGTTTCTTCCCAGTCCTCATCAGGCTGAAGTAGAACTTCTGCTCTGTGTGTGCCACATTGACCTAGAGCTCAAAGGCACAACGTGCAGGCTTCTTTCCAAAGGGCGAGTTGGGCCCCACAGCATCTTGCTTCCAGCTCTTTGGGAAGCTAAGAAACAACTAGCTCTGCACAGTGCTCTTACAGCCTACCGGGAACATGTCTTCCAAAGGCCTGTGAAACGCAGTTTCTTTGCAGGCCTGATCTGGCTGAAGCAGGACTTCTGCTCTGGGTGTGCTACTTTGCCCTAGAGCTGAAAGGCACAACGTGCAGGCTTCTTTCCAAAGGGCGAGTTGGGCCCCACAGCATCTTGCTTCCAGCTCTTTGGGAAGCTAAGAAACAACTCGCTCTGCACAGTGCTCTTACAGCCTAGTGGGAACAATTCTTACAAAGGAATGTGAACCGCAGTTTCTTTGCAGGCCTGATCTGGCTGAAGTGGGACTTCTGCTCTGGGTGTGCCACATTGACCTAGAGCTCAAAGGCACAACGTGCAGTCTTCTTTCCAAAGGGCGAGTTGGGCGCCACAGCATCCTGCTTCCAGCTCTTTGGGAAGCTAAGAAACAACTCGCTCTGCACAGTGCTCTTACAGCCTACCGGGAACATCTCTTCCAAAGGCCTGTGAAACGCAGTTTCTTCCCAGTCCTGATCAGGCTGAAGTAGAACTTCTGCTCTGGGTGTGCCACATTGACCTAGAGCTCAAAGGCACAACGTGCAGGCTTCTTTCCAAAGGGCGAGTTGGGACCCAGAGCATCTTGCTTCCAGCTCTTTGGGAAGCTAAGAAACAACTCGCTCTGCACAGTGCTCTTACAGCCTACCGGGAACATCTCTTCCAAAGGCCTGTGAAACGCAGTTTCTTTGCAGGCCTGATCTGGCTGAAGTAGGACTTCTGCTCTGGGTGTGCCACATGGCCCTAGAGCTGAAAGGCACAACGTGCAGGCTTCTTTCCAAAGGGCGTGTTGGGCCCCAAAGCCTCTTGCTTCCAGCTCTTTGGGAAGCTAGGAAACAACTCGCTCTGCAGACCTCTCTTACAGCCAACCGGGAGCATCTCTTGCAAAGGCCTGAGAAATGCAGTTTCTTTGCAGGCCTTATCTCGCTGAAGTAGAACTGCTGCTATGCCATGTCCCACATCGGCCTAGAGTTGCAAGGCTCAAAGTGCTGCCTTGACTCCTCAAGGGCAGACAGGCCCCTCAGCGTGGGGATTCCACCTCTTTGGGCAGCTAAGAAACAACTTGCTCTGCACTGGTGTTTTACAGCCTACAGGGAACGAGTCTTCCAAAGGCCTGTGAAACGCAGTTTCTTTGCAGGCCTGATCTGGCTGAAGTGGGACCTCTGCTCTGGGTGTGCCACTTTGCCCTAGAGCTGAAAGGCACAACGTGCAGGCTTCTTTCCAAAGGGCGAGTTGGGCCCCACAGCATCCTGCTTCCAGCTCTTTCGGCAGCTAAGAAACAACTCGCTCTGCACAGTGCTCTTACAGCCTACCGGGAACATCTCTTCCAAAGGCCTGTGAAACGCAGTTTCTTTGCAGGCCTGATCTGCCTGAAGTGGGACCTCTGCTCTGGGTGTGCTACTTTGCCCTAGAGCTGAAAGGCACAACGTGCAGGCTTCTTTCCAAAGGGCGAGTTGGGCCCCACAGCATCTTGCTTCCAGCTCTTTGGGAAGCTAAGAAACAACTCGCTCTGCACAGTGCTCTTACAGCCTACCGGGAACATCTCTTCCAAAGGAATGTGAAACGCAGTTTCTTTGCAGGCCTGATCTGTCTGAAGTGGGACCTCTGCTCTGGGTGTGCTACTTTGCCCTAGAGCTGAAAGGCACAACGTGCAGGCTTCTTTCCAAAGGACAAGTTGGGCCCCAAACCATCTTGCTTCCAGCTCTTTGGGAATCTAAGAAACAACTCGCTCTGCACAGTGCTCTTACAGCCTACCGGGAACATCTCTTCCAAAGGCCTGTGAAACGCAGTTTCTTCCCAGTCCTCATCAGGCTGAAGTAGAACTTCTGCTCTGGGTGTGCCACATTGACCTAGAGCTCAAAGGCACAACGTGCAGGCTTCTTTCTAAAAGGGCGAGTTGGGACCCAGAGCATCTTGCTTCCAGCTCTTTGGGAAGCTAAGAAACAACTCGCTCTGCACAGTGCTTTTACAGCCAACCGGGAACATGACTTACAAAGGCCTGTGAAATGCACTTTCTTTGCAGGCCTGATCTGGCTGAAGTAGAACTTCTGCTCTGGGTGTGCCACATTGCCCTAGAGCTGAAAGGCACAACGTCCAGGCTTCTTTCCAAAGGGCGAGTTGGGCCTCAGAGCATCTTGCTTCCAGCTCTTTGGGAAGCGAAGAAAGAACTCGCTCTGCACAGTGCTCTTACAGCCTACCGGGAACCTCTCTTCCAAAGGCCTGTGAAACGCAGTTTCTTTGCAGGCCTGATCTGGCTGAAGTAGGACTTCTGCTCTGGGTGTGCTACTTTGCCCTAGAGCTGAAAGGCACTACGTGCAGTCTTCTTTCCAAAGGGCGAGTTGGGCCCCTCAGCATCTTTCTTCCAGCTCTTTGGGAAGCTAAGAAACAACTCGCTCTGCACAGTGCTCTTACAGCCTACCGGGAACATCTCTTCCAAAGGAATGTGAAACGCAGTTTCTTTGCAGGCCTGATCCGGTTGTAGCTGGTCTTCTGCTCTGGGTGTGCTACTTTCCCCTAGAGCTGAAAGGCACAACGTGCAGGCTTCTTTCCAAAGGGCGAGTTGGGCCCCACAGCATCTTGCTTCCAGCTCTTTGGGAAGCTAATAACTCGCTCTGCACAGTGCTCTTACAGCCTACCGGGAACATCTCTTCCAAAGGCCTGTGAAACGCAGTTTCTTTGCAGGCCTGATCTGGCTGAAGTAGGACTTCTGCTCTGGGTGTGCTACTTTGCCCTAGAGCTGAAAGGCACAACGTGCAGGCTTCTTTCCAAAGGGCGAGTTGGGCCCCACAGCATCTTGCTTCCAGCTCTTTGGGAAGCTAAGAAACAACTCGCTCTGCACAGTGCTCTTACAGCCTACCGGGAACATCTCTTCCAAAGGCCTGTGAAACGCAGTTTCTTTGCAGGCCTGATCTGGCTGAAGTAGGAGTTCTGCTCTGGGTGTGCCACATGGCCCTAGAGCTGAAAGGCACAACGTGCAGGCTTCTTTCCAAAGGGCTTGTTGGGCCCCAAAGCCTCTTGCTTCCAGCTCTTTGAGAAGCTAAGAAACAACTCGCTCTGCAGACCTCTCTTACAGCCAACCGGGAGCATCTCTTGCAAAGGCCTGAGAAATGCAGTTTCTTTGCAGGCCTTATCTCGCTGAAGTAGAACTGCGGCTATGCCATGTCCCACATCGGCCTAGAGTTGCAAGGCTCAAAGTCCTGCCTTGACTCCTCAAGGGCAGACAGGCCCCTCAGCGTGGGGATTCCACCTCTTTGGGCAGCTAAGAAACAACTTGCTCTGCACTGGTGTTTTACAGCCTACAGGGAACGAGTCTTACAAAGGCCTGTGAAACGCAGTTTCTTCCCAGCCCTGATGTGGCTGAAGTAGAACTTCTGCTCTGCCGGGTCCTACATGGCGCTAGAGCTGCAAGGCACAAAGTCCTGCCTTGTTTCCACAAGGGTAGACAAGTCCCTCAGGTCCAGCTTCCAGCTCTTTCGGCAGCTAAGAAACAACTCGCTCTGCATAGGGCTCTTACAGCCTACCGGGAACATCTCTTCCAAAGGCCTGTGAAACGCAGTTTCTTCCCAGTCCTCATCAGGCTGAAGTAGAACTTCTGCTCTGTGTGTGCCACATTGACCTAGAGCTCAAAGGCACAACGTGCAGGCTTCTTTCCAAAGGGCGAGTTGGGCCCCACAGCATCTTGCTTCCAGCTCTTTGGGAAGCTAAGAAACAACTAGCTCTGCACAGTGCTCTTACAGCCTACCGGGAACATGTCTTCCAAAGGCCTGTGAAACGCAGTTTCTTTGCAGGCCTGATCTGGCTGAAGCAGGACTTCTGCTCTGGGTGTGCTACTTTGCCCTAGAGCTGAAAGGCACAACGTGCAGGCTTCTTTCCAAAGGGCGAGTTGGGCCCCACAGCATCTTGCTTCCAGCTCTTTGGGAAGCTAAGAAACAACTCGCTCTGCACAGTGCTCTTACAGCCTAGTGGGAACAATTCTTACAAAGGAATGTGAACCGCAGTTTCTTTGCAGGCCTGATCTGGCTGAAGTGGGACTTCTGCTCTGGGTGTGCCACATTGACCTAGAGCTCAAAGGCACAACGTGCAGTCTTCTTTCCAAAGGGCGAGTTGGGCGCCACAGCATCCTGCTTCCAGCTCTTTGGGAAGCTAAGAAACAACTCGCTCTGCACAGTGCTCTTACAGCCTACCGGGAACATCTCTTCCAAAGGCCTGTGAAACGCAGTTTCTTCCCAGTCCTGATCAGGCTGAAGTAGAACTTCTGCTCTGGGTGTGCCACATTGACCTAGAGCTCAAAGGCACAACGTGCAGGCTTCTTTCCAAAGGGCGAGTTGGGACCCAGAGCATCTTGCTTCCAGCTCTTTGGGAAGCTAAGAAACAACTCGCTCTGCACAGTGCTCTTACAGCCTACCGGGAACATCTCTTCCAAAGGCCTGTGAAACGCAGTTTCTTTGCAGGCCTGATCTGGCTGAAGTAGGACTTCTGCTCTGGGTGTGCCACATGGCCCTAGAGCTGAAAGGCACAACGTGCAGGCTTCTTTCCAAAGGGCGTGTTGGGCCCCAAAGCCTCTTGCTTCCAGCTCTTTGGGAAGCTAGGAAACAACTCGCTCTGCAGACCTCTCTTACAGCCAACCGGGAGCATCTCTTGCAAAGGCCTGAGAAATGCAGTTTCTTTGCAGGCCTTATCTCGCTGAAGTAGAACTGCTGCTATGCCATGTCCCACATCGGCCTAGAGTTGCAAGGCTCAAAGTGCTGCCTTGACTCCTCAAGGGCAGACAGGCCCCTCAGCGTGGGGATTCCACCTCTTTGGGCAGCTAAGAAACAACTTGCTCTGCACTGGTGTTTTACAGCCTACAGGGAACGAGTCTTCCAAAGGCCTGTGAAACGCAGTTTCTTTGCAGGCCTGATCTGGCTGAAGTGGGACCTCTGCTCTGGGTGTGCCACTTTGCCCTAGAGCTGAAAGGCACAACGTGCAGGCTTCTTTCCAAAGGGCGAGTTGGGCCCCACAGCATCCTGCTTCCAGCTCTTTCGGCAGCTAAGAAACAACTCGCTCTGCACAGTGCTCTTACAGCCTACCGGGAACATCTCTTCCAAAGGCCTGTGAAACGCAGTTTCTTTGCAGGCCTGATCTGCCTGAAGTGGGACCTCTGCTCTGGGTGTGCTACTTTGCCCTAGAGCTGAAAGGCACAACGTGCAGGCTTCTTTCCAAAGGGCGAGTTGGGCCCCACAGCATCTTGCTTCCAGCTCTTTGGGAAGCTAAGAAACAACTCGCTCTGCACAGTGCTCTTACAGCCTACCGGGAACATCTCTTCCAAAGGAATGTGAAACGCAGTTTCTTTGCAGGCCTGATCTGTCTGAAGTGGGACCTCTGCTCTGGGTGTGCTACTTTGCCCTAGAGCTGAAAGGCACAACGTGCAGGCTTCTTTCCAAAGGACAAGTTGGGCCCCAAACCATCTTGCTTCCAGCTCTTTGGGAATCTAAGAAACAACTCGCTCTGCACAGTGCTCTTACAGCCTACCGGGAACATCTCTTCCAAAGGCCTGTGAAACGCAGTTTCTTCCCAGTCCTCATCAGGCTGAAGTAGAACTTCTGCTCTGGGTGTGCCACATTGACCTAGAGCTCAAAGGCACAACGTGCAGGCTTCTTTCTAAAAGGGCGAGTTGGGACCCAGAGCATCTTGCTTCCAGCTCTTTGGGAAGCTAAGAAACAACTCGCTCTGCACAGTGCTTTTACAGCCAACCGGGAACATGACTTACAAAGGCCTGTGAAATGCACTTTCTTTGCAGGCCTGATCTGGCTGAAGTAGAACTTCTGCTCTGGGTGTGCCACATTGCCCTAGAGCTGAAAGGCACAACGTCCAGGCTTCTTTCCAAAGGGCGAGTTGGGCCTCAGAGCATCTTGCTTCCAGCTCTTTGGGAAGCGAAGAAAGAACTCGCTCTGCACAGTGCTCTTACAGCCTACCGGGAACCTCTCTTCCAAAGGCCTGTGAAACGCAGTTTCTTTGCAGGCCTGATCTGGCTGAAGTAGGACTTCTGCTCTGGGTGTGCTACTTTGCCCTAGAGCTGAAAGGCACTACGTGCAGTCTTCTTTCCAAAGGGCGAGTTGGGCCCCTCAGCATCTTTCTTCCAGCTCTTTGGGAAGCTAAGAAACAACTCGCTCTGCACAGTGCTCTTACAGCCTACCGGGAACATCTCTTCCAAAGGAATGTGAAACGCAGTTTCTTTGCAGGCCTGATCCGGTTGTAGCTGGTCTTCTGCTCTGGGTGTGCTACTTTCCCCTAGAGCTGAAAGGCACAACGTGCAGGCTTCTTTCCAAAGGGCGAGTTGGGCCCCACAGCATCTTGCTTCCAGCTCTTTGGGAAGCTAATAACTCGCTCTGCACAGTGCTCTTACAGCCTACCGGGAACATCTCTTCCAAAGGCCTGTGAAACGCAGTTTCTTTGCAGGCCTGATCTGGCTGAAGTAGGACTTCTGCTCTGGGTGTGCTACTTTGCCCTAGAGCTGAAAGGCACAACGTGCAGGCTTCTTTCCAAAGGGCGAGTTGGGCCCCACAGCATCTTGCTTCCAGCTCTTTGGGAAGCTAAGAAACAACTCGCTCTGCACAGTGCTCTTACAGCCTACCGGGAACATCTCTTCCAAAGGCCTGTGAAACGCAGTTTCTTTGCAGGCCTGATCTGGCTGAAGTAGGAGTTCTGCTCTGGGTGTGCCACATGGCCCTAGAGCTGAAAGGCACAACGTGCAGGCTTCTTTCCAAAGGGCTTGTTGGGCCCCAAAGCCTCTTGCTTCCAGCTCTTTGAGAAGCTAAGAAACAACTCGCTCTGCAGACCTCTCTTACAGCCAACCGGGAGCATCTCTTGCAAAGGCCTGAGAAATGCAGTTTCTTTGCAGGCCTTATCTCGCTGAAGTAGAACTGCGGCTATGCCATGTCCCACATCGGCCTAGAGTTGCAAGGCTCAAAGTCCTGCCTTGACTCCTCAAGGGCAGACAGGCCCCTCAGCGTGGGGATTCCACCTCTTTGGGCAGCTAAGAAACAACTTGCTCTGCACTGGTGTTTTACAGCCTACAGGGAACGAGTCTTACAAAGGCCTGTGAAACGCAGTTTCTTCCCAGCCCTGATGTGGCTGAAGTAGAACTTCTGCTCTGCCGGGTCCTACATGGCGCTAGAGCTGCAAGGCACAAAGTCCTGCCTTGTTTCCACAAGGGTAGACAAGTCCCTCAGGTCCAGCTTCCAGCTCTTTCGGCAGCTAAGAAACAACTCGCTCTGCATAGGGCTCTTACAGCCTACCGGGAACATCTCTTCCAAAGGCCTGTGAAACGCAGTTTCTTCCCAGTCCTCATCAGGCTGAAGTAGAACTTCTGCTCTGTGTGTGCCACATTGACCTAGAGCTCAAAGGCACAACGTGCAGGCTTCTTTCCAAAGGGCGAGTTGGGCCCCACAGCATCTTGCTTCCAGCTCTTTGGGAAGCTAAGAAACAACTAGCTCTGCACAGTGCTCTTACAGCCTACCGGGAACATGTCTTCCAAAGGCCTGTGAAACGCAGTTTCTTTGCAGGCCTGATCTGGCTGAAGCAGGACTTCTGCTCTGGGTGTGCTACTTTGCCCTAGAGCTGAAAGGCACAACGTGCAGGCTTATTTCCAAAGGGCGAGTTGGGCCCCACAGCATCTTGCTTCCAGCTCTTTGGGAACCTAAGAAAATACTCGCTCTGCACAGTTCTCTTACAGCCTACCGGGAGCATCTCTTCCAAAGGCCTGTGAAACGCAGTTTCTTTGCAGGCCTGATCTGGCTGAAGTAGGAATTCTGCTCTGGGTGTGCTACTTTGCCCTAGAGCTGAAAGGCACAACGTGCAGGCTTCTTTCCAAAGGGCGAGTTGGGCCCCACAGCATCTTGCTTCCAGCTCTTTGGGGAGCTAAGAAACAACTCGCTCTGCACAGTGCTCTTACAGCCTAGTGGGAACATCTCTTCCAAAGGAATGTGAAACGCAGTTTCTTTGCAGGCCTGATCTGGCTGAAGTGGGACTTCTGCTCTGGGTGTGCTACATTGCCCTAGAGCTGAAAGGCACAACGTGCAGTCTTCTTTCCAAAGGGCGAGTTGGGCCCCACAGCATCTTGCTTCCAGCTCTTTGGGAAGCTAAGAAACAACTCGCTCTGCACAGTGCTCTTACAGCCTACTGGGAACATCTCTTCCAAAGGCCTGTGAAACGCAGTTTCTTTGCAGGCCTGATCTGTCTGAAGTGGGACCTCTGCTCTGGGTGTGCTACTCTGCCCTAGAGCTGAAAGGCACAACGTGCAGGCTTCTTTCCAAAGGGCGAGTTGGGCTCCACAGCATCCTGCTTCCAGCTCTTTGGGAAGCTAAGAAACAACTCGCTCTGCACAGTGCTTTTACAGCCAACCGGGAACATGACTTACAAAGGCCTGTGAAACGCAGTTTCTTTGCAGGCCTGATCTGGCTGAAGTAGAACTTCTGCTCTGGGTGTGCCACATTGCCCTAGAGCTGAAAGGAACAGCGTGCAGGCTTCTTTCCAAAGGGCGAGTTGGGCCTCAGAGCATCTTGCTTCCAGCTCTTTGGGAAGCGAAGAAAGAACTCGCTCTGCACAGTGCTCTTACAGCCTACCAGGAACCTATCTTCCAAAGGCCTGTGAAAGGCAGTTTCTTTGCAGGCCTGGTCTGGCTGAAGTAGGACTTCTGCTCTGGGTGTGCTACTTTGCCCTAGAGCTGAAAGGCACAACGTGCAGGCTTCTTTCCAAAGGGCGAGTTGGGCCCCACAGCATCTTGCTTCCAGCTCTTTGGGAAGCTAAGAAACAACTCGCTCTGCACAGTGCTCTTACAGCCTACCGGGAACATCTCTTCCAAAGGCCTGTGAAACGCAGTTTCTTTGCAGGCCTGATCTGGCTGAAGTGGGACCTCTGCTCTGGGTGTGCTACTTTGCCCTAGAGCTGAAAGGCACAACGTGCAGGCTTCTTTCCAAAGGGCGAGTTGGGCCCCACAGCATCTTGCTTCCAGCTCTTTGGGAAGCTAGGAAACAACTCGCTCTGCAGACCTCTCTTACAGCCAACCGGGAGCATCTCTTGCAAAGGCCTGAGAAATGCAGTTTCTTTGCAGGCCTTATCTCGCTGAAGTAGAACTGCTGCTATGCCATGTCCCACATCGGCCTAGAGTTGCAAGGCTCAAAGTGCTGCCTTGACTCCTCAAGGGCAGACAGGCCCCTCAGCGTGGGGATTCCACCTCTTTGGGCAGCTAAGAAACAACTTGCTCTGCACTGGTGTTTTACAGCCTACAGGGAACGAGTCTTCCAAAGGCCTGTGAAACGCAGTTTCTTTGCAGGCCTGATCTGGCTGAAGTGGGACCTCTGCTCTGGGTGTGCTACTTTGCCCTAGAGCTGAAAGGCACAACGTGCAGGCTTCTTTCCAAAGGACGAGTTGGGCCCCACAGCATCCTGCTTCCAGCTCTTTCGGCAGCTAAGAAACAACTCGCTCTGCACAGTGCTCTTACAGCCTACCGGGAACATCTCTTCCAAAGGCCTGTGAAACGCAGTTTCTTTGCAGGCCTGATCTGCCTGAAGTGGGACCTCTGCTCTGGGTGTGCTACTTTGCCCTAGAGCTGAAAGGCACAACGTGCAGGCTTCTTTCCAAAGGGCGAGTTGGGCCCCACAGCATCTTTCTTCCAGCTCTTTGGGAAGCTAAGAAACAACTCGCTCTGCACAGTGCTCTTACAGCCTACCGGGAACATCTCTTCCAAAGGAATGTGAAACGCAGTTTCTTTGCAGGCCTGATCTGTCTGAAGTGGGACCTCTGCTCTGGGTGTGCTACTTTGCCCTAGAGCTGAAAGGCACAACGTGCAGGCTTCTTTCCAAAGGGCGAGTTGGGCCCCAAACCATCTTGCTTCCAGCTCTTTGGGAATCTAAGAAACAACTCGCTCTGCACAGTGCTCTTACAGCCTACCGGGAACATCTCTTCCAAAGGCCTGTGAAACGCAGTTTCTTCCCAGTCCTCATCAGGCTGAAGTAGAACTTCTGCTCTGGGTGTGCCACATTGACCTAGAGCTCAAAGGCACAACGTGCAGGCTTCTTTCTAAAAGGGTGAGTTGGGACCCAGAGCATCTTGCTTCCAGCTCTTTGGGAAGCTAAGAAACAACTCGCTCTGCACAGTGCTTTTACAGCCAACCGGGAACATGACTTACAAAGGCCTGTGAAATGCACTTTCTTTGCAGGCCTGATCTGGCTGAAGTAGAACTTCTGCTCTGGGTGTGCCACATTGCCCTAGAGCTGAAAGGCACAACGTCCAGGCTTCTTTCCAAAGGGCGAGTTGGGCCTCAGAGCATCTTGCTTCCAGCTCTTTGGGAAGCGAAGAAAGAACTCGCTCTGCACAGTGCTCTTACAGCCTACCGGGAACCTCTCTTCCAAAGGCCTGTGAAACGCAGTTTCTTTGCAGGCCTGATCTGGATGAAGTGGGACTTCTGCTCTGGGTGTGCTACATTGCCCTAGAGCTGAAAGGCACAACGTGCAGGCTTCTTTCCAAAGGGCGAGTTGGGCCCCACAGCATCTTGCTTCCAGCTCTTTGGGAAGCTAAGAAACAACTCGCTCTGCACAGTGCTCTTACAGCCTACCGGGAACATCTCTTCCAAAGGCCTGTGAAACGCAGTTTCTTTGCAGGCCTGATCTGGCTGAAGTAGGACTTCTGCTCTGGGTGTGCTACTTTGCCCTAGAGCTGAAAGGCACAACGTGCAGGCTTATTTCCAAAGGGCGAGTTGGGCCCCACAGCATCTTGCTTCCAGCTCTGTGGGAACCTAAGAAAATACTCGCTCTGCACAGTGCTCTTACAGCCTACCGGGAGCATCTCTTCCAAAGGCCTGTGAAACGCAGTTTCTTTGCAGGCCTGATCTGGCTGAAGTAGGAATTCTGCTCTGGGTGTGCTACTTTGCCCTAGAGCTGAAAGGCACAACGTGCAGGCTTCTTTCCAAAGGGCGAGTTGGGCCCCACAGCATCTTGCTTCCAGCTCTTTGGGAAGCTAAGAAACAACTCGCTCTGCACAGTGCTCTTACAGCCTACCGGGAACATGTCTTCCAAAGGCCTGTGAAACGCAGTTTCTTTGCAGGCCTGATCTGTCTGAAGTGGGACCTCTGCTCTGGGTGTGCTACTTTGCCCTAGAGCTGAAAGGCACAACGTGCAGGCTTCTTTCCAAAGGGCGAGTTGGGCCACAAACCATCTTGCTTCCAGCTCTTTGGGAAGCTAAGAAACAACTCGCTCTGCACAGTGCTCTTACAGCCTACCGGGAACATCTCTTCCAAAGGCCTGTGAAACGCAGTTTCTTCCCAGTCCTCATCAGGCTGAAGTAGAACTTCTGCTCTGTGTGTGCCACATTGACCTAGAGCTCAAAGGCACAACGTGCAGGCTTCTTTCTAAAAGGGCGAGTTGGCACCCAGAGCATCTTGCTTCAAGCTCTTTTGGAAACTGAGGAACAACTCGCTCTGCACAGTGCTCTTACAGCCTACCGGGAACATCTCTTCCAAAGGCCTGTGAAACGCAGTTTCTTTGCAGGCCTGACCTGGCTGAAGTAGGACTTCTGCTCTGGGTGTGCTACTTTGCCCTAGAGCTGAAAGGCACAACGTGCAGGCTTCTTTCCACAGGGCGAGATGGGCCCCATAGCATCTTGCTTCCAGCTCTTTGGGAACCTAAGAAACCACTCGCTCTGCACAGTGCTCTTACAGCCTACCGGGAACATCTCTTCCAAAGGCCTGTGAAACGCAGTTTCTTTGCAGGCCTGATCTGGCTGAAGTGGGTCCTCTGCTCTGGGTGTGCTACTTTGCCCTAGAGCTGAAAGGCACAACGTGCAGGCTTCTTTCCAACGGGCGAGTTGGGCCCCATAGCATCTTGCTTCCAGCTCTTTGGGAAGCTAAGAAACAACTCGGTCTGCACAGTGCTCTTACAGCCTACCGGGAACATCTCTTCCAAAGGCCTGTGAAACGCAGTTTCTTTGCAGGCCTGATCTGCCTGAAGTGGGTCCTCTGCTCTGGGTGTGCTACTTTGCCCTAGAGCTGAAAGGCACAACGTGCAGGCTTCTTTCCAACGGGCGAGTTGGGCCCCATAGCATCTTGCTTCCAGCTCTTTGGGAAGCTAAGAAACAACTCGGTCTGCACAGTGCTCTTACAGCCTACCGGGAACATCTCTTCCAAAGGCCTGTGAAACGCAGTTTCTTTGCAGGCCTGATCTGCCTGAAGTGGGACCTCTGCTCTGGGTGTGCTACTTTGCCCTAGAGCTGAAAGGCACAACGTGCAGGCTTCTTTCCAAAGGGCGTGTTGGGCCCCAAAGCCTCTTGCTTCCAGCTCTTTGGGAAGCTAAGCAACAACTCGCTCTGCAGACCTCTCTTACAGCCAACCGGGAGCATCTCTTGCAAAGGCCTGAGAAATGCAGTTTCTTTGCAGGCCTTATCTCGCTGAAGTAGAACTGCTGCTATGCCATGTCCCACATCGGCCTAGAGTTGCAAGGCTCAAAGTCCTGCCTTGACTCCTCAAGGGCAGACAGGCCCCTCAGCGTGGGGATTCCACCTCTTTGGGCAGCTAAGAAACAACTTGCTCTGCACTGGTGTTTTACAGCCTACAGGGAACGAGTCTTACAAAGGCCTGTGAAACGCAGTTTCTTCCCAGCCCTGATGTGGCTGAAGTAGAACTTCTGCTCTGCCGGGTCCTACATGGTGCTAGAGCTGCAAGGCACAAAGTCCTGCCTTGTTTCCACAAGGGTAGACAAGTCCCTCAGGTCCAGCTTCCAGCTCTTTCGGCAGCTAAGAAACAACTCGCTCTGCACAGTGCTCTTACAGCCTGGTGGGAACATCTCTTCCAAATGCCTGTGAAACGCAGTTTCTTTGCAGGCCTGATCTGGCTGAAGTGGGACCTCTGCTCTGGGTGTGCTACTTTGCCCTAGAGCTGAAAGGCACAACGTGCAGGCTTCTTTCCAAAGGGCGAGTTGGGCCCCTCAGCATCCTGCTTCCAGCTCTTTGGGAAGCTAAGAAACAACTCGCTCTGCACAGTGCTCTTACAGCCTAGTGGGAACATCTCTTCCAAAGGAATGTGAAACGCAGTTTCTTTGCAGGCCTGATCTGGCTGAAGTGGGACCTCTGCTCTGGGTGTGCTACTTTGCCCTAGAGCTGAAAGGCACAACGTGCAGGCTTCTTTCCAAAGGGCGAGTTGGGCCCCACAGCATCCTGCTTCCTCCTCTTTGGGAAGCTAAGAAACAACTCGCTCTGCACAGTGCTCTTACAGCCTAGTGGGAACATCTCTTCCAAAGGCCTGTGAAACGCAGTTTCTTTGCAGGCCTGATCTGGCTGAAGTAGGACTTCTGCTCTGGGTGTGCCACATGGCCCTAGAGCTGAAAGGCACAACGTGCAGGCTTCTTTCCAAAGGGCGTGTTGGGCCCCAAAGCCTCTTGCTTCCAGCTCTTTGGGAAGCTAAGAAACAACTCGCTCTGCAGACCTCTCTTACAGCCAACCGGGAGCATCTCTTGCAAAGGCCTGAGAAATGCAGTTTCTTTGCAGGCCTTATCTCGCTGAAGTAGAACTGCTGCTATGCCATGTCCCACATCGGCCTAGAGTTGCAAGGCTCAAAGTCCTGCCTTGACTCCTCAAGGGCAGACAGGCCCCTCAGCGTGGGGATTCCACCTCTTTGGGCAGCTAAGAAACAACTTGCTCTGCACTGGTGTTTTACAGCCTACAGGGAACGAGTCTTACAAAGGCCTGTGAAACGCAATTTCTTCCCAGCCCTGATGTGGCTGAAGTAGAACTTCTGCTCTGCCGGGTCCTACATGGCGCTAGAGCTGCAAGGCACAAAGTCCTGCCTTGTTTCCACAAGGGTAGACAAGTCCCTCAGGGCCAGCTTCCAGCTCTTTCGGCAGCTAAGAAACAACTCGCTCTGCACAGTGCTCTTACAGCCTACCGGGAACATCTCTTCCAAAGGCCTGTGAAACGCAGTTTCTTTGCAGGCCTGATCTGGCTGAAGTAGAACTTCTGCTCTGGGTGTGCTACGTTGCCCTGGAGCTGAAAGTCACAATCCGCAGGCTTCTTTCCAAAGGGCGAGTTGGGCCCCACAGCATCTTCCTTCCAGCTCTTTGGGAAGCTAAGAAACATCTGGCTCTGCACAGTGCTCTTACAGCCAACTGGGAGCATCTCTTGCAAAGGCCTGAGAAATGCAGTTTCTTTGCAGGCCTTATCTCGCTGAGGTAGAACTGCTGCTATGCCATATCCTACTTTGGCCTAGAGTTGCAAGGCTCAAAGTCCTGCCTTGACTCCTCAATGGCAGACAGGCCCCACAGCGTGGGGCTTCCACCTCTTTAGGCCGCTAAGAAACAACTTGCTCTGCACTGGTGTTTTACAGCCTACAGGGAACGAGTCTTACAAAGGCCTGTGAAACGCAGTTTCTTCCCAGCCCTGATGTGGCTGAAGTAGAACTTCTGCTCTGCCGGGTCGTACATGGCGCTAGAGCTGCAAGGCGCAAAGTCCTGCCTTGATTCCACAAGGGTAGACAAGTCCCTCAGGTCCAGCTTCCAGCTCTTTCGGCAGCTAAGAAACAACTCGCTCTGCATAGGGCTCTTACAGCCTACCGGGAACATGTCTTACAAAGGACTGTGAAACGCAGTTTCTTCCCAGTCCTGATAAGGCTGAAGTAGAACTTCTGCTCTGGGTGTGCCACATTGACCTAGAGCTCAAAGGCACAACGTGCAGGCTTCTTTCCAAAGGGCGAGTTGGGACCCAGAGCATCTTGCTTCCAGCTCTTTGGGAAGCTAAGAAACAACTCGCTCTGCACAGTGCTCTTACAGCCTACCGGGAACATCTCTTCCAAATGCCTGTGAAACGCAGTTTCTTTGCAGGCCTGATCTGGCTGAAGTGGGACCTGTGCTCTGGGTGAGCTACTTTGCCCTAGAGCTGAAAGGCACAACGTGCAGGCTTCTTTCCAAAGGGCGAGTTGGGCCCCACAGCATCCTGCTTCCAGCTCTTTGGGAAGCTAAGAAACAACTCGCTCTGCACAGTGCTCTTACAGCCTACCGGGAACATCTCTTCCAAGGCCTGTAATACGCAGTTTCTTTGCAGGCCTGATCTGGCTGAAGAAGGACTTCTGCTCTGGGTGTGCTACATTGCCCTAGAGCTGAAAGGCACAACGTGCAGGCTTCTTTCCAAAGGGCGAGTTGGGCCCCACAGCATCTTGCTTCCAGCTCTTTGGGAAGCTAAGAAACAACTCGCTCTGCACAGTGCTCTTACAGCCTACCGGGAACATCTCTTCCAAAGGCCTGTGAAACGCAGTTTCTTTGCAGGCCTGATCTGGCTGAAGTAGGACTTCTGCTCTGGGTGTGCCACATGGCCCTAGAGCTGAAAGGCACAACGTGCAGGCTTCTTTCCAAAGGGCGTGTTGGGCCCCAAAGCCTCTTGCTTCCAGCTCTTTGGGAAGCTAAGAAACAACTCGCTCTGCAGACCTCTCTTACAGCCAACCGGGAGCATCTCTTGCAAAGGCCTGAGAAATGCAGTTTCTTTGCAGGCCTTATCTCGCTGAAGTAGAACTGCTGCTATGCCATGTCCCACATCGGCCTAGAGTTGCAAGGCTCAAAGTCCTGCCTTGACTCCTCAAGGGCAGACAGGCCCCTCAGCGTGGGGATTCCACCTCTTTGGGCAGCTAAGAAACAACTTGCTCTGCACTGGTGTTTTAAAGCCTACAGGGAACGAGTCTTACAAAGGCCTGTGAAACGCAGTTTCTTCCCAGCCCTGATGTGGCTGAAGTAGAACTTCTGCTCTGCCGGGTCCTACATGGCGCTAGAGCTGCAAGGCACAAAGTCCTGCCTTGTTTCCACAAGGGTAGACAAGTCCCTCAGGGCCAGCTTCCAGCTCTTTCGGCAGCTAAGAAACAACTCGCTCTGCACAGTGCTCTTACAGCCTGGTGGGAACATCTCTTCCAAATGCCTGTGAAACGCAGTTTCTTTGCAGGCCTGATCTGGCTGAAGTGGGACCTCTGCTCTGGGTGTGCTACTTTGCCCTAGAGCTGAAAGGCACAACGTGCAGGCTTCTTTCCAAAGGGCGAGTTGGGCCCCTCAGCATCCTGCTTCCAGCTCTTTGGGAAGCTAAGAAACAACTCGCTCTGCACAGTGCTCTTACAGCCTAGTGGGAACATCTCTTCCAAAGGAATGTGAAACGCAGTTTCTTTGCAGGCCTGATCTGGCTGAAGTGGGACCTCTGCTCTGGGTGTGCTACTTTGCCCTAGAGCTGAAAGGCACAACGTGCAGGCTTCTTTCCAAAGGGCGAGTTGGGCCCCACAGCATCCTGCTTCCTCCTCTTTGGGAAGCTAAGAAACAACTCGCTCTGCACAGTGCTCTTACAGCCTAGTGGGAACATCTCTTCCAAAGGCCTGTGAAACGCAGTTTCTTTGCAGGCCTGATCTGGCTGAAGTAGGACTTCTGCTCTGGGTGTGCCACATGGCCCTAGAGCTGAAAGGCACAACGTGCAGGCTTCTTTCCAAAGGGCGTGTTGGGCCCCAAAGCCTCTTGCTTCCAGCTCTTTGGGAAGCTAAGAAACAACTCGCTCTGCAGACCTCTCTTACAGCCAACCGGGAGCATCTCTTGCAAAGGCCTGAGAAATGCAGTTTCTTTGCAGGCCTTATCTCGCTGAAGTAGAACTGCTGCTATGCCATGTCCCACATCGGCCTAGAGTTGCAAGGCTCAAAGTCCTGCCTTGACTCCTCAAGGGCAGACAGGCCCCTCAGCGTGGGGATTCCACCTCTTTGGGCAGCTAAGAAACAACTTGCTCTGCACTGGTGTTTTACAGCCTACAGGGAACGAGTCTTACAAAGGCCTGTGAAACGCAATTTCTTCCCAGCCCTGATGTGGCTGAAGTAGAACTTCTGCTCTGCCGGGTCCTACATGGCGCTAGAGCTGCAAGGCACAAAGTCCTGCCTTGTTTCCACAAGGGTAGACAAGTCCCTCAGGGCCAGCTTCCAGCTCTTTCGGCAGCTAAGAAACAACTCGCTCTGCACAGTGCTCTTACAGCCTACCGGGAACATCTCTTCCAAAGGCCTGTGAAACGCAGTTTCTTTGCAGGCCTGATCTGGCTGAAGTAGAACTTCTGCTCTGGGTGTGCTACGTTGCCCTGGAGCTGAAAGTCACAATCCGCAGGCTTCTTTCCAAAGGGCGAGTTGGGCCCCACAGCATCTTCCTTCCAGCTCTTTGGGAAGCTAAGAAACATCTGGCTCTGCACAGTGCTCTTACAGCCAACTGGGAGCATCTCTTGCAAAGGCCTGAGAAATGCAGTTTCTTTGCAGGCCTTATCTCGCTGAGGTAGAACTGCTGCTATGCCATATCCTACTTTGGCCTAGAGTTGCAAGGCTCAAAGTCCTGCCTTGACTCCTCAATGGCAGACAGGCCCCACAGCGTGGGGCTTCCACCTCTTTAGGCCGCTAAGAAACAACTTGCTCTGCACTGGTGTTTTACAGCCTACAGGGAACGAGTCTTACAAAGGCCTGTGAAACGCAGTTTCTTCCCAGCCCTGATGTGGCTGAAGTAGAACTTCTGCTCTGCCGGGTCGTACATGGCGCTAGAGCTGCAAGGCGCAAAGTCCTGCCTTGATTCCACAAGGGTAGACAAGTCCCTCAGGTCCAGCTTCCAGCTCTTTCGGCAGCTAAGAAACAACTCGCTCTGCATAGGGCTCTTACAGCCTACCGGGAACATGTCTTACAAAGGACTGTGAAACGCAGTTTCTTCCCAGTCCTGATAAGGCTGAAGTAGAACTTCTGCTCTGGGTGTGCCACATTGACCTAGAGCTCAAAGGCACAACGTGCAGGCTTCTTTCCAAAGGGCGAGTTGGGACCCAGAGCATCTTGCTTCCAGCTCTTTGGGAAGCTAAGAAACAACTCGCTCTGCACAGTGCTCTTACAGCCTACCGGGAACATCTCTTCCAAATGCCTGTGAAACGCAGTTTCTTTGCAGGCCTGATCTGGCTGAAGTGGGACCTGTGCTCTGGGTGAGCTACTTTGCCCTAGAGCTGAAAGGCACAACGTGCAGGCTTCTTTCCAAAGGGCGAGTTGGGCCCCACAGCATCCTGCTTCCAGCTCTTTGGGAAGCTAAGAAACAACTCGCTCTGCACAGTGCTCTTACAGCCTACCGGGAACATCTCTTCCAAGGCCTGTGATACGCAGTTTCTTTGCAGGCCTGATCTGGCTGAAGAAGGACTTCTGCTCTGGGTGTGCTACATTGCCCTAGAGCTGAAAGGCACAACGTGCAGGCTTCTTTCCAAAGGGCGAGTTGGGCCCCACAGCATCTTGCTTCCAGCTCTTTGGGAAGCTAAGAAACAACTCGCTCTGCACAGTGCTCTTACAGCCTACCGGGAACATCTCTTCCAAAGGCCTGTGAAACGCAGTTTCTTTGCAGGCCTGATCTGGCTGAAGTAGGACTTCTGCTCTGGGTGTGCCACATGGCCCTAGAGCTGAAAGGCACAACGTGCAGGCTTCTTTCCAAAGGGCGTGTTGGGCCCCAAAGCCTCTTGTTTCCAGCTCTTTGGGATGCTAAGAAACAACTCGCTCTGCAGACCTCTCTTACAGCCAACCGGGAGCATCTCTTGCAAAGGCCTGAGAAATGCAGTTTCTTTGCAGGCCTTATCTCGCTGAAGTAGAACTGCTGCTATGCCATGTCCCACATCGGCCTAGAGTTGCAAGGCTCAAAGTCCTGCCTTGACTCCTCAAGGGCAGACAGGCCCCTCAACGTGGGGATTCCACCTCTTTGGGCAGCTAAGAAACAACTTGCTCTGCACTGGTGTTTTACAGCCTACAGGGAACGAGTCTTACAAAGGCCTGTGAAACGCAGTTTCTTCCCAGCCCTGATGTGGCTGAAGTAGAACTTCTGATCTGCCGGGTCCTACATGGCGCTAGAGCTGCAAGGCACAAAGTCCTGCCTTGTTTCCACAAGGGTAGACAAGTCCCTCAGGGCCAGCTTCCAGCTCTTTCGGCAGCTAAGAAACAACTCGCTCTGCACAGTGCTCTTACAGCCTACCGGGAACATCTCTTCCAAAGGCCTGTGAAACGCAGTTTCTTTGCAGGCCTGATCTGGTTGTAGCTGGTCTTCTGCTCTGGGTGTGCTACTTTCCCCTAGAGCTGAAAGGCACAACGTGCAGGCTTCTTTCCAAAGGGCGAGTTGGGCCCCACAGCATCTTGCTTCCAGCTCTTTGGGAAGCTAAGAAACAACTCGCTCTGCACAGTGCTCTTACAGCCTACCGGGAACATGTCTTCCAAAGGCCTGTGAAACGCAGTTTCTTTGCAGGCCTGATCTGGCAGAAGTAGGACTTCTGCTCTGGGTGTGCTACTTTGCCCTAGAGCTGAAAGGCACAACGTGCAGGCTTCTTTCCAAAGGGCGAGTTGGGCCCCACAGCATCTTGCTTCCAGCCCTTTGGGAAGCTAAGAAACAACTCGCTCTGCACAGTGCTCTTACAGCATACCGGGAACATCTCTTCCAAAGGAATGTGAAACGCAGTTTCTTTGCAGGCCTGATCTGGCTGAAGCTGGTCTTCTGCTCTGGGTGTGCTACTTTGCCCTAGAGCTGAAAGGCACAACGTGCAGGCTTCTTTCCAAAGGGCGAGTTGGGCCCCACAGCATCTTGCTTCCATCTCTTTGGGAAGCTAAGAAACAACTCGCTCTGCACAGTGCTTGTACAGCCTACCGGGAACATGACTTACAAAGGCCTGTGAAACGCAGTTTCTTTGCAGGCCTGATCTGGCTGAAGTAGAACTTCTGCTCTGGGTGTGCCACATTGCCCTAGAGCTGAAAGGCACAACGTGCAGGCTTCTTTCCAAAGGGCGAGTTGGGCCTCAGAGCATCTTGCTTCCAGCTCTTTGGGAAGCGAAGAAAGAACTCGCTCTGCACAGTGCTCTTACAGCCTACCGGGAACCTCTCTTCCAAAGGCCTGTGAAACGCAGTTTCTTTGCAGGCCTGATCTGGCTGAAGTAGGACTTCTGCTCTGGGTGTGCTACTTTGCCCTAGAGCTGAAAGGCACTACGTGCAGTCTTCTTTCCAAAGGGCGAGTTGGGCCCCTCAGCATCTTTCTTCCAGCTCTTTGGGAAGCTAAGAAACAACTCGCTCTGCACAGTGCTCTTACAGCCTACCGGAACATCTCTTCCAAAGGAATGTGAAACGCAGTTTCTTTGCAGGCCTGATCCGGTTGTAGCTGGTCTTCTGCTCTGGGTGTGCTACTTTCCCCTAGAGCTGAAAGGCACAACGTGCAGGCTTCTTTCCAAAGGGCGAGTTGGGCCCCACAGCATCTTGCTTCCAGCTCTTTGGGAAGCTAATAACTCGCTCTGCACAGTGCTCTTACAGCCTACCGGGAACATCTCTTCCAAAGGCCTGTGAAACGCAGTTTCTTTGCAGGCCTGATCTGGCTGAAGTAGGACTTCTGCTCTGGGTGTGCTACTTTGCCCTAGAGCTGAAAGGCACAACGTGCAGGCTTCTTTCCACAGGGCGAGTTGGGCCCCACAGCATCTTGCTTCCAGCTCTTTGGGAAGCTAAGAAACAACTCGCTCTGCACAGTGCTCTTACAGCCTACCGGGAACATCTCTTCCAAAGGCCTGTGAAACGCAGTTTCTTTGCAGGCCTGATCTGGCTGAAGTAGGAGTTCTGCTCTGGGTGTGCCACATGGCCCTAGAGCTGAAAGGCACAACGTGCAGGCTTCTTTCCAAAGGGCTTGTTGGGCCCCAAAGCCTCTTGCTTCCAGCTCTTTGAGAAGCTAAGAAACAACTCGCTCTGCAGACCTCTCTTACAGCCAACCGGGAGCATCTTTTGCAAAGGCCTGAGAAATGCAGTTTCTTTGCAGGCCTTATCTCGCTGAAGTAGAACTGCGGCTATGCCATGTCCCACATCGGCCTAGAGTTGCAAGGCTCAAAGTCCTGCCTTGACTCCTCAAGGGCAGACAGGCCCCTCAGCGTGGGGATTCCACCTCTTTGGGCAGCTAAGAAACAACTTGCTCTGCACTGGTGTTTTACAGCCTACAGGGAACGAGTCTTACAAAGGCCTGTGAAACGCAGTTTCTTCCCAGCCCTGATGTGGCTGAAGTAGAACTTCTGCTCTGCCGGGTCCTACATGGCGCTAGAGCTGCAAGGCACAAAGTCCTGCCTTGTTTCCACAAGGGTAGACAAGTCCCTCAGGTCCAGCTTCCAGCTCTTTCGGCAGCTAAGAAACAACTCGCTCTGCATAGGGCTCTTACAGCCTACCGGGAACATGTCTTACAAAGGACTGTGAAACGCAGTTTCTTCCCAGTCCTGATCAGGCTGAAGTAGAACTTCTGCTCTGGGTGTGCTACTTTGCCCTAGAGCTGAAAGGCACAACGTGCAGGCTTCTTTCCAAAGGGCGAGTTGGGCCCCAAAGCATCTTGCTTCCAGCTCTTTGGGAAGCTAAGAAACAACTCGCTCTGCACAGTGCTCTTACAGCCTACCGGGAACATCTCTTCCAAAGGCCTGTGAAACGCAGTTTCTTTGCAGTCCTGATCTGGCTGAAGTAGAACTTCTGCTCTGGGTGTGCTACGCTGCCCTGGAGCTGAAAGGCACAATCCGCAGGCTTCTTTCCAAAGGGCGAGTTGGGCCCCACAGCATCTTCCCTCCAGCTCTTTGGGAAGCTAAGAAACATCTGGCTCTGCAGACCTCTCTTACAGCCAACCGGGAGCATCTCTTGCAAAGGCCTGAGAAATGCAGTTTCTTTGCAGGCCTTATCTCGCTGAGGTAGAACTGCTGCTATGCCATATCCTACTTTGGCCTAGAGTTGCAAGGCTCAAAGTCCTGCCTTGACTCCTCAATGGCAGACAGGCCCCACAGCGTGGGGCTTCCACCTCTTTAGGCCGCTAAGAAACAACGTGCTCTGCACTGGTGTTTTACAGCCTACAGGGAACGAGTCTTACAAAGGCCTGTGAAACGCAGTTTCTTCCCAGCCCTGATGTGGCTCAAGTAGAACTTCTGCTCTGCCGGGTCCTACATGGCGCTAAAGCTGCAAGGCGCAAAGTCCTGCCTTGATTCCACAAGGGTAGACAAGTCCCTAAGGTCCAACATCCAGCTCTTTCGGCAGCTAAGAAACAACTCGCTCTGCATAGGGCTCTTACAGCCTACCGGGAACATGTCTTACAAAGGACTGTGAAACGCAGTTTCTTCCCAGTCCTGATCAGGCTGAAGTAGAACTTCTGCTCTGGGTGTGCCACATTGACCTAGAGCTCAAAGGCACAACGTGCAGGCTTCTTTCCAAAGGGCGAGTTGGGACCCAGAGCATCTTGCTTCCAGCTCTTTGGGAAGCTAAGAAACAACTCGCTCTGCACAGTGCTTTTACAGCCTACCAGGAACATGACTTACAAAGGCCTGTGAAACGCAGTTTCTTTGCAGGCCTGATCTGGCTGAAGTAGAACTTCTGCTCTGGGTGTGCCACATTGCCCTAGAGCTGAAAGGCACAACGTGCAGGCTTCTTTCCAAAGGGCGAGTTGGGCCTCAGAGCATCTTGCTTCCAGCTCTTTGGGAAGCGAAGAAAGAACTCGCTCTGCACAGTGCTCTTACAGCCTACCGGGAACCTCTCTTCCAAAGGCCTGTGAAACGCAGTTTCTTTGCAGGCCTGATCTGGATGAAGTGGGACTTCTGCTCTGGGTGTGCTACATTGCCCTAGAGCTGAAAGGCACAACGTGCAGGCTTCTTTCCAAAGGGCGAGTTGGGCCCCACAGCATCTTGCTTCCAGCTCTTTTGGAAGCTAAGAAACAACTCGCTCTGCACAGTGCTCTTACAGCCTACCGGGAACATCTCTTCCAAAGGCCTGTGAAACGCAGTTTCTTTGCAGGCCTGATCTGGCTGAAGTAGGACTTCTGCTCTGGGTGTGCTACTTTGCCCTAGAGCTGAAAGGCACAACGTGCAGGCTTCTTTCCACAGGACGAGTTGGGCCCCATAGCATCTTGCTTCCAGCTCTTTGGGAACCTAAGAAACCACTCGCTCTGCACAGTGCTCTTACAGCCTACCGGGAGCATCTCTTCCAAAGGCCTGTGAAACGCAGTTTCTTTGCAGGCCTGATCTGGCTGAAGTAGGACTTCTGCTCTGGGTGTGCCACATGGCCCTAGAGCTGAAAGGCACAACGTGCAGGCTTCTTTCCAAAGGGCGTGTTGGGCCCCAAAGCCTCTTGCTTCCAGCTCTTTGGGAAGCTAAGAAACAACTCGCTCTGCAGACCTCTCTTACAGCCAACCGGGAGCATCTCTTGCAAAGGCCTGAGAAATGCAGTTTCTTTGCAGGCCTTATCTCGCTGAAGTAGAACTGCTGCTATGCCATGTCCCACATCGGCCTAGAGTTGCAAGGCTGAAAGTCCTGCCTTGACTCCTCAAGGGCAGACAGGTCCCTCAGCGTGGGGATTCCACCTCTTTGGGCAGCTAAGAAACTACTTGCTCTGCACTGGTGTTTTAAAGCCTACAGGGAACGAGTCTTACAAAGGCCTGTGAAACGCAGTTTCTTCCCAGCCCTGATGTGGCTGAAGTAGAACTTCTGCTCTGCCGGGTCCTACATGGCGCTAGAGCTGCAAGGCACAAAGTCCTGCCTTGTTTCCACAAGGGTAGACAAGTCCCTCAGGTCCAGCTTCCAGCTCTTTCGGCAGCTAAGAAACAACTCGCTCTGCACAGTGCTCTTACAGCCTGGTGGGAACATCTCTTCCAAATGCCTGTGAAACGCAGTTTCTTTGCAGGCATGATCTGGCTGAAGTGGGACCTCTGCTCTGTGTGTGCTACTTTGCCCTAGAGCTGAAAGGCACAACGTGCAGGCTTCTTTCCAAAGGGCGAGTTGGGCCCCACAGCATCCTGCTTCCAGCTCTTTGGGAAGCTAAGAAACAACTCGCTCTGCACAGTGCTCTTACAGCCTAGTGGGAACATCTCTTCCAAAGGAATGTGAAACGCAGTTTCTTTGCAGGCCTGATCTGGCTGAAGTGGAACTTCTGCTCTGGGTGTGCTACATTGCCCTAGAGCTGAAAGGCACAACGTGCAGGCTTCTTTCCAAAGGGCGAGTTGGGCCCCACAGCATCTTGCTTCCAGCTCTTTGGGAAGCTAAGAAACAACTCGCTCTGCACAGTTCTCTTACAGCCTACCGGGAACATCTCTTCCAAATGCCTGTGAAACGCAGTTTCTTTGCAGGCCTGATCTGGCTGAAGTGGGACCTCTGCTCTGGGTGTGCTACTTTGCCCTAGAGCTGAAAGGCACAACGTGCAGGCTTCTTTCCAAAGGGCGAGTTGGGCCCCACAGCATCCTGCTTCCTCCTCTTTGGGAAGCTAAGAAACAACTCGCTCTGCACAGTGCTCTTACAGCCTACCGGGAACATCTCTTCCAAAGGCCTGTGAAACGCAGTTTCTTCCCAGTCCTCATCAGGCTGAAGTAGAACTTCTGCTCTGTGTGTGCCACATTGACCTAGAGCTCAAAGGCACAACGTGCAGGCTTCTTTCTAAAAGGGCGAGTTGGCACCCAGAGCATCTTGCTTCAAGCTCTTTTGGAAACTGAGGAACAACTCGCTCTGCACAGTGCTCTTACAGCCTACCGGGAACATCTCTTCCAAAGGCCTGTGAAACGCAGTTTCTTTGCAGGCCTGATCTGGCTGAAGTAGGACTTCTGCTCTGGGTGTGCCACATGGCCCTAGAGCTGAAAGGCACAACGTGCAGGCTTCTTTCCAAAGGGCGTGTTGGGCCCCAAAGCCTCTTGCTTCCAGCTCTTTGGGAAGCTAAGAAACAACTCGCTCTGCAGACCTCTCTTACAGCCAACCGGGAGCATCTCTTGCAAAGGCCTGAGAAATGCAGTTTCTTTGCAGGCCTTATCTCGCTGAAGTAGAACTGCTGCTATGCCATGTCCCACATCGGCCTAGAGTTGCAAGGCTCAAAGTCCTGCCTTGACTCCTCAAGGGCAGACAGGCCCCTCAGCGTGGGGATTCCACCTCTTTGGGCAGCTAAGAAACAACTTGCTCTGCACTGGTGTTTTACAGCCTACAGGGAACGAGTCTTACAAAGGCCTGTGAAACGCAATTTCTTCCCAGCCCTGATGTGGCTGAAGTAGAACTTCTGCTCTGCCGGGTCCTACATGGCGCTAGAGCTGCAAGGCACAAAGTCCTGCCTTGTTTCCACAAGGGTAGACAAGTCCCTCAGGGCCAGCTTCCAGCTCTTTCGGCAGCTAAGAAACAACTCGCTCTGCACAGTGCTCTTACAGCCTACCGGGAACATCTCTTCCAAAGGCCTGTGAAACGCAGTTTCTTTGCAGGCCTGATCTGGCTGAAGTAG
Organism: Equus caballus; assembly: GCF_041296265.1. Taxonomy (NCBI): domain Eukaryota; kingdom Metazoa; phylum Chordata; class Mammalia; order Perissodactyla; family Equidae; genus Equus; species Equus caballus. The sequence goes on from NC_091712.1 coordinate 171,432, forward strand.
AACTTCTGCTCTGGGTGTGCTACGTTGCCCTGGAGCTGAAAGTCACAATCCGCAGGCTTCTTTCCAAAGGGCGAGTTGGGCCCCACAGCATCTTCCTTCCAGCTCTTTGGGAAGCTAAGAAACATCTGGCTCTGCACAGTGCTCTTACAGCCAACTGGGAGCATCTCTTGCAAAGGCCTGAGAAATGCAGTTTCTTTGCAGGCCTTATCTCGCTGAGGTAGAACTGCTGCTATGCCATATCCTACTTTGGCCTAGAGTTGCAAGGCTCAAAGTCCTGCCTTGACTCCTCAATGGCAGACAGGCCCCTCAGCGTGGGGCTTCCACCTCTTTAGGCCGCTAAGAAACAACTTGCTCTGCACTGGTGTTTTACAGCCTACAGGGAACGAGTCTTACAAAGGCCTGTGAAACGCAGTTTCTTCCCAGCCCTGATGTGGCTGAAGTAGAACTTCTGCTCTGCCGGGTCGTACATGGCGCTAGAGCTGCAAGGCGCAAAGTCCTGCCTTGATTCCACAAGGGTAGACAAGTCCCTCAGGTCCAGCTTCCAGCTCTTTCGGCAGCTAAGAAACAACTCGCTCTGCATAGGGCTCTTACAGCCTACCGGGAACATGTCTTACAAAGGACTGTGAAACGCAGTTTCTTCCCAGTCCTGATAAGGCTGAAGTAGAACTTCTGCTCTGGGTGTGCCACATTGACCTAGAGCTCAAAGGCACAACGTGCAGGCTTCTTTCCAAAGGGCGAGTTGGGACCCAGAGCATCTTGCTTCCAGCTCTTTGGGAAGCTAAGAAACAACTCGCTCTGCACAGTGCTCTTACAGCCTACCGGGAACATCTCTTCCAAATGCCTGTGAAACGCAGTTTCTTTGCAGGCCTGATCTGGCTGAAGTGGGACCTGTGCTCTGGGTGAGCTACTTTGCCCTAGAGCTGAAAGGCACAACGTGCAGGCTTCTTTCCAAAGGGCGAGTTGGGCCCCACAGCATCCTGCTTCCAGCTCTTTGGGAAGCTAAGAAACAACTCGCTCTGCACAGTGCTCTTACAGCCTACCGGGAACATCTCTTCCAAGGCCTGTGATACGCAGTTTCTTTGCAGGCCTGATCTGGCTGAAGAAGGACTTCTGCTCTGGGTGTGCTACATTGCCCTAGAGCTGAAAGGCACAACGTGCAGGCTTCTTTCCAAAGGGCGAGTTGGGCCCCACAGCATCTTGCTTCCAGCTCTTTGGGAAGCTAAGAAACAACTCGCTCTGCACAGTGCTCTTACAGCCTACCGGGAACATCTCTTCCAAAGGCCTGTGAAACGCAGTTTCTTTGCAGGCCTGATCTGGCTGAAGTAGGACTTCTGCTCTGGGTGTGCCACATGGCCCTAGAGCTGAAAGGCACAACGTGCAGGCTTCTTTCCAAAGGGCGTGTTGGGCCCCAAAGCCTCTTGCTTCCAGCTCTTTGGGAAGCTAAGAAACAACTCGCTCTGCAGACCTCTCTTACAGCCAACCGGGAGCATCTCTTGCAAAGGCCTGAGAAATGCAGTTTCTTTGCAGGCCTTATCTCGCTGAAGTAGAACTGCTGCTATGCCATGTCCCACATCGGCCTAGAGTTGCAAGGCTCAAAGTCCTGCCTTGACTCCTCAAGGGCAGACAGGCCCCTCAGCGTGGGGATTCCACCTCTTTGGGCAGCTAAGAAACAACTTGCTCTGCACTGGTGTTTTAAAGCCTACAGGGAACGAGTCTTACAAAGGCCTGTGAAACGCAGTTTCTTCCCAGCCCTGATGTGGCTGAAGTAGAACTTCTGCTCTGCCGGGTCCTACATGGCGCTAGAGCTGCAAGGCACAAAGTCCTGCCTTGTTTCCACAAGGGTAGACAAGTCCCTCAGGTCCAGCTTCCAGCTCTTTCGGCAGCTAAGAAACAACTCGCTCTGCACGTTGCTCTTACAGCCTGGTGGGAACATCTCTTCCAAATGCCTGTGAAACGCAGTTTCTTTGCAGGCCTGATCTGGCTGAAGTGGGACCTCTGCTCTGGGTGTGCTACTTTGCCCTAGAGCTGAAAGGCACAACGTGCAGGCTTCTTTCCAAAGGGCGAGTTGGGCCCCACAGCATCCTGCTTCCAGCTCTTTGGGAAGCTAAGAAACAACTCGCTCTGCACAGTGCTCTTACAGCCTAGTGGGAACATCTCTTCCAAAGGAATGTGAAACGCAGTTTCTTTGCAGGCCTGATCTGGCTGAAGTGGGACCTCTGCTCTGGGTGTGCTACTTTGCCCTAGAGCTGAAAGGCACAACGTGCAGGCTTCTTTCCAAAGGGCGAGTTGGGCCCGACAGCATCCTGCTTCCTCCTCTTTGGGAAGCTAAGAAACAACTCGCTCTGCACAGTGCTCTTACAGCCTAGTGGGAACATCTCTTCCAAAGGCCTGTGAAACGCAGTTTCTTTGCAGGCCTGATCTGGCTGAAGTAGGACTTCTGCTCTGGGTGTGCCACATGGCCCTAGAGCTGAAAGGCACAACGTGCAGGCTTCTTTCCAAAGGGCGTGTTGGGCCCCAAAGCCTCTTGCTTCCAGCTCTTTGGGAAGCTAAGAAACAACTCGCTCTGCAGACCTCTCTTACAGCCAACCGGGAGCATCTCTTGCAAAGGCCTGAGAAATGCAGTTTCTTTGCAGGCCTTATCTCGCTGAAGTAGAACTGCTGCTATGCCATGTCCCACATCGGCCTAGAGTTGCAAGGCTCAAAGTCCTGCCTTGACTCCTCAAGGGCAGACAGGCCCCTCAGCGTGGGGATTCCACCTCTTTGGGCAGCTAAGAAACAACTTGCTCTGCACTGGTGTTTTACAGCCTACAGGGAACGAGTCTTACAAAGGCCTGTGAAACGCAATTTCTTCCCAGCCCTGATGTGGCTGAAGTAGAACTTCTGCTCTGCCGGGTCCTACATGGCGCTAGAGCTGCAAGGCACAAAGTCCTGCCTTGTTTCCACAAGGGTAGACAAGTCCCTCAGGGCCAGCTTCCAGCTCTTTCGGCAGCTAAGAAACAACTCGCTCTGCACAGTGCTCTTACAGCCTACCGGGAACATCTCTTCCAAAGGCCTGTGAAACGCAGTTTCTTTGCAGGCCTGATCTGGCTGAAGTAGAACTTCTGCTCTGGGTGTGCTACGTTGCCCTGGAGCTGAAAGTCACAATCCGCAGGCTTCTTTCCAAAGGGCGAGTTGGGCCCCACAGCATCTTCCTTCCAGCTCTTTGGGAAGCTAAGAAACATCTGGCTCTGCACAGTGCTCTTACAGCCAACTGGGAGCATCTCTTGCAAAGGCCTGAGAAATGCAGTTTCTTTGCAGGCCTTATCTCGCTGAGGTAGAACTGCTGCTATGCCATATCCTACTTTGGCCTAGAGTTGCAAGGCTCAAAGTCCTGCCTTGACTCCTCAATGGCAGACGGGCCCCACAGCGTGGGGCTTCCACCTCTTTAGGCCGCTAAGAAACAACTTGCTCTGCACTGGTGTTTTACAGCCTACAGGGAACGAGTCTTACAAAGGCCTGTGAAACGCAGTTTCTTCCCAGCCCTGATGTGGCTGAAGTAGAACTTCTGCTCTGCCGGGTCGTACATGGCGCTAGAGCTGCAAGGCGCAAAGTCCTGCCTTGATTCCACAAGGGTAGACAAGTCCCTCAGGTCCAGCTTCCAGCTCTTTCGGCAGCTAAGAAACAACTCGCTCTGCATAGGGCTCTTACAGCCTACCGGGAACATGTCTTACAAAGGACTGTGAAACGCAGTTTCTTCCCAGTCCTGATAAGGCTGAAGTAGAACTTCTGCTCTGGGTGTGCCACATTGACCTAGAGCTCAAAGGCACAACGTGCAGGCTTCTTTCCAAAGGGCGAGTTGGGACCCAGAGCATCTTGCTTCCAGCTCTTTGGGAAGCTAAGAAACAACTCGCTCTGCACAGTGCTCTTACAGCCTACCGGGAACATCTCTTCCAAATGCCTGTGAAACGCAGTTTCTTTGCAGGCCTGATCTGGCTGAAGTGGGACCTGTGCTCTGGGTGAGCTACTTTGCCCTAGAGCTGAAAGGCACAACGTGCAGGCTTCTTTCCAAAGGGCGAGTTGGGCCCCACAGCATCCTGCTTCCAGCTCTTTGGGAAGCTAAGAAACAACTCGCTCTGCACAGTGCTCTTACAGCCTACCGGGAACATCTCTTCCAAGGCCTGTGATACGCAGTTTCTTTGCAGGCCTGATCTGGCTGAAGAAGGACTTCTGCTCTGGGTGTGCTACATTGCCCTAGAGCTGAAAGGCACAACGTGCAGGCTTCTTTCCAAAGGGCGAGTTGGGCCCCACAGCATCTTGCTTCCAGCTCTTTGGGAAGCTAAGAAACAACTCGCTCTGCACAGTGCTCTTACAGCCTACCGGGAACATCTCTTCCAAAGGCCTGTGAAACGCAGTTTCTTTGCAGGCCTGATCTGGCAGAAGTAGGACTTCTGCTCTGGGTGTGCTACTTTGCCCTAGAGCTGAAAGGCACAACGTGCAGGCTTCTTTCCAAAGGGCGAGTTGGGCCCCACAGCATCTTGCTTCCAGCCCTTTGGGAAGCTAAGAAACAACTCGCTCTGCACAGTGCTCTTACAGCATACCGGGAACATCTCTTCCAAAGGAATGTGAAACGCAGTTTCTTTGCAGGCCTGATCTGGCTGAAGCTGGTCTTCTGCTCTGGGTGTGCTACTTTGCCCTAGAGCTGAAAGGCACAACGTGCAGGCTTCTTTCCAAAGGGCGAGTTGGGCCTCAGAGCATCTTGCTTCCAGCTCTTTGGGAAGCGAAGAAAGAACTCGCTCTGCACAGTGCTCTTACAGCCTACCGGGAACCTCTCTTCCAAAGGCCTGTGAAACGCAGTTTCTTTGCAGGCCTGATCTGGCTGAAGTAGGACTTCTGCTCTGGGTGTGCTACTTTGCCCTAGAGCTGAAAGGCACTACGTGCAGTCTTCTTTCCAAAGGGCGAGTTGGGCCCCTCAGCATCTTTCTTCCAGCTCTTTGGGAAGCTAAGAAACAACTCGCTCTGCACAGTGCTCTTACAGCCTACCGGAACATCTCTTCCAAAGGAATGTGAAACGCAGTTTCTTTGCAGGCCTGATCCGGTTGTAGCTGGTCTTCTGCTCTGGGTGTGCTACTTTCCCCTAGAGCTGAAAGGCACAACGTGCAGGCTTCTTTCCAAAGGGCGAGTTGGGCCCCACAGCATCTTGCTTCCAGCTCTTTGGGAAGCTAATAACTCGCTCTGCACAGTGCTCTTACAGCCTACCGGGAACATCTCTTCCAAAGGCCTGTGAAACGCAGTTTCTTTGCAGGCCTGATCTGGCTGAAGTAGGACTTCTGCTCTGGGTGTGCTACTTTGCCCTAGAGCTGAAAGGCACAACGTGCAGGCTTCTTTCCACAGGGCGAGTTGGGCCCCACAGCATCTTGCTTCCAGCTCTTTGGGAAGCTAAGAAACAACTCGCTCTGCACAGTGCTCTTACAGCCTACCGGGAACATCTCTTCCAAAGGCCTGTGAAACGCAGTTTCTTTGCAGGCCTGATCTGGCTGAAGTAGGAGTTCTGCTCTGGGTGTGCCACATGGCCCTAGAGCTGAAAGGCACAACGTGCAGGCTTCTTTCCAAAGGGCTTGTTGGGCCCCAAAGCCTCTTGCTTCCAGCTCTTTGAGAAGCTAAGAAACAACTCGCTCTGCAGACCTCTCTTACAGCCAACCGGGAGCATCTTTTGCAAAGGCCTGAGAAATGCAGTTTCTTTGCAGGCCTTATCTCGCTGAAGTAGAACTGCGGCTATGCCATGTCCCACATCGGCCTAGAGTTGCAAGGCTCAAAGTCCTGCCTTGACTCCTCAAGGGCAGACAGGCCCCTCAGCGTGGGGATTCCACCTCTTTGGGCAGCTAAGAAACAACTTGCTCTGCACTGGTGTTTTACAGCCTACAGGGAACGAGTCTTACAAAGGCCTGTGAAACGCAGTTTCTTCCCAGCCCTGATGTGGCTGAAGTAGAACTTCTGCTCTGCCGGGTCCTACATGGCGCTAGAGCTGCAAGGCACAAAGTCCTGCCTTGTTTCCACAAGGGTAGACAAGTCCCTCAGGTCCAGCTTCCAGCTCTTTCGGCAGCTAAGAAACAACTCGCTCTGCATAGGGCTCTTACAGCCTACCGGGAACATGTCTTACAAAGGACTGTGAAACGCAGTTTCTTCCCAGTCCTGATCAGGCTGAAGTAGAACTTCTGCTCTGGGTGTGCTACTTTGCCCTAGAGCTGAAAGGCACAACGTGCAGGCTTCTTTCCAAAGGGCGAGTTGGGCCCCAAAGCATCTTGCTTCCAGCTCTTTGGGAAGCTAAGAAACAACTCGCTCTGCACAGTGCTCTTACAGCCTACCGGGAACATCTCTTCCAAAGGCCTGTGAAACGCAGTTTCTTTGCAGTCCTGATCTGGCTGAAGTAGAACTTCTGCTCTGGGTGTGCTACGCTGCCCTGGAGCTGAAAGGCACAATCCGCAGGCTTCTTTCCAAAGGGCGAGTTGGGCCCCACAGCATCTTCCCTCCAGCTCTTTGGGAAGCTAAGAAACATCTGGCTCTGCAGACCTCTCTTACAGCCAACCGGGAGCATCTCTTGCAAAGGCCTGAGAAATGCAGTTTCTTTGCAGGCCTTATCTCGCTGAGGTAGAACTGCTGCTATGCCATATCCTACTTTGGCCTAGAGTTGCAAGGCTCAAAGTCCTGCCTTGACTCCTCAATGGCAGACAGGCCCCACAGCGTGGGGCTTCCACCTCTTTAGGCCGCTAAGAAACAACGTGCTCTGCACTGGTGTTTTACAGCCTACAGGGAACGAGTCTTACAAAGGCCTGTGAAACGCAGTTTCTTCCCAGCCCTGATGTGGCTGAAGTAGAACTTCTGCTCTGCCGTGTCCTACATGGCGCTAGAGCTGCAAGGCGCAAAGTCCTGCCTTGATTCCACAAGGGTAGACAAGTCCCTAAGGTCCAACATCCAGCTCTTTCGGCAGCTAAGAAACAACTCGCTCTGCATAGGGCTCTTACAGCCTACCGGGAACATGTCTTACAAAGGACTGTGAAACGCAGTTTCTTCCCAGTCCTGATCAGGCTGAAGTAGAACTTCTGCTCTGGGTGTGCCACATTGACCTAGAGCTCAAAGGCACAACGTGCAGGCTTCTTTCCAAAGGGCGAGTTGGGACCCAGAGCATCTTGCTTCCAGCTCTTTGGGAAGCTAAGAAACAACTCGCTCTGCACAGTGCTTTTACAGCCTACCAGGAACATGACTTACAAAGGCCTGTGAAACGCAGTTTCTTTGCAGGCCTGATCTGGCTGAAGTAGAACTTCTGCTCTGGGTGTGCCACATTGCCCTAGAGCTGAAAGGCACAACGTGCAGGCTTCTTTCCAAAGGGCGAGTTGGGCCTCAGAGCATCTTTCTTCCAGCTCTTTGGGAAGCTAAGAAACAACTCGCTCTGCACAGTGCTCTTACAGCCTACCGGGAACATCTCTTCCAAAGGAATGTGAAACGCAGTTTCTTTGCAGGCCTGATCTGGTTGTAGCTGGTCTTCTGCTCTGGGTGTGCTACTTTCCCCTAGAGCTGAAAGGCACAACGTGCAGGCTTCTTTCCAAAGGGCGAGTTGGGCCCCACAGCATCTTGCTTCCAGCTCTTTGGGAAGCTAAGAAACAACTCGCTCTGCACAGTGCTCTTACAGCCTACCGGGAACATCTCTTCCAAAGGCCTGTGAAACGCAGTTTCTTTGCAGGCCTGATCTGGCTGAAGTAGGACTTCTGCTCTGGGTGTGCTACTTTGCCCTAGAGCTGAAAGGCACAACGTGCAGGCTTCTTTCCAAAGGGCGAGTTGGGCCCCACAGCATCTTGCTTCCAGCTCTTTGGGAAGCTAAGAAACAGCTCGCTCTGCACAGTGCTCTTACAGCCTACCGGGAGCATCTCTTCCAAAGGCCTGTGAAACGCAGTTTCTTTGCAGGCCTGATCTGGCTGAAGTAGGACTTCTGCTCTGGGTGTGCTACTTTGCCCTAGAGCTGAAAGGCACAACGTGCAGGCTTCTTTCCAAAGGGCGAGTTGGGCCCCACAGCATCTTGCTTCCAGCTCTTTGGGAAGCTAAGAAACAACTCGCTCTGCACAGTGCTCTTACAGCCTACCGGGAGCATCTCTTGCAAAGGCCTGAGAAATGCAGTTTCTTTGCAGGCCTTATCTCGCTGAAGTAGAACTGCGGCTATGCCATGTCCCACATCGGCCTAGAGTTGCAAGGCTCAAAGTCCTGCCTTGACTCCTCAAGGGCAGACAGGCCCCTCAGCGTGGGGATTCCACCTCTTTGGGCAGCTAAGAAACAACTTGCTCTGCACTGGTGTTTTACAGCCTACAGGGAACGAGTCTTACAAAGGCCTGTGAAACGCAGTTTCTTCCCAGCCCTGATGTGGCTGAAGTAGAACTTCTGCTCTGCCGGGTCCTACATGGCGCTAGAGCTGCAAGGCACAAAGTCCTGCCTTGTTTCCACAAGGGTAGACAAGTCCCTCAGGTCCAGCTTCCAGCTCTTTCGGCAGCTAAGAAACAACTCGCTCTGCACAGTGCTCTTACAGCCTACCGGGAACATCTCTTCCAAAGGCCTGTGAAACGCAGTTTCTTTGCAGGCCTGATCTGGCTGAAGTAGAACTTCTGCTCTGGGTGTGCTATGTTGCCCAGGAGCTGAAAGTCACAATCCGCAGGCTTCTTTCCAAAGGGCGAGTTGGGCCCCTCAGCCTCTTTCTTCCAGCTCTTTGGGAAGCTAAGAAACAACTCGCTCTGCACAGTGCTCTTACAGCCTACCGGGAACATCTCTTCCAAAGGCCTGTGAAACGCAGTTTCTTTGCAGGCCTGATCTGGCTGAAGTAGGACTTCTGCTCTGGGTGTGCTACTTTGCCCTTGAGCTGAAAGGCACAACGTGCAGGCTTCTTTCCAAAGGGCGAGTTGGGCCCCATAGCATCTTGCTTCCAGCTCTTTGGGAACCTAAGAAACCACTCGCTCTGCACAGTGCTCTTACAGCCTACCGGGAGCATCTCTTCCAAAGGCCTGTGAAACGCAGTTTCTTTGCAGGCCTGATCTGGCTGAAGTAGGACTTCTGCTCTGGGTGTGCTACTTTGCCCTAGAGCTGAAAGGCACAACGTGCAGGCTTCTTTCCAAAGGGCGAGTTGGGCCCCACAGCATCTTGCTTCCAGCTCATTGGGAAGCTAAGAAACAACTCGCTCTGCAGACCTCTCTTACAGCCAACCGGGAGCATCTCTTGCAAAGGCCTGAGAAATGCAGTTTCTTTGCAGGCCTTATCTCGCTGAAGTAGAACTGCTGCTATGCCATGTCCCACATCGGCCTAGAGTTGCAAGGCTGAAAGTCCTGCCTTGACTCCTCAAGGGCAGACAGGCCCCTCAGCGTGGGGATTCCACCTCTTTGGGCAGCTAAGAAACAACTTGCTCTGCACTGGTGTTTTACAGCCTACAGGGAACGAGTCTTACAAAGGCCTAGGAAACGCAGTTTCTTCCCAGCCCTGATGTGGCTGAAGTAGAACTTCTGCTCTGCCGGGTCCTACATGGCGCTAGAGCTGCAAGGCACAAAGTCCTGCCTTGTTTCCACAAGGGTAGACAAGTCCCTCAGGTCCAGCTTCCAGCTCTTTCGGCAGCTAAGAAACAACTCGCTCTGCATAGGGCTCTTACAGCCTACCGGGAACATGTCTTACAAAGGACTGTGAAACGCAGTTTCTTCCCAGTCCTGATCTGGCTGAAGTAGAACTTCTGCTCTGGGTGTGCCACATTGACCTAGAGCTCAAAGGCACAACGTGAAGGCTTCTTTCCAAAGGGCGAGTTGGGACCCAGAGCATCTTGCTTCCAGCTCTTTGGGAAGCTAAGAAACAACTCGCTCTGCACAGTGCTCTTACAGCCTACCGGGAACATCTCTTCCAAAGGCCTGTGAAACGCAGTTTCTTTGCAGGCCTGATCTGGCTGAAGTAGAACTTCTGCTCTGGGTGTGCTACGTTGCCCTGGAGCTGAAAGTCACAATCCGCAGGCTTCTTTCCAAAGGGCGAGTTGGGCCCCACAGCATCTTCCTTCCAGCTCTTTGGGAAGCTAAGAAACATCTGGCTCTGCACAGTGCTCTTACAGCCAACTGGGAGCATCTCTTGCAAAGGCCTGAGAAATGCAGTTTCTTTGCAGGCCTTATCTCGCTGAGGTAGAACTGCTGCTATGCCATATCCTACTTTGGCCTAGAGTTGCAATGCTCAAAGTCCTGCCTTGACTCCTCAATGGCAGACAGGCCCCACAGCGTGGGGCTTCCACCTCTTTAGGCCGCTAAGAAACAACTTGCTCTGCAGTGGTGTTTTACAGCCTACAGGGAACGAGTCTTACAAAGGCCTGTGAAACACAGTTTCTTCCCAGCCCTGATGTGGCTGAAGTAGAACTTCTGCTCTGCCGGGACCTACATGGCGCTAGAGCTGCAAGGCGCAAAGTCCTGCCTTGATTCCACAAGGGTAGACAAGTCCCTCAGGTCCAGCTTCCAGCTCTTTCGGCAGCTAAGAAACAACTCGCTCTGCATAGGGCTCTTACAGCCTACCGGGAACATGTCTTACAAAGGACTGTGAAACGCAGTTTCTTCCCAGTTCTGATAAGGCTGAAGTAGAACTTCTGCTCTGGGTGTGCCACATTGACCTAGAGCTCAAAGGCACAACGTGCAGGCTTCTTTCCAAAGGGCGAGTTGGGACCCAGAGCATCTTGCTTCCAGCTCTTTGGGAAGCTAAGAAACAACTCGCTCTGCACAGTGCTCTTACAGCCTACCGGGAACATCTCTTCCAAAGGCCTGTGAAACGCAGTTTCTTTGCAGGCCTGATCTGGCTGAAGTAGGACTTCTGCTCTGGGTGTGCCACATGGCCCTAGAGCTGAAAGGCACAACGTGCAGGCTTCTTTCCAAAGGGCGTGTTGGGCCCCAAAGCCTCTTGCTTCCAGCTCTTTGGGAAGCTAAGAAACAACTCGCTCTGCAGACCTCTCTTACAGCCAACCGGGAGCATCTCTTGCAAAGGCCTGAGAAATGCAGTTTCTTTGCAGGCCTTATCTCGCTGAAGTAGAACTGCTGCTATACCATGTCCCACATCGGCCTAGAGTTGCAAGGCTCAAAGTCCTGCCTTGACTCCTCAAGGGCAGACAGGCCCCTCAGCGTGGGGATTCCACCTCTTTGGGCAGCTAAGAAACAACTTGCTCTGCACTGGTGTTTTACAGCCTACAGGGAACGAGTCTTACAAAGGCCTGTGAAACTCAGTTTCTTCCCAGCCCTGATGTGGCTGAAGTAGAACTTCTGCTCTGCCGGGTCCTACATGGCGCTAGAGCTGCAAGGCACAAAGTCCTGCCTTGTTTCCACAAGGGTAGACAAGTCCCTCAGGGCCAGCTTCCAGCTCTTTCGGCAGCTAAGAAACAACTCGCTCTGCACAGTGCTCTTACAGCCTGGTGGGAACATCTCTTCCAAATGCCTGTGAAACGCAGTTTCTTTGCAGGCCTGATCTGGCTGAAGTGGGACCTCTGCTCTGGGTGTGCTACTTTGCCCTAGAGCTGAAAGGCACAACGTGCAGGCTTCTTTCCAAAGGGCGAGTTGGGCCCCTCAGCATCCTGCTTCCAGCTCTTTGGGAAGCTAAGAAACAACTCGCTCTGCACAGTGCTCTTACAGCCTAGTGGGAACATCTCTTCCAAAGGAATGTGAAACGCAGTTTCTTTGCAGGCCTGATCTGGCTGAAGTGGGACCTCTGCTCTGGGTGTGCTACTTTGCCCTAGAGCTGAAAGGCACAACGTGCAGGCTTCTTTCCAAAGGGCGAGTTGGGCCCCACAGCATCCTGCTTCCTCCTCTTTGGGAAGCTAAGAAACAACTCGCTCTGCACAGTGCTCTTACAGCCTAGTGGGAACATCTCTTCCAAAGGCCTGTGAAACGCAGTTTCTTTGCAGGCCTGATCTGGCTGAAGTAGGACTTCTGCTCTGGGTGTGCCACATGGCCCTAGAGCTGAAAGGCACAACGTGCAGGCTTCTTTCCAAAGGGCGTGTTGGGCCCCAAAGCCTCTTGCTTCCAGCTCTTTGGGAAGCTAAGAAACAACTCGCTCTGCAGACCTCTCTTACAGCCAACCGGGAGCATCTCTTGCAAAGGCCTGAGAAATGCAGTTTCTTTGCAGGCCTTATCTCGCTGAAGTAGAACTGCTGCTATGCCATGTCCCACATCGGCCTAGAATTGCAAGGCTCAAAGTCCTGCCTTGACTCCTCAAGGGCAGACAGGCCCCTCAGCGTGGGGATTCCACCTCTTTGGGCAGCTAAGAAACAACTTGCTCTGCACTGGTGTTTTACAGCCTACAGGGAACGAGTCTTACAAAGGCCTGTGAAACGCAATTTCTTCCCAGCCCTGATGTGGCTGAAGTAGAACTTCTGCTCTGCCGGGTCCTACATGGCGCTAGAGCTGCAAGGCACAAAGTCCTGCCTTGTTTCCACAAGGGTAGACAAGTCCCTCAGGTCCAGCTTCCAGCTCTTTCGGCAGCTAAGAAACAACTCGCTCTGCACAGTGCTCTTACAGCCTACCGGGAACATCTCTTCCAAAGGCCTGTGAAACGCAGTTTCTTTGCAGGCCTGATCTGGCTGAAGTAGAACTTCTGCTCTGGGTGTGCTACGTTGCCCTGGAGCTGAAAGTCACAATCCGCAGGCTTCTTTCCAAAGGGCGAGTTGGGCCCCACAGCATCTTCCTTCCAGCTCTTTGGGAAGCTAAGAAACATCTGGCTCTGCACAGTGCTCTTACAGCCAACTGGGAGCATCTCTTGCAAAGGCCTGAGAAATGCAGTTTCTTTGCAGGCCTTATCTCGCTGAGGTAGAACTGCTGCTATGCCATATCCTACTTTGGCCTAGAGTTGCAAGGCTCAAAGTCCTGCCTTGACTCCTCAATGGCAGACAGGCCCCACAGCGTGGGGCTTCCACCTCTTTAGGCCGCTAAGAAACAACTTGCTCTGCAGTGGTGTTTTACAGCCTACAGGGAACGAGTCTTACAAAGGCCTGTGAAACGCAGTTTCTTCCCAGCCCTGATGTGGCTGAAGTAGAACTTCTGCTCTGCCGGGTCGTACATGGCGCTAGAGCTGCAAGGCGCAAAGTCCTGCCTTGATTCCACAAGGGTAGACAAGTCCCTCAGGTCCAGCTTCCAGCTCTTTCGGCAGCTAAGAAACAACTCGCTCTGCATAGGGCTCTTACAGCCTACCGGGAACATGTCTTACAAAGGACTGTGAAACGCAGTTTCTTCCCAGTCCTGATAAGGCTGAAGTAGAACTTCTGCTCTGGGTGTGCCACATTGACCTAGAGCTCAAAGGCACAACGTGCAGGCTTCTTTCCAAAGGGCGAGTTGGGACCCAGAGCATCTTGCTTCCAGCTCTTTGGGAAGCTAAGAAACAACTCGCTCTGCACAGTGCTCTTACAGCCTACCGGGAACATCTCTTCCAAATGCCTGTGAAACGCAGTTTCTTTGCAGGCCTGATCTGGCTGAAGTGGGACCTGTGCTCTGGGTGAGCTACTTTGCCCTAGAGCTGAAAGGCACAACGTGCAGGCTTCTTTCCAAAGGGCGAGTTGGGCCCCACAGCATCCTGCTTCCAGCTCTTTGGGAAGCTAAGAAACAACTCGCTCTGCACAGTGCTCTTACAGCCTACCGGGAACATCTCTTCCAAGGCCTGTGATACGCAGTTTCTTTGCAGGCCTGATCTGGCTGAAGAAGGACTTCTGCTCTGGGTGTGCTACATTGCCCTAGAGCTGAAAGGCACAACGTGCAGGCTTCTTTCCAAAGGGCGAGTTGGGCCCCACAGCATCTTGCTTCCAGCTCTTTGGGAAGCTAAGAAACAACTCGCTCTGCACAGTGCTCTTACAGCCTACCGGGAGCATCTCTTCCAAAGGCCTGTGAAACGCAGTTTCTTTGCAGGCCTGATCTGGCTGAAGTAGGACTTCTGCTCTGGGTGTGCTACTTTGCCCTAGAGCTGAAAGGCACAACGTGCAGGCTTCTTTCCAAAGGGCGAGTTGGGCCCCACAGCATCTTGCTTCCAGCTCATTGGGAAGCTAAGAAACAACTCGCTCTGCAGACCTCTCTTACAGCCAACCGGGAGCATCTCTTGCAAAGGCCTGAGAAATGCAGTTTCTTTGCAGGCCTTATCTCGCTGAAGTAGAACTGCTGCTATGCCATGTCCCACATCGGCCTAGAGTTGCAAGGCTGAAAGTCCTGCCTTGACTCCTCAAGGGCAGACAGGCCCCTCAGCGTGGGGATTCCACCTCTTTGGGCAGCTAAGAAACAACTTGCTCTGCACTGGTGTTTTACAGCCTACAGGGAACGAGTCTTACAAAGGCCTAGGAAACGCAGTTTCTTCCCAGCCCTGATGTGGCTGAAGTAGAACTTCTGCTCTGCCGGGTCCTACATGGCGCTAGAGCTGCAAGGCACAAAGTCCTGCCTTGTTTCCACAAGGGTAGACAAGTCCCTCAGGTCCAGCTTCCAGCTCTTTCGGCAGCTAAGAAACAACTCGCTCTGCATAGGGCTCTTACAGCCTACCGGGAACATGTCTTACAAAGGACTGTGAAACGCAGTTTCTTCCCAGTCCTGATCAGGCTGAAGTAGAACTTCTGCTCTGGGTGTGCCACATTGACCTAGAGCTCAAAGGCACAACGTGAAGGCTTCTTTCCAAAGGGCGAGTTGGGACCCAGAGCATCTTGCTTCCAGCTCTTTGGGAAGCTAAGAAACAACTCGCTCTGCACAGTGCTCTTACAGCCTACCGGGAACATCTCTTCCAAAGGCCTGTGAAACGCAGTTTCTTTGCAGGCCTGATCTGGCTGAAGTAGAACTTCTGCTCTGGGTGTGCTACGTTGCCCTGGAGCTGAAAGTCACAATCCGCAGGCTTCTTTCCAAAGGGCGAGTTGGGCCCCACAGCATCTTCCTTCCAGCTCTTTGGGAAGCTAAGAAACATCTGGCTCTGCACAGTGCTCTTACAGCCAACTGGGAGCATCTCTTGCAAAGGCCTGAGAAATGCAGTTTCTTTGCAGGCCTTATCTCGCTGAGGTAGAACTGCTGCTATGCCATATCCTACTTTGGCCTAGAGTTGCAAGGCTCAAAGTCCTGCCTTGACTCCTCAATGGCAGACAGGCCCCACAGCGTGGGGCTTCCACCTCTTTAGGCCGCTAAGAAACAACTTGCTCTGCAGTGGTGTTTTACAGCCTACAGGGAACGAGTCTTACAAAGGCCTGTGAAACACAGTTTCTTCCCAGCCCTGATGTGGCTGAAGTAGAACTTCTGCTCTGCCGGGACCTACATGGCGCTAGAGCTGCAAGGCGCAAAGTCCTGCCTTGATTCCACAAGGGTAGACAAGTCCCTCAGGTCCAGCTTCCAGCTCTTTCGGCAGCTAAGAAACAACTCGCTCTGCATAGGGCTCTTACAGCCTACCGGGAACATGTCTTACAAAGGACTGTGAAACGCAGTTTCTTCCCAGTTCTGATAAGGCTGAAGTAGAACTTCTGCTCTGGGTGTGCCACATTGACCTAGAGCTCAAAGGCACAACGTGCAGGCTTCTTTCCAAAGGGCGAGTTGGGACCCAGAGCATCTTGCTTCCAGCTCTTTGGGAAGCTAAGAAACAACTCGCTCTGCACAGTGCTCTTACAGCCTACCGGGAACATCTCTTCCAAAGGCCTGTGAAACGCAGTTTCTTTGCAGGCCTGATCTGGCTGAAGTAGGACTTCTGCTCTGGGTGTGCCACATGGCCCTAGAGCTGAAAGGCACAACGTGCAGGCTTCTTTCCAAAGGGCGTGTTGGGCCCCAAAGCCTCTTGCTTCCAGCTCTTTGGGAAGCTAAGAAACAACTCGCTCTGCAGACCTCTCTTACAGCCAACCGGGAGCATCTCTTGCAAAGGCCTGAGAAATGCAGTTTCTTTGCAGGCCTTATCTCGCTGAAGTAGAACTGCTGCTATACCATGTCCCACATCGGCCTAGAGTTGCAAGGCTCAAAGTCCTGCCTTGACTCCTCAAGGGCAGACAGGCCCCTCAGCGTGGGGATTCCACCTCTTTGGGCAGCTAAGAAACAACTTGCTCTGCACTGGTGTTTTACAGCCTACAGGGAACGAGTCTTACAAAGGCCTGTGAAACTCAGTTTCTTCCCAGCCCTGATGTGGCTGAAGTAGAACTTCTGCTCTGCCGGGTCCTACATGGCGCTAGAGCTGCAAGGCACAAAGTCCTGCCTTGTTTCCACAAGGGTAGACAAGTCCCTCAGGGCCAGCTTCCAGCTCTTTCGGCAGCTAAGAAACAACTCGCTCTGCACAGTGCTCTTACAGCCTGGTGGGAACATCTCTTCCAAATGCCTGTGAAACGCAGTTTCTTTGCAGGCCTGATCTGGCTGAAGTGGGACCTCTGCTCTGGGTGTGCTACTTTGCCCTAGAGCTGAAAGGCACAACGTGCAGGCTTCTTTCCAAAGGGCGAGTTGGGCCCCTCAGCATCCTGCTTCCAGCTCTTTGGGAAGCTAAGAAACAACTCGCTCTGCACAGTGCTCTTACAGCCTAGTGGGAACATCTCTTCCAAAGGAATGTGAAACGCAGTTTCTTTGCAGGCCTGATCTGGCTGAAGTGGGACCTCTGCTCTGGGTGTGCTACTTTGCCCTAGAGCTGAAAGGCACAACGTGCAGGCTTCTTTCCAAAGGGCGAGTTGGGCCCCACAGCATCCTGCTTCCTCCTCTTTGGGAAGCTAAGAAACAACTCGCTCTGCACAGTGCTCTTACAGCCTAGTGGGAACATCTCTTCCAAAGGCCTGTGAAACGCAGTTTCTTTGCAGGCCTGATCTGGCTGAAGTAGGACTTCTGCTCTGGGTGTGCCACATGGCCCTAGAGCTGAAAGGCACAACGTGCAGGCTTCTTTCCAAAGGGCGTGTTGGGCCCCAAAGCCTCTTGCTTCCAGCTCTTTGGGAAGCTAAGAAACAACTCGCTCTGCAGACCTCTCTTACAGCCAACCGGGAGCATCTCTTGCAAAGGCCTGAGAAATGCAGTTTCTTTGCAGGCCTTATCTCGCTGAAGTAGAACTGCTGCTATGCCATGTCCCACATCGGCCTAGAATTGCAAGGCTCAAAGTCCTGCCTTGACTCCTCAAGGGCAGACAGGCCCCTCAGCGTGGGGATTCCACCTCTTTGGGCAGCTAAGAAACAACTTGCTCTGCACTGGTGTTTTACAGCCTACAGGGAACGAGTCTTACAAAGGCCTGTGAAACGCAATTTCTTCCCAGCCCTGATGTGGCTGAAGTAGAACTTCTGCTCTGCCGGGTCCTACATGGCGCTAGAGCTGCAAGGCACAAAGTCCTGCCTTGTTTCCACAAGGGTAGACAAGTCCCTCAGGTCCAGCTTCCAGCTCTTTCGGCAGCTAAGAAACAACTCGCTCTGCACAGTGCTCTTACAGCCTACCGGGAACATCTCTTCCAAAGGCCTGTGAAACGCAGTTTCTTTGCAGGCCTGATCTGGCTGAAGTAGAACTTCTGCTCTGGGTGTGCTACGTTGCCCTGGAGCTGAAAGTCACAATCCGCAGGCTTCTTTCCAAAGGGCGAGTTGGGCCCCACAGCATCTTCCTTCCAGCTCTTTGGGAAGCTAAGAAACATCTGGCTCTGCACAGTGCTCTTACAGCCAACTGGGAGCATCTCTTGCAAAGGCCTGAGAAATGCAGTTTCTTTGCAGGCCTTATCTCGCTGAGGTAGAACTGCTGCTATGCCATATCCTACTTTGGCCTAGAGTTGCAAGGCTCAAAGTCCTGCCTTGACTCCTCAATGGCAGACAGGCCCCACAGCGTGGGGCTTCCACCTCTTTAGGCCGCTAAGAAACAACTTGCTCTGCACTGGTGTTTTACAGCCTACAGGGAACGAGTCTTACAAAGGCCTGTGAAACGCAGTTTCTTCCCAGCCCTGATGTGGCTGAAGTAGAACTTCTGCTCTGCCGGGTCGTACATGGCGCTAGAGCTGCAAGGCGCAAAGTCCTGCCTTGATTCCACAAGGGTAGACAAGTCCCTCAGGTCCAGCTTCCAGCTCTTTCGGCAGCTAAGAAACAACTCGCTCTGCATAGGGCTCTTACAGCCTACCGGGAACATGTCTTACAAAGGACTGTGAAACGCAGTTTCTTCCCAGTCCTGATAAGGCTGAAGTAGAACTTCTGCTCTGGGTGTGCCACATTGACCTAGAGCTCAAAGGCACAACGTGCAGGCTTCTTTCCAAAGGGCGAGTTGGGACCCAGAGCATCTTGCTTCCAGCTCTTTGGGAAGCTAAGAAACAACTCGCTCTGCACAGTGCTCTTACAGCCTACCGGGAACATCTCTTCCAAATGCCTGTGAAACGCAGTTTCTTTGCAGGCCTGATCTGGCTGAAGTGGGACCTGTGCTCTGGGTGAGCTACTTTGCCCTAGAGCTGAAAGGCACAACGTGCAGGCTTCTTTCCAAAGGGCGAGTTGGGCCCCACAGCATCCTGCTTCCAGCTCTTTGGGAAGCTAAGAAACAACTCGCTCTGCACAGTGCTCTTACAGCCTACCGGGAACATCTCTTCCAAGGCCTGTGATACGCAGTTTCTTTGCAGGCCTGATCTGGCTGAAGAAGGACTTCTGCTCTGGGTGTGCTACATTGCCCTAGAGCTGAAAGGCACAACGTGCAGGCTTCTTTCCAAAGGGCGAGTTGGGCCCCACAGCATCTTGCTTCCAGCTCTTTGGGAAGCTAAGAAACAACTCGCTCTGCACAGTGCTCTTACAGCCTACCGGGAACATCTCTTCCAAAGGCCTGTGAAACGCAGTTTCTTTGCAGGCCTGATCTGGCTGAAGTAGGACTTCTGCTCTGGGTGTGCCACATGGCCCTAGAGCTGAAAGGCACAACGTGCAGGCTTCTTTCCAAAGGGCGTGTTGGGCCCCAAAGCCTCTTGCTTCCAGCTCTTTGGGAAGCTAAGAAACAACTCGCTCTGCAGACCTCTCTTACAGCCAACCGGGAGCATCTCTTGCAAAGGCCTGAGAAATGCAGTTTCTTTGCAGGCCTTATCTCGCTGAAGTAGAACTGCTGCTATGCCATGTCCCACATCGGCCTAGAGTTGCAAGGCTCAAAGTCCTGCCTTGACTCCTCAAGGGCAGACAGGCCCCTCAGCGTGGGGATTCCACCTCTTTGGGCAGCTAAGAAACAACTTGCTCTGCACTGGTGTTTTAAAGCCTACAGGGAACGAGTCTTACAAAGGCCTGTGAAACGCAGTTTCTTCCCAGCCCTGATGTGGCTGAAGTAGAACTTCTGCTCTGCCGGGTCCTACATGGCGCTAGAGCTGCAAGGCACAAAGTCCTGCCTTGTTTCCACAAGGGTAGACAAGTCCCTCAGGTCCAGCTTCCAGCTCTTTCGGCAGCTAAGAAACAACTCGCTCTGCACAGTGCTCTTACAGCCTGGTGGGAACATCTCTTCCAAATGCCTGTGAAACGCAGTTTCTTTGCAGGCCTGATCTGGCTGAAGTGGGACCTCTGCTCTGGGTGTGCTACTTTGCCCTAGAGCTGAAAGGCACAACGTGCAGGCTTCTTTCCAAAGGGCGAGTTGGGCCCCTCAGCATCCTGCTTCCAGCTCTTTGGGAAGCTAAGAAACAACTCGCTCTGCACAGTGCTCTTACAGCCTAGTGGGAACATCTCTTCCAAAGGAATGTGAAACGCAGTTTCTTTGCAGGCCTGATCTGGCTGAAGTGGGACCTCTGCTCTGGGTGTGCTACTTTGCCCTAGAGCTGAAAGGCACAACGTGCAGGCTTCTTTCCAAAGGGCGAGTTGGGCCCCACAGCATCCTGCTTCCTCCTCTTTGGGAAGCTAAGAAACAACTCGCTCTGCACAGTGCTCTTACAGCCTAGTGGGAACATCTCTTCCAAAGGCCTGTGAAACGCAGTTTCTTTGCAGGCCTGATCTGGCTGAAGTAGGACTTCTGCTCTGGGTGTGCCACATGGCCCTAGAGCTGAAAGGCACAACGTGCAGGCTTCTTTCCAAAGGGCGTGTTGGGCCCCAAAGCCTCTTGCTTCCAGCTCTTTGGGAAGCTAAGAAACAACTCGCTCTGCAGACCTCTCTTACAGCCAACCGGGAGCATCTCTTGCAAAGGCCTGAGAAATGCAGTTTCTTTGCAGGCCTTATCTCGCTGAAGTAGAACTGCTGCTATGCCATGTCCCACATCGGCCTAGAGTTGCAAGGCTCAAAGTCCTGCCTTGACTCCTCAAGGGCAGACAGGCCCCTCAGCGTGGGGATTCCACCTCTTTGGGCAGCTAAGAAACAACTTGCTCTGCACTGGTGTTTTACAGCCTACAGGGAACGAGTCTTACAAAGGCCTGTGAAACGCAATTTCTTCCCAGCCCTGATGTGGCTGAAGTAGAACTTCTGCTCTGCCGGGTCCTACATGGCGCTAGAGCTGCAAGGCACAAAGTCCTGCCTTGTTTCCACAAGGGTAGACAAGTCCCTCAGGGCCAGCTTCCAGCTCTTTCGGCAGCTAAGAAACAACTCGCTCTGCACAGTGCTCTTACAGCCTACCGGGAACATCTCTTCCAAAGGCCTGTGAAACGCAGTTTCTTTGCAGGCCTGATCTGGCTGAAGTAGAACTTCTGCTCTGGGTGTGCTACGTTGCCCTGGAGCTGAAAGTCACAATCCGCAGGCTTCTTTCCAAAGGGCGAGTTGGGCCCCACAGCATCTTCCTTCCAGCTCTTTGGGAAGCTAAGAAACATCTGGCTCTGCACAGTGCTCTTACAGCCAACTGGGAGCATCTCTTGCAAAGGCCTGAGAAATGCAGTTTCTTTGCAGGCCTTATCTCGCTGAGGTAGAACTGCTGCTATGCCATATCCTACTTTGGCCTAGAGTTGCAAGGCTCAAAGTCCTGCCTTGACTCCTCAATGGCAGACAGGCCCCACAGCGTGGGGCTTCCACCTCTTTAGGCCGCTAAGAAACAACTTGCTCTGCACTGGTGTTTTACAGCCTACAGGGAACGAGTCTTACAAAGGCCTGTGAAACGCAGTTTCTTCCCAGCCCTGATGTGGCTGAAGTAGAACTTCTGCTCTGCCGGGTCGTACATGGCGCTAGAGCTGCAAGGCGCAAAGTCCTGCCTTGATTCCACAAGGGTAGACAAGTCCCTCAGGTCCAGCTTCCAGCTCTTTCGGCAGCTAACAAACAACTCGCTCTGCATAGGGCTCTTACAGCATACCGGGAACATCTCTTCCAAAGGAATGTGAAACGCAGTTTCTTTGCAGGCCTGATCTGGCTGAAGCTGGTCTTCTGCTCTGGGTGTGCTACTTTGCCCTAGAGCTGAAAGGCACAACGTGCAGGCTTCTTTCCAAAGGGCGAGTTGGGCCCCACAGCATCTTGCTTCCATCTCTTTGGGAAGCTAAGAAACAACTCGCTCTGCACAGTGCTTGTACAGCCTACCGGGAACATGACTTACAAAGGCCTGTGAAACGCAGTTTCTTTGCAGGCCTGATCTGGCTGAAGTAGAACTTCTGCTCTGGGTGTGCCACATTGCCCTAGAGCTGAAAGGCACAACGTGCAGGCTTCTTTCCAAAGGGCGAGTTGGGCCTCAGAGCATCTTGCTTCCAGCTCTTTGGGAAGCGAAGAAAGAACTCGCTCTGCACAGTGCTCTTACAGCCTACCGGGAACCTCTCTTCCAAAGGCCTGTGAAACGCAGTTTCTTTGCAGGCCTGATCTGGCTGAAGTAGGACTTCTGCTCTGGGTGTGCTACTTTGCCCTAGAGCTGAAAGGCACTACGTGCAGTCTTCTTTCCAAAGGGCGAGTTGGGCCCCTCAGCATCTTTCTTCCAGCTCTTTGGGAAGCTAAGAAACAACTCGCTCTGCACAGTGCTCTTACAGCCTACCGGAACATCTCTTCCAAAGGAATGTGAAACGCAGTTTCTTTGCAGGCCTGATCCGGTTGTAGCTGGTCTTCTGCTCTGGGTGTGCTACTTTCCCCTAGAGCTGAAAGGCACAACGTGCAGGCTTCTTTCCAAAGGGCGAGTTGGGCCCCACAGCATCTTGCTTCCAGCTCTTTGGGAAGCTAATAACTCGCTCTGCACAGTGCTCTTACAGCCTACCGGGAACATCTCTTCCAAAGGCCTGTGAAACGCAGTTTCTTTGCAGGCCTGATCTGGCTGAAGTAGGACTTCTGCTCTGGGTGTGCTACTTTGCCCTAGAGCTGAAAGGCACAACGTGCAGGCTTCTTTCCACAGGGCGAGTTGGGCCCCACAGCATCTTGCTTCCAGCTCTTTGGGAAGCTAAGAAACAACTCGCTCTGCACAGTGCTCTTACAGCCTACCGGGAACATCTCTTCCAAAGGCCTGTGAAACGCAGTTTCTTTGCAGGCCTGATCTGGCTGAAGTAGGACTTCTGCTCTGGGTGTGCCACATGGCCCTAGAGCTGAAAGGCACAACGTGCAGGCTTCTTTCCAAAGGGCTTGTTGGGCCCCAAAGCCTCTTGCTTCCAGCTCTTTGAGAAGCTAAGAAACAACTCGCTCTGCAGACCTCTCTTACAGCCAACCGGGAGCATCTTTTGCAAAGGCCTGAGAAATGCAGTTTCTTTGCAGGCCTTATCTCGCTGAAGTAGAACTGCGGCTATGCCATGTCCCACATCGGCCTAGAGTTGCAAGGCTGAAAGTCCTGCCTTGACTCCTCAAGGGCAGACAGGCCCCTCAGCGTGGGGATTCCACCTCTTTGGGCAGCTAAGAAACAACTTGCTCTGCACTGGTGTTTTACAGCCTACAGGGAACGAGTCTTACAAAGGCCTGTGAAACGCAGTTTCTTCCCAGCCCTGATGTGGCTGAAGTAGAACTTCTGCTCTGCCTGGTCCTACATGGCGCTAGAGCTGCAAGGCACAAAGTCCTGCCTTGTTTCCACAAGGGTAGACAAGTCCCTCAGGTCCAGCTTCCAGCTCTTTCGGCAGCTAAGAAACAACTCGCTCTGCATAGGGCTCTTACAGCCTACCGGGAACATGTCTTACAAAGGACTGTGAAACGCAGTTTCTTCCCAGTCCTGATCAGGCTGAAGTAGAACTTCTGCTCTGGGTGTGCTACTTTGCCCTAGAGCTGAAAGGCACAACGTGCAGGCTTCTTTCCAAAGGGCGAGTTGGGCCCCAAAGCATCTTGCTTCCAGCTCTTTGGGAAGCTAAGAAACAACTCGCTCTGCACAGTGCTCTTACAGCCTACCGGGAACATCTCTTCCAAAGGCCTGTGAAACGCAGTTTCTTTGCAGTCCTGATCTGGCTGAAGTAGAACTTCTGCTCTGGGTGTGCTACGCTGCCCTGGAGCTGAAAGGCACAATCCGCAGGCTTCTTTCCAAAGGGCGAGTTGGGCCCCACAGCATCTTCCCTCCAGCTCTTTGGGAAGCTAAGAAACATCTGGCTCTGCAGACCTCTCTTACAGCCAACCGGGAGCATCTCTTGCAAAGGCCTGAGAAATGCAGTTTCTTTGCAGGCCTTATCTCGCTGAGGTAGAACTGCTGCTATGCCATATCCTACTTTGGCCTAGAGTTGCAAGGCTCAAAGTCCTGCCTTGACTCCTCAATGGCAGACAGGCCCCACAGCGTGGGGCTTCCACCTCTTTAGGCCGCTAAGAAACAACGTGCTCTGCACTGGTGTTTTACAGCCTACAGGGAACGAGTCTTACAAAGGCCTGTGAAACGCAGTTTCTTCCCAGCCCTGATGTGGCTCAAGTAGAACTTCTGCTCTGCCGGGTCCTACATGGCGCTAAAGCTGCAAGGCGCAAAGTCCTGCCTTGATTCCACAAGGGTAGACAAGTCCCTAAGGTCCAACATCCAGCTCTTTCGGCAGCTAAGAAACAACTCGCTCTGCATAGGGCTCTTACAGCCTACCGGGAACATGTCTTACAAAGGACTGTGAAACGCAGTTTCTTCCCAGTCCTGATCAGGCTGAAGTAGAACTTCTGCTCTGGGTGTGCCACATTGACCTAGAGCTCAAAGGCACAACGTGCAGGCTTCTTTCCAAAGGGCGAGTTGGGACCCAGAGCATCTTGCTTCCAGCTCTTTGGGAAGCTAAGAAACAACTCGCTCTGCACAGTGCTTTTACAGCCTACCAGGAACATGACTTACAAAGGCCTGTGAAACGCAGTTTCTTTGCAGGCCTGATCTGGCTGAAGTAGAACTTCTGCTCTGGGTGTGCCACATTGCCCTAGAGCTGAAAGGCACAACGTGCAGGCTTCTTTCCAAAGGGCGAGTTGGGCCTCAGAGCATCTTGCTTCCAGCTCTTTGGGAAGCGAAGAAAGAACTCGCTCTGCACAGTGCTCTTACAGCCTACCGGGAACCTCTCTTCCAAAGGCCTGTGAAACGCAGTTTCTTTGCAGGCCTGATCTGGATGAAGTGGGACTTCTGCTCTGGGTGTGCTACATTGCCCTAGAGCTGAAAGGCACAACGTGCAGGCTTCTTTCCAAAGGGCGAGTTGGGCCCCACAGCATCTTGCTTCCAGCTCTTTTGGAAGCTAAGAAACAACTCGCTCTGCACAGTGCTCTTACAGCCTACCGGGAACATCTCTTCCAAAGGCCTGTGAAACGCAGTTTCTTTGCAGGCCTGATCTGGCTGAAGTAGGACTTCTGCTCTGGGTGTGCTACTTTGCCCTAGAGCTGAAAGGCACAACGTGCAGGCTTCTTTCCACAGGGCGAGTTGGGCCCCATAGCATCTTGCTTCCAGCTCTTTGGGAACCTAAGAAACCACTCGCTCTGCACAGTGCTCTTACAGCCTACCGGGAGCATCTCTTCCAAAGGCCTGTGAAACGCAGTTTCTTTGCAGGCCTGATCTGGCTGAAGTAGGACTTCTGCTCTGGGTGTGCCACATGGCCCTAGAGCTGAAAGGCACAACGTGCAGGCTTCTTTCCAAAGGGCGTGTTGGGCCCCAAAGCCTCTTGCTTCCAGCTCTTTGGGAAGCTAAGAAACAACTCGCTCTGCAGACCTCTCTTACAGCCAACCGGGAGCATC
This sequence comes from Equus caballus, assembly GCF_041296265.1. NCBI lineage: Eukaryota > Metazoa > Chordata > Mammalia > Perissodactyla > Equidae > Equus > Equus caballus. The sequence goes on from NC_091712.1 coordinate 196,357, forward strand.
TCTTGCAAAGGCCTGAGAAATGCAGTTTCTTTGCAGGCCTTATCTCGCTGAAGTAGAACTGCTGCTATGCCATGTCCCACATCGGCCTAGAGTTGCAAGGCTGAAAGTCCTGCCTTGACTCCTCAAGGGCAGACAGGTCCCTCAGCGTGGGGATTCCACCTCTTTGGGCAGCTAAGAAACTACTTGCTCTGCACTGGTGTTTTAAAGCCTACAGGGAACGAGTCTTACAAAGGCCTGTGAAACGCAGTTTCTTCCCAGCCCTGATGTGGCTGAAGTAGAACTTCTGCTCTGCCGGGTCCTACATGGCGCTAGAGCTGCAAGGCACAAAGTCCTGCCTTGTTTCCACAAGGGTAGACAAGTCCCTCAGGTCCAGCTTCCAGCTCTTTCGGCAGCTAAGAAACAACTCGCTCTGCACAGTGCTCTTACAGCCTGGTGGGAACATCTCTTCCAAATGCCTGTGAAACGCAGTTTCTTTGCAGGCATGATCTGGCTGAAGTGGGACCTCTGCTCTGTGTGTGCTACTTTGCCCTAGAGCTGAAAGGCACAACGTGCAGGCTTCTTTACAAAGGGCGAGTTGGGCCCCACAGCATCCTGCTTCCAGCTCTTTGGGAAGCTAAGAAACAACTCGCTCTGCACAGTGCTCTTACAGCCTAGTTGGAACATCTCTTCCAAAGGAATGTGAAACGCAGTTTCTTTGCAGGCCTGATCTGGCTGAAGTGGAACTTCTGCTCTGGGTGTGCTACATTGCCCTAGAGCTGAAAGGCACAACGTGCAGGCTTCTTTCCAAAGGGCGAGTTGGGCCCCACAGCATCTTGCTTCCAGCTCTTTGGGAAGCTAAGAAACAACTCGCTCTGCACAGTTCTCTTACAGCCTACCGGGAACATCTCTTCCAAATGCCTGTGAAACGCAGTTTCTTTGCAGGCCTGATCTGGCTGAAGTGGGACCTCTGCTCTGGGTGTGCTACTTTGCCCTAGAGCTGAAAGGCACAACGTGCAGGCTTCTTTCCAAAGGGCGAGTTGGGCCCCACAGCATCCTGCTTCCTCCTCTTTGGGAAGCTAAGAAACAACTCGCTCTGCACAGTGCTCTTACAGCCTACCGGGAACATCTCTTCCAAAGGCCTGTGAAACGCAGTTTCTTTGCAGGCCTGATCTGGCTGAAGAAGGACTTCTGCTCTGGGTGTGCTACATTGCCCTAGAGCTGAAAGGCACAACGTGCAGGCTTCTTTCCAAAGGGCGAGTTGGGCCCCACAGCATCTTGCTTCCAGCTCTTTGGGAAGCTAAGAAACAACTCGCTCTGCACAGTGCTCTTACAGCCTAGTGGGAACATCTCTTCCAAAGGCCTGTGAAACGCAGTTTCTTTGCAGGCCTGATCTGGCTGAAGTAGGACTTCTGCTCTGGGTGTGCCACATGGCCCTAGAGCTGAAAGGCACAACGTGCAGGCTTCTTTCCAAAGGGCGTGTTGGGCCCCAAAGCATCTTGCTTCCAGCTCTTTGGGAAGCTAAGAAACAACTCGCTCTGCAGACCTCTCTTACAGCCAACCGGGAGCATCTCTTGCAAAGGCCTGAGAAATGCAGTTTCTTTGCAGGCCTTATCTCGCTGAAGTAGAACTGCTGCTATGCCATGTCCCACATCGGCCTAGAGTTGCAAGGCTGAAAGTCCTGCCTTGACTCCTCAAGGGCAGACAGGCCCCTCAGCGTGGGGATTCCACCTCTTTGGGCAGCTAAGAAACAACTTGCTCTGCACTGGTGTTTTAAAGCCTACAGGGAACGAGTCTTACAAAGGCCTGTGAAACGCAGTTTCTTCCCAGCCCTGATGTGGCTGAAGTAGAACTTCTGCTCTGCCGGGTCCTACATGGCGCTAGAGCTGAAAGGCACAAAGTCCTGCCTTGTTTCCACAAGGGTAGACAAGTCCCTCAGGTCCAGCTTCCAGCTCTTTCGGCAGCTAAGAAACAACTCGCTCTGCACAGTGCTCTTACAGCCTGGTGGGAACATCTCTTCCAAATGCCTGTGAAACGCAGTTTCTTTGCAGGCCTGATCTGGCTGAAGTGGAACTTCTGCTCTGGGTGTGCTACATTGCCCTAGAGCTGAAAGGCACAACGTGCAGGCTTCTTTCCAAAGGGCGAGTTGGGCCCCACAGCATCTTGCTTCCAGCTCTTTGGGAAGCTAAGAAACAACTCGCTCTGAACAGTTCTCTTACAGCCTACCGGGAACATCTCTTCCAAATGCCTGTGAAATGCAGTTTCTTTGCAGGCCTGATCTGGCTGAAGTGGGACCTCTGCTCTGGGTGTGCTACTTTGCCCTAGAGCTGAAAGGCACAACGTGCAGGCTTCTTTCCAAAGGGCGAGTTGGGCCCCAAACCATCTTGCTTCCAGCTCTTTGGGAAGCTAAGAAACAACTCGCTCTGCACAGTGCTCTTACAGCCTACCGGGAACATCTCTTCCAAAGGCCTGTGAAACGCAGTTTCTTCCCAGTCCTCATCAGGCTGAAGTAGAACTTCTGCTCTGTGTGTGCCACATTGACCTAGAGCTCAAAGGCACAACGTGCAGGCTTCTTTCTAAAAGGGCGAGTTGGCACCCAGAGCATCTTGCTTCAAGCTCTTTTGGAAACTGAGGAACAACTCGCTCTGCACAGTGCTCTTACAGCCTACCGGGAACATCTCTTCCAAAGGCCTGTGAAACGCAGTTTCTTTGCAGGCCTGATCTGGCTGAAGTAGGACTTCTGCTCTGGGTGTGCCACATGGCCCTAGAGCTGAAAGGCACAACGTGCAGGCTTCTTTCCAAAGGGCGTGTTGGGCCCCAAAGCCTCTTGCTTCCAGCTCTTTGGGAAGCTAAGAAACAACTCGCTCTGCAGACCTCTCTTACAGCCAACCGGGAGCATCTCTTGCAAAGGCCTGAGAAATGCAGTTTCTTTGCAGGCCTTATCTCGCTGAAGTAGAACTGCTGCTATGCCATGTCCCACATCGGCCTAGAGTTGCAAGGCTCAAAGTCCTGCCTTGACTCCTCAAGGGCAGACAGGCCCCTCAGCGTGGGGATTCCACCTCTTTGGGCAGCTAAGAAACAACTTGCTCTGCACTGGTGTTTTACAGCCTACAGGGAACGAGTCTTACAAAGGCCTGTGAAACGCAATTTCTTCCCAGCCCTGATGTGGCTGAAGTAGAACTTCTGCTCTGCCGGGTCCTACATGGCGCTAGAGCTGCAAGGCACAAAGTCCTGCCTTGTTTCCACAAGGGTAGACAAGTCCCTCAGGGCCAGCTTCCAGCTCTTTCGGCAGCTAAGAAACAACTCGCTCTGCACAGTGCTCTTACAGCCTACCGGGAACATCTCTTCCAAAGGCCTGTGAAACGCAGTTTCTTTGCAGGCCTGATCTGGCTGAAGTAGAACTTCTGCTCTGGGTGTGCTACATTGCCCTGGAGCTGAAAGTCACAATCCGCAGGCTTCTTTCCAAAGGGCGAGTTGGGCCCCACAGCATCTTCCTTCCAGCTCTTTGGGCAGCTAAGAAACATCTGGCTCTGCACAGTGCTCTTACAGCCAACTGGGAGCATCTCTTGCAAAGGCCTGAGAAATGCAGTTTCTTTGCAGGCCTTATCTCGCTGAGGTAGAACTGCTGCTATGCCATATCCTACTTTGGCCTAGAGTTGCAAGGCTCAAAGTCCTGCCTTGACTCCTCAATGGCAGACAGGCCCCTCAGCGTGGGGCTTCCACCTCTTTAGGCCGCTAAGAAACAACTTGCTCTGCACTGGTGTTTTACAGCCTACAGGGAACGAGTCTTACAAAGGCCTGTGAAACGCAGTTTCTTCCCAGCCCTGATGTGGCTGAAGTAGAACTTCTGCTCTGCCGGGTCGTACATGGCGCTAGAGCTGCAAGGCGCAAAGTCCTGCCTTGATTCCACAAGGGTAGACAAGTCCCTCAGGTCCAGCTTCCAGCTCTTTCGGCAGCTAAGAAACAACTCGCTCTGCATAGGGCTCTTACAGCCTACCGGGAACATATCTTACAAAGGACTGTGAAACGCAGTTTCTTCCCAGTCCTGATAAGGCTGAAGTAGAACTTCTGCTCTGGGTGTGCCACATTGACCTAGAGCTCAAAGGCACAACGTGCAGGCTTCTTTCCAAAGGGCGAGTTGGGACCCAGAGCATCTTGCTTACAGCTCTTTGGGAAGCTAAGAAACAACTCGCTCTGCACAGTGCTCTTACAGCCTACCGGGAACATCTCTTCCAAATGCCTGTGAAACGCAGTTTCTTTGCAGGCCTGATCTGGCTGAAGTGGGACCTGTGCTCTGGGTGAGCTACTTTGCCCTAGAGCTGAAAGGCACAACGTGCAGGCTTCTTTCCAAAGGGCGAGTTGGGCCCCACAGCATCCTGCTTCCAGCTCTTTGGGAAGCTAAGAAACAACTCGCTCTGCACAGTGCTCTTACAGCCTACCGGGAACATCTCTTCCAAGGCCTGTGATACGCAGTTTCTTTGCAGGCCTGATCTGGCTGAAGAAGGACTTCTGCTCTGGGTGTGCTACATTGCCCTAGAGCTGAAAGGCACAACGTGCAGGCTTCTTTCCAAAGGGCGAGTTGGGCCCCACAGCATCTTGCTTCCAGCTCTTTGGGAAGCTAAGAAACAACTCGCTCTGCACAGTGCTCTTACAGCCTACCGGGAACATCTCTTCCAAAGGCCTGTGAAACGCAGTTTCTTTGCAGGCCTGATCTGGCTGAAGTAGGACTTCTGCTCTGGGTGTGCCACATGGCCCTAGAGCTGAAAGGCACAACGTGCAGGCTTCTTTCCAAAGGGCGTGTTGGGCCCCAAAGCCTCTTGCTTCCAGCTCTTTGGGAAGCTAAGAAACAACTCGCTCTGCAGACCTCTCTTACAGCCAACCGGGAGCATCTCTTGCAAAGGCCTGAGAAATGCAGTTTCTTTGCAGGCCTTATCTCGCTGAAGTAGAACTGCTGCTATGCCATGTCCCACATCGGCCTAGAGTTGCAAGGCTCAAAGTCCTGCCTTGACTCCTCAAGGGCAGACAGGCCCCTCAGCGTGGGGATTCCACCTCTTTGGGCAGCTAAGAAACAACTTGCTCTGCACTGGTGTTTTAAAGCCTACAGGGAACGAGTCTTACAAAGGCCTGTGAAACGCAGTTTCTTCCCAGCCCTGATGTGGCTGAAGTAGAACTTCTGCTCTGCCGGGTCCTACATGGCGCTAGAGCTGCAAGGCACAAAGTCCTGCCTTGTTTCCACAAGGGTAGACAAGTCCCTCAGGTCCAGCTTCCAGCTCTTTCGGCAGCTAAGAAACAACTCGCTCTGCACGTTGCTCTTACAGCCTGGTGGGAACATCTCTTCCAAATGCCTGTGAAACGCAGTTTCTTTGCAGGCCTGATCTGGCTGAAGTGGGACCTCTGCTCTGGGTGTGCTACTTTGCCCTAGAGCTGAAAGGCACAACGTGCAGGCTTCTTTCCAAAGGGCGAGTTGGGCCCCACAGCATCCTGCTTCCAGCTCTTTGGGAAGCTAAGAAACAACTCGCTCTGCACAGTGCTCTTACAGCCTAGTGGGAACATCTCTTCCAAAGGAATGTGAAACGCAGTTTCTTTGCAGGCCTGATCTGGCTGAAGTGGGACCTCTGCTCTGGGTGTGCTACTTTGCCCTAGAGCTGAAAGGCACAACGTGCAGGCTTCTTTCCAAAGGGCGAGTTGGGCCCCACAGCATCCTGCTTCCTCCTCTTTGGGAAGCTAAGAAACAACTCGCTCTGCACAGTGCTCTTACAGCCTAGTGGGAACATCTCTTCCAAAGGCCTGTGAAACGCAGTTTCTTTGCAGGCCTGATCTGGCTGAAGTAGGACTTCTGCTCTGGGTGTGCCACATGGCCCTAGAGCTGAAAGGCACAACGTGCAGGCTTCTTTCCAAAGGGCGTGTTGGGCCCCAAAGCCTCTTGCTTCCAGCTCTTTGGGAAGCTAAGAAACAACTCGCTCTGCAGACCTCTCTTACAGCCAACCGGGAGCATCTCTTGCAAAGGCCTGAGAAATGCAGTTTCTTTGCAGGCCTTATCTCGCTGAAGTAGAACTGCTGCTATGCCATGTCCCACATCGGCCTAGAGTTGCAAGGCTCAAAGTCCTGCCTTGACTCCTCAAGGGCAGACAGGCCCCTCAGCGTGGGGATTCCACCTCTTTGGGCAGCTAAGAAACAACTTGCTCTGCACTGGTGTTTTACAGCCTACAGGGAACGAGTCTTACAAAGGCCTGTGAAACGCAATTTCTTCCCAGCCCTGATGTGGCTGAAGTAGAACTTCTGCTCTGCCGGGTCCTACATGGCGCTAGAGCTGCAAGGCACAAAGTCCTGCCTTGTTTCCACAAGGGTAGACAAGTCCCTCAGGGCCAGCTTCCAGCTCTTTCGGCAGCTAAGAAACAACTCGCTCTGCACAGTGCTCTTACAGCCTACCGGGAACATCTCTTCCAAAGGCCTGTGAAACGCAGTTTCTTTGCAGGCCTGATCTGGCTGAAGTAGAACTTCTGCTCTGGGTGTGCTACGTTGCCCTGGAGCTGAAAGTCACAATCCGCAGGCTTCTTTCCAAAGGGCGAGTTGGGCCCCACAGCATCTTCCTTCCAGCTCTTTGGGAAGCTAAGAAACATCTGGCTCTGCACAGTGCTCTTACAGCCAACTGGGAGCATCTCTTGCAAAGGCCTGAGAAATGCAGTTTCTTTGCAGGCCTTATCTCGCTGAGGTAGAACTGCTGCTATGCCATATCCTACTTTGGCCTAGAGTTGCAAGGCTCAAAGTCCTGCCTTGACTCCTCAATGGCAGACGGGCCCCACAGCGTGGGGCTTCCACCTCTTTAGGCCGCTAAGAAACAACTTGCTCTGCACTGGTGTTTTACAGCCTACAGGGAACGAGTCTTACAAAGGCCTGTGAAACGCAGTTTCTTCCCAGCCCTGATGTGGCTGAAGTAGAACTTCTGCTCTGCCGGGTCGTACATGGCGCTAGAGCTGCAAGGCGCAAAGTCCTGCCTTGATTCCACAAGGGTAGACAAGTCCCTCAGGTCCAGCTTCCAGCTCTTTCGGCAGCTAAGAAACAACTCGCTCTGCATAGGGCTCTTACAGCCTACCGGGAACATGTCTTACAAAGGACTGTGAAACGCAGTTTCTTCCCAGTCCTGATAAGGCTGAAGTAGAACTTCTGCTCTGGGTGTGCCACATTGACCTAGAGCTCAAAGGCACAACGTGCAGGCTTCTTTCCAAAGGGCGAGTTGGGACCCAGAGCATCTTGCTTCCAGCTCTTTGGGAAGCTAAGAAACAACTCGCTCTGCACAGTGCTCTTACAGCCTACCGGGAACATCTCTTCCAAATGCCTGTGAAACGCAGTTTCTTTGCAGGCCTGATCTGGCTGAAGTGGGACCTGTGCTCTGGGTGAGCTACTTTGCCCTAGAGCTGAAAGGCACAACGTGCAGGCTTCTTTCCAAAGGGCGAGTTGGGCCCCACAGCATCCTGCTTCCAGCTCTTTGGGAAGCTAAGAAACAACTCGCTCTGCACAGTGCTCTTACAGCCTACCGGGAACATCTCTTCCAAGGCCTGTGATACGCAGTTTCTTTGCAGGCCTGATCTGGCTGAAGAAGGACTTCTGCTCTGGGTGTGCTACATTGCCCTAGAGCTGAAAGGCACAACGTGCAGGCTTCTTTCCAAAGGGCGAGTTGGGCCCCACAGCATCTTGCTTCCAGCTCTTTGGGAAGCTAAGAAACAACTCGCTCTGCACAGTGCTCTTACAGCCTACCGGGAACATCTCTTCCAAAGGCCTGTGAAACGCAGTTTCTTTGCAGGCCTGATCTGGCTGAAGTAGGACTTCTGCTCTGGGTGTGCTACTTTGCCCTAGAGCTGAAAGGCACAACGTGCAGGCTTCTTTCCAAAGGGCGAGTTGGGCCCCACAGCATCTTGCTTCCAGCCCTTTGGGAAGCTAAGAAACAACTCGCTCTGCACAGTGCTCTTACAGCATACCGGGAACATCTCTTCCAAAGGAATGTGAAACGCAGTTTCTTTGCAGGCCTGATGTGGCTGAAGCTGGTCTTCTGCTCTGGGTGTGCTACTTTGCCCTAGAGCTGAAAGGCACAACGTGCAGGCTTCTTTCCAAAGGGCGAGTTGGGCCCCACAGCATCTTGCTTCCATCTCTTTGGGAAGCTAAGAAACAACTCGCTCTGCACAGTGCTTTTACAGCCTACCGGGAACATGACTTACAAAGGCCTGTGAAACGCAGTTTCTTTGCAGGCCTGATCTGGCTGAAGTAGAACTTCTGCTCTGGGTGTGCCACATTGCCCTAGAGCTGAAAGGCACAACGTGCAGGCTTCTTTCCAAAGGGCGAGTTGGGCCTCAGAGCATCTTGCTTCCAGCTCTTTGGGAAGCGAAGAAAGAACTCGCTCTGCACAGTGCTCTTACAGCCTACCGGGAACCTCTCTTCCAAAGGCCTGTGAAACGCAGTTTCTTTGCAGGCCTGATCTGGCTGAAGTAGGACTTCTGCTCTGGGTGTGCTACTTTGCCCTAGAGCTGAAAGGCACTACGTGCAGTCTTCTTTCCAAAGGGCGAGTTGGGCCCCTCAGCATCTTTCTTCCAGCTCTTTGGGAAGCTAAGAAACAACTCGCTCTGCACAGTGCTCTTACAGCCTACCGGAACATCTCTTCCAAAGGAATGTGAAACGCAGTTTCTTTGCAGGCCTGATCCGGTTGTAGCTGGTCTTCTGCTCTGGGTGTGCTACTTTCCCCTAGAGCTGAAAGGCACAACGTGCAGGCTTCTTTCCAAAGGGCGAGTTGGGCCCCACAGCATCTTGCTTCCAGCTCTTTGGGAAGCTAATAACTCGCTCTGCACAGTGCTCTTACAGCCTACCGGGAACATCTCTTCCAAAGGCCTGTGAAACGCAGTTTCTTTGCAGGCCTGATCTGGCTGAAGTAGGACTTCTGCTCTGGGTGTGCTACTTTGCCCTAGAGCTGAAAGGCACAACGTGCAGGCTTCTTTCCACAGGGCGAGTTGGGCCCCACAGCATCTTGCTTCCAGCTCTTTGGGAAGCTAAGAAACAACTCGCTCTGCACAGTGCTCTTACAGCCTACCGGGAACATCTCTTCCAAAGGCCTGTGAAACGCAGTTTCTTTGCAGGCCTGATCTGGCTGAAGTAGGAGTTCTGCTCTGGGTGTGCCACATGGCCCTAGAGCTGAAAGGCACAACGTGCAGGCTTCTTTCCAAAGGGCTTGTTGGGCCCCAAAGCCTCTTGCTTCCAGCTCTTTGAGAAGCTAAGAAACAACTCGCTCTGCAGACCTCTCTTACAGCCAACCGGGAGCATCTTTTGCAAAGGCCTGAGAAATGCAGTTTCTTTGCAGGCCTTATCTCGCTGAAGTAGAACTGCGGCTATGCCATGTCCCACATCGGCCTAGATTTGCAAGGCTCAAAGTCCTGCCTTGACTCCTCAAGGGCAGACAGGCCCCTCAGCGTGGGGATTCCACCTCTTTGGGCAGCTAAGAAACAACTTGCTCTGCACTGGTGTTTTACAGCCTACAGGGAACGAGTCTTACAAAGGCCTGTGAAACGCAGTTTCTTCCCAGCCCTGATGTGGCTGAAGTAGAACTTCTGCTCTGCCGGGTCCTACATGGCGCTAGAGCTGCAAGGCACAAAGTCCTGCCTTGTTTCCACAAGGGTAGACAAGTCCCTCAGGTCCAGCTTCCAGCTCTTTCGGCAGCTAAGAAACAACTCGCTCTGCATAGGGCTCTTACAGCCTACCGGGAACATGTCTTACAAAGGACTGTGAAACGCAGTTTCTTCCCAGTCCTGATCAGGCTGAAGTAGAACTTCTGCTCTGGGTGTGCTACTTTGCCCTAGAGCTGAAAGGCACAACGTGCAGGCTTCTTTCCAAAGGGCGAGTTGGGCCCCAAAGCATCTTGCTTCCAGCTCTTTGGGAAGCTAAGAAACAACTCGCTCTGCACAGTGCTCTTACAGCCTACCGGGAACATCTCTTCCAAAGGCCTGTGAAACGCAGTTTCTTTGCAGTCCTGATCTGGCTGAAGTAGAACTTCTGCTCTGGGTGTGCTACGCTGCCCTGGAGCTGAAAGGCACAATCCGCAGGCTTCTTTCCAAAGGGCGAGTTGGGCCCCACAGCATCTTCCCTCCAGCTCTTTGGGAAGCTAAGAAACATCTGGCTCTGCAGACCTCTCTTACAGCCAACCGGGAGCATCTCTTGCAAAGGCCTGAGAAATGCAGTTTCTTTGCAGGCCTTATCTCGCTGAGGTAGAACTGCTGCTATGCCATATCCTACTTTGGCCTAGAGTTGCAAGGCTCAAAGTCCTGCCTTGACTCCTCAATGGCAGACAGGCCCCACAGCGTGGGGCTTCCACCTCTTTAGGCCGCTAAGAAACAACGTGCTCTGCACTGGTGTTTTACAGCCTACAGGGAACGAGTCTTACAAAGGCCTGTGAAACGCAGTTTCTTCCCAGCCCTGATGTGGCTGAAGTAGAACTTCTGCTCTGCCGTGTCCTACATGGCGCTAGAGCTGCAAGGCGCAAAGTCCTGCCTTGATTCCACAAGGGTAGACAAGTCCCTAAGGTCCAACATCCAGCTCTTTCGGCAGCTAAGAAACAACTCGCTCTGCATAGGGCTCTTACAGCCTACCGGGAACATGTCTTACAAAGGACTGTGAAACGCAGTTTCTTCCCAGTCCTGATCAGGCTGAAGTAGAACTTCTGCTCTGGGTGTGCCACATTGACCTAGAGCTCAAAGGCACAACGTGCAGGCTTCTTTCCAAAGGGCGAGTTGGGACCCAGAGCATCTTGCTTCCAGCTCTTTGGGAAGCTAAGAAACAACTCGCTCTGCACAGTGCTCTTACAGCCTGGTGGGAACATCTCTTCCAAAGGAATGTGAAACGCAGTTTCTTTGCAGGCCTGATCTCGTTGTAGCTGGTCTTCTGCTCTGGGTGTGCTACTTTCCCCTAGAGCTGAAAGGCACAACGTGCACGCTTCTTTCCAAAGGGCGAGTTGGGCCCCACAGCATCTTGCTTCCAGCTCTTTGGGAAGCTAAGAAACAACTCGCTCTGCACAGTGCTCTTACAGCCTACCGGGAACATCTCTTCCAAAGGCCTGTGAAACACAGTTTCTTTGCAGGCCTGATCTGGCAGAAGTAGGACTTCTGCTCTGGGTGTGCTACTTTGCCCTAGAGCTGAAAGGCACAACGTGCAGGCTTCTTTCCAAAGGGCGAGTTGGGCCCCACAGCATCTTGCTTCCAGCCCTTTGGGAAGCTAAGAAACAACTCGCTCTGCACAGTGCTCTTACAGCATACCGGGAACATCTCTTCCAAAGGAATATGAAACGCAGTTTCTTTGCAGGCCTGATCTGGCTGAAGCTGGTCTTCTGCTCTGGGTGTGCTACTTTGCCCTAGAGCTGAAAGGCACAACGTGCAGGCTTCTTTCCAAAGGGCGAGTTGGGCCCCACAGCATCTTGCTTCCATCTCTTTGGGAAGCTAAGAAACAACTCGCTCTGCACAGTGCTTTTACAGCCTACCGGGAACATGACTTACAAAGGCCTGTGAAACGCAGTTTCTTTGCAGGCCTGATCTGGCTGAAGTAGAACTTCTGCTCTGGGTGTGTCACATTGCCCTAGAGCTGAAAGGCACAACGTGCAGGCTTCTTTCCAAAGGGCGAGTTGGGCCTCAGAGCATCTTGCTTCCAGCTCTTTGGGAAGCGAAGAAAGAACTCGCTCTGCACAGTGCTCTTACAGCCTACCGGGAACCTCTCTTCCAAAGGCCTGTGAAACGCAGTTTCTTTGCAGGCCTGATCTGGCTGAAGTAGGACTTCTGCTCTGGGTGTGCTACTTTGCCCTAGAGCTGAAAGGCACTACGTGCAGTCTTCTTTCCAAAGGGCGAGTTGGGCCCCTCAGCATCTTTCTTCCAGCTCTTTGGGAAGCTAAGAAACAACTCGCTCTGCACAGTGCTCTTACAGCCTACCGGGAACATCTCTTCCAAAGGAATGTGAAACGCAGTTTCTTTGCAGGCCTGATCTGGTTGTAGCTGGTCTTCTGCTCTGGGTGTGCTACTTTCCCCTAGAGCTGAAAGGCACAACGTGCAGGCTTCTTTCCAAAGGGCGAGTTGGGCCCCACAGCATCTTGCTTCCAGCTCTTGGGAAGCTAAGAAACAACTCGCTCTGCACAGTGCTCTTACAGCCTACCGGGAACCTCTCTTCCAAAGGCCTGTGAAACGCAGTTTCTTTGCAGGCCTGATCTGGCTGAAGTAGGACTTCTGCTCTGGGTGTGCTACTTTGCCCTAGAGCTGAAAGGCACAACGTGCAGGCTTCTTTCCAAAGGGCGAGTTGGGCCCCACAGCATCTTGCTTCCAGCTCTTTGGGAAGCTAAGAAACAGCTCGCTCTGCACAGTGCTCTTACAGCCTACCGGGAACATCTCTTCCAAAGGCCTGTGAAACGCAGTTTCTTTGCAGGCCTGATCTGGCTGAAGTAGGACTTCTGCTCTGGGTGTGCTACTTTGCCCTAGAGCTGAAAGGCACAACGTGCAGGCTTCTTTCCAAAGGGCGAGTTGGGCCCCACAGCATCTTGCTTCCAGCTCTTTGGGAAGCTAAGAAACAACTCGCTCTGCACAGTGCTCTTACAGCCTACCGGGAGCATCTCTTGCAAAGGCCTGAGAAATGCAGTTTCTTTGCAGGCCTTATCTCGCTGAAGTAGAACTGCGGCTATGCCATGTCCCACATCGGCCTAGAGTTGCAAGGCTCAAAGTCCTGCCTTGACTCCTCAAGGGCAGACAGGCCCCTCAGCGTGGGGATTCCACCTCTTTGGGCAGCTAAGAAACAACTTGCTCTGCACTGGTGTTTTACAGCCTACAGGGAACGAGTCTTACAAAGGCCTGTGAAACGCAGTTTCTTCCCAGCCCTGATGTGGCTGAAGTAGAACTTCTGCTCTGCCGGGTCCTACATGGCGCTAGAGCTGCAAGGCACAAAGTCCTGCCTTGTTTCCACAAGGGTAGACAAGTCCCTCAGGTCCAGCTTCCAGCTCTTTCGGCAGCTAAGAAACAACTCGCTCTGCACAGTGCTCTTACAGCCTACCGGGAACATCTCTTCCAAAGGCCTGTGAAACGCAGTTTCTTTGCAGGCCTGATCTGGCTGAAGTAGAACTTCTGCTCTGGGTGTGCTATGTTGCCCAGGAGCTGAAAGTCACAATCCGCAGGCTTCTTTCCAAAGGGCGAGTTGGGCCCCTCAGCCTCTTTCTTCCAGCTCTTTGGGAAGCTAAGAAACAACTCGCTCTGCACAGTGCTCTTACAGCCTACCGGGAACATCTCTTCCAAAGGCCTGTGAAACGCAGTTTCTTTGCAGGCCTGATCTGGCTGAAGTAGGACTTCTGCTCTGGGTGTGCTACTTTGCCCTTGAGCTGAAAGGCACAACGTGCAGGCTTCTTTCCAAAGGGCGAGTTGGGCCCCATAGCATCTTGCTTCCAGCTCTTTGGGAACCTAAGAAACCACTCGCTCTGCACAGTGCTCTTACAGCCTAGTGGGAACATCTCTTCCAAAGGCCTGTGAAATGCAGTTTCTTTGCAGGCCTGATCTGGCTGAAGTAGGACTTCTGCTCTGGGTGTGCTACTTTGCCCTAGAGCTGAAAGGCACAACGTGCAGGCTTCTTTCCAAAGGGCGAGGTGGGCCCCACAGCATCTTGCTTCCAGCTCTTTGGGAAGCTAAGAAACAACTCGCTCTGCACAGTGCTCTTACAGCCTACCGGGAACATCTCTTCCAAAGGCCTGTGAAACGCAGTTTCTTTGCAGGCCTGATCTGGCTGAAGTAGGACTTCTGCTCTGGGTGTGCTACTTTGCCCTAGAGCTGAAAGGCACAACGTGCAGGCTTCTTTCCAAAGGGCGAGTTGGGCCCCACAGCATCTTGCTTCCAGCTCTTTGGGAAGCTAAGAAACAACTCGCTCTGCACAGTGCTCTTACAGCCTACCGGGAACATCTCTTCCAAAGGCCTGTGAAACGCAGTTTCTTTGCAGGCCTGATCTGGCTGAAGTAGGACTTCTGCTCTGGGTGTGCTACTTTGCCCTAGAGCTGAAAGGCACAACGTGCAGGCTTCTTTCCAAAGGGCGAGTTGGGCCCCACAGCATCTTGCTTCCAGCTCTTTGGGAAGCTAAGAAACAACTCGCTCTGCACAGTGCTCTTACAGCCTAGTGGGAACATCTCTTCCAAAGGCCTGTGAAACGCAGTTTCTTTGCAGGCCTGATCTGGCTGAAGTAGGACTTCTGCTCTGGGTGTGCTACTTTGCCCTAGAGCTGAAAGGCACAACGTGCAGGCTTCTTTCCAAAGGGCGAGTTGGGCCCCACAGCATCTTGCTTCCAGCTCTTTGGGAAGCTAAGAAACAACTCGCTCTGCACAGTGCTCTTACAGCCTACCGGGAACATGTCTTCCAAAGGCCTGTGAAACGCAGTTTCTTTGCAGGCCTGATCTGGCTGAAGTAGGACTTCTGCTCTGGGTGTGCTACTTTGCCCTAGAGCTGAAAGGCACAACGTGCAGGCTTCTTTCCAAAGGGCGAGTTGGGCCCCACAGCATCTTGCTTCCAGCTCTTTGGGAAGCTAAGAAACAACTCGCTCTGCACAGTGCTCTTACAGCCTAGTGGGAACATCTCTTCCAAAGGCCTGTGAAACGCAGTTTCTTTGCAGGCCTGATCTGGCTGAAGTAGGACTTCTGCTCTGGGTGTGCTACTTTGCCCTAGAGCTGAAATGCACAACGCGCAGACTTCTTTCCAAAGGGCGAGTTGGGCCCCACAGCATCTTGCTTCCAGCTCTTTGGGAAGCTAAGAAACAACTCGCTCTGCACAGTGCTCTTACAGCCTAGTGGGAACATCTCTTCCAAAGGCAAGTGAAACGCAGTTTCTTTGCAGGCCTGATCTGGCTGAAGTAGGACTTCTGCTCTGGGTGTGCTATTTTGCCCTAGAGCTGAAAGGCACAACGTGCAGGCTTCTTTCCAAAGGGCGAGTTGGGCCCCACAGCATCTTGCTTCCAGCTCTTTGGGAAGCTAAGAAACAACTCGCTCTGCACAGTGCTCTTACAGCCTACCGGGAACATGTCTTCCAAAGGCCTGTGAAACGCAGTTTCTTTGCAGGCCTGATCTGGCTGAAGTAGGACTTCTGCTCTGGGTGTGCTACTTTGCCCTAGAGCTGAAAGGCACAACGTGCAGGCTTCTTTCCAAAGGGCGAGTTGGGCCCCACAGCATCTTGCTTCCAGCTCTTTGGGAAGCTAAGAAACAACTCGCTCTGCACAGTGCTCTTACAGCCTAGTGGGAACATCTCTTCCAAAGGCCTGTGAAACGCAGTTTCTTTGCAGGCCTGATCTGGCTGAAGTAGGACTTCTGCTCTGGGTGTGCTACTTTGCCATGGAGCTGAAAGGCACAACGTGCAGGCTTCTTTCCAAAGGGCGAGTTGGGCCCCACAGCATCTTGCTTCCAGCTCTTTGGGAAGCTAAGAAACAACTCGCTCTGCACAGTGCTCTTACAGCCTAGTGGGAACATCTCTTCCAAAGGCCTGTGAAACGCAGTTTCTTTGCAGGCCTGATCTGGCTGAAGTAGGACTTCTGCTCTGGGTGTGCTACTTTGCCCTAGAGCTGAAAGGCACAACGTGCAGGCTTCTTTCCAAAGGGCGAGTTGGGCCCCACAGCATCTTGCTTCCAGCTCTTTGGGAAGCTAAGAAACAACTCGCTCTGCACAGTGCTCTTACAGCCTACCGGGAACATCTCTTCCAAAGGCCTGTGAAACGCAGTTTCTTTGCAGGCCTGATCTGGCTGAAGTAGGACTTCTGCTCTGGGTGTGCTACTTTGCCCTAGAGCTGAAAGGCACAACGTGCAGGCTTCTTTCCAAAGGGCGAGTTGGGCCCCACAGCATCTTGCTTCCAGCTCTTTGGGAAGCTAAGAAACAACTCGCTCTGCACAGTGCTCTTACAGCCTAGTGGGAACATCTCTTCCAAAGGCCTGTGAAACGCAGTTTCTTTGCAGGCCTGATCTGGCTGAAGTAGGACTTCTGCTCTGGGTGTGCTACTTTGCCCTAGAGCTGAAATGCACAACGCGCAGACTTCTTTCCAAAGGGCGAGTTGGGCCCACAGCATCTTGCTTCCAGCTCTTTGGGAAGCTAAGAAACAACTCGCTCTGCACAGTGCTCTTACAGCCTAGTGGGAACATCTCTTCCAAAGGCCAGTGAAACGCAGTTTCTTTGCAGGCCTGATCTGGCTGAAGTAGGACTTCTGCTCTGGGTGTGCTACTTTGCCCTAGAGCTGAAAGGCACAACGTGCAGGCTTCTTTCCAAAGGGCGAGTTGGGCCCCACAGCATCTTGCTTCCAGCTCTTTGGGAAGCTAAGAAACAACTCGCTCTGCACAGTGCTCTTACAGCCTAGTGGGAACATCTCTTCCAAAGGCCTGTGAAACGCAGTTTCTTTGCAGGCCTGATCTGGCTGAAGTAGGACTTCTGCTCTGGGTGTGCTACTTTGCCATGGAGCTGAAAGGCACAACGTGCAGGCTTCTTTCCAAAGGGCGAGTTGGGCCCCACAGCATCTTGCTTCCAGCTCTTTGGGAAGCTAAGAAACAACTCGCTCTGCACAGTGCTCTTACAGCCTAGTGGGAACATCTCTTCCAAAGGCCTGTGAAACGCAGTTTCTTTGCAGGCCTGATCTGGCTGAAGTAGGACTTCTGCTCTGGGTGTGCTACTTTGCCCTAGAGCTGAAAGGCAAAACGTGCAGGCTGCTTTCCAAAGGGCGAGTTGGGCCCCACAGCATCTTGCTTCCAGCTCTTTGGGAAGCTAAGAAACAACTCGCTCTGCACAGTGCTCTTACAGCCTAGTGGGAACATCTCTTCCAAAGGCCTGTGAAACGCAGTTTCTTTGCAGGCCTGATCTGGCTGAAGTAGGACTTCTGCTCTGGGTGTGCTACTTTGCCCTAGAGCTGAAAGGCACAACGTGCAGGCTTCTTTCCAAAGGGCGAGTTGGGCCCCACAGCATCTTGCTTCCAGCTCTTTGGGAAGCTAAGAAACAACTCGCTCTGCACAGTGCTCTTACAGCCTACCGGGAACATCTCTTCCAAAGGCCTGTGAAACGCAGTTTCTTTGCAGGCCTGATCTGGCTGAAGTAGGACTTCTGCTCTGGGTGTGCTACTTTGCCCTAGAGCTGAAAGGCACAACGTGCAGGCTTCTTTCCAAAGGGCGAGTTGGGCCCCACAGCATCTTGCTTCCAGCTCTTTGGGAAGCTAAGAAACAACTCGCTCTGCACAGTGCTCTTACAGCCTAGTGGGAACATCTCTTCCAAAGGCCTGTGAAACGCAGTTTCTTTGCAGGCCTGATCTGGCTGAAGTAGGACTTCTGCTCTGGGTGTGCTACTTTGCCCTAGAGCTGAAAGGCACAACGTGCAGGCTTCTTTCCAAAGGGCGAGTTGGGCCCCACAGCATCTTGCTTCCAGCTCTTTGGGAAGCTAAGAAACCACTCGCTCTGCACAGTGCTCTTACAGCCTAGTGGGAACATCTCTTCCAAAGGCCTGTGAAATGCAGTTTCTTTGCAGGCCTGATCTGGCTGAAGTAGGACTTCTGCTCTGGGTGTGCTACTTTGCCCTAGAGCTGAAAGGCACAACGCGCAGGCTTCTTTCCAAAGGGTGAGTTGGGCCCCACAGCATCTTGCTTCCAGCTCTTTGGGAAGCTAAGAAACAACTCGCTCTGCACAGTGCTCTTACAGCCTAGTGGGAACATCTCTTCCAAAGGCCTGTGAAACGCAGTTTCTTTGCAGGCCTGATCTGGCTGAAGTAGGACTTCTGCTCTGGGTGTGCTACTTTGCCCTAGAGCTGAAAGGCACAACGTGCAGGCTTCTTTCCAAAGGGCGAGTTGGGCCCCACAGCATCTTGCTTCCAGCTCTTTGGGAAGCTAAGAAACAACTCGCTCTGCACAGTGCTCTTACAGCCTAGTGGGAACATCTCTTCCAAAGGCCTGTGAAACGCAGTTTCTTTGCAGGCCTGATCTGGCTGAAGTAGGACTTCTGCTCTGGGTGTGCTACTTTGCCCTAGAGCTGAAAGGCACAACGTGCAGGCTTCTTTCCAAAGGGCGAGTTGGGCCCCACAGCATCTTGCTTCCAGCTCTTTGGGAAGCTAAGAAACAACTCGCTCTGCACAGTGCTCTTACAGCCTACCGGGAACATGTCTTCCAAAGGCCTGTGAAACGCAGTTTCTTTGCAGGCCTGATCTGGCTGAAGTAGGACTTCTGCTCTGGGTGTGCTACTTTGCCCTAGAGCTGAAAGGCACAACGTGCAGGCTTCTTTCCAAAGGGCGAGTTGGGCCCCACAGCATCTTGCTTCCAGCTCTTTGGGAAGCTAAGAAACAACTCGCTCTGCACAGTGCTCTTACAGCCTAGTGGGAACATCTCTTCCAAAGGCCTGTGAAACGCAGTTTCTTTGCAGGCCTGATCTGGCTGAAGTAGGACTTCTGCTCTGGGTGTGCTACTTTGCCCTAGAGCTGAAAGGCACAACGTGCAGGCTGCTTTCCAAAGGGCGAGTTGGGCCCCACAGCATCTTGCTTCCAGCTCTTTGGGAAGCTAAGAAACAACTCGCTCTGCACAGTGCTCTTACATCCTAGTGGGAACATCTCTTCCAAAGGCCTGTGAAACGCAGTTTCTTTGCAGGCCTGATCTGGCTGAAGTAGGACTTCTGCTCTGGGTGTGCTACTTTGCCCTAGAGCTGAAAGGCACAACGTGCAGGCTTCTTTCCAAAGGGCGAGTTGGGCCCCACAGCATCTTGCTTCCAGCTCTTTGGGAAGCTAAGAAACAACTCGCTCTGCACAGTGCTCTTACAGCCTAGTGGGAACATCTCTTCCAAAGGCCTGTGAAACGCAGTTTCTTTGCAGGCCTGATCTGGCTGAAGTAGGACTTCTGCTCTGGGTGTGCTACTTTGCCCTAGAGCTGAAAGGCACAACGTGCAGGCTTCTTTCCAAAGGGCGAGTTGGGCCCCACAGCATCTTGCTTCCAGCTCTTTGGGAAGCTAAGAAACAACTCGCTCTGCACAGTGCTCTTACAGCCTAGTGGGAACATCTCTTCCAAAGGCCTGTGAAACGCAGTTTCTTTGCAGGCCTGATCTGGCTGAAGTAGGACTTCTGCTCTGGGTGTGCTACTTTGCCCTAGAGCTGAAATGCACAACGCGCAGACTTCTTTCCAAAGGGCGAGTTGGGCCCCACAGCATCTTGCTTCCAGCTCTTTGGGAAGCTAAGAAACAACTCGCTCTGCACAGTGCTCTTACAGCCTACCGGGAACATGTCTTCCGAAGGCCTGTGAAACGCAGTTTCTTTGCAGGCCTGATCTGGCTGAAGTAGGACTTCTGCTCTGGGTGTGCTACTTTGCCCTAGAGCTGAAAGGCACAACGTGCAGGCTTCTTTCCAAAGGGCGAGTTGGGCCCCACAGCATCTTGCTTCCAGCTCTTTGGGAAGCTAAGAAACAACTCGCTCTGCACAGTGCTCTTACAGCCTAGTGGGAACATCTCTTCCAAAGGCCTGTGAAACGCAGTTTCTTTGCAGGCCTGATCTGGCTGAAGTAGGACTTCTGCTCTGGGTGTGCTACTTTGCCCTAGAGCTGAAAGGCACAACGTGCAGGCTTCTTTCCAAAGGGCGAGTTGGGCCCCACAGCATCTTGCTTCCAGCTCTTTGGGAAGCTAAGAAACAACTCGCTCTGCACAGTGCTCTTACAGCCTAGTGGGAACATCTCTTCCAAAGGCCTGTGAAACGCAGTTTCTTTGCAGGCCTGATCTGGCTGAAGTAGGACTTCTGCTCTGGGTGTGCTACTTTGCCCTAGAGCTGAAATGCACAACGCGCAGACTTCTTTCCAAAGGGCGAGTTGGGCCCCACAGCATCTTGCTTCCAGCTCTTTGGGAAGCTAAGAAACAACTCGCTCTGCACAGTGCTCTTACAGCCTACCGGGAACATGTCTTCCGAAGGCCTGTGAAACGCAGTTTCTTTGCAGGCCTGATCTGGCTGAAGTAGGACTTCTGCTCTGGGTGTGCTACTTTGCCCTAGAGCTGAAAGGCACAACGTGCAGGCTTCTTTCCAAAGGGCGAGTTGGGCCCCACAGCATCTTGCTTCCAGCTCTTTGGGAAGCTAAGAAACAACTCGCTCTGCACAGTGCTCTTACAGCCTAGTGGGAACATCTCTTCCAAAGGCCTGTGAAACACAGTTTCTTTGCAGGCCTGATCTGGCTGAAGTAGGACTTCTGCTCTGGGTGTGCTACTTTGCCCTAGAGCTGAAAGGCACAACGTGCAGGCTTCTTTCCAAAGGGCGAGTTGGGCCCCACAGCATCTTGCTTCCAGCTCTTTGGGAAGCTAAGAAACAACTCGCTCTGCACAGTGCTCTTACAGCCTACCGGGAACATCTCTTCCAAAGGCCTGTGAAACGCAGTTTCTTTGCAGGCCTGATCTGGCTGAAGCAGGACTTCTGCTCTGGGTGTGCTACTTTGCCCTAGAGCTGAAAGGCACAACGTGCAGGCTTCTTTCCAAAGGGCGAGTTGGGCCCCACAGCATCTTGCTTCCAGCTCTTTGGGAAGCTAAGAAACAACTCGCTCTGCACAGTGCTCTTACAGCCTAGTGGGAACATCTCTTCCAAAGGCCTGTGAAACGCAGTTTCTTTGCAGGCCTGATCTGGCTGAAGTAGGACTTCTGCTCTGGGTGTGCTACTTTGCCCTAGAGCTGAAAGGCACAACGTGCAGGCTTCTTTCCAAAGGGCGAGTTGGGCCCCACAGCATCTTGCTTCCAGCTCTTTGGGAAGCTAAGAAACAACTCGCTCTGCACAGTGCTCTTACAGCCTACCGGGAACATCTCTTCCAAAGGCCTGTGAAACGCAGTTTCTTTGCAGGCCTGATCTGGCTGAAGTAGGACTTCTGCTCTGGGTGTGCTACTTTGCCCTAGAGCTGAAAGGCACAACGTGCAGGCTTCTTTCCAAAGGGCGAGTTGGGCCCCACAGCATCTTGCTTCCAGCTCTTTGGGAAGCTAAGAAACAACTCGCTCTGCACAGTGCTCTTACAGCCTAGTGGGAACATCTCTTCCAAAGGCCTGTGAAACGCAGTTTCTTTGCAGGCCTGATCTGGCTGAAGTAGGACTTCTGCTCTGGGTGTGCTACTTTGCCATGGAGCTGAAAGGCACAACGTGCAGGCTTCTTTCCAAAGGGCGAGTTGGGCCCCACAGCATCTTGCTTCCAGCTCTTTGGGAAGCTAAGAAACAACTCGCTCTGCACAGTGCTCTTACAGCCTAGTGGGAACATCTCTTCCAAAGGCCTGTGAAACGCAGTTTCTTTGCAGGCCTGATCTGGCTGAAGTAGGACTTCTGCTCTGGGTGTGCTACTTTGCCCTAGAGCTGAAAGGCACAACGCGCAGGCTTCTTTCCAAAGGGTGAGTTGGGCTCCACAGCATCTTGCTTCCAGCTCTTTGGGAAGCTAAGAAACAACTCGCTCTGCACAGTGCTCTTACAGCCTAGTGGGAACATCTCTTCCAAAGGCCTGTGAAACGCAGTTGCTTTGCAGGCCTGATCTGGCTGAAGTAGGACTTCTGCTCTGGGTGTGCTACTTTGCCCTAGAGCTGAAAGGCACAACGTGCAGGCTGCTTTCCAAAGGGCGAGTTGGGCCCCACAGCATCTTGCTTCCAGCTCTTTGGGAAGCTAAGAAACAACTCGCTCTGCACAGTGCTCTTACAGCCTAGTGGGAACATCTCTTCCAATGGCCTGTGAAACGCAGTTTCTTTGCAGGCCTGATCTGGCTGAAGTAGGACTTCTGCTCTGGGTGTGCTACTTTGCCATGGAGCTGAAAGGCACAACGTGCAGGCTTCTTTCCAAAGGGCGAGTTGGGCCCCACAGCATCTTGCTTCCAGCTCTTTGGGAAGCTAAGAAACAACTCGCTCTGCACAGTGCTCTTACAGCCTAGTGGGAACATCTCTTCCAAAGGCCTGTGAAATGCAGTTTCTTTGCAGGCCTGATCTGGCTGAAGTAGGACTTCTGCTCTGGGTGTGCTACTTTGCCCTAGAGCTGAAAGGCACAACGTGCAGGCTTCTTTCCAAAGGGCGAGGTGGGCCCCACAGCATCTTGCTTCCAGCTCTTTGGGAAGCTAAGAAACAACTCGCTCTGCACAGTGCTCTTACAGCCTACCGGGAACATCTCTTCCAAAGGCCTGTGAAACGCAGTTTCTTTGCAGGCCTGATCTGGCTGAAGTAGGACTTCTGCTCTGGGTGTGCTACTTTGCCCTAGAGCTGAAAGGCACAACGTGCAGGCTTCTTTCCAAAGGGCGAGTTGGGCCCCACAGCATCTTGCTTCCAGCTCTTTGGGAAGCTAAGAAACAACTCGCTCTGCACAGTGCTCTTACAGCCTACCGGGAACATCTCTTCCAAAGGCCTGTGAAACGCAGTTTCTTTGCAGGCCTGATCTGGCTGAAGTAGGACTTCTGCTCTGGGTGTGCTACTTTGCCCTAGAGCTGAAAGGCACAACGCGCAGGCTTCTTTCCAAAGGGTGAGTTGGGCTCCACAGCATCTTGCTTCCAGCTCTTTGGGAAGCTAAGAAACAACTCGCTCTGCACAGTGCTCTTACAGCCTAGTGGGAACATCTCTTCCAAAGGCCTGTGAAACGCAGTTGCTTTGCAGGCCTGATCTGGCTGAAGTAGGACTTCTGCTCTGGGTGTGCTACTTTGCCCTAGAGCTGAAAGGCACAACGTGCAGGCTGCTTTCCAAAGGGCGAGTTGGGCCCCACAGCATCTTGCTTCCAGCTCTTTGGGAAGCTAAGAAACAACTCGCTCTGCACAGTGCTCTTACAGCCTAGTGGGAACATCTCTTCCAATGGCCTGTGAAACGCAGTTTCTTTGCAGGCCTGATCTGGCTGAAGTAGGACTTCTGCTCTGGGTGTGCTACTTTGCCATGGAGCTGAAAGGCACAACGTGCAGGCTTCTTTCCAAAGGGCGAGTTGGGCCCCACAGCATCTTGCTTCCAGCTCTTTGGGAAGCTAAGAAACAACTCGCTCTGCACAGTGCTCTTACAGCCTAGTGGGAACATCTCTTCCAAAGGCCTGTGAAATGCAGTTTCTTTGCAGGCCTGATCTGGCTGAAGTAGGACTTCTGCTCTGGGTGTGCTACTTTGCCCTAGAGCTGAAAGGCACAACGTGCAGGCTTCTTTCCAAAGGGCGAGGTGGGCCCCACAGCATCTTGCTTCCAGCTCTTTGGGAAGCTAAGAAACAACTCGCTCTGCACAGTGCTCTTACAGCCTACCGGGAACATCTCTTCCAAAGGCCTGTGAAACGCAGTTTCTTTGCAGGCCTGATCTGGCTGAAGTAGGACTTCTGCTCTGGGTGTGCTACTTTGCCCTAGAGCTGAAAGGCACAACGTGCAGGCTTCTTTCCAAAGGGCGAGTTGGGCCCCACAGCATCTTGCTTCCAGCTCTTTGGGAAGCTAAGAAACAACTCGCTCTGCACAGTGCTCTTACAGCCTACCGGGAACATCTCTTCCAAAGGCCTGTGAAACGCAGTTTCTTTGCAGGCCTGATCTGGCTGAAGTAGGACTTCTGCTCTGGGTTTGCTACTTTGCCCTAGAGCTGAAAGGCACAACGCGCAGGCTTCTTTCCAAAGGGTGAGTTGGGCTCCACAGCATCTTGCTTCCAGCTCTTTGGGAAGCTAAGAAACAACTCGCTCTGCACAGTGCTCTTACAGCCTAGTGGGAACATCTCTTCCAAAGGCCTGTGAAACGCAGTTGCTTTGCAGGCCTGATCTGGCTGAAGTAGGACTTCTGCTCTGGGTGTGCTACTTTGCCCTAGAGCTGAAAGGCACAACGTGCAGGCTGCTTTCCAAAGGGCGAGTTGGGCCCCACAGCATCTTGCTTCCAGCTCTTTGGGAAGCTAAGAAACAACTCGCTCTGCACAGTGCTCTTACAGCCTAGTGGGAACATCTCTTCCAATGGCCTGTGAAACGCAGTTTCTTTGCAGGCCTGATCTGGCTGAAGTAGGACTTCTGCTCTGGGTGTGCTACTTTGCCATGGAGCTGAAAGGCACAACGTGCAGGCTTCTTTCCAAAGGGC
Source organism: Equus caballus (assembly GCF_041296265.1). NCBI lineage: Eukaryota > Metazoa > Chordata > Mammalia > Perissodactyla > Equidae > Equus > Equus caballus. The sequence goes on from NC_091712.1 coordinate 220,355, forward strand.
GAGTTGGGCCCCACAGCATCTTGCTTCCAGCTCTTTGGGAAGCTAAGAAACAACTCGCTCTGCACAGTGCTCTTACAGCCTAGTGGGAACATCTCTTCCAAAGGCCTGTGAAACGCAGTTTCTTTGCAGGCCTGATCTGGCTGAAGTAGGACTTCTGCTCTGGGTGTGCTACTTTGCCCTAGAGCTGAAAGGCACAACGTGCAGGCTTCTTTCCAAAGGGCGAGTTGGGCCCCACAGCATCTTGCTTCCAGCTCTTTGGGAAGCTAAGAAACAACTCGCTCTGCACAGTGCTCTTACAGCCTACCGGGAACATGTCTTCCAAAGGCCTGTGAAACGCAGTTTCTTTGCAGGCCTGATCTGGCTGAAGTAGGACTTCTGCTCTGGGTGTGCTACTTTGCCCTAGAGCTGAAAGGCACAACGTGCAGGCTTCTTTCCAAAGGGCGAGTTGGGCCCCACAGCATCTTGCTTCCAGCTCTTTGGGAAGCTAAGAAACAACTCGCTCTGCACAGTGCTCTTACAGCCTAGTGGGAACATCTCTTCCAAAGGCCTGTGAAACGCAGTTTCTTTGCAGGCCTGATCTGGCTGAAGTAGGACTTCTGCTCTGGGTGTGCTACTTTGCCCTAGAGCTGAAAGGCACAACGTGCAGGCTGCTTTCCAAAGGGCGAGTTGGGCCCCACAGCATCTTGCTTCCAGCTCTTTGGGAAGCTAAGAAACAACTCGCTCTGCACAGTGCTCTTACAGCCTAGTGGGAACATCTCTTCCAAAGGCCTGTGAAACGCAGTTTCTTTGCAGGCCTGATCTGGCTGAAGTAGGACTTCTGCTCTGGGTGTGCTACTTTGCCCTAGAGCTGAAAGGCACAACGTGCAGGCTTCTTTCCAAAGGGCGAGTTGGGCCCCACAGCATCTTGCTTCCAGCTCTTTGGGAAGCTAAGAAACAACTCGCTCTGCACAGTGCTCTTACAGCCTAGTGGGAACATCTCTTCCAAAGGCCTGTGAAACGCAGTTTCTTTGCAGGCCTGATCTGGCTGAAGTAGGACTTCTGCTCTGGGTGTGCTACTTTGCCCTAGAGCTGAAAGGCACAACGTGCAGGCTTCTTTCCAAAGGGCGAGTTGGGCCCCACAGCATCTTGCTTCCAGCTATATGGGAAGCTAAGAAACAACTCGCTCTGCACAGTGCTCTTACAGCCTAGTGGGAACATCTCTTCCAAAGGCCTGTGAAACGCAGATTCTTTGCAGGCCTGATCTGGCTGAAGTAGGACTTCTGCTCTGGGTGTGCTACTTTGCCCTAGAGCTGAAATGCACAACGCGCAGACTTCTTTCCAAAGGGCGAGTTGGGCCCCACAGCATCTTGCTTCCAGCTCTTTGGGAAGCTAAGAAACAACTCGCTCTGCACAGTGCTCTTACAGCCTACCGGGAACATGTCTTCCGAAGGCCTGTGAAACGCAGTTTCTTTGCAGGCCTGATCTGGCTGAAGTAGGACTTCTGCTCTGGGTGTGCTACTTTGCCCTAGAGCTGAAAGGCACAACGTGCAGGCTTCTTTCCAAAGGGCGAGTTGGGCCCCACAGCATCTTGCTTCCAGCTCTTTGGGAAGCTAAGAAACAACTCGCTCTGCACAGTGCTCTTACAGCCTAGTGGGAACATCTCTTCCAAAGGCCTGTGAAACACAGTTTCTTTGCAGGCCTGATCTGGCTGAAGTAGGACTTCTGCTCTGGGTGTGCTACTTTGCCCTAGAGCTGAAAGGCACAACGTGCAGGCTTCTTTCCAAAGGGCGAGTTGGGCCCCACAGCATCTTGCTTCCAGCTCTTTGGGAAGCTAAGAAACAACTCGCTCTGCACAGTGCTCTTACAGCCTAGTGGGAACATCTCTTCCAAAGGCCTGTGAAACGCAGTTTCTTTGCAGGCCTGATCTGGCTGAAGTAGGACTTCTGCTCTGGGTGTGCTACTTTGCCCTAGAGCTGAAAGGCACAACGTGCAGGCTTCTTTCCAAAGGGCGAGTTGGGCCCCACAGCATCTTGCTTCCAGCTCTTTGGGAAGCTAAGAAACAACTCGCTCTGCACAGTGCTCTTACAGCCTAGTGGGAACATCTCTTCCAAAGGCCTGTGAAACGCAGTTTCTTTGCAGGCCTGATCTGGCTGAAGTAGGACTTCTGCTCTGGGTGTGCTACTTTGCCCTAGAGCTGAAATGCACAACGCGCAGACTTCTTTCCAAAGGGCGAGTTGGGCCCCACAGCATCTTGCTTCCAGCTCTTTGGGAAGCTAAGAAACAACTCGCTCTGCACAGTGCTCTTACAGCCTACCGGGAACATGTCTTCCGAAGGCCTGTGAAACGCAGTTTCTTTGCAGGCCTGATCTGGCTGAAGTAGGACTTCTGCTCTGGGTGTGCTACTTTGCCCTAGAGCTGAAAGGCACAACGTGCAGGCTTCTTTCCAAAGGGCGAGTTGGGCCCCACAGCATCTTGCTTCCAGCTCTTTGGGAAGCTAAGAAACAACTCGCTCTGCACAGTGCTCTTACAGCCTAGTGGGAACATCTCTTCCAAAGGCCTGTGAAACACAGTTTCTTTGCAGGCCTGATCTGGCTGAAGTAGGACTTCTGCTCTGGGTGTGCTACTTTGCCCTAGAGCTGAAAGGCACAACGTGCAGGCTTCTTTCCAAAGGGCGAGTTGGGCCCCACAGCATCTTGCTTCCAGCTCTTTGGGAAGCTAAGAAACAACTCGCTCTGCACAGTGCTCTTACAGCCTACCGGGAACATCTCTTCCAAAGGCCTGTGAAACGCAGTTTCTTTGCAGGCCTGATCTGGCTGAAGCAGGACTTCTGCTCTGGGTGTGCTACTTTGCCCTAGAGCTGAAAGGCACAACGTGCAGGCTTCTTTCCAAAGGGCGAGTTGGGCCCCACAGCATCTTGCTTCCAGCTCTTTGGGAAGCTAAGAAACAGCTCGCTCTGCACAGTGCTCTTACAGCCTACCGGGAACATCTCTTCCAAAGGCCTGTGAAACGCAGTTTCTTTGCAGGCCTGATCTGGCTGAAGTAGGACTTCTGCTCTGGGTGTGCTACTTTGCCCTAGAGCTGAAAGGCACAACGTGCAGGCTTCTTTCCAAAGGGCGAGTTGGGCCCCACAGCATCTTGCTTCCAGCTCTTTGGGAAGCTAAGAAACAACTCGCTCTGCACAGTGCTCTTACAGCCTACCGGGAACATCTCTTCCAAAGGCCTGTGAAACGCAGTTTCTTTGCAGGCCTGCTCTGGCTGAAGCAGGACTTCTGCTCTGGGTGTGCTACTTTGCCCTAGAGCTGAAAGGCACAACGTGCAGGCTTCTTTCCAAAGGGCGAGTTGGGCCCCACAGCATCTTGCTTCCAGCTCTTTGGGAAGCTAAGAAACAGCTCGCTCTGCACAGTGCTCTTACAGCCTACCGGGAACATCTCTTCCAAAGGCCTGTGAAACGCAGTTTCTTTGCAGGCCTGATCTGGCTGAAGTAGGACTTCTGCTCTGGGTGTGCTACTTTGCCCTAGAGCTGAAAGGCACAACGTGCAGGCTTCTTTCCAAAGGGCGAGTTGGGCCCCACAGCATCTTGCTTCCAGCTCTTTGGGAAGCTAAGAAACAACTCGCTCTGCACAGTGCTCTTACAGCCTAGTGGGAACATCTCTTCCAAAGGCCTGTGAAACGCAGTTTCTTTGCAGGCCTGATCTGGCTGAAGTAGGACTTCTGCTCTGGGTGTGCTACTTTGCCCTAGAGCTGAAAGGCACAACGTGCAGGCTTCTTTCCAAAGGGCGAGTTGGGCCCCACAGCATCTTGCTTCCAGCTCTTTGGGAAGCTAAGAAACAATTCGCTCTGCACAGTGCTCTTACAGCCTAGTGGGAACATCTCTTCCAAAGGCCTGTGAAATGCAGTTTCTTTGCAGGCCTGATCTGGCTGAAGTAGGACTTCTGCTCTGGGTGTGCTACTTTGCCCTAGAGCTGAAAGGCACAATGCGCAGGCTTCTTTCCAAAGGGTGAGTTGGGCCCCACAGCATCTTGCTTCCAGCTCTTTGGGAAGCTAAGAAACAACTCGCTCTGCACAGTGCTCTTACAGCCTAGTGGGAACATCTCTTCCAAAGGCCTGTGAAACGCAGTTTCTTTGCAGGCCTGATCTGGCTGAAGTAGGACTTCTGCTCTGGGTGTGCTACTTTGCCCTAGAGCTGAAAGGCACAACGTGCAGGCTTCTTTCCAAAGGGCGAGTTGGGCCCCACAGCATCTTGCTTCCAGCTCTTTGGGAAGCTAAGAAACAACTCGCTCTGCACAGTGCTCTTACAGCCTAGTGGGAACATCTCTTCCAAAGGCCTGTGAAACGCAGTTTCTTTGCAGGCCTGATCTGGCTGAAGTAGGACTTCTGCTCTGGGTGTGCTACTTTGCCCTAGAGCTGAAAGGCACAACGTGCAGGCTTCTTTCCAAAGGGCGAGTTGGGCCCCACAGCATCTTGCTTCCAGCTCTTTGGGAAGCTAAGAAACAACTCGCTCTGCACAGTGCTCTTACAGCCTACCGGGAACATGTCTTCCAAAGGCCTGTGAAACGCAGTTTCTTTGCAGGCCTGATCTGGCTGAAGTAGGACTTCTGCTCTGGGTGTGCTACTTTGCCCTAGAGCTGAAAGGCACAACGTGCAGGCTTCTTTCCAAAGGGCGAGTTGGGCCCCACAGCATCTTGCTTCCAGCTCTTTGGGAAGCTAAGAAACAACTCGCTCTGCACAGTGCTCTTACAGCCTAGTGGGAACATCTCTTCCAAAGGCCTGTGAAACGCAGTTTCTTTGCAGGCCTGATCTGGCTGAAGTAGGACTTCTGCTCTGGGTGTGCTACTTTGCCCTAGAGCTGAAAGGCACAACGTGCAGGCTGCTTTCCAAAGGGCGAGTTGGGCCCCACAGCATCTTGCTTCCAGCTCTTTGGGAAGCTAAGAAACAACTCGCTCTGCACAGTGCTCTTACATCCTAGTGGGAACATCTCTTCCAAAGGCCTGTGAAACGCAGTTTCTTTGCAGGCCTGATCTGGCTGAAGTAGGACTTCTGCTCTGGGTGTGCTACTTTGCCCTAGAGCTGAAAGGCACAACGTGCAGGCTTCTTTCCAAAGGGCGAGTTGGGCCCCACAGCATCTTGCTTCCAGCTCTTTGGGAAGCTAAGAAACAACTCGCTCTGCACAGTGCTCTTACAGCCTAGTGGGAACATCTCTTCCAAAGGCCTGTGAAACGCAGTTTCTTTGCAGGCCTGATCTGGCTGAAGTAGGACTTCTGCTCTGGGTGTGCTACTTTGCCCTAGAGCTGAAAGGCACAACGTGCAGGCTTCTTTCCAAAGGGCGAGTTGGGCCCCACAGCATCTTGCTTCCAGCTCTTTGGGAAGCTAAGAAACAACTCGCTCTGCACAGTGCTCTTACAGCCTAGTGGGAACATCTCTTCCAAAGGCCTGTGAAACGCAGTTTCTTTGCAGGCCTGATCTGGCTGAAGTAGGACTTCTGCTCTGGGTGTGCTACTTTGCCCTAGAGCTGAAAGGCACAACGTGCAGGCTTCTTTCCAAAGGGCGAGTTGGGCCCCACAGCATCTTGCTTCCAGCTCTTTGGGAAGCTAAGAAACAACTCGCTCTGCACAGTGCTCTTACAGCCTAGTGGGAACATCTCTTCCAAAGGCCTGTGAAACGCAGTTTCTTTGCAGGCCTGATCTGGCTGAAGTAGGACTTCTGCTCTGGGTGTGCTACTTTGCCCTAGAGCTGAAATGCACAACGCGCAGACTTCTTTCCAAAGGGCGAGTTGGGCCCCACAGCATCTTGCTTCCAGCTCTTTGGGAAGCTAAGAAACAACTCGCTCTGCACAGTGCTCTTACAGCCTACCGGGAACATGTCTTCCGAAGGCCTGTGAAACGCAGTTTCTTTGCAGGCCTGATCTGGCTGAAGTAGGACTTCTGCTCTGGGTGTGCTACTTTGCCCTAGAGCTGAAAGGCACAACGTGCAGGCTTCTTTCCAAAGGGCGAGTTGGGCCCCACAGCATCTTGCTTCCAGCTCTTTGGGAAGCTAAGAAACAACTCGCTCTGCACAGTGCTCTTACAGCCTAGTGGGAACATCTCTTCCAAAGGCCTGTGAAACACAGTTTCTTTGCAGGCCTGATCTGGCTGAAGTAGGACTTCTGCTCTGGGTGTGCTACTTTGCCCTAGAGCTGAAAGGCACAACGTGCAGGCTTCTTTCCAAAGGGCGAGTTGGGCCCCACAGCATCTTGCTTCCAGCTCTTTGGGAAGCTAAGAAACAACTCGCTCTGCACAGTGCTCTTACAGCCTAGTGGGAACATCTCTTCCAAAGGCCTGTGAAACGCAGTTTCTTTGCAGGCCTGATCTGGCTGAAGTAGGACTTCTGCTCTGGGTGTGCTAATTTGCCCTAGAGCTGAAATGCACAACGCGCAGACTTCTTTCCAAAGGGCGAGTTGGGCCCCACAGCATCTTGCTTCCAGCTCTTTGGGAAGCTAAGAAACAACTCGCTCTGCACAGTGCTCTTACAGCCTATTGGGAACATCTCTTCCAAAGGCCTGTGAAACACAGTTTCTTTGCAGGCCTGATCTGGCTGAAGTAGGACTTCTGCTCTGGGTGTGCTACTTTGCCCTAGAGCTGAAAGGCACAACGTGCAGGCTTCTTTCCAAAGGGCGAGTTGGGCCCCACAGCATCTTGCTTCCAGCTCTTTGGGAAGCTAAGAAACAACTCGCTCTGCACAGTGCTCTTACAGCCTAGTGGGAACATCTCTTCCAAAGGCCTGTGAAACGCAGTTTCTTTGCAGGCCTGATCTGGCTGAAGTAGGACTTCTGCTCTGGGTGTGCTACTTTGCCCTAGAGCTGAAAGGCACAACGTGCAGGCTTCTTTCCAAAGGGCGAGTTGGGCCCCACAGCATCTTGCTTCCAGCTCTTTGGGAAGCTAAGAAACAACTCGCTCTGCACAGTGCTCTTACAGCCTAGTGGGAACATCTCTTCCAAAGGCCTGTGAAACGCAGTTTCTTTGCAGGCCTGATCTGGCTGAAGTAGGACTTCTGCTCTGGGTGTGCTACTTTGCCCTAGAGCTGAAATGCACAACGCGCAGACTTCTTTCCAAAGGGCGAGTTGGGCCCCACAGCATCTTGCTTCCAGCTCTTTGGGAAGCTAAGAAACAACTCGCTCTGCACAGTGCTCTTACAGCCTACCGGGAACATGTCTTCCGAAGGCCTGTGAAACGCAGTTTCTTTGCAGGCCTGATCTGGCTGAAGTAGGACTTCTGCTCTGGGTGTGCTACTTTGCCCTAGAGCTGAAAGGCACAACGTGCAGGCTTCTTTCCAAAGGGCGAGTTGGGCCCCACAGCATCTTGCTTCCAGCTCTTTGGGAAGCTAAGAAACAACTCGCTCTGCACAGTGCTCTTACAGCCTAGTGGGAACATCTCTTCCAAAGGCCTGTGAAACACAGTTTCTTTGCAGGCCTGATCTGGCTGAAGTAGGACTTCTGCTCTGGGTGTGCTACTTTGCCCTAGAGCTGAAAGGCACAACGTGCAGGCTGCTTTCCAAAGGGCGAGTTGGGCCCCACAGCATCTTGCTTCCAGCTCTTTGGGAAGCTAAGAAACAACTCGCTCTGCACAGTGCTCTTACAGCCTACCGGGAACATCTCTTCCAAAGGCCTGTGAAACGCAGTTTCTTTGCAGGCCTGATCTGGCTGAAGCAGGACTTCTGCTCTGGGTGTGCTACTTTGCCCTAGAGCTGAAAGGCACAACGTGCAGGCTGCTTTCCAAAGGGCGAGTTGGGCCCCACAGCATCTTGCTTCCAGCTCTTTGGGAAGCTAAGAAACAACTCGCTCTGCACAGTGCTCTTACAGCCTAGTGGGAACATCTCTTCCAAAGGCCTGTGAAACGCAGTTTCTTTGCAGGCCTGATCTGGCTGAAGTAGGACTTCTGCTCTGGGTGTGCTACTTTGCCCTAGAGCTGAAAGGCACAACGTGCAGGCTTCTTTCCAAAGGGCGAGTTGGGCCCCACAGCATCTTGCTTCCAGCTCTTTGGGAAGCTAAGAAACAACTCGCTCTGCACAGTGCTCTTACAGCCTACCGGGAACATCTCTTCCAAAGGCCTGTGAAACGCAGTTTCTTTGCAGGCCTGATCTGGCTGAAGTAGGACTTCTGCTCTGGGTGTGCTACTTTGCCCTAGAGCTGAAAGGCACAACGTGCAGGCTTCTTTCCAAAGGGCGAGTTGGGCCCCACAGCATCTTGCTTCCAGCTCTTTGGGAAGCTAAGAAACAACTCGCTCTGCACAGTGCTCTTACAGCCTAGTGGGAACATCTCTTCCAAAGGCCTGTGAAACGCAGTTTCTTTGCAGGCCTGATCTGGCTGAAGTAGGACTTCTGCTCTGGGTGTGCTACTTTGCCATGGAGCTGAAAGGCACAACGTGCAGGCTTCTTTCCAAAGGGCGAGTTGGGCCCCACAGCATCTTGCTTCCAGCTCTTTGGGAAGCTAAGAAACAACTCGCTCTGCACAGTGCTCTTACAGCCTAGTGGGAACATCTCTTCCAAAGGCCTGTGAAACGCAGTTTCTTTGCAGGCCTGATCTGGCTGAAGTAGGACTTCTGCTCTGGGTGTGCTACTTTGCCCTAGAGCTGAAAGGCACAACGCGCAGGCTTCTTTCCAAAGGGTGAGTTGGGCTCCACAGCATCTTGCTTCCAGCTCTTTGGGAAGCTAAGAAACAACTCGCTCTGCACAGTGCTCTTACAGCCTAGTGGGAACATCTCTTCCAAAGGCCTGTGAAACGCAGTTGCTTTGCAGGCCTGATCTGGCTGAAGTAGGACTTCTGCTCTGGGTGTGCTACTTTGCCCTAGAGCTGAAAGGCACAACGTGCAGGCTGCTTTCCAAAGGGCGAGTTGGGCCCCACAGCATCTTGCTTCCAGCTCTTTGGGAAGCTAAGAAACAACTCGCTCTGCACAGTGCTCTTACAGCCTAGTGGGAACATCTCTTCCAATGGCCTGTGAAACGCAGTTTCTTTGCAGGCCTGATCTGGCTGAAGTAGGACTTCTGCTCTGGGTGTGCTACTTTGCCATGGAGCTGAAAGGCACAACGTGCAGGCTTCTTTCCAAAGGGCGAGTTGGGCCCCACAGCATCTTGCTTCCAGCTCTTTGGGAAGCTAAGAAACAACTCGCTCTGCACAGTGCTCTTACAGCCTAGTGGGAACATCTCTTCCAAAGGCCTGTGAAATGCAGTTTCTTTGCAGGCCTGATCTGGCTGAAGTAGGACTTCTGCTCTGGGTGTGCTACTTTGCCCTAGAGCTGAAAGGCACAACGTGCAGGCTTCTTTCCAAAGGGCGAGGTGGGCCCCACAGCATCTTGCTTCCAGCTCTTTGGGAAGCTAAGAAACAACTCGCTCTGCACAGTGCTCTTACAGCCTACCGGGAACATCTCTTCCAAAGGCCTGTGAAACGCAGTTTCTTTGCAGGCCTGATCTGGCTGAAGTAGGACTTCTGCTCTGGGTGTGCTACTTTGCCCTAGAGCTGAAAGGCACAACGTGCAGGCTTCTTTCCAAAGGGCGAGTTGGGCCCCACAGCATCTTGCTTCCAGCTCTTTGGGAAGCTAAGAAACAACTCGCTCTGCACAGTGCTCTTACAGCCTACCGGGAACATCTCTTCCAAAGGCCTGTGAAACGCAGTTTCTTTGCAGGCCTGATCTGGCTGAAGTAGGACTTCTGCTCTGGGTGTGCTACTTTGCCCTAGAGCTGAAAGGCACAACGCGCAGGCTTCTTTCCAAAGGGTGAGTTGGGCTCCACAGCATCTTGCTTCCAGCTCTTTGGGAAGCTAAGAAACAACTCGCTCTGCACAGTGCTCTTACAGCCTAGTGGGAACATCTCTTCCAAAGGCCTGTGAAACGCAGTTGCTTTGCAGGCCTGATCTGGCTGAAGTAGGACTTCTGCTCTGGGTGTGCTACTTTGCCCTAGAGCTGAAAGGCACAACGTGCAGGCTGCTTTCCAAAGGGCGAGTTGGGCCCCACAGCATCTTGCTTCCAGCTCTTTGGGAAGCTAAGAAACAACTCGCTCTGCACAGTGCTCTTACAGCCTAGTGGGAACATCTCTTCCAATGGCCTGTGAAACGCAGTTTCTTTGCAGGCCTGATCTGGCTGAAGTAGGACTTCTGCTCTGGGTGTGCTACTTTGCCATGGAGCTGAAAGGCACAACGTGCAGGCTTCTTTCCAAAGGGCGAGTTGGGCCCCACAGCATCTTGCTTCCAGCTCTTTGGGAAGCTAAGAAACAACTCGCTCTGCACAGTGCTCTTACAGCCTAGTGGGAACATCTCTTCCAAAGGCCTGTGAAACGCAGTTTCTTTGCAGGCCTGATCTGGCTGAAGTAGGACTTCTGCTCTGGGTGTGCTACTTTGCCCTAGAGCTGAAAGGCACAACGTGCAGGCTTCTTTCCAAAGGGCGAGTTGGGCCCCACAGCATCTTGCTTCCAGCTCTTTGGGAAGCTAAGAAACAACTCGCTCTGCACAGTGCTCTTACAGCCTACCGGGAACATGTCTTCCAAAGGCCTGTGAAACGCAGTTTCTTTGCAGGCCTGATCTGGCTGAAGTAGGACTTCTGCTCTGGGTGTGCTACTTTGCCCTAGAGCTGAAAGGCACAACGTGCAGGCTTCTTTCCAAAGGGCGAGTTGGGCCCCACAGCATCTTGCTTCCAGCTCTTTGGGAAGCTAAGAAACAACTCGCTCTGCACAGTGCTCTTACAGCCTAGTGGGAACATCTCTTCCAAAGGCCTGTGAAACGCAGTTTCTTTGCAGGCCTGATCTGGCTGAAGTAGGACTTCTGCTCTGGGTGTGCTACTTTGCCCTAGAGCTGAAAGGCACAACGTGCAGGCTGCTTTCCAAAGGGCGAGTTGGGCCCCACAGCATCTTGCTTCCAGCTCTTTGGGAAGCTAAGAAACAACTCGCTCTGCACAGTGCTCTTACAGCCTAGTGGGAACATCTCTTCCAAAGGCCTGTGAAACGCAGTTTCTTTGCAGGCCTGATCTGGCTGAAGTAGGACTTCTGCTCTGGGTGTGCTACTTTGCCCTAGAGCTGAAAGGCACAACGTGCAGGCTTCTTTCCAAAGGGCGAGTTGGGCCCCACAGCATCTTGCTTCCAGCTCTTTGGGAAGCTAAGAAACAACTCGCTCTGCACAGTGCTCTTACAGCCTAGTGGGAACATCTCTTCCAAAGGCCTGTGAAACGCAGTTTCTTTGCAGGCCTGATCTGGCTGAAGTAGGACTTCTGCTCTGGGTGTGCTACTTTGCCCTAGAGCTGAAAGGCACAACGTGCAGGCTTCTTTCCAAAGGGCGAGTTGGGCCCCACAGCATCTTGCTTCCAGCTCTTTGGGAAGCTAAGAAACAACTCGCTCTGCACAGTGCTCTTACAGCCTAGTGGGAACATCTCTTCCAAAGGCCTGTGAAACGCAGTTTCTTTGCAGGCCTGATCTGGCTGAAGTAGGACTTCTGCTCTGGGTGTGCTACTTTGCCCTAGAGCTGAAATGCACAACGCGCAGACTTCTTTCCAAAGGGCGAGTTGGGCCCCACAGCATCTTGCTTCCAGCTCTTTGGGAAGCTAAGAAACAACTCGCTCTGCACAGTGCTCTTACAGCCTACCGGGAACATGTCTTCCGAAGGCCTGTGAAACGCAGTTTCTTTGCAGGCCTGATCTGGCTGAAGTAGGACTTCTGCTCTGGGTGTGCTACTTTGCCCTAGAGCTGAAAGGCACAACGTGCAGGCTTCTTTCCAAAGGGCGAGTTGGGCCCCACAGCATCTTGCTTCCAGCTCTTTGGGAAGCTAAGAAACAACTCGCTCTGCACAGTGCTCTTACAGCCTAGTGGGAACATCTCTTCCAAAGGCCTGTGAAACACAGTTTCTTTGCAGGCCTGATCTGGCTGAAGTAGGACTTCTGCTCTGGGTGTGCTACTTTGCCCTAGAGCTGAAAGGCACAACGTGCAGGCTTCTTTCCAAAGGGCGAGTTGGGCCCCACAGCATCTTGCTTCCAGCTCTTTGGGAAGCTAAGAAACAACTCGCTCTGCACAGTGCTCTTACAGCCTAGTGGGAACATCTCTTCCAAAGTCCTGTGAAACGCAGTTTCTTTGCAGGCCTGATCTGGCTGAAGTAGGACTTCTGCTCTGGGTGTGCTACTTTGCCCTAGAGCTGAAAGGCACAACGTGCAGGCTTCTTTCCAAAGGGCGAGTTGGGCCCCACAGCATCTTGCTTCCAGCTCTTTGGGAAGCTAAGAAACAACTCGCTCTGCACAGTGCTCTTACAGCCTAGTGGGAACATCTCTTCCAAAGGCCTGTGAAACGCAGTTTCTTTGCAGGCCTGATCTGGCTGAAGTAGGACTTCTGCTCTGGGTGTGCTACTTTCCCCTAGAGCTGAAATGCACAACGCGCAGACTTCTTTCCAAAGGGCGAGTTGGGCCCCACAGCATCTTGCTTCCAGCTCTTTGGGAAGCTAAGAAACAACTCGCTCTGCACAGTGCTCTTACAGCCTACCGGGAACATGTCTTCCGAAGGCCTGTGAAACGCAGTTTCTTTGCAGGCCTGATCTGGCTGAAGTAGGACTTCTGCTCTGGGTGTGCTACTTTGCCCTAGAGCTGAAAGGCACAACGTGCAGGCTTCTTTCCAAAGGGCGAGTTGGGCCCCACAGCATCTTGCTTCCAGCTCTTTGGGAAGCTAAGAAACAACTCGCTCTGCACAGTGCTCTTACAGCCTAGTGGGAACATCTCTTCCAAAGGCCTGTGAAACACAGTTTCTTTGCAGGCCTGATCTGGCTGAAGTAGGACTTCTGCTCTGGGTGTGCTACTTTGCCCTAGAGCTGAAAGGCACAACGTGCAGGCTTCTTTCCAAAGGGCGAGTTGGGCCCCACAGCATCTTGCTTCCAGCTCTTTGGGAAGCTAAGAAACAACTCGCTCTGCACAGTGCTCTTACAGCCTACCGGGAACATCTCTTCCAAAGGCCTGTGAAACGCAGTTTCTTTGCAGGCCTGATCTGGCTGAAGCAGGACTTCTGCTCTGGGTGTGCTACTTTGCCCTAGAGCTGAAAGGCACAACGTGCAGGCTTCTTTACAAAGGGCGAGTTGGGCCCCACAGCATCTTGCTTCCAGCTCTTTGGGAAGCTAAGAAACAACTCGCTCTGCACAGTGCTCTTACAGCCTACCGGGAACATCTCTTCCAAAGGCCTGTGAAACGCAGTTTCTTTGCAGGCCTGATCTGGCTGAAGTAGGACTTCTGCTCTGGGTGTGCTACTTTGCCCTAGAGCTGAAAGGCACAACGTGCAGGCTTCTTTCCAAAGGGCGAGTTGGGCCCCACAGCATCTTGCTTCCAGCTCTTTGGGAAGCTAAGAAACAACTCGCTCTGCACAGTGCTCTTACAGCCTACCGGGAACATCTCTTCCAAAGGCCTGTGAAACGCAGTTTCTTTGCAGGCCTGATCTGGCTGAAGTAGGACTTCTGCTCTGGGTGTGCTACTTTGCCCTAGAGCTGAAAGGCACAACGTGCAGGCTTCTTTCCAAAGGGCGAGTTGGGCCCCACAGCATCTTGCTTCCAGCTCTTTGGGAAGCTAAGAAACAACTCGCTCTGCACAGTGCTCTTACAGCCTAGTGGGAACATCTCTTCCAAAGGCCTGTGAAACGCAGTTTCTTTGCAGGCCTGATCTGGCTGAAGTAGGACTTCTGCTCTGGGTGTGCTACTTTGCCATGGAGCTGAAAGGCACAACGTGCAGGCTTCTTTCCAAAGGGCGAGTTGGGCCCCACAGCATCTTGCTTCCAGCTCTTTGGGAAGCTAAGAAACAACTCGCTCTGCACAGTGCTCTTACAGCCTAGTGGGAACATCTCTTCCAAAGGCCTGTGAAACGCAGTTTCTTTGCAGGCCTGATCTGGCTGAAGTAGGACTTCTGCTCTGGGTGTGCTACTTTGCCCTAGAGCTGAAAGGCACAACGCGCAGGCTTCTTTCCAAAGGGTGAGTTGGGCTCCACAGCATCTTGCTTCCAGCTCTTTGGGAAGCTAAGAAACAACTCGCTCTGCACAGTGCTCTTACAGCCTAGTGGGAACATCTCTTCCAAAGGCCTGTGAAACGCAGTTGCTTTGCAGGCCTGATCTGGCTGAAGTAGGACTTCTGCTCTGGGTGTGCTACTTTGCCCTAGAGCTGAAAGGCACAACGTGCAGGCTGCTTTCCAAAGGGCGAGTTGGGCCCCACAGCATCTTGCTTCCAGCTCTTTGGGAAGCTAAGAAACAACTCGCTCTCCACAGTGCTCTTACAGCCTAGTGGGAACATCTCTTCCAATGGCCTGTGAAACGCAGTTTCTTTGCAGGCCTGATCTGGCTGAAGTAGGACTTCTGCTCTGGGTGTGCTACTTTGCCATGGAGCTGAAAGGCACAACGTGCAGGCTTCTTTCCAAAGGGCGAGTTGGGCCCCACAGCATCTTGCTTCCAGCTCTTTGGGAAGCTAAGAAACAACTCGCTCTGCACAGTGCTCTTACAGCCTAGTGGGAACATCTCTTCCAAAGGCCTGTGAAATGCAGTTTCTTTGCAGGCCTGATCTGGCTGAAGTAGGACTTCTGCTCTGGGTGTGCTACTTTGCCCTAGAGCTGAAAGGCACAACGTGCAGGCTTCTTTCCAAAGGGCGAGGTGGGCCCCACAGCATCTTGCTTCCAGCTCTTTGGGAAGCTAAGAAACAACTCGCTCTGCACAGTGCTCTTACAGCCTACCGGGAACATCTCTTCCAAAGGCCTGTGAAACGCAGTTTCTTTGCAGGCCTGATCTGGCTGAAGTAGGACTTCTGCTCTGGGTGTGCTACTTTGCCCTAGAGCTGAAAGGCACAACGTGCAGGCTTCTTTCCAAAGGGCGAGTTGGGCCCCACAGCATCTTGCTTCCAGCTCTTTGGGAAGCTAAGAAACAACTCGCTCTGCACAGTGCTCTTACAGCCTACCGGGAACATCTCTTCCAAAGGCCTGTGAAACGCAGTTTCTTTGCAGGCCTGATCTGGCTGAAGTAGGACTTCTGCTCTGGGTGTGCTACTTTGCCCTAGAGCTGAAAGGCACAACGTGCAGGCTTCTTTCCAAAGGGCGAGTTGGGCCCCACAGCATCTTGCTTCCAGCTCTTTGGGAAGCTAAGAAACAACTCGCTCTGCACAGTGCTCTTACAGCCTACCGGGAACATCTCTTCCAAAGGCCTGTGAAACGCAGTTTCTTTGCAGGCCTGATCTGGCTGAAGTAGGACTTCTGCTCTGGGTGTGCTACTTTGCCCTAGAGCTGAAAGGCACAACGTGCAGGCTTCTTTCCAAAGGGCGAGTTGGGCCCCACAGCATCTTGCTTCCAGCTCTTTGGGAAGCTAAGAAACAACTCGCTCTGCACAGTGCTCTTACAGCCTACCGGGAACATCTCTTCCAAAGGCCTGTGAAACGCAGTTTCTTTGCAGGCCTGATCTGGCTGAAGTAGGACTTCTGCTCTGGGTGTGCTACTTTGCCCTAGAGCTGAAAGGCACAACGTGCAGGCTTCTTTCCAAAGGGCGAGTTGGGCCCCACAGCATCTTGCTTCCAGCTCTTTGGGAAGCTAAGAAACAACTCGCTCTGCACAGTGCTCTTACAGCCTACCGGGAACATCTCTTCCAAAGGCCTGTGAAACGCAGTTTCTTTGCAGGCCTGATCTGGCTGAAGTAGGACTTCTGCTCTGGGTGTGCTACTTTGCCCTAGAGCTGAAAGGCACAACGTGCAGGCTTCTTTCCAAAGGGCGAGTTGGGCCCCACAGCATCTTGCTTCCAGCTCTTTGGGAAGCTAAGAAACAACTCGCTCTGCACAGTGCTCTTACAGCCTACCGGGAACATGTCTTCCAAAGGCCTGTGAAACGCAGTTTCTTTGCAGGCCTGATCTGGCTGAAGTAGGACTTCTGCTCTGGGTGTGCTACTTTGCCCTAGAGCTGAAAGGCACAACGTGCAGGCTTCTTTCCAAAGGGCGAGTTGGGCCCCACAGCATCTTGCTTCCAGCTCTTTGGGAAGCTAAGAAACAACTCGCTCTGCACAGTGCTCTTACAGCCTAGTGGGAACATCTCTTCCAAAGGCCTGTGAAACGCAGTTTCTTTGCAGGCCTGATCTGGCTGAAGTAGGACTTCTGCTCTGGGTGTGCTACTTTGCCCTAGAGCTGAAATGCACAACGCGCAGACTTCTTTCCAAAGGGCGAGTTGGGCCCCACAGCATCTTGCTTCCAGCTCTTTGGGAAGCTAAGAAACAACTCGCTCTGCACAGTGCTCTTACAGCCTAGTGGGAACATCTCTTCCAAAGGCAAGTGAAACGCAGTTTCTTTGCAGGCCTGATCTGGCTGAAGTAGGACTTCTGCTCTGGGTGTGCTATTTTGCCCTAGAGCTGAAAGGCACAACGTGCAGGCTTCTTTCCAAAGGGCGAGTTGGGCCCCACAGCATCTTGCTTCCAGCTCTTTGGGAAGCTAAGAAACAACTCGCTCTGCACAGTGCTCTTACAGCCTACCGGGAACATGTCTTCCAAAGGCCTGTGAAACGCAGTTTCTTTGCAGGCCTGATCTGGCTGAAGTAGGACTTCTGCTCTGGGTGTGCTACTTTGCCCTAGAGCTGAAAGGCACAACGTGCAGGCTTCTTTCCAAAGGGCGAGTTGGGCCCCACAGCATCTTGCTTCCAGCTCTTTGGGAAGCTAAGAAACAACTCGCTCTGCACAGTGCTCTTACAGCCTAGTGGGAACATCTCTTCCAAAGGCCTGTGAAACACAGTTTCTTTGCAGGCCTGATCTGGCTGAAGTAGGACTTCTGCTCTGGGTGTGCTACTTTGCCCTAGAGCTGAAAGGCACAACGTGCAGGCTTCTTTCCAAAGGGCGAGTTGGGCCCCACAGCATCTTGCTTCCAGCTCTTTGGGAAGCTAAGAAACAACTCGCTCTGCACAGTGCTCTTACAGCCTAGTGGGAACATCTCTTCCAAAGGCCTGTGAAACGCAGTTTCTTTGCAGGCCTGATCTGGCTGAAGTAGGACTTCTGCTCTGGGTGTGCTACTTTGCCCTAGAGCTGAAAGGCACAACGTGCAGGCTTCTTTCCAAAGGGCGAGTTGGGCCCCACAGCATCTTGCTTCCAGCTCTTTGGGAAGCTAAGAAACAACTCGCTCTGCACAGTGCTCTTACAGCCTACCGGGAACATCTCTTCCAAAGGCCTGTGAAACGCAGTTTCTTTGCAGGCCTGATCTGGCTGAAGTAGGACTTCTGCTCTGGGTGTGCTACTTTGCCCTAGAGCTGAAAGGCACAACGTGCAGGCTTCTTTCCAAAGGGCGAGTTGGGCCCCACAGCATCTTGCTTCCAGCTCTTTGGGAAGCTAAGAAACAACTCGCTCTGCACAGTGCTCTTACAGCCTACCGGGAACATCTCTTCCAAAGGCCTGTGAAACGCAGTTTCTTTGCAGGCCTGATCTGGCTGAAGTAGGACTTCTGCTCTGGGTGTGCTACTTTGCCCTAGAGCTGAAATGCACAACGCGCAGACTTCTTTCCAAAGGGCGAGTTGGGCCCACAGCATCTTGCTTCCAGCTCTTTGGGAAGCTAAGAAACAACTCGCTCTGCACAGTGCTCTTACAGCCTAGTGGGAACATCTCTTCCAAAGGCCAGTGAAACGCAGTTTCTTTGCAGGCCTGATCTGGCTGAAGTAGGACTTCTGCTCTGGGTGTGCTACTTTGCCCTAGAGCTGAAAGGCACAACGTGCAGGCTTCTTTCCAAAGGGCGAGTTGGGCCCCACAGCATCTTGCTTCCAGCTCTTTGGGAAGCTAAGAAACAACTCGCTCTGCACAGTGCTCTTACAGCCTAGTGGGAACATCTCTTCCAAAGGCCTGTGAAACGCAGTTTCTTTGCAGGCCTGATCTGGCTGAAGTAGGACTTCTGCTCTGGGTGTGCTACTTTGCCATGGAGCTGAAAGGCACAACGTGCAGGCTTCTTTCCAAAGGGCGAGTTGGGCCCCACAGCATCTTGCTTCCAGCTCTTTGGGAAGCTAAGAAACAACTCGCTCTGCACAGTGCTCTTACAGCCTAGTGGGAACATCTCTTCCAAAGGCCTGTGAAACGCAGTTTCTTTGCAGGCCTGATCTGGCTGAAGTAGGACTTCTGCTCTGGGTGTGCTACTTTGCCCTAGAGCTGAAAGGCAAAACGTGCAGGCTGCTTTCCAAAGGGCGAGTTGGGCCCCACAGCATCTTGCTTCCAGCTCTTTGGGAAGCTAAGAAACAACTCGCTCTGCACAGTGCTCTTACAGCCTAGTGGGAACATCTCTTCCAAAGGCCTGTGAAACGCAGTTTCTTTGCAGGCCTGATCTGGCTGAAGTAGGACTTCTGCTCTGGGTGTGCTACTTTGCCCTAGAGCTGAAAGGCACAACGTGCAGGCTTCTTTCCAAAGGGCGAGTTGGGCCCCACAGCATCTTGCTTCCAGCTCTTTGGGAAGCTAAGAAACAACTCGCTCTGCACAGTGCTCTTACAGCCTACCGGGAACATCTCTTCCAAAGGCCTGTGAAACGCAGTTTCTTTGCAGGCCTGATCTGGCTGAAGTAGGACTTCTGCTCTGGGTGTGCTACTTTGCCCTAGAGCTGAAAGGCACAACGTGCAGGCTCCTTTCCAAAGGGCGAGTTGGGCCCCACAGCATCTTGCTTCCAGCTCTTTGGGAAGCTAAGAAACAACTCGCTCTGCACAGTGCTCTTACAGCCTAGTGGGAACATCTCTTCCAAAGGCCTGTGAAACGCAGTTTCTTTGCAGGCCTGATCTGGCTGAAGTAGGACTTCTGCTCTGGGTGTGCTACTTTGCCCTAGAGCTGAAAGGCACAACGTGCAGGCTTCTTTCCAAAGGGCGAGTTGGGCCCCACAGCATCTTGCTTCCAGCTCTTTGGGAAGCTAAGAAACAATTCGCTCTGCACAGTGCTCTTACAGCCTAGTGGGAACATCTCTTCCAAAGGCCTGTGAAATGCAGTTTCTTTGCAGGCCTGATCTGGCTGAAGTAGGACTTCTGCTCTGGGTGTGCTACTTTGCCCTAGAGCTGAAAGGCACAACGCGCAGGCTTCTTTCCAAAGGGTGAGTTGGGCCCCACAGCATCTTGCTTCCAGCTCTTTGGGAAGCTAAGAAACAACTCGCTCTGCACAGTGCTCTTACAGCCTAGTGGGAACATCTCTTCCAAAGGCCTGTGAAACGCAGTTTCTTTGCAGGCCTGATCTGGCTGAAGTAGGACTTCTGCTCTGGGTGTGCTACTTTGCCCTAGAGCTGAAAGGCACAACGTGCAGGCTTCTTTCCAAAGGGCGAGTTGGGCCCCACAGCATCTTGCTTCCAGCTCTTTGGGAAGCTAAGAAACAACTCGCTCTGCACAGTGCTCTTACAGCCTAGTGGGAACATCTCTTCCAAAGGCCTGTGAAACGCAGTTTCTTTGCAGGCCTGATCTGGCTGAAGTAGGACTTCTGCTCTGGGTGTGCTACTTTGCCCTAGAGCTGAAAGGCACAACGTGCAGGCTTCTTTCCAAAGGGCGAGTTGGGCCCCACAGCATCTTGCTTCCAGCTCTTTGGGAAGCTAAGAAACAACTCGCTCTGCACAGTGCTCTTACAGCCTAGTGGGAACATCTCTTCCAAAGGCCTGTGAAACGCAGTTTCTTTGCAGGCCTGATCTGGCTGAAGTAGGACTTCTGCTCTGGGTGTGCTACTTTGCCCTAGAGCTGAAATGCACAACGCGCAGACTTCTTTCCAAAGGGCGAGTTGGGCCCCACAGCATCTTGCTTCCAGCTCTTTGGGAAGCTAAGAAACAACTCGCTCTGCACAGTGCTCTTACAGCCTACCGGGAACATGTCTTCCGAAGGCCTGTGAAACGCAGTTTCTTTGCAGGCCTGATCTGGCTGAAGTAGGACTTCTGCTCTGGGTGTGCTACTTTGCCCTAGAGCTGAAAGGCACAACGTGCAGGCTTCTTTCCAAAGGGCGAGTTGGGCCCCACAGCATCTTGCTTCCAGCTCTTTGGGAAGCTAAGAAACAACTCGCTCTGCACAGTGCTCTTACAGCCTAGTGGGAACATCTCTTCCAAAGGCCTGTGAAACACAGTTTCTTTGCAGGCCTGATCTGGCTGAAGTAGGACTTCTGCTCTGGGTGTGCTACTTTGCCCTAGAGCTGAAAGGCACAACGTGCAGGCTTCTTTCCAAAGGGCGAGTTGGGCCCCACAGCATCTTGCTTCCAGCTCTTTGGGAAGCTAAGAAACAACTCGCTCTGCACAGTGCTCTTACAGCCTAGTGGGAACATCTCTTCCAAAGGCCTGTGAAACGCAGTTTCTTTGCAGGCCTGATCTGGCTGAAGTAGGACTTCTGCTCTGGGTGTGCTACTTTGCCCTAGAGCTGAAAGGCACAACGTGCAGGCTTCTTTCCAAAGGGCGAGTTGGGCCCCACAGCATCTTGCTTCCAGCTCTTTGGGAAGCTAAGAAACAACTCGCTCTGCACAGTGCTCTTACAGCCTAGTGGGAACATCTCTTCCAAAGGCCTGTGAAACGCAGTTTCTTTGCAGGCCTGATCTGGCTGAAGTAGGACTTCTGCTCTGGGTGTGCTACTTTGCCCTAGAGCTGAAATGCACAACGCGCAGACTTCTTTCCAAAGGGCGAGTTGGGCCCCACAGCATCTTGCTTCCAGCTCTTTGGGAAGCTAAGAAACAACTCGCTCTGCACAGTGCTCTTACAGCCTACCGGGAACATGTCTTCCGAAGGCCTGTGAAACGCAGTTTCTTTGCAGGCCTGATCTGGCTGAAGTAGGACTTCTGCTCTGGGTGTGCTACTTTGCCCTAGAGCTGAAAGGCACAACGTGCAGGCTTCTTTCCAAAGGGCGAGTTGGGCCCCACAGCATCTTGCTTCCAGCTCTTTGGGAAGCTAAGAAACAACTCGCTCTGCACAGTGCTCTTACAGCCTAGTGGGAACATCTCTTCCAAAGGCCTGTGAAACACAGTTTCTTTGCAGGCCTGATCTAGCTGAAGTAGGACTTCTGCTCTGGGTGTGCTACTTTGCCCTAGAGCTGAAAGGCACAACGTGCAGGCTTCTTTCCAAAGGGCGAGTTGGGCCCCACAGCATCTTGCTTCCAGCTCTTTGGGAAGCTAAGAAACAACTCGCTCTGCACAGTGCTCTTACAGCCTACCGGGAACATCTCTTCCAAAGGCCTGTGAAACGCAGTTTCTTTGCAGGCCTGATCTGGCTGAAGCAGGACTTCTGCTCTGGGTGTGCTACTTTGCCCTAGAGCTGAAAGGCACAACGTGCAGGCTTCTTTCCAAAGGGCGAGTTGGGCCCCACAGCATCTTGCTTCCAGCTCTTTGGGAAGCTAAGAAACAACTCGCTCTGCACAGTGCTCTTACAGCCTACCGGGAACATCTCTTCCAAAGGCCTGTGAAACGCAGTTTCTTTGCAGGCCTGATCTGGCTGAAGTAGGACTTCTGCTCTGGGTGTGCTACTTTGCCCTAGAGCTGAAAGGCACAACGTGCAGGCTTCTTTCCAAAGGGCGAGTTGGGCCCCACAGCATCTTGCTTCCAGCTCTTTGGGAAGCTAAGAAACAACTCGCTCTGCACAGTGCTCTTACAGCCTACCGGGAACATCTCTTCCAAAGGCCTGTGAAACGCAGTTTCTTTGCAGGCCTGATCTGGCTGAAGTAGGACTTCTGCTCTGGGTGTGCTACTTTGCCCTAGAGCTGAAAGGCACAACGTGCAGGCTTCTTTCCAAAGGGCGAGTTGGGCCCCACAGCATCTTGCTTCCAGCTCTTTGGGAAGCTAAGAAACAACTCGCTCTGCACAGTGCTCTTACAGCCTAGTGGGAACATCTCTTCCAAAGGCCTGTGAAACGCAGTTTCTTTGCAGGCCTGATCTGGCTGAAGTAGGACTTCTGCTCTGGGTGTGCTACTTTGCCATGGAGCTGAAAGGCACAACGTGCAGGCTTCTTTCCAAAGGGCGAGTTGGGCCCCACAGCATCTTGCTTCCAGCTCTTTGGGAAGCTAAGAAACAACTCGCTCTGCACAGTGCTCTTACAGCCTAGTGGGAACATCTCTTCCAAAGGCCTGTGAAACGCAGTTTCTTTGCAGGCCTGATCTGGCTGAAGTAGGACTTCTGCTCTGGGTGTGCTACTTTGCCCTAGAGCTGAAAGGCACAACGCGCAGGCTTCTTTCCAAAGGGTGAGTTGGGCTCCACAGCATGTTGCTTCCAGCTCTTTGGGAAGCTAAGAAACAACTCGCTCTGCACAGTGCTCTTACAGCCTAGTGGGAACATCTCTTCCAAAGGCCTGTGAAACGCAGTTTCTTTGCAGGCCTGATCTGGCTGAAGTAGGACTTCTGCTCTGGGTGTGCTACTTTGCCCTAGAGCTGAAAGGCACAACGTGCAGGCTGCTTTCCAAAGGGCGAGTTGGGCCCCACAGCATCTTGCTTCCAGCTCTTTGGGAAGCTAAGAAACAACTCGCTCTGCACAGTGCTCTTACAGCCTAGTGGGAACATCTCTTCCAATGGCCTGTGAAACGCAGTTTCTTTGCAGGCCTGATCTGGCTGAAGTAGGACTTCTGCTCTGGGTGTGCTACTTTGCCATGGAGCTGAAAGGCACAACGTGCAGGCTTCTTTCCAAAGGGCGAGTTGGGCCCCACAGCATCTTGCTTCCAGCTCTTTGGGAAGCTAAGAAACAACTCGCTCTGCACAGTGCTCTTACAGCCTAGTGGGAACATCTCTTCCAAAGGCCTGTGAAATGCAGTTTCTTTGCAGGCCTGATCTGGCTGAAGTAGGACTTCTGCTCTGGGTGTGCTACTTTGCCCTAGAGCTGAAAGGCACAACGTGCAGGCTTCTTTCCAAAGGGCGAGGTGGGCCCCACAGCATCTTGCTTCCAGCTCTTTGGGAAGCTAAGAAACAACTCGCTCTGCACAGTGCTCTTACAGCCTACCGGGAACATCTCTTCCAAAGGCCTGTGAAACGCAGTTTCTTTGCAGGCCTGATCTGGCTGAAGTAGGACTTCTGCTCTGGGTGTGCTACTTTGCCCTAGAGCTGAAAGGCACAACGTGCAGGCTTCTTTCCAAAGGGCGAGTTGGGCCCCACAGCATCTTGCTTCCAGCTCTTTGGGAAGCTAAGAAACAACTCGCTCTGCACAGTGCTCTTACAGCCTACCGGGAACATCTCTTCCAAAGGCCTGTGAAACGCAGTTTCTTTGCAGGCCTGATCTGGCTGAAGTAGGACTTCTGCTCTGGGTGTGCTACTTTGCCCTAGAGCTGAAAGGCACAACGCGCAGGCTTCTTTCCAAAGGGTGAGTTGGGCTCCACAGCATCTTGCTTCCAGCTCTTTGGGAAGCTAAGAAACAACTCGCTCTGCACAGTGCTCTTACAGCCTAGTGGGAACATCTCTTCCAAAGGCCTGTGAAACGCAGTTGCTTTGCAGGCCTGATCTGGCTGAAGTAGGACTTCTGCTCTGGGTGTGCTACTTTGCCCTAGAGCTGAAAGGCACAACGTGCAGGCTGCTTTCCAAAGGGCGAGTTGGGCCCCACAGCATCTTGCTTCCAGCTCTTTGGGAAGCTAAGAAACAACTCGCTCTGCACAGTGCTCTTACAGCCTAGTGGGAACATCTCTTCCAATGGCCTGTGAAACGCAGTTTCTTTGCAGGCCTGATCTGGCTGAAGTAGGACTTCTGCTCTGGGTGTGCTACTTTGCCATGGAGCTGAAAGGCACAACGTGCAGGCTTCTTTCCAAAGGGCGAGTTGGGCCCCACAGCATCTTGCTTCCAGCTCTTTGGGAAGCTAAGAAACAACTCGCTCTGCACAGTGCTCTTACAGCCTAGTGGGAACATCTCTTCCAAAGGCCTGTGAAATGCAGTTTCTTTGCAGGCCTGATCTGGCTGAAGTAGGACTTCTGCTCTGGGTGTGCTACTTTGCCCTAGAGCTGAAAGGCACAACGTGCAGGCTTCTTTCCAAAGGGCGAGGTGGGCCCCACAGCATCTTGCTTCCAGCTCTTTGGGAAGCTAAGAAACAACTCGCTCTGCACAGTGCTCTTACAGCCTACCGGGAACATCTCTTCCAAAGGCCTGTGAAACGCAGTTTCTTTGCAGGCCTGATCTGGCTGAAGTAGGACTTCTGCTCTGGGTGTGCTACTTTGCCCTAGAGCTGAAAGGCACAACGTGCAGGCTTCTTTCCAAAGGGCGAGTTGGGCCCCACAGCATCTTGCTTCCAGCTCTTTGGGAAGCTAAGAAACAACTCGCTCTGCACAGTGCTCTTACAGCCTACCGGGAACATCTCTTCCAAAGGCCTGTGAAACGCAGTTTCTTTGCAGGCCTGATCTGGCTGAAGTAGGACTTCTGCTCTGGGTGTGCTACTTTGCCCTAGAGCTGAAAGGCACAACGTGCAGGCTTCTTTCCAAAGGGCGAGTTGGGCCCCACAGCATCTTGCTTCCAGCTCTTTGGGAAGCTAAGAAACAACTCGCTCTGCACAGTGCTCTTACAGCCTAGTGGGAACATCTCTTCCAAAGGCCTGTGAAACGCAGTTTCTTTGCAGGCCTGATCTGGCTGAAGTAGGACTTCTGCTCTGGGTGTGCTACTTTGCCCTAGAGCTGAAAGGCACAACGTGCAGGCTTCTTTCCAAAGGGCGAGTTGGGCCCCACAGCATCTTGCTTCCAGCTCTTTGGGAAGCTAAGAAACAACTCGCTCTGCACAGTGCTCTTACAGCCTACCGGGAACATCTCTTCCAAAGGCCTGTGAAACGCAGTTTCTTTGCAGGCCTGATCTGGCTGAAGTAGGACTTCTGCTCTGGGTGTGCTACTTTGCCCTAGAGCTGAAAGGCACAACGTGCAGGCTTCTTTCCAAAGGGCGAGTTGGGCCCCACAGCATCTTGCTTCCAGCTCTTTGGGAAGCTAAGAAACAACTCGCTCTGCACAGTGCTCTTACAGCCTAGTGGGAACATCTCTTCCAAAGGCCTGTGAAACGCAGTTTCTTTGCAGGCCTGATCTGGCTGAAGTAGGACTTCTGCTCTGGGTGTGCTACTTTGCCCTAGAGCTGAAAGGCACAACGTGCAGGCTTCTTTCCAAAGGGCGAGTTGGGCCCCACAGCATCTTGCTTCCAGCTCTTTGGGAAGCTAAGAAACAACTCGCTCTGCACAGTGCTCTTACAGCCTAGTGGGAACATCTCTTCCAAAGGCCTGTGAAATGCAGTTTCTTTGCAGGCCTGATCTGGCTGAAGTAGGACTTCTGCTCTGGGTGTGCTACTTTGCCCTAGAGCTGAAAGGCACAACGCGCAGGCTTCTTTCCAAAGGGTGAGTTGGGCCCCACAGCATCTTGCTTCCAGCTCTTTGGGAAGCTAAGAAACAACTCGCTCTGCACAGTGCTCTTACAGCCTACCGGGAACATCTCTTCCAAAGGCCTGTGAAACGCAGTTTCTTTGCAGGCCTGATCTGGCTGAAGTAGGACTTCTGCTCTGGGTGTGCTACTTTGCCCTAGAGCTGAAAGGCACAACGTGCAGGCTTCTTTCCAAAGGGCGAGTTGGGCCCCACAGCATCTTGCTTCCAGCTCTTTGGGAAGCTAAGAAACAACTCGCTCTGCACAGTGCTCTTACAGCCTACCGGGAACATCTCTTCCAAAGGCCTGTGAAACGCAGTTTCTTTGCAGGCCTGATCTGGCTGAAGTAGGACTTCTGCTCTGGGTGTGCTACTTTGCCCTAGAGCTGAAAGGCACAACGTGCAGGCTTCTTTCCAAAGGGCGAGTTGGGCCCCACAGCATCTTGCTTCCAGCTCTTTGGGAAGCTAAGAAACAACTCGCTCTGCACAGTGCTCTTACAGCCTAGTGGGAACATCTCTTCCAAAGGCCTGTGAAACGCAGTTTCTTTGCAGGCCTGATCTGGCTGAAGTAGGACTTCTGCTCTGGGTGTGCTACTTTGCCCTAGAGCTGAAAGGCACAACGTGCAGGCTTCTTTCCAAAGGGCGAGTTGGGCCCCACAGCATCTTGCTTCCAGCTCTTTGGGAAGCTAAGAAACAACTCGCTCTGCACAGTGCTCTTACAGCCTAGTGGGAACATCTCTTCCAAAGGCCTGTGAAACGCAGTTTCTTTGCAGGCCTGATCTGGCTGAAGTAGGACTTCTGCTCTGGGTTTGCTACTTTGCCCTAGAGCTGAAATGCACAACGCGCAGACTTCTTTCCAAAGGGCGAGTTGGGCCCCACAGCATCTTGCTTCCAGCTCTTTGGGAAGCTAAGAAACAACTCGCTCTGCACAGTGCTCTTACAGCCTACCGGGAACATGTCTTCCGAAGGCCTGTGAAACGCAGTTTCTTTGCAGGCCTGATCTGGCTGAAGTAGGACTTCTGCTCTGGGTGTGCTACTTTGCCCTAGAGCTGAAAGGCACAACGTGCAGGCTTCTTTCCAAAGGGCGAGTTGGGCCCCACAGCATCTTGCTTCCAGCTCTTTGGGAAGCTAAGAAACAACTCGCTCTGCACAGTGCTCTTACAGCCTACCGGGAGCATGTCTTCCGAAGGCCTGTGAAACGCAGTTTCTTTGCAGGCCTGATCTGGCTGAAGTAGGACTTCTGCTCTGGGTGTGCTACTTTGCCCTAGAGCTGAAAGGCACAACGTGCAGGCTTCTTTCCAAAGGGCGAGTTGGGCCCCACAGCATCTTGCTTCCAGCTCTTTGGGAAGCTAAGAAACAACTCGCTCTGCACAGTGCTCTTACAGCCTAGTGGGAACATCTCTTCCAAAGGCCTGTGAAATGCAGTTTCTTTGCAGGCCTGATCTGGCTGAAGTAGGACTTCTGCTCTGGGTGTGCTACTTTGCCCTAGAGCTGAAAGGCACAACGTGCAGGCTTCTTTCCAAAGGGCGAGTTGGGCCCCACAGCATCTTGCTTCCAGCTCTTTGGGAAGCTAAGAAACAACTCGCTCTGCACAGTGCTCTTACAGCCTACCGGGAACATCTCTTCCAAAGGCCTGTGAAACGCAGTTTCTTTGCAGGCCTGATCTGGCTGAAGTAGGACTTCTGCTCTGGGTGTGCTACTTTGCCCTAGAGCTGAAAGGCACAACGTGCAGGCTTCTTTCCAAAGGGCGAGTTGGGCCCCACAGCATCTTGCTTCCAGCTCTTTGGGAAGCTAAGAAACAACTCGCTCTGCACAGTGCTCTTACAGCCTAGTGGGAACATCTCTTCCAAAGGCCTGTGAAACGCAGTTTCTTTGCAGGCCTGATCTGGCTGAAGTAGGACTTCTGCTCTGGGTGTGCTACTTTGCCCTAGAGCTGAAAGGCACAACGTGCAGGCTTCTTTCCAAAGGGCGAGTTGGGCCCCACAGCATCTTGCTTCCAGCTCTTTGGGAAGCTAAGAAACAACTCGCTCTGCACAGTGCTCTTACAGCCTACCGGGAACATCTCTTCCAAAGGCCTGTGAAACGCAGTTTCTTTGCAGGCCTGATCTGGCTGAAGTAGGACTTCTGCTCTGGGTGTGCTACTTTGCCCTAGAGCTGAAAGGCACAACGTGCAGGCTTCTTTCCAAAGGGCGAGTTGGGCCCCACAGCATCTTGCTTCCAGCTCTTTGGGAAGCTAAGAAACAACTCGCTCTGCACAGTGCCCTTACAGCCTACCGGGAACATCTCTTCCAAAGGCCTGTGAAACGCAGTTTCTTTGCAGGCCTGATCTGGCTGAAGTAGGACTTCTGCTCTGGGTGTGCTACTTTGCCCTAGAGCTGAAAGGCACAACGTGCAGGCTTCTTTCCAAAGGGCGAGTTGGTCCCCACAGCATCTTGCTTCCAGCTCTTTGGGAAGCTAAGAAACAACTCGCTCTGCACAGTGCTCTTACAGCCTAGTGGGAACATCTCTTCCAAAGGCCTGTGAAACGCAGTTTCTTTGCAGGCCTGATCTGGCTGAAGTAGGACTTCTGCTCTGGGTGTGCTACTTTGCCCTAGAGCTGAAATGCACAACGCGCAGACTTCTTTCCAAAGGGCGAGTTGGGCCCCACAGCATCTTGCTTCCAGCTCTTTGGGAAGCTAAGAAACAACTCGCTCTGCACAGTGCTCTTACAGCCTACCGGGAACATGTCTTCCGAAGGCCTGCGAAACGCAGTTTCTTTGCAGGCCTGATCTGGCTGAAGTAGGACTTCTGCTCTGGGTGTGCTACTTTGCCCTAGAGCTGAAAGGCACAACGTGCAGGCTTCTTTCCAAAGGGCGAGTTGGGCCCCACAGCATCTTGCTTCCAGCTCTTTGGGAAGCTAAGAAACAACTCGCTCTGCACAGTGCTCTTACAGCCTACCGGGAGCATGTCTTCCGAAGGCCTGTGAAACGCAGTTTCTTTGCAGGCCTGATCTGGCTGAAGTAGGACTTCTGCTCTGGGTGTGCTACTTTGCCCTAGAGCTGAAAGGCACAACGTGCAGGCTTCTTTCCAAAGGGCGAGTTGGGCCCCACAGCATCTTGCTTCCAGCTCTTTGGGAAGCTAAGAAACAACTCGCTCTGCACAGTGCTCTTACAGCCTAGTGGGAACATCTCTTCCAAAGGCCTGTGAAATGCAGTTTCTTTGCAGGCCTGATCTGGCTGAAGTAGGACTTCTGCTCTGGGTGTGCTACTTTGCCCTAGAGCTGAAAGGCACAACGTGCAGGCTTCTTTCCAAAGGGCGAGGTGGGCCCCACAGCATCTTGCTTCCAGCTCTTTGGGAAGCTAAGAAACAACTCGCTCTGCACAGTGCTCTTACAGCCTACCGGGAACATCTCTTCCAAAGGCCTGTGAAACGCAGTTTCTTTGCAGGCCTGATCTGGCTGAAGTAGGACTTCTGCTCTGGGTGTGCTACTTTGCCCTAGAGCTGAAAGGCACAACGTGCAGGCTTCTTTCCAAAGGGCGAGTTGGGCCCCACAGCATCTTGCTTCCAGCTCTTTGGGAAGCTAAGAAACAACTCGCTCTGCACAGTGCTCTTACAGCCTACCGGGAACATCTCTTCCAAAGGCCTGTGAAACGCAGTTTCTTTGCAGGCCTGATCTGGCTGAAGTAGGACTTCTGCTCTGGGTGTGCTACTTTGCCCTAGAGCTGAAAGGCACAACGCGCAGGCTTCTTTCCAAAGGGTGAGTTGGGCTCCACAGCATCTTGCTTCCAGCTCTTTGGGAAGCTAAGAAACAACTCGCTCTGCACAGTGCTCTTACAGCCTAGTGGGAACATCTCTTCCAAAGGCCTGTGAAACGCAGTTGCTTTGCAGGCCTGATCTGGCTGAAGTAGGACTTCTGCTCTGGGTGTGCTACTTTGCCCTAGAGCTGAAAGGCACAACGTGCAGGCTGCTTTCCAAAGGGCGAGTTGGGCCCCACAGCATCTTGCTTCCAGCTCTTTGGGAAGCTAAGAAACAACTCGCTCTGCACAGTGCTCTTACAGCCTAGTGGGAACATCTCTTCCAAAGGCCTGTGAAACGCAGTTTCTTTGCAGGCCTGATCTGGCTGAAGTAGGACTTCTGCTCTGGGTGTGCTACTTTGCCATGGAGCTGAAAGGCACAACGTGCAGGCTTCTTTCCAAAGGGCGAGTTGGGCCCCACAGCATCTTGCTTCCAGCTCTTTGGGAAGCTAAGAAACAACTCGCTCTGCACAGTGCTCTTACAGCCTAGTGGGAACATCTCTTCCAAAGGCCTGTGAAATGCAGTTTCTTTGCAGGCCTGATCTGGCTGAAGTAGGACTTCTGCTCTGGGTGTGCTACTTTGCCCTAGAGCTGAAAGGCACAACGTGCAGGCTTCTTTCCAAAGGGCGAGGTGGGCCCCACAGCATCTTGCTTCCAGCTCTTTGGGAAGCTAAGAAACAACTCGCTCTGCACAGTGCTCTTACAGCCTACCGGGAACATCTCTTCCAAAGGCCTGTGAAACGCAGTTTCTTTGCAGGCCTGATCTGGCTGAAGTAGGACTTCTGCTCTGGGTGTGCTACTTTGCCCTAGAGCTGAAAGGCACAACGTGCAGGCTTCTTTCCAAAGGGCGAGTTGGGCCCCACAGCATCTTGCTTCCAGCTCTTTGGGAAGCTAAGAAACAACTCGCTCTGCACAGTGCTCTTACAGCCTACCGGGAACATCTCTTCCAAAGGCCTGTGAAACGCAGTTTCTTTGCAGGCCTGATCTGGCTGAAGTAGGACTTCTGCTCTGGGTGTGCTACTTTGCCCTAGAGCTGAAAGGCACAACGTGCAGGCTTCTTTCCAAAGGGCGAGTTGGGCCCCACAGCATCTTGCTTCCAGCTCTTTGGGAAGCTAAGAAACAACTCGCTCTGCACAGTGCTCTTACAGCCTAGTGGGAACATCTCTTCCAAAGGCCTGTGAAACGCAGTTTCTTTGCAGGCCTGATCTGGCTGAAGTAGGACTTCTGCTCTGGGTGTGCTACTTTGCCCTAGAGCTGAAAGGCACAACGTGCAGGCTTCTTTCCAAAGGGCGAGTTGGGCCCCACAGCATCTTGCTTCCAGCTCTTTGGGAAGCTAAGAAACAACTCGCTCTGCACAGTGCTCTTACAGCCTACCGGGAACATCTCTTCCAAAGGCCTGTGAAACGCAGTTTCTTTGCAGGCCTGATCTGGCTGAAGTAGGACTTCTGCTCTGGGTGTGCTACTTTGCCCTAGAGCTGAAAGGCACAACGTGCAGGCTTCTTTCCAAAGGGCGAGTTGGGCCCCACAGCATCTTGCTTCCAGCTCTTTGGGAAGCTAAGAAACAACTCGCTCTGCACAGTGCTCTTACAGCCTAGTGGGAACATCTCTTCCAAAGGCCTGTGAAACGCAGTTTCTTTGCAGGCCTGATCTGGCTGAAGTAGGACTTCTGCTCTGGGTGTGCTACTTTGCCCTAGAGCTGAAAGGCACAACGTGCAGGCTTCTTTCCAAAGGGCGAGTTGGGCCCCACAGCATCTTGCTTCCAGCTCTTTGGGAAGCTAAGAAACAACTCGCTCTGCACAGTGCTCTTACAGCCTAGTGGGAACATCTCTTCCAAAGGCCTGTGAAATGCAGTTTCTTTGCAGGCCTGATCTGGCTGAAGTAGGACTTCTGCTCTGGGTGTGCTACTTTGCCCTAGAGCTGAAAGGCACAACGCGCAGGCTTCTTTCCAAAGGGTGAGTTGGGCCCCACAGCATCTTGCTTCCAGCTCTTTGGGAAGCTAAGAAACAACTCGCTCTGCACAGTGCTCTTACAGCCTACCGGGAACATCTCTTCCAAAGGCCTGTGAAACGCAGTTTCTTTGCAGGCCTGATCTGGCTGAAGTAGGACTTCTGCTCTGGGTGTGCTACTTTGCCCTAGAGCTGAAAGGCACAACGTGCAGGCTTCTTTCCAAAGGGCGAGTTGGGCCCCACAGCATCTTGCTTCCAGCTCTTTGGGAAGCTAAGAAACAACTCGCTCTGCACAGTGCTCTTACAGCCTACCGGGAACATCTCTTCCAAAGGCCTGTGAAACGCAGTTTCTTTGCAGGCCTGATCTGGCTGAAGTAGGACTTCTGCTCTGGGTGTGCTACTTTGCCCTAGAGCTGAAAGGCACAACGTGCAGGCTTCTTTCCAAAGGGCGAGTTGGGCCCCACAGCATCTTGCTTCCAGCTCTTTGGGAAGCTAAGAAACAACTCGCTCTGCACAGTGCTCTTACAGCCTACCGGGAACATCTCTTCCAAAGGCCTGTGAAACGCAGTTTCTTTGCAGGCCTGATCTGGCTGAAGTAGGACTTCTGCTCTGGGTGTGCTACTTTGCCCTAGAGCTGAAAGGCACAACGTGCAGGCTTCTTTCCAAAGGGCGAGTTGGGCCCCACAGCATCTTGCTTCCAGCTCTTTGGGAAGCTAAGAAACAACTCGCTCTGCACAGTGCTCTTACAGCCTAGTGGGAACATCTCTTCCAAAGGCCTGTGAAACGCAGTTTCTTTGCAGGCCTGATCTGGCTGAAGTAGGACTTCTGCTCTGGGTGTGCTACTTTGCCCTAGAGCTGAAAGGCACAACGTGCAGGCTTCTTTCCAAAGGGCGAGTTGGGCCCCACAGCATCTTGCTTCCAGCTCTTTGGGAAGCTAAGAAACAACTCGCTCTGCACAGTGCTCTTACAGCCTAGTGGGAACATCTCTTCCAAAGGCCTGTGAAACGCAGTTTCTTTGCAGGCCTGATCTGGCTGAAGTAGGACTTCTGCTCTGGGTGTGCTACTTTGCCCTAGAGCTGAAATGCACAACGCGCAGACTTCTTTCCAAAGGGCGAGTTGGGCCCCACAGCATCTTGCTTCCAGCTCTTTGGGAAGCTAAGAAACAACTCGCTCTGCACAGTGCTCTTACAGCCTACCGGGAACATGTCTTCCGAAGGCCTGTGAAACGCAGTTTCTTTGCAGGCCTGATCTGGCTGAAGTAGGACTTCTGCTCTGGGTGTGCTACTTTGCCCTAGAGCTGAAAGGCACAACGTGCAGGCTTCTTTCCAAAGGGCGAGTTGGGCCCCACAGCATCTTGCTTCCAGCTCTTTGGGAAGCTAAGAAACAACTCGCTCTGCACAGTGCTCTTACAGCCTAGTGGGAACATCTCTTCCAAAGGCCTGTGAAACACAGTTTCTTTGCAGGCCTGATCTGGCTGAAGTAGGACTTCTGCTCTGGGTGTGCTACTTTGCCCTAGAGCTGAAAGGCACAACGTGCAGGCTTCTTTCCAAAGGGCGAGTTGGGCCCCACAGCATCTTGCTTCCAGCTCTTTGGGAAGCTAAGAAACAACTCGCTCTGCACAGTGCTCTTACAGCCTACCGGGAACATCTCTTCCAAAGGCCTGTGAAACGCAGTTTCTTTGCAGGCCTGATCTGGCTGAAGCAGGACTTCTGCTCTGGGTGTGCTACTTTGCCCTAGAGCTGAAAGGCACAACGTGCAGGCTTCTTTCCAAAGGGCGAGTTGGGCCCCACAGCATCTTGCTTCCAGCTCTTTGGGAAGCTAAGAAACAACTCGCTCTGCACAGTGCTCTTACAGCCTACCGGGAACATCTCTTCCAAAGGCCTGTGAAACGCAGTTTCTTTGCAGGCCTGATCTGGCTGAAGTAGGACTTCTGCTCTGGGTGTGCTACTTTGCCCTAGAGCTGAAAGGCACAACGTGCAGGCTTCTTTCCAAAGGGCGAGTTGGGCCCCACAGCATCTTGCTTCCAGCTCTTTGGGAAGCTAAGAAACAACTCGCTCTGCACAGTGCTCTTACAGCCTACCGGGAACATCTCTTCCAAAGGCCTGTGAAACGCAGTTTCTTTGCAGGCCTGATCTGGCTGAAGTAGGACTTCTGCTCTGGGTGTGCTACTTTGCCCTAGAGCTGAAAGGCACAACGTGCAGGCTTCTTTCCAAAGGGCGAGTTGGGCCCCACAGCATCTTGCTTCCAGCTCTTTGGGAAGCTAAGAAACAACTCGCTCTGCACAGTGCTCTTACAGCCTAGTGGGAACATCTCTTCCAAAGGCCTGTGAAACGCAGTTTCTTTGCAGGCCTGATCTGGCTGAAGTAGGACTTCTGCTCTGGGTGTGCTACTTTGCCATGGAGCTGAAAGGCACAACGTGCAGGCTTCTTTCCAAAGGGCGAGTTGGGCCCCACAGCATCTTGCTTCCAGCTCTTTGGGAAGCTAAGAAACAACTCGCTCTGCACAGTGCTCTTACAGCCTACCGGGAGCATGTCTTCCGAAGGCCTGTGAAACGCAGTTTCTTTGCAGGCCTGATCTGGCTGAAGTAGGACTTCTGCTCTGGGTGTGCTACTTTGCCCTAGAGCTGAAAGGCACAACGTGCAGGCTTCTTTCCAAAGGGCGAGTTGGGCCCCACAGCATCTTGCTTCCAGCTCTTTGGGAAGCTAAGAAACAACTCGCTCTGCACAGTGCTCTTACAGCCTAGTGGGAACATCTCTTCCAAAGGCCTGTGAAATGCAGTTTCTTTGCAGGCCTGATCTGGCTGAAGTAGGACTTCTGCTCTGGGTGTGCTACTTTGCCCTAGAGCTGAAAGGCACAACGTGCAGGCTTCTTTCCAAAGGGCGAGTTGGGCCCCACAGCATCTTGCTTCCAGCTCTTTGGGAAGCTAAGAAACAACTCGCTCTGCACAGTGCTCTTACAGCCTACCGGGAACATCTCTTCCAAAGGCCTGTGAAACGCAGTTTCTTTGCAGGCCTGATCTGGCTGAAGTAGGACTTCTGCTCTGGGTGTGCTACTTTGCCCTAGAGCTGAAAGGCACAACGTGCAGGCTTCTTTCCAAAGGGCGAGTTGGGCCCCACAGCATCTTGCTTCCAGCTCTTTGGGAAGCTAAGAAACAACTCGCTCTGCACAGTGCTCTTACAGCCTAGTGGGAACATCTCTTCCAAAGGCCTGTGAAACGCAGTTTCTTTGCAGGCCTGATCTGGCTGAAGTAGGACTTCTGCTCTGGGTGTGCTACTTTGCCCTAGAGCTGAAAGGCACAACGTGCAGGCTTCTTTCCAAAGGGCGAGTTGGGCCCCACAGCATCTTGCTTCCAGCTCTTTGGGAAGCTAAGAAACAACTCGCTCTGCACAGTGCTCTTACAGCCTACCGGGAACATCTCTTCCAAAGGCCTGTGAAACGCAGTTTCTTTGCAGGCCTGATCTGGCTGAAGTAGGACTTCTGCTCTGGGTGTGCTACTTTGCCCTAGAGCTGAAAGGCACAACGTGCAGGCTTCTTTCCAAAGGGCGAGTTGGGCCCCACAGCATCTTGCTTCCAGCTCTTTGGGAAGCTAAGAAACAACTCGCTCTGCACAGTGCTCTTACAGCCTAGTGGGAACATCTCTTCCAAAGGCCTGTGAAACGCAGTTTCTTTGCAGGCCTGATCTGGCTGAAGTAGGACTTCTGCTCTGGGTGTGCTACTTTGCCCTAGAGCTGAAAGGCACAACGTGCAGGCTTCTTTCCAAAGGGCGAGTTGGGCCCCACAGCATCTTGCTTCCAGCTCTTTGGGAAGCTAAGAAACAACTCGCTCTGCACAGTGCTCTTACAGCCTAGTGGGAACATCTCTTCCAAAGGCCTGTGAAACGCAGTTTCTTTGCAGGCCTGATCTGGCTGAAGTAGGACTTCTGCTCTTGGTGTGCTACTTTGCCCTAGAGCTGAAATGCACAACGCGCAGACTTCTTTCCAAAGGGCGAGTTGGGCCCCACAGCATCTTGCTTCCAGCTCTTTGGGAAGCTAAGAAACAACTCGCTCTGCACAGTGCTCTTACAGCCTACCGGGAACATGTCTTCCGAAGGCCTGTGAAACGCAGTTTCTTTGCAGGCCTGATCTGGCTGAAGTAGGACTTCTGCTCTGGGTGTGCTACTTTGCCCTAGAGCTGAAAGGCACAACGTGCAGGCTTCTTTCCAAAGGGCGAGTTGGGCCCCACAGCATCTTGCTTCCAGCTCTTTGGGAAGCTAAGAAACAACTCGCTCTGCACAGTGCTCTTACAGCCTACCGGGAGCATGTCTTCCGAAGGCCTGTGAAACGCAGTTTCTTTGCAGGCCTGATCTGGCTGAAGTAGGACTTCTGCTCTGGGTGTGCTACTTTGCCCTAGAGCTGAAAGGCACAACGTGCAGGCTTTTTTCCAAAGGGCGAGTTGGGCCCCACAGCATCTTGCTTCCAGCTCTTTGGGAAGCTAAGAAACAACTCGCTCTGCACAGTGCTCTTACAGCCTAGTGGGAACATCTCTTCCAAAGGCCTGTGAAATGCAGTTTCTTTGCAGGCCTGATCTGGCTGAAGTAGGACTTCTGCTCTGGGTGTGCTACTTTGCCCTAGAGCTGAAAGGCACAACGTGCAGGCTTCTTTCCAAAG
Source organism: Equus caballus (assembly GCF_041296265.1). Lineage (NCBI taxonomy): Eukaryota > Metazoa > Chordata > Mammalia > Perissodactyla > Equidae > Equus > Equus caballus. The sequence goes on from NC_091712.1 coordinate 255,932, forward strand.
GGCGAGGTGGGCCCCACAGCATCTTGCTTCCAGCTCTTTGGGAAGCTAAGAAACAACTCGCTCTGCACAGTGCTCTTACAGCCTACCGGGAACATCTCTTCCAAAGGCCTGTGAAACGCAGTTTCTTTGCAGGCCTGATCTGGCTGAAGTAGGACTTCTGCTCTGGGTGTGCTACTTTGCCCTAGAGCTGAAAGGCACAACGTGCAGGCTTCTTTCCAAAGGGCGAGTTGGGCCCCACAGCATCTTGCTTCCAGCTCTTTGGGAAGGTAAGAAACAACTCGCTCTGCACAGTGCTCTTACAGCCTACCGGGAACATCTCTTCCAAAGGCCTGTGAAACGCAGTTTCTTTGCAGGCCTGATCTGGCTGAAGTAGGACTTCTGCTCTGGGTGTGCTACTTTGCCCTAGAGCTGAAAGGCACAACGCGCAGGCTTCTTTCCAAAGGGTGAGTTGGGCTCCACAGCATCTTGCTTCCAGCTCTTTGGGAAGCTAAGAAACAACTCGCTCTGCACAGTGCTCTTACAGCCTAGTGGGAACATCTCTTCCAAAGGCCTGTGAAACGCAGTTGCTTTGCAGGCCTGATCTGGCTGAAGTAGGACTTCTGCTCTGGGTGTGCTACTTTGCCCTAGAGCTGAAAGGCACAACGTGCAGGCTGCTTTCCAAAGGGCGAGTTGGGCCCCACAGCATCTTGCTTCCAGCTCTTTGGGAAGCTAAGAAACAACTCGCTCTGCACAGTGCTCTTACAGCCTAGTGGGAACATCTCTTCCAATGGCCTGTGAAACGCAGTTTCTTTGCAGGCCTGATCTGGCTGAAGTAGGACTTCTGCTCTGGGTGTGCTACTTTGCCATGGAGCTGAAAGGCACAACGTGCAGGCTTCTTTCCAAAGGGCGAGTTGGGCCCCACAGCATCTTGCTTCCAGCTCTTTGGGAAGCTAAGAAACAACTCGCTCTGCACAGTGCTCTTACAGCCTAGTGGGAACATCTCTTCCAAAGGCCTGTGAAATGCAGTTTCTTTGCAGGCCTGATCTGGCTGAAGTAGGACTTCTGCTCTGGGTGTGCTACTTTGCCCTAGAGCTGAAAGGCACAACGTGCAGGCTTCTTTCCAAAGGGCGAGGTGGGCCCCACAGCATCTTGCTTCCAGCTCTTTGGGAAGCTAAGAAACAACTCGCTCTGCACAGTGCTCTTACAGCCTACCGGGAACATCTCTTCCAAAGGCCTGTGAAACGCAGTTTCTTTGCAGGCCTGATCTGGCTGAAGTAGGACTTCTGCTCTGGGTGTGCTACTTTGCCCTAGAGCTGAAAGGCACAACGTGCAGGCTTCTTTCCAAAGGGCGAGTTGGGCCCCACAGCATCTTGCTTCCAGCTCTTTGGGAAGCTAAGAAACAACTCGCTCTGCACAGTGCTCTTACAGCCTACCGGGAACATCTCTTCCAAAGGCCTGTGAAACGCAGTTTCTTTGCAGGCCTGATCTGGCTGAAGTAGGACTTCTGCTCTGGGTGTGCTACTTTGCCCTAGAGCTGAAAGGCACAACGTGCAGGCTTCTTTCCAAAGGGCGAGTTGGGCCCCACAGCATCTTGCTTCCAGCTCTTTGGGAAGCTAAGAAACAACTCGCTCTGCACAGTGCTCTTACAGCCTAGTGGGAACATCTCTTCCAAAGGCCTGTGAAACGCAGTTTCTTTGCAGGCCTGATCTGGCTGAAGTAGGACTTCTGCTCTGGGTGTGCTACTTTGCCCTAGAGCTGAAAGGCACAACGTGCAGGCTTCTTTCCAAAGGGCGAGTTGGGCCCCACAGCATCTTGCTTCCAGCTCTTTGGGAAGCTAAGAAACAACTCGCTCTGCACAGTGCTCTTACAGCCTACCGGGAACATGTCTTCCAAAGGCCTGTGAAACGCAGTTTCTTTGCAGGCCTGATCTGGCTGAAGTAGGACTTCTGCTCTGGGTGTGCTACTTTGCCCTAGAGCTGAAAGGCACAACGTGCAGGCTTCTTTCCAAAGGGCGAGTTGGGCCCCACAGCATCTTGCTTCCAGCTCTTTGGGAAGCTAAGAAACAACTCGCTCTGCACAGTGCTCTTACAGCCTAGTGGGAACATCTCTTCCAAAGGCCTGTGAAACGCAGTTTCTTTGCAGGCCTGATCTGGCTGAAGTAGGACTTCTGCTCTGGGTGTGCTACTTTGCCCTAGAGCTGAAAGGCACAACGTGCAGGCTTCTTTCCAAAGGGCGAGTTGGGCCCCACAGCATCTTGCTTCCAGCTCTTTGGGAAGCTAAGAAACAACTCGCTCTGCACAGTGCTCTTACAGCCTAGGGGGAACATCTCTTCCAAAGGCCTGTGAAATGCAGTTTCTTTGCAGGCCTGATCTGGCTGAAGTAGGACTTCTGCTCTGGGTGTGCTACTTTGCCCTAGAGCTGAAAGGCACAACGCGCAGGCTTCTTTCCAAAGGGTGAGTTGGGCCCCACAGCATCTTGCTTCCAGCTCTTTGGGAAGCTAAGAAACAACTCGCTCTGCACAGTGCTCTTACAGCCTACCGGGAACATCTCTTCCAAAGGCCTGTGAAACGCAGTTTCTTTGCAGGCCTGATCTGGCTGAAGTAGGACTTCTGCTCTGGGTGTGCTACTTTGCCCTAGAGCTGAAAGGCACAACGTGCAGGCTTCTTTCCAAAGGGCGAGTTGGGCCCCACAGCATCTTGCTTCCAGCTCTTTGGGAAGCTAAGAAACAACTCGCTCTGCACAGTGCTCTTACAGCCTAGTGGGAACATCTCTTCCAAAGGCCTGTGAAACGCAGTTTCTTTGCAGGCCTGATCTGGCTGAAGTAGGACTTCTGCTCTGGGTGTGCTACTTTGCCCTAGAGCTGAAAGGCACAACGTGCAGGCTTCTTTCCAAAGGGCGAGTTGGGCCCCACAGCATCTTGCTTCCAGCTCTTTGGGAAGCTAAGAAACAACTCGCTCTGCACAGTGCTCTTACAGCCTACCGGGAACATGTCTTCCGAAGGCCTGTGAAACGCAGTTTCTTTGCAGGCCTGATCTGGCTGAAGTAGGACTTCTGCTCTGGGTGTGCTACTTTGCCCTAGAGCTGAAAGGCACAACGTGCAGGCTTCTTTCCAAAGGGCGAGTTGGGCCCCACAGCATCTTGCTTCCAGCTCTTTGGGAAGCTAAGAAACAACTCGCTCTGCACAGTGCTCTTACAGCCTAGTGGGAACATCTCTTCCAAAGGCCTGTGAAACGCAGTTTCTTTGCAGGCCTGATCTGGCTGAAGTAGGACTTCTGCTCTGGGTGTGCTACTTTGCCCTAGAGCTGAAAGGCACAACGTGCAGGCTTCTTTCCAAAGGGCGAGTTGGGCCCCACAGCATCTTGCTTCCAGCTCTTTGGGAAGCTAAGAAACAACTCGCTCTGCACAGTGCTCTTACAGCCTAGTGGGAACATCTCTTCCAAAGGCCTGTGAAACGCAGTTTCTTTGCAGGCCTGATCTGGCTGAAGTAGGACTTCTGCTCTGGGTGTGCTACTTTGCCCTAGAGCTGAAATGCACAACGCGCAGACTTCTTTCCAAAGGGCGAGTTGGGCCCCACAGCATCTTGCTTCCAGCTCTTTGGGAAGCTAAGAAACAACTCGCTCTGCACAGTGCTCTTACAGCCTACCGGGAACATGTCTTCCGAAGGCCTGTGAAACGCAGTTTCTTTGCAGGCCTGATCTGGCTGAAGTAGGACTTCTGCTCTGGGTGTGCTACTTTGCCCTAGAGCTGAAAGGCACAACGTGCAGGCTTCTTTCCAAAGGGCGAGTTGGGCCCCACAGCATCTTGCTTCCAGCTCTTTGGGAAGCTAAGAAACAACTCGCTCTGCACAGTGCTCTTACAGCCTAGTGGGAACATCTCTTCCAAAGGCCTGTGAAACACAGTTTCTTTGCAGGCCTGATCTGGCTGAAGTAGGACTTCTGCTCTGGGTGTGCTACTTTGCCCTAGAGCTGAAAGGCACAACGTGCAGGCTTCTTTCCAAAGGGCGAGTTGGGCCCCACAGCATCTTGCTTCCAGCTCTTTGGGAAGCTAAGAAACAACTCGCTCTGCACAGTGCTCTTACAGCCTACCGGGAACATCTCTTCCAAAGGCCTGTGAAACGCAGTTTCTTTGCAGGCCTGATCTGGCTGAAGCAGGACTTCTGCTCTGGGTGTGCTACTTTGCCCTAGAGCTGAAAGGCACAACGTGCAGGCTTCTTTCCAAAGGGCGAGTTGGGCCCCACAGCATCTTGCTTCCAGCTCTTTGGGAAGCTAAGAAACAACTCGCTCTGCACAGTGCTCTTACAGCCTACCGGGAACATCTCTTCCAAAGGCCTGTGAAACGCAGTTTCTTTGCAGGCCTGATCTGGCTGAAGTAGGACTTCTGCTCTGGGTGTGCTACTTTGCCCTAGAGCTGAAAGGCACAACGTGCAGGCTTCTTTCCAAAGGGCGAGTTGGGCCCCACAGCATCTTGCTTCCAGCTCTTTGGGAAGCTAAGAAACAACTCGCTCTGCACAGTGCTCTTACAGCCTACCGGGAACATCTCTTCCAAAGGCCTGTGAAACGCAGTTTCTTTGCAGGCCTGATCTGGCTGAAGTAGGACTTCTGCTCTGGGTGTGCTACTTTGCCCTAGAGCTGAAAGGCACAACGTGCAGGCTTCTTTCCAAAGGGCGAGTTGGGCCCCACAGCATCTTGCTTCCAGCTCTTTGGGAAGCTAAGAAACAACTCGCTCTGCACAGTGCTCTTACAGCCTAGTGGGAACATCTCTTCCAAAGGCCTGTGAAACGCAGTTTCTTTGCAGGCCTGATCTGGCTGAAGTAGGACTTCTGCTCTGGGTGTGCTACTTTGCCATGGAGCTGAAAGGCACAACGTGCAGGCTTCTTTCCAAAGGGCGAGTTGGGCCCCACAGCATCTTGCTTCCAGCTCTTTGGGAAGCTAAGAAACAACTCGCTCTGCACAGTGCTCTTACAGCCTAGTGGGAACATCTCTTCCAAAGGCCTGTGAAACGCAGTTTCTTTGCAGGCCTGATCTGGCTGAAGTAGGACTTCTGCTCTGGGTGTGCTACTTTGCCCTAGAGCTGAAAGGCACAACGCGCAGGCTTCTTTCCAAAGGGTGAGTTGGGCTCCACAGCATCTTGCTTCCAGCTCTTTGGGAAGCTAAGAAACAACTCGCTCTGCACAGTGCTCTTACAGACTAGTGGGAACATCTCTTCCAAAGGCCTGTGAAACGCAGTTGCTTTGCAGGCCTGATCTGGCTGAAGTAGGACTTCTGCTCTGGGTGTGCTACTTTGCCCTAGAGCTGAAAGGCACAACGTGCAGGGTGCTTTCCAAAGGGCGAGTTGGGCCCCACAGCATCTTGCTTCCAGCTCTTTGGGAAGCTAAGAAACAACTCGCTCTGCACAGTGCTCTTACAGCCTAGTGGGAACATCTCTTCCAATGGCCTGTGAAACGCAGTTTCTTTGCAGGCCTGATCTGGCTGAAGTAGGACTTCTGCTCTGGGTGTGCTACTTTGCCATGGAGCTGAAAGGCACAACGTGCAGGCTTCTTTCCAAAGGGCGAGTTGGGCCCCACAGCATCTTGCTTCCAGCTCTTTGGGAAGCTAAGAAACAACTCGCTCTGCACAGTGCTCTTACAGCCTAGTGGGAACATCTCTTCCAAAGGCCTGTGAAATGCAGTTTCTTTGCAGGCCTGATCTGGCTGAAGTAGGACTTCTGCTCTGGGTGTGCTACTTTGCCCTAGAGCTGAAAGGCACAACGTGCAGGCTTCTTTCCAAAGGGCGAGGTGGGCCCCACAGCATCTTGCTTCCAGCTCTTTGGGAAGCTAAGAAACAACTCGCTCTGCACAGTGCTCTTACAGCCTACCGGGAACATCTCTTCCAAAGGCCTGTGAAACGCAGTTTCTTTGCAGGCCTGATCTGGCTGAAGTAGGACTTCTGCTCTGGGTGTGCTACTTTGCCCTAGAGCTGAAAGGCACAACGTGCAGGCTTCTTTCCAAAGGGCGAGTTGGGCCCCACAGCATCTTGCTTCCAGCTCTTTGGGAAGCTAAGAAACAACTCGCTCTGCACAGTGCTCTTACAGCCTACCGGGAACATCTCTTCCAAAGGCCTGTGAAACGCAGTTTCTTTGCAGGCCTGATCTGGCTGAAGTAGGACTTCTGCTCTGGGTGTGCTACTTTGCCCTAGAGCTGAAAGGCACAACGTGCAGGCTTCTTTCCAAAGGGCGAGTTGGGCCCCACAGCATCTTGCTTCCAGCTCTTTGGGAAGCTAAGAAACAACTCGCTCTGCACAGTGCTCTTACAGCCTAGTGGGAACATCTCTTCCAATGGCCTGTGAAACGCAGTTTCTTTGCAGGCCTGATCTGGCTGAAGTAGGACTTCTGCTCTGGGTGTGCTACTTTGCCATGGAGCTGAAAGGCACAACGTGCAGGCTTCTTTCCAAAGGGCGAGTTGGGCCCCACAGCATCTTGCTTCCAGCTCTTTGGGAAGCTAAGAAACAACTCGCTCTGCACAGTGCTCTTACAGCCTAGTGGGAACATCTCTTCCAAAGGCCTGTGAAATGCAGTTTCTTTGCAGGCCTGATCTGGCTGAAGTAGGACTTCTGCTCTGGGTGTGCTACTTTGCCCTAGAGCTGAAAGGCACAACGTGCAGGCTTCTTTCCAAAGGGCGAGGTGGGCCCCACAGCATCTTGCTTCCAGCTCTTTGGGAAGCTAAGAAACAACTCGCTCTGCACAGTGCTCTTACAGCCTACCGGGAACATCTCTTCCAAAGGCCTGTGAAACGCAGTTTCTTTGCAGGCCTGATCTGGCTGAAGTAGGACTTCTGCTCTGGGTGTGCTACTTTGCCCTAGAGCTGAAAGGCACAACGTGCAGGCTTCTTTCCAAAGGGCGAGTTGGGCCCCACAGCATCTTGCTTCCAGCTCTTTGGGAAGCTAAGAAACAACTCGCTCTGCACAGTGCTCTTACAGCCTACCGGGAACATCTCTTCCAAAGGCCTGTGAAACGCAGTTTCTTTGCAGGCCTGATCTGGCTGAAGTAGGACTTCTGCTCTGGGTGTGCTACTTTGCCCTAGAGCTGAAAGGCACAACGTGCAGGCTTCTTTCCAAAGGGCGAGTTGGGCCCCACAGCATCTTGCTTCCAGCTCTTTGGGAAGCTAAGAAACAACTCGCTCTGCACAGTGCTCTTACAGCCTAGTGGGAACATCTCTTCCAAAGGCCTGTGAAACGCAGTTTCTTTGCAGGCCTGATCTGGCTGAAGTAGGACTTCTGCTCTGGGTGTGCTACTTTGCCCTAGAGCTGAAAGGCACAACGTGCAGGCTTCTTTCCAAAGGGCGAGTTGGGCCCCACAGCATCTTGCTTCCAGCTCTTTGGGAAGCTAAGAAACAACTCGCTCTGCACAGTGCTCTTACAGCCTACCGGGAACATCTCTTCCAAAGGCCTGTGAAACGCAGTTTCTTTGCAGGCCTGATCTGGCTGAAGTAGGACTTCTGCTCTGGGTGTGCTACTTTGCCCTAGAGCTGAAAGGCACAACGTGCAGGCTTCTTTCCAAAGGGCGAGTTGGGCCCCACAGCATCTTGCTTCCAGCTCTTTGGGAAGCTAAGAAACAACTCGCTCTGCACAGTGCTCTTACAGCCTAGTGGGAACATCTCTTCCAAAGGCCTGTGAAACGCAGTTTCTTTGCAGGCCTGATCTGGCTGAAGTAGGACTTCTGCTCTGGGTGTGCTACTTTGCCCTAGAGCTGAAAGGCACAACGTGCAGGCTTCTTTCCAAAGGGCGAGTTGGGCCCCACAGCATCTTGCTTCCAGCTCTTTGGGAAGCTAAGAAACAACTCGCTCTGCACAGTGCTCTTACAGCCTAGTGGGAACATCTCTTCCAAAGGCCTGTGAAACGCAGTTTCTTTGCAGGCCTGATCTGGCTGAAGTAGGACTTCTGCTCTGGGTGTGCTACTTTGCCCTAGAGCTGAAAGGCACAACGCGCAGGCTTCTTTCCAAAGGGTGAGTTGGGCCCCACAGCATCTTGCTTCCAGCTCTTTGGGAAGCTAAGAAACAACTCGCTCTGCACAGTGCTCTTACAGCCTACCGGGAACATCTCTTCCAAAGGCCTGTGAAACGCAGTTTCTTTGCAGGCCTGATCTGGCTGAAGTAGGACTTCTGCTCTGGGTGTGCTACTTTGCCCTAGAGCTGAAAGGCACAACGTGCAGGCTTCTTTCCAAAGGGCGAGTTGGGCCCCACAGCATCTTGCTTCCAGCTCTTTGGGAAGCTAAGAAACAACTCGCTCTGCACAGTGCTCTTACAGCCTAGTGGGAACATCTCTTCCAAAGGCCTGTGAAACGCAGTTTCTTTGCAGGCCTGATCTGGCTGAAGTAGGACTTCTGCTCTGGGTGTGCTACTTTGCCCTAGAGCTGAAAGGCACAACGTGCAGGCTTCTTTCCAAAGGGCGAGTTGGGCCCCACAGCATCTTGCTTCCAGCTCTTTGGGAAGCTAAGAAACAACTCGCTCTGCACAGTGCTCTTACAGCCTACTGGGAACATGTCTTCCAAAGGCCTGTGAAACGCAGTTTCTTTGCAGGCCTGATCTGGCTGAAGTAGGACTTCTGCTCTGGGTGTGCTACTTTGCCCTAGAGCTGAAAGGCACAACGTGCAGGCTTCTTTCCAAAGGGCGAGTTGGGCCCCACAGCATCTTGCTTCCAGCTCTTTGGGAAGCTAAGAAACAACTCGCTCTGCACAGTGCTCTTACAGCCTAGTGGGAACATCTCTTCCAAAGGCCTGTGAAACGCAGTTTCTTTGCAGGCCTGATCTGGCTGAAGTAGGACTTCTGCTCTGGGTGTGCTACTTTGCCCTAGAGCTGAAAGGCACAACGTGCAGGCTGCTTTCCAAAGGGCGAGTTGGGCCCCACAGCATCTTGTTTCCAGCTCTTTGGGAAGCTAAGAAACAACTCGCTCTGCACAGTGCTCTTACATCCTAGTGGGAACATCTCTTCCAAAGGCCTGTGAAACGCAGTTTCTTTGCAGGCCTGATCTGGCTGAAGTAGGACTTCTGCTCTGGGTGTGCTACTTTGCCCTAGAGCTGAAAGGCACAACGTGCAGGCTTCTTTCCAAAGGGCGAGTTGGGCCCCACAGCATCTTGCTTCCAGCTCTTTGGGAAGCTAAGAAACAACTCGCTCTGCACAGTGCTCTTACAGCCTAGTGGGAACATCTCTTCCAAAGGCCTGTGAAACGCAGTTTCTTTGCAGGCCTGATCTGGCTGAAGTAGGACTTCTGCTCTGGGTGTGCTACTTTGCCCTAGAGCTGAAAGGCACAACGTGCAGGCTTCTTTCCAAAGGGCGAGTTGGGCCCCACAGCATCTTGCTTCCAGCTCTTTGGGAAGCTAAGAAACAACTCGCTCTGCACAGTGCTCTTACAGCCTAGTGGGAACATCTCTTCCAAAGGCCTGTGAAACGCAGTTTCTTTGCAGGCCTGATCTGGCTGAAGTAGGACTTCTGCTCTGGGTGTTCTACTTTGCCCTAGAGCTGAAATGCACAACGCGCAGACTTCTTTCCAAAGGGCGAGTTGGGCCCCACAGCATCTTGCTTCCAGCTCTTTGGGAAGCTAAGAAACAACTCGCTCTGCACAGTGCTCTTACAGCCTACCGGGAACATGTCTTCCGAAGGCCTGTGAAACGCAGTTTCTTTGCAGGCCTGATCTGGCTGAAGTAGGACTTCTGCTCTGGGTGTGCTACTTTGCCCTAGAGCTGAAAGGCACAACGTGCAGGCTTCTTTCCAAAGGGCGAGTTGGGCCCCACAGCATCTTGCTTCCAGCTCTTTGGGAAGCTAAGAAACAACTCGCTCTGCACAGTGCTCTTACAGCCTAGTGGGAACATCTCTTCCAAAGGCCTGTGAAACACAGTTTCTTTGCAGGCCTGATCTGGCTGAAGTAGGACTTCTGCTCTGGGTGTGCTACTTTGCCCTAGAGCTGAAAGGCACAACGTGCAGGCTTCTTTCCAAAGGGCGAGTTGGGCCCCACAGCATCTTGCTTCCAGCTCTTTGGGAAGCTAAGAAACAACTCGCTCTGCACAGTGCTCTTACAGCCTAGTGGGAACATCTCTTCCAAAGGCCTGTGAAACGCAGTTTCTTTGCAGGCCTGATCTGGCTGAAGTAGGACTTCTGCTCTGGGTGTGCTAATTTGCCCTAGAGCTGAAAGGCACAACGTGCAGGCTTCTTTCCAAAGGGCGAGTTGGGCCCCACAGCATCTTGCTTCCAGCTCTTTGGGAAGCTAAGAAACAACTCGCTCTGCACAGTGCTCTTACAGCCTAGTGGGAACATCTCTTCCAAAGGCCTGTGAAACGCAGTTTCTTTGCAGGCCTGATCTGGCTGAAGTAGGACTTCTGCTCTGGGTGTGCTACTTTGCCCTAGAGCTGAAATGCACAACGCGCAGACTTCTTTCCAAAGGGCGAGTTGGGCCCCACAGCATCTTGCTTCCAGCTCTTTGGGAAGCTAAGAAACAACTCGCTCTGCACAGTGCTCTTACAGCCTACCGGGAACATGTCTTCCGAAGGCCTGTGAAACGCAGTTTCTTTGCAGGCCTGATCTGGCTGAAGTAGGACTTCTGCTCTGGGTGTGCTACTTTGCCCTAGAGCTGAAAGGCACAACGCGCAGGCTTCTTTCCAAAGGGCGAGTTGGGCCCCACAGCATCTTTCTTCCAGCTCTTTGGGAAGCTAAGAAACAACTCGCTCTGCACAGTGCTCTTACAGCCTAGTGGGAACATCTCTTCCAAAGGCCTGTGAAACGCAGTTTCTTTGCAGGCCTGATCTGGCTGAAGTAGGACTTCTGCTCTGGGTGTGCTACTTTGCCCTAGAGCTGAAAGGCACAACGTGCAGGCTGCTTTCCAAAGGGCGAGTTGGGCCCCACAGCATCTTGCTTCCAGCTCTTTGGGAAGCTAAGAAACAACTCGCTCTGCACAGTGCTCTTACAGCCTACCGGGAACATCTCTTCCAAAGGCCTGTGAAACGCAGTTTCTTTGCAGGCCTGATCTGGCTGAAGTAGGACTTCTGCTCTGGGTGTGCTACTTTGCCCTAGAGCTGAAAGGCACAACGTGCAGGCTTCTTTCCAAAGGGCGAGTTGGGCCCCACAGCATCTTGCTTCCAGCTCTTTGGGAAGCTAAGAAACAACTCGCTCTGCACAGTGCTCTTACAGCCTAGTGGGAACATGTCTTCCAAAGGCCTGTGAAACGCAGTTTCTTTGCAGGCCTGATCTGGCTGAAGTAGGACTTCTGCTCTGGGTGTGCTACTTTGCCCTAGAGCTGAAAGGCACAACATGCAGGGTTCTTTCCAAAGGGCGAGTTGGGCCCCACAGCATCTTGCTTCCAGCTCTTTGGGAAGCTAAGAAACAACTCGCTCTGCACAGTGCTCTTACAGCCTACCGGGAACATCTCTTCCAAAGGCCTGTGAAACGCAGTTTCTTTGCAGGCCTGATCTGGCTGAAGTGGGACTTCTGCTCTGGGTGTGCTACTTTGCCCTAGAGCTGAAAGGCACAACGTGCAGGCTTCTTTCCAAAGGGCGAGTTGGGCCCCACAGCATCTTGCTTCCAGCTCTTTGGGAAGCTAAGAAACAACTCGCTCTGCACAGTGCTCTTACAGCCTACCGGGAACATCTCTTCCAAAGGCCTGTGAAACGCAGTTTCTTTGCAGGCCTGATCTGGCTGAAGTAGGACTTCTGCTCTGGGTGTGCTACTTTGCCCTAGAGCTGAAAGGCACAACGTGCAGGCTTCTTTCCAAAGGGCGAGTTGGGCCCCACAGCATCTTGCTTCCAGCTCTTTGGGAAGCTAAGAAACAACTCGCTCTGCACAGTGCTCTTACAGCCTAGTGGGAACATCTCTTCCAAAGGCCTGTGAAACGCAGTTTCTTTGCAGGCCTGATCTGGCTGAAGTAGGACTTCTGCTCTGGGTGTGCTACTTTGCCATGGAGCTGAAAGGCACAACGTGCAGGCTTCTTTCCAAAGGGCGAGTTGGGCCCCACAGCATCTTGCTTCCAGCTCTTTGGGAAGCTAAGAAACAACTCGCTCTGCACAGTGCTCTTACAGCCTAGTGGGAACATCTCTTCCAAAGGCCTGTGAAACGCAGTTTCTTTGCAGGCCTGATCTGGCTGAAGTAGGACTTCTGCTCTGGGTGTGCTACTTTGCCCTAGAGCTGAAAGGCACAACGCGCAGGCTTCTTTCCAAAGGGTGAGTTGGGCTCCACAGCATCTTGCTTCCAGCTCTTTGGGAAGCTAAGAAACAACTCGCTCTGCACAGTGCTCTTACAGACTAGTGGGAACATCTCTTCCAAAGGCCTGTGAAACGCAGTTGCTTTGCAGGCCTGATCTGGCTGAAGTAGGACTTCTGCTCTGGGTGTGCTACTTTGCCCTAGAGCTGAAAGGCACAACGTGCAGGGTGCTTTCCAAAGGGCGAGTTGGGCCCCACAGCATCTTGCTTCCAGCTCTTTGGGAAGCTAAGAAACAACTCGCTCTGCACAGTGCTCTTACAGCCTAGTGGGAACATCTCTTCCAATGGCCTGTGAAACGCAGTTTCTTTGCAGGCCTGATCTGGCTGAAGTAGGACTTCTGCTCTGGGTGTGCTACTTTGCCATGGAGCTGAAAGGCACAACGTGCAGGCTTCTTTCCAAAGGGCGAGTTGGGCCCCACAGCATCTTGCTTCCAGCTCTTTGGGAAGCTAAGAAACAACTCGCTCTGCACAGTGCTCTTACAGCCTAGTGGGAACATCTCTTCCAAAGGCCTGTGAAATGCAGTTTCTTTGCAGGCCTGATCTGGCTGAAGTAGGACTTCTGCTCTGGGTGTGCTACTTTGCCCTAGAGCTGAAAGGCACAACGTGCAGGCTTCTTTCCAAAGGGCGAGTTGGGCCCCACAGCATCTTGCTTCCAGCTCTTTGGGAAGCTAAGAAACAACTCGCTCTGCACAGTGCTCTTACAGCCTAGTGGGAACATCTCTTCCAAAGGCCTGTGAAACGCAGTTTCTTTGCAGGCCTGATCTGGCTGAAGTAGGACTTCTGCTCTGGGTGTGCTACTTTGCCATGGAGCTGAAAGGCACAACGTGCAGGCTTCTTTCCAAAGGGCGAGTTGGGCCCCACAGCATCTTGCTTCCAGCTCTTTGGGAAGCTAAGAAACAACTCGCTCTGCACAGTGCTCTTACAGCCTAGTGGGAACATCTCTTCCAAAGGCCTGTGAAATGCAGTTTCTTTGCAGGCCTGATCTGGCTGAAGTAGGACTTCTGCTCTGGGTGTGCTACTTTGCCCTAGAGCTGAAAGGCACAACGTGCAGGCTTCTTTCCAAAGGGCGAGTTGGGCCCCACAGCATCTTGCTTCCAGCTCTTTGGGAAGCTAAGAAACAACTCGCTCTGCACAGTGCTCTTACAGCCTAGTGGGAACATCTCTTCCAAAGGCCTGTGAAACACAGTTTCTTTGCAGGCCTGATCTGGCTGAAGTAGGACTTCTGCTCTGGGTGTGCTACTTTGCCCTAGAGCTGAAAGGCACAACGTGCAGGCTTCTTTCCAAAGGGCGAGTTGGGCCCCACAGCATCTTGCTTCCAGCTCTTTGGGAAGCTAAGAAACAACTCGCTCTGCACAGTGCTCTTACAGCCTAGTGGGAACATCTCTTCCAAAGGCCTGTGAAACGCAGTTTCTTTGCAGGCCTGATCTGGCTGAAGTAGGACTTCTGCTCTGGGTGTGCTACTTTGCCCTAGAGCTGAAAGGCACAACGCGCAGGCTTCTTTCCAAAGGGTGAGTTGGGCTCCACAGCATCTTGCTTCCAGCTCTTTGGGAAGCTAAGAAACAACTCGCTCTGCACAGTGCTCTTACAGACTAGTGGGAACATCTCTTCCAAAGGCCTGTGAAACGCAGTTGCTTTGCAGGCCTGATCTGGCTGAAGTAGGACTTCTGCTCTGGGTGTGCTACTTTGCCCTAGAGCTGAAAGGCACAACGTGCAGGCTGCTTTCCAAAGGGCGAGTTGGGCCCCACAGCATCTTGCTTCCAGCTCTTTGGGAAGCTAAGAAACAACTCGCTCTGCACAGTGCTCTTACAGCCTAGTGGGAACATCTCTTCCAATGGCCTGTGAAACGCAGTTTCTTTGCAGGCCTGATCTGGCTGAAGTAGGACTTCTGCTCTGGGTGTGCTACTTTGCCATGGAGCTGAAAGGCACAACGTGCAGGCTTCTTTCCAAAGGGCGAGTTGGGCCCCACAGCATCTTGCTTCCAGCTCTTTGGGAAGCTAAGAAACAACTCGCTCTGCACAGTGCTCTTACAGCCTAGTGGGAACATCTCTTCCAAAGGCCTGTGAAATGCAGTTTCTTTGCAGGCCTGATCTGGCTGAAGTAGGACTTCTGCTCTGGGTGTGCTACTTTGCCCTAGAGCTGAAAGGCACAACGTGCAGGCTTCTTTCCAAAGGGCGAGTTGGGCCCCACAGCATCTTGCTTCCAGCTCTTTGGGAAGCTAAGAAACAACTCGCTCTGCACAGTGCTCTTACAGCCTAGTGGGAACATCTCTTCCAAAGGCCTGTGAAACGCAGTTTCTTTGCAGGCCTGATCTGGCTGAAGTAGGACTTCTGCTCTGGGTGTGCTACTTTGCCATGGAGCTGAAAGGCACAACGTGCAGGCTTCTTTCCAAAGGGCGAGTTGGGCCCCACAGCATCTTGCTTCCAGCTCTTTGGGAAGCTAAGAAACAACTCGCTCTGCACAGTGCTCTTACAGCCTAGTGGGAACATCTCTTCCAAAGGCCTGTGAAACGCAGTTTCTTTGCAGGCCTGATCTGGCTGAAGTAGGACTTCTGCTCTGGGTGTGCTACTTTGCCCTAGAGCTGAAAGGCACAACGTGCAGGCTTCTTTCCAAAGGGCGAGTTGGGCCCCACAGCATCTTGCTTCCAGCTCTTTGGGAAGCTAAGAAACAACTCGCTCTGCACAGTGCTCTTACAGCCTAGTGGGAACATCTCTTCCAAAGGCCTGTGAAACACAGTTTCTTTGCAGGCCTGATCTGGCTGAAGTAGGACTTCTGCTCTGGGTGTGCTACTTTGCCCTAGAGCTGAAAGGCACAACGTGCAGGCTTCTTTCCAAAGGGCGAGTTGGGCCCCACAGCATCTTGCTTCCAGCTCTTTGGGAAGCTAAGAAACAACTCGCTCTGCACAGTGCTCTTACAGCCTAGTGGGAACATCTCTTCCAAAGGCCTGTGAAACGCAGTTTCTTTGCAGGCCTGATCTGGCTGAAGTAGGACTTCTGCTCTGGGTGTGCTACTTTGCCCTAGAGCTGAAAGGCACAACGTGCAGGCTTCTTTCCAAAGGGCGAGTTGGGCCCCACAGCATCTTGCTTCCAGCTCTTTGGGAAGCTAAGAAACAACTCGCTCTGCACAGTGCTCTTACAGCCTAGTGGGAACATCTCTTCCAAAGGCCTGTGAAACGCAGTTTCTTTGCAGGCCTGATCTGGCTGAAGTAGGACTTCTGCTCTGGGTGTGCTACTTTGCCATGGAGCTGAAAGGCACAACGTGCAGGCTTCTTTCCAAAGGGCGAGTTGGGCCCCACAGCATCTTGCTTCCAGCTCTTTGGGAAGCTAAGAAACAACTCGCTCTGCACAGTGCTCTTACAGCCTAGTGGGAACATCTCTTCCAAAGGCCTGTGAAACGCAGTTTCTTTGCAGGCCTGATCTGGCTGGAGTAGGACTTCTGCTCTGGGTGTGCTACTTTGCCCTAGAGCTGAAAGGCACAACGCGCAGGCTTCTTTCCAAAGGGTGAGTTGGGCTCCACAGCATCTTGCTTCCAGCTCTTTGGGAAGCTAAGAAACAACTCGCTCTGCACAGTGCTCTTACAGACTAGTGGGAACATCTCTTCCAAAGGCCTGTGAAACGCAGTTGCTTTGCAGGCCTGATCTGGCTGAAGTAGGACTTCTGCTCTGGGTGTGCTACTTTGCCGTAGAGCTGAAAGGCACAACGTGCAGGCTGCTTTCCAAAGGGCGAGTTGGGCCCCACAGCATCTTGCTTCCAGCTCTTTGGGAAGCTAAGAAACAACTCGCTCTGCACAGTGCTCTTACAGCCTAGTGGGAACATCTCTTCCAATGGCCTGTGAAACGCAGTTTCTTTGCAGGCCTGATCTGGCTGAAGTAGGACTTCTGCTCTGGGTGTGCTACTTTGCCATGGAGCTGAAAGGCACAACGTGCAGGCTTCTTTCCAAAGGGCGAGTTGGGCCCCACAGCATCTTGCTTCCAGCTCTTTGGGAAGCTAAGAAACAACTCGCTCTGCACAGTGCTCTTACAGCCTAGTGGGAACATCTCTTCCAAAGGCCTGTGAAATGCAGTTTCTTTGCAGGCCTGATCTGGCTGAAGTAGGACTTCTGCTCTGGGTGTGCTACTTTGCCCTAGAGCTGAAAGGCACAACGTGCAGGCTTCTTTCCAAAGGGCGAGTTGGGCCCCACAGCATCTTGCTTCCAGCTCTTTGGGAAGCTAAGAAACAACTCGCTCTGCACAGTGCTCTTACAGCCTAGTGGGAACATCTCTTCCAAAGGCCTGTGAAACACAGTTTCTTTGCAGGCCTGATCTGGCTGAAGTAGGACTTCTGCTCTGGGTGTGCTACTTTGCCATGGAGCTGAAAGGCACAACGTGCAGGCTTCTTTCCAAAGGGCGAGTTGGGCCCCACAGCATCTTGCTTCCAGCTCTTTGGGAAGCTAAGAAACAACTCGCTCTGCACAGTGCTCTTACAGCCTAGTGGGAACATCTCTTCCAAAGGCCTGTGAAATGCAGTTTCTTTGCAGGCCTGATCTGGCTGAAGTAGGACTTCTGCTCTGGGTGTGCTACTTTGCCCTAGAGCTGAAAGGCACAACGTGCAGGCTTCTTTCCAAAGGGCGAGTTGGGCCCCACAGCATCTTGCTTCCAGCTCTTTGGGAAGCTAAGAAACAACTCGCTCTGCACAGTGCTCTTACAGCCTAGTGGGAACATCTCTTCCAAAGGCCTGTGAAACACAGTTTCTTTGCAGGCCTGATCTGGCTGAAGTAGGACTTCTGCTCTGGGTGTGCTACTTTGCCCTAGAGCTGAAAGGCACAACGTGCAGGCTTCTTTCCAAAGGGCGAGTTGGGCCCCACAGCATCTTGCTTCCAGCTCTTTGGGAAGCTAAGAAACAACTCGCTCTGCACAGTGCTCTTACAGCCTACCGGGAACATGTCTTCCAAAGGCCTGTGAAACGCAGTTTCTTTGCAGGCCTGATCTGGCTGAAGTAGGACTTCTGCTCTGGGTGTGCTACTTTGCCCTAGAGCTGAAAGGCACAACGTGCAGGCTTCTTTCCAAAGGGCGAGTTGGGCCCCACAGCATCTTGCTTCCAGCTCTTTGGGAAGCTAAGAAACAACTCGCTCTGCACAGTGCTCTTACAGCCTAGTGGGAACATCTCTTCCAAA
The DNA here is from genome assembly GCF_041296265.1 of Equus caballus. Taxonomy (NCBI): domain Eukaryota; kingdom Metazoa; phylum Chordata; class Mammalia; order Perissodactyla; family Equidae; genus Equus; species Equus caballus. The sequence continues at coordinate 273,275 of NC_091712.1, forward strand.
GGCCTGTGAAACGCAGTTTCTTTGCAGGCCTGATCTGGCTGAAGTAGGACTTCTGCTCTGGGTGTGCTACTTTGCCCTAGAGCTGAAAGGCACAACGTGCAGGCTTCTTTCCAAAGGGCGAGTTGGGCCCCACAGCATCTTGCTTCCAGCTCTTTGGGAAGCTAAGAAACAACTCGCTCTGCACAGTGCTCTTACAGCCTAGTGGGAACATCTCTTCCAAAGGCCTGTGAAACGCAGTTTCTTTGCAGGCCTGATCTGGCTGAAGTAGGACTTCTGCTCTGGGTGTGCTACTTTGCCATGGAGCTGAAAGGCACAACGTGCAGGCTTCTTTCCAAAGGGCGAGTTGGGCCCCACAGCATCTTGCTTCCAGCTCTTTGGGAAGCTAAGAAACAACTCGCTCTGCACAGTGCTCTTACAGCCTAGTGGGAACATCTCTTCCAAAGGCCTGTGAAACGCAGTTTCTTTGCAGGCCTGATCTGGCTGAAGTAGGACTTCTGCTCTGGGTGTGCTACTTTGCCCTAGAGCTGAAAGGCACAACGCGCAGGCTTCTTTCCAAAGGGTGAGTTGGGCTCCACAGCATCTTGCTTCCAGCTCTTTGGGAAGCTAAGAAACAACTCGCTCTGCACAGTGCTCTTACAGACTAGTGGGAACATCTCTTCCAAAGGCCTGTGAAACGCAGTTGCTTTGCAGGCCTGATCTGGCTGAAGTAGGACTTCTGCTCTGGGTGTGCTACTTTGCCGTAGAGCTGAAAGGCACAACGTGCAGGCTGCTTTCCAAAGGGCGAGTTGGGCCCCACAGCATCTTGCTTCCAGCTCTTTGGGAAGCTAAGAAACAACTCGCTCTGCACAGTGCTCTTACAGCCTAGTGGGAACATCTCTTCCAATGGCCTGTGAAACGCAGTTTCTTTGCAGGCCTGATCTGGCTGAAGTAGGACTTCTGCTCTGGGTGTGCTACTTTGCCATGGAGCTGAAAGGCACAACGTGCAGGCTTCTTTCCAAAGGGCGAGTTGGGCCCCACAGCATCTTGCTTCCAGCTCTTTGGGAAGCTAAGAAACAACTCGCTCTGCACAGTGCTCTTACAGCCTAGTGGGAACATCTCTTCCAAAGGCCTGTGAAATGCAGTTTCTTTGCAGGCCTGATCTGGCTGAAGTAGGACTTCTGCTCTGGGTGTGCTACTTTGCCCTAGAGCTGAAAGGCACAACGTGCAGGCTTCTTTCCAAAGGGCGAGTTGGGCCCCACAGCATCTTGCTTCCAGCTCTTTGGGAAGCTAAGAAACAACTCGCTCTGCACAGTGCTCTTACAGCCTAGTGGGAACATCTCTTCCAAAGGCCTGTGAAACACAGTTTCTTTGCAGGCCTGATCTGGCTGAAGTAGGACTTCTGCTCTGGGTGTGCTACTTTGCCATGGAGCTGAAAGGCACAACGTGCAGGCTTCTTTCCAAAGGGCGAGTTGGGCCCCACAGCATCTTGCTTCCAGCTCTTTGGGAAGCTAAGAAACAACTCGCTCTGCACAGTGCTCTTACAGCCTAGTGGGAACATCTCTTCCAAAGGCCTGTGAAATGCAGTTTCTTTGCAGGCCTGATCTGGCTGAAGTAGGACTTCTGCTCTGGGTGTGCTACTTTGCCCTAGAGCTGAAAGGCACAACGTGCAGGCTTCTTTCCAAAGGGCGAGTTGGGCCCCACAGCATCTTGCTTCCAGCTCTTTGGGAAGCTAAGAAACAACTCGCTCTGCACAGTGCTCTTACAGCCTAGTGGGAACATCTCTTCCAAAGGCCTGTGAAACACAGTTTCTTTGCAGGCCTGATCTGGCTGAAGTAGGACTTCTGCTCTGGGTGTGCTACTTTGCCCTAGAGCTGAAAGGCACAACGTGCAGGCTTCTTTCCAAAGGGCGAGTTGGGCCCCACAGCATCTTGCTTCCAGCTCTTTGGGAAGCTAAGAAACAACTCGCTCTGCACAGTGCTCTTACAGCCTACCGGGAACATCTCTTCCAAAGGCCTGTGAAACGCAGTTTCTTTGCAGGCCTGATCTGGCTGAAGTAGGACTTCTGCTCTGGGTGTGCTACTTTGCCCTAGAGCTGAAAGGCACAACGTGCAGGCTTCTTTCCAAAGGGCGAGTTGGGCCCCACAGCATCTTGCTTCCAGCTCTTTGGGAAGCTAAGAAACAACTCGCTCTGCACAGTGCTCTTACAGCCTAGTGGGAACATCTCTTCCAAAGGCCTGTGAAACGCAGTTTCTTTGCAGGCCTGATCTGGCTGAAGTAGGACTTCTGCTCTGGGTGTGCTACTTTGCCATGGAGCTGAAAGGCACAACGTGCAGGCTTCTTTCCAAAGGGCGAGTTGGGCCCCACAGCATCTTGCTTCCAGCTCTTTGGGAAGCTAAGAAACAACTCGCTCTGCACAGTGCTCTTACAGCCTAGTGGGAACATCTCTTCCAAAGGCCTGTGAAACGCAGTTTCTTTGCAGGCCTGATCTGGCTGAAGTAGGACTTCTGCTCTGGGTGTGCTACTTTGCCCTAGAGCTGAAAGGCACAACGCGCAGGCTTCTTTCCAAAGGGTGAGTTGGGCTCCACAGCATCTTGCTTCCAGCTCTTTGGGAAGCTAAGAAACAACTCGCTCTGCACAGTGCTCTTACAGACTAGTGGGAACATCTCTTCCAAAGGCCTGTGAAACGCAGTTGCTTTGCAGGCCTGATCTGGCTGAAGTAGGACTTCTGCTCTGGGTGTGCTACTTTGCCCTAGAGCTGAAAGGCACAACGTGCAGGCTGCTTTCCAAAGGGCGAGTTGGGCCCCACAGCATCTTGCTTCCAGCTCTTTGGGAAGCTAAGAAACAACTCGCTCTGCACAGTGCTCTTACAGCCTAGTGGGAACATCTCTTCCAATGGCCTGTGAAACGCAGTTTCTTTGCAGGCCTGATCTGGCTGAAGTAGGACTTCTGCTCTGGGTGTGCTACTTTGCCATGGAGCTGAAAGGCACAACGTGCAGGCTTCTTTCCAAAGGGCGAGTTGGGCCCCACAGCATCTTGCTTCCAGCTCTTTGGGAAGCTAAGAAACAACTCGCTCTGCACAGTGCTCTTACAGCCTAGTGGGAACATCTCTTCCAAAGGCCTGTGAAATGCAGTTTCTTTGCAGGCCTGATCTGGCTGAAGTAGGACTTCTGCTCTGGGTGTGCTACTTTGCCCTAGAGCTGAAAGGCACAACGTGCAGGCTTCTTTCCAAAGGGCGAGTTGGGCCCCACAGCATCTTGCTTCCAGCTCTTTGGGAAGCTAAGAAACAACTCGCTCTGCACAGTGCTCTTACAGCCTAGTGGGAACATCTCTTCCAAAGGCCTGTGAAACACAGTTTCTTTGCAGGCCTGATCTGGCTGAAGTAGGACTTCTGCTCTGGGTGTGCTACTTTGCCCTAGAGCTGAAAGGCACAACGTGCAGGCTTCTTTCCAAAGGGCGAGTTGGGCCCCACAGCATCTTGCTTCCAGCTCTTTGGGAAGCTAAGAAACAACTCGCTCTGCACAGTGCTCTTACAGCCTACCGGGAACATCTCTTCCAAAGGCCTGTGAAACGCAGTTTCTTTGCAGGCCTGATCTGGCTGAAGTAGGACTTCTGCTCTGGGTGTGCTACTTTGCCCTAGAGCTGAAAGGCACAACGTGCAGGCTTCTTTCCAAAGGGCGAGTTGGGCCCCACAGCATCTTGCTTCCAGCTCTTTGGGAAGCTAAGAAACAACTCTCTCTGCACAGTGCTCTTACAGCCTAGTGGGAACATCTCTTCCAAAGGCCTGTGAAACGCAGTTTCTTTGCAGGCCTGATCTGGCTGAAGTAGGACTTCTGCTCTGGGTGTGCTACTTTGCCCTAGAGCTGAAAGGCACAACGTGCAGGCTTCTTTCCAAAGGGCGAGTTGGGCCCCACAGCATCTTGCTTCCAGCTCTTTGGGAAGCTAAGAAACAACTCGCTCTGCACAGTGCTCTTACAGCCTACCGGGAACATCTCTTCCAAAGGCCTGTGAAACGCAGTTTCTTTGCAGGCCTGATCTGGCTGAAGTAGGACTTCTGCTCTGGGTGTGCTACTTTGCCCTAGAGCTGAAAGGCACAACGTGCAGGCTTCTTTCCAAAGGGCGAGTTGGGCCCCACAGCATCTTGCTTCCAGCTCTTTGGGAAGCTAAGAAACAACTCGCTCTGCACAGTGCTCTTACAGCCTAGTGGGAACATCTCTTCCAAAGGCCTGTGAAACGCAGTTTCTTTGCAGGCCTGATCTGGCTGAAGTAGGACTTCTGCTCTGGGTGTGCTACTTTGCCCTAGAGCTGAAAGGCACAACGTGCAGGCTTCTTTCCAAAGGGCGAGTTGGGCCCCACAGCATCTTGCTTCCAGCTCTTTGGGAAGCTAAGAAACAACTCGCTCTGCACAGTGCTCTTACAGCCTAGTGGGAACATCTCTTCCAAAGGCCTGTGAAACACAGTTTCTTTGCAGGCCTGATCTGGCTGAAGTAGGACTTCTGCTCTGGGTGTGCTACTTTGCCCTAGAGCTGAAAGGCACAACGTGCAGGCTTCTTTCCAAAGGGCGAGTTGGGCCCCACAGCATCTTGCTTCCAGCTCTTTGGGAAGCTAAGAAACAACTCGCTCTGCACAGTGCTCTTACAGCCTACCGGGAACATCTCTTCCAAAGGCCTGTGAAACGCAGTTTCTTTGCAGGCCTGATCTGGCTGAAGTAGGACTTCTGCTCTGGGTGTGCTACTTTGCCCTAGAGCTGAAAGGCACAACGTGCAGGCTTCTTTCCAAAGGGCGAGTTGGGCCCCACAGCATCTTGCTTCCAGCTCTTTGGGAAGCTAAGAAACAACTCGCTCTGCACAGTGCTCTTACAGCCTAGTGGGAACATCTCTTCCAAAGGCCTGTGAAACGCAGTTTCTTTGCAGGCCTGATCTGGCTGAAGTAGGACTTCTGCTCTGGGTGTGCTACTTTGCCATGGAGCTGAAAGGCACAACGTGCAGGCTTCTTTCCAAAGGGCGAGTTGGGCCCCACAGCATCTTGCTTCCAGCTCTTTGGGAAGCTAAGAAACAACTCGCTCTGCACAGTGCTCTTACAGCCTAGTGGGAACATCTCTTCCAAAGGCCTGTGAAACGCAGTTTCTTTGCAGGCCTGATCTGGCTGAAGTAGGACTTCTGCTCTGGGTGTGCTACTTTGCCCTAGAGCTGAAAGGCACAACGCGCAGGCTTCTTTCCAAAGGGTGAGTTGGGCCCCACAGCATCTTGCTTCCAGCTCTTTGGGAAGCTAAGAAACAACTCGCTCTGCACAGTGCTCTTACAGACTAGTGGGAACATCTCTTCCAAAGGCCTGTGAAACGCAGTTGCTTTGCAGGCCTGATCTGGCTGAAGTAGGACTTCTGCTCTGGGTGTGCTACTTTGCCCTAGAGCTGAAAGGCACAACGTGCAGGCTGCTTTCCAAAGGGCGAGTTGGGCCCCACAGCATCTTGCTTCCAGCTCTTTGGGAAGCTAAGAAACAACTCGCTCTGCACAGTGCTCTTACAGCCTAGTGGGAACATCTCTTCCAATGGCCTGTGAAACGCAGTTTCTTTGCAGGCCTGATCTGGCTGAAGTAGGACTTCTGCTCTGGGTGTGCTACTTTGCCATGGAGCTGAAAGGCACAACGTGCAGGCTTCTTTCCAAAGGGCGAGTTGGGCCCCACAGCATCTTGCTTCCAGCTCTTTGGGAAGCTAAGAAACAACTCGCTCTGCACAGTGCTCTTACAGCCTAGTGGGAACATCTCTTCCAAAGGCCTGTGAAATGCAGTTTCTTTGCAGGCCTGATCTGGCTGAAGTAGGACTTCTGCTCTGGGTGTGCTACTTTGCCCTAGAGCTGAAAGGCACAACGTGCAGGCTTCTTTCCAAAGGGCGAGTTGGGCCCCACAGCATCTTGCTTCCAGCTCTTTGGGAAGCTAAGAAACAACTCGCTCTGCACAGTGCTCTTACAGCCTAGTGGGAACATCTCTTCCAAAGGCCTGTGAAACACAGTTTCTTTGCAGGCCTGATCTGGCTGAAGTAGGACTTCTGCTCTGGGTGTGCTACTTTGCCCTAGAGCTGAAAGGCACAACGTGCAGGCTTCTTTCCAAAGGGCGAGTTGGGCCCCACAGCATCTTGCTTCCAGCTCTTTGGGAAGCTAAGAAACAACTCGCTCTGCACAGTGCTCTTACAGCCTACCGGGAACATCTCTTCCAAAGGCCTGTGAAACGCAGTTTCTTTGCAGGCCTGATCTGGCTGAAGTAGGACTTCTGCTCTGGGTGTGCTACTTTGCCCTAGAGCTGAAAGGCACAACGTGCAGGCTTCTTTCCAAAGGGCGAGTTGGGCCCCACAGCATCTTGCTTCCAGCTCTTTGGGAAGCTAAGAAACAACTCTCTCTGCACAGTGCTCTTACAGCCTAGTGGGAACATCTCTTCCAAAGGCCTGTGAAACGCAGTTTCTTTGCAGGCCTGATCTGGCTGAAGTAGGACTTCTGCTCTGGGTGTGCTACTTTGCCCTAGAGCTGAAAGGCACAACGTGCAGGCTTCTTTCCAAAGGGCGAGTTGGGCCCCACAGCATCTTGCTTCCAGCTCTTTGGGAAGCTAAGAAACAACTCGCTCTGCACAGTGCTCTTACAGCCTACCGGGAACATCTCTTCCAAAGGCCTGTGAAACGCAGTTTCTTTGCAGGCCTGATCTGGCTGAAGTAGGACTTCTGCTCTGGGTGTGCTACTTTGCCCTAGAGCTGAAAGGCACAACGTGCAGGCTTCTTTCCAAAGGGCGAGTTGGGCCCCACAGCATCTTGCTTCCAGCTCTTTGGGAAGCTAAGAAACAACTCGCTCTGCACAGTGCTCTTACAGCCTAGTGGGAACATCTCTTCCAAAGGCCTGTGAAACGCAGTTTCTTTGCAGGCCTGATCTGGCTGAAGTAGGACTTCTGCTCTGGGTGTGCTACTTTGCCCTAGAGCTGAAAGGCACAACGTGCAGGCTTCTTTCCAAAGGGCGAGTTGGGCCCCACAGCATCTTGCTTCCAGCTCTTTGGGAAGCTAAGAAACAACTCGCTCTGCACAGTGCTCTTACAGCCTAGTGGGAACATCTCTTCCAAAGGCCTGTGAAACGCAGTTTCTTTGCAGGCCTGATCTGGCTGAAGTAGGACTTCTGCTCTGGGTGTGCTACTTTGCCCTAGAGCTGAAAGGCACAACGCGCAGGCTTCTTTCCAAAGGGTGAGTTGGGCCCCACAGCATCTTGCTTCCAGCTCTTTGGGAAGCTAAGAAACAACTCGCTCTGCACAGTGCTCTTACAGCCTACCGGGAACATCTCTTCCAAAGGCCTGTGAAACGCAGTTTCTTTGCAGGCCTGATCTGGCTGAAGTAGGACTTCTGCTCTGGGTGTGCTACTTTGCCCTAGAGCTGAAAGGCACAACGTGCAGGCTTCTTTCCAAAGGGCGAGTTGGGCCCCACAGCATCTTGCTTCCAGCTCTTTGGGAAGCTAAGAAACAACTCGCTCTGCACAGTGCTCTTACAGCCTAGTGGGAACATCTCTTCCAAAGGCCTGTGAAACGCAGTTTCTTTGCAGGCCTGATCTGGCTGAAGTAGGACTTCTGCTCTGGGTGTGCTACTTTGCCCTAGAGCTGAAAGGCACAACGTGCAGGCTTCTTTCCAAAGGGCGAGTTGGGCCCCACAGCATCTTGCTTCCAGCTCTTTGGGAAGCTAAGAAACAACTCGCTCTGCACAGTGCTCTTACAGCCTACTGGGAACATGTCTTCCAAAGGCCTGTGAAACGCAGTTTCTTTGCAGGCCTGATCTGGCTGAAGTAGGACTTCTGCTCTGGGTGTGCTACTTTGCCCTAGAGCTGAAAGGCACAACGTGCAGGCTTCTTTCCAAAGGGCGAGTTGGGCCCCACAGCATCTTGCTTCCAGCTCTTTGGGAAGCTAAGAAACAACTCGCTCTGCACAGTGCTCTTACAGCCTAGTGGGAACATCTCTTCCAAAGGCCTGTGAAACGCAGTTTCTTTGCAGGCCTGATCTGGCTGAAGTAGGACTTCTGCTCTGGGTGTGCTACTTTGCCCTAGAGCTGAAAGGCACAACGTGCAGGCTGCTTTCCAAAGGGCGAGTTGGGCCCCACAGCATCTTGTTTCCAGCTCTTTGGGAAGCTAAGAAACAACTCGCTCTGCACAGTGCTCTTACATCCTAGTGGGAACATCTCTTCCAAAGGCCTGTGAAACGCAGTTTCTTTGCAGGCCTGATCTGGCTGAAGTAGGACTTCTGCTCTGGGTGTGCTACTTTGCCCTAGAGCTGAAAGGCACAACGTGCAGGCTTCTTTCCAAAGGGCGAGTTGGGCCCCACAGCATCTTGCTTCCAGCTCTTTGGGAAGCTAAGAAACAACTCGCTCTGCACAGTGCTCTTACAGCCTAGTGGGAACATCTCTTCCAAAGGCCTGTGAAACGCAGTTTCTTTGCAGGCCTGATCTGGCTGAAGTAGGACTTCTGCTCTGGGTGTGCTACTTTGCCCTAGAGCTGAAAGGCACAACGTGCAGGCTTCTTTCCAAAGGGCGAGTTGGGCCCCACAGCATCTTGCTTCCAGCTCTTTGGGAAGCTAAGAAACAACTCGCTCTGCACAGTGCTCTTACAGCCTAGTGGGAACATCTCTTCCAAAGGCCTGTGAAACGCAGTTTCTTTGCAGGCCTGATCTGGCTGAAGTAGGACTTCTGCTCTGGGTGTTCTACTTTGCCCTAGAGCTGAAATGCACAACGCGCAGACTTCTTTCCAAAGGGCGAGTTGGGCCCCACAGCATCTTGCTTCCAGCTCTTTGGGAAGCTAAGAAACAACTCGCTCTGCACAGTGCTCTTACAGCCTACCGGGAACATGTCTTCCGAAGGCCTGTGAAACGCAGTTTCTTTGCAGGCCTGATCTGGCTGAAGTAGGACTTCTGCTCTGGGTGTGCTACTTTGCCCTAGAGCTGAAAGGCACAACGTGCAGGCTTCTTTCCAAAGGGCGAGTTGGGCCCCACAGCATCTTGCTTCCAGCTCTTTGGGAAGCTAAGAAACAACTCGCTCTGCACAGTGCTCTTACAGCCTAGTGGGAACATCTCTTCCAAAGGCCTGTGAAACACAGTTTCTTTGCAGGCCTGATCTGGCTGAAGTAGGACTTCTGCTCTGGGTGTGCTACTTTGCCCTAGAGCTGAAAGGCACAACGTGCAGGCTTCTTTCCAAAGGGCGAGTTGGGCCCCACAGCATCTTGCTTCCAGCTCTTTGGGAAGCTAAGAAACAACTCGCTCTGCACAGTGCTCTTACAGCCTAGTGGGAACATCTCTTCCAAAGGCCTGTGAAACGCAGTTTCTTTGCAGGCCTGATCTGGCTGAAGTAGGACTTCTGCTCTGGGTGTGCTAATTTGCCCTAGAGCTGAAAGGCACAACGTGCAGGCTTCTTTCCAAAGGGCGAGTTGGGCCCCACAGCATCTTGCTTCCAGCTCTTTGGGAAGCTAAGAAACAACTCGCTCTGCACAGTGCTCTTACAGCCTAGTGGGAACATCTCTTCCAAAGGCCTGTGAAACGCAGTTTCTTTGCAGGCCTGATCTGGCTGAAGTAGGACTTCTGCTCTGGGTGTGCTACTTTGCCCTAGAGCTGAAATGCACAACGCGCAGACTTCTTTCCAAAGGGCGAGTTGGGCCCCACAGCATCTTGCTTCCAGCTCTTTGGGAAGCTAAGAAACAACTCGCTCTGCACAGTGCTCTTACAGCCTACCGGGAACATGTCTTCCGAAGGCCTGTGAAACGCAGTTTCTTTGCAGGCCTGATCTGGCTGAAGTAGGACTTCTGCTCTGGGTGTGCTACTTTGCCCTAGAGCTGAAAGGCACAACGCGCAGGCTTCTTTCCAAAGGGCGAGTTGGGCCCCACAGCATCTTTCTTCCAGCTCTTTGGGAAGCTAAGAAACAACTCGCTCTGCACAGTGCTCTTACAGCCTAGTGGGAACATCTCTTCCAAAGGCCTGTGAAACGCAGTTTCTTTGCAGGCCTGATCTGGCTGAAGTAGGACTTCTGCTCTGGGTGTGCTACTTTGCCCTAGAGCTGAAAGGCACAACGTGCAGGCTGCTTTCCAAAGGGCGAGTTGGGCCCCACAGCATCTTGCTTCCAGCTCTTTGGGAAGCTAAGAAACAACTCGCTCTGCACAGTGCTCTTACAGCCTACCGGGAACATCTCTTCCAAAGGCCTGTGAAACGCAGTTTCTTTGCAGGCCTGATCTGGCTGAAGTAGGACTTCTGCTCTGGGTGTGCTACTTTGCCCTAGAGCTGAAAGGCACAACGTGCAGGCTTCTTTCCAAAGGGCGAGTTGGGCCCCACAGCATCTTGCTTCCAGCTCTTTGGGAAGCTAAGAAACAACTCGCTCTGCACAGTGCTCTTACAGCCTAGTGGGAACATGTCTTCCAAAGGCCTGTGAAACGCAGTTTCTTTGCAGGCCTGATCTGGCTGAAGTAGGACTTCTGCTCTGGGTGTGCTACTTTGCCCTAGAGCTGAAAGGCACAACATGCAGGGTTCTTTCCAAAGGGCGAGTTGGGCCCCACAGCATCTTGCTTCCAGCTCTTTGGGAAGCTAAGAAACAACTCGCTCTGCACAGTGCTCTTACAGCCTACCGGGAACATCTCTTCCAAAGGCCTGTGAAACGCAGTTTCTTTGCAGGCCTGATCTGGCTGAAGTGGGACTTCTGCTCTGGGTGTGCTACTTTGCCCTAGAGCTGAAAGGCACAACGTGCAGGCTTCTTTCCAAAGGGCGAGTTGGGCCCCACAGCATCTTGCTTCCAGCTCTTTGGGAAGCTAAGAAACAACTCGCTCTGCACAGTGCTCTTACAGCCTACCGGGAACATCTCTTCCAAAGGCCTGTGAAACGCAGTTTCTTTGCAGGCCTGATCTGGCTGAAGTAGGACTTCTGCTCTGGGTGTGCTACTTTGCCCTAGAGCTGAAAGGCACAACGTGCAGGCTTCTTTCCAAAGGGCGAGTTGGGCCCCACAGCATCTTGCTTCCAGCTCTTTGGGAAGCTAAGAAACAACTCGCTCTGCACAGTGCTCTTACAGCCTAGTGGGAACATCTCTTCCAAAGGCCTGTGAAACGCAGTTTCTTTGCAGGCCTGATCTGGCTGAAGTAGGACTTCTGCTCTGGGTGTGCTACTTTGCCATGGAGCTGAAAGGCACAACGTGCAGGCTTCTTTCCAAAGGGCGAGTTGGGCCCCACAGCATCTTGCTTCCAGCTCTTTGGGAAGCTAAGAAACAACTCGCTCTGCACAGTGCTCTTACAGCCTAGTGGGAACATCTCTTCCAAAGGCCTGTGAAACGCAGTTTCTTTGCAGGCCTGATCTGGCTGAAGTAGGACTTCTGCTCTGGGTGTGCTACTTTGCCCTAGAGCTGAAAGGCACAACGCGCAGGCTTCTTTCCAAAGGGTGAGTTGGGCTCCACAGCATCTTGCTTCCAGCTCTTTGGGAAGCTAAGAAACAACTCGCTCTGCACAGTGCTCTTACAGACTAGTGGGAACATCTCTTCCAAAGGCCTGTGAAACGCAGTTGCTTTGCAGGCCTGATCTGGCTGAAGTAGGACTTCTGCTCTGGGTGTGCTACTTTGCCCTAGAGCTGAAAGGCACAACGTGCAGGGTGCTTTCCAAAGGGCGAGTTGGGCCCCACAGCATCTTGCTTCCAGCTCTTTGGGAAGCTAAGAAACAACTCGCTCTGCACAGTGCTCTTACAGCCTAGTGGGAACATCTCTTCCAATGGCCTGTGAAACGCAGTTTCTTTGCAGGCCTGATCTGGCTGAAGTAGGACTTCTGCTCTGGGTGTGCTACTTTGCCATGGAGCTGAAAGGCACAACGTGCAGGCTTCTTTCCAAAGGGCGAGTTGGGCCCCACAGCATCTTGCTTCCAGCTCTTTGGGAAGCTAAGAAACAACTCGCTCTGCACAGTGCTCTTACAGCCTAGTGGGAACATCTCTTCCAAAGGCCTGTGAAATGCAGTTTCTTTGCAGGCCTGATCTGGCTGAAGTAGGACTTCTGCTCTGGGTGTGCTACTTTGCCCTAGAGCTGAAAGGCACAACGTGCAGGCTTCTTTCCAAAGGGCGAGTTGGGCCCCACAGCATCTTGCTTCCAGCTCTTTGGGAAGCTAAGAAACAACTCGCTCTGCACAGTGCTCTTACAGCCTAGTGGGAACATCTCTTCCAAAGGCCTGTGAAACGCAGTTTCTTTGCAGGCCTGATCTGGCTGAAGTAGGACTTCTGCTCTGGGTGTGCTACTTTGCCATGGAGCTGAAAGGCACAACGTGCAGGCTTCTTTCCAAAGGGCGAGTTGGGCCCCACAGCATCTTGCTTCCAGCTCTTTGGGAAGCTAAGAAACAACTCGCTCTGCACAGTGCTCTTACAGCCTAGTGGGAACATCTCTTCCAAAGGCCTGTGAAATGCAGTTTCTTTGCAGGCCTGATCTGGCTGAAGTAGGACTTCTGCTCTGGGTGTGCTACTTTGCCCTAGAGCTGAAAGGCACAACGTGCAGGCTTCTTTCCAAAGGGCGAGTTGGGCCCCACAGCATCTTGCTTCCAGCTCTTTGGGAAGCTAAGAAACAACTCGCTCTGCACAGTGCTCTTACAGCCTAGTGGGAACATCTCTTCCAAAGGCCTGTGAAACACAGTTTCTTTGCAGGCCTGATCTGGCTGAAGTAGGACTTCTGCTCTGGGTGTGCTACTTTGCCCTAGAGCTGAAAGGCACAACGTGCAGGCTTCTTTCCAAAGGGCGAGTTGGGCCCCACAGCATCTTGCTTCCAGCTCTTTGGGAAGCTAAGAAACAACTCGCTCTGCACAGTGCTCTTACAGCCTAGTGGGAACATCTCTTCCAAAGGCCTGTGAAACGCAGTTTCTTTGCAGGCCTGATCTGGCTGAAGTAGGACTTCTGCTCTGGGTGTGCTACTTTGCCCTAGAGCTGAAAGGCACAACGCGCAGGCTTCTTTCCAAAGGGTGAGTTGGGCTCCACAGCATCTTGCTTCCAGCTCTTTGGGAAGCTAAGAAACAACTCGCTCTGCACAGTGCTCTTACAGACTAGTGGGAACATCTCTTCCAAAGGCCTGTGAAACGCAGTTGCTTTGCAGGCCTGATCTGGCTGAAGTAGGACTTCTGCTCTGGGTGTGCTACTTTGCCCTAGAGCTGAAAGGCACAACGTGCAGGCTGCTTTCCAAAGGGCGAGTTGGGCCCCACAGCATCTTGCTTCCAGCTCTTTGGGAAGCTAAGAAACAACTCGCTCTGCACAGTGCTCTTACAGCCTAGTGGGAACATCTCTTCCAATGGCCTGTGAAACGCAGTTTCTTTGCAGGCCTGATCTGGCTGAAGTAGGACTTCTGCTCTGGGTGTGCTACTTTGCCATGGAGCTGAAAGGCACAACGTGCAGGCTTCTTTCCAAAGGGCGAGTTGGGCCCCACAGCATCTTGCTTCCAGCTCTTTGGGAAGCTAAGAAACAACTCGCTCTGCACAGTGCTCTTACAGCCTAGTGGGAACATCTCTTCCAAAGGCCTGTGAAATGCAGTTTCTTTGCAGGCCTGATCTGGCTGAAGTAGGACTTCTGCTCTGGGTGTGCTACTTTGCCCTAGAGCTGAAAGGCACAACGTGCAGGCTTCTTTCCAAAGGGCGAGTTGGGCCCCACAGCATCTTGCTTCCAGCTCTTTGGGAAGCTAAGAAACAACTCGCTCTGCACAGTGCTCTTACAGCCTAGTGGGAACATCTCTTCCAAAGGCCTGTGAAACGCAGTTTCTTTGCAGGCCTGATCTGGCTGAAGTAGGACTTCTGCTCTGGGTGTGCTACTTTGCCATGGAGCTGAAAGGCACAACGTGCAGGCTTCTTTCCAAAGGGCGAGTTGGGCCCCACAGCATCTTGCTTCCAGCTCTTTGGGAAGCTAAGAAACAACTCGCTCTGCACAGTGCTCTTACAGCCTAGTGGGAACATCTCTTCCAAAGGCCTGTGAAACGCAGTTTCTTTGCAGGCCTGATCTGGCTGAAGTAGGACTTCTGCTCTGGGTGTGCTACTTTGCCCTAGAGCTGAAAGGCACAACGTGCAGGCTTCTTTCCAAAGGGCGAGTTGGGCCCCACAGCATCTTGCTTCCAGCTCTTTGGGAAGCTAAGAAACAACTCGCTCTGCACAGTGCTCTTACAGCCTAGTGGGAACATCTCTTCCAAAGGCCTGTGAAACACAGTTTCTTTGCAGGCCTGATCTGGCTGAAGTAGGACTTCTGCTCTGGGTGTGCTACTTTGCCCTAGAGCTGAAAGGCACAACGTGCAGGCTTCTTTCCAAAGGGCGAGTTGGGCCCCACAGCATCTTGCTTCCAGCTCTTTGGGAAGCTAAGAAACAACTCGCTCTGCACAGTGCTCTTACAGCCTAGTGGGAACATCTCTTCCAAAGGCCTGTGAAACGCAGTTTCTTTGCAGGCCTGATCTGGCTGAAGTAGGACTTCTGCTCTGGGTGTGCTACTTTGCCCTAGAGCTGAAAGGCACAACGTGCAGGCTTCTTTCCAAAGGGCGAGTTGGGCCCCACAGCATCTTGCTTCCAGCTCTTTGGGAAGCTAAGAAACAACTCGCTCTGCACAGTGCTCTTACAGCCTAGTGGGAACATCTCTTCCAAAGGCCTGTGAAACGCAGTTTCTTTGCAGGCCTGATCTGGCTGAAGTAGGACTTCTGCTCTGGGTGTGCTACTTTGCCATGGAGCTGAAAGGCACAACGTGCAGGCTTCTTTCCAAAGGGCGAGTTGGGCCCCACAGCATCTTGCTTCCAGCTCTTTGGGAAGCTAAGAAACAACTCGCTCTGCACAGTGCTCTTACAGCCTAGTGGGAACATCTCTTCCAAAGGCCTGTGAAACGCAGTTTCTTTGCAGGCCTGATCTGGCTGGAGTAGGACTTCTGCTCTGGGTGTGCTACTTTGCCCTAGAGCTGAAAGGCACAACGCGCAGGCTTCTTTCCAAAGGGTGAGTTGGGCTCCACAGCATCTTGCTTCCAGCTCTTTGGGAAGCTAAGAAACAACTCGCTCTGCACAGTGCTCTTACAGACTAGTGGGAACATCTCTTCCAAAGGCCTGTGAAACGCAGTTGCTTTGCAGGCCTGATCTGGCTGAAGTAGGACTTCTGCTCTGGGTGTGCTACTTTGCCGTAGAGCTGAAAGGCACAACGTGCAGGCTGCTTTCCAAAGGGCGAGTTGGGCCCCACAGCATCTTGCTTCCAGCTCTTTGGGAAGCTAAGAAACAACTCGCTCTGCACAGTGCTCTTACAGCCTAGTGGGAACATCTCTTCCAATGGCCTGTGAAACGCAGTTTCTTTGCAGGCCTGATCTGGCTGAAGTAGGACTTCTGCTCTGGGTGTGCTACTTTGCCATGGAGCTGAAAGGCACAACGTGCAGGCTTCTTTCCAAAGGGCGAGTTGGGCCCCACAGCATCTTGCTTCCAGCTCTTTGGGAAGCTAAGAAACAACTCGCTCTGCACAGTGCTCTTACAGCCTAGTGGGAACATCTCTTCCAAAGGCCTGTGAAATGCAGTTTCTTTGCAGGCCTGATCTGGCTGAAGTAGGACTTCTGCTCTGGGTGTGCTACTTTGCCCTAGAGCTGAAAGGCACAACGTGCAGGCTTCTTTCCAAAGGGCGAGTTGGGCCCCACAGCATCTTGCTTCCAGCTCTTTGGGAA
This sequence comes from Equus caballus, assembly GCF_041296265.1. Lineage (NCBI taxonomy): Eukaryota > Metazoa > Chordata > Mammalia > Perissodactyla > Equidae > Equus > Equus caballus. The sequence goes on from NC_091712.1 coordinate 288,905, forward strand.
GCTAAGAAACAACTCGCTCTGCACAGTGCTCTTACAGCCTAGTGGGAACATCTCTTCCAAAGGCCTGTGAAACACAGTTTCTTTGCAGGCCTGATCTGGCTGAAGTAGGACTTCTGCTCTGGGTGTGCTACTTTGCCATGGAGCTGAAAGGCACAACGTGCAGGCTTCTTTCCAAAGGGCGAGTTGGGCCCCACAGCATCTTGCTTCCAGCTCTTTGGGAAGCTAAGAAACAACTCGCTCTGCACAGTGCTCTTACAGCCTAGTGGGAACATCTCTTCCAAAGGCCTGTGAAATGCAGTTTCTTTGCAGGCCTGATCTGGCTGAAGTAGGACTTCTGCTCTGGGTGTGCTACTTTGCCCTAGAGCTGAAAGGCACAACGTGCAGGCTTCTTTCCAAAGGGCGAGTTGGGCCCCACAGCATCTTGCTTCCAGCTCTTTGGGAAGCTAAGAAACAACTCGCTCTGCACAGTGCTCTTACAGCCTAGTGGGAACATCTCTTCCAAAGGCCTGTGAAACACAGTTTCTTTGCAGGCCTGATCTGGCTGAAGTAGGACTTCTGCTCTGGGTGTGCTACTTTGCCCTAGAGCTGAAAGGCACAACGTGCAGGCTTCTTTCCAAAGGGCGAGTTGGGCCCCACAGCATCTTGCTTCCAGCTCTTTGGGAAGCTAAGAAACAACTCGCTCTGCACAGTGCTCTTACAGCCTACCGGGAACATGTCTTCCAAAGGCCTGTGAAACGCAGTTTCTTTGCAGGCCTGATCTGGCTGAAGTAGGACTTCTGCTCTGGGTGTGCTACTTTGCCCTAGAGCTGAAAGGCACAACGTGCAGGCTTCTTTCCAAAGGGCGAGTTGGGCCCCACAGCATCTTGCTTCCAGCTCTTTGGGAAGCTAAGAAACAACTCGCTCTGCACAGTGCTCTTACAGCCTAGTGGGAACATCTCTTCCAAAGGCCTGTGAAACGCAGTTTCTTTGCAGGCCTGATCTGGCTGAAGTAGGACTTCTGCTCTGGGTGTGCTACTTTGCCCTAGAGCTGAAAGGCACAACGTGCAGGCTTCTTTCCAAAGGGCGAGTTGGGCCCCACAGCATCTTGCTTCCAGCTCTTTGGGAAGCTAAGAAACAACTCGCTCTGCACAGTGCTCTTACAGCCTAGTGGGAACATCTCTTCCAAAGGCCTGTGAAACGCAGTTTCTTTGCAGGCCTGATCTGGCTGAAGTAGGACTTCTGCTCTGGGTGTGCTACTTTGCCATGGAGCTGAAAGGCACAACGTGCAGGCTTCTTTCCAAAGGGCGAGTTGGGCCCCACAGCATCTTGCTTCCAGCTCTTTGGGAAGCTAAGAAACAACTCGCTCTGCACAGTGCTCTTACAGCCTAGTGGGAACATCTCTTCCAAAGGCCTGTGAAACGCAGTTTCTTTGCAGGCCTGATCTGGCTGAAGTAGGACTTCTGCTCTGGGTGTGCTACTTTGCCCTAGAGCTGAAAGGCACAACGCGCAGGCTTCTTTCCAAAGGGTGAGTTGGGCTCCACAGCATCTTGCTTCCAGCTCTTTGGGAAGCTAAGAAACAACTCGCTCTGCACAGTGCTCTTACAGACTAGTGGGAACATCTCTTCCAAATGCCTGTGAAACGCAGTTGCTTTGCAGGCCTGATCTGGCTGAAGTAGGACTTCTGCTCTGGGTGTGCTACTTTGCCGTAGAGCTGAAAGGCACAACGTGCAGGCTGCTTTCCAAAGGGCGAGTTGGGCCCCACAGCATCTTGCTTCCAGCTCTTTGGGAAGCTAAGAAACAACTCGCTCTGCACAGTGCTCTTACAGCCTAGTGGGAACATCTCTTCCAATGGCCTGTGAAACGCAGTTTCTTTGCAGGCCTGATCTGGCTGAAGTAGGACTTCTGCTCTGGGTGTGCTACTTTGCCATGGAGCTGAAAGGCACAACGTGCAGGCTTCTTTCCAAAGGGCGAGTTGGGCCCCACAGCATCTTGCTTCCAGCTCTTTGGGAAGCTAAGAAACAACTCGCTCTGCACAGTGCTCTTACAGCCTAGTGGGAACATCTCTTCCAAAGGCCTGTGAAATGCAGTTTCTTTGCAGGCCTGATCTGGCTGAAGTAGGACTTCTGCTCTGGGTGTGCTACTTTGCCCTAGAGCTGAAAGGCACAACGTGCAGGCTTCTTTCCAAAGGGCGAGTTGGGCCCCACAGCATCTTGCTTCCAGCTCTTTGGGAAGCTAAGAAACAACTCGCTCTGCACAGTGCTCTTACAGCCTAGTGGGAACATCTCTTCCAAAGGCCTGTGAAACACAGTTTCTTTGCAGGCCTGATCTGGCTGAAGTAGGACTTCTGCTCTGGGTGTGCTACTTTGCCATGGAGCTGAAAGGCACAACGTGCAGGCTTCTTTCCAAAGGGCGAGTTGGGCCCCACAGCATCTTGCTTCCAGCTCTTTGGGAAGCTAAGAAACAACTCGCTCTGCACAGTGCTCTTACAGCCTAGTGGGAACATCTCTTCCAAAGGCCTGTGAAATGCAGTTTCTTTGCAGGCCTGATCTGGCTGAAGTAGGACTTCTGCTCTGGGTGTGCTACTTTGCCCTAGAGCTGAAAGGCACAACGTGCAGGCTTCTTTCCAAAGGGCGAGTTGGGCCCCACAGCATCTTGCTTCCAGCTCTTTGGGAAGCTAAGAAACAACTCGCTCTGCACAGTGCTCTTACAGCCTAGTGGGAACATCTCTTCCAAAGGCCTGTGAAACACAGTTTCTTTGCAGGCCTGATCTGGCTGAAGTAGGACTTCTGCTCTGGGTGTGCTACTTTGCCCTAGAGCTGAAAGGCACAACGTGCAGGCTTCTTTCCAAAGGGCGAGTTGGGCCCCACAGCATCTTGCTTCCAGCTCTTTGGGAAGCTAAGAAACAACTCGCTCTGCACAGTGCTCTTACAGCCTACCGGGAACATCTCTTCCAAAGGCCTGTGAAACGCAGTTTCTTTGCAGGCCTGATCTGGCTGAAGTAGGACTTCTGCTCTGGGTGTGCTACTTTGCCCTAGAGCTGAAAGGCACAACGTGCAGGCTTCTTTCCAAAGGGCGAGTTGGGCCCCACAGCATCTTGCTTCCAGCTCTTTGGGAAGCTAAGAAACAACTCGCTCTGCACAGTGCTCTTACAGCCTAGTGGGAACATCTCTTCCAAAGGCCTGTGAAACGCAGTTTCTTTGCAGGCCTGATCTGGCTGAAGTAGGACTTCTGCTCTGGGTGTGCTACTTTGCCATGGAGCTGAAAGGCACAACGTGCAGGCTTCTTTCCAAAGGGCGAGTTGGGCCCCACAGCATCTTGCTTCCAGCTCTTTGGGAAGCTAAGAAACAACTCGCTCTGCACAGTGCTCTTACAGCCTAGTGGGAACATCTCTTCCAAAGGCCTGTGAAACGCAGTTTCTTTGCAGGCCTGATCTGGCTGAAGTAGGACTTCTGCTCTGGGTGTGCTACTTTGCCCTAGAGCTGAAAGGCACAACGCGCAGGCTTCTTTCCAAAGGGTGAGTTGGGCTCCACAGCATCTTGCTTCCAGCTCTTTGGGAAGCTAAGAAACAACTCGCTCTGCACAGTGCTCTTACAGACTAGTGGGAACATCTCTTCCAAAGGCCTGTGAAACGCAGTTGCTTTGCAGGCCTGATCTGGCTGAAGTAGGACTTCTGCTCTGGGTGTGCTACTTTGCCCTAGAGCTGAAAGGCACAACGTGCAGGCTGCTTTCCAAAGGGCGAGTTGGGCCCCACAGCATCTTGCTTCCAGCTCTTTGGGAAGCTAAGAAACAACTCGCTCTGCACAGTGCTCTTACAGCCTAGTGGGAACATCTCTTCCAATGGCCTGTGAAACGCAGTTTCTTTGCAGGCCTGATCTGGCTGAAGTAGGACTTCTGCTCTGGGTGTGCTACTTTGCCATGGAGCTGAAAGGCACAACGTGCAGGCTTCTTTCCAAAGGGCGAGTTGGGCCCCACAGCATCTTGCTTCCAGCTCTTTGGGAAGCTAAGAAACAACTCGCTCTGCACAGTGCTCTTACAGCCTAGTGGGAACATCTCTTCCAAAGGCCTGTGAAATGCAGTTTCTTTGCAGGCCTGATCTGGCTGAAGTAGGACTTCTGCTCTGGGTGTGCTACTTTGCCCTAGAGCTGAAAGGCACAACGTGCAGGCTTCTTTCCAAAGGGCGAGTTGGGCCCCACAGCATCTTGCTTCCAGCTCTTTGGGAAGCTAAGAAACAACTCGCTCTGCACAGTGCTCTTACAGCCTAGTGGGAACATCTCTTCCAAAGGCCTGTGAAACACAGTTTCTTTGCAGGCCTGATCTGGCTGAAGTAGGACTTCTGCTCTGGGTGTGCTACTTTGCCCTAGAGCTGAAAGGCACAACGTGCAGGCTTCTTTCCAAAGGGCGAGTTGGGCCCCACAGCATCTTGCTTCCAGCTCTTTGGGAAGCTAAGAAACAACTCGCTCTGCACAGTGCTCTTACAGCCTACCGGGAACATCTCTTCCAAAGGCCTGTGAAACGCAGTTTCTTTGCAGGCCTGATCTGGCTGAAGTAGGACTTCTGCTCTGGGTGTGCTACTTTGCCCTAGAGCTGAAAGGCACAACGTGCAGGCTTCTTTCCAAAGGGCGAGTTGGGCCCCACAGCATCTTGCTTCCAGCTCTTTGGGAAGCTAAGAAACAACTCTCTCTGCACAGTGCTCTTACAGCCTAGTGGGAACATCTCTTCCAAAGGCCTGTGAAACGCAGTTTCTTTGCAGGCCTGATCTGGCTGAAGTAGGACTTCTGCTCTGGGTGTGCTACTTTGCCCTAGAGCTGAAAGGCACAACGTGCAGGCTTCTTTCCAAAGGGCGAGTTGGGCCCCACAGCATCTTGCTTCCAGCTCTTTGGGAAGCTAAGAAACAACTCGCTCTGCACAGTGCTCTTACAGCCTACCGGGAACATCTCTTCCAAAGGCCTGTGAAACGCAGTTTCTTTGCAGGCCTGATCTGGCTGAAGTAGGACTTCTGCTCTGGGTGTGCTACTTTGCCCTAGAGCTGAAAGGCACAACGTGCAGGCTTCTTTCCAAAGGGCGAGTTGGGCCCCACAGCATCTTGCTTCCAGCTCTTTGGGAAGCTAAGAAACAACTCGCTCTGCACAGTGCTCTTACAGCCTAGTGGGAACATCTCTTCCAAAGGCCTGTGAAACGCAGTTTCTTTGCAGGCCTGATCTGGCTGAAGTAGGACTTCTGCTCTGGGTGTGCTACTTTGCCCTAGAGCTGAAAGGCACAACGTGCAGGCTTCTTTCCAAAGGGCGAGTTGGGCCCCACAGCATCTTGCTTCCAGCTCTTTGGGAAGCTAAGAAACAACTCGCTCTGCACAGTGCTCTTACAGCCTAGTGGGAACATCTCTTCCAAAGGCCTGTGAAACACAGTTTCTTTGCAGGCCTGATCTGGCTGAAGTAGGACTTCTGCTCTGGGTGTGCTACTTTGCCCTAGAGCTGAAAGGCACAACGTGCAGGCTTCTTTCCAAAGGGCGAGTTGGGCCCCACAGCATCTTGCTTCCAGCTCTTTGGGAAGCTAAGAAACAACTCGCTCTGCACAGTGCTCTTACAGCCTACCGGGAACATCTCTTCCAAAGGCCTGTGAAACGCAGTTTCTTTGCAGGCCTGATCTGGCTGAAGTAGGACTTCTGCTCTGGGTGTGCTACTTTGCCCTAGAGCTGAAAGGCACAACGTGCAGGCTTCTTTCCAAAGGGCGAGTTGGGCCCCACAGCATCTTGCTTCCAGCTCTTTGGGAAGCTAAGAAACAACTCGCTCTGCACAGTGCTCTTACAGCCTAGTGGGAACATCTCTTCCAAAGGCCTGTGAAACGCAGTTTCTTTGCAGGCCTGATCTGGCTGAAGTAGGACTTCTGCTCTGGGTGTGCTACTTTGCCATGGAGCTGAAAGGCACAACGTGCAGGCTTCTTTCCAAAGGGCGAGTTGGGCCCCACAGCATCTTGCTTCCAGCTCTTTGGGAAGCTAAGAAACAACTCGCTCTGCACAGTGCTCTTACAGCCTAGTGGGAACATCTCTTCCAAAGGCCTGTGAAACGCAGTTTCTTTGCAGGCCTGATCTGGCTGAAGTAGGACTTCTGCTCTGGGTGTGCTACTTTGCCCTAGAGCTGAAAGGCACAACGCGCAGGCTTCTTTCCAAAGGGTGAGTTGGGCCCCACAGCATCTTGCTTCCAGCTCTTTGGGAAGCTAAGAAACAACTCGCTCTGCACAGTGCTCTTACAGACTAGTGGGAACATCTCTTCCAAAGGCCTGTGAAACGCAGTTGCTTTGCAGGCCTGATCTGGCTGAAGTAGGACTTCTGCTCTGGGTGTGCTACTTTGCCCTAGAGCTGAAAGGCACAACGTGCAGGCTGCTTTCCAAAGGGCGAGTTGGGCCCCACAGCATCTTGCTTCCAGCTCTTTGGGAAGCTAAGAAACAACTCGCTCTGCACAGTGCTCTTACAGCCTAGTGGGAACATCTCTTCCAATGGCCTGTGAAACGCAGTTTCTTTGCAGGCCTGATCTGGCTGAAGTAGGACTTCTGCTCTGGGTGTGCTACTTTGCCATGGAGCTGAAAGGCACAACGTGCAGGCTTCTTTCCAAAGGGCGAGTTGGGCCCCACAGCATCTTGCTTCCAGCTCTTTGGGAAGCTAAGAAACAACTCGCTCTGCACAGTGCTCTTACAGCCTAGTGGGAACATCTCTTCCAAAGGCCTGTGAAATGCAGTTTCTTTGCAGGCCTGATCTGGCTGAAGTAGGACTTCTGCTCTGGGTGTGCTACTTTGCCCTAGAGCTGAAAGGCACAACGTGCAGGCTTCTTTCCAAAGGGCGAGTTGGGCCCCACAGCATCTTGCTTCCAGCTCTTTGGGAAGCTAAGAAACAACTCGCTCTGCACAGTGCTCTTACAGCCTAGTGGGAACATCTCTTCCAAAGGCCTGTGAAACACAGTTTCTTTGCAGGCCTGATCTGGCTGAAGTAGGACTTCTGCTCTGGGTGTGCTACTTTGCCCTAGAGCTGAAAGGCACAACGTGCAGGCTTCTTTCCAAAGGGCGAGTTGGGCCCCACAGCATCTTGCTTCCAGCTCTTTGGGAAGCTAAGAAACAACTCGCTCTGCACAGTGCTCTTACAGCCTACCGGGAACATCTCTTCCAAAGGCCTGTGAAACGCAGTTTCTTTGCAGGCCTGATCTGGCTGAAGTAGGACTTCTGCTCTGGGTGTGCTACTTTGCCCTAGAGCTGAAAGGCACAACGTGCAGGCTTCTTTCCAAAGGGCGAGTTGGGCCCCACAGCATCTTGCTTCCAGCTCTTTGGGAAGCTAAGAAACAACTCTCTCTGCACAGTGCTCTTACAGCCTAGTGGGAACATCTCTTCCAAAGGCCTGTGAAACGCAGTTTCTTTGCAGGCCTGATCTGGCTGAAGTAGGACTTCTGCTCTGGGTGTGCTACTTTGCCCTAGAGCTGAAAGGCACAACGTGCAGGCTTCTTTCCAAAGGGCGAGTTGGGCCCCACAGCATCTTGCTTCCAGCTCTTTGGGAAGCTAAGAAACAACTCGCTCTGCACAGTGCTCTTACAGCCTACCGGGAACATCTCTTCCAAAGGCCTGTGAAACGCAGTTTCTTTGCAGGCCTGATCTGGCTGAAGTAGGACTTCTGCTCTGGGTGTGCTACTTTGCCCTAGAGCTGAAAGGCACAACGTGCAGGCTTCTTTCCAAAGGGCGAGTTGGGCCCCACAGCATCTTGCTTCCAGCTCTTTGGGAAGCTAAGAAACAACTCGCTCTGCACAGTGCTCTTACAGCCTAGTGGGAACATCTCTTCCAAAGGCCTGTGAAACGCAGTTTCTTTGCAGGCCTGATCTGGCTGAAGTAGGACTTCTGCTCTGGGTGTGCTACTTTGCCCTAGAGCTGAAAGGCACAACGTGCAGGCTTCTTTCCAAAGGGCGAGTTGGGCCCCACAGCATCTTGCTTCCAGCTCTTTGGGAAGCTAAGAAACAACTCGCTCTGCACAGTGCTCTTACAGCCTAGTGGGAACATCTCTTCCAAAGGCCTGTGAAACGCAGTTTCTTTGCAGGCCTGATCTGGCTGAAGTAGGACTTCTGCTCTGGGTGTGCTACTTTGCCCTAGAGCTGAAAGGCACAACGCGCAGGCTTCTTTCCAAAGGGTGAGTTGGGCCCCACAGCATCTTGCTTCCAGCTCTTTGGGAAGCTAAGAAACAACTCGCTCTGCACAGTGCTCTTACAGCCTACCGGGAACATCTCTTCCAAAGGCCTGTGAAACGCAGTTTCTTTGCAGGCCTGATCTGGCTGAAGTAGGACTTCTGCTCTGGGTGTGCTACTTTGCCCTAGAGCTGAAAGGCACAACGTGCAGGCTTCTTTCCAAAGGGCGAGTTGGGCCCCACAGCATCTTGCTTCCAGCTCTTTGGGAAGCTAAGAAACAACTCGCTCTGCACAGTGCTCTTACAGCCTAGTGGGAACATCTCTTCCAAAGGCCTGTGAAACGCAGTTTCTTTGCAGGCCTGATCTGGCTGAAGTAGGACTTCTGCTCTGGGTGTGCTACTTTGCCCTAGAGCTGAAAGGCACAACGTGCAGGCTTCTTTCCAAAGGGCGAGTTGGGCCCCACAGCATCTTGCTTCCAGCTCTTTGGGAAGCTAAGAAACAACTCGCTCTGCACAGTGCTCTTACAGCCTACTGGGAACATGTCTTCCAAAGGCCTGTGAAACGCAGTTTCTTTGCAGGCCTGATCTGGCTGAAGTAGGACTTCTGCTCTGGGTGTGCTACTTTGCCCTAGAGCTGAAAGGCACAACGTGCAGGCTTCTTTCCAAAGGGCGAGTTGGGCCCCACAGCATCTTGCTTCCAGCTCTTTGGGAAGCTAAGAAACAACTCGCTCTGCACAGTGCTCTTACAGCCTAGTGGGAACATCTCTTCCAAAGGCCTGTGAAACGCAGTTTCTTTGCAGGCCTGATCTGGCTGAAGTAGGACTTCTGCTCTGGGTGTGCTACTTTGCCCTAGAGCTGAAAGGCACAACGTGCAGGCTGCTTTCCAAAGGGCGAGTTGGGCCCCACAGCATCTTGTTTCCAGCTCTTTGGGAAGCTAAGAAACAACTCGCTCTGCACAGTGCTCTTACATCCTAGTGGGAACATCTCTTCCAAAGGCCTGTGAAACGCAGTTTCTTTGCAGGCCTGATCTGGCTGAAGTAGGACTTCTGCTCTGGGTGTGCTACTTTGCCCTAGAGCTGAAAGGCACAACGTGCAGGCTTCTTTCCAAAGGGCGAGTTGGGCCCCACAGCATCTTGCTTCCAGCTCTTTGGGAAGCTAAGAAACAACTCGCTCTGCACAGTGCTCTTACAGCCTAGTGGGAACATCTCTTCCAAAGGCCTGTGAAACGCAGTTTCTTTGCAGGCCTGATCTGGCTGAAGTAGGACTTCTGCTCTGGGTGTGCTACTTTGCCCTAGAGCTGAAAGCCACAACGTGCAGGCTTCTTTCCAAAGGGCGAGTTGGGCCCCACAGCATCTTGCTTCCAGCTCTTTGGGAAGCTAAGAAACAACTCGCTCTGCACAGTGCTCTTACAGCCTAGTGGGAACATCTCTTCCAAAGGCCTGTGAAACGCAGTTTCTTTGCAGGCCTGATCTGGCTGAAGTAGGACTTCTGCTCTGGGTGTTCTACTTTGCCCTAGAGCTGAAATGCACAACGCGCAGACTTCTTTCCAAAGGGCGAGTTGGGCCCCACAGCATCTTGCTTCCAGCTCTTTGGGAAGCTAAGAAACAACTCGCTCTGCACAGTGCTCTTACAGCCTACCGGGAACATGTCTTCCGAAGGCCTGTGAAACGCAGTTTCTTTGCAGGCCTGATCTGGCTGAAGTAGGACTTCTGCTCTGGGTGTGCTACTTTGCCCTAGAGCTGAAAGGCACAACGTGCAGGCTTCTTTCCAAAGGGCGAGTTGGGCCCCACAGCATCTTGCTTCCAGCTCTTTGGGAAGCTAAGAAACAACTCGCTCTGCACAGTGCTCTTACAGCCTAGTGGGAACATCTCTTCCAAAGGCCTGTGAAACGCAGTTTCTTTGCAGGCCTGATCTGGCTGAAGTAGGACTTCTGCTCTGGGTGTGCTACTTTGCCCTAGAGCTGAAAGGCACAACGTGCAGGCTTCTTTCCAAAGGGCGAGTTGGGCCCCACAGCATCTTGCTTCCAGCTCTTTGGGAAGCTAAGAAACAACTCGCTCTGCACAGTGCTCTTACAGCCTACCGGGAACATCTCTTCCAAAGGCCTGTGAAACGCAGTTTCTTTGCAGGCCTGATCTGGCTGAAGTAGGACTTCTGCTCTGGGTGTGCTACTTTGCCCTAGAGCTGAAAGGCACAACGTGCAGGCTTCTTTCCAAAGGGCGAGTTGGGCCCCACAGCATCTTGCTTCCAGCTCTTTGGGAAGCTAAGAAACAACTCGCTCTGCACAGTGCTCTTACAGCCTAGTGGGAACATCTCTTCCAAAGGCCTGTGAAACGCAGTTTCTTTGCAGGCCTGATCTGGCTGAAGTAGGACTTCTGCTCTGGGTGTGCTACTTTGCCCTAGAGCTGAAAGGCACAACGTGCAGGCTTCTTTCCAAAGGGCGAGTTGGGCCCCACAGCATCTTGCTTCCAGCTCTTTGGGAAGCTAAGAAACAACTCGCTCTGCACAGTGCTCTTACAGCCTACCGGGAACATCTCTTCCAAAGGCCTGTGAAACGCAGTTTCTTTGCAGGCCTGATCTGGCTGAAGTAGGACTTCTGCTCTGGGTGTGCTACTTTGCCCTAGAGCTGAAAGGCACAACGTGCAGGCTTCTTTCCAAAGGGCGAGTTGGGCCCCACAGCATCTTGCTTCCAGCTCTTTGGGAAGCTAAGAAACAACTCGCTCTGCACAGTGCTCTTACAGCCTAGTGGGAACATCTCTTCCAAAGGCCTGTGAAACGCAGTTTCTTTGCAGGCCTGATCTGGCTGAAGTAGGACTTCTGCTCTGGGTGTGCTACTTTGCCCTAGAGCTGAAAGGCACAACGTGCAGGCTTCTTTCCAAAGGGCGAGTTGGGCCCCACAGCATCTTGCTTCCAGCTCTTTGGGAAGCTAAGAAACAACTCGCTCTGCACAGTGCTCTTACAGCCTAGTGGGAACATCTCTTCCAAAGGCCTGTGAAACGCAGTTTCTTTGCAGGCCTGATCTGGCTGAAGTAGGACTTCTGCTCTGGGTGTGCTACTTTGCCCTAGAGCTGAAAGGCACAACGCGCAGGCTTCTTTCCAAAGGGTGAGTTGGGCCCCACAGCATCTTGCTTCCAGCTCTTTGGGAAGCTAAGAAACAACTCGCTCTGCACAGTGCTCTTACAGCCTACCGGGAACATCTCTTCCAAAGGCCTGTGAAACGCAGTTTCTTTGCAGGCCTGATCTGGCTGAAGTAGGACTTCTGCTCTGGGTGTGCTACTTTGCCCTAGAGCTGAAAGGCACAACGTGCAGGCTTCTTTCCAAAGGGCGAGTTGGGCCCCACAGCATCTTGCTTCCAGCTCTTTGGGAAGCTAAGAAACAACTCGCTCTGCACAGTGCTCTTACAGCCTAGTGGGAACATCTCTTCCAAAGGCCTGTGAAACGCAGTTTCTTTGCAGGCCTGATCTGGCTGAAGTAGGACTTCTGCTCTGGGTGTGCTACTTTGCCCTAGAGCTGAAAGGCACAACGTGCAGGCTTCTTTCCAAAGGGCGAGTTGGGCCCCACAGCATCTTGCTTCCAGCTCTTTGGGAAGCTAAGAAACAACTCGCTCTGCACAGTGCTCTTACAGCCTACCGGGAACATCTCTTCCAAAGGCCTGTGAAACGCAGTTTCTTTGCAGGCCTGATCTGGCTGAAGTAGGACTTCTGCTCTGGGTGTGCTACTTTGCCCTAGAGCTGAAAGGCACAACGTGCAGGCTTCTTTCCAAAGGGCGAGTTGGGCCCCACAGCATCTTGCTTCCAGCTCTTTGGGAAGCTAAGAAACAACTCGCTCTGCACAGTGCTCTTACAGCCTAGTGGGAACATCTCTTCCAAAGGCCTGTGAAACGCAGTTTCTTTGCAGGCCTGATCTGGCTGAAGTAGGACTTCTGCTCTGGGTGTGCTACTTTGCCCTAGAGCTGAAAGGCACAACGTGCAGGCTTCTTTCCAAAGGGCGAGTTGGGCCCCACAGCATCTTGCTTCCAGCTCTTTGGGAAGCTAAGAAACAACTCGCTCTGCACAGTGCTCTTACAGCCTACCGGGAACATCTCTTCCAAAGGCCTGTGAAACGCAGTTTCTTTGCAGGCCTGATCTGGCTGAAGTAGGACTTCTGCTCTGGGTGTGCTACTTTGCCCTAGAGCTGAAAGGCACAACGTGCAGGCTTCTTTCCAAAGGGCGAGTTGGGCCCCACAGCATCTTGCTTCCAGCTCTTTGGGAAGCTAAGAAACAACTCGCTCTGCACAGTGCTCTTACAGCCTAGTGGGAACATCTCTTCCAAAGGCCTGTGAAACGCAGTTTCTTTGCAGGCCTGATCTGGCTGAAGTAGGACTTCTGCTCTGGGTGTGCTACTTTGCCCTAGAGCTGAAAGGCACAACGTGCAGGCTTCTTTCCAAAGGGCGAGTTGGGCCCCACAGCATCTTGCTTCCAGCTCTTTGGGAAGCTAAGAAACAACTCGCTCTGCACAGTGCTCTTACAGCCTAGTGGGAACATCTCTTCCAAAGGCCTGTGAAACGCAGTTTCTTTGCAGGCCTGATCTGGCTGAAGTAGGACTTCTGCTCTGGGTGTGCTACTTTGCCCTAGAGCTGAAAGGCACAACGCGCAGGCTTCTTTCCAAAGGGTGAGTTGGGCCCCACAGCATCTTGCTTCCAGCTCTTTGGGAAGCTAAGAAACAACTCGCTCTGCACAGTGCTCTTACAGCCTACCGGGAACATCTCTTCCAAAGGCCTGTGAAACGCAGTTTCTTTGCAGGCCTGATCTGGCTGAAGTAGGACTTCTGCTCTGGGTGTGCTACTTTGCCCTAGAGCTGAAAGGCACAACGTGCAGGCTTCTTTCCAAAGGGCGAGTTGGGCCCCACAGCATCTTGCTTCCAGCTCTTTGGGAAGCTAAGAAACAACTCGCTCTGCACAGTGCTCTTACAGCCTAGTGGGAACATCTCTTCCAAAGGCCTGTGAAACGCAGTTTCTTTGCAGGCCTGATCTGGCTGAAGTAGGACTTCTGCTCTGGGTGTGCTACTTTGCCCTAGAGCTGAAAGGCACAACGTGCAGGCTTCTTTCCAAAGGGCGAGTTGGGCCCCACAGCATCTTGCTTCCAGCTCTTTGGGAAGCTAAGAAACAACTCGCTCTGCACAGTGCTCTTACAGCCTACTGGGAACATGTCTTCCAAAGGCCTGTGAAACGCAGTTTCTTTGCAGGCCTGATCTGGCTGAAGTAGGACTTCTGCTCTGGGTGTGCTACTTTGCCCTAGAGCTGAAAGGCACAACGTGCAGGCTTCTTTCCAAAGGGCGAGTTGGGCCCCACAGCATCTTGCTTCCAGCTCTTTGGGAAGCTAAGAAACAACTCGCTCTGCACAGTGCTCTTACAGCCTAGTGGGAACATCTCTTCCAAAGGCCTGTGAAACGCAGTTTCTTTGCAGGCCTGATCTGGCTGAAGTAGGACTTCTGCTCTGGGTGTGCTACTTTGCCCTAGAGCTGAAAGGCACAACGTGCAGGCTGCTTTCCAAAGGGCGAGTTGGGCCCCACAGCATCTTGTTTCCAGCTCTTTGGGAAGCTAAGAAACAACTCGCTCTGCACAGTGCTCTTACATCCTAGTGGGAACATCTCTTCCAAAGGCCTGTGAAACGCAGTTTCTTTGCAGGCCTGATCTGGCTGAAGTAGGACTTCTGCTCTGGGTGTGCTACTTTGCCCTAGAGCTGAAAGGCACAACGTGCAGGCTTCTTTCCAAAGGGCGAGTTGGGCCCCACAGCATCTTGCTTCCAGCTCTTTGGGAAGCTAAGAAACAACTCGCTCTGCACAGTGCTCTTACAGCCTAGTGGGAACATCTCTTCCAAAGGCCTGTGAAACGCAGTTTCTTTGCAGGCCTGATCTGGCTGAAGTAGGACTTCTGCTCTGGGTGTGCTACTTTGCCCTAGAGCTGAAAGGCACAACGTGCAGGCTTCTTTCCAAAGGGCGAGTTGGGCCCCACAGCATCTTGCTTCCAGCTCTTTGGGAAGCTAAGAAACAACTCGCTCTGCACAGTGCTCTTACAGCCTAGTGGGAACATCTCTTCCAAAGGCCTGTGAAACGCAGTTTCTTTGCAGGCCTGATCTGGCTGAAGTAGGACTTCTGCTCTGGGTGTTCTACTTTGCCCTAGAGCTGAAATGCACAACGCGCAGACTTCTTTCCAAAGGGCGAGTTGGGCCCCACAGCATCTTGCTTCCAGCTCTTTGGGAAGCTAAGAAACAACTCGCTCTGCACAGTGCTCTTACAGCCTACCGGGAACATGTCTTCCGAAGGCCTGTGAAACGCAGTTTCTTTGCAGGCCTGATCTGGCTGAAGTAGGACTTCTGCTCTGGGTGTGCTACTTTGCCCTAGAGCTGAAAGGCACAACGCGCAGGCTTCTTTCCAAAGGGCGAGTTGGGCCCCACAGCATCTTGCTTCCAGCTCTTTGGGAAGCTAAGAAACAACTCGCTCTGCACAGTGCTCTTACAGCCTAGTGGGAACATCTCTTCCAAAGGCCTGTGAAACACAGTTTCTTTGCAGGCCTGATCTGGCTGAAGTAGGACTTCTGCTCTGGGTGTGCTACTTTGCCCTAGAGCTGAAAGGCACAACGTGCAGGCTGCTTTCCAAAGGGCGAGTTGGGCCCCACAGCATCTTGCTTCCAGCTCTTTGGGAAGCTAAGAAACAACTCGCTCTGCACAGTGCTCTTACAGCCTACCGGGAACATCTCTTCCAAAGGCCTGTGAAACGCAGTTTCTTTGCAGGCCTGATCTGGCTGAAGTAGGACTTCTGCTCTGGGTGTGCTACTTTGCCCTAGAGCTGAAAGGCACAACGTGCAGGCTTCTTTCCAAAGGGCGAGTTGGGCCCCACAGCATCTTGCTTCCAGCTCTTTGGGAAGCTAAGAAACAACTCGCTCTGCACAGTGCTCTTACAGCCTAGTGGGAACATGTCTTCCAAAGGCCTGTGAAACGCAGTTTCTTTGCAGGCCTGATCTGGCTGAAGTAGGACTTCTGCTCTGGGTGTGCTACTTTGCCCTAGAGCTGAAAGGCACAACATGCAGGCTTCTTTCCAAAGGGCGAGTTGGGCCCCACAGCATCTTGCTTCCAGCTCTTTGGGAAGCTAAGAAACAACTCGCTCTGCACAGTGCTCTTACAGCCTACCGGGAACATCTCTTCCAAAGGCCTGTGAAACGCAGTTTCTTTGCAGGCCTGATCTGGCTGAAGTAGGACTTCTGCTCTGGGTGTGCTACTTTGCCCTAGAGCTGAAAGGCACAACGTGCAGGCTTCTTTCCAAAGGGCGAGTTGGGCCCCACAGCATCTTGCTTCCAGCTCTTTGGGAAGCTAAGAAACAACTCGCTCTGCACAGTGCTCTTACAGCCTACCGGGAACATCTCTTCCAAAGGCCTGTGAAACGCAGTTTCTTTGCAGGCCTGATCTGGCTGAAGTAGGACTTCTGCTCTGGGTGTGCTACTTTGCCCTAGAGCTGAAAGGCACAACGTGCAGGCTTCTTTCCAAAGGGCGAGTTGGGCCCCACAGCATCTTGCTTCCAGCTCTTTGGGAAGCTAAGAAACAACTCGCTCTGCACAGTGCTCTTACAGCCTAGTGGGAACATCTCTTCCAAAGGCCTGTGAAACGCAGTTTCTTTGCAGGCCTGATCTGGCTGAAGTAGGACTTCTGCTCTGGGTGTGCTACTTTGCCATGGAGCTGAAAGGCACAACGTGCAGGCTTCTTTCCAAAGGGCGAGTTGGGCCCCACAGCATCTTGCTTCCAGCTCTTTGGGAAGCTAAGAAACAACTCGCTCTGCACAGTGCTCTTACAGCCTAGTGGGAACATCTCTTCCAAAGGCCTGTGAAACGCAGTTTCTTTGCAGGCCTGATCTGGCTGAAGTAGGACTTCTGCTCTGGGTGTGCTACTTTGCCCTAGAGCTGAAAGGCACAACGCGCAGGCTTCTTTCCAAAGGGTGAGTTGGGCTCCACAGCATCTTGCTTCCAGCTCTTTGGGAAGCTAAGAAACAACTCGCTCTGCACAGTGCTCTTACAGACTAGTGGGAACATCTCTTCCAAAGGCCTGTGAAACGCAGTTGCTTTGCAGGCCTGATCTGGCTGAAGTAGGACTTCTGCTCTGGGTGTGCTACTTTGCCCTAGAGCTGAAAGGCACAACGTGCAGGCTGCTTTCCAAAGGGCGAGTTGGGCCCCACAGCATCTTGCTTCCAGCTCTTTGGGAAGCTAAGAAACAACTCGCTCTGCACAGTGCTCTTACAGCCTAGTGGGAACATCTCTTCCAATGGCCTGTGAAACGCAGTTTCTTTGCAGGCCTGATCTGGCTGAAGTAGGACTTCTGCTCTGGGTGTGCTACTTTGCCATGGAGCTGAAAGGCACAACGTGCAGGCTTCTTTCCAAAGGGCGAGTTGGGCCCCACAGCATCTTGCTTCCAGCTCTTTGGGAAGCTAAGAAACAACTCGCTCTGCACAGTGCTCTTACAGCCTAGTGGGAACATCTCTTCCAAAGGCCTGTGAAATGCAGTTTCTTTGCAGGCCTGATCTGGCTGAAGTAGGACTTCTGCTCTGGGTGTGCTACTTTGCCCTAGAGCTGAAAGGCACAACGTGCAGGCTTCTTTCCAAAGGGCGAGTTGGGCCCCACAGCATCTTGCTTCCAGCTCTTTGGGAAGCTAAGAAACAACTCGCTCTGCACAGTGCTCTTACAGCCTAGTGGGAACATCTCTTCCAAAGGCCTGTGAAACGCAGTTTCTTTGCAGGCCTGATCTGGCTGAAGTAGGACTTCTGCTCTGGGTGTGCTACTTTGCCATGGAGCTGAAAGGCACAACGTGCAGGCTTCTTTCCAAAGGGCGAGTTGGGCCCCACAGCATCTTGCTTCCAGCTCTTTGGGAAGCTAAGAAACAACTCGCTCTGCACAGTGCTCTTACAGCCTAGTGGGAACATCTCTTCCAAAGGCCTGTGAAATGCAGTTTCTTTGCAGGCCTGATCTGGCTGAAGTAGGACTTCTGCTCTGGGTGTGCTACTTTGCCCTAGAGCTGAAAGGCACAACGTGCAGGCTTCTTTCCAAAGGGCGAGTTGGGCCCCACAGCATCTTGCTTCCAGCTCTTTGGGAAGCTAAGAAACAACTCGCTCTGCACAGTGCTCTTACAGCCTAGTGGGAACATCTCTTCCAAAGGCCTGTGAAACACAGTTTCTTTGCAGGCCTGATCTGGCTGAAGTAGGACTTCTGCTCTGGGTGTGCTACTTTGCCCTAGAGCTGAAAGGCACAACGTGCAGGCTTCTTTCCAAAGGGCGAGTTGGGCCCCACAGCATCTTGCTTCCAGCTCTTTGGGAAGCTAAGAAACAACTCGCTCTGCACAGTGCTCTTACAGCCTAGTGGGAACATGTCTTCCAAAGGCCTGTGAAACGCAGTTTCTTTGCAGGCCTGATCTGGCTGAAGTAGGACTTCTGCTCTGGGTGTGCTACTTTGCCCTAGAGCTGAAAGGCACAACATGCAGGCTTCTTTCCAAAGGGCGAGTTGGGCCCCACAGCATCTTGCTTCCAGCTCTTTGGGAAGCTAAGAAACAACTCGCTCTGCACAGTGCTCTTACAGCCTACCAGGAACATCTCTTCCAAAGGCCTGTGAAACGCAGTTTCTTTGCAGGCCTGATCTGGCTGAAGTAGGACTTCTGCTCTGGGTGTGCTACTTTGCCCTAGAGCTGAAAGGCACAACGTGCAGGCTTCTTTCCAAAGGGCGAGTTGGGCCCCACAGCATCTTGCTTCCAGCTCTTTGGGAAGCTAAGAAACAACTCGCTCTGCACAGTGCTCTTACAGCCTACCGGGAACATCTCTTCCAAAGGCCTGTGAAACGCAGTTTCTTTGCAGGCCTGATCTGGCTGAAGTAGGACTTCTGCTCTGGGTGTGCTACTTTGCCCTAGAGCTGAAAGGCACAACGTGCAGGCTTCTTTCCAAAGGGCGAGTTGGGCCCCACAGCATCTTGCTTCCAGCTCTTTGGGAAGCTAAGAAACAACTCGCTCTGCACAGTGCTCTTACAGCCTAGTGGGAACATCTCTTCCAAAGGCCTGTGAAACGCAGTTTCTTTGCAGGCCTGATCTGGCTGAAGTAGGACTTCTGCTCTGGGTGTGCTACTTTGCCATGGAGCTGAAAGGCACAACGTGCAGGCTTCTTTCCAAAGGGCGAGTTGGGCCCCACAGCATCTTGCTTCCAGCTCTTTGGGAAGCTAAGAAACAACTCGCTCTGCACAGTGCTCTTACAGCCTAGTGGGAACATCTCTTCCAAAGGCCTGTGAAACGCAGTTTCTTTGCAGGCCTGATCTGGCTGAAGTAGGACTTCTGCTCTGGGTGTGCTACTTTGCCCTAGAGCTGAAAGGCACAACGCGCAGGCTTCTTTCCAAAGGGTGAGTTGGGCTCCACAGCATCTTGCTTCCAGCTCTTTGGGAAGCTAAGAAACAACTCGCTCTGCACAGTGCTCTTACAGACTAGTGGGAACATCTCTTCCAAAGGCCTGTGAAACGCAGTTGCTTTGCAGGCCTGATCTGGCTGAAGTAGGACTTCTGCTCTGGGTGTGCTACTTTGCCCTAGAGCTGAAAGGCACAACGTGCAGGCTGCTTTCCAAAGGGCGAGTTGGGCCCCACAGCATCTTGCTTCCAGCTCTTTGGGAAGCTAAGAAACAACTCGCTCTGCACAGTGCTCTTACAGCCTAGTGGGAACATCTCTTCCAATGGCCTGTGAAACGCAGTTTCTTTGCAGGCCTGATCTGGCTGAAGTAGGACTTCTGCTCTGGGTGTGCTACTTTGCCATGGAGCTGAAAGGCACAACGTGCAGGCTTCTTTCCAAAGGGCGCGTTGGGCCCCACAGCATCTTGCTTCCAGCTCTTTGGGAAGCTAAGAAACAACTCGCTCTGCACAGTGCTCTTACAGCCTAGTGGGAACATCTCTTCCAAAGGCCTGTGAAATGCAGTTTCTTTGCAGGCCTGATCTGGCTGAAGTAGGACTTCTGCTCTGGGTGTGCTACTTTGCCCTAGAGCTGAAAGGCACAACGTGCAGGCTTCTTTCCAAAGGGCGAGTTGGGCCCCACAGCATCTTGCTTCCAGCTCTTTGGGAAGCTAAGAAACAACTCGCTCTGCACAGTGCTCTTACAGCCTAGTGGGAACATCTCTTCCAAAGGCCTGTGAAACGCAGTTTCTTTGCAGGCCTGATCTGGCTGAAGTAGGACTTCTGCTCTGGGTGTGCTACTTTGCCATGGAGCTGAAAGGCACAACGTGCAGGCTTCTTTCCAAAGGGCGAGTTGGGCCCCACAGCATCTTGCTTCCAGCTCTTTGGGAAGCTAAGAAACAACTCGCTCTGCACAGTGCTCTTACAGCCTAGTGGGAACATCTCTTCCAAAGGCCTGTGAAATGCAGTTTCTTTGCAGGCCTGATCTGGCTGAAGTAGGACTTCTGCTCTGGGTGTGCTACTTTGCCCTAGAGCTGAAAGGCACAACGTGCAGGCTTCTTTCCAAAGGGCGAGTTGGGCCCCACAGCATCTTGCTTCCAGCTCTTTGGGAAGCTAAGAAACAACTCGCTCTGCACAGTGCTCTTACAGCCTAGTGGGAACATCTCTTCCAAAGGCCTGTGAAACACAGTTTCTTTGCAGGCCTGATCTGGCTGAAGTAGGACTTCTGCTCTGGGTGTGCTACTTTGCCCTAGAGCTGAAAGGCACAACGTGCAGGCTTCTTTCCAAAGGGCGAGTTGGGCCCCACAGCATCTTGCTTCCAGCTCTTTGGGAAGCTAAGAAACAACTCGCTCTGCACAGTGCTCTTACAGCCTAGTGGGAACATCTCTTCCAAAGGCCTGTGAAACGCAGTTTCTTTGCAGGCCTGATCTGGCTGAAGTAGGACTTCTGCTCTGGGTGTGCTACTTTGCCCTAGAGCTGAAAGGCACAACGCGCAGGCTTCTTTCCAAAGGGTGAGTTGGGCTCCACAGCATCTTGCTTCCAGCTCTTTGGGAAGCTAAGAAACAACTCGCTCTGCACAGTGCTCTTACAGACTAGTGGGAACATCTCTTCCAAAGGCCTGTGAAACGCAGTTGCTTTGCAGGCCTGATCTGGCTGAAGTAGGACTTCTGCTCTGGGTGTGCTACTTTGCCCTAGAGCTGAAAGGCACAACGTGCAGGCTGCTTTCCAAAGGGCGAGTTGGGCCCCACAGCATCTTGCTTCCAGCTCTTTGGGAAGCTAAGAAACAACTCGCTCTGCACAGTGCTCTTACAGCCTAGTGGGAACATCTCTTCCAATGGCCTGTGAAACGCAGTTTCTTTGCAGGCCTGATCTGGCTGAAGTAGGACTTCTGCTCTGGGTGTGCTACTTTGCCATGGAGCTGAAAGGCACAACGTGCAGGCTTCTTTCCAAAGGGCGAGTTGGGCCCCACAGCATCTTGCTTCCAGCTCTTTGGGAAGCTAAGAAACAACTCGCTCTGCACAGTGCTCTTACAGCCTAGTGGGAACATCTCTTCCAAAGGCCTGTGAAATGCAGTTTCTTTGCAGGCCTGATCTGGCTGAAGTAGGACTTCTGCTCTGGGTGTGCTACTTTGCCCTAGAGCTGAAAGGCACAACGTGCAGGCTTCTTTCCAAAGGGCGAGTTGGGCCCCACAGCATCTTGCTTCCAGCTCTTTGGGAAGCTAAGAAACAACTCGCTCTGCACAGTGCTCTTACAGCCTAGTGGGAACATCTCTTCCAAAGGCCTGTGAAACGCAGTTTCTTTGCAGGCCTGATCTGGCTGAAGTAGGACTTCTGCTCTGGGTGTGCTACTTTGCCATGGAGCTGAAAGGCACAACGTGCAGGCTTCTTTCCAAAGGGCGAGTTGGGCCCCACAGCATCTTGCTTCCAGCTCTTTGGGAAGCTAAGAAACAACTCGCTCTGCACAGTGCTCTTACAGCCTAGTGGGAACATCTCTTCCAAAGGCCAGTGAAATGCAGTTTCTTTGCAGGCCTGATCTGGCTGAAGTAGGACTTCTGCTCTGGGTGTGCTACTTTGCCCTAGAGCTGAAAGGCACAACGTGCAGGCTTCTTTCCAAAGGGCGAGTTGGGCCCCACAGCATCTTGCTTCCAGCTCTTTGGGAAGCTAAGAAACAACTCGCTCTGCACAGTGCTCTTACAGCCTAGTGGGAACATCTCTTCCAAAGGCCTGTGAAACACAGTTTCTTTGCAGGCCTGATCTGGCTGAAGTAGGACTTCTGCTCTGGGTGTGCTACTTTGCCCTAGAGCTGAAAGGCACAACGTGCAGGCTTCTTTCCAAAGGGCGAGTTGGGCCCCACAGCATCTTGCTTCCAGCTCTTTGGGAAGCTAAGAAACAACTCGCTCTGCACAGTGCTCTTACAGCCTAGTGGGAACATCTCTTCCAAAGGCCTGTGAAACGCAGTTTCTTTGCAGGCCTGATCTGGCTGAAGTAGGACTTCTGCTCTGGGTGTGCTACTTTGCCCTAGAGCTGAAAGGCACAACGTGCAGGCTTCTTTCCAAAGGGCGAGTTGGGCCCCACAGCATCTTGATTCCAGCTCTTTGGGAAGCTAAGAAACAACTCGCTCTGCACAGTGCTCTTACAGCCTAGTGGGAACATCTCTTCCAAAGGCCTGTGAAACGCAGTTTCTTTGCAGGCCTGATCTGGCTGAAGTAGGACTTCTGCTCTGGGTGTGCTACTTTGCCATGGAGCTGAAAGGCACAACGTGCAGGCTTCTTTCCAAAGGGCGAGTTGGGCCCCACAGCATCTTGCTTCCAGCTCTTTGGGAAGCTAAGAAACAACTCGCTCTGCACAGTGCTCTTACAGCCTAGTGGGAACATCTCTTCCAAAGGCCTGTGAAACGCAGTTTCTTTGCAGGCCTGATCTGGCTGAAGTAGGACTTCTGCTCTGGGTGTGCTACTTTGCCCTAGAGCTGAAAGGCACAACGCGCAGGCTTCTTTCCAAAGGGTGAGTTGGGCTCCACAGCATCTTGCTTCCAGCTCTTTGGGAAGCTAAGAAACAACTCGCTCTGCACAGTGCTCTTACAGACTAGTGGGAACATCTCTTCCAAAGGCCTGTGAAACGCAGTTGCTTTGCAGGCCTGATCTGGCTGAAGTAGGACTTCTGCTCTGGGTGTGCTACTTTGCCCTAGAGCTGAAAGGCACAACGTGCAGGCTGCTTTCCAAAGGGCGAGTTGGGCCCCACAGCATCTTGCTTCCAGCTCTTTGGGAAGCTAAGAAACAACTCGCTCTGCACAGTGCTCTTACAGCCTAGTGGGAACATCTCTTCCAATGGCCTGTGAAACGCAGTTTCTTTGCAGGCCTGATCTGGCTGAAGTAGGACTTCTGCTCTGGGTGTGCTACTTTGCCATGGAGCTGAAAGGCACAACGTGCAGGCTTCTTTCCAAAGGGCGAGTTGGGCCCCACAGCATCTTGCTTCCAGCTCTTTGGGAAGCTAAGAAACAACTCGCTCTGCACAGTGCTCTTACAGCCTAGTGGGAACATCTCTTCCAAAGGCCTGTGAAATGCAGTTTCTTTGCAGGCCTGATCTGGCTGAAGTAGGACTTCTGCTCTGGGTGTGCTACTTTGCCCTAGAGCTGAAAGGCACAACGTGCAGGCTTCTTTCCAAAGGGCGAGTTGGGCCCCACAGCATCTTGCTTCCAGCTCTTTGGGAAGCTAAGAAACAACTCGCTCTGCACAGTGCTCTTACAGCCTAGTGGGAACATCTCTTCCAAAGGCCTGTGAAACACAGTTTCTTTGCAGGCCTGATCTGGCTGAAGTAGGACTTCTGCTCTGGGTGTGCTACTTTGCCATGGAGCTGAAAGGCACAACGTGCAGGCTTCTTTCCAAAGGGCGAGTTGGGCCCCACAGCATCTTGCTTCCAGCTCTTTGGGAAGCTAAGAAACAACTCGCTCTGCACAGTGCTCTTACAGCCTAGTGGGAACATCTCTTCCAAAGGCCTGTGAAATGCAGTTTCTTTGCAGGCCTGATCTGGCTGAAGTAGGACTTCTGCTCTGGGTGTGCTACTTTGCCCTAGAGCTGAAAGGCACAACGTGCAGGCTTCTTTCCAAAGGGCGAGTTGGGCCCCACAGCATCTTGCTTCCAGCTCTTTGGGAAGCTAAGAAACAACTCGCTCTGCACAGTGCTCTTACAGCCTAGTGGGAACATCTCTTCCAAAGGCCTGTGAAACACAGTTTCTTTGCAGGCCTGATCTGGCTGAAGTAGGACTTCTGCTCTGGGTGTGCTACTTTGCCCTAGAGCTGAAAGGCACAACGTGCAGGCTTCTTTCCAAAGGGCGAGTTGGGCCCCACAGCATCTTGCTTCCAGCTCTTTGGGAAGCTAAGAAACAACTCGCTCTGCACAGTGCTCTTACAGCCTACCGGGAACATCTCTTCCAAAGGCCTGTGAAACGCAGTTTCTTTGCAGGCCTGATCTGGCTGAAGTAGGACTTCTGCTCTGGGTGTGCTACTTTGCCCTAGAGCTGAAAGGCACAACGTGCAGGCTTCTTTCCAAAGGGCGAGTTGGGCCCCACAGCATCTTGCTTCCAGCTCTTTGGGAAGCTAAGAAACAACTCGCTCTGCACAGTGCTCTTACAGCCTAGTGGGAACATCTCTTCCAAAGGCCTGTGAAACGCAGTTTCTTTGCAGGCCTGATCTGGCTGAAGTAGGACTTCTGCTCTGGGTGTGCTACTTTGCCCTAGAGCTGAAAGGCACAACGTGCAGGCTTCTTTCCAAAGGGCGAGTTGGGCCCCACAGCATCTTGCTTCCAGCTCTTTGGGAAGCTAAGAAACAACTCGCTCTGCACAGTGCTCTTACAGCCTACCGGGAACATCTCTTCCAAAGGCCTGTGAAACGCAGTTTCTTTGCAGGCCTGATCTGGCTGAAGTAGGACTTCTGCTCTGGGTGTGCTACTTTGCCCTAGAGCTGAAAGGCACAACGTGCAGGCTTCTTTCCAAAGGGCGAGTTGGGCCCCACAGCATCTTGCTTCCAGCTCTTTGGGAAGCTAAGAAACAACTCGCTCTGCACAGTGCTCTTACAGCCTACCGGGAACATCTCTTCCAAAGGCCTGTGAAACGCAGTTTCTTTGCAGGCCTGATCTGGCTGAAGTAGGACTTCTGCTCTGGGTGTGCTACTTTGCCCTAGAGCTGAAAGGCACAACGCGCAGGCTTCTTTCCAAAGGGTGAGTTGGGCTCCACAGCATCTTGCTTCCAGCTCTTTGGGAAGCTAAGAAACAACTCGCTCTGCACAGTGCTCTTACAGCCTAGTGGGAACATCTCTTCCAAAGGCCTGTGAAACGCAGTTGCTTTGCAGGCCTGATCTGGCTGAAGTAGGACTTCTGCTCTGGGTGTGCTACTTTGCCATGGAGCTGAAAGGCACAACGTGCAGGCTTCTTTCCAAAGGGCGAGTTGGGCCCCACAGCATCTTGCTTCCAGCTCTTTGGGAAGCTAAGAAACAACTCGCTCTGCACAGTGCTCTTACAGCCTACCGGGAACATGTCTTCCAAAGGCCTGTGAAACGCAGTTTCTTTGCAGGCCTGATCTGGCTGAAGTAGGACTTCTGCTCTGGGTGTGCTACTTTGCCCTAGAGCTGAAAGGCACAACGTGCAGGCTTCCTTCCAAAGGGCGAGTTGGGCCCCACAGCATCTTGCTTCCAGCTCTTTGGGAAGCTAAGAAACAACTCGCTCTGCACAGTGCTCTTACAGCCTAGTGGGAACATCTCTTCCAAAGGCCTGTGAAACGCAGTTTCTTTGCAGGCCTGATCTGGCTGAAGTAGGACTTCTGCTCTGGGTGTGCTACTTTGCCCTAGAGCTGAAAGGCACAACGTGCAGGCTTCTTTCCAAAGGGCGAGTTGGGCCCCACAGCATCTTGCTTCCAGCTCTTTGGGAAGCTAAGAAACAACTCGCTCTGCACAGTGCTCTTACAGCCTACCGGGAACATCTCTTCCAAAGGCCTGTGAAACGCAGTTTCTTTGCAGGCCTGATCTGGCTGAAGTAGGACTTCTGCTCTGGGTGTGCTACTTTGCCCTAGAGCTGAAAGGCACAACGTGCAGGCTTCTTTCCAAAGGGCGAGTTGGGCCCCACAGCATCTTGCTTCCAGCTCTTTGGGAAGCTAAAACAACTCGCTCTGCACAGTGCTCTTACAGCCTACCGGGAACATGTCTTCCAAAGGCCTGTGAAACGCAGTTTCTTTGCAGGCCTGATCTGGCTGAAGTAGGACTTCTGCTCTGGGTGTGCTACTTTGCCCTAGAGCTGAAAGGCACAACGTGCAGGCTTCTTTCCAAAGGGCGAGTTGGGCCCCACAGGATCTTGCTTCCAGCTCTTTGGGAAGCTAAGAAACAACTCGCTCTGCACAGTGCTCTTACAGCCTAGTGGGAACATGTCTTCCAAAGGCCTGTGAAACGCAGTTTCTTTGCAGGCCTGATCTGGCTGAAGTAGGACTTCTGCTCTGGGTGTGCTACTTTGCCCTAGAGCTGAAAGGCACAACGTGCAGGCTTCTTTCCAAAGGGCGAGTTGGGCCCCACAGCATCTTGCTTCCAGCTCTTTGGGAAGCTAAGAAACAACTCGCTCTGCACAGTGCTCTTACAGCCTACCGGGAACATGTCTTCCAAAGGCCTGTGAAACGCAGTTTCTTTGCAGGCCTGATCTGGCTGAAGTAGGACTTCTGCTCTGGGTGTGCTACTTTGCTCTAGAGCTGAAAGGCACAACGTGCAGGCTTCCTTCCAAAGGGCGAGTTGGGCCCCACAGCATCTTGCTTCCAGCTCTTTGGGAAGCTAAGAAACAACTCGCTCTGCACAGTGCTCTTACAGCCTACCGGGAACATCTCTTCCAAAGGCCTGTGAAACGCAGTTTCTTTGCAGGCCTGATCTGGCTGAAGTAGGACTTCTGCTCTGGGTGTGCTACTTTGCCCTAGAGCTGAAAGGCACAACGTGCAGGCTTCTTTCCAAAGGGCGAGTTGGGCCCCACAGCATCTTGCTTCCAGCTCTTTGGGAAGCTAAGAAACAACTCGCTCTGCACAGTGCTCTTACAGCCTACCGGGAACATCTCTTCCAAAGGCCTGTGAAACGCAGTTTCTTTGCAGGCCTGATCTGGCTGAAGTAGGACTTCTGCTCTGGGTGTGCTACTTTGCCCTAGAGCTGAAAGGCACAACGTGCAGGCTTCTTTCCAAAGGGCGAGTTGGGCCCCACAGCATCTTGCTTCCAGCTCTTTGGGAAGCTAAGAAACAACTCGCTCTGCACAGTGCTCTTACAGCCTAGTGGGAACATCTCTTCCAAAGGCCTGTGAAACGCAGTTTCTTTGCAGGCCTGATCTGGCTGAAGTAGGACTTCTGCTCTGGGTGTGCTACTTTGCCCTAGAGCTGAAAGGCACAACGTGCAGGCTTCTTTCCAAAGGGCGAGTTGGGCCCCACAGCATCTTTCTTCCAGCTCTTTGGGAAGCTAAGAAACAACTCGCTCTGCACAGTGCTCTTACAGCCTAGTGGGAACATCTCTTCCAAAGGCCTGTGAAACACAGTTTCTTTGCAGGCCTGATCTGGCTGAAGTAGGACTTCTGCTCTGGGTGTGCTACTTTGCCCTAGAGCTGAAAGGCACAACGTGCAGGCTTCTTTCCAAAGGGCGAGTTGGGCCCCACAGCATCTTGCTTCCAGCTCTTTGGGAAGCTAAGAAACAACTCGCTCTGCACAGTGCTCTTACAGCCTACCGGGAACATCTCTTCCAAAGGCCTGTGAAACGCAGTTTCTTTGCAGGCCTGATCTGGCTGAAGTAGGACTTCTGCTCTGGGTGTGCTACTTTGCCCTAGAGCTGAAAGGCACAACGTGCAGGCTTCTTTCCAAAGGGCGAGTTGGGCCCCACAGCATCTTGCTTCCAGCTCTTTGGGAAGCTAAGAAACAACTCGCTCTGCACAGTGCTCTTACAGCCTAGTGGGAACATGTCTTCCAAAGGCCTGTGAAACGCAGTTTCTTTGCAGGCCTGATCTGGCTGAAGTAGGACTTCTGCTCTGGGTGTGCTACTTTGCCCTAGAGCTGAAAGGCACAACGTGCAGGCTTCTTTCCAAAGGGCGAGTTGGGCCCCACAGCATCTTGCTTCCAGCTCTTTGGGAAGCTAAGAAACAACTCGCTCTGCACAGTGCTCTTACAGCCTAGTGGGAACATCTCTTCCAAAGGCCTGTGAAACACAGTTTCTTTGCAGGCCTGATCTGGCTGAAGTAGGACTTCTGCTCTGGGTGTGCTACTTTGCCCTAGAGCTGAAAGGCACAACGTGCAGGCTTCTTTCCAAAGGGCGAGTTGGGCCCCACAGCATCTTGCTTCCAGCTCTTTGGGAAGCTAAGAAACAACTCGCTCTGCACAGTGCTCTTACAGACTAGTGGGAACATCTCTTCCAAAGGCCTGTGAAACGCAGTTTCTTTGCAGGCCTGATCTGGCTGAAGTAGGACTTCTGCTCTGGGTGTGCTACTTTGCCCTAGAGCTGAAAGGCACAACGTGCAGGCTTCTTTCCAAAGGGCGAGTTGGGCCCCACAGCATCTTGCTTCCAGCTCTTTGGGAAGCTAAGAAACAACTCGCTCTGCACAGTGCTCTTACAGCCTACCGGGAACATGTCTTCCAAAGGCCTGTGAAACGCAGTTTCTTTGCAGGCCTGATCTGGCTGAAGTAGGACTTCTGCTCTGGGTGTGCTACTTTGCCCTAGAGCTGAAAGGCACAACGTGCAGGCTTCTTTCCAAAGGGCGAGTTGGGCCCCACAGCATCTTGCTTCCAGCTCTTTGGGAAGCTAAGAAACAACTCGCTCTGCACAGTGCTCTTACAGCCTACCGGGAACATCTCTTCCAAAGGCCTGTGAAACGCAGTTTCTTTGCAGGCCTGATCTGGCTGAAGTAGGACTTCTGCTCTGGGTGTGCTACTTTGCCCTAGAGCTGAAAGGCACAACGTGCAGGCTTCTTTCCAAAGGGCGAGTTGGGCCCCACAGCATCTTGCTTCCAGCTCTTTGGGAAGCTAAGAAACAACTCGCTCTGCACAGTGCTCTTACAGCCTACCGGGAACATCTCTTCCAAAGGCCTGTGAAACGCAGTTTCTTTGCAGGCCTGATCTGGCTGAAGTAGGACTTCTGCTCTGGGTGTGCTACTTTGCCCTAGAGCTGAAAGGCACAACGTGCAGGCTTCTTTCCAAAGGGCGAGTTGGGCCCCACAGCATCTTGCTTCCAGCTCTTTGGGAAGCTAAGAAACAACTCGCTCTGCACAGTGCTCTTACAGCCTAGTGGGAACATCTCTTCCAAAGGCCTGTGAAACGCAGTTTCTTTGCAGGCCTGATCTGGCTGAAGTAGGACTTCTGCTCTGGGTGTGCTACTTTGCCCTAGAGCTGAAAGGCACAACGTGCAGGCTTCTTTCCAAAGGGCGAGTTGGGCCCCACAGCATCTTGCTTCCAGCTCTTTGGGAAGCTAAGAAACAACTCGCTCTGCACAGTGCTCTTACAGCCTAGTGGGAACATCTCTTCCAAAGGCCTGTGAAACGCAGTTTCTTTGCAGGCCTGATCTGGCTGAAGTAGGACTTCTGCTCTGGGTGTGCTACTTTGCCCTAGAGCTGAAAGGCACAACGTGCAGGCTTCTTTCCAAAGGGCGAGTTGGGCCCCACAGCATCTTGCTTCCAGCTCTTTGGGAAGCTAAGAAACAACTCGCTCTGCACAGTGCTCTTACAGCCTAGTGGGAACATCTCTTCCAAAGGCCTGTGAAACGCAGTTTCTTTGCAGGCCTGATCTGGCTGAAGTAGGACTTCTGCTCTGGGTGTGCTACTTTGCCCTAGAGCTGAAAGGCACAACGTGCAGGCTTCTTTCCAAAGGGCGAGTTGGGCCCCACAGCATCTTGCTTCCAGCTCTTTGGGAAGCTAAGAAACAACTCGCTCTGCACAGTGCTCTTACAGCCTACCGGGAACATCTCTTCCAAAGGCCTGTGAAACGCAGTTTCTTTGCAGGCCTGATCTGGCTGAAGTAGGACTTCTGCTCTGGGTGTGCTACTTTGCCCTAGAGCTGAAAGGCACAACGTGCAGGCTTCTTTCCAAAGGGCGAGTTGGGCCCCACAGCATCTTGCTTCCAGCTCTTTGGGAAGCTAAGAAACAACTCGCTCTGCACAGTGCTCTTACAGCCTACCGGGAACATGTCTTCCAAAGGCCTGTGAAACGCAGTTTCTTTGCAGGCCTGATCTGGCTGAAGTAGGACTTCTGCTCTGGGTGTGCTACTTTGCCCTAGAGCTGAAAGGCACAACGTGCAGGCTTCTTTCCAAAGGGCGAGTTGGGCCCCACAGCATCTTGCTTCCAGCTCTTTGGGAAGCTAAGAAACAACTCGCTCTGCACAGTGCTCTTACAGCCTAGTGGGAACATCTCTTCCAAAGGCCTGTGAAACGCAGTTTCTTTGCAGGCCTGATCTGGCTGAAGTAGGACTTCTGCTCTGGGTGTGCTACTTTGCCCTAGAGCTGAAAGGCACAACGTGCAGGCTTCTTTCCAAAGGGCGAGTTGGGCCCCACAGCATCTTGCTTCCAGCTCTTTGGGAAGCTAAGAAACAACTCGCTCTGCACAGTGCTCTTACAGCCTACCGGGAACATCTCTTCCAAAGGCCTGTGAAACGCAGTTTCTTTGCAGGCCTGATCTGGCTGAAGTAGGACTTCTGCTCTGGGTGTGCTACTTTGCCCTAGAGCTGAAAGGCACAACGTGCAGGCTTCTTTCCAAAGGGCGAGTTGGGCCCCACAGCATCTTGCTTCCAGCTCTTTGGGAAGCTAAGAAACAACTCGCTCTGCACAGTGCTCTTACAGCCTACCGGGAACATGTCTTCCAAAGGCCTGTGAAACGCAGTTTCTTTGCAGGCCTGATCTGGCTGAAGTAGGACTTCTGCTCTGGGTGTGCTACTTTGCCCTAGAGCTGAAAGGCACAACGTGCAGGCTTCTTTCCAAAGGGCGAGTTGGGCCCCACAGCATCTTGCTTCCAGCTCTTTGGGAAGCTAAGAAACAACTCGCTCTGCACAGTGCTCTTACAGCCTAGTGGGAACATCTCTTCCAAAGGCCTGTGAAACGCAGTTTCTTTGCAGGCCTGATCTGGCTGAAGTAGGACTTCTGCTCTGGGTGTGCTACTTTGCCCTAGAGCTGAAAGGCACAACGTGCAGGCTTCTTTCCAAAGGGCGAGTTGGGCCCCACAGCATCTTGCTTCCAGCTCTTTGGGAAGCTAAGAAACAACTCGCTCTGCACAGTGCTCTTACAGCCTACCGGGAACATCTCTTCCAAAGGCCTGTGAAACGCAGTTTCTTTGCAGGCCTGATCTGGCTGAAGTAGGACTTCTGCTCTGGGTGTGCTACTTTGCCCTAGAGCTGAAAGGCACAACGTGCAGGCTTCTTTCCAAAGGGCGAGTTGGGCCCCAAGCATCTTGCTTCCAGCTCTTTGGGAAGCTAAGAAACAACTCGCTCTGCACAGTGCTCTTACAGCCTAGTGGGAACATCTCTTCCAAAGGCCTGTGAAACGCAGTTTCTTTGCAGGCCTGATCTGGCTGAAGTAGGACTTCTGCTCTGGGTGTGCTACTTTGCCCTAGAGCTGAAAGGCACAACGTGCAGGCTTCTTTCCAAAGGGCGAGTTGGGCCCCAAGCATCTTGCTTCCAGCTCTTTGGGAAGCTAAGAAACAACTCGCTCTGCACAGTGCTCTTACAGCCTAGTGGGAACATCTCTTCCAAAGGCCTGTGAAACGCAGTTTCTTTGCAGGCCTGATCTGGCTGAAGTAGGACTTCTGCTCTGGGTGTGCTACTTTGCCCTAGAGCTGAAAGGCACAACGTGCAGGCTTCTTTCCAAAGGGCGAGTTGGGCCCCACAGCATCTTGCTTCCAGCTCTTTGGGAAGCTAAGAAACAACTCGCTCTGCACAGTGCTCTTACAGCCTACCGGGAACATGTCTTCCAAAGGCCTGTGAAACGCAGTTTCTTTGCAGGCCTGATCTGGCTGAAGTAGGACTTCTGCTCTGGGTGTGCTACTTTGCCCTAGAGCTGAAAGGCACAACGTGCAGGCTTCTTTCCAAAGGGCGAGTTGGGCCCCACAGCATCTTGCTTCCAGCTCTTTGGGAAGCTAAGAAACAACTCGCTCTGCACAGTGCTCTTACAGCCTAGTGGGAACATCTCTTCCAAACGCCTGTGAAACGCAGTTTCTTTGCAGGCCTGATCTGGCTGAAGTAGGACTTCTGCTCTGGGTGTGCTACTTTGCCCTAGAGCTGAAAGGCACAACGTGCAGGCTTCTTTCCAAAGGGCGAGTTGGGCCCCACAGCATCTTGCTTCCAGCTCTTTGGGAAGCTAAGAAACAACTCGCTCTGCACAGTGCTCTTACAGCCTAGTGGGAACATCTCTTCCAAAGGCCTGTGAAACGCAGTTTCTTTGCAGGCCTGATCTGGCTGAAGTAGGACTTCTGCTCTGGGTGTGCTACTTTGCCCTAGAGCTGAAAGGCACAACGTGCAGGCTTCTTTCCAAAGGGCGAGTTGGGCCCCAAGCATCTTGCTTCCAGCTCTTTGGGAAGCTAAGAAACAACTCGCTCTGCACAGTGCTCTTACAGCCTAGTGGGAACATCTCTTCCAAAGGCCTGTGAAACGCAGTTTCTTTGCAGGCCTGATCTGGCTGAAGTAGGACTTCTGCTCTGGGTGTGCTACTTTGCCCTAGAGCTGAAAGGCACAACGTGCAGGCTTCTTTCCAAAGGGCGAGTTGGGCCCCAAGCATCTTGCTTCCAGCTCTTTGGGAAGCTAAGAAACAACTCGCTCTGCACAGTGCTCTTACAGCCTAGTGGGAACATCTCTTCCAAAGGCCTGTGAAACGCAGTTTCTTTGCAGGCCTGATCTGGCTGAAGTAGGACTTCTGCTCTGGGTGTGCTACTTTGCCCTAGAGCTGAAAGGCACAACGTGCAGGCTTCTTTCCAAAGGGCGAGTTGGGCCCCACAGCATCTTGCTTCCAGCTCTTTGGGAAGCTAAGAAACAACTCGCTCTGCACAGTGCTCTTACAGCCTACCGGGAACATGTCTTCCAAAGGCCTGTGAAACGCAGTTTCTTTGCAGGCCTGATCTGGCTGAAGTAGGACTTCTGCTCTGGGTGTGCTACTTTGCCCTAGAGCTGAAAGGCACAACGTGCAGGCTTCCTTCCAAAGGGCGAGTTGGGCCCCACAGCATCTTGCTTCCAGCTCTTTGGGAAGCTAAGAAACAACTCGCTCTGCACAGTGCTCTTACAGCCTAGTGGGAACATCTCTTCCAAAGGCCTGTGAAACGCAGTTTCTTTGCAGGCCTGATCTGGCTGAAGTAGGACTTCTGCTCTGGGTGTGCTACTTTGCCCTAGAGCTGAAAGGCACAACGTGCAGGCTTCTTTCCAAAGGGCGAGTTGGGCCCCACAGCATCTTGCTTCCAGCTCTTTGGGAAGCTAAGAAACAACTCGCTCTGCACAGTGCTCTTACAGCCTAGTGGGAACATCTCTTCCAAAGGCCTGTGAAACGCAGTTTCTTTGCAGGCCTGATCTGGCTGAAGTAGGACTTCTGCTCTGGGTGTGCTACTTTGCCCTAGAGCTGAAAGGCACAACGTGCAGGCTTCTTTCCAAAGGGCGAGTTGGGCCCCACAGCATCTTGCTTCCAGCTCTTTGGGAAGCTGAGAAACAACTCGCTCTGCACAGTGCTCTTACAGCCTAGTGGGAACATCTCTTCCAAAGGCCTGTGAAACGCAGTTTCTTTGCAGGCCTGATCTGGCTGAAGTAGGACTTCTGCTCTGGGTGTGCTACTTTGCCCTAGAGCTGAAAGGCACAACGTGCAGGCTTCTTTCCAAAGGGCGAGTTGGGCCCCACAGCATCTTGCTTCCAGCTCTTTGGGAAGCTGAGAAACAACTCGCTCTGCACAGTGCTCTTACAGCCTAGTGGGAACATCTCTTCCAAAGGCCTGTGAAACGCAGTTTCTTTGCAGGCCTGATCTGGCTGAAGTAGGACTTCTGCTCTGGGTGTGCTGCTTTGCCCTAGAGCTGAAAGGCACAACGTGCAGGCTTCTTTCCAAAGGGCGAGTTGGGCCCCACAGCATCTTGCTTCCAGCTCTTTGGGAAGCTAAGAAACAACTCGCTCTGCACAGTGCTCTTACAGCCTAGTGGGAACATCTCTTCCAAAGGCCTGTGAAACGCAGTTTCTTTGCAGGCCTGATCTGGCTGAAGTAGGACTTCTGCTCTGGGTGTGCTACTTTGCCCTAGAGCTGAAAGGCACAACGTGCAGGCTTCTTTCCAAAGGGCGAGTTGGGCCCCACAGCATCTTGCTTCCAGCTCTTTGGGAAGCTAAGAAACAACTCGCTCTGCACAGTGCTCTTACAGCCTAGTGGGAACATCTCTTCCAAAGGCCTGTGAAACGCAGTTTCTTTGCAGGCCTGATCTGGCTGAAGTAGGACTTCTGCTCTGGGTGTGCTACTTTGCCCTAGAGCTGAAAGGCACAACGTGCAGGCTTCTTTCCAAAGGGCGAGTTGGGCCCCACAGCATCTTGCTTCCAGCTCTTTGGGAAGCTAAGAAACAACTCGCTCTGCACAGTGCTCTTACAGCCTACCGGGAACATGTCTTCCAAAGGCCTGTGAAACGCAGTTTCTTTGCAGGCCTGATCTGGCTGAAGTAGGACTTCTGCTCTGGGTGTGCTACTTTGCCCTAGAGCTGAAAGGCACAACGTGCAGGCTTCTTTCCAAAGGGCGAGTTGGGCCCCACAGCATCTTGCTTCCAGCTCTTTGGGAAGCTAAGAAACAACTCGCTCTGCACAGTGCTCTTACAGCCTAGTGGGAACATCTCTTCCAAAGGCCTGTGAAACGCAGTTTCTTTGCAGGCCTGATCTGGCTGAAGTAGGACTTCTGCTCTGGGTGTGCTACTTTGCCCTAGAGCTGAAAGGCACAACGTGCAGGCTTCTTTCCAAAGGGCGAGTTGGGCCCCACAGCATCTTGCTTCCAGCTCTTTGGGAAGCTGAGAAACAACTCGCTCTGCACAGTGCTCTTACAGCCTAGTGGGAACATCTCTTCCAAAGGCCTGTGAAACGCAGTTTCTTTGCAGGCCTGATCTGGCTGAAGTAGGACTTCTGCTCTGGGTGTGCTACTTTGCCCTAGAGCTGAAAGGCTCAACGTGCAGGCTTCTTTCCAAAGGGCGAGTTGGGCCCCACAGCATCTTGCTTCCAGCTCTTTGGGAAGCTGAGAAACAACTCGCTCTGCACAGTGCTCTTACAGCCTAGTGGGAACATCTCTTCCAAAGGCCTGTGAAACGCAGTTTCTTTGCAGGCCTGATCTGGCTGAAGTAGGACTTCTGCTCTGGGTGTGCTACTTTGCCCTAGAGCTGAAAGGCACAACGTGCAGGCTTCTTTCCAAAGGGCGAGTTGGGCCCCACAGCATCTTGCTTCCAGCTCTTTGGGAAGCTAAGAAACAACTCGCTCTGCACAGTGCTCTTACAGCCTAGTGGGAACATCTCTTCCAAAGGCCTGTGAAACGCAGTTTCTTTGCAGGCCTGATCTGGCTGAAGTAGGACTTCTGCTCTGGGTGTGCTACTTTGCCCTAGAGCTGAAAGGCACAACGTGCAGGCTTCTTTCCAAAGGGCGAGTTGGGCCCCACAGCATCTTGCTTCCAGCTCTTTGGGAATCTAAGAAACAACTCGCTCTGCACAGTGCTCTTACAGCCTAGTGGGAACATCTCTTCCAAAGGCCTGTGAAACGCAGTTTCTTTGCAGGCCTGATCTGGCTGAAGTAGGACTTCTGCTCTGGGTGTGCTACTTTGCCCTAGAGCTGAAAGGCACAACATGCAGGCTTCTTTCCAAAGGGCGAGTTGGGCCCCAGAGCATCTTGCTTCCAGCTCTTTGGGAAGCTAAGAAACAACTCGCTCTGCACAGTGCTCTTACAGCCTACCGGGAACATCTCTTCCAAAGGCCTGTGAAACGCAGTTTCTTTGCAGGCCTGATCTGGCTGAAGTAGGACTTCTGCTCTGGGTGTGCTACTTTGCCCTAGAGCTGAAAGGCACAACGTGCAGGCTTCTTTCCAAAGGGCGAGTTGGCCCCCACAGCATCTTGCTTCCAGCTCTTTGGGAAGCTAAGAAACAACTCGCTCTGCACAGTGCTCTTACAGCCTACCGGGAACATGTCTTCCAAAGGCCTGTGAAACGCAGTTTCTTTGCAGGCCTGATCTGGCTGAAGTACGACTTCTGCTCTGGGTGTGCTACTTTGCCCTAGAGCTGAAAGGCACAACGTGCAGGCTTCCTTCCAAAGGGCGAGTTGGGCCCCACAGCATCTTGCTTCCAGCTCTTTGGGAAGCTAAGAAACAACTCGCTCTGCACAGTGCTCTTACAGCCTAGTGGGAACATCTCTTCCAAAGGCCTGTGAAACGCAGTTTCTTTGCAGGCCTGATCTGGCTGAAGTAGGACTTCTGCTCTGGGTGTGCTACTTTGCCCTAGAGCTGAAAGGCACAACGTGCAGGCTTCTTTCCAAAGGGCGAGTTGGGCCCCACAGCATCTTGCTTCCAGCTCTTTGGGAAGCTAAGAAACAACTCGCTCTGCACAGTGCTCTTACAGCCTACCGGGAACATCTCTTCCAAAGGCCTGTGAAACGCAGTTTCTTTGCAGGCCTGATCTGGCTGAAGTAGGACTTCTGCTCTGGGTGTGCTACTTTGCCCTAGAGCTGAAAGGCACAACGTGCAGGCTTCTTTCCAAAGGGCGAGTTGGGCCCCACAGCATCTTGCTTCCAGCTCTTTGGGAAGCTAAGAAACAACTCGCTCTGCACAGTGCTCTTACAGCCTACCGGGAACATCTCTTCCAAAGGCCTGTGAAACGCAGTTTCTTTGCAGGCCTGATCTGGCTGAAGTAGGACTTCTGCTCTGGGTGTGCTACTTTGCCCTAGAGCTGAAAGGCACAACGTGCAGGCTTCTTTCCAAAGGGCGAGTTGGGCCCCACAGGATCTTGCTTCCAGCTCTTTGGGAAGCTAAGAAACAACTCGCTCTGCACAGTGCTCTTACAGCCTAGTGGGAACATGTCTTCCAAAGGCCTGTGAAACGCAGTTTCTTTGCAGGCCTGATCTGGCTGAAGTAGGACTTCTGCTCTGGGTGTGCTACTTTGCCCTAGAGCTGAAAGGCACAACGTGCAGGCTTCTTTCCAAAGGGCGAGTTGGGCCCCACAGCATCTTGCTTCCAGCTCTTTGGGAAGCTAAGAAACAACTCGCTCTGCACAGTGCTCTTACAGCCTACCGGGAACATGTCTTCCAAAGGCCTGTGAAACGCAGTTTCTTTGCAGGCCTGATCTGGCTGAAGTAGGACTTCTGCTCTGGGTGTGCTACTTTGCCCTAGAGCTGAAAGGCACAACGTGCAGGCTTCCTTCCAAAGGGCGAGTTGGGCCCCACAGCATCTTGCTTCCAGCTCTTTGGGAAGCTAAGAAACAACTCGCTCTGCACAGTGCTCTTACAGCCTACCGGGAACATCTCTTCCAAAGGCCTGTGAAACGCAGTTTCTTTGCAGGCGTGATCTGGCTGAAGTAGGACTTCTGCTCTGGGTGTGCTACTTTGCCCTAGAGCTGAAAGGCACAACGTGCAGGCTTCTTTCCAAAGGGCGAGTTGGGCCCCACAGCATCTTGCTTCCAGCTCTTTGGGAAGCTAAGAAACAACTCGCTCTGCACAGTGCTCTTACAGCCTACCGGGAACATCTCTTCCAAAGGCCTGTGAAACGCAGTTTCTTTGCAGGCCTGATCTGGCTGAAGTAGGACTTCTGCTCTGGGTGTGCTACTTTGCCCTAGAGCTGAAAGGCACAACGTGCAGGCTTCTTTCCAAAGGGCGAGTTGGGCCCCACAGCATCTTGCTTCCAGCTCTTTGGGAAGCTAAGAAACAACTCGCTCTGCACAGTGCTCTTACAGCCTAGTGGGAACATCTCTTCCAAAGGCCTGTGAAACGCAGTTTCTTTGCAGGCCTGATCTGGCTGAAGTAGGACTTCTGCTCTGGGTGTGCTACTTTGCCCTAGAGCTGAAAGGCACAACGTGCAGGCTTCTTTCCAAAGGGCGAGTTGGGCCCCACAGCATCTTGCTTCCAGCTCTTTGGGAAGCTAAGAAACAACTCGCTCTGCACAGTGCTCTTACAGCCTACCGGGAACATCTCTTCCAAAGGCCTGTGAAACGCAGTTTCTTTGCAGGCCTGATCTGGCTGAAGTAGGACTTCTGCTCTGGGTGTGCTACTTTGCCCTAGAGCTGAAAGGCACAACGTGCAGGCTTCTTTCCAAAGGGCGAGTTGGGCCCCACAGCATCTTGCTTCCAGCTCTTTGGGAAGCTAAGAAACAACTCGCTCTGCACAGTGCTCTTACAGCCTACCGGGAACATCTCTTCCAAAGGCCTGTGAAACGCAGTTTCTTTGCAGGCCTGATCTGGCTGAAGTAGGACTTCTGCTCTGGGTGTGCTACTTTGCCCTAGAGCTGAAAGGCACAACGTGCAGGCTTCTTTCCAAAGGGCGAGTTGGGCCCCACAGCATCTTGCTTCCAGCTCTTTGGGAAGCTAAGAAACAACTCGCTCTGCACAGTGCTCTTACAGCCTAGTGGGAGCATCTCTTCCAAAGGCCTGTGAAACGCAGTTTCTTTGCAGGCCTGATCTGGCTGAAGTAGGACTTCTGCTCTGGGTGTGCTACTTTGCCCTAGAGCTGAAAGGCACAACGTGCAGGCTTCTTTCCAAAGGGCGAGTTGGGCCCCACAGCATCTTGCTTCCAGCTCTTTGGGAAGCTAAGAAACAACTCGCTCTGCACAGTGCTCTTACAGCCTAGTGGGAACATCTCTTCCAAAGGCCTGTGTAACGCAGTTTCTTTGCAGGCCTGATCTGGCTGAAGTAGGACTTCTGCTCTGGGTGTGCTACTTTGCCCTAGAGCTGAAAGGCACAACGTGCAGGCTTCTTTCCAAAGGGCGAGTTGGGCCCCACAGCATCTTGCTTCCAGCTCTTTGGGAAGCTAAGAAACAACTCGCTCTGCACAGTGCTCTTACAGCCTAGTGGGAACATGTCTTCCAAAGGCCTGTGAAACGCAGTTTCTTTGCAGGCCTGATCTGGCTGAAGTAGGACTTCTGCTCTGGGTGTGCTACTTTGCCCTAGAGCTGAAAGGCACAACGTGCAGGCTTCTTTCCAAAGGGCGAGTTGGGCCCCACAGCATCTTGCTTCCAGCTCTTTGGGAAGCTAAGAAACAACTCGCTCTGCACAGTGCTCTTACAGCCTACCGGGAACATGTCTTCCAAAGGCCTGTGAAACGCAGTTTCTTTGCAGGCCTGATCTGGCTGAAGTAGGACTTCTGCTCTGGGTGTGCTACTTTGCCCTAGAGCTGAAAGGCACAGCGTGCAGGCTTCCTTCCAAAGGGCGAGTTGGGCCCCACAGCATCTTGCTTCCAGCTCTTTGGGAAGCTAAGAAACAACTCGCTCTGCACAGTGCTCTTACAGCCTAGTGGGAACATCTCTTCCAAAGGCCTGTGAAACGCAGTTTCTTTGCAGGCCTGATCTGGCTGAAGTAGGACTTCTGCTCTGGGTGTGCTACTTTGCCCTAGAGCTGAAAGGCACAACGTGCAGGCTTCTTTCCAAAGGGCGAGTTGGGCCCCACAGCATCTTGCTTCCAGCTCTTTGGGAAGCTAAGAAACAACTCGCTCTGCACAGTGCTCTTACAGCCTAGTGGGAACATGTCTTCCAAAGGCCTGTGAAACGCAGTTTCTTTGCAGGCCTGATCTGGCTGAAGTAGGACTTCTGCTCTGGGTGTGCTACTTTGCCCTAGAGCTGAAAGGCACAACGTGCAGGCTTCTTTCCAAAGGGCGAGTTGGGCCCCACAGCATCTTGCTTCCAGCTCTTTGGGAAGGTAAGAAACAACTCGCTCTGCACAGTGCTCTTACAGCCTACCGGGAACATCTCTTCCAAAGGCCTGTGAAACGCAGTTTCTTTGCAGGCCTGATCTGGCTGAAGTAGGACTTCTGCTCTGGGTGTGCTACTTTGCCCTAGAGCTGAAAGGCACAACGTGCAGGCTTCCTTCCAAAGGGCGAGTTGGGCCCCACAGCATCTTGCTTCCAGCTCTTTGGGAAGCTAAGAAACAACTCGCTCTGCACAGTCCTCTTACAGCCTAGTGGGAACATCTCTTCCAAAGGCCTGTGAAACGCAGTTTCTTTGCAGGCCTGATCTGGCTGAAGTAGGACTTCTGCTCTGGGTGTGCTACTTTGCCCTAGAGCTGAAAGGCACAACGTGCAGGCTTCTTTCCAAAGGGCGAGTTGGGCCCCACAGCATCTTGCTTCCAGCTCTTTGGGAAGCTAAGAAACAACTCGCTCTGCACAGTGCTCTTACAGCCTACCGGGAACATCTCTTCCAAAGGCCTGTGAAACGCAGTTTCTTTGCAGGCCTGATCTGGCTGAAGTAGGACTTCTGCTCTGGGTGTGCTACTTTGCCCTAGAGCTGAAAGGCACAACGTGCAGGCTTCTTTCCAAAGGGCGAGTTGGGCCCCACAGCATCTTGCTTCCAGCTCTTTGGGAAGCTAAGAAACAACTCGCTCTGCACAGTGCTCTTACAGCCTACCGGGAACATGTCTTCCAAAGGCCTGTGAAACGCAGTTTCTTTGCAGGCCTGATCTGGCTGAAGTAGGACTTCTGCTCTGGGTGTGCTACTTTGCCCTAGAGCTGAAAGGCACAACGTGCAGGCTTCTTTCCAAAGGGCGAGTTGGGCCCCACAGGATCTTGCTTCCAGCTCTTTGGGAAGCTAAGAAACAACTCGCTCTGCACAGTGCTCTTACAGCCTAGTGGGAACATGTCTTCCAAAGGCCTGTGAAACGCAGTTTCTTTGCAGGCCTGATCTGGCTGAAGTAGGACTTCTGCTCTGGGTGTGCTACTTTGCCCTAGAGCTGAAAGGCACAACGTGCAGGCTTCTTTCCAAAGGGCGAGTTGGGCCCCACAGCATCTTGCTTCCAGCTCTTTGGGAAGCTAAGAAACAACTCGCTCTGCACAGTGCTCTTACAGCCTACCGGGAACATGTCTTCCAAAGGCCTGTGAAACGCAGTTTCTTTGCAGGCCTGATCTGGCTGAAGTAGGACTTCTGCTCTGGGTGTGCTACTTTGCCCTAGAGCTGAAAGGCACAACGTGCAGGCTTCCTTCCAAAGGGCGAGTTGGGCCCCACAGCATCTTGCTTCCAGCTCTTTGGGAAGCTAAGAAACAACTCGCTCTGCACAGTGCTCTTACAGCCTACCGGGAACATCTCTTCCAAAGGCCTGTGAAACGCAGTTTCTTTGCAGGCCTGATCTGGCTGAAGTAGGACTTCTGCTCTGGGTGTGCTACTTTGCCCTAGAGCTGAAAGGCACAACGTGCAGGCTTCTTTCCAAAGGGCGAGTTGGGCCCCACAGCATCTTGCTTCCAGCTCTTTGGGAAGCTAAGAAACAACTCGCTCTGCACAGTGCTCTTACAGCCTACCGGGAACATCTCTTCCAAAGGCCTGTGAAACGCAGTTTCTTTGCAGGCCTGATCTGGCTGAAGTAGGACTTCTGCTCTGGGTGTGCTACTTTGCCCTAGAGCTGAAAGGCACAACGTGCAGGCTTCTTTCCAAAGGGCGAGTTGGGCCCCACAGCATCTTGCTTCCAGCTCTTTGGGAAGCTAAGAAACAACTCGCTCTGCACAGTGCTCTTACAGCCTAGTGGGAACATCTCTTCCAAAGGCCTGTGAAACGCAGTTTCTTTGCAGGCCTGATCTGGCTGAAGTAGGACTTCTGCTCTGGGTGTGCTACTTTGCCCTAGAGCTGAAAGGCACAACGTGCAGGCTTCTTTCCAAAGGGCGAGTTGGGCCCCACAGCATCTTGCTTCCAGCTCTTTGGGAAGCTAAGAAACAACTCGCTCTGCACAGTGCTCTTACAGCCTACCGGGAACATCTCTTCCAAAGGCCTGTGAAACGCAGTTTCTTTGCAGGCCTGATCTGGCTGAAGTAGGACTTCTGCTCTGGGTGTGCTACTTTGCCCTAGAGCTGAAAGGCACAACGTGCAGGCTTCTTTCCAAAGGGCGAGTTGGGCCCCACAGCATCTTGCTTCCAGCTCTTTGGGAAGCTAAGAAACAACTCGCTCTGCACAGTGCTCTTACAGCCTACCGGGAACATCTCTTCCAAAGGCCTGTGAAACGCAGTTTCTTTGCAGGCCTGATCTGGCTGAAGTAGGACTTCTGCTCTGGGTGTGCTACTTTGCCCTAGAGCTGAAAGGCACAACGTGCAGGCTTCTTTCCAAAGGGCGAGTTGGGCCCCACAGCATCTTGCTTCCAGCTCTTTGGGAAGCTAAGAAACAACTCGCTCTGCACAGTGCTCTTACAGCCTAGTGGGAGCATCTCTTCCAAAGGCCTGTGAAACGCAGTTTCTTTGCAGGCCTGATCTGGCTGAAGTAGGACTTCTGCTCTGGGTGTGCTACTTTGCCCTAGAGCTGAAAGGCACAACGTGCAGGCTTCTTTCCAAAGGGCGAGTTGGGCCCCACAGCATCTTGCTTCCAGCTCTTTGGGAAGCTAAGAAACAACTCGCTCTGCACAGTGCTCTTACAGCCTAGTGGGAACATCTCTTCCAAAGGCCTGTGTAACGCAGTTTCTTTGCAGGCCTGATCTGGCTGAAGTAGGACTTCTGCTCTGGGTGTGCTACTTTGCCCTAGAGCTGAAAGGCACAACGTGCAGGCTTCTTTCCAAAGGGCGAGTTGGGCCCCACAGCATCTTGCTTCCAGCTCTTTGGGAAGCTAAGAAACAACTCGCTCTGCACAGTGCTCTTACAGCCTAGTGGGAACATCTCTTCCAAAGGCCTGTGAAACGCAGTTTCTTTGCAGGCCTGATCTGGCTGAAGTAGGACTTCTGCTCTGGGTGTGCTACTTTGCCCTAGAGCTGAAAGGCACAACGTGCAGGCTTCTTTCCAAAGGGCGAGTTGGGCCCCACAGCATCTTGCTTCCAGCTCTTTGGGAAGCTAAGAAACAACTCGCTCTGCACAGTGCTCTTACAGCCTACCGGGAACATGTCTTCCAAAGGCCTGTGAAACGCAGTTTCTTTGCAGGCCTGATCTGGCTGAAGTAGGACTTCTGCTCTGGGTGTGCTACTTTGCCCTAGAGCTGAAAGGCACAACGTGCAGGCTTCCTTCCAAAGGGCGAGTTGGGCCCCACAGCATCTTGCTTCCAGCTCTTTGGGAAGCTAAGAAACAACTCGCTCTGCACAGTGCTCTTACAGCCTAGTGGGAACATCTCTTCCAAAGGCCTGTGAAACGCAGTTTCTTTGCAGGCCTGATCTGGCTGAAGTAGGACTTCTGCTCTGGGTGTGCTACTTTGCCCTAGAGCTGAAAGGCACAACGTGCAGGCTTCTTTCCAAAGGGCGAGTTGGGCCCCACAGCATCTTGCTTCCAGCTCTTTGGGAAGCTAAGAAACAACTCGCTCTGCACAGTGCTCTTACAGCCTACCGGGAACATCTCTTCCAAAGGCCTGTGAAACGCAGTTTCTTTGCAGGCCTGATCTGGCTGAAGTAGGACTTCTGCTCTGGGTGTGCTACTTTGCCCTAGAGCTGAAAGGCACAACGTGCAGGCTTCTTTCCAAAGGGCGAGTTGGGCCCCACAGCATCTTGCTTCCAGCTCTTTGGGAAGCTAAGAAACAACTCGCTCTGCACAGTGCTCTTACAGCCTACCGGGAACATGTCTTCCAAAGGCCTGTGAAACGCAGTTTCTTTGCAGGCCTGATCTGGCTGAAGTAGGACTTCTGCTCTGGGTGTGCTACTTTGCTCTAGAGCTGAAAGGCACAACGTGCAGGCTTCCTTCCAAAGGGCGAGTTGGGCCCCACAGCATCTTGCTTCCAGCTCTTTGGGAAGCTAAGAAACAACTCGCTCTGCACAGTGCTCTTACAGCCTACCGGGAACATCTCTTCCAAAGGCCTGTGAAACGCAGTTTCTTTGCAGGCCTGATCTGGCTGAAGTAGGACTTCTGCTCTGGGTGTGCTACTTTGCCCTAGAGCTGAAAGGCACAACGTGCAGGCTTCTTTCCAAAGGGCGAGTTGGGCCCCACAGCATCTTGCTTCCAGCTCTTTGGGAAGCTAAGAAACAACTCGCTCTGCACAGTGCTCTTACAGCCTACCGGGAACATCTCTTCCAAAGGCCTGTGAAACGCAGTTTCTTTGCAGGCCTGATCTGGCTGAAGTAGGACTTCTGCTCTGGGTGTGCTACTTTGCCCTAGAGCTGAAAGGCACAACGTGCAGGCTTCTTTCCAAAGGGCGAGTTGGGCCCCACAGCATCTTGCTTCCAGCTCTTTGGGAAGCTAAGAAACAACTCGCTCTGCACAGTGCTCTTACAGCCTAGTGGGAACATCTCTTCCAAAGGCCTGTGAAACGCAGTTTCTTTGCAGGCCTGATCTGGCTGAAGTAGGACTTCTGCTCTGGGTGTGCTACTTTGCCCTAGAGCTGAAAGGCACAACGTGCAGGCTTCTTTCCAAAGGGCGAGTTGGGCCCCACAGCATCTTTCTTCCAGCTCTTTGGGAAGCTAAGAAACAACTCGCTCTGCACAGTGCTCTTACAGCCTAGTGGGAACATCTCTTCCAAAGGCCTGTGAAACACAGTTTCTTTGCAGGCCTGATCTGGCTGAAGTAGGACTTCTGCTCTGGGTGTGCTACTTTGCCCTAGAGCTGAAAGGCACAACGTGCAGGCTTCTTTCCAAAGGGCGAGTTGGGCCCCACAGCATCTTGCTTCCAGCTCTTTGGGAAGCTAAGAAACAACTCGCTCTGCACAGTGCTCTTACAGCCTACCGGGAACATCTCTTCCAAAGGCCTGTGAAACGCAGTTTCTTTGCAGGCCTGATCTGGCTGAAGTAGGACTTCTGCTCTGGGTGTGCTACTTTGCCCTAGAGCTGAAAGGCACAACGTGCAGGCTTCTTTCCAAAGGGCGAGTTGGGCCCCACAGCATCTTGCTTCCAGCTCTTTGGGAAGCTAAGAAACAACTCGCTCTGCACAGTGCTCTTACAGCCTAGTGGGAACATGTCTTCCAAAGGCCTGTGAAACGCAGTTTCTTTGCAGGCCTGATCTGGCTGAAGTAGGACTTCTGCTCTGGGTGTGCTACTTTGCCCTAGAGCTGAAAGGCACAACGTGCAGGCTTCTTTCCAAAGGGCGAGTTGGGCCCCACAGCATCTTGCTTCCAGCTCTTTGGGAAGCTAAGAAACAACTCGCTCTGCACAGTGCTCTTACAGCCTAGTGGGAACATCTCTTCCAAAGGCCTGTGAAACACAGTTTCTTTGCAGGCCTGATCTGGCTGAAGTAGGACTTCTGCTCTGGGTGTGCTACTTTG
This sequence comes from Equus caballus, assembly GCF_041296265.1. Taxonomy (NCBI): domain Eukaryota; kingdom Metazoa; phylum Chordata; class Mammalia; order Perissodactyla; family Equidae; genus Equus; species Equus caballus. Next base: position 333,234 of record NC_091712.1, read on the forward strand.
CCCTAGAGCTGAAAGGCACAACGTGCAGGCTTCTTTCCAAAGGGCGAGTTGGGCCCCACAGCATCTTGCTTCCAGCTCTTTGGGAAGCTAAGAAACAACTCGCTCTGCACAGTGCTCTTACAGACTAGTGGGAACATCTCTTCCAAAGGCCTGTGAAACGCAGTTTCTTTGCAGGCCTGATCTGGCTGAAGTAGGACTTCTGCTCTGGGTGTGCTACTTTGCCCTAGAGCTGAAAGGCACAACGTGCAGGCTTCTTTCCAAAGGGCGAGTTGGGCCCCACAGCATCTTGCTTCCAGCTCTTTGGGAAGCTAAGAAACAACTCGCTCTGCACAGTGCTCTTACAGCCTACCGGGAACATGTCTTCCAAAGGCCTGTGAAACGCAGTTTCTTTGCAGGCCTGATCTGGCTGAAGTAGGACTTCTGCTCTGGGTGTGCTACTTTGCCCTAGAGCTGAAAGGCACAACGTGCAGGCTTCTTTCCAAAGGGCGAGTTGGGCCCCACAGCATCTTGCTTCCAGCTCTTTGGGAAGCTAAGAAACAACTCGCTCTGCACAGTGCTCTTACAGCCTACCGGGAACATCTCTTCCAAAGGCCTGTGAAACGCAGTTTCTTTGCAGGCCTGATCTGGCTGAAGTAGGACTTCTGCTCTGGGTGTGCTACTTTGCCCTAGAGCTGAAAGGCACAACGTGCAGGCTTCTTTCCAAAGGGCGAGTTGGGCCCCACAGCATCTTGCTTCCAGCTCTTTGGGAAGCTAAGAAACAACTCGCTCTGCACAGTGCTCTTACAGCCTACCGGGAACATCTCTTCCAAAGGCCTGTGAAACGCAGTTTCTTTGCAGGCCTGATCTGGCTGAAGTAGGACTTCTGCTCTGGGTGTGCTACTTTGCCCTAGAGCTGAAAGGCACAACGTGCAGGCTTCTTTCCAAAGGGCGAGTTGGGCCCCACAGCATCTTGCTTCCAGCTCTTTGGGAAGCTAAGAAACAACTCGCTCTGCACAGTGCTCTTACAGCCTAGTGGGAACATCTCTTCCAAAGGCCTGTGAAACGCAGTTTCTTTGCAGGCCTGATCTGGCTGAAGTAGGACTTCTGCTCTGGGTGTGCTACTTTGCCCTAGAGCTGAAAGGCACAACGTGCAGGCTTCTTTCCAAAGGGCGAGTTGGGCCCCACAGCATCTTGCTTCCAGCTCTTTGGGAAGCTAAGAAACAACTCGCTCTGCACAGTGCTCTTACAGCCTAGTGGGAACATCTCTTCCAAAGGCCTGTGAAACGCAGTTTCTTTGCAGGCCTGATCTGGCTGAAGTAGGACTTCTGCTCTGGGTGTGCTACTTTGCCCTAGAGCTGAAAGGCACAACGTGCAGGCTTCTTTCCAAAGGGCGAGTTGGGCCCCACAGCATCTTGCTTCCAGCTCTTTGGGAAGCTAAGAAACAACTCGCTCTGCACAGTGCTCTTACAGCCTAGTGGGAACATCTCTTCCAAAGGCCTGTGAAACGCAGTTTCTTTGCAGGCCTGATCTGGCTGAAGTAGGACTTCTGCTCTGGGTGTGCTACTTTGCCCTAGAGCTGAAAGGCACAACGTGCAGGCTTCTTTCCAAAGGGCGAGTTGGGCCCCACAGCATCTTGCTTCCAGCTCTTTGGGAAGCTAAGAAACAACTCGCTCTGCACAGTGCTCTTACAGCCTACCGGGAACATCTCTTCCAAAGGCCTGTGAAACGCAGTTTCTTTGCAGGCCTGATCTGGCTGAAGTAGGACTTCTGCTCTGGGTGTGCTACTTTGCCCTAGAGCTGAAAGGCACAACGTGCAGGCTTCTTTCCAAAGGGCGAGTTGGGCCCCACAGCATCTTGCTTCCAGCTCTTTGGGAAGCTAAGAAACAACTCGCTCTGCACAGTGCTCTTACAGCCTACCGGGAACATGTCTTCCAAAGGCCTGTGAAACGCAGTTTCTTTGCAGGCCTGATCTGGCTGAAGTAGGACTTCTGCTCTGGGTGTGCTACTTTGCCCTAGAGCTGAAAGGCACAACGTGCAGGCTTCTTTCCAAAGGGCGAGTTGGGCCCCACAGCATCTTGCTTCCAGCTCTTTGGGAAGCTAAGAAACAACTCGCTCTGCACAGTGCTCTTACAGCCTAGTGGGAACATCTCTTCCAAAGGCCTGTGAAACGCAGTTTCTTTGCAGGCCTGATCTGGCTGAAGTAGGACTTCTGCTCTGGGTGTGCTACTTTGCCCTAGAGCTGAAAGGCACAACGTGCAGGCTTCTTTCCAAAGGGCGAGTTGGGCCCCACAGCATCTTGCTTCCAGCTCTTTGGGAAGCTAAGAAACAACTCGCTCTGCACAGTGCTCTTACAGCCTACCGGGAACATCTCTTCCAAAGGCCTGTGAAACGCAGTTTCTTTGCAGGCCTGATCTGGCTGAAGTAGGACTTCTGCTCTGGGTGTGCTACTTTGCCCTAGAGCTGAAAGGCACAACGTGCAGGCTTCTTTCCAAAGGGCGAGTTGGGCCCCACAGCATCTTGCTTCCAGCTCTTTGGGAAGCTAAGAAACAACTCGCTCTGCACAGTGCTCTTACAGCCTACCGGGAACATGTCTTCCAAAGGCCTGTGAAACGCAGTTTCTTTGCAGGCCTGATCTGGCTGAAGTAGGACTTCTGCTCTGGGTGTGCTACTTTGCCCTAGAGCTGAAAGGCACAACGTGCAGGCTTCTTTCCAAAGGGCGAGTTGGGCCCCACAGCATCTTGCTTCCAGCTCTTTGGGAAGCTAAGAAACAACTCGCTCTGCACAGTGCTCTTACAGCCTAGTGGGAACATCTCTTCCAAAGGCCTGTGAAACGCAGTTTCTTTGCAGGCCTGATCTGGCTGAAGTAGGACTTCTGCTCTGGGTGTGCTACTTTGCCCTAGAGCTGAAAGGCACAACGTGCAGGCTTCTTTCCAAAGGGCGAGTTGGGCCCCACAGCATCTTGCTTCCAGCTCTTTGGGAAGCTAAGAAACAACTCGCTCTGCACAGTGCTCTTACAGCCTACCGGGAACATCTCTTCCAAAGGCCTGTGAAACGCAGTTTCTTTGCAGGCCTGATCTGGCTGAAGTAGGACTTCTGCTCTGGGTGTGCTACTTTGCCCTAGAGCTGAAAGGCACAACGTGCAGGCTTCTTTCCAAAGGGCGAGTTGGGCCCCAAGCATCTTGCTTCCAGCTCTTTGGGAAGCTAAGAAACAACTCGCTCTGCACAGTGCTCTTACAGCCTAGTGGGAACATCTCTTCCAAAGGCCTGTGAAACGCAGTTTCTTTGCAGGCCTGATCTGGCTGAAGTAGGACTTCTGCTCTGGGTGTGCTACTTTGCCCTAGAGCTGAAAGGCACAACGTGCAGGCTTCTTTCCAAAGGGCGAGTTGGGCCCCAAGCATCTTGCTTCCAGCTCTTTGGGAAGCTAAGAAACAACTCGCTCTGCACAGTGCTCTTACAGCCTAGTGGGAACATCTCTTCCAAAGGCCTGTGAAACGCAGTTTCTTTGCAGGCCTGATCTGGCTGAAGTAGGACTTCTGCTCTGGGTGTGCTACTTTGCCCTAGAGCTGAAAGGCACAACGTGCAGGCTTCTTTCCAAAGGGCGAGTTGGGCCCCACAGCATCTTGCTTCCAGCTCTTTGGGAAGCTAAGAAACAACTCGCTCTGCACAGTGCTCTTACAGCCTACCGGGAACATGTCTTCCAAAGGCCTGTGAAACGCAGTTTCTTTGCAGGCCTGATCTGGCTGAAGTAGGACTTCTGCTCTGGGTGTGCTACTTTGCCCTAGAGCTGAAAGGCACAACGTGCAGGCTTCTTTCCAAAGGGCGAGTTGGGCCCCACAGCATCTTGCTTCCAGCTCTTTGGGAAGCTAAGAAACAACTCGCTCTGCACAGTGCTCTTACAGCCTAGTGGGAACATCTCTTCCAAAGGCCTGTGAAACGCAGTTTCTTTGCAGGCCTGATCTGGCTGAAGTAGGACTTCTGCTCTGGGTGTGCTACTTTGCCCTAGAGCTGAAAGGCACAACGTGCAGGCTTCTTTCCAAAGGGCGAGTTGGGCCCCACAGCATCTTGCTTCCAGCTCTTTGGGAAGCTAAGAAACAACTCGCTCTGCACAGTGCTCTTACAGCCTAGTGGGAACATCTCTTCCAAAGGCCTGTGAAACGCAGTTTCTTTGCAGGCCTGATCTGGCTGAAGTAGGACTTCTGCTCTGGGTGTGCTACTTTGCCCTAGAGCTGAAAGGCACAACGTGCAGGCTTCTTTCCAAAGGGCGAGTTGGGCCCCAAGCATCTTGCTTCCAGCTCTTTGGGAAGCTAAGAAACAACTCGCTCTGCACAGTGCTCTTACAGCCTAGTGGGAACATCTCTTCCAAAGGCCTGTGAAACGCAGTTTCTTTGCAGGCCTGATCTGGCTGAAGTAGGACTTCTGCTCTGGGTGTGCTACTTTGCCCTAGAGCTGAAAGGCACAACGTGCAGGCTTCTTTCCAAAGGGCGAGTTGGGCCCCAAGCATCTTGCTTCCAGCTCTTTGGGAAGCTAAGAAACAACTCGCTCTGCACAGTGCTCTTACAGCCTAGTGGGAACATCTCTTCCAAAGGCCTGTGAAACGCAGTTTCTTTGCAGGCCTGATCTGGCTGAAGTAGGACTTCTGCTCTGGGTGTGCTACTTTGCCCTAGAGCTGAAAGGCACAACGTGCAGGCTTCTTTCCAAAGGACGAGTTGGGCCCCACAGCATCTTGCTTCCAGCTCTTTGGGAAGCTAAGAAACAACTCGCTCTGCACAGTGCTCTTACAGCCTACCGGGAACATGTCTTCCAAAGGCCTGTGAAACGCAGTTTCTTTGCAGGCCTGATCTGGCTGAAGTAGGACTTCTGCTCTGGGTGTGCTACTTTGCCCTAGAGCTGAAAGGCACAACGTGCAGGCTTCCTTCCAAAGGGCGAGTTGGGCCCCACAGCATCTTGCTTCCAGCTCTTTGGGAAGCTAAGAAACAACTCGCTCTGCACAGTGCTCTTACAGCCTAGTGGGAACATCTCTTCCAAAGGCCTGTGAAACGCAGTTTCTTTGCAGGCCTGATCTGGCTGAAGTAGGACTTCTGCTCTGGGTGTGCTACTTTGCCCTAGAGCTGAAAGGCACAACGTGCAGGCTTCTTTCCAAAGGGCGAGTTGGGCCCCACAGCATCTTGCTTCCAGCTCTTTGGGAAGCTAAGAAACAACTCGCTCTGCACAGTGCTCTTACAGCCTAGTGGGAACATCTCTTCCAAAGGCCTGTGAAACGCAGTTTCTTTGCAGGCCTGATCTGGCTGAAGTAGGACTTCTGCTCTGGGTGTGCTACTTTGCCCTAGAGCTGAAAGGCACAACGTGCAGGCTTCTTTCCAAAGGGCGAGTTGGGCCCCACAGCATCTTGCTTCCAGCTCTTTGGGAAGCTGAGAAACAACTCGCTCTGCACAGTGCTCTTACAGCCTAGTGGGAACATCTCTTCCAAAGGCCTGTGAAACGCAGTTTCTTTGCAGGCCTGATCTGGCTGAAGTAGGACTTCTGCTCTGGGTGTGCTACTTTGCCCTAGAGCTGAAAGGCACAACGTGCAGGCTTCTTTCCAAAGGGCGAGTTGGGCCCCACAGCATCTTGCTTCCAGCTCTTTGGGAAGCTGAGAAACAACTCGCTCTGCACAGTGCTCTTACAGCCTAGTGGGAACATCTCTTCCAAAGGCCTGTGAAACGCAGTTTCTTTGCAGGCCTGATCTGGCTGAAGTAGGACTTCTGCTCTGGGTGTGCTGCTTTGCCCTAGAGCTGAAAGGCACAACGTGCAGGCTTCTTTCCAAAGGGCGAGTTGGGCCCCACAGCATCTTCCTTCCAGCTCTTTGGGAAGCTAAGAAACAACTCGCTCTGCACAGTGCTCTTACAGCCTAGTGGGAACATCTCTTCCAAAGGCCTGTGAAACGCAGTTTCTTTGCAGGCCTGATCTGGCTGAAGTAGGACTTCTGCTCTGGGTGTGCTACTTTGCCCTAGAGCTGAAAGGCACAACGTGCAGGCTTCTTTCCAAAGGGCGAGTTGGGCCCCACAGCATCTTGCTTCCAGCTCTTTGGGAAGCTAAGAAACAACTCGCTCTGCACAGTGCTCTTACAGCCTAGTGGTAACATCTCTTCCAAAGGCCTGTGAAACGCAGTTTCTTTGCAGGCCTGATCTGGCTGAAGTAGGACTTCTGCTCTGGGTGTGCTACTTTGCCCTAGAGCTGAAAGGCACAACGTGCAGGCTTCTTTCCAAAGGGCGAGTTGGGCCCCACAGCATCTTGCTTCCAGCTCTTTGGGAAGCTAAGAAACAACTCGCTCTGCACAGTGCTCTTACAGCCTACCGGGAACATGTCTTCCAAAGGCCTGTGAAACGCAGTTTCTTTGCAGGCCTGATCTGGCTGAAGTAGGACTTCTGCTCTGGGTGTGCTACTTTGCCCTAGAGCTGAAAGGCACAACGTGCAGGCTTCTTTCCAAAGGGCGAGTTGGGCCCCACAGCATCTTGCTTCCAGCTCTTTGGGAAGCTAAGAAACAACTCGCTCTGCACAGTGCTCTTACAGCCTAGTGGGAACATCTCTTCCAAAGGCCTGTGAAACGCAGTTTCTTTGCAGGCCTGATCTGGCTGAAGTAGGACTTCTGCTCTGGGTGTGCTACTTTGCCCTAGAGCTGAAAGGCACAACGTGCAGGCTTCTTTCCAAAGGGCGAGTTGGGCCCCACAGCATCTTGCTTCCAGCTCTTTGGGAAGCTGAGAAACAACTCGCTCTGCACAGTGCTCTTACAGCCTACCGGGAACATGTCTTCCAAAGGCCTGTGAAACGCAGTTTCTTTGCAGGCCTGATCTGGCTGAAGTAGGACTTCTGCTCTGGGTGTGCTACTTTGCCCTAGAGCTGAAAGGCACAACGTGCAGGCTTCTTTCCAAAGGGCGAGTTGGGCCCCACAGCATCTTGCTTCCAGCTCTTTGGGAAGCTAAGAAACAACTCGCTCTGCACAGTGCTCTTACAGCCTAGTGGGAACATCTCTTCCAAAGGCCTGTGAAACGCAGTTTCTTTGCAGGCCTGATCTGGCTGAAGTAGGACTTCTGCTCTGGGTGTGCTACTTTGCCCTAGAGCTGAAAGGCACAACGTGCAGGCTTCTTTCCAAAGGGCGAGTTGGGCCCCACAGCATCTTGCTTCCAGCTCTTTGGGAAGCTAAGAAACAACTCGCTCTGCACAGTGCTCTTACAGCCTACCGGGAACATCTCTTCCAAAGGCCTGTGAAACGCAGTTTCTTTGCAGGCCTGATCTGGCTGAAGTAGGACTTCTGCTCTGGGTGTGCTACTTTGCCCTAGAGCTGAAAGGCACAACGTGCAGGCTTCTTTCCAAAGGGCGAGTTGGGCCCCAAGCATCTTGCTTCCAGCTCTTTGGGAAGCTAAGAAACAACTCGCTCTGCACAGTGCTCTTACAGCCTAGTGGGAACATCTCTTCCAAAGGCCTGTGAAACGCAGTTTCTTTGCAGGCCTGATCTGGCTGAAGTAGGACTTCTGCTCTGGGTGTGCTACTTTGCCCTAGAGCTGAAAGGCACAACGTGCAGGCTTCTTTCCAAAGGGCGAGTTGGGCCCCAAGCATCTTGCTTCCAGCTCTTTGGGAAGCTAAGAAACAACTCGCTCTGCACAGTGCTCTTACAGCCTAGTGGGAACATCTCTTCCAAAGGCCTGTGAAACGCAGTTTCTTTGCAGGCCTGATCTGGCTGAAGTAGGACTTCTGCTCTGGGTGTGCTACTTTGCCCTAGAGCTGAAAGGCACAACGTGCAGGCTTCTTTCCAAAGGGCGAGTTGGGCCCCACAGCATCTTGCTTCCAGCTCTTTGGGAAGCTAAGAAACAACTCGCTCTGCACAGTGCTCTTACAGCCTACCGGGAACATGTCTTCCAAAGGCCTGTGAAACGCAGTTTCTTTGCAGGCCTGATCTGGCTGAAGTAGGACTTCTGCTCTGGGTGTGCTACTTTGCCCTAGAGCTGAAAGGCACAACGTGCAGGCTTCTTTCCAAAGGGCGAGTTGGGCCCCACAGCATCTTGCTTCCAGCTCTTTGGGAAGCTAAGAAACAACTCGCTCTGCACAGTGCTCTTACAGCCTAGTGGGAACATCTCTTCCAAACGCCTGTGAAACGCAGTTTCTTTGCAGGCCTGATCTGGCTGAAGTAGGACTTCTGCTCTGGGTGTGCTACTTTGCCCTAGAGCTGAAAGGCACAACGTGCAGGCTTCTTTCCAAAGGGCGAGTTGGGCCCCACAGCATCTTGCTTCCAGCTCTTTGGGAAGCTAAGAAACAACTCGCTCTGCACAGTGCTCTTACAGCCTAGTGGGAACATCTCTTCCAAAGGCCTGTGAAACGCAGTTTCTTTGCAGGCCTGATCTGGCTGAAGTAGGACTTCTGCTCTGGGTGTGCTACTTTGCCCTAGAGCTGAAAGGCACAACGTGCAGGCTTCTTTCCAAAGGGCGAGTTGGGCCCCAAGCATCTTGCTTCCAGCTCTTTGGGAAGCTAAGAAACAACTCGCTCTGCACAGTGCTCTTACAGCCTAGTGGGAACATCTCTTCCAAAGGCCTGTGAAACGCAGTTTCTTTGCAGGCCTGATCTGGCTGAAGTAGGACTTCTGCTCTGGGTGTGCTACTTTGCCCTAGAGCTGAAAGGCACAACGTGCAGGCTTCTTTCCAAAGGGCGAGTTGGGCCCCAAGCATCTTGCTTCCAGCTCTTTGGGAAGCTAAGAAACAACTCGCTCTGCACAGTGCTCTTACAGCCTAGTGGGAACATCTCTTCCAAAGGCCTGTGAAACGCAGTTTCTTTGCAGGCCTGATCTGGCTGAAGTAGGACTTCTGCTCTGGGTGTGCTACTTTGCCCTAGAGCTGAAAGGCACAACGTGCAGGCTTCTTTCCAAAGGGCGAGTTGGGCCCCACAGCATCTTGCTTCCAGCTCTTTGGGAAGCTAAGAAACAACTCGCTCTGCACAGTGCTCTTACAGCCTACCGGGAACATGTCTTCCAAAGGCCTGTGAAACGCAGTTTCTTTGCAGGCCTGATCTGGCTGAAGTAGGACTTCTGCTCTGGGTGTGCTACTTTGCCCTAGAGCTGAAAGGCACAACGTGCAGGCTTCCTTCCAAAGGGCGAGTTGGGCCCCACAGCATCTTGCTTCCAGCTCTTTGGGAAGCTAAGAAACAACTCGCTCTGCACAGTGCTCTTACAGCCTAGTGGGAACATCTCTTCCAAAGGCCTGTGAAACGCAGTTTCTTTGCAGGCCTGATCTGGCTGAAGTAGGACTTCTGCTCTGGGTGTGCTACTTTGCCCTAGAGCTGAAAGGCACAACGTGCAGGCTTCTTTCCAAAGGGCGAGTTGGGCCCCACAGCATCTTGCTTCCAGCTCTTTGGGAAGCTAAGAAACAACTCGCTCTGCACAGTGCTCTTACAGCCTAGTGGGAACATCTCTTCCAAAGGCCTGTGAAACGCAGTTTCTTTGCAGGCCTGATCTGGCTGAAGTAGGACTTCTGCTCTGGGTGTGCTACTTTGCCCTAGAGCTGAAAGGCACAACGTGCAGGCTTCTTTCCAAAGGGCGAGTTGGGCCCCACAGCATCTTGCTTCCAGCTCTTTGGGAAGCTGAGAAACAACTCGCTCTGCACAGTGCTCTTACAGCCTAGTGGGAACATCTCTTCCAAAGGCCTGTGAAACGCAGTTTCTTTGCAGGCCTGATCTGGCTGAAGTAGGACTTCTGCTCTGGGTGTGCTACTTTGCCCTAGAGCTGAAAGGCACAACGTGCAGGCTTCTTTCCAAAGGGCGAGTTGGGCCCCACAGCATCTTGCTTCCAGCTCTTTGGGAAGCTGAGAAACAACTCGCTCTGCACAGTGCTCTTACAGCCTAGTGGGAACATCTCTTCCAAAGGCCTGTGAAACGCAGTTTCTTTGCAGGCCTGATCTGGCTGAAGTAGGACTTCTGCTCTGGGTGTGCTGCTTTGCCCTAGAGCTGAAAGGCACAACGTGCAGGCTTCTTTCCAAAGGGCGAGTTGGGCCCCACAGCATCTTGCTTCCAGCTCTTTGGGAAGCTAAGAAACAACTCGCTCTGCACAGTGCTCTTACAGCCTAGTGGGAACATCTCTTCCAAAGGCCTGTGAAACGCAGTTTCTTTGCAGGCCTGATCTGGCTGAAGTAGGACTTCTGCTCTGGGTGTGCTACTTTGCCCTAGAGCTGAAAGGCACAACGTGCAGGCTTCTTTCCAAAGGGCGAGTTGGGCCCCACAGCATCTTGCTTCCAGCTCTTTGGGAAGCTAAGAAACAACTCGCTCTGCACAGTGCTCTTACAGCCTAGTGGTAACATCTCTTCCAAAGGCCTGTGAAACGCAGTTTCTTTGCAGGCCTGATCTGGCTGAAGTAGGACTTCTGCTCTGGGTGTGCTACTTTGCCCTAGAGCTGAAAGGCACAACGTGCAGGCTTCTTTCCAAAGGGCGAGTTGGGCCCCACAGCATCTTGCTTCCAGCTCTTTGGGAAGCTAAGAAACAACTCGCTCTGCACAGTGCTCTTACAGCCTACCGGGAACATGTCTTCCAAAGGCCTGTGAAACGCAGTTTCTTTGCAGGCCTGATCTGGCTGAAGTAGGACTTCTGCTCTGGGTGTGCTACTTTGCCCTAGAGCTGAAAGGCACAACGTGCAGGCTTCTTTCCAAAGGGCGAGTTGGGCCCCACAGCATCTTGCTTCCAGCTCTTTGGGAAGCTAAGAAACAACTCGCTCTGCACAGTGCTCTTACAGCCTAGTGGGAACATCTCTTCCAAAGGCCTGTGAAACGCAGTTTCTTTGCAGGCCTGATCTGGCTGAAGTAGGACTTCTGCTCTGGGTGTGCTACTTTGCCCTAGAGCTGAAAGGCACAACGTGCAGGCTTCTTTCCAAAGGGCGAGTTGGGCCCCACAGCATCTTGCTTCCAGCTCTTTGGGAAGCTGAGAAACAACTCGCTCTGCACAGTGCTCTTACAGCCTAGTGGGAACATCTCTTCCAAAGGCCTGTGAAACGCAGTTTCTTTGCAGGCCTGATCTGGCTGAAGTAGGACTTCTGCTCTGGGTGTGCTACTTTGCCCTAGAGCTGAAAGGCTCAACGTGCAGGCTTCTTTCCAAAGGGCGAGTTGGGCCCCACAGCATCTTGCTTCCAGCTCTTTGGGAAGCTGAGAAACAACTCGCTCTGCACAGTGCTCTTACAGCCTAGTGGGAACATCTCTTCCAAAGGCCTGTGAAACGCAGTTTCTTTGCAGGCCTGATCTGGCTGAAGTAGGACTTCTGCTCTGGGTGTGCTACTTTGCCCTAGAGCTGAAAGGCACAACGTGCAGGCTTCTTTCCAAAGGGCGAGTTGGGCCCCACAGCATCTTGCTTCCAGCTCTTTGGGAAGCTAAGAAACAACTCGCTCTGCACAGTGCTCTTACAGCCTAGTGGGAACATCTCTTCCAAAGGCCTGTGAAACGCAGTTTCTTTGCAGGCCTGATCTGGCTGAAGTAGGACTTCTGCTCTGGGTGTGCTACTTTGCCCTAGAGCTGAAAGGCACAACGTGCAGGCTTCTTTCCAAAGGGCGAGTTGGGCCCCACAGCATCTTGCTTCCAGCTCTTTGGGAATCTAAGAAACAACTCGCTCTGCACAGTGCTCTTACAGCCTAGTGGGAACATCTCTTCCAAAGGCCTGTGAAACGCAGTTTCTTTGCAGGCCTGATCTGGCTGAAGTAGGACTTCTGCTCTGGGTGTGCTACTTTGCCCTAGAGCTGAAAGGCACAACATGCAGGCTTCTTTCCAAAGGGCGAGTTGGGCCCCAGAGCATCTTGCTTCCAGCTCTTTGGGAAGCTAAGAAACAACTCGCTCTGCACAGTGCTCTTACAGCCTACCGGGAACATCTCTTCCAAAGGCCTGTGAAACGCAGTTTCTTTGCAGGCCTGATCTGGCTGAAGTAGGACTTCTGCTCTGGGTGTGCTACTTTGCCCTAGAGCTGAAAGGCACAACGTGCAGGCTTCTTTCCAAAGGGCGAGTTGGCCCCCACAGCATCTTGCTTCCAGCTCTTTGGGAAGCTAAGAAACAACTCGCTCTGCACAGTGCTCTTACAGCCTACCGGGAACATGTCTTCCAAAGGCCTGTGAAACGCAGTTTCTTTGCAGGCCTGATCTGGCTGAAGTACGACTTCTGCTCTGGGTGTGCTACTTTGCCCTAGAGCTGAAAGGCACAACGTGCAGGCTTCCTTCCAAAGGGCGAGTTGGGCCCCACAGCATCTTGCTTCCAGCTCTTTGGGAAGCTAAGAAACAACTCGCTCTGCACAGTGCTCTTACAGCCTAGTGGGAACATCTCTTCCAAAGGCCTGTGAAACGCAGTTTCTTTGCAGGCCTGATCTGGCTGAAGTAGGACTTCTGCTCTGGGTGTGCTACTTTGCCCTAGAGCTGAAAGGCACAACGTGCAGGCTTCTTTCCAAAGGGCGAGTTGGGCCCCACAGCATCTTGCTTCCAGCTCTTTGGGAAGCTAAGAAACAACTCGCTCTGCACAGTGCTCTTACAGCCTACCGGGAACATCTCTTCCAAAGGCCTGTGAAACGCAGTTTCTTTGCAGGCCTGATCTGGCTGAAGTAGGACTTCTGCTCTGGGTGTGCTACTTTGCCCTAGAGCTGAAAGGCACAACGTGCAGGCTTCTTTCCAAAGGGCGAGTTGGGCCCCACAGCATCTTGCTTCCAGCTCTTTGGGAAGCTAAGAAACAACTCGCTCTGCACAGTGCTCTTACAGCCTACCGGGAACATCTCTTCCAAAGGCCTGTGAAACGCAGTTTCTTTGCAGGCCTGATCTGGCTGAAGTAGGACTTCTGCTCTGGGTGTGCTACTTTGCCCTAGAGCTGAAAGGCACAACGTGCAGGCTTCTTTCCAAAGGGCGAGTTGGGCCCCACAGGATCTTGCTTCCAGCTCTTTGGGAAGCTAAGAAACAACTCGCTCTGCACAGTGCTCTTACAGCCTAGTGGGAACATGTCTTCCAAAGGCCTGTGAAACGCAGTTTCTTTGCAGGCCTGATCTGGCTGAAGTAGGACTTCTGCTCTGGGTGTGCTACTTTGCCCTAGAGCTGAAAGGCACAACGTGCAGGCTTCTTTCCAAAGGGCGAGTTGGGCCCCACAGCATCTTGCTTCCAGCTCTTTGGGAAGCTAAGAAACAACTCGCTCTGCACAGTGCTCTTACAGCCTACCGGGAACATGTCTTCCAAAGGCCTGTGAAACGCAGTTTCTTTGCAGGCCTGATCTGGCTGAAGTAGGACTTCTGCTCTGGGTGTGCTACTTTGCCCTAGAGCTGAAAGGCACAACGTGCAGGCTTCCTTCCAAAGGGCGAGTTGGGCCCCACAGCATCTTGCTTCCAGCTCTTTGGGAAGCTAAGAAACAACTCGCTCTGCACAGTGCTCTTACAGCCTACCGGGAACATCTCTTCCAAAGGCCTGTGAAACGCAGTTTCTTTGCAGGCGTGATCTGGCTGAAGTAGGACTTCTGCTCTGGGTGTGCTACTTTGCCCTAGAGCTGAAAGGCACAACGTGCAGGCTTCTTTCCAAAGGGCGAGTTGGGCCCCACAGCATCTTGCTTCCAGCTCTTTGGGAAGCTAAGAAACAACTCGCTCTGCACAGTGCTCTTACAGCCTACCGGGAACATCTCTTCCAAAGGCCTGTGAAACGCAGTTTCTTTGCAGGCCTGATCTGGCTGAAGTAGGACTTCTGCTCTGGGTGTGCTACTTTGCCCTAGAGCTGAAAGGCACAACGTGCAGGCTTCTTTCCAAAGGGCGAGTTGGGCCCCACAGCATCTTGCTTCCAGCTCTTTGGGAAGCTAAGAAACAACTCGCTCTGCACAGTGCTCTTACAGCCTAGTGGGAACATCTCTTCCAAAGGCCTGTGAAACGCAGTTTCTTTGCAGGCCTGATCTGGCTGAAGTAGGACTTCTGCTCTGGGTGTGCTACTTTGCCCTAGAGCTGAAAGGCACAACGTGCAGGCTTCTTTCCAAAGGGCGAGTTGGGCCCCACAGCATCTTGCTTCCAGCTCTTTGGGAAGCTAAGAAACAACTCGCTCTGCACAGTGCTCTTACAGCCTACCGGGAACATCTCTTCCAAAGGCCTGTGAAACGCAGTTTCTTTGCAGGCCTGATCTGGCTGAAGTAGGACTTCTGCTCTGGGTGTGCTACTTTGCCCTAGAGCTGAAAGGCACAACGTGCAGGCTTCTTTCCAAAGGGCGAGTTGGGCCCCACAGCATCTTGCTTCCAGCTCTTTGGGAAGCTAAGAAACAACTCGCTCTGCACAGTGCTCTTACAGCCTACCGGGAACATCTCTTCCAAAGGCCTGTGAAACGCAGTTTCTTTGCAGGCCTGATCTGGCTGAAGTAGGACTTCTGCTCTGGGTGTGCTACTTTGCCCTAGAGCTGAAAGGCACAACGTGCAGGCTTCTTTCCAAAGGGCGAGTTGGGCCCCACAGCATCTTGCTTCCAGCTCTTTGGGAAGCTAAGAAACAACTCGCTCTGCACAGTGCTCTTACAGCCTAGTGGGAGCATCTCTTCCAAAGGCCTGTGAAACGCAGTTTCTTTGCAGGCCTGATCTGGCTGAAGTAGGACTTCTGCTCTGGGTGTGCTACTTTGCCCTAGAGCTGAAAGGCACAACGTGCAGGCTTCTTTCCAAAGGGCGAGTTGGGCCCCACAGCATCTTGCTTCCAGCTCTTTGGGAAGCTAAGAAACAACTCGCTCTGCACAGTGCTCTTACAGCCTAGTGGGAACATCTCTTCCAAAGGCCTGTGTAACGCAGTTTCTTTGCAGGCCTGATCTGGCTGAAGTAGGACTTCTGCTCTGGGTGTGCTACTTTGCCCTAGAGCTGAAAGGCACAACGTGCAGGCTTCTTTCCAAAGGGCGAGTTGGGCCCCACAGCATCTTGCTTCCAGCTCTTTGGGAAGCTAAGAAACAACTCGCTCTGCACAGTGCTCTTACAGCCTAGTGGGAACATGTCTTCCAAAGGCCTGTGAAACGCAGTTTCTTTGCAGGCCTGATCTGGCTGAAGTAGGACTTCTGCTCTGGGTGTGCTACTTTGCCCTAGAGCTGAAAGGCACAACGTGCAGGCTTCTTTCCAAAGGGCGAGTTGGGCCCCACAGCATCTTGCTTCCAGCTCTTTGGGAAGCTAAGAAACAACTCGCTCTGCACAGTGCTCTTACAGCCTACCGGGAACATGTCTTCCAAAGGCCTGTGAAACGCAGTTTCTTTGCAGGCCTGATCTGGCTGAAGTAGGACTTCTGCTCTGGGTGTGCTTCTTTGCCCTAGAGCTGAAAGGCACAGCGTGCAGGCTTCCTTCCAAAGGGCGAGTTGGGCCCCACAGCATCTTGCTTCCAGCTCTTTGGGAAGCTAAGAAACAACTCGCTCTGCACAGTGCTCTTACAGCCTAGTGGGAACATCTCTTCCAAAGGCCTGTGAAACGCAGTTTCTTTGCAGGCCTGATCTGGCTGAAGTAGGACTTCTGCTCTGGGTGTGCTACTTTGCCCTAGAGCTGAAAGGCACAACGTGCAGGCTTCTTTCCAAAGGGCGAGTTGGGCCCCACAGCATCTTGCTTCCAGCTCTTTGGGAAGCTAAGAAACAACTCGCTCTGCACAGTGCTCTTACAGCCTAGTGGGAACATGTCTTCCAAAGGCCTGTGAAACGCAGTTTCTTTGCAGGCCTGATCTGGCTGAAGTAGGACTTCTGCTCTGGGTGTGCTACTTTGCCCTAGAGCTGAAAGGCACAACGTGCAGGCTTCTTTCCAAAGGGCGAGTTGGGCCCCACAGCATCTTGCTTCCAGCTCTTTGGGAAGGTAAGAAACAACTCGCTCTGCACAGTGCTCTTACAGCCTACCGGGAACATCTCTTCCAAAGGCCTGTGAAACGCAGTTTCTTTGCAGGCCTGATCTGGCTGAAGTAGGACTTCTGCTCTGGGTGTGCTACTTTGCCCTAGAGCTGAAAGGCACAACGTGCAGGCTTCCTTCCAAAGGGCGAGTTGGGCCCCACAGCATCTTGCTTCCAGCTCTTTGGGAAGCTAAGAAACAACTCGCTCTGCACAGTGCTCTTACAGCCTAGTGGGAACATCTCTTCCAAAGGCCTGTGAAACGCAGTTTCTTTGCAGGCCTGATCTGGCTGAAGTAGGACTTCTGCTCTGGGTGTGCTACTTTGCCCTAGAGCTGAAAGGCACAACGTGCAGGCTTCTTTCCAAAGGGCGAGTTGGGCCCCACAGCATCTTGCTTCCAGCTCTTTGGGAAGCTAAGAAACAACTCGCTCTGCACAGTGCTCTTACAGCCTACCGGGAACATCTCTTCCAAAGGCCTGTGAAACGCAGTTTCTTTGCAGGCCTGATCTGGCTGAAGTAGGACTTCTGCTCTGGGTGTGCTACTTTGCCCTAGAGCTGAAAGGCACAACGTGCAGGCTTCTTTCCAAAGGGCGAGTTGGGCCCCACAGCATCTTGCTTCCAGCTCTTTGGGAAGCTAAGAAACAACTCGCTCTGCACAGTGCTCTTACAGCCTACCGGGAACATGTCTTCCAAAGGCCTGTGAAACGCAGTTTCTTTGCAGGCCTGATCTGGCTGAAGTAGGACTTCTGCTCTGGGTGTGCTACTTTGCCCTAGAGCTGAAAGGCACAACGTGCAGGCTTCTTTCCAAAGGGCGAGTTGGGCCCCACAGGATCTTGCTTCCAGCTCTTTGGGAAGCTAAGAAACAACTCGCTCTGCACAGTGCTCTTACAGCCTAGTGGGAACATGTCTTCCAAAGGCCTGTGAAACGCAGTTTCTTTGCAGGCCTGATCTGGCTGAAGTAGGACTTCTGCTCTGGGTGTGCTACTTTGCCCTAGAGCTGAAAGGCACAACGTGCAGGCTTCTTTCCAAAGGGCGAGTTGGGCCCCACAGCATCTTGCTTCCAGCTCTTTGGGAAGCTAAGAAACAACTCGCTCTGCACAGTGCTCTTACAGCCTACCGGGAACATGTCTTCCAAAGGCCTGTGAAACGCAGTTTCTTTGCAGGCCTGATCTGGCTGAAGTAGGACTTCTGCTCTGGGTGTGCTACTTTGCCCTAGAGCTGAAAGGCACAACGTGCAGGCTTCCTTCCAAAGGGCGAGTTGGGCCCCACAGCATCTTGCTTCCAGCTCTTTGGGAAGCTAAGAAACAACTCGCTCTGCACAGTGCTCTTACAGCCTACCGGGAACATCTCTTCCAAAGGCCTGTGAAACGCAGTTTCTTTGCAGGCCTGATCTGGCTGAAGTAGGACTTCTGCTCTGGGTGTGCTACTTTGCCCTAGAGCTGAAAGGCACAACGTGCAGGCTTCTTTCCAAAGGGCGAGTTGGGCCCCACAGCATCTTGCTTCCAGCTCTTTGGGAAGCTAAGAAACAACTCGCTCTGCACAGTGCTCTTACAGCCTACCGGGAACATCTCTTCCAAAGGCCTGTGAAACGCAGTTTCTTTGCAGGCCTGATCTGGCTGAAGTAGGACTTCTGCTCTGGGTGTGCTACTTTGCCCTAGAGCTGAAAGGCACAACGTGCAGGCTTCTTTCCAAAGGGCGAGTTGGGCCCCACAGCATCTTGCTTCCAGCTCTTTGGGAAGCTAAGAAACAACTCGCTCTGCACAGTGCTCTTACAGCCTAGTGGGAACATCTCTTCCAAAGGCCTGTGAAACGCAGTTTCTTTGCAGGCCTGATCTGGCTGAAGTAGGACTTCTGCTCTGGGTGTGCTACTTTGCCCTAGAGCTGAAAGGCACAACGTGCAGGCTTCTTTCCAAAGGGCGAGTTGGGCCCCACAGCATCTTGCTTCCAGCTCTTTGGGAAGCTAAGAAACAACTCGCTCTGCACAGTGCTCTTACAGCCTACCGGGAACATCTCTTCCAAAGGCCTGTGAAACGCAGTTTCTTTGCAGGCCTGATCTGGCTGAAGTAGGACTTCTGCTCTGGGTGTGCTACTTTGCCCTAGAGCTGAAAGGCACAACGTGCAGGCTTCTTTCCAAAGGGCGAGTTGGGCCCCACAGCATCTTGCTTCCAGCTCTTTGGGAAGCTAAGAAACAACTCGCTCTGCACAGTGCTCTTACAGCCTACCGGGAACATCTCTTCCAAAGGCCTGTGAAACGCAGTTTCTTTGCAGGCCTGATCTGGCTGAAGTAGGACTTCTGCTCTGGGTGTGCTACTTTGCCCTAGAGCTGAAAGGCACAACGTGCAGGCTTCTTTCCAAAGGGCGAGTTGGGCCCCACAGCATCTTGCTTCCAGCTCTTTGGGAAGCTAAGAAACAACTCGCTCTGCACAGTGCTCTTACAGCCTAGTGGGAGCATCTCTTCCAAAGGCCTGTGAAACGCAGTTTCTTTGCAGGCCTGATCTGGCTGAAGTAGGACTTCTGCTCTGGGTGTGCTACTTTGCCCTAGAGCTGAAAGGCACAACGTGCAGGCTTCTTTCCAAAGGGCGAGTTGGGCCCCACAGCATCTTGCTTCCAGCTCTTTGGGAAGCTAAGAAACAACTCGCTCTGCACAGTGCTCTTACAGCCTAGTGGGAACATCTCTTCCAAAGGCCTGTGTAACGCAGTTTCTTTGCAGGCCTGATCTGGCTGAAGTAGGACTTCTGCTCTGGGTGTGCTACTTTGCCCTAGAGCTGAAAGGCACAACGTGCAGGCTTCTTTCCAAAGGGCGAGTTGGGCCCCACAGCATCTTGCTTCCAGCTCTTTGGGAAGCTAAGAAACAACTCGCTCTGCACAGTGCTCTTACAGCCTAGTGGGAACATCTCTTCCAAAGGCCTGTGAAACGCAGTTTCTTTGCAGGCCTGATCTGGCTGAAGTAGGACTTCTGCTCTGGGTGTGCTACTTTGCCCTAGAGCTGAAAGGCACAACGTGCAGGCTTCTTTCCAAAGGGCGAGTTGGGCCCCACAGCATCTTGCTTCCAGCTCTTTGGGAAGCTAAGAAACAACTCGCTCTGCACAGTGCTCTTACAGCCTACCGGGAACATGTCTTCCAAAGGCCTGTGAAACGCAGTTTCTTTGCAGGCCTGATCTGGCTGAAGTAGGACTTCTGCTCTGGGTGTGCTACTTTGCCCTAGAGCTGAAAGGCACAACGTGCAGGCTTCCTTCCAAAGGGCGAGTTGGGCCCCACAGCATCTTGCTTCCAGCTCTTTGGGAAGCTAAGAAACAACTCGCTCTGCACAGTGCTCTTACAGCCTAGTGGGAACATCTCTTCCAAAGGCCTGTGAAACGCAGTTTCTTTGCAGGCCTGATCTGGCTGAAGTAGGACTTCTGCTCTGGGTGTGCTACTTTGCCCTAGAGCTGAAAGGCACAACGTGCAGGCTTCTTTCCAAAGGGCGAGTTGGGCCCCACAGCATCTTGCTTCCAGCTCTTTGGGAAGCTAAGAAACAACTCGCTCTGCACAGTGCTCTTACAGCCTACCGGGAACATCTCTTCCAAAGGCCTGTGAAACGCAGTTTCTTTGCAGGCCTGATCTGGCTGAAGTAGGACTTCTGCTCTGGGTGTGCTACTTTGCCCTAGAGCTGAAAGGCACAACGTGCAGGCTTCTTTCCAAAGGGCGAGTTGGGCCCCACAGCATCTTGCTTCCAGCTCTTTGGGAAGCTAAGAAACAACTCGCTCTGCACAGTGCTCTTACAGCCTACCGGGAACATCTCTTCCAAAGGCCTGTGAAACGCAGTTTCTTTGCAGGCCTGATCTGGCTGAAGTAGGACTTCTGCTCTGGGTGTGCTACTTTGCCCTAGAGCTGAAAGGCACAACGTGCAGGCTTCTTTCCAAAGGGCGAGTTGGGCCCCACAGCATCTTGCTTCCAGCTCTTTGGGAAGCTAAGAAACAACTCGCTCTGCACAGTGCTCTTACAGCCTAGTGGGAGCATCTCTTCCAAAGGCCTGTGAAACGCAGTTTCTTTGCAGGCCTGATCTGGCTGAAGTAGGACTTCTGCTCTGGGTGTGCTACTTTGCCCTAGAGCTGAAAGGCACAACGTGCAGGCTTCTTTCCAAAGGGCGAGTTGGGCCCCACAGCATCTTGCTTCCAGCTCTTTGGGAAGCTAAGAAACAACTCGCTCTGCACAGTGCTCTTACAGCCTACCGGGAACATGTCTTCCAAAGGCCTGTGAAACGCAGTTTCTTTGCAGGCCTGATCTGGCTGAAGTAGGACTTCTGCTCTGGGTGTGCTACTTTGCCCTAGAGCTGAAAGGCACAACGTGCAGGCTTCCTTCCAAAGGGCGAGTTGGGCCCCACAGCATCTTGCTTCCAGCTCTTTGGGAAGCTAAGAAACAACTCGCTCTGCACAGTGCTCTTACAGCCTACCGGGAACATCTCTTCCAAAGGCCTGTGAAACGCAGTTTCTTTGCAGGCCTGATCTGGCTGAAGTAGGACTTCTGCTCTGGGTGTGCTACTTTGCCCTAGAGCTGAAAGGCACAACGTGCAGGCTTCTTTCCAAAGGGCGAGTTGGGCCCCACAGCATCTTGCTTCCAGCTCTTTGGGAAGCTAAGAAACAACTCGCTCTGCACAGTGCTCTTACAGCCTACCGGGAACATCTCTTCCAAAGGCCTGTGAAACGCAGTTTCTTTGCAGGCCTGATCTGGCTGAAGTAGGACTTCTGCTCTGGGTGTGCTACTTTGCCCTAGAGCTGAAAGGCACAACGTGCAGGCTTCTTTCCAAAGGGCGAGTTGGGCCCCACAGCATCTTGCTTCCAGCTCTTTGGGAAGCTAAGAAACAACTCGCTCTGCACAGTGCTCTTACAGCCTAGTGGGAACATCTCTTCCAAAGGCCTGTGAAACGCAGTTTCTTTGCAGGCCTGATCTGGCTGAAGTAGGACTTCTGCTCTGGGTGTGCTACTTTGCCCTAGAGCTGAAAGGCACAACGTGCAGGCTTCTTTCCAAAGGGCGAGTTGGGCCCCACAGCATCTTGCTTCCAGCTCTTTGGGAAGCTAAGAAACAACTCGCTCTGCACAGTCCTCTTACAGCCTACCGGGAACATCTCTTCCAAAGGCCTGTGAAACGCAGTTTCTTTGCAGGCCTGATCTGGCTGAAGTAGGACTTCTGCTCTGGGTGTGCTACTTTGCCCTAGAGCTGAAAGGCACAACGTGCAGGCTTCTTTCCAAAGGGCGAGTTGGGCCCCACAGCATCTTGCTTCCAGCTCTTTGGGAAGCTAAGAAACAACTCGCTCTGCACAGTGCTCTTACAGCCTACCGGGAACATCTCTTCCAAAGGCCTGTGAAACGCAGTTTCTTTGCAGGCCTGATCTGGCTGAAGTAGGACTTCTGCTCTGGGTGTGCTACTTTGCCCTAGAGCTGAAAGGCACAACGTGCAGGCTTCTTTCCAAAGGGCGAGTTGGGCCCCACAGCATCTTGCTTCCAGCTCTTTGGGAAGCTAAGAAACAACTCGCTCTGCACAGTGCTCTTACAGCCTAGTGGGAGCATCTCTTCCAAAGGCCTGTGAAACGCAGTTTCTTTGCAGGCCTGATCTGGCTGAAGTAGGACTTCTGCTCTGGGTGTGCTACTTTGCCCTAGAGCTGAAAGGCACAACGTGCAGGCTTCTTTCCAAAGGGCGAGTTGGGCCCCACAGCATCTTGCTTCCAGCTCTTTGGGAAGCTAAGAAACAACTCGCTCTGCACAGTGCTCTTACAGCCTAGTGGGAACATCTCTTCCAAAGGCCTGTGTAACGCAGTTTCTTTGCAGGCCTGATCTGGCTGAAGTAGGACTTCTGCTCTGGGTGTGCTACTTTGCCCTAGAGCTGAAAGGCACAACGTGCAGGCTTCTTTCCAAAGGGCGAGTTGGGCCCCACAGCATCTTGCTTCCAGCTCTTTGGGAAGCTAAGAAACAACTCGCTCTGCACAGTGCTCTTACAGCCTAGTGGGAGCATCTCTTCCAAAGGCCTGTGAAACGCAGTTTCTTTGCAGGCCTGATCTGGCTGAAGTAGGACTTCTGCTCTGGGTGTGCTACTTTGCCCTAGAGCTGAAAGGCACAGCGTGCAGGCTTCCTTCCAAAGGGCGAGTTGGGCCCCACAGCATCTTGCTTCCAGCTCTTTGGGAAGCTAAGAAACAACTCGCTCTGCACAGTGCTCTTACAGCCTAGTGGGAACATCTCTTCCAAAGGCCTGTGAAACGCAGTTTCTTTGCAGGCCTGATCTGGCTGAAGTAGGACTTCTGCTCTGGGTGTGCTACTTTGCCCTAGAGCTGAAAGGCACAACGTGCAGGCTTCTTTCCAAAGGGCGAGTTGGGCCCCACAGCATCTTGCTTCCAGCTCTTTGGGAAGCTAAGAAACAACTCGCTCTGCACAGTGCTCTTACAGCCTAGTGGGAACATGTCTTCCAAAGGCCTGTGAAACGCAGTTTCTTTGCAGGCCTGATCTGGCTGAAGTAGGACTTCTGCTCTGGGTGTGCTACTTTGCCCTAGAGCTGAAAGGCACAACGTGCAGGCTTCTTTCCAAAGGGCGAGTTGGGCCCCACAGCATCTTGCTTCCAGCTCTTTGGGAAGGTAAGAAACAACTCGCTCTGCACAGTGCTCTTACAGCCTACCGGGAACATCTCTTCCAAAGGCCTGTGAAACGCAGTTTCTTTGCAGGCCTGATCTGGCTGAAGTAGGACTTCTGCTCTGGGTGTGCTACTTTGCCCTAGAGCTGAAAGGCACAACGTGCAGGCTTCCTTCCAAAGGGCGAGTTGGGCCCCACAGCATCTTGCTTCCAGCTCTTTGGGAAGCTAAGAAACAACTCGCTCTGCACAGTGCTCTTACAGCCTAGTGGGAACATCTCTTCCAAAGGCCTGTGAAACGCAGTTTCTTTGCAGGCCTGATCTGGCTGAAGTAGGACTTCTGCTCTGGGTGTGCTACTTTGCCCTAGAGCTGAAAGGCACAACGTGCAGGCTTCTTTCCAAAGGGCGAGTTGGGCCCCACAGCATCTTGCTTCCAGCTCTTTGGGAAGCTAAGAAACAACTCGCTCTGCACAGTGCTCTTACAGCCTACCGGGAACATCTCTTCCAAAGGCCTGTGAAACGCAGTTTCTTTGCAGGCCTGATCTGGCTGAAGTAGGACTTCTGCTCTGGGTGTGCTACTTTGCCCTAGAGCTGAAAGGCACAACGTGCAGGCTTCTTTCCAAAGGGCGAGTTGGGCCCCACAGCATCTTGCTTCCAGCTCTTTGGGAAGCTAAGAAACAACTCGCTCTGCACAGTGCTCTTACAGCCTACCGGGAACATGTCTTCCAAAGGCCTGTGAAACGCAGTTTCTTTGCAGGCCTGATCTGGCTGAAGTAGGACTTCTGCTCTGGGTGTGCTACTTTGCCCTAGAGCTGAAAGGCACAACGTGCAGGCTTCTTTCCAAAGGGCGAGTTGGGCCCCACAGGATCTTGCTTCCAGCTCTTTGGGAAGCTAAGAAACAACTCGCTCTGCACAGTGCTCTTACAGCCTAGTGGGAACATGTCTTCCAAAGGCCTGTGAAACGCAGTTTCTTTGCAGGCCTGATCTGGCTGAAGTAGGACTTCTGCTCTGGGTGTGCTACTTTGCCCTAGAGCTGAAAGGCACAACGTGCAGGCTTCTTTCCAAAGGGCGAGTTGGGCCCCACAGCATCTTGCTTCCAGCTCTTTGGGAAGCTAAGAAACAACTCGCTCTGCACAGTGCTCTTACAGCCTACCGGGAACATGTCTTCCAAAGGCCTGTGAAACGCAGTTTCTTTGCAGGCCTGATCTGGCTGAAGTAGGACTTCTGCTCTGGGTGTGCTACTTTGCCCTAGAGCTGAAAGGCACAACGTGCAGGCTTCCTTCCAAAGGGCGAGTTGGGCCCCACAGCATCTTGCTTCCAGCTCTTTGGGAAGCTAAGAAACAACTCGCTCTGCACAGTGCTCTTACAGCCTACCGGGAACATCTCTTCCAAAGGCCTGTGAAACGCAGTTTCTTTGCAGGCCTGATCTGGCTGAAGTAGGACTTCTGCTCTGGGTGTGCTACTTTGCCCTAGAGCTGAAAGGCACAACGTGCAGGCTTCTTTCCAAAGGGCGAGTTGGGCCCCACAGCATCTTGCTTCCAGCTCTTTGGGAAGCTAAGAAACAACTCGCTCTGCACAGTGCTCTTACAGCCTACCGGGAACATCTCTTCCAAAGGCCTGTGAAACGCAGTTTCTTTGCAGGCCTGATCTGGCTGAAGTAGGACTTCTGCTCTGGGTGTGCTACTTTGCCCTAGAGCTGAAAGGCACAACGTGCAGGCTTCTTTCCAAAGGGCGAGTTGGGCCCCACAGCATCTTGCTTCCAGCTCTTTGGGAAGCTAAGAAACAACTCGCTCTGCACAGTGCTCTTACAGCCTAGTGGGAACATCTCTTCCAAAGGCCTGTGAAACGCAGTTTCTTTGCAGGCCTGATCTGGCTGAAGTAGGACTTCAGCTCTGGGTGTGCTACTTTGCCCTAGAGCTGAAAGGCACAACGTGCAGGCTTCTTTCCAAAGGGCGAGTTGGGCCCCACAGCATCTTGCTTCCAGCTCTTTGGGAAGCTAAGAAACAACTCGCTCTGCACAGTGCTCTTACAGCCTACCGGGAACATCTCTTCCAAAGGCCTGTGAAACGCAGTTTCTTTGCAGGCCTGATCTGGCTGAAGTAGGACTTCTGCTCTGGGTGTGCTACTTTGCCCTAGAGCTGAAAGGCACAACGTGCAGGCTTCTTTCCAAAGGGCGAGTTGGGCCCCACAGCATCTTGCTTCCAGCTCTTTGGGAAGCTAAGAAACAACTCGCTCTGCACAGTGCTCTTACAGCCTACCGGGAACATCTCTTCCAAAGGCCTGTGAAACGCAGTTTCTTTGCAGGCCTGATCTGGCTGAAGTAGGACTTCTGCTCTGGGTGTGCTACTTTGCCCTAGAGCTGAAAGGCACAACGTGCAGGCTTCTTTCCAAAGGGCGAGTTGGGCCCCACAGCATCTTGCTTCCAGCTCTTTGGGAAGCTAAGAAACAACTCGCTCTGCACAGTGCTCTTACAGCCTAGTGGGAGCATCTCTTCCAAAGGCCTGTGAAACGCAGTTTCTTTGCAGGCCTGATCTGGCTGAAGTAGGACTTCTGCTCTGGGTGTGCTACTTTGCCCTAGAGCTGAAAGGCACAACGTGCAGGCTTCTTTCCAAAGGGCGAGTTGGGCCCCACAGCATCTTGCTTCCAGCTCTTTGGGAAGCTAAGAAACAACTCGCTCTGCACAGTGCTCTTACAGCCTAGTGGGAACATCTCTTCCAAAGGCCTGTGTAACGCAGTTTCTTTGCAGGCCTGATCTGGCTGAAGTAGGACTTCTGCTCTGGGTGTGCTACTTTGCCCTAGAGCTGAAAGGCACAACGTGCAGGCTTCTTTCCAAAGGGCGAGTTGGGCCCCACAGCATCTTGCTTCCAGCTCTTTGGGAAGCTAAGAAACAACTCGCTCTGCACAGTGCTCTTACAGCCTAGTGGGAACATCTCTTCCAAAGGCCTGTGAAACGCAGTTTCTTTGCAGGCCTGATCTGGCTGAAGTAGGACTTCTGCTCTGGGTGTGCTACTTTGCCCTAGAGCTGAAAGGCACAACGTGCAGGCTTCTTTCCAAAGGGCGAGTTGGGCCCCACAGCATCTTGCTTCCAGCTCTTTGGGAAGCTAAGAAACAACTCGCTCTGCACAGTGCTCTTACAGCCTACCGGGAACATGTCTTCCAAAGGCCTGTGAAACGCAGTTTCTTTGCAGGCCTGATCTGGCTGAAGTAGGACTTCTGCTCTGGGTGTGCTACTTTGCCCTAGAGCTGAAAGGCACAACGTGCAGGCTTCCTTCCAAAGGGCGAGTTGGGCCCCACAGCATCTTGCTTCCAGCTCTTTGGGAAGCTAAGAAACAACTCGCTCTGCACAGTGCTCTTACAGCCTAGTGGGAACATCTCTTCCAAAGGCCTGTGAAACGCAGTTTCTTTGCAGGCCTGATCTGGCTGAAGTAGGACTTCTGCTCTGGGTGTGCTACTTTGCCCTAGAGCTGAAAGGCACAACGTGCAGGCTTCTTTCCAAAGGGCGAGTTGGGCCCCACAGCATCTTGCTTCCAGCTCTTTGGGAAGCTAAGAAACAACTCGCTCTGCACAGTGCTCTTACAGCCTACCGGGAACATCTCTTCCAAAGGCCTGTGAAACGCAGTTTCTTTGCAGGCCTGATCTGGCTGAAGTAGGACTTCTGCTCTGGGTGTGCTACTTTGCCCTAGAGCTGAAAGGCACAACGTGCAGGCTTCTTTCCAAAGGGCGAGTTGGGCCCCACAGCATCTTGCTTCCAGCTCTTTGGGAAGCTAAGAAACAACTCGCTCTGCACAGTGCTCTTACAGCCTACCGGGAACATCTCTTCCAAAGGCCTGTGAAACGCAGTTTCTTTGCAGGCCTGATCTGGCTGAAGTAGGACTTCTGCTCTGGGTGTGCTACTTTGCCCTAGAGCTGAAAGGCACAACGTGCAGGCTTCTTTCCAAAGGGCGAGTTGGGCCCCACAGCATCTTGCTTCCAGCTCTTTGGGAAGCTAAGAAACAACTCGCTCTGCACAGTGCTCTTACAGCCTAGTGGGAGCATCTCTTCCAAAGGCCTGTGAAACGCAGTTTCTTTGCAGGCCTGATCTGGCTGAAGTAGGACTTCTGCTCTGGGTGTGCTACTTTGCCCTAGAGCTGAAAGGCACAACGTGCAGGCTTCTTTCCAAAGGGCGAGTTGGGCCCCACAGCATCTTGCTTCCAGCTCTTTGGGAAGCTAAGAAACAACTCGCTCTGCACAGTGCTCTTACAGCCTACCGGGAACATGTCTTCCAAAGGCCTGTGAAACGCAGTTTCTTTGCAGGCCTGATCTGGCTGAAGTAGGACTTCTGCTCTGGGTGTGCTACTTTGCCCTAGAGCTGAAAGGCACAACGTGCAGGCTTCCTTCCAAAGGGCGAGTTGGGCCCCACAGCATCTTGCTTCCAGCTCTTTGGGAAGCTAAGAAACAACTCGCTCTGCACAGTGCTCTTACAGCCTACCGGGAACATCTCTTCCAAAGGCCTGTGAAACGCAGTTTCTTTGCAGGCCTGATCTGGCTGAAGTAGGACTTCTGCTCTGGGTGTGCTACTTTGCCCTAGAGCTGAAAGGCACAACGTGCAGGCTTCTTTCCAAAGGGCGAGTTGGGCCCCACAGCATCTTGCTTCCAGCTCTTTGGGAAGCTAAGAAACAACTCGCTCTGCACAGTGCTCTTACAGCCTACCGGGAACATCTCTTCCAAAGGCCTGTGAAACGCAGTTTCTTTGCAGGCCTGATCTGGCTGAAGTAGGACTTCTGCTCTGGGTGTGCTACTTTGCCCTAGAGCTGAAAGGCACAACGTGCAGGCTTCTTTCCAAAGGGCGAGTTGGGCCCCACAGCATCTTGCTTCCAGCTCTTTGGGAAGCTAAGAAACAACTCGCTCTGCACAGTGCTCTTACAGCCTAGTGGGAACATCTCTTCCAAAGGCCTGTGAAACGCAGTTTCTTTGCAGGCCTGATCTGGCTGAAGTAGGACTTCTGCTCTGGGTGTGCTACTTTGCCCTAGAGCTGAAAGGCACAACGTGCAGGCTTCTTTCCAAAGGGCGAGTTGGGCCCCACAGCATCTTGCTTCCAGCTCTTTGGGAAGCTAAGAAACAACTCGCTCTGCACAGTCCTCTTACAGCCTACCGGGAACATCTCTTCCAAAGGCCTGTGAAACGCAGTTTCTTTGCAGGCCTGATCTGGCTGAAGTAGGACTTCTGCTCTGGGTGTGCTACTTTGCCCTAGAGCTGAAAGGCACAACGTGCAGGCTTCTTTCCAAAGGGCGAGTTGGGCCCCACAGCATCTTGCTTCCAGCTCTTTGGGAAGCTAAGAAACAACTCGCTCTGCACAGTGCTCTTACAGCCTACCGGGAACATCTCTTCCAAAGGCCTGTGAAACGCAGTTTCTTTGCAGGCCTGATCTGGCTGAAGTAGGACTTCTGCTCTGGGTGTGCTACTTTGCCCTAGAGCTGAAAGGCACAACGTGCAGGCTTCTTTCCAAAGGGCGAGTTGGGCCCCACAGCATCTTGCTTCCAGCTCTTTGGGAAGCTAAGAAACAACTCGCTCTGCACAGTGCTCTTACAGCCTAGTGGGAGCATCTCTTCCAAAGGCCTGTGAAACGCAGTTTCTTTGCAGGCCTGATCTGGCTGAAGTAGGACTTCTGCTCTGGGTGTGCTACTTTGCCCTAGAGCTGAAAGGCACAACGTGCAGGCTTCTTTCCAAAGGGCGAGTTGGGCCCCACAGCATCTTGCTTCCAGCTCTTTGGGAAGCTAAGAAACAACTCGCTCTGCACAGTGCTCTTACAGCCTAGTGGGAACATCTCTTCCAAAGGCCTGTGTAACGCAGTTTCTTTGCAGGCCTGATCTGGCTGAAGTAGGACTTCTGCTCTGGGTGTGCTACTTTGCCCTAGAGCTGAAAGGCACAACGTGCAGGCTTCTTTCCAAAGGGCGAGTTGGGCCCCACAGCATCTTGCTTCCAGCTCTTTGGGAAGCTAAGAAACAACTCGCTCTGCACAGTGCTCTTACAGCCTAGTGGGAGCATCTCTTCCAAAGGCCTGTGAAACGCAGTTTCTTTGCAGGCCTGATCTGGCTGAAGTAGGACTTCTGCTCTGGGTGTGCTACTTTGCCCTAGAGCTGAAAGGCACAACGTGCAGGCTTCTTTCCAAAGGGCGAGTTGGGCCCCACAGCATCTTGCTTCCAGCTCTTTGGGAAGCTAAGAAACAACTCGCTCTGCACAGTGCTCTTACAGCCTAGTGGGAACATCTCTTCCAAAGGCCTGTGTAACGCAGTTTCTTTGCAGGCCTGATCTGGCTGAAGTAGGACTTCTGCTCTGGGTGTGCTACTTTGCCCTAGAGCTGAAAGGCACAACGTGCAGGCTTCTTTCCAAAGGGCGAGTTGGGCCCCACAGCATCTTGCTTCCAGCTCTTTGGGAAGCTAAGAAAGAACTCGCTCTGCACAGTGCTCTTACAGCCTAGTGGGAACATCTCTTCCAAAGGCCTGTGAAACGCAGTTTCTTTGCAGGCCTGATCTGGCTGAAGTAGGACTTCTGCTCTGGGTGTGCTACTTTGCCCTAGAGCTGAAAGGCACAACGTGCAGGCTTCTTTCCAAAGGGCGAGTTGGGCCCCACAGCATCTTGCTTCCAGCTCTTTGGGAAGGTAAGAAACAACTCGCTCTGCACAGTGCTCTTACAGCCTACCGGGAACATGTCTTCCAAAGGCCTGTGAAACGCAGTTTCTTTGCAGGCCTGATCTGGCTGAAGTAGGACTTCTGCTCTGGGTGTGCTACTTTGCCCTAGAGCTGAAAGGCACAACGTGCAGGCTTCTTTCCAAAGGGCGAGTTGGGCCCCACAGCATCTTGCTTCCAGCTCTTTGGGAAGCTAAGAAACAACTCGCTCTGCACAGTGCTCTTACAGCCTACCGGGAACATCTCTTCCAAAGGCCTGTGAAACGCAGTTTCTTTGCAGGCCTGATCTGGCTGAAGTAGGACTTCTGCTCTGGGTGTGCTACTTTGCCCTAGAGCTGAAAGGCACAACGTGCAGGCTTCTTTCCAAAGGGCGAGTTGGGCCCCACAGCATCTTGCTTCCAGCTCTTTGGGAAGCTAAGAAACAACTCGCTCTGCACAGTGCTCTTACAGCCTAGTGGGAGCATCTCTTCCAAAGGCCTGTGAAACGCAGTTTCTTTGCAGGCCTGATCTGGCTGAAGTAGGACTTCTGCTCTGGGTGTGCTACTTTGCCCTAGAGCTGAAAGGCACAACGTGCAGGCTTCTTTCCAAAGGGCGAGTTGGGCCCCACAGCATCTTGCTTCCAGCTCTTTGGGAAGCTAAGAAACAACTCGCTCTGCACAGTGCTCTTACAGCCTAGTGGGAACATCTCTTCCAAAGGCCTGTGAAACGCAGTTTCTTTGCAGGCCTGATCTGGCTGAAGTAGGACTTCTGCTCTGGGTGTGCTACTTTGCCCTAGAGCTGAAAGGCACAACGTGCAGGCTTCTTTCCAAAGGGCGAGTTGGGCCCCACAGCATCTTGCTTCCAGCTCTTTGGGAAGCTAAGAAACAACTCGCTCTGCACAGTGCTCTTACAGCCTAGTGGGAACATGTCTTCCAAAGGCCTGTGAAACGCAGTTTCTTTGCAGGCCTGATCTGGCTGAAGTAGGACTTCTGCTCTGGGTGTGCTACTTTGCCCTAGAGCTGAAAGGCACAACGTGCAGGCTTCTTTCCAAAGGGCGAGTTGGGCCCCACAGCATCTTGCTTCCAGCTCTTTGGGAAGCTAAGAAACAACTCGCTCTGCACAGTGCTCTTACAGCCTACCGGGAACATCTCTTCCAAAGGCCTGTGAAACGCAGTTTCTTTGCAGGCCTGATCTGGCTGAAGTAGGACTTCTGCTCTGGGTGTGCTACTTTGCCCTAGAGCTGAAAGGCACAACGTGCAGGCTTCTTTCCAAAGGGCGAGTTGGGCCCCACAGCATCTTGCTTCCAGCTCTTTGGGAAGCTAAGAAACAACTCGCTCTGCACAGTGCTCTTACAGCCTACCGGGAACATGTCTTCCAAAGGCCTGTGAAACGCAGTTTCTTTGCAGGCCTGATCTGGCTGAAGTAGGACTTCTGCTCTGGGTGTGCTACTTTGCCCTAGAGCTGAAAGGCACAACGTGCAGGCTTCTTTCCAAAGGGCGAGTTGGGCCCCACAGCATCTTGCTTCCAGCTCTTTGGGAAGCTAAGAAACAACTCGCTCTGCACAGTGCTCTTACAGCCTAGTGGGAACATCTCTTCCAAAGGCCTGTGAAACGCAGTTTCTTTGCAGGCCTGATCTGGCTGAAGTAGGACTTCTGCTCTGGGTGTGCTACTTTGCCCTAGAGCTGAAAGGCACAACGTGCAGGCTTCTTTCCAAAGGGCGAGTTGGGCCCCACAGCATCTTGCTTCCAGCTCTTTGGGAAGCTAAGAAACAACTCGCTCTGCACAGTGCTCTTACAGCCTACCGGGAACATCTCTTCCAAAGGCCTGTGAAACGCAGTTTCTTTGCAGGCCTGATCTGGCTGAAGTAGGACTTCTGCTCTGGGTGTGCTACTTTGCCCTAGAGCTGAAAGGCACAACGTGCAGGCTTCTTTCCAAAGGGCGAGTTGGGCCCCACAGCATCTTGCTTCCAGCTCTTTGGGAATCTAAGAAACAACTCGCTCTGCACAGTGCTCTTACAGCCTAGTGGGAACATCTCTTCCAAAGGCCTGTGAAACGCAGTTTCTTTGCAGGCCTGATCTGGCTGAAGTAGGACTTCTGCTCTGGGTGTGCTACTTTGCCCTAGAGCTGAAAGGCACAACGTGCAGGCTTCTTTCCAAAGGGCGAGTTGGGCCCCACAGCATCTTGCTTCCAGCTCTTTGGGAAGCTAAGAAACAACTCGCTCTGCACAGTGCTCTTACAGCCTAGTGGGAACATCTCTTCCAAAGGCCTGTGAAACGCAGTTTCTTTGCAGGCCTGATCTGGCTGAAGTAGGACTTCTGCTCTGGGTGTGCTACTTTGCCCTAGAGCTGAAAGGCACAACGTGCAGGCTTCTTTCCAAAGGGCGAGTTGGGCCCCAAGCATCTTGCTTCCAGCTCTTTGGGAAGCTAAGAAACAACTCGCTCTGCACAGTGCTCTTACAGCCTAGTGGGAACATCTCTTCCAAAGGCCTGTGAAACGCAGTTTCTTTGCAGGCCTGATCTGGCTGAAGTAGGACTTCTGCTCTGGGTGTGCTACTTTGCCCTAGAGCTGAAAGGCACAACGTGCAGGCTTCTTTCCAAAGGGCGAGTTGGGCCCCACAGCATCTTGCTTCCAGCTCTTTGGGAAGCTAAGAAACAACTCGCTCTGCACAGTGCTCTTACAGCCTACCGGGAACATGTCTTCCAAAGGCCTGTGAAACGCAGTTTCTTTGCAGGCCTGATCTGGCTGAAGTAGGACTTCTGCTCTGGGTGTGCTACTTTGCCCTAGAGCTGAAAGGCACAACGTGCAGGCTTCTTTCCAAAGGGCGAGTTGGGCCCCACAGCATCTTGCTTCCAGCTCTTTGGGAAGCTAAGAAACAACTCGCTCTGCACAGTGCTCTTACAGCCTACCGGGAACATCTCTTCCAAAGGCCTGTGAAACGCAGTTTCTTTGCAGGCCTGATCTGGCTGAAGTAGGACTTCTGCTCTGGGTGTGCTACTTTGCCCTAGAGCTGAAAGGCACAACGTGCAGGCTTCCTTCCAAAGGGCGAGTTGGGCCCCACAGCATCTTGCTTCCAGCTCTTTGGGAAGCTAAGAAACAACTCGCTCTGCACAGTGCTCTTACAGCCTAGTGGGAACATCTCTTCCAAAGGCCTGTGAAACGCAGTTTCTTTGCAGGCCTGATCTGGCTGAAGTAGGACTTCTGCTCTGGGTGTGCTACTTTGCCCTAGAGCTGAAAGGCACAACGTGCAGGCTTCTTTCCAAAGGGTGAGTTGGGCCCCACAGCATCTTGCTTCCAGCTCTTTGGGAAGCTAAGAAACAACTCGCTCTGCACAGTGCTCTTACAGCCTAGTGGGAACATCTCTTCCAAAGGCCTGTGAAACGCAGTTTCTTTGCAGGCCTGATCTGGCTGAAGTAGGACTTCTGCTCTGGGTGTGCTACTTTGCCCTAGAGCTGAAAGGCACAACGTGCAGGCTTCTTTCCAAAGGGCGAGTTGGGCCCCAAGCATCTTGCTTCCAGCTCTTTGGGAAGCTAAGAAACAACTCGCTCTGCACAGTGCTCTTACAGACTAGTGGGAACATCTCTTCCAAAGGCCTGTGAAACGCAGTTTCTTTGCAGGCCTGATCTGGCTGAAGTAGGACTTCTGCTCTGGGTGTGCTACTTTGCCCTAGAGCTGAAAGGCACAACGTGCAGGCTTCTTTCCAAAGGGCAAGTTGGGCCCCACAGCATCTTGCTTCCAGCTCTTTGGGAAGCTAAGAAACAACTCGCTCTGCACAGTGCTCTTACAGCCTACCGGGAACATGTCTTCCAAAGGCCTGTGAAACGCAGTTTCTTTGCAGGCCTGATCTGGCTGAAGTAGGACTTCTGCTCTGGGTGTGCTACTTTGCCCTAGAGCTGAAAGGCACAACGTGCAGGCTTCCTTCCAAAGGGCGAGTTGGGCCCCACAGCATCTTGCTTCCAGCTCTTTGGGAAGCTAAGAAACAACTCGCTCTGCACAGTGCTCTTACAGCCTAGTGGGAACATCTCTTCCAAAGGCCTGTGTAACGCAGTTTCTTTGCAGGCCTGATCTGGCTGAAGTAGGACTTCTGCTCTGGGTGTGCTACTTTGCCCTAGAGCTGAAAGGCACAACGTGCAGGCTTCTTTCCAAAGGGCGAGTTGGGCCCCACAGCATCTTGCTTCCAGCTCTTTGGGAAGCTAAGAAACAACTCGCTCTGCACAGTGCTCTTACAGCCTACCGGGAACATGTCTTCCAAAGGCCTGTGAAACGCAGTTTCTTTGCAGGCCTGATCTGGCTGAAGTAGGACTTCTGCTCTGGGTGTGCTACTTTGCCCTAGAGCTGAAAGGCACAACGTGCAGGCTTCTTTCCAAAGGGCGAGTTGGGCCCCACAGCATCTTGCTTCCAGCTCTTTGGGAAGCTAAGAAACAACTCGCTCTGCACAGTGCTCTTACAGCCTAGTGGGAACATCTCTTCCAAAGGCCTGTGAAACGCAGTTTCTTTGCAGGCCTGATCTGGCTGAAGTAGGACTTCTGCTCTGGGTGTGCTACTTTGCCCTAGAGCTGAAAGGCACAACGTGCAGGCTTCTTTCCAAAGGGCGAGTTGGGCCCCACAGCATCTTGCTTCCAGCTCTTTGGGAAGCTAAGAAACAACTCGCTCTGCACAGTGCTCTTACAGCCTACCGGGAACATCTCTTCCAAAGGCCTGTGAAACGCAGTTTCTTTGCAGGCCTGATCTGGCTGAAGTAGGACTTCTGCTCTGGGTGTGCTACTTTGCCCTAGAGCTGAAAGGCACAACGTGCAGGCTTCTTTCCAAAGGGCGAGTTGGGCCCCACAGCATCTTGCTTCCAGCTCTTTGGGAAGCTAAGAAACAACTCGCTCTGCACAGTGCTCTTACAGCCTACCGGGAACATCTCTTCCAAAGGCCTGTGAAACGCAGTTTCTTTGCAGGCCTGATCTGGCTGAAGTAGGACTTCTGCTCTGGGTGTGCTACTTTGCCCTAGAGCTGAAAGGCACAACGTGCAGGCTTCTTTCCAAAGGGCGAGTTGGGCCCCACAGCATCTTGCTTCCAGCTCTTTGGGAAGCTAAGAAACAACTCGCTCTGCACAGTGCTCTTACAGCCTACCGGGAACATGTCTTTCAAAGGCCTGTGAAACGCAGTTTCTTTGCAGGCCTGATCTGGCTGAAGTAGGACTTCTGCTCTGGGTGTGCTACTTTGCCCTAGAGCTGAAAGGCACAACGTGCAGGCTTCCTTCCAAAGGGCGAGTTGGGCCCCACAGCATCTTGCTTCCAGCTCTTTGGGAAGCTAAGAAACAACTCGCTCTGCACAGTGCTCTTACAGCCTACCGGGAACATCTCTTCCAAAGGCCTGTGAAACGCAGTTTCTTTGCAGGCCTGATCTGGCTGAAGTAGGACTTCTGCTCTGGGTGTGCTACTTTGCCCTAGAGCTGAAAGGCACAACGTGCAGGCTTCTTTCCAAAGGGCGAGTTGGGCCCCACAGCATCTTGCTTCCAGCTCTTTGGGAAGCTAAGAAACAACTCGCTCTGCACAGTGCTCTTACAGCCTAGTGGGAACATCTCTTCCAAAGGCCTGTGAAACACAGTTTCTTTGCAGGCCTGATCTGGCTGAAGTAGGACTTCTGCTCTGGGTGTGCTACTTTGCCCTAGAGCTGAAAGGCACAACGTGCAGGCTTCTTTCCAAAGGGCGAGTTGGGCCCCACAGCATCTTGCTTCCAGCTCTTTGGGAAGCTAAGAAACAACTCGCTCTGCACAGTGCTCTTACAGCCTAGTGGGAACATCTCTTCCAAAGGCCTGTGAAACGCAGTTTCTTTGCAGGCCTGATCTGGCTGAAGTAGGACTTCTGCTCTGGGTGTGCTACTTTGCCCTAGAGCTGAAAGGCACAACGTGCAGGCTTCTTTCCAAAGGGCGAGTTGGGCCCCACAGCATCTTGCTTCCAGCTCTTTGGGAAGCTAAGAAACAACTCGCTCTGCACAGTGCTCTTACAGCCTACCGGGAACATGTCTTCCAAAGGCCTGTGAAACGCAGTTTCTTTGCAGGCCTGATCTGGCTGAAGTAGGACTTCTGCTCTGGGTGTGCTACTTTGCCCTAGAGCTGAAAGGCACAACGTGCAGGCTTCTTTCCAAAGGGCGAGTTGGGCCCCACAGCATCTTGCTTCCAGCTCTTTGGGAAGCTAAGAAACAACTCGCTCTGCACAGTGCTCTTACAGCCTACCGGGAACATCTCTTCCAAAGGCCTGTGAAACGCAGTTTCTTTGCAGGCCTGATCTGGCTGAAGTAGGACTTCTGCTCTGGGTGTGCTACTTTGCCCTAGAGCTGAAAGGCACAACGTGCAGGCTTCTTTCCAAAGGGCGAGTTGGGCCCCACAGCATCTTGCTTCCAGCTCTTTGGGAAGCTAAGAAACAACTCGCTCTGCACAGTGCTCTTACAGCCTACCGGGAACATCTCTTCCAAAGGCCTGTGAAACGCAGTTTCTTTGCAGGCCTGATCTGGCTGAAGTAGGACTTCTGCTCTGGGTGTGCTACTTTGCCCTAGAGCTGAAAGGCACAACGTGCAGGCTTCTTTCCAAAGGGCGAGTTGGGCCCCACAGCATCTTGCTTCCAGCTCTTTGGGAAGCTAAGAAACAACTCGCTCTGCACAGTGCTCTTACAGCCTACCGGGAACATCTCTTCCAAAGGCCTGTGAAACGCAGTTTCTTTGCAGGCCTGATCTGGCTGAAGTAGGACTTCTGCTCTGGGTGTGCTACTTTGCCCTAGAGCTGAAAGGCACAACGTGCAGGCTTCTTTCCAAAGGGCGAGTTGGGCCCCACAGCATCTTGCTTCCAGCTCTTTGGGAAGCTAAGAAACAACTCGCTCTGCACAGTGCTCTTACAGCCTACCGGGAACATGTCTTTCAAAGGCCTGTGAAACGCAGTTTCTTTGCAGGCCTGATCTGGCTGAAGTAGGACTTCTGCTCTGGGTGTGCTACTTTGCCCTAGAGCTGAAAGGCACAACGTGCAGGCTTCCTTCCAAAGGGCGAGTTGGGCCCCACAGCATCTTGCTTCCAGCTCTTTGGGAAGCTAAGAAACAACTCGCTCTGCACAGTGCTCTTACAGCCTACCGGGAACATCTCTTCCAAAGGCCTGTGAAACGCAGTTTCTTTGCAGGCCTGATCTGGCTGAAGTAGGACTTCTGCTCTGGGTGTGCTGCTTTGCCCTAGAGCTGAAAGGCACAACGTGCAGGCTTCTTTCCAAAGGGCGAGTTGGGCCCCACAGCATCTTGCTTCCAGCTCTTTGGGAAGCTAAGAAACAACTCGCTCTGCACAGTGCTCTTACAGCCTAGTGGGAACATCTCTTCCAAAGGCCTGTGAAACTCAGTTTCTTTGCAGGCCTGATCTGGCTGAAGTAGGACTTCTGCTCTGGGTGTGCTACTTTGCCCTAGAGCTGAAAGGCACAACGTGCAGGCTTCTTTCCAAAGGGCGAGTTGGGCCCCACAGCATCTTGCTTCCAGCTCTTTGGGAAGCTAAGAAACAACTCGCTCTGCACAGTGCTCTTACAGCCTAGTGGGAACATCTCTTCCAAAGGCCTGTGAAACGCAGTTTCTTTGCAGGCCTGATCTGGCTGAAGTAGGACTTCTGCTCTGGGTGTGCTACTTTGCCCTAGAGCTGAAAGGCACAACGTGCAGGCTTCTTTCCAAAGGGCGAGTTGGGCCCCACAGCATCTTGCTTCCAGCTCTTTGGGAAGCTAAGAAACAACTCGCTCTGCACAGTGCTCTTACAGCCTACCGGGAACATCTCTTCCAAAGGCCTGTGAAACGCAGTTTCTTTGCAGGCCTGATCTGGCTGAAGTAGGACTTCTGCTCTGGGTGTGCTACTTTGCCCTAGAGCTGAAAGGCACAACGTGCAGGCTTCTTTCCAAAGGGCGAGTTGGGCCCCACAGCATCTTGCTTCCAGCTCTTTGGGAAGCTAAGAAACAACTCGCTCTGCACAGTGCTCTTACAGCCTACCGGGAACATCTCTTCCAAAGGCCTGTGAAACGCAGTTTCTTTGCAGGCCT
The DNA here is from genome assembly GCF_041296265.1 of Equus caballus. Classification (NCBI taxonomy): domain Eukaryota; kingdom Metazoa; phylum Chordata; class Mammalia; order Perissodactyla; family Equidae; genus Equus; species Equus caballus. The sequence goes on from NC_091712.1 coordinate 370,309, forward strand.
GATCTGGCTGAAGTAGGACTTCTGCTCTGGGTGTGCTACTTTGCCCTAGAGCTGAAAGGCACAACGTGCAGGCTTCTTTCCAAAGGGCGAGTTGGGCCCCACAGCATCTTGCTTCCAGCTCTTTGGGAAGCTAAGAAACAACTCACTCTGCACAGTGCTCTTACAGCCTAGTGGGAGCATCTCTTCCAAAGGCCTGTGAAACGCAGTTTCTTTGCAGGCCTGATCTGGCTGAAGTAGGACTTCTGCTCTGGGTGTGCTACTTTGCCCTAGAGCTGAAAGGCACAACGTGCAGGCTTCTTTCCAAAGGGCGAGTTGGGCCCCACAGCATCTTGCTTCCAGCTCTTTGGGAAGCTAAGAAACAACTCGCTCTGCACAGTGCTCTTACAGCCTAGTGGGAACATCTCTTCCAAAGGCCTGTGAAACGCAGTTTCTTTGCAGGCCTGATCTGGCTGAAGTAGGACTTCTGCTCTGGGTGTGCTACTTTGCCCTAGAGCTGAAAGGCACAACGTGCAGGCTTCTTTCCAAAGGGCGAGTTGGGCCCCACAGCATCTTGCTTCCAGCTCTTTGGGAAGCTAAGAAACAACTCGCTCTGCACAGTGCTCTTACAGCCTAGTGGGAACATCTCTTCCAAAGGCCTGTGAAACGCAGTTTCTTTGCAGGCCTGATCTGGCTGAAGTAGGACTTCTGCTCTGGGTGTGCTACTTTGCCCTAGAGCTGAAAGGCACAACGTGCAGGCTTCTTTCCAAAGGGCGAGTTGGGCCCCACAGCATCTTGCTTCCAGCTCTTTGGGAAGCTAAGAAACAACTCGCTCTGCACAGTGCTCTTACAGCCTACCGGGAACATCCCTTCCAAAGGCCTGTGAAACGCAGTTTCTTTGCAGGCCTGATCTGGCTGAAGTAGGACTTCTGCTCTGGGTGTGCTACTTTGCCCTAGAGCTGAAAGGCACAACGTGCAGGCTTCTTTCCAAAGGGCGAGTTGGGCCCCACAGCATCTTGCTTCCAGCTCTTTGGGAAGCTAAGAAACAACTCGCTCTGCACAGTGCTCTTACAGCCTACCGGGAACATGTCTTCCAAAGGCCTGTGAAACGCAGTTTCTTTGCAGGCCTGATCTGGCTGAAGTAGGACTTCTGCTCTGGGTGTGCTACTTTGCCCTAGAGCTGAAAGGCACAACGTGCAGGCTTCTTTCCAAAGGGCGAGTTGGGCCCCACAGCATCTTGCTTCCAGCTCTTTGGGAAGCTAAGAAACAACTCGCTCTGCACAGTGCTCTTACAGCCTAGTGGGAACATCTCTTCCAAAGGCCTGTGAAACGCAGTTTCTTTGCAGGCCTGATCTGGCTGAAGTAGGACTTCTGCTCTGGGTGTGCTACTTTGCCCTAGAGCTGAAAGGCACAACGTGCAGGCTTCTTTCCAAAGGGCGAGTTGGGCCCCACAGCATCTTGCTTCCAGCTCTTTGGGAAGCTAAGAAACAACTCGCTCTGCACAGTGCTCTTACAGCCTAGTGGGAACATCTCTTCCAAAGGCCTGTGAAACGCAGTTTCTTTGCAGGCCTGATCTGGCTGAAGTAGGACTTCTGCTCTGGGTGTGCTACTTTGCCCTAGAGCTGAAAGGCACAACGTGCAGGCTTCTTTCCAAAGGGCGAGTTGGGCCCCACAGCATCTTGCTTCCAGCTCTTTGGGAAGCTAAGAAACAACTCGCTCTGCACAGTGCTCTTACAGCCTACCGGGAACATCTCTTCCAAAGGCCTGTGAAACGCAGTTTCTTTGCAGGCCTGATCTGGCTGAAGTAGGACTTCTGCTCTGGGTGTGCTACTTTGCCCTAGAGCTGAAAGGCACAACGTGCAGGCTTCTTTCCAAAGGGCGAGTTGGGCCCCACAGCATCTTGCTTCCAGCTCTTTGGGAAGCTAAGAAACAACTCGCTCTGCACAGTGCTCTTACAGCCTACCGGGAACATCTCTTCCAAAGGCCTGTGAAACGCAGTTTCTTTGCAGGCCTGATCTGGCTGAAGTAGGACTTCTGCTCTGGGTGTGCTACTTTGCCCTAGAGCTGAAAGGCACAACGTGCAGGCTTCTTTCCAAAGGGCGAGTTGGGCCCCACAGCATCTTGCTTCCAGCTCTTTGGGAAGCTAAGAAACAACTCGCTCTGCACAGTGCTCTTACAGCCTAGTGGGAACATCTCTTCCAAAGGCCTGTGAAACGCAGTTTCTTTGCAGGCCTGATCTGGCTGAAGTAGGACTTCTGCTCTGGGTGTGCTACTTTGCCCTAGAGCTGAAAGGCACAACGTGCAGGCTTCTTTCCAAAGGGCGAGTTGGGCCCCAAGCATCTTGCTTCCAGCTCTTTGGGAAGCTAAGAAACAACTCGCTCTGCACAGTGCTCTTACAGCCTAGTGGGAACATCTCTTCCAAAGGCCTGTGAAACGCAGTTTCTTTGCAGGCCTGATCTGGCTGAAGTAGGACTTCTGCTCTGGGTGTGCTACTTTGCCCTAGAGCTGAAAGGCACAACGTGCAGGCTTCTTTCCAAAGGGCGAGTTGGGCCCCACAGCATCTTGCTTCCAGCTCTTTGGGAAGCTAAGAAACAACTCGCTCTGCACAGTGCTCTTACAGCCTACCGGGAACATGTCTTCCAAAGGCCTGTGAAACGCAGTTTCTTTGCAGGCCTGATCTGGCTGAAGTAGGACTTCTGCTCTGGGTGTGCTACTTTGCCCTAGAGCTGAAAGGCACAACGTGCAGGCTTCCTTCCAAAGGGCGAGTTGGGCCCCACAGCATCTTGCTTCCAGCTCTTTGGGAAGCTAAGAAACAACTCGCTCTGCACAGTGCTCTTACAGCCTACCGGGAACATCTCTTCCAAAGGCCTGTGAAACGCAGTTTCTTTGGAGGCCTGATCTGGCTGAAGTAGGACTTCTGCTCTGGGTGTGCTACTTTGCCCTAGAGCTGAAAGGCACAACGTGCAGGCTTCCTTCCAAAGGGCGAGTTGGGCCCCACAGCATCTTGCTTCCAGCTCTTTGGGAAGCTAAGAAACAACTCGCTCTGCACAGTGCTCTTACAGCCTAGTGGGAACATCTCTTCCAAAGGCCTGTGAAACGCAGTTTCTTTGCAGGCCTGATCTGGCTGAAGTAGGACTTCTGCTCTGGGTGTGCTACTTTGCCCTAGAGCTGAAAGGCACAACGTGCAGGCTTCTTTCCAAAGGGTGAGTTGGGCCCCACAGCATCTTGCTTCCAGCTCTTTGGGAAGCTAAGAAACAACTCGCTCTGCACAGTGCTCTTACAGCCTAGTGGGAACATCTCTTCCAAAGGCCTGTGAAACGCAGTTTCTTTGCAGGCCTGATCTGGCTGAAGTAGGACTTCTGCTCTGGGTGTGCTACTTTGCCCTAGAGCTGAAAGGCACAACGTGCAGGCTTCTTTCCAAAGGGCGAGTTGGGCCCCAAGCATCTTGCTTCCAGCTCTTTGGGAAGCTAAGAAACAACTCGCTCTGCACAGTGCTCTTACAGACTAGTGGGAACATCTCTTCCAAAGGCCTGTGAAACGCAGTTTCTTTGCAGGCCTGATCTGGCTGAAGTAGGACTTCTTCTCTGGGTGTGCTACTTTGCCCTAGAGCTGAAAGGCACAACGTGCAGGCTTCTTTCCAAAGGGCGAGTTGGGCCCCACAGCATCTTGCTTCCAGCTCTTTGGGAAGCTAAGAAACAACTCGCTCTGCACAGTGCTCTTACAGCCTACCGGGAACATGTCTTCCAAAGGCCTGTGAAACGCAGTTTCTTTGCAGGCCTGATCTGGCTGAAGTAGGACTTCTGCTCTGGGTGTGCTACTTTGCCCTAGAGCTGAAAGGCACAACGTGCAGGCTTCCTTCCAAAGGGCGAGTTGGGCCCCACAGCATCTTGCTTCCAGCTCTTTGGGAAGCTAAGAAACAACTCGCTCTGCACAGTGCTCTTACAGCCTAGTGGGAACATCACTTCCAAAGGCCTGTGAAACGCAGTTTCTTTGCAGGCCTGATCTGGCTGAAGTAGGACTTCTGCTCTGGGTGTGCTACTTTGCCCTAGAGCTGAAAGGCACAACGTGCAGGCTTCTTTCCAAAGGGCGAGTTGGGCCCCACAGCATCTTGCTTCCAGCTCTTTGGGAAGCTAAGAAACAACTCGCTCTGCACAGTGCTCTTACAGCCTACCGGGAACATGTCTTCCAAAGGCCTGTGAAACGCAGTTTCTTTGCAGGCCTGATCTGGCTGAAGTAGGACTTCTGCTCTGGGTGTGCTACTTTGCCCTAGAGCTGAAAGGCACAACGTGCAGGCTTCTTTCCAAAGGGCGAGTTGGGCCCCACAGCATCTTGCTTCCAGCTCTTTGGGAAGCTAAGAAACAACTCGCTCTGCACAGTGCTCTTAGAGCCTAGTGGGAACATCTCTTCCAAAGGCCTGTGAAACGCAGTTTCTTTGCAGGCCTGATCTGGCTGAAGTAGGACTTCTGCTCTGGGTGTGCTACTTTGCCCTAGAGCTGAAAGGCACAACGTGCAGGCTTCTTTCCAAAGGGCGAGTTGGGCCCCACAGCATCTTGCTTCCAGCTCTTTGGGAAGCTAAGAAACAACTCGCTCTGCACAGTGCTCTTCCAGCCTACCGGGAACATCTCTTCCAAAGGCCTGTGAAACGCAGTTTCTTTGCAGGCCTGATCTGGCTGAAGTAGGACTTCTGCTCTGGGTGTGCTACTTTGCCCTAGAGCTGAAAGGCACAACGTGCAGGCTTCTTTCCAAAGGGCGAGTTGGGCCCCACAGCATCTTGCTTCCAGCTCTTTGGGAAGCTAAGAAACAACTCGCTCTGCACAGTGCTCTTACAGCCTACCGGGAACATGTCTTCCAAAGGCCTGTGAAACGCAGTTTCTTTGCAGGCCTGATCTGGCTGAAGTAGGACTTCTGCTCTGGGTGTGCTACTTTGCCCTAGAGCTGAAAGGCACAACGTGCAGGCTTCTTTCCAAAGGGCGAGTTGGGCCCCACAGCATCTTGCTTCCAGCTCTTTGGGAAGCTAAGAAACAACTCGCTCTGCACAGTGCTCTTACAGCCTAGTGGGAACATCTCTTCCAAAGGCCTGTGAAACGCAGTTTCTTTGCAGGCCTGATCTGGCTGAAGTAGGACTTCTGCTCTGGGTGTGCTACTTTGCCCTAGAGCTGAAAGGCACAACGTGCAGGCTTCTTTCCAAAGGGCGAGTTGGGCCCCACAGCATCTTGCTTCCAGCTCTTTGGGAAGCTAAGAAACAACTCGCTCTGCACAGTGCTCTTACAGCCTACCGGGAACATCTCTTCCAAAGGCCTGTGAAACGCAGTTTCTTTGCAGGCCTGATCTGGCTGAAGTAGGACTTCTGCTCTGGGTGTGCTACTTTGCCCTAGAGCTGAAAGGCACAACGTGCAGGCTTCTTTCCAAAGGGCGAGTTGGGCCCCACAGCATCTTGCTTCCAGCTCTTTGGGAAGCTAAGAAACAACTCGCTCTGCACAGTGCTCTTACAGCCTACCGGGAACATGTCTTCCAAAGGCCTGTGAAACGCAGTTTCTTTGCAGGCCTGATCTGGCTGAAGTAGGACTTCTGCTCTGGGTGTGCTACTTTGCCCTAGAGCTGAAAGGCACAACGTGCAGGCTTCTTTCCAAAGGGCGAGTTGGGCCCCACAGCATCTTGCTTCCAGCTCTTTGGGAAGCTAAGAAACAACTCGCTCTGCACAGTGCTCTTACAGCCTACCGGGAACATCTCTTCCAAAGGCCTGTGAAACGCAGTTTCTTTGCAGGCCTGATCTGGCTGAAGTAGGACTTCTGCTCTGGGTGTGCTACTTTGCCCTAGAGCTGAAAGGCAAAACGTGCAGGCTGCTTTCCAAAGGGCGAGTTGGGCCCCACAGCATCTTGCTTCCAGCTCTTTGGGAAGCTAAGAAACAACTCGCTCTGCACAGTGCTCTTACAGCCTACCGGGAACATGTCTTCCAAAGGCCTGTGAAACGCAGTTTCTTTGCAGGCCTGATCTGGCTGAAGTAGGACTTCTGCTCTGGGTGTGCTACTTTGCCCTAGAGCTGAAAGGCACAACGTGCAGGCTTCTTTCCAAAGGGCGAGTTGGGCCCCACAGCATCTTGCTTCCAGCTCTTTGGGAAGCTAAGAAACAACTCGCTCTGCACAGTGCTCTTACAGCCTAGTGGGAACATCTCTTCCAAAGGCCTGTGAAACGCAGTTTCTTTGCAGGCCTGATCTGGCTGAAGTAGGACTTCTGCTCTGGGTGTGCTACTTTGCCCTAGAGCTGAAAGGCACAACGTGCAGGCTTCTTTCCAAAGGGCGAGTTGGGCCCCACAGCATCTTGCTTCCAGCTCTTTGGGAAGCTAAGAAACAACTCGCTCTGCACAGTGCTCTTACAGCCTAGTGGGAACATCTCTTCCAAAGGCCTGTGAAACGCAGTTTCTTTGCAGGCCTGATCTGGCTGAAGTAGGACTTCTGCTCTGGGTGTGCTACTTTGCCCTAGAGCTGAAAGGCACAACGTGCAGGCTTCTTTCCAAAGGGCGAGTTGGGCCCCACAGCATCTTGCTTCCAGCTCTTTGGGAAGCTAAGAAACAACTCGCTCTGCACAGTGCTCTTACAGCCTACCGGGAACATGTCTTCCAAAGGCCTGTGAAACGCAGTTTCTTTGCAGGCCTGATCTGGCTGAAGTAGGACTTCTGCTCTGGGTGTGCTACTTTGCCCTAGAGCTGAAAGGCACAACGTGCAGGCTTCTTTCCAAAGGGCGAGTTGGGCCCCACAGCATCTTGCTTCCAGCTCTTTGGGAAGCTAAGAAACAACTCGCTCTGCACAGTGCTCTTACAGCCTACCGGGAACATCTCTTCCAAAGGCCTGTGAAACGCAGTTTCTTTGCAGGCCTGATCTGGCTGAAGTAGGACTTCTGCTCTGGGTGTGCTACTTTGCCCTAGAGCTGAAAGGCAAAACGTGCAGGCTGCTTTCCAAAGGGCGAGTTGGGCCCCACAGCATCTTGCTTCCAGCTCTTTGGGAAGCTAAGAAACAACTCGCTCTGCACAGTGCTCTTACAGCCTACCGGGAACATGTCTTCCAAAGGCCTGTGAAACGCAGTTTCTTTGCAGGCCTGATCTGGCTGAAGTAGGACTTCTGCTCTGGGTGTGCTGCTTTGCCCTAGAGCTGAAAGGCACAACGTGCAGGCTTCTTTCCAAAGGGCGAGTTGGGCCCCACAGCATCTTGCTTCCAGCTCTTTGGGAAGCTAAGAAACAACTCGCTCTGCACAGTGCTCTTACAGCCTAGTGGGAACATCTCTTCCAAAGGCCTGTGAAACGCAGTTTCTTTGCAGGCCTGATCTGGCTGAAGTAGGACTTCTGCTCTGGGTGTGCTGCTTTGCCCTAGAGCTGAAAGGCACAACGTGCAGGCTTCTTTCCAAAGGGCGAGTTGGGCCCCACAGCATCTTGCTTCCAGCTCTTTGGGAAGCTAAGAAACAACTCGCTCTGCACAGTGCTCTTACAGCCTAGTGGGAACATCTCTTCCAAAGGCCTGTGAAACGCAGTTTCTTTGCAGGCCTGATCTGGCTGAAGTAGGACTTCTGCTCTGGGTGTGCTACTTTGCCCTAGAGCTGAAAGGCACAACGTGCAGGCTTCTTTCCAAAGGGCGAGTTGGGCCCCACAGCATCTTGCTTCCAGCTCTTTGGGAAGCTAAGAAACAACTCGCTCTGCACAGTGCTCTTACAGCCTACCGGGAACATGTCTTCCAAAGGCCTGTGAAACGCAGATTCTTTGCAGGCCTGATCTGGCTGAAGTAGGACTTCTGCTCTGGGTGTGCTACTTTGCCCTAGAGCTGAAAGGCACAACGTGCAGGCTTCTTTCCAAAGGGCGAGTTGGGCCCCACAGCATCTTGCTTCCAGCTCTTTGGGAAGCTAAGAAACAACTCGCTCTGCACAGTGCTCTTACAGCCTAGTGGGAACATCTCTTCCAAAGGCCTGTGAAACGCAGTTTCTTTGCAGGCCTGATCTGGCTGAAGTAGGACTTCTGCTCTGGGTGTGCTACTTTGCCCTAGAGCTGAAAGGCACAACGTGCAGGCTTCTTTCCAAAGGGCGAGTTGGGCCCCACAGCATCTTGCTTCCAGCTCTTTGGGAATCTAAGAAACAACTCGCTCTGCACAGTGCTCTTACAGCCTAGTGGGAACATCTCTTCCAAAGGCCTGTGAAACGCAGTTTCTTTGCAGGCCTGATCTGGCTGAAGTAGGACTTCTGCTCTGGGTGTGCTACTTTGCCCTAGAGCTGAAAGGCACAACATGCAGGCTTCTTTCCAAAGGGCGAGTTGGGCCCCAGAGCATCTTGCTTCCAGCTCTTTGGGAAGCTAAGAAACAACTCGCTCTGCACAGTGCTCTTACAGCCTAGTGGGAACATCTCTTCCAAAGGCCTGTGAAACGCAGTTTCTTTGCAGGCCTGATCTGGCTGAAGTAGGACTTCTGCTCTGGGTGTGCTACTTTGCCCTAGAGCTGAAAGGCACAACGTGCAGGCTTCTTTCCAAAGGGCGAGTTGGGCCCCAAGCATCTTGCTTCCAGCTCTTTGGGAAGCTAAGAAACAACTCGCTCTGCACAGTGCTCTTACAGCCTACCGGGAACATCTCTTCCAAAGGCCTGTGAAACGCAGTTTCTTTGCAGGCCTGATCTGGCTGAAGTAGGACTTCTGCTCTGGGTGTGCTACTTTGCCCTAGAGCTGAAAGGCACAACGTGCAGGCTTCTTTCCAAAGGGCGAGTTGGCCCCCACAGCATCTTGCTTCCAGCTCTTTGGGAAGCTAAGAAACAACTCGCTCTGCACAGTGCTCTTACAGCCTACCGGGAACATGTCTTCCAAAGGCCTGTGAAACGCAGTTTCTTTGCAGGCCTGATCTGGCTGAAGTACGACTTCTGCTCTGGGTGTGCTACTTTGCCCTAGAGCTGAAAGGCACAACGTGCAGGCTTCCTTCCAAAGGGCGAGTTGGGCCCCACAGCATCTTGCTTCCAGCTCTTTGGGAAGCTAAGAAACAACTCGCTCTGCACAGTGCTCTTACAGCCTAGTGGGAACATCTCTTCCAAAGGCCTGTGAAACGCAGTTTCTTTGCAGGCCTGATCTGGCTGAAGTAGGACTTCTGCTCTGGGTGTGCTACTTTGCCCTAGAGCTGAAAGGCACAACGTGCAGGCTTCTTTCCAAAGGGCGAGTTGGGCCCCACAGCATCTTGCTTCCAGCTCTTTGGGAAGCTAAGAAACAACTCGCTCTGCACAGTGCTCTTACAGCCTACCGGGAACATCTCTTCCAAAGGCCTGTGAAACGCAGTTTCTTTGCAGGCCTGATCTGGCTGAAGTAGGACTTCTGCTCTGGGTGTGCTACTTTGCCCTAGAGCTGAAAGGCACAACGTGCAGGCTTCTTTCCAAAGGGCGAGTTGGGCCCCACAGCATCTTGCTTCCAGCTCTTTGGGAAGCTAAGAAACAACTCGCTCTGCACAGTGCTCTTACAGCCTACCGGGAACATGTCTTCCAAAGGCCTGTGAAACGCAGTTTCTTTGCAGGCCTGATCTGGCTGAAGTAGGACTTCTGCTCTGGGTGTGCTACTTTGCCCTAGAGCTGAAAGGCACAACGTGCAGGCTTCTTTCCAAAGGGCGAGTTGGGCCCCACAGCATCTTGCTTCCAGCTCTTTGGGAAGCTAAGAAACAACTCGCTCTGCACAGTGCTCTTACAGCCTAGTGGGAACATCTCTTCCAAAGGCCTGTGAAACGCAGTTTCTTTGCAGGCCTGATCTGGCTGAAGTAGGACTTCTGCTCTGGGTGTGCTACTTTGCCCTAGAGCTGAAAGGCACAACGTGCAGGCTTCTTTCCAAAGGGCGAGTTGGGCCCCACAGCATCTTGCTTCCAGCTCTTTGGGAAGCTAAGAAACAACTCGCTCTGCACAGTGCTCTTACAGCCTACCGGGAACATGTCTTCCAAAGGCCTGTGAAACGCAGTTTCTTTGCAGGCCTGATCTGGCTGAAGTAGGACTTCTGCTCTGGGTGTGCTACTTTGCCCTAGAGCTGAAAGGCACAACGTGCAGGCTTCTTTCCAAAGGGCGAGTTGGGCCCCACAGCATCTTGCTTCCAGCTCTTTGGGAAGCTAAGAAACAACTCGCTCTGCACAGTGCTCTTACAGCCTAGTGGGAACATCTCTTCCAAAGGCCTGTGAAACGCAGTTTCTTTGCAGGCCTGATCTGGCTGAAGTAGGACTTCTGCTCTGGGTGTGCTACTTTGCCCTAGAGCTGAAAGGCACAACGTGCAGGCTTCTTTCCAAAGGGCGAGTTGGGCCCCACAGCATCTTGCTTCCAGCTCTTTGGGAAGCTAAGAAACAACTCGCTCTGCACAGTGCTCTTACAGCCTACCGGGAACATGTCTTCCAAAGGCCTGTGAAACGCAGTTTCTTTGCAGGCCTGATCTGGCTGAAGTAGGACTTCTGCTCTGGGTGTGCTACTTTGCCCTAGAGCTGAAAGGCACAACGTGCAGGCTTCTTTCCAAAGGGCGAGTTGGGCCCCACAGCATCTTGCTTCCAGCTCTTTGGGAAGCTAAGAAACAACTCGCTCTGCACAGTGCTCTTACAGCCTACCGGGAACATGTCTTCCAAAGGCCTGTGAAACGCAGTTTCTTTGCAGGCCTGATCTGGCTGAAGTAGGACTTCTGCTCTGGGTGTGCTACTTTGCCCTAGAGCTGAAAGGCACAACGTGCAGGCTTCTTTCCAAAGGGCGAGTTGGGCCCCACAGCATCTTGCTTCCAGCTCTTTGGGAAGCTAAGAAACAACTCGCTCTGCACAGTGCTCTTACAGCCTAGTGGGAACATCTCTTCCAAAGGCCTGTGAAACGCAGTTTCTTTGCAGGCCTGATCTGGCTGAAGTAGGACTTCTGCTCTGGGTGTGCTACTTTGCCCTAGAGCTGAAAGGCACAACGTGCAGGCTTCTTTCCAAAGGGCGAGTTGGGCCCCACAGCATCTTGCTTCCAGCTCTTTGGGAAGCTAAGAAACAACTCGCTCTGCACAGTGCTCTTACAGCCTAGTGGGAACATCTCTTCCAAAGGCCTGTGAAACGCAGTTTCTTTGCAGGCCTGATCTGGCTGAAGCAGGACTTCTGCTCTGGGTGTGCTACTTTGCCCTAGAGCTGAAAGGCACAACGTGCAGGCTTCTTTCCAAAGGGCGAGTTGGGCCCCACAGCATCTTGCTTCCAGCTCTTTGGGAAGCTAAGAAACAACTCGCTCTGCACAGTGCTCTTACAGCCTAGTGGGAACATCTCTTCCAAAGGCCTGTGAAACGCAGTTTCTTTGCAGGCCTGATCTGGCTGAAGTAGGACTTCTGCTCTGGGTGTGCTACTTTGCCCTAGAGCTGAAAGGCACAACGTGCAGGCTTCTTTCCAAAGGGCGAGTTGGGCCCCACAGCATCTTGCTTCCAGCTCTTTGGGAAGCTAAGAAACAACTCGCTCTGCACAGTGCTCTTACAGCCTACCGGGAACATCTCTTCCAAAGGCCTGTGAAACGCAGTTTCTTTGCAGGCCTGATCTGGCTGAAGTAGGACTTCTGCTCTGGGTGTGCTACTTTGCCCTAGAGCTGAAAGGCACAACGTGCAGGCTTCTTTCCAAAGGGCGAGTTGGGCCCCACAGCATCTTGCTTCCAGCTCTTTGGGAAGCTAAGAAACAACTCGCTCTGCACAGTGCTCTTACAGCCTACCGGGAACATGTCTTCCAAAGGCCTGTGAAACGCAGTTTCTTTGCAGGCCTGATCTGGCTGAAGTAGGACTTCTGCTCTGGGTGTGCTACTTTGCCCTAGAGCTGAAAGGCACAACGTGCAGGCTTCTTTCCAAAGGGCGAGTTGGGCCCCACAGCATCTTGCTTCCAGCTCTTTGGGAAGCTAAGAAACAACTCGCTCTGCACAGTGCTCTTACAGCCTAGTGGGAACATGTCTTCCAAAGGCCTGTGAAACGCAGTTTCTTTGCAGGCCTGATCTGGCTGAAGTAGGACTTCTGCTCTGGGTGTGCTACTTTGCCCTAGAGCTGAAAGGCACAACGTGCAGGCTTCTTTCCAAAGGGCGAGTTGGGCCCCACAGCATCTTGCTTCCAGCTCTTTGGGAAGCTAAGAAACAACTCGCTCTGCACAGTGCTCTTACAGCCTAGTGGGAACATCTCTTCCAAAGGCCTGTGAAAAGCAGTTTCTTTGCAGGCCTGATCTGGCTGAAGTAGGACTTCTGCTCTGGGTGTGCTACTTTGCCCTAGAGCTGAAAGGCACAACGTGCAGGCTTCTTTCCAAAGGGCGAGTTGGGCCCCACAGCATCTTGCTTCCAGCTCTTTGGGAAGCTAAGAAACAACTCGCTCTGCACAGTGCTCTTACAGCCTAGTGGGAACATCTCTTCCAAAGGCCTGTGAAACGCAGTTTCTTTGCAGGCCTGATCTGGCTGAAGTAGGACTTCTGCTCTGGGTGTGCTACTTTGCCCTAGAGCTGAAAGGCACAACGTGCAGGCTTCTTTCCAAAGGGCGAGTTGGGCCCCACAGCATCTTGCTTCCAGCTCTTTGGGAAGCTAAGAAACAACTCGCTCTGCACAGTGCTCTTACAGCCTACCGGGAACATGTCTTCCAAAGGCCTGTGAAACGCAGTTTCTTTGCAGGCCTGATCTGGCTGAAGTAGGACTTCTGCTCTGGGTGTGCTACTTTGCCCTAGAGCTGAAAGGCACAACGTGCAGGCTTCTTTCCAAAGGGCGAGTTGGGCCCCACAGCATCTTGCTTCCAGCTCTTTGGGAAGCTAAGAAACAACTCGCTCTGCACAGTGCTCTTACAGCCTAGTGGGAACATCTCTTCCAAAGGCCTGTGAAACGCAGTTTCTTTGCAGGCCTGATCTGGCTGAAGTAGGACTTCTGCTCTGGGTGTGCTACTTTGCCCTAGAGCTGAAAGGCACAACGTGCAGGCTTCTTTCCAAAGGGCGAGTTGGGCCCCACAGCATCTTGCTTCCAGCTCTTTGGGAAGCTAAGAAACAACTCGCTCTGCACAGTGCTCTTACAGCCTACCGGGAACATGTCTTCCAAAGGCCTGTGAAACGCAGTTTCTTTGCAGGCCTGATCTGGCTGAAGTAGGACTTCTGCTCTGGGTGTGCTACTTTGCCCTAGAGCTGAAAGGCACAACGTGCAGGCTTCTTTCCAAAGGGCGAGTTGGGCCCCACAGCATCTTGCTTCCAGCTCTTTGGGAAGCTAAGAAACAACTCGCTCTGCACAGTGCTCTTACAGCCTACCGGGAACATGTCTTCCAAAGGCCTGTGAAACGCAGTTTCTTTGCAGGCCTGATCTGGCTGAAGTAGGACTTCTGCTCTGGGTGTGCTACTTTGCCCTAGAGCTGAAAGGCACAACGTGCAGGCTTCTTTCCAAAGGGCGAGTTGGGCCCCACAGCATCTTGCTTCCAGCTCTTTGGGAAGCTAAGAAACAACTCGCTCTGCACAGTGCTCTTACAGCCTAGTGGGAACATCTCTTCCAAAGGCCTGTGAAACGCAGTTTCTTTGCAGGCCTGATCTGGCTGAAGTAGGACTTCTGCTCTGGGTGTGCTACTTTGCCCTAGAGCTGAAAGGCACAACGTGCAGGCTTCTTTCCAAAGGGCGAGTTGGGCCCCACAGCATCTTGCTTCCAGCTCTTTGGGAAGCTAAGAAACAACTCGCTCTGCACAGTGCTCTTACAGCCTAGTGGGAACATCTCTTCCAAAGGCCTGTGAAACGCAGTTTCTTTGCAGGCCTGATCTGGCTGAAGCAGGACTTCTGCTCTGGGTGTGCTACTTTGCCCTAGAGCTGAAAGGCACAACGTGCAGGCTTCTTTCCAAAGGGCGAGTTGGGCCCCACAGCATCTTGCTTCCAGCTCTTTGGGAAGCTAAGAAACAACTCGCTCTGCACAGTGCTCTTACAGCCTAGTGGGAACATCTCTTCCAAAGGCCTGTGAAACGCAGTTTCTTTGCAGGCCTGATCTGGCTGAAGTAGGACTTCTGCTCTGGGTGTGCTACTTTGCCCTAGAGCTGAAAGGCACAACGTGCAGGCTTCTTTCCAAAGGGCGAGTTGGGCCCCACAGCATCTTGCTTCCAGCTCTTTGGGAAGCTAAGAAACAACTCGCTCTGCACAGTGCTCTTACAGCCTACCGGGAACATCTCTTCCAAAGGCCTGTGAAACGCAGTTTCTTTGCAGGCCTGATCTGGCTGAAGTAGGACTTCTGCTCTGGGTGTGCTACTTTGCCCTAGAGCTGAAAGGCACAACGTGCAGGCTTCTTTCCAAAGGGCGAGTTGGGCCCCACAGCATCTTGCTTCCAGCTCTTTGGGAAGCTAAGAAACAACTCGCTCTGCACAGTGCTCTTACAGCCTACCGGGAACATGTCTTCCAAAGGCCTGTGAAACGCAGTTTCTTTGCAGGCCTGATCTGGCTGAAGTAGGACTTCTGCTCTGGGTGTGCTACTTTGCCCTAGAGCTGAAAGGCACAACGTGCAGGCTTCTTTCCAAAGGGCGAGTTGGGCCCCACAGCATCTTGCTTCCAGCTCTTTGGGAAGCTAAGAAACAACTCGCTCTGCACAGTGCTCTTACAGCCTAGTGGGAACATGTCTTCCAAAGGCCTGTGAAACGCAGTTTCTTTGCAGGCCTGATCTGGCTGAAGTAGGACTTCTGCTCTGGGTGTGCTACTTTGCCCTAGAGCTGAAAGGCACAACGTGCAGGCTTCTTTCCAAAGGGCGAGTTGGGCCCCACAGCATCTTGCTTCCAGCTCTTTGGGAAGCTAAGAAACAACTCGCTCTGCACAGTGCTCTTACAGCCTAGTGGGAACATCTCTTCCAAAGGCCTGTGAAAAGCAGTTTCTTTGCAGGCCTGATCTGGCTGAAGTAGGACTTCTGCTCTGGGTGTGCTACTTTGCCCTAGAGCTGAAAGGCACAACGTGCAGGCTTCTTTCCAAAGGGCGAGTTGGGCCCCACAGCATCTTGCTTCCAGCTCTTTGGGAAGCTAAGAAACAACTCGCTCTGCACAGTGCTCTTACAGCCTAGTGGGAACATCTCTTCCAAAGGCCTGTGAAACGCAGTTTCTTTGCAGGCCTGATCTGGCTGAAGTAGGACTTCTGCTCTGGGTGTGCTACTTTGCCCTAGAGCTGAAAGGCACAACGTGCAGGCTTCTTTCCAAAGGGCGAGTTGGGCCCCACAGCATCTTGCTTCCAGCTCTTTGGGAAGCTAAGAAACAACTCGCTCTGCACAGTGCTCTTACAGCCTAGTGGGAACATCTCTTCCAAAGGCCTGTGAAACGCAGTTTCTTTGCAGGCCTGATCTGGCTGAAGTAGGACTTCTGCTCTGGGTGTGCTACTTTGCCCTAGAGCTGAAAGGCACAACGTGCAGGCTTCTTTCCAAAGGGCGAGTTGGGCCCCACAGCATCTTGCTTCCAGCTCTTTGGGAAGCTAAGAAACAACTCGCTCTGCACAGTGCTCTTACAGCCTAGTGGGAACATCTCTTCCAAAGGCCTGTGAAACGCAGTTTCTTTGCAGGCCTGATCTGGCTGAAGTAGGACTTCTGCTCTGGGTGTGCTACTTTGCCCTAGAGCTGAAAGGCACAACGTGCAGGCTTCTTTCCAAAGGGCGAGTTGGGCCCCACAGCATCTTGCTTCCAGCTCTTTGGGAAGCTAAGAAACAACTCGCTCTGCACAGTGCTCTTACAGCCTAGTGGGAACATGTCTTCCAAAGGCCTGTGAAACGCAGTTTCTTTGCAGGCCTGATCTGGCTGAAGTAGGACTTCTGCTCTGGGTGTGCTACTTTGCCCTAGAGCTGAAAGGCACAACGTGCAGGCTTCTTTCCAAAGGGCGAGTTGGGCCCCACAGCATCTTGCTTCCAGCTCTTTGGGAAGCTAAGAAACAACTCGCTCTGCACAGTGCTCTTACAGCCTACCGGGAACATCTCTTCCAAAGGCCTGTGAAACGCAGTTTCTTTGCAGGCCTGATCTGGCTGAAGTAGGACTTCTGCTCTGGGTGTGCTACTTTGCCCTAGAGCTGAAAGGCACAACGTGCAGGCTTCTTTACAAAGGGCGAGTTGGGCCCCACAGCATCTTGCTTCCAGCTCTTTGGGAAGCTAAGAAACAACTCGCTCTGCACAGTGCTCTTACAGCCTAGTGGGAACATCTGTTCAAAAGGCCTGTGAAACGCAGTTTCTTTGCAGGCCTGATCTGGCTGAAGTAGGACTTCTGCTCTGGGTGTGCTACTTTGCCCTAGAGCTGAAAGGCACAATGTGCAGGCTTCTTTCCAAAGGGCGAGTTGGGCCCCACAGCATCTTGCTTCCAGCTCTTTGGGAAGCTAAGAAACAACTCGCTCTGCACAGTGCTCTTACAGCCTAGTGGGAACATCTCTTCCAAAGGCCTGTGAAACGCAGTTTCTTTGCAGGCCTGATCTGGCTGAAGCAGGACTTCTGCTCTGGGTGTGCTACTTTGCCCTAGAGCTGAAAGGCACAACGTGCAGGCTTCTTTCCAAAGGGCGAGTTGGGCCCCACAGCATCTTGCTTCCAGCTCTTTGGGAAGCTAAGAAACAACTCGCTCTGCACAGTGCTCTTACAGCCTAGTGGGAACATCTCTTCCAAAGGCCTGTGAAACGCAGTTTCTTTGCAGGCCTGATCTGGCTGAAGTAGGACTTCTGCTCTGGGTGTGCTACTTTGCCCTAGAGCTGAAAGGCACAACGTGCAGGCTTCTTTCCAAAGGGCGAGTTGGGCCCCACAGCATCTTGCTTCCAGCTCTTTGGGAAGCTAAGAAACAACTCGCTCTGCACAGTGCTCTTACAGCCTACCGGGAACATCTCTTCCAAAGGCCTGTGAAACGCAGTTTCTTTGCAGGCCTGATCTGGCTGAAGTAGGACTTCTGCTCTGGGTGTGCTACTTTGCCCTAGAGCTGAAAGGCACAACGTGCAGGCTTCTTTCCAAAGGGCGAGTTGGGCCCCACAGCATCTTGCTTCCAGCTCTTTGGGAAGCTAAGAAACAACTCGCTCTGCACAGTGCTCTTACAGCCTAGTGGGAACATCTCTTCCAAAGGCCTGTGAAACGCAGTTTCTTTGCAGGCCTGATCTGGCTGAAGTAGGACTTCTGCTCTGGGTGTGCTACTTTGCCCTAGAGCTGAAAGGCACAACGTGCAGGCTTCTTTCCAAAGGGCGAGTTGGGCCCCACAGCATCTTGCTTCCAGCTCTTTGGGAAGCTAAGAAACAACTCGCTCTGCACAGTGCTCTTACAGCCTAGTGGGAACATCTCTTTCAAAGGCCTGTGAAACGCAGTTTCTTTGCAGGCCTGATCTGGCTGAAGTAGGACTTCTGCTCTGGGTGTGCTACTTTGCCCTAGAGCTGAAAGGCACAACGTGCAGGCTTCTTTCCAAAGGGCGAGTTGGGCCCCACAGCATCTTGCTTCCAGCTCTTTGGGAAGCTAAGAAACAACTCGCTCTGCACAGTGCTCTTACAGCCTACCGGGAACATGTCTTCCAAAGGCCTGTGAAACGCAGTTTCTTTGCAGGCCTGATCTGGCTGAAGTAGGACTTCTGCTCTGGGTGTGCTACTTTGCCCTAGAGCTGAAAGGCACAACGTGCAGGCTTCTTTCCAAAGGGCGAGTTGGGCCCCACAGCATCTTGCTTCCAGCTCTTTGGGAAGCTAAGAAACAACTCGCTCTGCACAGTGCTCTTACAGCCTACCGGGAACATCTCTTCCAAAGGCCTGTGAAACGCAGTTTCTTTGCAGGCCTGATCTGGCTGAAGTAGGACTTCTGCTCTGGGTGTGCTACTTTGCCCTAGAGCTGAAAGGCACAACGTGCAGGCTTCTTTACAAAGGGCGAGTTGGGCCCCACAGCATCTTGCTTCCAGCTCTTTGGGAAGCTAAGAAACAACTCGCTCTGCACAGTGCTCTTACAGCCTAGTGGGAACATCTGTTCAAAAGGCCTGTGAAACGCAGTTTCTTTGCAGGCCTGATCTGGCTGAAGTAGGACTTCTGCTCTGGGTGTGCTACTTTGCCCTAGAGCTGAAAGGCACAACGTGCAGGCTTCTTTCCAAAGGGCGAGTTGGGCCCCACAGCATCTTGCTTCCAGCTCTTTGGGAAGCTAAGAAACAACTCGCTCTGCACAGTGCTCTTACAGCCTAGTGGGAACATCTCTTCCAAAGGCCTGTGAAACGCAGTTTCTTTGCAGGCCTGATCTGGCTGAAGCAGGACTTCTGCTCTGGGTGTGCTACTTTGCCCTAGAGCTGAAAGGCACAACGTGCAGGCTTCTTTCCAAAGGGCGAGTTGGGCCCCACAGCATCTTGCTTCCAGCTCTTTGGGAAGCTAAGAAACAACTCGCTCTGCACAGTGCTCTTACAGCCTAGTGGGAACATCTCTTCCAAAGGCCTGTGAAACGCAGTTTCTTTGCAGGCCTGATCTGGCTGAAGTAGGACTTCTGCTCTGGGTGTGCTACTTTGCCCTAGAGCTGAAAGGCACAACGTGCAGGCTTCTTTCCAAAGGGCGAGTTGGGCCCCACAGCATCTTGCTTCCAGCTCTTTGGGAAGCTAAGAAACAACTCGCTCTGCACAGTGCTCTTACAGCCTACCGGGAACATGTCTTCCAAAGGCCTGTGAAACGCAGTTTCTTTGCAGGCCTGATCTGGCTGAAGTAGGACTTCTGCTCTGGGTGTGCTACTTTGCCCTAGAGCTGAAAGGCACAACGTGCAGGCTTCTTTCCAAAGGGCGAGTTGGGCCCCACAGCATCTTGCTTCCAGCTCTTTGGGAAGCTAAGAAACAACTCGCTCTGCACAGTGCTCTTACAGCCTAGTGGGAACATCTCTTCCAAAGGCCTGTGAAACGCAGTTTCTTTGCAGGCCTGATCTGGCTGAAGTAGGACTTCTGCTCTGGGTGTGCTACTTTGCCCTAGAGCTGAAAGGCACAACGTGCAGGCTTCTTTCCAAAGGGCGAGTTGGGCCCCACAGCATCTTGCTTCCAGCTCTTTGGGAAGCTAAGAAACAACTCGCTCTGCACAGTGCTCTTACAGCCTAGTGGGAACATCTCTTCCAAAGGCCTGTGAAACGCAGTTTCTTTGCAGGCCTGATCTGGCTGAAGTAGGACTTCTGCTCTGGGTGTGCTACTTTGCCCTAGAGCTGAAAGGCACAACGTGCAGGCTTCTTTCCAAAGGGCGAGTTGGGCCCCACAGCATCTTGCTTCCAGCTCTTTGGGAAGCTAAGAAACAACTCGCTCTGCACAGTGCTCTTACAGCCTAGTGGGAACATCTCTTTCAAAGGCCTGTGAAACGCAGTTTCTTTGCAGGCCTGATCTGGCTGAAGTAGGACTTCTGCTCTGGGTGTGCTACTTTGCCCTAGAGCTGAAAGGCACAACGTGCAGGCTTCTTTCCAAAGGGCGAGTTGGGCCCCACAGCATCTTGCTTCCAGCTCTTTGGGAAGCTAAGAAACAACTCGCTCTGCACAGTGCTCTTACAGCCTACCGGGAACATGTCTTCCAAAGGCCTGTGAAACGCAGTTTCTTTGCAGGCCTGATCTGGCTGAAGTAGGACTTCTGCTCTGGGTGTGCTACTTTGCCCTAGAGCTGAAAGGCACAACGTGCAGGCTTCTTTCCAAAGGGCGAGTTGGGCCCCACAGCATCTTGCTTCCAGCTCTTTGGGAAGCTAAGAAACAACTCGCTCTGCACAGTGCTCTTACAGCCTACCGGGAACATCTCTTCCAAAGGCCTGTGAAACGCAGTTTCTTTGCAGGCCTGATCTGGCTGAAGCAGGACTTCTGCTCTGGGTGTGCTACTTTGCCCTAGAGCTGAAAGGCACAACGTGCAGGCTTCTTTCCAAAGGGCGAGTTGGGCCCCACAGCATCTTGCTTCCAGCTCTTTGGGAAGCTAAGAAACAACTCGCTCTGCACAGTGCTCTTACAGCCTACCGGGAACATGTCTTCCAAAGGCCTGTGAAACGCAGTTTCTTTGCAGGCCTGATCTGGCTGAAGTAGGACTTCTGCTCTGGGTGTGCTACTTTGCCCTAGAGCTGAAAGGCACAACGTGCAGGCTTCTTTCCAAAGGGCGAGTTGGGCCCCACAGCATCTTGCTTCCAGCTCTTTGGGAAGCTAAGAAACAACTCGCTCTGCACAGTGCTCTTACAGCCTACCGGGAACATGTCTTCCAAAGGCCTGTGAAACGCAGTTTCTTTGCAGGCCTGATCTGGCTGAAGTAGGACTTCTGCTCTGGGTGTGCTACTTTGCCCTAGAGCTGAAAGGCACAACGTGCAGGCTTCTTTCCAAAGGGCGAGTTGGGCCCCACAGCATCTTGCTTCCAGCTCTTTGGGAAGCTAAGAAACAACTCGCTCTGCACAGTGCTCTTACAGCCTAGTGGGAACATCTCTTCCAAAGGCCTGTGAAACGCAGTTTCTTTGCAGGCCTGATCTGGCTGAAGTAGGACTTCTGCTCTGGGTGTGCTACTTTGCCCTAGAGCTGAAAGGCACAACGTGCAGGCTTCTTTCCAAAGGGCGAGTTGGGCCCCACAGCATCTTGCTTCCAGCTCTTTGGGAAGCTAAGAAACAACTCGCTCTGCACAGTGCTCTTACAGCCTAGTGGGAACATCTCTTTCAAAGGCCTGTGAAACGCAGTTTCTTTGCAGGCCTGATCTGGCTGAAGTAGGACTTCTGCTCTGGGTGTGCTACTTTGCCCTAGAGCTGAAAGGCACAACGTGCAGGCTTCTTTCCAAAGGGCGAGTTGGGCCCCACAGCATCTTGCTTCCAGCTCTTTGGGAAGCTAAGAAACAACTCGCTCTGCACAGTGCTCTTACAGCCTACCGGGAACATGTCTTCCAAAGGCCTGTGAAACGCAGTTTCTTTGCAGGCCTGATCTGGCTGAAGTAGGACTTCTGCTCTGGGTGTGCTACTTTGCCCTAGAGCTGAAAGGCACAACGTGCAGGCTTCTTTCCAAAGGGCGAGTTGGGCCCCACAGCATCTTGCTTCCAGCTCTTTGGGAAGCTAAGAAACAACTCGCTCTGCACAGTGCTCTTACAGCCTAGTGGGAACATCTCTTTCAAAGGCCTGTGAAACGCAGTTTCTTTGCAGGCCTGATCTGGCTGAAGTAGGACTTCTGCTCTGGGTGTGCTACTTTGCCCTAGAGCTGAAAGGCACAACGTGCAGGCTTCTTTCCAAAGGGCGAGTTGGGCCCCACAGCATCTTGCTTCCAGCTCTTTGGGAAGCTAAGAAACAACTCGCTCTGCACAGTGCTCTTACAGCCTACCGGGAACATGTCTTCCAAAGGCCTGTGAAACGCAGTTTCTTTGCAGGCCTGATCTGGCTGAAGTAGGACTTCTGCTCTGGGTGTGCTACTTTGCCCTAGAGCTGAAAGGCACAACGTGCAGGCTTCTTTCCAAAGGGCGAGTTGGGCCCCACAGCATCTTGCTTCCAGCTCTTTGGGAAGCTAAGAAACAACTCGCTCTGCACAGTGCTCTTACAGCCTAGTGGGAACATCTCTTTCAAAGGCCTGTGAAACGCAGTTTCTTTGCAGGCCTGATCTGGCTGAAGTAGGACTTCTGCTCTGGGTGTGCTACTTTGCCCTAGAGCTGAAAGGCACAACGTGCAGGCTTCTTTCCAAAGGGCGAGTTGGGCCCCACAGCATCTTGCTTCCAGCTCTTTGGGAAGCTAAGAAACAACTCGCTCTGCACAGTGCTCTTACAGCCTACCGGGAACATGTCTTCCAAAGGCCTGTGAAACGCAGTTTCTTTGCAGGCCTGATCTGGCTGAAGTAGGACTTCTGCTCTGGGTGTGCTACTTTGCCCTAGAGCTGAAAGGCACAACGTGCAGGCTTCTTTCCAAAGGGCGAGTTGGGCCCCACAGCATCTTGCTTCCAGCTCTTTGGGAAGCTAAGAAACAACTCGCTCTGCACAGTGCTCTTACAGCCTAGTGGGAACATGTCTTCCAAAGGCCTGTGAAACGCAGTTTCTTTGCAGGCCTGATCTGGCTGAAGTAGGACTTCTGCTCTGGGTGTGCTACTTTGCCCTAGAGCTGAAAGGCACAACGTGCAGGCTTCTTTCCAAAGGGCGAGTTGGGCCCCACAGCATCTTGCTTCCAGCTCTTTGGGAAGCTAAGAAACAACTCGCTCTGCACAGTGCTCTTACAGCCTACCGGGAACATGTCTTCCAAAGGCCTGTGAAACGCAGTTTCTTTGCAGGCCTGATCTGGCTGAAGTAGTACTTCTGCTCTGGGTGTGCTACTTTGCCCTAGAGCTGAAAGGCACAACGTGCAGGCTTCTTTCCAAAGGGCGAGTTGGGCCCCACAGCATCTTGCTTCCAGCTCTTTGGGAAGCTAAGAAACAACTCGCTCTGCACAGTGCTCTTACAGCCTAGTGGGAACATCTCTTCCAAAGGCCTGTGAAACGCAGTTTCTTTGCAGGCCTGATCTGGCTGAAGTAGGACTTCTGCTCTGGATGTGCTACTTTGCCCTAGAGCTGAAAGGCACAACGTGCAGGCTTCTTTCCAAAGGGCGAGTTGGGCCCCACAGCATCTTGCTTCCAGCTCTTTGGGAAGCTAAGAAACAACTCGCTCTGCACAGTGCTCTTACAGCCTAGTGGGAACATCTCTTCCAAAGGCCTGTGAAACGCAGTTTCTTTGCAGGCCTGATCTGGCTGAAGTAGGACTTCTGCTCTGGGTGTGCTACTTTGCCCTAGAGCTGAAAGGCACAACGTGCAGGCTTCTTTCCAAAGGGCGAGTTGGGCCCCACAGCATCTTGCTTCCAGCTCTTTGGGAAGCTAAGAAACAACTCGCTCTGCACAGTGCTCTTACAGCCTACCGGGAACATGTCTTCCAAAGGCCTGTGAAACGCAGTTTCTTTGCAGGCCTGATCTGGCTGAAGTAGGACTTCTGCTCTGGGTGTGCTACTTTGCCCTAGAGCTGAAAGGCACAACGTGCAGGCTTCTTTCCAAAGGGCGAGTTGGGCCCCACAGCATCTTGCTTCCAGCTCTTTGGGAAGCTAAGAAACAACTCGCTCTGCACAGTGCTCTTACAGCCTAGTGGGAACATCTCTTCCAAAGGCCTGTGAAACGCAGTTTCTTTGCAGGCCTGATCTGGCTGAAGTAGGACTTCTGCTCTGGGTGTGCTACTTTGCCCTAGAGCTGAAAGGCACAACGTGCAGGCTTCTTTCCAAAGGGCGAGTTGGGCCCCACAGCATCTTGCTTCCAGCTCTTTGGGAAGCTAAGAAACAACTCGCTCTGCACAGTGCTCTTACAGCCTAGTGGGAACATCTCTTCCAAAGGCCTGTGAAACGCAGTTTCTTTGCAGGCCTGATCTGGCTGAAGTAGGACTTCTGCTCTGGGTGTGCTACTTTGCCCTAGAGCTGAAAGGCACAACGTGCAGGCTTCTTTCCAAAGGGCGAGTTGGGCCCCACAGCATCTTGCTTCCAGCTCTTTGGGAAGCTAAGAAACAACTCGCTCTGCACAGTGCTCTTACAGCCTACCGGGAACATGTCTTCCAAAGGCCTGTGAAACGCAGTTTCTTTGCAGGCCTGATCTGGCTGAAGTAGGACTTCTGCTCTGGGTGTGCTACTTTGCCCTAGAGCTGAAAGGCACAACGTGCAGGCTTCTTTCCAAAGGGCGAGTTGGGCCCCACAGCATCTTGCTTCCAGCTCTTTGGGAAGCTAAGAAACAACTCGCTCTGCACAGTGCTCTTACAGCCTACCGGGAACATCTCTTCCAAAGGCCTGTGAAACGCAGTTTCTTTGCAGGCCTGATCTGGCTGAAGTAGGACTTCTGCTCTGGGTGTGCTACTTTGCCCTAGAGCTGAAAGGCACAACGTGCAGGCTTCTTTCCAAAGGGCGAGTTGGGCCCCACAGCATCTTGCTTCCAGCTCTTTGGGAAGCTAAGAAACAACTCGCTCTGCACAGTGCTCTTACAGCCTAGTGGGAACATCTCTTCCAAAGGCCTGTGAAACGCAGTTTCTTTGCAGGCCTGATCTGGCTGAAGCAGGACTTCTGCTCTGGGTGTGCTACTTTGCCCTAGAGCTGAAAGGCACAACGTGCAGGCTTCTTTCCAAAGGGCGAGTTGGGCCCCACAGCATCTTGCTTCCAGCTCTTTGGGAAGCTAAGAAACAACTCGCTCTGCACAGTGCTCTTACAGCCTAGTGGGAACATCTCTTCCAAAGGCCTGTGAAACGCAGTTTCTTTGCAGGCCTGATCTGGCTGAAGTAGGACTTCTGCTCTGGGTGTGCTACTTTGCCCTAGAGCTGAAAGGCACAACGTGCAGGCTTCTTTCCAAAGGGCGAGTTGGGCCCCACAGCATCTTGCTTCCAGCTCTTTGGGAAGCTAAGAAACAACTCGCTCTGCACAGTGCTCTTACAGCCTACCGGGAACATGTCTTCCAAAGGCCTGTGAAACGCAGTTTCTTTGCAGGCCTGATCTGGCTGAAGTAGGACTTCTGCTCTGGGTGTGCTACTTTGCCCTAGAGCTGAAAGGCACAACGTGCAGGCTTCTTTCCAAAGGGCGAGTTGGGCCCCACAGCATCTTGCTTCCAGCTCTTTGGGAAGCTAAGAAACAACTCGCTCTGCACAGTGCTCTTACAGCCTAGTGGGAACATCTCTTCCAAAGGCCTGTGAAACGCAGTTTCTTTGCAGGCCTGATCTGGCTGAAGTAGGACTTCTGCTCTGGGTGTGCTACTTTGCCCTAGAGCTGAAAGGCACAACGTGCAGGCTTCTTTCCAAAGGGCGAGTTGGGCCCCACAGCATCTTGCTTCCAGCTCTTTGGGAAGCTAAGAAACAACTCGCTCTGCACAGTGCTCTTACAGCCTAGTGGGAACATCTCTTTCAAAGGCCTGTGAAACGCAGTTTCTTTGCAGGCCTGATCTGGCTGAAGTAGGACTTCTGCTCTGGGTGTGCTACTTTGCCCTAGAGCTGAAAGGCACAACGTGCAGGCTTCTTTCCAAAGGGCGAGTTGGGCCCCACAGCATCTTGCTTCCAGCTCTTTGGGAAGCTAAGAAACAACTCGCTCTGCACAGTGCTCTTACAGCCTACCGGGAACATGTCTTCCAAAGGCCTGTGAAACGCAGTTTCTTTGCAGGCCTGATCTGGCTGAAGTAGGACTTCTGCTCTGGGTGTGCTACTTTGCCCTAGAGCTGAAAGGCACAACGTGCAGGCTTCTTTCCAAAGGGCGAGTTGGGCCCCACAGCATCTTGCTTCCAGCTCTTTGGGAAGCTAAGAAACAACTCGCTCTGCACAGTGCTCTTACAGCCTACCGGGAACATCTCTTCCAAAGGCCTGTGAAACGCAGTTTCTTTGCAGGCCTGATCTGGCTGAAGTAGGACTTCTGCTCTGGGTGTGCTACTTTGCCCTAGAGCTGAAAGGCACAACGTGCAGGCTTCTTTCCAAAGGGCGAGTTGGGCCCCACAGCATCTTGCTTCCAGCTCTTTGGGAAGCTAAGAAACAACTCGCTCTGCACAGTGCTCTTACAGCCTAGTGGGAACATCTGTTCAAAAGGCCTGTGAAACGCAGTTTCTTTGCAGGCCTGATCTGGCTGAAGTAGGACTTCTGCTCTGGGTGTGCTACTTTGCCCTAGAGCTGAAAGGCACAACGTGCAGGCTTCTTTCCAAAGGGCGAGTTGGGCCCCACAGCATCTTGCTTCCAGCTCTTTGGGAAGCTAAGAAACAACTCGCTATGCACAGTGCTCTTACAGCCTAGTGGGAACATCTCTTCCAAAGGCCTGTGAAACGCAGTTTCTTTGCAGGCCTGATCTGGCTGAAGCAGGACTTCTGCTCTGGGTGTGCTACTTTGCCCTAGAGCTGAAAGGCACAACGTGCAGGCTTCTTTCCAAAGGGCGAGTTGGGCCCCACAGCATCTTGCTTCCAGCTCTTTGGGAAGCTAAGAAACAACTCGCTCTGCACAGTGCTCTTACAGCCTAGTGGGAACATCTCTTCCAAAGGCCTGTGAAACGCAGTTTCTTTGCAGGCCTGATCTGGCTGAAGTAGGACTTCTGCTCTGGGTGTGCTACTTTGCCCTAGAGCTGAAAGGCACAACGTGCAGGCTTCTTTCCAAAGGGCGAGTTGGGCCCCACAGCATCTTGCTTCCAGCTCTTTGGGAAGCTAAGAAACAACTCGCTCTGCACAGTGCTCTTACAGCCTACCGGGAACATGTCTTCCAAAGGCCTGTGAAACGCAGTTTCTTTGCAGGCCTGATCTGGCTGAAGTAGGACTTCTGCTCTGGGTGTGCTACTTTGCCCTAGAGCTGAAAGGCACAACGTGCAGGCTTCTTTCCAAAGGGCGAGTTGGGCCCCACAGCATCTTGCTTCCAGCTCTTTGGGAAGCTAAGAAACAACTCGCTCTGCACAGTGCTCTTACAGCCTAGTGGGAACATCTCTTCCAAAGGCCTGTGAAACGCAGTTTCTTTGCAGGCCTGATCTGGCTGAAGTAGGACTTCTGCTCTGGGTGTGCTACTTTGCCCTAGAGCTGAAAGGCACAACGTGCAGGCTTCTTTCCAAAGGGCGAGTTGGGCCCCACAGCATCTTGCTTCCAGCTCTTTGGGAAGCTAAGAAACAACTCGCTCTGCACAGTGCTCTTACAGCCTAGTGGGAACATCTCTTCCAAAGGCCTGTGAAACGCAGTTTCTTTGCAGGCCTGATCTGGCTGAAGTAGGACTTCTGCTCTGGGTGTGCTACTTTGCCCTAGAGCTGAAAGGCACAACGTGCAGGCTTCTTTCCAAAGGGCGAGTTGGGCCCCACAGCATCTTGCTTCCAGCTCTTTGGGAAGCTAAGAAACAACTCGCTCTGCACAGTGCTCTTACAGCCTAGTGGGAACATCTCTTTCAAAGGCCTGTGAAACGCAGTTTCTTTGCAGGCCTGATCTGGCTGAAGTAGGACTTCTGCTCTGGGTGTGCTACTTTGCCCTAGAGCTGAAAGGCACAACGTGCAGGCTTCTTTCCAAAGGGCGAGTTGGGCCCCACAGCATCTTGCTTCCAGCTCTTTGGGAAGCTAAGAAACAACTCGCTCTGCACAGTGCTCTTACAGCCTACCGGGAACATGTCTTCCAAAGGCCTGTGAAACGCAGTTTCTTTGCAGGCCTGATCTGGCTGAAGTAGGACTTCTGCTCTGGGTGTGCTACTTTGCCCTAGAGCTGAAAGGCACAACGTGCAGGCTTCTTTCCAAAGGGCGAGTTGGGCCCCACAGCATCTTGCTTCCAGCTCTTTGGGAAGCTAAGAAACAACTCGCTCTGCACAGTGCTCTTACAGCCTACCGGGAACATGTCTTCCAAAGGCCTGTGAAACGCAGTTTCTTTGCAGGCCTGATCTGGCTGAAGTAGGACTTCTGCTCTGGGTGTGCTACTTTGCCCTAGAGCTGAAAGGCACAACGTGCAGGCTTCTTTCCAAAGGGCGAGTTGGGCCCCACAGCATCTTGCTTCCAGCTCTTTGGGAAGCTAAGAAACAACTCGCTCTGCACAGTGCTCTTACAGCCTAGTGGGAACATCTCTTCCAAAGGCCTGTGAAACGCAGTTTCTTTGCAGGCCTGATCTGGCTGAAGTAGGACTTCTGCTCTGGGTGTGCTACTTTGCCCTAGAGCTGAAAGGCACAACGTGCAGGCTTCTTTCCAAAGGGCGAGTTGGGCCCCACAGCATCTTGCTTCCAGCTCTTTGGGAAGCTAAGAAACAACTCGCTCTGCACAGGGCTCTTACAGCCTAGTGGGAACATCTCTTCCAAAGGCCTGTGAAACGCAGTTTCTTTGCAGGCCTGATCTGGCTGAAGCAGGACTTCTTCTCTCCGTGTGCTACTTTGCCCTAGAGCTGAAAGGCACAACGTGCAGGCTTCTTTCCAAAGGGCGAGTTGGGCCCCACAGCATCTTGCTTCCAGCTCTTTGGGAAGCTAAGAAACAACTCGCTCTGCACAGTGCTCTTACAGCCTAGTGGGAACATGTCTTCCAAAGGCCTGTGAAACGCAGTTTCTTTGCAGGCCTGATCTGGCTGAAGTAGGACTTCTGCTCTGGGTGTGCTACTTTGCCCTAGAGCTGAAAGGCACAACGTGCAGGCTTCTTTCCAAAGGGCGAGTTGGGCCCCACAGCATCTTGCTTCCAGCTCTTTGGGAAGCTAAGAAACAACTCGCTCTGCACAGTGCTCTTACAGCCTACCGGGAACATGTCTTCCAAAGGCCTGTGAAACGCAGTTTCTTTGCAGGCCTGATCTGGCTTAAGTAGTACTTCTGCTCTGGGTGTGCTACTTTGCCCTAGAGCTGAAAGGCACAACGTGCAGGCTTCTTTACAAAGGGCGAGTTGGGCCCCACAGCATCTTGCTTCCAGCTCTTTGGGAAGCTAAGAAACAACTCGCTCTGCACAGTGCTCTTACAGCCTAGTGGGAACATCTCTTCCAAAGGCCTGTGAAACGCAGTTTCTTTGCAGGCCTGATCTGGCTGAAGTAGGACTTCTGCTCTGGATGTGCTACTTTGCCCTAGAGCTGAAAGGCACAACGTGCAGGCTTCTTTCCAAAGGGCGAGTTGGGCCCCACAGCATCTTGCTTCCAGCTCTTTGGGAAGCTAAGAAACAACTCGCTCTGCACAGTGCTCTTACAGCCTAGTGGGGACATCTCTTCCAAAGGCCTGTGAAACGCAGTTTCTTTGCAGGCCTGATCTGGCTGAAGCAGGACTTCTGCTCTGGGTGTGCTACTTTGCCCTAGAGCTGAAAGGCACAACGTGCAGGCTTCTTTCCAAAGGGCGAGTTGGGCCCCACAGCATCTTGCTTCCAGCTCTTTGGGAAGCTAAGAAACAACTCGCTCTGCACAGTGCTCTTACAGCCTAGTGGGAACATCTCTTCCAAAGGCCTGTGAAACGCAGTTTCTTTGCAGGCCTGATCTGGCTGAAGTAGGACTTCTGCTCTGGGTGTGCTACTTTGCCCTAGAGCTGAAAGGCACAACGTGCAGGCTTCTTTCCAAAGGGCGAGTTGGGCCCCACAGCATCTTGCTTCCAGCTCTTTGGGAAGCTAAGAAACAACTCGCTCTGCACAGTGCTCTTACAGCCTACCGGGAACATGTCTTCCAAAGGCCTGTGAAACGCAGTTTCTTTGCAGGCCTGATCTGGCTGAAGTAGGACTTCTGCTCTGGGTGTGCTACTTTGCCCTAGAGCTGAAAGGCACAACGTGCAGGCTTCTTTCCAAAGGGCGAGTTGGGCCCCACAGCATCTTGCTTCCAGCTCTTTGGGAAGCTAAGAAACAACTCGCTCTGCACAGTGCTCTTACAGCCTAGTGGGAACATCTCTTCCAAAGGCCTGTGAAACGCAGTTTCTTTGCAGGCCTGATCTGGCTGAAGTAGGACTTCTGCTCTGGGTGTGCTACTTTGCCCTAGAGCTGAAAGGCACAACGTGCAGGCTTCTTTCCAAAGGGCGAGTTGGGCCCCACAGCATCTTGCTTCCAGCTCTTTGGGAAGCTAAGAAACAACTCGCTCTGCACAGTGCTCTTACAGCCTAGTGGGAACATCTCTTTCAAAGGCCTGTGAAACGCAGTTTCTTTGCAGGCCTGATCTGGCTGAAGTAGGACTTCTGCTCTGGGTGTGCTACTTTGCCCTAGAGCTGAAAGGCACAACGTGCAGGCTTCTTTCCAAAGGGCGAGTTGGGCCCCACAGCATCTTGCTTCCAGCTCTTTGGGAAGCTAAGAAACAACTCGCTCTGCACAGTGCTCTTACAGCCTACCGGGAACATGTCTTCCAAAGGCCTGTGAAACGCAGTTTCTTTGCAGGCCTGATCTGGCTGAAGTAGGACTTCTGCTCTGGGTGTGCTACTTTGCCCTAGAGCTGAAAGGCACAACGTGCAGGCTTCTTTCCAAAGGGCGAGTTGGGCCCCACAGCATCTTGCTTCCAGCTCTTTGGGAAGCTAAGAAACAACTCGCTCTGCACAGTGCTCTTACAGCCTAGTGGGAACATCTCTTTCAAAGGCCTGTGAAACGCAGTTTCTTTGCAGGCCTGATCTGGCTGAAGTAGGACTTCTGCTCTGGGTGTGCTACTTTGCCCTAGAGCTGAAAGGCACAACGTGCAGGCTTCTTTCCAAAGGGCGAGTTGGGCCCCACAGCATCTTGCTTCCAGCTCTTTGGGAAGCTAAGAAACAACTCGCTCTGCACAGTGCTCTTACAGCCTACCGGGAACATGTCTTCCAAAGGCCTGTGAAACGCAGTTTCTTTGCAGGCCTGATCTGGCTGAAGTAGGACTTCTGCTCTGGGTGTGCTACTTTGCCCTAGAGCTGAAAGGCACAACGTGCAGGCTTCTTTCCAAAGGGCGAGTTGGGCCCCACAGCATCTTGCTTCCAGCTCTTTGGGAAGCTAAGAAACAACTCGCTCTGCACAGTGCTCTTACAGCCTAGTGGGAACATCTCTTTCAAAGGCCTGTGAAACGCAGTTTCTTTGCAGGCCTGATCTGGCTGAAGTAGGACTTCTGCTCTGGGTGTGCTACTTTGCCCTAGAGCTGAAAGGCACAACGTGCAGGCTTCTTTCCAAAGGGCGAGTTGGGCCCCACAGCATCTTGCTTCCAGCTCTTTGGGAAGCTAAGAAACAACTCGCTCTGCACAGTGCTCTTACAGCCTACCGGGAACATGTCTTCCAAAGGCCTGTGAAACGCAGTTTCTTTGCAGGCCTGATCTGGCTGAAGTAGGACTTCTGCTCTGGGTGTGCTACTTTGCCCTAGAGCTGAAAGGCACAACGTGCAGGCTTCTTTCCAAAGGGCGAGTTGGGCCCCACAGCATCTTGCTTCCAGCTCTTTGGGAAGCTAAGAAACAACTCGCTCTGCACAGTGCTCTTACAGCCTAGTGGGAACATGTCTTCCAAAGGCCTGTGAAACGCAGTTTCTTTGCAGGCCTGATCTGGCTGAAGTAGGACTTCTGCTCTGGGTGTGCTACTTTGCCCTAGAGCTGAAAGGCACAACGTGCAGGCTTCTTTCCAAAGGGCGAGTTGGGCCCCACAGCATCTTGCTTCCAGCTCTTTGGGAAGCTAAGAAACAACTCGCTCTGCACAGTGCTCTTACAGCCTACCGGGAACATGTCTTCCAAAGGCCTGTGAAACGCAGTTTCTTTGCAGGCCTGATCTGGCTGAAGTAGTACTTCTGCTCTGGGTGTGCTACTTTGCCCTAGTGCTGAAAGGCACAACGTGCAGGCTTCTTTCCAAAGGGCGAGTTGGGCCCCACAGCATCTTGCTTCCAGCTCTTTGGGAAGCTAAGAAACAACTCGCTCTGCACAGTGCTCTTACAGCCTAGTGGGAACATCTCTTCCAAAGGCCTGTGAAACGCAGTTTCTTTGCAGGCCTGATCTGGCTGAAGTAGGACTTCTGCTCTGGATGTGCTACTTTGCCCTAGAGCTGAAAGGCACAACGTGCAGGCTTCTTTCCAAAGGGCGAGTTGGGCCCCACAGCATCTTGCTTCCAGCTCTTTGGGAAGCTAAGAAACAACTCGCTCTGCACAGTGCTCTTACAGCCTAGTGGGGACATCTCTTCCAAAGGCCTGTGAAACGCAGTTTCTTTGCAGGCCTGATCTGGCTGAAGCAGGACTTCTGCTCTGGGTGTGCTACTTTGCCCTAGAGCTGAAAGGCACAACGTGCAGGCTTCTTTCCAAAGGGCGAGTTGGGCCCCACAGCATCTTGCTTCCAGCTCTTTGGGAAGCTAAGAAACAACTCGCTCTGCACAGTGCTCTTACAGCCTACCGGGAACATCTCTTCCAAAGGCCTGTGAAACGCAGTTTCTTTGCAGGCCTGATCTGGCTGAAGTAGGACTTCTGCTCTGGGTGTGCTACTTTGCCCTAGAGCTGAAAGGCACAACGTGCAGGCTTCTTTCCAAAGGGCGAGTTGGGCCCCACAGCATCTTGCTTCCAGCTCTTTGGGAAGCTAAGAAACAACTCGCTCTGCACAGTGCTCTTACAGCCTACCGGGAACATCTCTTCCAAAGGCCTGTGAAACGCAGTTTCTTTGCAGGCCTGATCTGGCTGAAGTAGGACTTCTGCTCTGGGTGTGCTACTTTGCCCTAGAGCTGAAAGGCACAACGTGCAGGCTTCTTTCCAAAGGGCGAGTTGGGCCCCACAGCATCTTGCTTCCAGCTCTTTGGGAAGCTAAGAAACAACTCGCTCTGCACAGTGCTCTTACAGCCTAGTGGGAACATCTCTTCCAAAGGCCTGTGAAACGCAGTTTCTTTGCAGGCCTGATCTGGCTGAAGTAGGACTTCTGCTCTGGGTGTGCTACTTTGCCCTAGAGCTGAAAGGCACAACGTGCAGGCTTCTTTCCAAAGGGCGAGTTGGGCCCCACAGCATCTTGCTTCCAGCTCTTTGGGAAGCTAAGAAGCAACTCGCTCTGCACAGTGCTCTTACAGCCTAGTGGGAACATCTCTTCCAAAGGCCTGTGAAACGCAGTTTCTTTGCAGGCCTGATCTGGCTGAAGTAGGACTTCTGCTCTGGGTGTGCTACTTTGCCCTAGAGCTGAAAGGCACAACGTGCAGGCTTCTTTCCAAAGGGCGAGTTGGGCCCCACAGCATCTTGCTTCCAGCTCTTTGGGAAGCTAAGAAACAACTCGCTCTGCACAGTGCTCTTACAGCCTACCGGGAACATGTCTTCCAAAGGCCTGTGAAACGCAGTTTCTTTGCAGGCCTGATCTGGCTGAAGTAGGACTTCTGCTCTGGGTGTGCTACTTTGCCCTAGAGCTGAAAGGCACAACGTGCAGGCTTCTTTCCAAAGGGCGAGTTGGGCCCCACAGCATCTTCCTTCCAGCTCTTTGGGAAGCTAAGAAACAACTCGCTCTGCACAGTGCTCTTACAGCCTACCGGGAACATCTCTTCCAAAGGCCTGTGAAACGCAGTTTCTTTGCAGGCCTGATCTGGCTGAAGTAGGACTTCTGCTCTGGGTGTGCTACTTTGCCCTAGAGCTGAAAGGCACAACGTGCAGGCTTCTTTCCAAAGGGCGAGTTGGGCCCCACAGCATCTTGCTTCCAGCTCTTTGGGAAGCTAAGAAACAACTCGCTCTGCACAGTGCTCTTACAGCCTACCGGGAACATGTCTTCCAAAGGCCTGTGAAACGCAGTTTCTTTGCAGGCCTGATCTGGCTGAAGTAGGACTTCTGCTCTGGGTGTGCTACTTTGCCCTAGAGCTGAAAGGCACAACGTGCAGGCTTCTTTCCAAAGGGCGAGTTGGGCCCCACAGCATCTTGCTTCCAGCTCTTTGGGAAGCTAAGAAACAACTCGCTCTGCACAGTGCTCTTACAGCCTAGTGGGAACATCTCTTCCAAAGGCCTGTGAAACGCAGTTTCTTTGCAGGCCTGATCTGGCTGAAGTAGGACTTCTGCTCTGGGTGTGCTACTTTGCCCTAGAGCTGAAAGGCACAACGTGCAGGCTTCTTTCCAAAGGGCGAGTTGGGCCCCACAGCATCTTGCTTCCAGCTCTTTGGGAAGCTAAGAAACAACTCGCTCTGCACAGTGCTCTTACAGCCTAGTGGGAACATCTCTTCCAAAGGCCTGTGAAACGCAGTTTCTTTGCAGGCCTGATCTGGCTGAAGTAGGACTTCTGCTCTGGGTGTGCTACTTTGCCCTAGAGCTGAAAGGCACAACGTGCAGGCTTCTTTCCAAAGGGCGAGTTGAGCCCCACAGCATCTTGCTTCCAGCTCTTTGGGAAGCTAAGAAACAACTCGCTCTGCACAGTGCTCTTACAGCCTAGTGGGAACATCTCTTCCAAAGGCCTGTGAAACGCAGTTTCTTTGCAGGCCTGATCTGGCTGAAGTAGGACTTCTGCTCTGGGTGTGCTACTTTGCCCTAGAGCTGAAAGGCACAACGTGCAGGCTTCTTTCCAAAGGGCGAGTTGGGCCCCACAGCATCTTGCTTCCAGCTCTTTGGGAAGCTAAGAAACAACTCGCTCTGCACAGTGCTCTTACAGCCTAGTGGGAACATCTCTTCCAAAGGCCTGTGAAACGCAGTTTCTTTGCAGGCCTGATCTGGCTGAAGTAGGACTTCTGCTCTGGATGTGCTACTTTGCCCTAGAGCTGAAAGGCACAACGTGCAGGCTTCTTTCCAAAGGGCGAGTTGGGCCCCACAGCATCTTGCTTCCAGCTCTTTGGGAAGCTAAGAAACAACTCGCTCTGCACAGTGCTCTTACAGCCTAGTGGGAACATCTCTTCCAAAGGCCTGTGAAACGCAGTTTCTTTGCAGGCCTGATCTGGCTGAAGCAGGACTTCTGCTCTGGGTGTGCTACTTTGCCCTAGAGCTGAAAGGCACAACGTGCAGGCTTCTTTCCAAAGGGCGAGTTGGGCCCCACAGCATCTTGCTTCCAGCTCTTTGGGAAGCTAAGAAACAACTCGCTCTGCACAGTGCTCTTACAGCCTACCGGGAACATGTCTTCCAAAGGCCTGTGAAACGCAGTTTCTTTGCAGGCCTGATCTGGCTGAAGTAGGACTTCTGCTCTGGGTGTGCTACTTTGCCCTAGAGCTGAAAGGCACAACGTGCAGGCTTCTTTCCAAAGGGCGAGTTGGGCCCCACAGCATCTTGCTTCCAGCTCTTTGGGAAGCTAAGAAACAACTCGCTCTGCACAGTGCTCTTACAGCCTAGTGGGAACATCTCTTCCAAAGGCCTGTGAAACGCAGTTTCTTTGCAGGCCTGATCTGGCTGAAGTAGGACTTCTGCTCTGGGTGTGCTACTTTGCCCTAGAGCTGAAAGGCACAACGTGCAGGCTTCTTTCCAAAGGGCGAGTTGGGCCCCACAGCATCTTGCTTCCAGCTCTTTGGGAAGCTAAGAAACAACTCGCTCTGCACAGTGCTCTTACAGCCTACCGGGAACATGTCTTCCAAAGGCCTGTGAAACGCAGTTTCTTTGCAGGCCTGATCTGGCTGAAGTAGGACTTCTGCTCTGGGTGTGCTACTTTGCCCTAGAGCTGAAAGGCACAACGTGCAGGCTTCTTTCCAAAGGGCGAGTTGGGCCCCACAGCATCTTGCTTCCAGCTCTTTGGGAAGCTAAGAAACAACTCGCTCTGCACAGTGCTCTTACAGCCTACCGGGAACATGTCTTCCAAAGGACTGTGAAACGCAGTTTCTTTGCAGGCCTGATCTGGCTGAAGTAGGACTTCTGCTCTGGGTGTGCTACTTTGCCCTAGAGCTGAAAGGCACAACGTGCAGGCTTCTTTCCAAAGGGCGAGTTGGGCCCCACAGCATCTTGCTTCCAGCTCTTTGGGAAGCTAAGAAACAACTCGCTCTGCACAGTGCTCTTACAGCCTAGTGGGAACATCTCTTCCAAAGGCCTGTGAAACGCAGTTTCTTTGCAGGCCTGATCTGGCTGAAGTAGGACTTCTGCTCTGGGTGTGCTACTTTGCCCTAGAGCTGAAAGGCACAACGTGCAGGCTTCTTTCCAAAGGGCGAGTTGGGCCCCACAGCATCTTGCTTCCAGCTCTTTGGGAAGCTAAGAAACAACTCGCTCTGCACAGTGCTCTTACAGCCTAGTGGGAACATCTCTTCCAAAGGCCTGTGAAACGCAGTTTCTTTGCAGGCCTGATCTGGCTGAAGCAGGACTTCTGCTCTGGGTGTGCTACTTTGCCCTAGAGCTGAAAGGCACAACGTGCAGGCTTCTTTCCAAAGGGCGAGTTGGGCCCCACAGCATCTTGCTTCCAGCTCTTTGGGAAGCTAAGAAACAACTCGCTCTGCACAGTGCTCTTACAGCCTAGTGGGAACATCTCTTCCAAAGGCCTGTGAAACGCAGTTTCTTTGCAGGCCTGATCTGGCTGAAGTAGGACTTCTGCTCTGGGTGTGCTACTTTGCCCTAGAGCTGAAAGGCACAACGTGCAGGCTTCTTTCCAAAGGGCGAGTTGGGCCCCACAGCATCTTGCTTCCAGCTCTTTGGGAAGCTAAGAAACAACTCGCTCTGCACAGTGCTCTTACAGCCTACCGGGAACATCTCTTCCAAAGGCCTGTGAAACGCAGTTTCTTTGCAGGCCTGATCTGGCTGAAGTAGGACTTCTGCTCTGGGTGTGCTACTTTGCCCTAGAGCTGAAAGGCACAACGTGCAGGCTTCTTTCCAAAGGGCGAGTTGGGCCCCACAGCATCTTGCTTCCAGCTCTTTGGGAAGCTAAGAAACAACTCGCTCTGCACAGTGCTCTTACAGCCTACCGGGAACATGTCTTCCAAAGGCCTGTGAAACGCAGTTTCTTTGCAGGCCTGATCTGGCTGAAGTAGGACTTCTGCTCTGGGTGTGCTACTTTGCCCTAGAGCTGAAAGGCACAACGTGCAGGCTTCTTTCCAAAGGGCGAGTTGGGCCCCACAGCATCTTGCTTCCAGCTCTTTGGGAAGCTAAGAAACAACTCGCTCTGCACAGTGCTCTTACAGCCTAGTGGAAACATGTCTTCCAAAGGCCTGTGAAACGCAGTTTCTTTGCAGGCCTGATCTGGCTGAAGTAGGACTTCTGCTCTGGGTGTGCTACTTTGCCCTAGAGCTGAAAGGCACAACGTGCAGGCTTCTTTCCAAAGGGCGAGTTGGGCCCCACAGCATCTTGCTTCCAGCTCTTTGGGAAGCTAAGAAACAACTCGCTCTGCACAGTGCTCTTACAGCCTAGTGGGAACATCTCTTCCAAAGGCCTGTGAAAAGCAGTTTCTTTGCAGGCCTGATCTGGCTGAAGTAGGACTTCTGCTCTGGGTGTGCTACTTTGCCCTAGAGCTGAAAGGCACAACGTGCAGGCTTCTTTCCAAAGGGCGAGTTGGGCCCCACAGCATCTTGCTTCCAGCTCTTTGGGAAGCTAAGAAACAACTCGCTCTGCACAGTGCTCTTACAGCCTAGTGGGAACATCTCTTCCAAAGGCCTGTGAAACGCAGTTTCTTTGCAGGCCTGATCTGGCTGAAGTAGGACTTCTGCTCTGGGTGTGCTACTTTGCCCTAGAGCTGAAAGGCACAACGTGCAGGCTTCTTTCCAAAGGGCGAGTTGGGCCCCACAGCATCTTGCTTCCAGCTCTTTGGGAAGCTAAGAAACAACTCGCTCTGCACAGTGCTCTTACAGCCTACCGGGAACATCTCTTCCAAAGGCCTGTGAAACGCAGTTTCTTTGCAGGCCTGATCTGGCTGAAGTAGGACTTCTGCTCTGGGTGTGCTACTTTGCCCTAGAGCTGAAAGGCACAACGTGCAGGCTTCTTTCCAAAGGGCGAGT
Source organism: Equus caballus (assembly GCF_041296265.1). Classification (NCBI taxonomy): domain Eukaryota; kingdom Metazoa; phylum Chordata; class Mammalia; order Perissodactyla; family Equidae; genus Equus; species Equus caballus. The sequence continues at coordinate 407,305 of NC_091712.1, forward strand.
TGGGCCCCACAGCATCTTGCTTCCAGCTCTTTGGGAAGCTAAGAAACAACTCGCTCTGCACAGTGCTCTTACAGCCTAGTGGGAACATCTCTTCCAAAGGCCTGTGAAACGCAGTTTCTTTGCAGGCCTGATCTGGCTGAAGTAGGACTTCTGCTCTGGGTGTGCTACTTTGCCCTAGAGCTGAAAGGCACAACGTGCAGGCTTCTTTCCAAAGGGCGAGTTGGGCCCCACAGCATCTTGCTTCCAGCTCTTTGGGAAGCTAAGAAACAACTCGCTCTGCACAGTGCTCTTACAGCCTACCGGGAACATGTCTTCCAAAGGCCTGTGAAACGCAGTTTCTTTGCAGGCCTGATCTGGCTGAAGTAGGACTTCTGCTCTGGGTGTGCTACTTTGCCCTAGAGCTGAAAGGCACAACGTGCAGGCTTCTTTCCAAAGGGCGAGTTGGGCCCCACAGCATCTTGCTTCCAGCTCTTTGGGAAGCTAAGAAACAACTCGCTCTGCACAGTGCTCTTACAGCCTAGTGGGAACATCTCTTCCAAAGGCCTGTGAAACGCAGTTTCTTTGCAGGCCTGATCTGGCTGAAGTAGGACTTCTGCTCTGGGTGTGCTACTTTGCCCTAGAGCTGAAAGGCACAACGTGCAGGCTTCTTTCCAAAGGGCGAGTTGGGCCCCACAGCATCTTGCTTCCAGCTCTTTGGGAAGCTAAGAAACAACTCGCTCTGCACAGTGCTCTTACAGCCTACCGGGAACATGTCTTCCAAAGGCCTGTGAAACGCAGTTTCTTTGCAGGCCTGATCTGGCTGAAGTAGGACTTCTGCTCTGGGTGTGCTACTTTGCCCTAGAGCTGAAAGGCACAACGTGCAGGCTTCTTTCCAAAGGGCGAGTTGGGCCCCACAGCATCTTGCTTCCAGCTCTTTGGGAAGCTAAGAAACAACTCGCTCTGCACAGTGCTCTTACAGCCTACCGGGAACATGTCTTCCAAAGGACTGTGAAACGCAGTTTCTTTGCAGGCCTGATCTGGCTGAAGTAGGACTTCTGCTCTGGGTGTGCTACTTTGCCCTAGAGCTGAAAGGCACAACGTGCAGGCTTCTTTCCAAAGGGCGAGTTGGGCCCCACAGCATCTTGCTTCCAGCTCTTTGGGAAGCTAAGAAACAACTCGCTCTGCACAGTGCTCTTACAGCCTAGTGGGAACATCTCTTCCAAAGGCCTGTGAAACGCAGTTTCTTTGCAGGCCTGATCTGGCTGAAGTAGGACTTCTGCTCTGGGTGTGCTACTTTGCCCTAGAGCTGAAAGGCACAACGTGCAGGCTTCTTTCCAAAGGGCGAGTTGGGCCCCACAGCATCTTGCTTCCAGCTCTTTGGGAAGCTAAGAAACAACTCGCTCTGCACAGTGCTCTTACAGCCTAGTGGGAACATCTCTTCCAAAGGCCTGTGAAACGCAGTTTCTTTGCAGGCCTGATCTGGCTGAAGCAGGACTTCTGCTCTGGGTGTGCTACTTTGCCCTAGAGCTGAAAGGCACAACGTGCAGGCTTCTTTCCAAAGGGCGAGTTGGGCCCCACAGCATCTTGCTTCCAGCTCTTTGGGAAGCTAAGAAACAACTCGCTCTGCACAGTGCTCTTACAGCCTAGTGGGAACATCTCTTCCAAAGGCCTGTGAAACGCAGTTTCTTTGCAGGCCTGATCTGGCTGAAGTAGGACTTCTGCTCTGGGTGTGCTACTTTGCCCTAGAGCTGAAAGGCACAACGTGCAGGCTTCTTTCCAAAGGGCGAGTTGGGCCCCACAGCATCTTGCTTCCAGCTCTTTGGGAAGCTAAGAAACAACTCGCTCTGCACAGTGCTCTTACAGCCTACCGGGAACATCTCTTCCAAAGGCCTGTGAAACGCAGTTTCTTTGCAGGCCTGATCTGGCTGAAGTAGGACTTCTGCTCTGGGTGTGCTACTTTGCCCTAGAGCTGAAAGGCACAACGTGCAGGCTTCTTTCCAAAGGGCGAGTTGGGCCCCACAGCATCTTGCTTCCAGCTCTTTGGGAAGCTAAGAAACAACTCGCTCTGCACAGTGCTCTTACAGCCTACCGGGAACATGTCTTCCAAAGGCCTGTGAAACGCAGTTTCTTTGCAGGCCTGATCTGGCTGAAGTAGGACTTCTGCTCTGGGTGTGCTACTTTGCCCTAGAGCTGAAAGGCACAACGTGCAGGCTTCTTTCCAAAGGGCGAGTTGGGCCCCACAGCATCTTGCTTCCAGCTCTTTGGGAAGCTAAGAAACAACTCGCTCTGCACAGTGCTCTTACAGCCTAGTGGAAACATGTCTTCCAAAGGCCTGTGAAACGCAGTTTCTTTGCAGGCCTGATCTGGCTGAAGTAGGACTTCTGCTCTGGGTGTGCTACTTTGCCCTAGAGCTGAAAGGCACAACGTGCAGGCTTCTTTCCAAAGGGCGAGTTGGGCCCCACAGCATCTTGCTTCCAGCTCTTTGGGAAGCTAAGAAACAACTCGCTCTGCACAGTGCTCTTACAGCCTAGTGGGAACATCTCTTCCAAAGGCCTGTGAAAAGCAGTTTCTTTGCAGGCCTGATCTGGCTGAAGTAGGACTTCTGCTCTGGGTGTGCTACTTTGCCCTAGAGCTGAAAGGCACAACGTGCAGGCTTCTTTCCAAAGGGCGAGTTGGGCCCCACAGCATCTTGCTTCCAGCTCTTTGGGAAGCTAAGAAACAACTCGCTCTGCACAGTGCTCTTACAGCCTAGTGGGAACATCTCTTCCAAAGGCCTGTGAAACGCAGTTTCTTTGCAGGCCTGATCTGGCTGAAGTAGGACTTCTGCTCTGGGTGTGCTACTTTGCCCTAGAGCTGAAAGGCACAACGTGCAGGCTTCTTTCCAAAGGGCGAGTTGGGCCCCACAGCATCTTGCTTCCAGCTCTTTGGGAAGCTAAGAAACAACTCGCTCTGCACAGTGCTCTTACAGCCTAGTGGGAACATCTCTTCCAAAGGCCTGTGAAACGCAGTTTCTTTGCAGGCCTGATCTGGCTGAAGTAGGACTTCTGCTCTGGGTGTGCTACTTTGCCCTAGAGCTGAAAGGCACAACGTGCAGGCTTCTTTCCAAAGGGCGAGTTGGGCCCCACAGCATCTTGCTTCCAGCTCTTTGGGAAGCTAAGAAACAACTCGCTCTGCACAGTGCTCTTACAGCCTAGTGGGAACATCTCTTCCAAAGGCCTGTGAAACGCAGTTTCTTTGCAGGCCTGATCTGGCTGAAGTAGGACTTCTGCTCTGGGTGTGCTACTTTGCCCTAGAGCTGAAAGGCACAACGTGCAGGCTTCTTTCCAAAGGGCGAGTTGGGCCCCACAGCATCTTGCTTCCAGCTCTTTGGGAAGCTAAGAAACAACTCGCTCTGCACAGTGCTCTTACAGCCTAGTGGGAACATCTCTTCCAAAGGCCTGTGAAACGCAGTTTCTTTGCAGGCCTGATCTGGCTGAAGTAGGACTTCTGCTCTGGGTGTGCTACTTTGCCCTAGAGCTGAAAGGCACAACGTGCAGGCTTCTTTCCAAAGGGCGAGTTGGGCCCCACAGCATCTTGCTTCCAGCTCTTTGGGAAGCTAAGAAACAACTCGCTCTGCACAGTGCTCTTACAGCCTACCGGGAACATGTCTTCCAAAGGCCTGTGAAACGCAGTTTCTTTGCAGGCCTGATCTGGCTGAAGTAGGACTTCTGCTCTGGGTGTGCTACTTTGCCCTAGAGCTGAAAGGCACAACGTGCAGGCTTCTTTCCAAAGGGCGAGTTGGGCCCCACAGCATCTTGCTTCCAGCTCTTTGGGAAGCTAAGAAACAACTCGCTCTGCACAGTGCTCTTACAGCCTACCGGGAACATCTCTTCCAAAGGCCTGTGAAACGCAGTTTCTTTGCAGGCCTGATCTGGCTGAAGTAGGACTTCTGCTCTGGGTGTGCTACTTTGCCCTAGAGCTGAAAGGCACAACGTGCAGGCTTCTTTCCAAAGGGCGAGTTGGGCCCCACAGCATCTTGCTTCCAGCTCTTTGGGAAGCTAAGAAACAACTCGCTCTGCACAGTGCTCTTACAGCCTAGTGGGAACATCTGTTCAAAAGACCTGTGAAACGCAGTTTCTTTGCAGGCCTGATCTGGCTGAAGTAGGACTTCTGCTCTGGGTGTGCTACTTTGCCCTAGAGCTGAAAGGCACAATGTGCAGGCTTCTTTCCAAAAGGCGAGTTGGGCCCCACAGCATCTTGCTTCCAGCTCTTTGGGAAGCTAAGAAACAACTCGCTCTGCACAGTGCTCTTACAGCCTAGTGGGAACATCTCTTCCAAAGGCCTGTGAAACGCAGTTTCTTTGCAGGCCTGATCTGGCTGAAGCAGGACTTCTGCTCTGGGTGTGCTACTTTGCCCTAGAGCTGAAAGGCACAACGTGCAGGCTTCTTTCCAAAGGGCGAGTTGGGCCCCACAGCATCTTGCTTCCAGCTCTTTGGGAAGCTAAGAAACAACTCGCTCTGCACAGTGCTCTTACAGCCTAGTGGGAACATCTCTTCCAAAGGCCTGTGAAACGCAGTTTCTTTGCAGGCCTGATCTGGCTGAAGTAGGACTTCTGCTCTGGGTGTGCTACTTTGCCCTAGAGCTGAAAGGCACAACGTGCAGGCTTCTTTCCAAAGGGCGAGTTGGGCCCCACAGCATCTTGCTTCCAGCTCTTTGGGAAGCTAAGAAACAACTCGCTCTGCACAGTGCTCTTACAGCCTAGTGGGAACATCTCTTCCAAAGGCCTGTGAAACGCAGTTTCTTTGCAGGCCTGATCTGGCTGAAGTAGGACTTCTGCTCTGGGTGTGCTACTTTGCCCTAGAGCTGAAAGGCACAACGTGCAGGCTTCTTTCCAAAGGGCGAGTTGGGCCCCACAGCATCTTGCTTCCAGCTCTTTGGGAAGCTAAGAAACAACTCGCTCTGCACAGTGCTCTTACAGCCTAGTGGGAACATCTCTTTCAAAGGCCTGTGAAACGCAGTTTCTTTGCAGGCCTGATCTGGCTGAAGTAGGACTTCTGCTCTGGGTGTGCTACTTTGCCCTAGAGCTGAAAGGCACAACGTGCAGGCTTCTTTCCAAAGGGCGAGTTGGGCCCCACAGCATCTTGCTTCCAGCTCTTTGGGAAGCTAAGAAACAACTCGCTCTGCACAGTGCTCCTACAGCCTACCGGGAACATGTCTTCCAAAGGCCTGTGAAACGCAGTTTCTTTGCAGGCCTGATCTGGCTGAAGTAGGACTTCTGCTCTGGGTGTGCTACTTTGCCCTAGAGCTGAAAGGCACAACGTGCAGGCTTCTTTCCAAAGGGCGAGTTGGGCCCCACAGCATCTTGCTTCCAGCTCTTTGGGAAGCTAAGAAACAACTCGCTCTGCACAGTGCTCTTACAGCCTACCGGGAACATCTCTTCCAAAGGCCTGTGAAACGCAGTTTCTTTGCAGGCCTGATCTGGCTGAAGTAGGACTTCTGCTCTGGGTGTGCTACTTTGCCCTAGAGCTGAAAGGCACAACGTGCAGGCTTCTTTCCAAAGGGCGAGTTGGGCCCCACAGCATCTTGCTTCCAGCTCTTTGGGAAGCTAAGAAACAACTCGCTCTGCACAGTGCTCTTACAGCCTAGTGGGAACATCTCTTCCAAAGGCCTGTGAAACGCAGTTTCTTTGCAGGCCTGATCTGGCTGAAGTAGGACTTCTGCTCTGGGTGTGCTACTTTGCCCTAGAGCTGAAAGGCACAACGTGCAGGCTTCTTTCCAAAGGGCGAGTTGGGCCCCACAGCATCTTGCTTCCAGCTCTTTGGGAAGCTAAGAAACAACTCGCTCTGCACAGTGCTCTTACAGCCTAGTGGGAACATCTCTTCCAAAGGCCTGTGAAACGCAGTTTCTTTGCAGGCCTGATCTGGCTGAAGCAGGACTTCTGCTCTGGGTGTGCTACTTTGCCCTAGAGCTGAAAGGCACAACGTGCAGGCTTCTTTCCAAAGGGCGAGTTGGGCCCCACAGCATCTTGCTTCCAGCTCTTTGGGAAGCTAAGAAACAACTCGCTCTGCACAGTGCTCTTACAGCCTAGTGGGAACATCTCTTCCAAAGGCCTGTGAAACGCAGTTTCTTTGCAGGCCTGATCTGGCTGAAGTAGGACTTCTGCTCTGGGTGTGCTACTTTGCCCTAGAGCTGAAAGGCACAACGTGCAGGCTTCTTTCCAAAGGGCGAGTTGGGCCCCACAGCATCTTGCTTCCAGCTCTTTGGGAAGCTAAGAAACAACTCGCTCTGCACAGTGCTCTTACAGCCTACCGGGAACATCTCTTCCAAAGGCCTGTGAAACGCAGTTTCTTTGCAGGCCTGATCTGGCTGAAGTAGGACTTCTGCTCTGGGTGTGCTACTTTGCCCTAGAGCTGAAAGGCACAACGTGCAGGCTTCTTTCCAAAGGGCGAGTTGGGCCCCACAGCATCTTGCTTCCAGCTCTTTGGGAAGCTAAGAAACAACTCGCTCTGCACAGTGCTCTTACAGCCTACCGGGAACATGTCTTCCAAAGGCCTGTGAAACGCAGTTTCTTTGCAGGCCTGATCTGGCTGAAGTAGGACTTCTGCTCTGGGTGTGCTACTTTGCCCTAGAGCTGAAAGGCACAACGTGCAGGCTTCTTTCCAAAGGGCGAGTTGGGCCCCACAGCATCTTGCTTCCAGCTCTTTGGGAAGCTAAGAAACAACTCGCTCTGCACAGTGCTCTTACAGCCTAGTGGAAACATGTCTTCCAAAGGCCTGTGAAACGCAGTTTCTTTGCAGGCCTGATCTGGCTGAAGTAGGACTTCTGCTCTGGGTGTGCTACTTTGCCCTAGAGCTGAAAGGCACAACGTGCAGGCTTCTTTCCAAAGGGCGAGTTGGGCCCCACAGCATCTTGCTTCCAGCTCTTTGGGAAGCTAAGAAACAACTCGCTCTGCACAGTGCTCTTACAGCCTAGTGGGAACATCTCTTCCAAAGGCCTGTGAAAAGCAGTTTCTTTGCAGGCCTGATCTGGCTGAAGTAGGACTTCTGCTCTGGGTGTGCTACTTTGCCCTAGAGCTGAAAGGCACAACGTGCAGGCTTCTTTCCAAAGGGCGAGTTGGGCCCCACAGCATCTTGCTTCCAGCTCTTTGGGAAGCTAAGAAACAACTCGCTCTGCACAGTGCTCTTACAGCCTAGTGGGAACATCTCTTCCAAAGGCCTGTGAAACGCAGTTTCTTTGCAGGCCTGATCTGGCTGAAGTAGGACTTCTGCTCTGGGTGTGCTACTTTGCCCTAGAGCTGAAAGGCACAACGTGCAGGCTTCTTTCCAAAGGGCGAGTTGGGCCCCACAGCATCTTGCTTCCAGCTCTTTGGGAAGCTAAGAAACAACTCGCTCTGCACAGTGCTCTTACAGCCTACCGGGAACATCTCTTCCAAAGGCCTGTGAAACGCAGTTTCTTTGCAGGCCTGATCTGGCTGAAGTAGGACTTCTGCTCTGGGTGTGCTACTTTGCCCTAGAGCTGAAAGGCACAACGTGCAGGCTTCTTTCCAAAGGGCGAGTTGGGCCCCACAGCATCTTGCTTCCAGCTCTTTGGGAAGCTAAGAAACAACTCGCTCTGCACAGTGCTCTTACAGCCTAGTGGGAACATCTCTTCCAAAGGCCTGTGAAACGCAGTTTCTTTGCAGGCCTGATCTGGCTGAAGTAGGACTTCTGCTCTGGGTGTGCTACTTTGCCCTAGAGCTGAAAGGCACAACGTGCAGGCTTCTTTCCAAAGGGCGAGTTGGGCCCCACAGCATCTTGCTTCCAGCTCTTTGGGAAGCTAAGAAACAACTCGCTCTGCACAGTGCTCTTACAGCCTAGTGGGAACATCTCTTCCAAAGGCCTGTGAAACGCAGTTTCTTTGCAGGCCTGATCTGGCTGAAGTAGGACTTCTGCTCTGGGTGTGCTACTTTGCCCTAGAGCTGAAAGGCACAACGTGCAGGCTTCTTTCCAAAGGGCGAGTTGGGCCCCACAGCATCTTGCTTCCAGCTCTTTGGGAAGCTAAGAAACAACTCGCTCTGCACAGTGCTCTTACAGCCTACCGGGAACATGTCTTCCAAAGGCCTGTGAAACGCAGTTTCTTTGCAGGCCTGATCTGGCTGAAGTAGGACTTCTGCTCTGGGTGTGCTACTTTGCCCTAGAGCTGAAAGGCACAACGTGCAGGCTTCTTTCCAAAGGGCGAGTTGGGCCCCACAGCATCTTGCTTCCAGCTCTTTGGGAAGCTAAGAAACAACTCGCTCTGCACAGTGCTCTTACAGCCTACCGGGAACATCTCTTCCAAAGGCCTGTGAAACGCAGTTTCTTTGCAGGCCTGATCTGGCTGAAGTAGGACTTCTGCTCTGGGTGTGCTACTTTGCCCTAGAGCTGAAAGGCACAACGTGCAGGCTTCTTTCCAAAGGGCGAGTTGGGCCCCACAGCATCTTGCTTCCAGCTCTTTGGGAAGCTAAGAAACAACTCGCTCTGCACAGTGCTCTTACAGCCTAGTGGGAACATCTGTTCAAAAGACCTGTGAAACGCAGTTTCTTTGCAGGCCTGATCTGGCTGAAGTAGGACTTCTGCTCTGGGTGTGCTACTTTGCCCTAGAGCTGAAAGGCACAATGTGCAGGCTTCTTTCCAAAAGGCGAGTTGGGCCCCACAGCATCTTGCTTCCAGCTCTTTGGGAAGCTAAGAAACAACTCGCTCTGCACAGTGCTCTTACAGCCTAGTGGGAACATCTCTTCCAAAGGCCTGTGAAACGCAGTTTCTTTGCAGGCCTGATCTGGCTGAAGCAGGACTTCTGCTCTGGGTGTGCTACTTTGCCCTAGAGCTGAAAGGCACAACGTGCAGGCTTCTTTCCAAAGGGCGAGTTGGGCCCCACAGCATCTTGCTTCCAGCTCTTTGGGAAGCTAAGAAACAACTCGCTCTGCACAGTGCTCTTACAGCCTAGTGGGAACATCTCTTCCAAAGGCCTGTGAAACGCAGTTTCTTTGCAGGCCTGATCTGGCTGAAGTAGGACTTCTGCTCTGGGTGTGCTACTTTGCCCTAGAGCTGAAAGGCACAACGTGCAGGCTTCTTTCCAAAGGGCGAGTTGGGCCCCACAGCATCTTGCTTCCAGCTCTTTGGGAAGCTAAGAAACAACTCGCTCTGCACAGTGCTCTTACAGCCTAGTGGGAACATCTCTTCCAAAGGCCTGTGAAACGCAGTTTCTTTGCAGGCCTGATCTGGCTGAAGTAGGACTTCTGCTCTGGGTGTGCTACTTTGCCCTAGAGCTGAAAGGCACAACGTGCAGGCTTCTTTCCAAAGGGCGAGTTGGGCCCCACAGCATCTTGCTTCCAGCTCTTTGGGAAGCTAAGAAACAACTCGCTCTGCACAGTGCTCTTACAGCCTAGTGGGAACATCTCTTTCAAAGGCCTGTGAAACGCAGTTTCTTTGCAGGCCTGATCTGGCTGAAGTAGGACTTCTGCTCTGGGTGTGCTACTTTGCCCTAGAGCTGAAAGGCACAACGTGCAGGCTTCTTTCCAAAGGGCGAGTTGGGCCCCACAGCATCTTGCTTCCAGCTCTTTGGGAAGCTAAGAAACAACTCGCTCTGCACAGTGCTCCTACAGCCTACCGGGAACATGTCTTCCAAAGGCCTGTGAAACGCAGTTTCTTTGCAGGCCTGATCTGGCTGAAGTAGGACTTCTGCTCTGGGTGTGCTACTTTGCCCTAGAGCTGAAAGGCACAACGTGCAGGCTTCTTTCCAAAGGGCGAGTTGGGCCCCACAGCATCTTGCTTCCAGCTCTTTGGGAAGCTAAGAAACAACTCGCTCTGCACAGTGCTCTTACAGCCTACCGGGAACATCTCTTCCAAAGGCCTGTGAAACGCAGTTTCTTTGCAGGCCTGATCTGGCTGAAGTAGGACTTCTGCTCTGGGTGTGCTACTTTGCCCTAGAGCTGAAAGGCACAACGTGCAGGCTTCTTTACAAAGGGCGAGTTGGGCCCCACAGCATCTTGCTTCCAGCTCTTTGGGAAGCTAAGAAACAACTCGCTCTGCACAGTGCTCTTACAGCCTAGTGGGAACATCTGTTCAAAAGGCCTGTGAAACGCAGTTTCTTTGCAGGCCTGATCTGGCTGAAGTAGGACTTCTGCTCTGGGTGTGCTACTTTGCCCTAGAGCTGAAAGGCACAATGTGCAGGCTTCTTTCCAAAGGGCGAGTTGGGCCCCACAGCATCTTGCTTCCAGCTCTTTGGGAAGCTAAGAAACAACTCGCTCTGCACAGTGCTCTTACAGCCTAGTGGGAACATCTCTTCCAAAGGCCTGTGAAACGCAGTTTCTTTGCAGGCCTGATCTGGCTGAAGCAGGACTTCTGCTCTGGGTGTGCTACTTTGCCCTAGAGCTGAAAGGCACAACGTGCAGGCTTCTTTCCAAAGGGCGAGTTGGGCCCCACAGCATCTTGCTTCCAGCTCTTTGGGAAGCTAAGAAACAACTCGCTCTGCACAGTGCTCTTACAGCCTAGTGGGAACATCTCTTCCAAAGGCCTGTGAAACGCAGTTTCTTTGCAGGCCTGATCTGGCTGAAGTAGGACTTCTGCTCTGGGTGTGCTACTTTGCCCTAGAGCTGAAAGGCACAACGTGCAGGCTTCTTTCCAAAGGGCGAGTTGGGCCCCACAGCATCTTGCTTCCAGCTCTTTGGGAAGCTAAGAAACAACTCGCTCTGCACAGTGCTCTTACAGCCTAGTGGGAACATCTCTTCCAAAGGCCTGTGAAACGCAGTTTCTTTGCAGGCCTGATCTGGCTGAAGTAGGACTTCTGCTCTGGGTGTGCTACTTTGCCCTAGAGCTGAAAGGCACAACGTGCAGGCTTCTTTCCAAAGGGCGAGTTGGGCCCCACAGCATCTTGCTTCCAGCTCTTTGGGAAGCTAAGAAACAACTCGCTCTGCACAGTGCTCTTACAGCCTACCGGGAACATGTCTTCCAAAGGCCTGTGAAACGCAGTTTCTTTGCAGGCCTGATCTGGCTGAAGTAGGACTTCTGCTCTGGGTGTGCTACTTTGCCCTAGAGCTGAAAGGCACAACGTGCAGGCTTCTTTCCAAAGGGCGAGTTGGGCCCCACAGCATCTTGCTTCCAGCTCTTTGGGAAGCTAAGAAACAACTCGCTCTGCACAGTGCTCTTACAGCCTACCGGGAACATCTCTTCCAAAGGCCTGTGAAACGCAGTTTCTTTGCAGGCCTGATCTGGCTGAAGTAGGACTTCTGCTCTGGGTGTGCTACTTTGCCCTAGAGCTGAAAGGCACAACGTGCAGGCTTCTTTCCAAAGGGCGAGTTGGGCCCCACAGCATCTTGCTTCCAGCTCTTTGGGAAGCTAAGAAACAACTCGCTCTGCACAGTGCTCTTACAGCCTACCGGGAACATCTCTTCCAAAGGCCTGTGAAACGCAGTTTCTTTGCAGGCCTGATCTGGCTGAAGTAGGACTTCTGCTCTGGGTGTGCTACTTTGCCCTAGAGCTGAAAGGCACAACGTGCAGGCTTCTTTCCAAAGGGCGAGTTGGGCCCCACAGCATCTTGCTTCCAGCTCTTTGGGAAGCTAAGAAACAACTCGCTCTGCACAGTGCTCTTACAGCCTAGTGGGAACATCTCTTCCAAAGGCCTGTGAAACGCAGTTTCTTTGCAGGCCTGATCTGGCTGAAGTAGGACTTCTGCTCTGGGTGTGCTGCTTTGCCCTAGAGCTGAAAGGCACAACGTGCAGGCTTCTTTCCAAAGGGCGAGTTGGGCCCCACAGCATCTTGCTTCCAGCTCTTTGGGAAGCTAAGAAACAACTCGCTCTGCACAGTGCTCTTACAGCCTAGTGGGAACATCTCTTCCAAAGGCCTGTGAAACGCAGTTTCTTTGCAGGCCTGATCTGGCTGAAGTAGGACTTCTGCTCTGGGTGTGCTGCTTTGCCCTAGAGCTGAAAGGCACAACGTGCAGGCTTCTTTCCAAAGGGCGAGTTGGGCCCCACAGCATCTTGCTTCCAGCTCTTTGGGAAGCTAAGAAACAACTCGCTCTGCACAGTGCTCTTACAGCCTAGTGGGAACATCTCTTCCAAAGGCCTGTGAAACGCAGTTTCTTTGCAGGCCTGATCTGGCTGAAGTAGGACTTCTGCTCTGGGTGTGCTGCTTTGCCCTAGAGCTGAAAGGCACAACGTGCAGGCTTCTTTCCAAAGGGCGAGTTGGGCCCCACAGCATCTTGCTTCCAGCTCTTTGGGAAGCTAAGAAACAACTCGCTCTGCACAGTGCTCTTACAGCCTAGTGGGAACATCTCTTCCAAAGGCCTGTGAAACGCAGTTTCTTTGCAGGCCTGATCTGGCTGAAGTAGGACTTCTGCTCTGGGTGTGCTACTTTGCCCTAGAGCTGAAAGGCACAACGTGCAGGCTTCTTTCCAAAGGGCGAGTTGGGCCCCACAGCATCTTGCTTCCAGCTCTTTGGGAAGCTAAGAAACAACTCGCTCTGCACAGTGCTCTTACAGCCTAGTGGGAACATCTCTTCCAAAGGCCTGTGAAACGCAGTTTCTTTGCAGGCCTGATCTGGCTGAAGTAGGACTTCTGCTCTGGGTGTGCTACTTTGCCCTAGAGCTGAAAGGCACAACGTGCAGGCTTCTTTCCAAAGGGCGAGTTGGGCCCCACAGCATCTTGCTTCCAGCTCTTTGGGAAGCTAAGAAACAACTCGCTCTGCACAGTGCTCTTACAGCCTAGTGGGAACATCTCTTCCAAAGGCCTGTGAAACGCAGTTTCTTTGCAGGCCTGATCTGGCTGAAGTAGGACTTCTGCTCTGGGTGTGCTACTTTGCCCTAGAGCTGAAAGGCACAACGTGCAGGCTTCTTTCCAAAGGGCGAGTTGGGCCCCACAGCATCTTGCTTCCAGCTCTTTGGGAAGCTAAGAAACAACTCGCTCTGCACAGTGCTCTTACAGCCTACCGGGAACATGTCTTCCAAAGGCCTGTGAAACGCAGTTTCTTTGCAGGCCTGATCTGGCTGAAGTAGGACTTCTGCTCTGGGTGTGCTACTTTGCCCTAGAGCTGAAAGGCACAACGTGCAGGCTTCTTTCCAAAGGGCGAGTTGGGCCCCACAGCATCTTGCTTCCAGCTCTTTGGGAAGCTAAGAAACAACTCGCTCTGCACAGTGCTCTTACAGCCTAGTGGGAACATCTCTTCCAAAGGCCTGTGAAACGCAGTTTCTTTGCAGGCCTGATCTGGCTGAAGTAGGACTTCTGCTCTGGGTGTGCTACTTTGCCCTAGAGCTGAAAGGCACAACGTGCAGGCTTCTTTCCAAAGGGCGAGTTGGGCCCCACAGCATCTTGCTTCCAGCTCTTTGGGAAGCTAAGAAACAACTCGCTCTGCACAGTGCTCTTACAGCCTACCGGGAACATGTCTTCCAAAGGCCTGTGAAACGCAGTTTCTTTGCAGGCCTGATCTGGCTGAAGTAGGACTTCTGCTCTGGGTGTGCTACTTTGCCCTAGAGCTGAAAGGCACAACGTGCAGGCTTCTTTCCAAAGGGCGAGTTGGGCCCCACAGCATCTTGCTTCCAGCTCTTTGGGAAGCTAAGAAACAACTCGCTCTGCACAGTGCTCTTACAGCCTACCGGGAACATGTCTTCCAAAGGCCTGTGAAACGCAGTTTCTTTGCAGGCCTGATCTGGCTGAAGTAGGACTTCTGCTCTGGGTGTGCTACTTTGCCCTAGAGCTGAAAGGCACAACGTGCAGGCTTCTTTCCAAAGGGCGAGTTGGGCCCCACAGCATCTTGCTTCCAGCTCTTTGGGAAGCTAAGAAACAACTCGCTCTGCACAGTGCTCTTACAGCCTACCGGGAACATGTCTTCCAAAGGCCTGTGAAACGCAGTTTCTTTGCAGGCCTGATCTGGCTGAAGTAGGACTTCTGCTCTGGGTGTGCTACTTTGCCCTAGAGCTGAAAGGCACAACGTGCAGGCTTCTTTCCAAAGGGCGAGTTGGGCCCCACAGCATCTTGCTTCCAGCTCTTTGGGAAGCTAAGAAACAACTCGCTCTGCACAGTGCTCTTACAGCCTACCGGGAACATCTCTTCCAAAGGCCTGTGAAACGCAGTTTCTTTGCAGGCCTGATCTGGCTGAAGTAGGACTTCTGCTCTGGGTGTGCTACTTTGCCCTAGAGCTGAAAGGCACAACGTGCAGGCTTCTTTCCAAAGGGCGAGTTGGGCCCCACAGCATCTTGCTTCCAGCTCTTTGGGAAGCTAAGAAACAACTCGCTCTGCACAGTGCTCTTACAGCCTACCGGGAACATGTCTTCCAAAGGCCTGTGAAACGCAGTTTCTTTGCAGGCCTGATCTGGCTGAAGTAGGACTTCTGCTCTGGGTGTGCTACTTTGCCCTAGAGCTGAAAGGCACAACGTGCAGGCTTCTTTCCAAAGGGCGAGTTGGGCCCCACAGCATCTTGCTTCCAGCTCTTTGGGAAGCTAAGAAACAACTCGCTCTGCACAGTGCTCTTACAGCCTAGTGGGAACATCTCTTCCAAAGGCCTGTGAAACGCAGTTTCTTTGCAGGCCTGATCTGGCTGAAGTAGGACTTCTGCTCTGGGTGTGCTACTTTGCCCTAGAGCTGAAAGGCACAACGTGCAGGCTTCTTTCCAAAGGGCGAGTTGGGCCCCACAGCATCTTGCTTCCAGCTCTTTGGGAAGCTAAGAAACAACTCGCTCTGCACAGTGCTCTTACAGCCTAGTGGGAACATGTCTTCCAAAGGCCTGTGAAACGCAGTTTCTTTGCAGGCCTGATCTGGCTGAAGTAGGACTTCTGCTCTGGGTGTGCTACTTTGCCCTAGAGCTGAAAGGCACAACGTGCAGGCTTCTTTCCAAAGGGCGAGTTGGGCCCCACAGCATCTTGCTTCCAGCTCTTTGGGAAGCTAAGAAACAACTCGCTCTGCACAGTGCTCTTACAGCCTACCGGGAACATCTCTTCCAAAGGCCTGTGAAACGCAGTTTCTTTGCAGGCCTGATCTGGCTGAAGTAGGACTTCTGCTCTGGGTGTGCTACTTTGCCCTAGAGCTGAAAGGCACAACGTGCAGGCTTCTTTCCAAAGGGCGAGTTGGGCCCCACAGCATCTTGCTTCCAGCTCTTTGGGAAGCTAAGAAACAACTCGCTCTGCACAGTGCTCTTGCAGCCTAGTGGGAACATCTCTTTCAAAGGCCTGTGAAACGCAGTTTCTTTGCAGGCCTGATCTGGCTGAAGTAGGACTTCTGCTCTGGGTGTGCTACTTTGCCCTAGAGCTGAAAGGCACAACGTGCAGGCTTCTTTCCAAAGGGCGAGTTGGGCCCCACAGCATCTTGCTTCCAGCTCTTTGGGAAGCTAAGAAACAACTCGCTCTGCACAGTGCTCTTACAGCCTACCGGGAACATGTCTTCCAAAGGCCTGTGAAACGCAGTTTCTTTGCAGGCCTGATCTGGCTGAAGTAGGACTTCTGCTCTGGGTGTGCTACTTTGCCCTAGAGCTGAAAGGCACAACGTGCAGGCTTCTTTCCAAAGGGCGAGTTGGGCCCCACAGCATCTTGCTTCCAGCTCTTTGGGAAGCTAAGAAACAACTCGCTCTGCACAGTGCTCTTACAGCCTACCGGGAACATGTCTTCCAAAGGCCTGTGAAACGCAGTTTCTTTGCAGGCCTGATCTGGCTGAAGTAGGACTTCTGCTCTGGGTGTGCTACTTTGCCCTAGAGCTGAAAGGCACAACGTGCAGGCTTCTTTCCAAAGGGCGAGTTGGGCCCCACAGCATCTTGCTTCCAGCTCTTTGGGAAGCTAAGAAACAACTCGCTCTGCACAGTGCTCTTACAGCCTACCGGGAACATGTCTTCCAAAGGCCTGTGAAACGCAGTTTCTTTGCAGGCCTGATCTGGCTGAAGTAGGACTTCTGCTCTGGGTGTGCTACTTTGCCCTAGAGCTGAAAGGCACAACGTGCAGGCTTCTTTCCAAAGGGCGAGTTGGGCCCCACAGCATCTTGCTTCCAGCTCTTTGGGAAGCTAAGAAACAACTCGCTCTGCACAGTGCTCTTACAGCCTACCGGGAACATGTCTTCCAAAGGCCTGTGAAACGCAGTTTCTTTGCAGGCCTGATCTGGCTGAAGTAGGACTTCTGCTCTGGGTGTGCTACTTTGCCCTAGAGCTGAAAGGCACAACGTGCAGGCTTCTTTCCAAAGGGCGAGTTGGGCCCCACAGCATCTTGCTTCCAGCTCTTTGGGAAGCTAAGAAACAACTCGCTCTGCACAGTGCTCTTACAGCCTACCGGGAACATCTCTTCCAAAGGCCTGTGAAACGCAGTTTCTTTGCAGGCCTGATCTGGCTGAAGTAGGACTTCTGCTCTGGGTGTGCTACTTTGCCCTAGAGCTGAAAGGCACAACGTGCAGGCTTCTTTCCAAAGGGCGAGTTGGGCCCCACAGCATCTTGCTTCCAGCTCTTTGGGAAGCTAAGAAACAACTCGCTCTGCACAGTGCTCTTACAGCCTACCGGGAACATGTCTTCCAAAGGCCTGTGAAACGCAGTTTCTTTGCAGGCCTGATCTGGCTGAAGTAGGACTTCTGCTCTGGGTGTGCTACTTTGCCCTAGAGCTGAAAGGCACAACGTGCAGGCTTCTTTCCAAAGGGCGAGTTGGGCCCCACAGCATCTTGCTTCCAGCTCTTTGGGAAGCTAAGAAACAACTCGCTCTGCACAGTGCTCTTACAGCCTAGTGGGAACATCTCTTCCAAAGGCCTGTGAAACGCAGTTTCTTTGCAGGCCTGATCTGGCTGAAGTAGGACTTCTGCTCTGGGTGTGCTACTTTGCCCTAGAGCTGAAAGGCACAACGTGCAGGCTTCTTTCCAAAGGGCGAGTTGGGCCCCACAGCATCTTGCTTCCAGCTCTTTGGGAAGCTAAGAAACAACTCGCTCTGCACAGTGCTCTTACAGCCTAGTGGGAACATGTCTTCCAAAGGCCTGTGAAACGCAGTTTCTTTGCAGGCCTGATCTGGCTGAAGTAGGACTTCTGCTCTGGGTGTGCTACTTTGCCCTAGAGCTGAAAGGCACAACGTGCAGGCTTCTTTCCAAAGGGCGAGTTGGGCCCCACAGCATCTTGCTTCCAGCTCTTTGGGAAGCTAAGAAACAACTCGCTCTGCACAGTGCTCTTACAGCCTACCGGGAACATCTCTTCCAAAGGCCTGTGAAACGCAGTTTCTTTGCAGGCCTGATCTGGCTGAAGTAGGACTTCTGCTCTGGGTGTGCTACTTTGCCCTAGAGCTGAAAGGCACAACGTGCAGGCTTCTTTCCAAAGGGCGAGTTGGGCCCCACAGCATCTTGCTTCCAGCTCTTTGGGAAGCTAAGAAACAACTCGCTCTGCACAGTGCTCTTGCAGCCTAGTGGGAACATCTCTTTCAAAGGCCTGTGAAACGCAGTTTCTTTGCAGGCCTGATCTGGCTGAAGTAGGACTTCTGCTCTGGGTGTGCTACTTTGCCCTAGAGCTGAAAGGCACAACGTGCAGGCTTCTTTCCAAAGGGCGAGTTGGGCCCCACAGCATCTTGCTTCCAGCTCTTTGGGAAGCTAAGAAACAACTCGCTCTGCACAGTGCTCTTACAGCCTACCGGGAACATCTCTTCCAAAGGCCTGTGAAACGCAGTTTCTTTGCAGGCCTGATCTGGCTGAAGTAGGACTTCTGCTCTGGGTGTGCTACTTTGCCCTAGAGCTGAAAGGCACAACGTGCAGGCTTCTTTCCAAAGGGCGAGTTGGGCCCCACAGCATCTTGCTTCCAGCTCTTTGGGAAGCTAAGAAACAACTCGCTCTGCACAGTGCTCTTACAGCCTAGTGGGAACATCTCTTCCAAAGGCCTGTGAAACGCAGTTTCTTTGCAGGCCTGATCTGGCTGAAGTAGGACTTCTGCTCTGGGTGTGCTACTTTGCCCTAGAGCTGAAAGGCACAACGTGCA
Source organism: Equus caballus (assembly GCF_041296265.1). Classification (NCBI taxonomy): domain Eukaryota; kingdom Metazoa; phylum Chordata; class Mammalia; order Perissodactyla; family Equidae; genus Equus; species Equus caballus. The sequence continues at coordinate 425,184 of NC_091712.1, forward strand.
GGCTTCTTTCCAAAGGGCGAGTTGGGCCCCACAGCATCTTGCTTCCAGCTCTTTGGGAAGCTAAGAAACAACTCGCTCTGCACAGTGCTCTTACTGCCTAGTGGGAACATGTCTTCCAAAGGCCTGTGAAACGCAGTTTCTTTGCAGGCCTGATCTGGCTGAAGCAGGACTTCTGCTCTGGGTGTGCTACTTTGCCCTAGAGCTGAAAGGCACAACATGCAGGCTTCTTTCCAAAGGGCGAGTTGGGCCCCACAGCATCTTGCTTCCAGCTCTTTGGGAAGCTAAGAAACAACTCGCTCTGCACAGTGCTCTTACAGCCTAGTGGGGACATCTCTTCCAAAGGCCTGTGAAACGCAGTTTCTTTGCAGGCCTGATCTGGCTGAAGTAGGACTTCTGCTCTGGGTGTGCTACTTTGCCCTAGAGCTGAAAGGCACAACGTGCAGGCTTCTTTCCAAAGGGCGAGTTGGGCCCCACAGCATCTTGCTTCCAGCTCTTTGGGAAGCTAAGAAACAACTCGCTCTGCACAGTGCTCTTACAGCCTAGTGGGGACATCTCTTCCAAAGGCCTGTGAAACGCAGTTTCTTTGCAGGCCTGATCTGGCTGAAGCAGGACTTCTGCTCTGGGTGTGCTACTTTGCCCTAGAGCTGAAAGGCACAACGTGCAGGCTTCTTTCCAAAGGGCGAGTTGGGCCCCACAGCATCTTGCTTCCAGCTCTTTGGGAAGCTAAGAAACAACTCGCTCTGCACAGTGCTCTTACAGCCTAGTGGGAACATCTCTTCCAAAGGCCTGTGAAACGCAGTTTCTTTGCAGGCCTGATCTGGCTGAAGTAGGACTTCTGCTCTGGGTGTGCTACTTTGCCCTAGAGCTGAAAGGCACAACGTGCAGGCTTCTTTCCAAAGGGCGAGTTGGGCCCCACAGCATCTTGCTTCCAGCTCTTTGGGAAGCTAAGAAACAACTCGCTCTGCACAGTGCTCTTACAGCCTAGTGGGAACATCTCTTCCAAAGGCCTGTGAAACGCAGTTTCTTTGCAGGCCTGATCTGGCTGAAGTAGGACTTCTGCTCTGGGTGTGCTACTTTGCCCTAGAGCTGAAAGGCACAACGTGCAGGCTTCTTTCCAAAGGGCGAGTTGGGCCCCACAGCATCTTGCTTCCAGCTCTTTGGGAAGCTAAGAAACAACTCGCTCTGCACAGTGCTCTTACAGCCTACCGGGAACATGTCTTCCAAAGGCCTGTGAAACGCAGTTTCTTTGCAGGCCTGATCTGGCTGAAGTAGGACTTCTGCTCTGGGTGTGCTACTTTGCCCTAGAGCTGAAAGGCACAACGTGCAGGCTTCTTTCCAAAGGGCGAGTTGGGCCCCACAGCATCTTGCTTCCAGCTCTTTGGGAAGCTAAGAAACAACTCGCTCTGCACAGTGCTCTTACAGCCTACCGGGAACATGTCTTCCAAAGGCCTGTGAAACGCAGTTTCTTTGCAGGCCTGATCTGGCTGAAGTAGGACTTCTGCTCTGGGTGTGCTACTTTGCCCTAGAGCTGAAAGGCACAACGTGCAGGCTTCTTTCCAAAGGGCGAGTTGGGCCCCACAGCATCTTGCTTCCAGCTCTTTGGGAAGCTAAGAAACAACTCGCTCTGCACAGTGCTCTTACAGCCTACCGGGAACATGTCTTCCAAAGGCCTGTGAAACGCAGTTTCTTTGCAGGCCTGATCTGGCTGAAGTAGGACTTCTGCTCTGGGTGTGCTACTTTGCCCTAGAGCTGAAAGGCACAACGTGCAGGCTTCTTTCCAAAGGGCGAGTTGGGCCCCACAGCATCTTGCTTCCAGCTCTTTGGGAAGCTAAGAAACAACTCGCTCTGCACAGTGCTCTTACAGCCTACCGGGAACATGTCTTCCAAAGGCCTGTGAAACGCAGTTTCTTTGCAGGCCTGATCTGGCTGAAGTAGGACTTCTGCTCTGGGTGTGCTACTTTGCCCTAGAGCTGAAAGGCACAACGTGCAGGCTTCTTTCCAAAGGGCGAGTTGGGCCCCACAGCATCTTGCTTCCAGCTCTTTGGGAAGCTAAGAAACAACTCGCTCTGCACAGTGCTCTTACAGCCTACCGGGAACATGTCTTCCAAAGGCCTGTGAAACGCAGTTTCTTTGCAGGCCTGATCTGGCTGAAGTAGGACTTCTGCTCTGGGTGTGCTACTTTGCCCTAGAGCTGAAAGGCACAACGTGCAGGCTTCTTTCCAAAGGGCGAGTTGGGCCCCACAGCATCTTGCTTCCAGCTCTTTGGGAAGCTAAGAAACAACTCGCTCTGCACAGTGCTCTTACAGCCTAGTGGGAACATCTCTTCCAAAGGCCTGTGAAACGCAGTTTCTTTGCAGGCCTGATCTGGCTGAAGTAGGACTTCTGCTCTGGGTGTGCTACTTTGCCCTAGAGCTGAAAGGCACAACGTGCAGGCTTCTTTCCAAAGGGCGAGTTGGGCCCCACAGCATCTTGCTTCCAGCTCTTTGGGAAGCTAAGAAACAACTCGCTCTGCACAGTGCTCTTACAGCCTACGGGGAACATGTCTTCCAAAGGCCTGTGAAACGCAGTTTCTTTGCAGGCCTGATCTGGCTGAAGTAGGACTTCTGCTCTGGGTGTGCTACTTTGCCCTAGAGCTGAAAGGCACAACGTGCAGGCTTCTTTCCAAAGGGCGAGTTGGGCCCCACAGCATCTTGCTTCCAGCTCTTTGGGAAGCTAAGAAACAACTCGCTCTGCACAGTGCTCTTACAGCCTAGTGGGAACATCTCTTCCAAAGGCCTGTGAAACGCAGTTTCTTTGCAGGCCTGATCTGGCTGAAGTAGGACTTCTGCTCTGGGTGTGCTACTTTGCCCTAGAGCTGAAAGGCACAACGTGCAGGCTTCTTTCCAAAGGGCGAGTTGGGCCCCACAGCATCTTGCTTCCAGCTCTTTGGGAAGCTAAGAAACAACTCGCTCTGCACAGTGCTCTTACAGCCTAGTGGGGACATCTCTTCCAAAGGCCTGTGAAACGCAGTTTCTTTGCAGGCCTGATCTGGCTGAAGCAGGACTTCTGCTCTGGGTGTGCTACTTTGCCCTAGAGCTGAAAGGCACAACGTGCAGGCTTCTTTCCAAAGGGCGAGTTGGGCCCCACAGCATCTTGCTTCCAGCTCTTTGGGAAGCTAAGAAACAACTCGCTCTGCACAGTGCTCTTACAGCCTAGTGGGAACATCTCTTCCAAAGGCCTGTGAAACGCAGTTTCTTTGCAGGCCTGATCTGGCTGAAGTAGGACTTCTGCTCTGGGTGTGCTACTTTGCCCTAGAGCTGAAAGGCACAACGTGCAGGCTTCTTTCCAAAGGGCGAGTTGGGCCCCACAGCATCTTGCTTCCAGCTCTTTGGGAAGCTAAGAAACAACTCGCTCTGCACAGTGCTCTTACAGCCTACCGGGAACATGTCTTCCAAAGGCCTGTGAAACGCAGTTTCTTTGCAGGCCTGATCTGGCTGAAGTAGGACTTCTGCTCTGGGTGTGCTACTTTGCCCTAGAGCTGAAAGGCACAACGTGCAGGCTTCTTTCCAAAGGGCGAGTTGGGCCCCACAGCATCTTGCTTCCAGCTCTTTGCGAAGCTAAGAAACAACTCGCTCTGCACAGTGCTCTTACAGCCTAGTGGGAACATCTCTTCCAAAGGCCTGTGAAACGCAGTTTCTTTGCAGGCCTGATCTGGCTGAAGTAGGACTTCTGCTCTGGGTGTGCTACTTTGCCCTAGAGCTGAAAGGCACAACGTGCAGGCTTCTTTCCAAAGGGCGAGTTGGGCCCCACAGCATCTTGCTTCCAGCTCTTTGGGAAGCTAAGAAACAACTCGCTCTGCACAGTGCTCTTACAGCCTACCGGGAACATGTCTTCCAAAGGCCTGTGAAACGCAGTTTCTTTGCAGGCCTGATCTGGCTGAAGTAGGACTTCTGCTCTGGGTGTGCTACTTTGCCCTAGAGCTGAAAGGCACAACGTGCAGGCTTCTTTCCAAAGGGCGAGTTGGGCCCCACAGCATCTTGCTTCCAGCTCTTTGGGAAGCTAAGAAACAACTCGCTCTGCACAGTGCTCTTACAGCCTACCGGGAACATCTCTTCCAAAGGCCTGTGAAACGCAGTTTCTTTGCAGGCCTGATCTGGCTGAAGTAGGACTTCTGCTCTGGGTGTGCTACTTTGCCCTAGAGCTGAAAGGCACAACGTGCAGGCTTCTTTCCAAAGGGCGAGTTGGGCCCCACAGCATCTTGCTTCCAGCTCTTTGGGAAGCTAAGAAACAACTCGCTCTGCACAGTGCTCTTACAGCCTACCGGGAACATCTCTTCCAAAGGCCTGTGAAACGCAGTTTCTTTGCAGGCCTGATCTGGCTGAAGTAGGACTTCTGCTCTGGGTGTGCTACTTTGCCCTAGAGCTGAAAGGCACAACGTGCAGGCTTCTTTCCAAAGGGCGAGTTGGGCCCCACAGCATCTTGCTTCCAGCTCTTTGCGAAGCTAAGAAACAACTCGCTCTGCACAGTGCTCTTACAGCCTAGTGGGAACATCTCTTCCAAAGGCCTGTGAAACGCAGTTTCTTTGCAGGCCTGATCTGGCTGAAGTAGGACTTCTGCTCTGGATGTGCTACTTTGCCCTAGAGCTGAAAGGCACAACGTGCAGGCTTCTTTCCAAAGGGCGAGTTGGGCCCCACAGCATCTTGCTTCCAGCTCTTTGGGAAGCTAAGAAACAACTCGCTCTGCACAGTGCTCTTACAGCCTAGTGGGGACATCTCTTCCAAAGGCCTGTGAAACGCAGTTTCTTTGCAGGCCTGATCTGGCTGAAGCAGGACTTCTGCTCTGGGTGTGCTACTTTGCCCTAGAGCTGAAAGGCACAACGTGCAGGCTTCTTTCCAAAGGGCGAGTTGGGCCCCACAGCATCTTGCTTCCAGCTCTTTGGGAAGCTAAGAAACAACTCGCTCTGCACAGTGCTCTTACAGCCTACCGGGAACATGTCTTCCAAAGGCCTGTGAAACGCAGTTTCTTTGCAGGCCTGATCTGGCTGAAGTAGTACTTCTGCTCTGGGTGTGCTACTTTGCCCTAGAGCTGAAAGGCACAACGTGCAGGCTTCTTTCCAAAGGGCGAGTTGGGCCCCACAGCATCTTGCTTCCAGCTCTTTGGGAAGCTAAGAAACAACTCGCTCTGCACAGTGCTCTTACAGCCTAGTGGGAACATCTCTTCCAAAGGCCTGTGAAACGCAGTTTCTTTGCAGGCCTGATCTGGCTGAAGTAGGACTTCTGCTCTGGGTGTGCTACTTTGCCCTAGAGCTGAAAGGCACAACGTGCAGGCTTCTTTCCAAAGGGCGAGTTGGGCCCCACAGCATCTTGCTTCCAGCTCTTTGGGAAGCTAAGAAACAACTCGCTCTGCACAGTGCTCTTACAGCCTAGTGGGAACATCTCTTCCAAAGGCCTGTGAAACGCAGTTTCTTTGCAGGCCTGATCTGGCTGAAGTAGGACTTCTGCTCTGGGTGTGCTACTTTGCCCTAGAGCTGAAAGGCACAACGTGCAGGCTTCTTTCCAAAGGGCGAGTTGGGCCCCACAGCATCTTGCTTCCAGCTCTTTGGGAAGCTAAGAAACAACTCGCTCTGCACAGTGCTCTTACAGCCTAGTGGGAACATCTCTTCCAAAGGCCTGTGAAACGCAGTTTCTTTGCAGGCCTGATCTGGCTGAAGTAGGACTTCTGCTCTGGGTGTGCTACTTTGCCCTAGAGCTGAAAGGCACAACGTGCAGGCTTCTTTCCAAAGGGCGAGTTGGGCCCCACAGCATCTTGCTTCCAGCTCTTTGGGAAGCTAAGAAACAACTCGCTCTGCACAGTGCTCTTACAGCCTACCGGGAACATGTCTTCCAAAGGCCTGTGAAACGCAGTTTCTTTGCAGGCCTGATCTGGCTGAAGTAGGACTTCTGCTCTGGGTGTGCTACTTTGCCCTAGAGCTGAAAGGCACAACGTGCAGGCTTCTTTCCAAAGGGCGAGTTGGGCCCCACAGCATCTTGCTTCCAGCTCTTTGGGAAGCTAAGAAACAACTCGCTCTGCACAGTGCTCTTACAGCCTAGTGGGAACATCTCTTCCAAAGGCCTGTGAAACGCGGTTTCTTTGCAGGCCTGATCTGGCTGAAGTAGGACTTCTGCTCTGGGTGTGCTACTTTGCCCTAGAGCTGAAAGGCACAACGTGCAGGCTTCTTTCCAAAGGGCGAGTTGGGCCCCACAGCATCTTGCTTCCAGCTCTTTGGGAAGCTAAGAAACAACTCGCTCTGCACAGTGCTCTTACAGCCTACCGGGAACATGTCTTCCAAAGGCCTGTGAAACGCAGTTTCTTTGCAGGCCTGATCTGGCTGAAGTAGGACTTCTGCTCTGGGTGTGCTACTTTGCCCTAGAGCTGAAAGGCACAACGTGCAGGCTTCTTTCCAAAGGGCGAGTTGGGCCCCACAGCATCTTGCTTCCAGCTCTTTGGGAAGCTAAGAAACAACTCGCTCTGCACAGTGCTCTTACAGCCTAGTGGGAACATCTCTTCCAAAGGCCTGTGAAACGCAGTTTCTTTGCAGGCCTGATCTGGCTGAAGTAGGACTTCTGCTCTGGGTGTGCTACTTTGCCCTAGAGCTGAAAGGCACAACGTGCAGGCTTCTTTCCAAAGGGCGAGTTGGGCCCCACAGCATCTTGCTTCCAGCTCTTTGGGAAGCTAAGAAACAACTCGCTCTGCACAGTGCTCTTACAGCCTAGTGGGAACATGTCTTCCAAAGGCCTGTGAAACGCAGTTTCTTTGCAGGCCTGATCTGGCTGAAGTAGTACTTCTGCTCTGGGTGTGCTACTTTGCCCTAGAGCTGAAAGGCACAACGTGCAGGCTTCTTTCCAAAGGGCGAGTTGGGCCCCACAGCATCTTGCTTCCAGCTCTTTGGGAAGCTAAGAAACAACTCGCTCTGCACAGTGCTCTTACAGCCTAGTGGGGACATCTCTTCCAAAGGCCTGTGAAACGCAGTTTCTTTGCAGGCCTGATCTGGCTGAAGCAGGACTTCTGCTCTGGGTGTGCTACTTTGCCCTAGAGCTGAAAGGCACAACGTGCAGGCTTCTTTCCAAAGGGCGAGTTGGGCCCCACAGCATCTTGCTTCCAGCTCTTTGGGAAGCTAAGAAACAACTCGCTCTGCACAGTGCTCTTACAGCCTACCGGGAACATGTCTTCCAAAGGCCTGTGAAACGCAGTTTCTTTGCAGGCCTGATCTGGCTGAAGTAGGACTTCTGCTCTGGGTGTGCTACTTTGCCCTAGAGCTGAAAGGCACAACGTGCAGGCTTCTTTCCAAAGGGCGAGTTGGGCCCCACAGCATCTTGCTTCCAGCTCTTTGGGAAGCTAAGAAACAACTCGCTCTGCACAGTGCTCTTACAGCCTAGTGGGAACATCTCTTCCAAAGGCCTGTGAAACGCAGTTTCTTTGCAGGCCTGATCTGGCTGAAGTAGGACTTCTGCTCTGGGTGTGCTACTTTGCCCTAGAGCTGAAAGGCACAACGTGCAGGCTTCTTTCCAAAGGGCGAGTTGGGCCCCACAGCATCTTGCTTCCAGCTCTTTGGGAAGCTAAGAAACAACTCGCTCTGCACAGTGCTCTTACAGCCTAGTGGGAACATCTCTTCCAAAGGCCTGTGAAACGCAGTTTCTTTGCAGGCCTGATCTGGCTGAAGTAGGACTTCTGCTCTGGGTGTGCTACTTTGCCCTAGAGCTGAAAGGCACAACGTGCAGGCTTCTTTCCAAAGGGCGAGTTGGGCCCCACAGCATCTTGCTTCCAGCTCTTTGGGAAGCTAAGAAACAACTCGCTCTGCACAGTGCTCTTACAGCCTAGTGGGAACATCTCTTCCAAAGGCCTGTGAAACGCAGTTTCTTTGCAGGCCTGATCTGGCTGAAGTAGGACTTCTGCTCTGGGTGTGCTACTTTGCCCTAGAGCTGAAAGGCACAACGTGCAGGCTTCTTTCCAAAGGGCGAGTTGGGCCCCACAGCATCTTGCTTCCAGCTCTTTGGGAAGCTAAGAAACAACTCGCTCTGCACAGTGCTCTTACAGCCTACCGGGAACATGTCTTCCAAAGGCCTGTGAAACGCAGTTTCTTTGCAGGCCTGATCTGGCTGAAGTAGGACTTCTGCTCTGGGTGTGCTACTTTGCCCTAGAGCTGAAAGGCACAACGTGCAGGCTTCTTTCCAAAGGGCGAGTTGGGCCCCACAGCATCTTGCTTCCAGCTCTTTGGGAAGCTAAGAAACAACTCGCTCTGCACAGTGCTCTTACAGCCTAGTGGGAACATCTCTTCCAAAGGCCTGTGAAACGCGGTTTCTTTGCAGGCCTGATCTGGCTGAAGTAGGACTTCTGCTCTGGGTGTGCTACTTTGCCCTAGAGCTGAAAGGCACAACGTGCAGGCTTCTTTCCAAAGGGCGAGTTGGGCCCCACAGCATCTTGCTTCCAGCTCTTTGGGAAGCTAAGAAACAACTCGCTCTGCACAGTGCTCTTACAGCCTACCGGGAACATGTCTTCCAAAGGCCTGTGAAACGCAGTTTCTTTGCAGGCCTGATCTGGCTGAAGTAGGACTTCTGCTCTGGGTGTGCTACTTTGCCCTAGAGCTGAAAGGCACAACGTGCAGGCTTCTTTCCAAAGGGCGAGTTGGGCCCCACAGCATCTTGCTTCCAGCTCTTTGGGAAGCTAAGAAACAACTCGCTCTGCACAGTGCTCTTACAGCCTAGTGGGAACATCTCTTCCAAAGGCCTGTGAAACGCAGTTTCTTTGCAGGCCTGATCTGGCTGAAGTAGGACTTCTGCTCTGGGTGTGCTACTTTGCCCTAGAGCTGAAAGGCACAACGTGCAGGCTTCTTTCCAAAGGGCGAGTTGGGCCCCACAGCATCTTGCTTCCAGCTCTTTGGGAAGCTAAGAAACAACTCGCTCTGCACAGTGCTCTTACAGCCTAGTGGGAACATGTCTTCCAAAGGCCTGTGAAACGCAGTTTCTTTGCAGGCCTGATCTGGCTGAAGTAGTACTTCTGCTCTGGGTGTGCTACTTTGCCCTAGAGCTGAAAGGCACAACGTGCAGGCTTCTTTCCAAAGGGCGAGTTGGGCCCCACAGCATCTTGCTTCCAGCTCTTTGGGAAGCTAAGAAACAACTCGCTCTGCACAGTGCTCTTACAGCCTACCGGGAACATGTCTTCCAAAGGCCTGTGAAACGCAGTTTCTTTGCAGGCCTGATCTGGCTGAAGTAGGACTTCTGCTCTGGGTGTGCTACTTTGCCCTAGAGCTGAAAGGCACAACGTGCAGGCTTCTTTCCAAAGGGCGAGTTGGGCCCCACAGCATCTTGCTTCCAGCTCTTTGGGAAGCTAAGAAACAACTCGCTCTGCACAGTGCTCTTACAGCCTACCGGGAACATCTCTTCCAAAGGCCTGTGAAACGCAGTTTCTTTGCAGGCCTGATCTGGCTGAAGTAGGACTTCTGCTCTGGGTGTGCTACTTTGCCCTAGAGCTGAAAGGCACAACGTGCAGGCTTCTTTCCAAAGGGCGAGTTGGGCCCCACAGCATCTTGCTTCCAGCTCTTTGGGAAGCTAAGAAACAACTCGCTCTGCACAGTGCTCTTACAGCCTACCGGGAACATCTCTTCCAAAGGCCTGTGAAACGCAGTTTCTTTGCAGGCCTGATCTGGCTGAAGTAGGACTTCTGCTCTGGGTGTGCTACTTTGCCCTAGAGCTGAAAGGCACAACGTGCAGGCTTCTTACCAAAGGGCGAGTTGGGCCCCACAGCATCTTGCTTCCAGCTCTTTGGGAAGCTAAGAAACAACTCGCTCTGCACAGTGCTCTTACAGCCTAGTGGGAACATGTCTTCCAAAGGCCTGTGAAACGCAGTTTCTTTGCAGGCCTGATCTGGCTGAAGTAGGACTTCTGCTCTGGGTGTGCTACTTTGCCCTAGAGCTGAAAGGCACAACGTGCAGGCTTCTTTCCAAAGGGCGAGTTGGGCCCCACAGCATCTTGCTTCCAGCTCTTTGGGAAGCTAAGAAACAACTCGCTCTGCACAGTGCTCTTACAGCCTAGTGGGAACATCTCTTCCAAAGGCCTGTGAAACGCAGTTTCTTTGCAGGCCTGATCTGGCTGAAGTAGGACTTCTGCTCTGGATGTGCTACTTTGCCCTAGAGCTGAAAGGCACAACGTGCAGGCTTCTTTCCAAAGGGCGAGTTGGGCCCCACAGCATCTTGCTTCCAGCTCTTTGGGAAGCTAAGAAACAACTCGCTCTGCACAGTGCTCTTACAGCCTAGTGGGGACATCTCTTCCAAAGGCCTGTGAAACGCAGTTTCTTTGCAGGCCTGATCTGGCTGAAGCAGGACTTCTGCTCTGGGTGTGCTACTTTGCCCTAGAGCTGAAAGGCACAACGTGCAGGCTTCTTTCCAAAGGGCGAGTTGGGCCCCACAGCATCTTGCTTCCAGCTCTTTGGGAAGCTAAGAAACAACTCGCTCTGCACAGTGCTCTTACAGCCTACCGGGAACATGTCTTCCAAAGGCCTGTGAAACGCAGTTTCTTTGCAGGCCTGATCTGGCTGAAGTAGTACTTCTGCTCTGGGTGTGCTACTTTGCCCTAGAGCTGAAAGGCACAACGTGCAGGCTTCTTTCCAAAGGGCGAGTTGGGCCCCACAGCATCTTGCTTCCAGCTCTTTGGGAAGCTAAGAAACAACTCGCTCTGCACAGTGCTCTTACAGCCTAGTGGGAACATCTCTTCCAAAGGCCTGTGAAACGCAGTTTCTTTGCAGGCCTGATCTGGCTGAAGTAGGACTTCTGCTCTGGGTGTGCTACTTTGCCCTAGAGCTGAAAGGCACAACGTGCAGGCTTCTTTCCAAAGGGCGAGTTGGGCCCCACAGCATCTTGCTTCCAGCTCTTTGGGAAGCTAAGAAACAACTCGCTCTGCACAGTGCTCTTACAGCCTAGTGGGAACATCTCTTCCAAAGGCCTGTGAAACGCAGTTTCTTTGCAGGCCTGATCTGGCTGAAGTAGGACTTCTGCTCTGGGTGTGCTACTTTGCCCTAGAGCTGAAAGGCACAACGTGCAGGCTTCTTTCCAAAGGGCGAGTTGGGCCCCACAGCATCTTGCTTCCAGCTCTTTGGGAAGCTAAGAAACAACTCGCTCTGCACAGTGCTCTTACAGCCTAGTGGGGACATCTCTTCCAAAGGCCTGTGAAACGCAGTTTCTTTGCAGGCCTGATCTGGCTGAAGCAGGACTTCTGCTCTGGGTGTGCTACTTTGCCCTAGAGCTGAAAGGCACAACGTGCAGGCTTCTTTCCAAAGGGCGAGTTGGGCCCCACAGCATCTTGCTTCCAGCTCTTTGGGAAGCTAAGAAACAACTCGCTCTGCACAGTGCTCTTACAGCCTACCGGGAACATGTCTTCCAAAGGCCTGTGAAACGCAGTTTCTTTGCAGGCCTGATCTGGCTGAAGTAGTACTTCTGCTCTGGGTGTGCTACTTTGCCCTAGAGCTGAAAGGCACAACGTGCAGGCTTCTTTCCAAAGGGCGAGTTGGGCCCCACAGCATCTTGCTTCCAGCTCTTTGGGAAGCTAAGAAACAACTCGCTCTGCACAGTGCTCTTACAGCCTAGTGGGAACATCTCTTCCAAAGGCCTGTGAAACGCAGTTTCTTTGCAGGCCTGATCTGGCTGAAGTAGGACTTCTGCTCTGGGTGTGCTACTTTGCCCTAGAGCTGAAAGGCACAACGTGCAGGCTTCTTTCCAAAGGGCGAGTTGGGCCCCACAGCATCTTGCTTCCAGCTCTTTGGGAAGCTAAGAAACAACTCGCTCTGCACAGTGCTCTTACAGCCTAGTGGGAACATCTCTTCCAAAGGCCTGTGAAACGCAGTTTCTTTGCAGGCCTGATCTGGCTGAAGTAGGACTTCTGCTCTGGGTGTGCTACTTTGCCCTAGAGCTGAAAGGCACAACGTGCAGGCTTCTTTCCAAAGGGCGAGTTGGGCCCCACAGCATCTTGCTTCCAGCTCTTTGGGAAGCTAAGAAACAACTCGCTCTGCACAGTGCTCTTACAGCCTAGTGGGAACATCTCTTCCAAAGGCCTGTGAAACGCAGTTTCTTTGCAGGCCTGATCTGGCTGAAGTAGGACTTCTGCTCTGGGTGTGCTACTTTGCCCTAGAGCTGAAAGGCACAACGTGCAGGCTTCTTTCCAAAGGGCGAGTTGGGCCCCACAGCATCTTGCTTCCAGCTCTTTGGGAAGCTAAGAAACAACTCGCTCTGCACAGTGCTCTTACAGCCTACCGGGAACATGTCTTCCAAAGGCCTGTGAAACGCAGTTTCTTTGCAGGCCTGATCTGGCTGAAGTAGGACTTCTGCTCTGGGTGTGCTACTTTGCCCTAGAGCTGAAAGGCACAACGTGCAGGCTTCTTTCCAAAGGGCGAGTTGGGCCCCACAGCATCTTGCTTCCAGCTCTTTGGGAAGCTAAGAAACAACTCGCTCTGCACAGTGCTCTTACAGCCTAGTGGGAACATCTCTTCCAAAGGCCTGTGAAACGCGGTTTCTTTGCAGGCCTGATCTGGCTGAAGTAGGACTTCTGCTCTGGGTGTGCTACTTTGCCCTAGAGCTGAAAGGCACAACGTGCAGGCTTCTTTCCAAAGGGCGAGTTGGGCCCCACAGCATCTTGCTTCCAGCTCTTTGGGAAGCTAAGAAACAACTCGCTCTGCACAGTGCTCTTACAGCCTACCGGGAACATGTCTTCCAAAGGCCTGTGAAACGCAGTTTCTTTGCAGGCCTGATCTGGCTGAAGTAGGACTTCTGCTCTGGGTGTGCTACTTTGCCCTAGAGCTGAAAGGCACAACGTGCAGGCTTCTTTCCAAAGGGCGAGTTGGGCCCCACAGCATCTTGCTTCCAGCTCTTTGGGAAGCTAAGAAACAACTCGCTCTGCACAGTGCTCTTACAGCCTAGTGGGAACATCTCTTCCAAAGGCCTGTGAAACGCAGTTTCTTTGCAGGCCTGATCTGGCTGAAGTAGGACTTCTGCTCTGGGTGTGCTACTTTGCCCTAGAGCTGAAAGGCACAACGTGCAGGCTTCTTTCCAAAGGGCGAGTTGGGCCCCACAGCATCTTGCTTCCAGCTCTTTGGGAAGCTAAGAAACAACTCGCTCTGCACAGTGCTCTTACAGCCTACGGGGAACATGTCTTCCAAAGGCCTGTGAAACGCAGTTTCTTTACAGGCCTGATCTGGCTGAAGAAGTACTTCTGCTCTGGGTGTGCTACTTTGCCCTAGAGCTGAAAGGCACAACGTGCAGGCTTCTTTCCAAAGGGCGAATTGGGCCCCACAGCATCTTGCTTCCAGCTCTTTGGGAAGCTAAGAAACAACTCGCTCTGCACAGTGCTCTTACAGCCTACCGGGAACATGTCTTCCAAAGGCCTGTGAAACGCAGTTTCTTTGCAGGCCTGATCTGGCTGAAGTAGGACTTCTGCTCTGGGTGTGCTACTTTGCCCTAGAGCTGAAAGGCACAACGTGCAGGCTTCTTTCCAAAGGGCGAGTTGGGCCCCACAGCATCTTGCTTCCAGCTCTTTGGGAAGCTAAGAAACAACTCGCTCTGCACAGTGCTCTTACAGCCTAGTGGGAACATGTCTTCCAAAGGCCTGTGAAACGCAGTTTCTTTGCAGGCCTGATCTGGCTGAAGTAGGACTTCTGCTCTGGGTGTGCTACTTTGCCCTAGAGCTGAAAGGCACAACGTGCAGGCTTCTTTCCAAAGGGCGAGTTGGGCCCCACAGCATCTTGCTTCCAGCTCTTTGGGAAGCTAAGAAACAACTCGCTCTGCACAGTGCTCTTACAGCCTAGTGGGAACATCTCTTCCAAAGGCCTGTGAAACGCAGTTTCTTTGCAGGCCTGATCTGGCTGAAGTAGGACTTCTGCTCTGGGTGTGCTACTTTGCCCTAGAGCTGAAAGGCACAACGTGCAGGCTTCTTTCCAAAGGGCGAGTTGGGCCCCACAGCATCTTGCTTCCAGCTCTTTGGGAAGCTAAGAAACAACTCGCTCTGCACAGTGCTCTTACAGCCTAGTGGGAACATCTCTTCCAAAGGCCTGTGAAACGCAGTTTCTTTGCAGGCCTGATCTGGCTGAAGTAGGACTTCTGCTCTGGGTGTGCTACTTTGCCCTAGAGCTGAAAGGCACAACGTGCAGGCTTCTTTCCAAAGGGCGAGTTGAGCCCCACAGCATCTTGCTTCCAGCTCTTTGGGAAGCTAAGAAACAACTCGCTCTGCACAGTGCTCTTACAGCCTAGTGGGAACATCTCTTCCAAAGGCCTGTGAAACGCAGTTTCTTTGCAGGCCTGATCTGGCTGAAGCAGGACTTCTGCTCTGGGTGTGCTACTTTGCCCTAGAGCTGAAAGGCACAACGTGCAGGCTTCTTTCCAAAGGGCGAGTTGGGCCCCACAGCATCTTGCTTCCAGCTCTTTGGGAAGCTAAGAAACAACTCGCTCTGCACAGTGCTCTTACAGCCTAGTGGGAACATCTCTTCCAAAGGCCTGTGAAACGCAGTTTCTTTGCAGGCCTGATCTGGCTGAAGTAGGACTTCTGCTCTGGGTGTGCTACTTTGCCCTAGAGCTGAAAGGCACAACGTGCAGGCTTCTTTCCAAAGGGCGAGTTGGGCCCCACAGCATCTTGCTTCCAGCTCTTTGGGAAGCTAAGAAACAACTCGCTCTGCACAGTGCTCTTACAGCCTACCGGGAACATGTCTTCCAAAGGCCTGTGAAACGCAGTTTCTTTGCAGGCCTGATCTGGCTGAAGTAGGACTTCTGCTCTGGGTGTGCTACTTTGCCCTAGAGCTGAAAGGCACAACGTGCAGGCTTCTTTCCAAAGGGCGAGTTGGGCCCCACAGCATCTTGCTTCCAGCTCTTTGGGAAGCTAAGAAACAACTCGCTCTGCACAGTGCTCTTACAGCCTAGTGGGAACATCTCTTCCAAAGGCCTGTGAAACGCAGTTTCTTTGCAGGCCTGATCTGGCTGAAGTAGGACTTCTGCTCTGGGTGTGCTACTTTGCCCTAGAGCTGAAAGGCACAACGTGCAGGCTTCTTTCCAAAGGGCGAGTTGGGCCCCACAGCATCTTGCTTCCAGCTCTTTGGGAAGCTAAGAAACAACTCGCTCTGCACAGTGCTCTTACAGCCTACCGGGAACATGTCTTCCAAAGGCCTGTGAAACGCAGTTTCTTTGCAGGCCTGATCTGGCTGAAGTAGGACTTCTGCTCTGGGTGTGCTACTTTGCCCTAGAGCTGAAAGGCACAACGTGCAGGCTTCTTTCCAAAGGGCGAGTTGGGCCCCACAGCATCTTGCTTCCAGCTCTTTGGGAAGCTAAGAAACAACTCGCTCTGCACAGTGCTCTTACAGCCTAGTGGGAACATCTCTTTCAAAGGCCTGTGAAACGCAGTTTCTTTGCAGGCCTGATCTGGCTGAAGTAGGACTTCTGCTCTGGGTGTGCTACTTTGCCCTAGAGCTGAAAGGCACAACGTGCAGGCTTCTTTCCAAAGGGCGAGTTGGGCCCCACAGCATCTTGCTTCCAGCTCTTTGGGAAGCTAAGAAACAACTCGCTCTGCACAGTGCTCTTACAGCCTACCGGGAACATGTCTTCCAAAGGCCTGTGAAACGCAGTTTCTTTGCAGGCCTGATCTGGCTGAAGTAGGACTTCTGCTCTGGGTGTGCTACTTTGCCCTAGAGCTGAAAGGCACAACGTGCAGGCTTCTTTCCAAAGGGCGAGTTGGGCCCCACAGCATCTTGCTTCCAGCTCTTTGGGAATCTAAGAAACAACTCGCTCTGCACAGTGCTCTTACAGCCTAGTGGGAACATCTCTTCCAAAGGCCTGTGAAACGCAGTTTCTTTGCAGGCCTGATCTGGCTGAAGTAGGACTTCTGCTCTGGGTGTGCTACTTTGCCCTAGAGCTGAAAGGCACAACGTGCAGGCTTCTTTCCAAAGGGCGAGTTGGGCCCCACAGCATCTTGCTTCCAGCTCTTTGGGAAGCTAAGAAACAACTCGCTCTGCACAGTGCTCTTACAGCCTACGGGGAACATGTCTTCCAAAGGCCTGTGAAACGCAGTTTCTTTGCAGGCCTGATCTGGCTGAAGTAGTACTTCTGCTCTGGGTGTGCTACTTTGCCCTAGAGCTGAAAGGCACAACGTGCAGGCTTCTTTACAAAGGGCGAGTTGGGCCCCACAGCATCTTGCTTCCAGCTCTTTGGGAAGCTAAGAAACAACTCGCTCTGCACAGTGCTCTTACAGCCTAGTGGGAACATCTCTTCCAAAGGCCTGTGAAACGCAGTTTCTTTGCAGGCCTGATCTGGCTGAAGTAGGACTTCTGCTCTGGATGTGCTACTTTGCCCTAGAGCTGAAAGGCACAACGTGCAGGCTTCTTTCCAAAGGGCGAGTTGGGCCCCACAGCATCTTGCTTCCAGCTCTTTGGGAAGCTAAGAAACAACTCGCTCTGCACAGTGCTCTTAAAGCCTAGTGGGGACATCTCTTCCAAAGGCCTGTGAAACGCAGTTTCTTTGCAGGCCTGATCTGGCTGAAGTAGGACTTCTGCTCTGGGTGTGCTACTTTGCCCTAGAGCTGAAAGGCACAACGTGCAGGCTTCTTTCCAAAGGGCGAGTTGGGCCCCACAGCATCTTGCTTCCAGCTCTTTGGGAAGCTAAGAAACAACTCGCTCTGCACAGTGCTCTTACAGCCTAGTGGGAACATCTCTTCCAAAGGCCTGTGAAACGCAGTTTCTTTGCAGGCCTGATCTGGCTGAAGTAGGACTTCTGCTCTGGGTGTGCTACTTTGCCCTAGAGCTGAAAGGCACAACGTGCAGGCTTCTTTCCAAAGGGCGAGTTGGGCCCCACAGCATCTTGCTTCCAGCTCTTTGGGAAGCTAAGAAACAACTCGCTCTGCACAGTGCTCTTACAGCCTAGTGGGAACATCTCTTCCAAAGGCCTGTGAAACACAGTTTCTTTGCAGGCCTGATCTGGCTGAAGTAGGACTTCTGCTCTGGGTGTGCTACTTTGCCCTAGAGCTGAAAGGCACAACGTGCAGGCTTCTTTCCAAAGGGCGAGTTGGGCCCCACAGCATCTTGCTTCCAGCTCTTTGGGAAGCTAAGAAACAACTCGCTCTGCACAGTGCTCTTACAGCCTACCGGGAACATGTCTTCCAAAGGCCTATGAAACGCAGTTTCTTTGCAGGCCTGATCTGGCTGAAGTAGGACTTCTGCTCCGGGTGTGCTACTTTGCCCTAGAGCTGAAAGGCACAACGTGCAGGCTTCTTTCCAAAGGGCGAGTTGGGCCCCACAGCATCTTGCTTCCAGCTCTTTGGGAAGCTAAGAAACAACTCGCTCTGCACAGTGCTCTTACAGCCTAGTGGGAACATCTCTTCCAAAGGCCTGTGAAACGCAGTTTCTTTGCAGGCCTGATCTGGCTGAAGTAGTACTTCTGCTCTGGGTGTGCTACTTTGCCCTAGAGCTGAAAGGCACAACGTGCAGGCTTCTTTCCAAAGGGCGAGTTGGGCCCCACAGCATCTTGCTTCCAGCTCTTTGGGAAGCTAAGAAACAACTCGCTCTGCACAGTGCTCTTACAGCCTAGTGGGAACATCTCTTCCAAAGGCCTGTGAAACGCAGTTTCTTTGCAGGCCTGATCTGGCTGAAGTAGGACTTCTGCTCTGGGTGTGCTACTTTGCCCTAGAGCTGAAAGGCACAACGTGCAGGCTTCTTTCCAAAGGGCGAGTTGGGCCCCACAGCATCTTGCTTCCAGCTCTTTGGGAAGCTAAGAAACAACTCGCTCTGCACAGTGCTCTTACAGCCTACGGGGAACATGTCTTCCAAAGGCCTGTGAAACGCAGTTTCTTTACAGGCCTGATCTGGCTGAAGTAGTACTTCTGCTCTGGGTGTGCTACTTTGCCCTAGAGCTGAAAGGCACAACGTGCAGGCTTCTTTCCAAAGGGCGAATTGGGCCCCACAGCATCTTGCTTCCAGCTCTTTGGGAAGCTAAGAAACAACTCGCTCTGCACAGTGCTCTTACAGCCTACCGGGAACATGTCTTCCAAAGGCCTGTGAAACGCAGTTTCTTTGCAGGCCTGATCTGGCTGAAGTAGGACTTCTGCTCTGGGTGTGCTACTTTGCCCTAGAGCTGAAAGGCACAACGTGCAGGCTTCTTTCCAAAGGGCGAGTTGGGCCCCACAGCATCTTGCTTCCAGCTCTTTGGGAAGCTAAGAAACAACTCGCTCTGCACAGTGCTCTTACAGCCTAGTGGGAACATCTCTTCCAAAGGCCTGTGAAACGCAGTTTCTTTGCAGGCCTGATCTGGCTGAAGTAGGACTTCTGCTCTGGGTGTGCTACTTTGCCCTAGAGCTGAAAGGCACAACGTGCAGGCTTCTTTCCAAAGGGCGAGTTGGGCCCCACAGCATCTTGCTTCCAGCTCTTTGGGAAGCTAAGAAACAACTCGCTCTGCACAGTGCTCTTAAAGCCTACCGGGAACATGTCTTCCAAAGGCCTGTGAAACGCAGTTTCTTTGCAGGCCTGATCTGGCTGAAGTAGGACTTCTGCTCTGGGTGTGCTACTTTGCCCTAGAGCTGAAAGGCACAACGTGCAGGCTTCTTTCCAAAGGGCGAGTTGGGCCCCACAGCATCTTGCTTCCAGCTCTTTGGGAAGCTAAGAAACAACTCGCTCTGCACAGTGCTCTTACAGCCTACGGGGAACATGTCTTCCAAAGGCCTGTGAAACGCAGTTTCTTTGCAGGCCTGATCTGGCTGAAGTAGGACTTCTGCTCTGGGTGTGCTACTTTGCCCTAGAGCTGAAAGGCACAACGTGCAGGCTTCTTTCCAAAGGGCGAGTTGGGCCCCACAGCATCTTGCTTCCAGCTCTTTGGGAAGCTAAGAAACAACTCGCTCTGCACAGTGCTCTTACAGCCTACCGGGAACATGTCTTCCAAAGGCCTATGAAACGCAGTTTCTTTGCAGGCCTGATCTGGCTGAAGTAGGACTTCTGCTCCGGGTGTGCTACTTTGCCCTAGAGCTGAAAGGCACAACGTGCAGGCTTCTTTCCAAAGGGCGAGTTGGGCCCCACAGCATCTTGCTTCCAGCTCTTTGGGAAGCTAAGAAACAACTCGCTCTGCACAGTGCTCTTACAGCCTAGTGGGAACATCTCTTCCAAAGGCCTGTGAAACGCAGTTTCTTTGCAGGCCTGATCTGGCTGAAGTAGGACTTCTGCTCTGGGTGTGCTACTTTGCCCTAGAGCTGAAAGGCACAACGTGCAGGCTTCTTTCCAAAGGGCGAGTTGGGCCCCACAGCATCTTGCTTCCAGCTCTTTGGGAAGCTAAGAAACAACTCGCTCTGCACAGTGCTCTTACAGCCTACCGGGAACATCTCTTCCAAAGGCCTGTGAAACGCAGTTTCTTTGCAGGCCTGATCTGGCTGAAGTAGGACTTCTGCTCTGGGTGTGCTACTTTGCCCTAGAGCTGAAAGGCACAACGTGCAGGCTTCTTTCCAAAGGGCGAGTTGGGCCCCACAGCATCTTGCTTCCAGCTCTTTGGGAAGCTAAGAAACAACTCGCTCTGCACAGTGCTCTTACAGCCTAGTGGGAACATCTCTTCCAAAGGCCTGTGAAACGCAGTTTCTTTGCAGGCCTGATCTGGCTGAAGTAGGACTTCTGCTCTGGGTGTGCTACTTTGCCCTAGAGCTGAAAGGCACAACGTGCAGGCTTCTTTCCAAAGGGCGAGTTGGGCCCCACAGCATCTTGCTTCCAGCTCTTTGGGAAGCTAAGAAACAACTCGCTCTGCACAGTGCTCTTACAGCCTACCGGGAACATGTCTTCCAAAGGCCTGTGAAACGCAGTTTCTTTACAGGCCTGATCTGGCTGAAGTAGTACTTCTGCTCTGGGTGTGCTACTTTGCCCTAGAGCTGAAAGGCACAACGTGCAGGCTTCTTTCCAAAGGGCGAATTGGGCCCCACAGCATCTTGCTTCCAGCTCTTTGGGAAGCTAAGAAACAACTCGCTCTGCACAGTGCTCTTACAGCCTACCGGGAACATGTCTTCCAAAGGCCTGTGAAACGCAGTTTCTTTGCAGGCCTGATCTGGCTGAAGTAGGACTTCTGCTCTGGGTGTGCTACTTTGCCCTAGAGCTGAAAGGCACAACGTGCAGGCTTCTTTCCAAAGGGCGAGTTGGGCCCCACAGCATCTTGCTTCCAGCTCTTTGGGAAGCTAAGAAACAACTCGCTCTGCACAGTGCTCTTACAGCCTAGTGGGAACATCTCTTCCAAAGGCCTGTGAAACGCAGTTTCTTTGCAGGCCTGATCTGGCTGAAGTAGGACTTCTGCTCTGGGTGTGCTACTTTGCCCTAGAGCTGAAAGGCACAACGTGCAGGCTTCTTTCCAAAGGGCGAGTTGGGCCCCACAGCATCTTGCTTCCAGCTCTTTGGGAAGCTAAGAAACAACTCGCTCTGCACAGTGCTCTTACAGCCTACCGGGAACATGTCTTCCAAAGGCCTGTGAAACGCAGTTTCTTTGCAGGCCTGATCTGGCTGAAGTAGGACTTCTGCTCTGGGTGTGCTACTTTGCCCTAGAGCTGAAAGGCACAACGTGCAGGCTTCTTTCCAAAGGGCGAGTTGGGCCCCACAGCATCTTGCTTCCAGCTCTTTGGGAAGCTAAGAAACAACTCGCTCTGCACAGTGCTCTTACAGCCTAGTGGGAACATCTCTTCCAAAGGCCTGTGAAACGCAGTTTCTTTGCAGGCCTGATCTGGCTGAAGTAGGACTTCTGCTCTGGGTGTGCTACTTTGCCCTAGAGCTGAAAGGCACAACGTGCAGGCTTCTTTCCAAAGGGCGAGTTGGGCCCCACAGCATCTTGCTTCCAGCTCTTTGGGAAGCTAAGAAACAACTCGCTCTGCACAGTGCTCTTACAGCCTAGTGGGAACATCTCTTCCAAAGGCCTGTGAAACGCAGTTTCTTTGCAGGCCTGATCTGGCTGAAGCAGGACTTCTGCTCTGGGTGTGCTACTTTGCCCTAGAGCTGAAAGGCACAACGTGCAGGCTTCTTTCCAAAGGGCGAGTTGGGCCCCACAGCATCTTGCTTCCAGCTCTTTGGGAAGCTAAGAAACAACTCGCTCTGCACAGTGCTCTTACAGCCTAGTGGGAACATCTCTTCCAAAGGCCTGTGAAACGCAGTTTCTTTGCAGGCCTGATCTGGCTGAAGTAGGACTTCTGCTCTGGATGTGCTACTTTGCCCTAGAGCTGAAAGGCACAACGTGCAGGCTTCTTTCCAAAGGGCGAGTTGGGCCCCACAGCATCTTGCTTCCAGCTCTTTGGGAAGCTAAGAAACAACTCGCTCTGCACAGTGCTCTTACAGCCTAGTGGGGACATCTCTTCCAAAGGCCTGTGAAACGCAGTTTCTTTGCAGGCCTGATCTGGCTGAAGCAGGACTTCTGCTCTGGGTGTGCTACTTTGCCCTAGAGCTGAAAGGCACAACGTGCAGGCTTCTTTCCAAAGGGCGAGTTGGGCCCCACAGCATCTTGCTTCCAGCTCTTTGGGAAGCTAAGAAACAACTCGCTCTGCACAGTGCTCTTACAGCCTACCGGGAACATGTCTTCCAAAGGCCTGTGAAACGCAGTTTCTTTGCAGGCCTGATCTGGCTGAAGTAGGACTTCTGCTCTGGGTGTGCTACTTTGCCCTAGAGCTGAAAGGCACAACGTGCAGGCTTCTTTCCAAAGGGCGAGTTGGGCCCCACAGCATCTTGCTTCCAGCTCTTTGGGAAGCTAAGAAACAACTCGCTCTGCACAGTGCTCTTACAGCCTAGTGGGAACATCTCTTCCAAAGGCCTGTGAAACGCAGTTTCTTTGCAGGCCTGATCTGGCTGAAGTAGGACTTCTGCTCTGGGTGTGCTACTTTGCCCTAGAGCTGAAAGGCACAACGTGCAGGCTTCTTTCCAAAGGGCGAGTTGGGCCCCACAGCATCTTGCTTCCAGCTCTTTGGGAAGCTAAGAAACAACTCGCTCTGCACAGTGCTCTTACAGCCTAGTGGGAACATCTCTTCCAAAGGCCTGTGAAACGCAGTTTCTTTGCAGGCCTGATCTGGCTGAAGTAGGACTTCTGCTCTGGGTGTGCTACTTTGCCCTAGAGCTGAAAGGCACAACGTGCAGGCTTCTTTCCAAAGGGCGAGTTGGGCCCCACAGCATCTTGCTTCCAGCTCTTTGGGAAGCTAAGAAACAACTCGCTCTGCACAGTGCTCTTACAGCCTAGTGGGAACATCTCTTCCAAAGGCCTGTGAAACGCAGTTTCTTTGCAGGCCTGATCTGGCTGAAGTAGGACTTCTGCTCTGGGTGTGCTACTTTGCCCTAGAGCTGAAAGGCACAACGTGCAGGCTTCTTTCCAAAGGGCGAGTTGGGCCCCACAGCATCTTGCTTCCAGCTCTTTGGGAAGCTAAGAAACAACTCGCTCTGCACAGTGCTCTTACAGCCTACCGGGAACATGTCTTCCAAAGGCCTGTGAAACGCAGTTTCTTTGCAGGCCTGATCTGGCTGAAGTAGGACTTCTGCTCTGGGTGTGCTACTTTGCCCTAGAGCTGAAAGGCACAACGTGCAGGCTTCTTTCCAAAGGGCGAGTTGGGCCCCACAGCATCTTGCTTCCAGCTCTTTGGGAAGCTAAGAAACAACTCGCTCTGCACAGTGCTCTTACAGCCTAGTGGGAACATCTCTTCCAAAGGCCTGTGAAACGCGGTTTCTTTGCAGGCCTGATCTGGCTGAAGTAGGACTTCTGCTCTGGGTGTGCTACTTTGCCCTAGAGCTGAAAGGCACAACGTGCAGGCTTCTTTCCAAAGGGCGAGTTGGGCCCCACAGCATCTTGCTTCCAGCTCTTTGGGAAGCTAAGAAACAACTCGCTCTGCACAGTGCTCTTACAGCCTACCGGGAACATGTCTTCCAAAGGCCTGTGAAACGCAGTTTCTTTGCAGGCCTGATCTGGCTGAAGTAGGACTTCTGCTCTGGGTGTGCTACTTTGCCCTAGAGCTGAAAGGCACAACGTGCAGGCTTCTTTCCAAAGGGCGAGTTGGGCCCCACAGCATCTTGCTTCCAGCTCTTTGGGAAGCTAAGAAACAACTCGCTCTGCACAGTGCTCTTACAGCCTAGTGGGAACATCTCTTCCAAAGGCCTGTGAAACGCAGTTTCTTTGCAGGCCTGATCTGGCTGAAGTAGGACTTCTGCTCTGGGTGTGCTACTTTGCCCTAGAGCTGAAAGGCACAACGTGCAGGCTTCTTTCCAAAGGGCGAGTTGGGCCCCACAGCATCTTGCTTCCAGCTCTTTGGGAAGCTAAGAAACAACTCGCTCTGCACAGTGCTCTTACAGCCTAGTGGGAACATGTCTTCCAAAGGCCTGTGAAACGCAGTTTCTTTGCAGGCCTGATCTGGCTGAAGTAGTACTTCTGCTCTGGGTGTGCTACTTTGCCCTAGAGCTGAAAGGCACAACGTGCAGGCTTCTTTCCAAAGGGCGAGTTGGGCCCCACAGCATCTTGCTTCCAGCTCTTTGGGAAGCTAAGAAACAACTCGCTCTGCACAGTGCTCTTACAGCCTACCGGGAACATGTCTTCCAAAGGCCTGTGAAACGCAGTTTCTTTGCAGGCCTGATCTGGCTGAAGTAGGACTTCTGCTCTGGGTGTGCTACTTTGCCCTAGAGCTGAAAGGCACAACGTGCAGGCTTCTTTCCAAAGGGCGAGTTGGGCCCCACAGCATCTTGCTTCCAGCTCTTTGGGAAGCTAAGAAACAACTCGCTCTGCACAGTGCTCTTACAGCCTACCGGGAACATCTCTTCCAAAGGCCTGTGAAACGCAGTTTCTTTGCAGGCCTGATCTGGCTGAAGTAGGACTTCTGCTCTGGGTGTGCTACTTTGCCCTAGAGCTGAAAGGCACAACGTGCAGGCTTCTTTCCAAAGGGCGAGTTGGGCCCCACAGCATCTTGCTTCCAGCTCTTTGGGAAGCTAAGAAACAACTCGCTCTGCACAGTGCTCTTACAGCCTACCGGGAACATCTCTTCCAAAGGCCTGTGAAACGCAGTTTCTTTGCAGGCCTGATCTGGCTGAAGTAGGACTTCTGCTCTGGGTGTGCTACTTTGCCCTAGAGCTGAAAGGCACAACGTGCAGGCTTCTTACCAAAGGGCGAGTTGGGCCCCACAGCATCTTGCTTCCAGCTCTTTGGGAAGCTAAGAAACAACTCGCTCTGCACAGTGCTCTTACAGCCTAGTGGGAACATGTCTTCCAAAGGCCTGTGAAACGCAGTTTCTTTGCAGGCCTGATCTGGCTGAAGTAGGACTTCTGCTCTGGGTGTGCTACTTTGCCCTAGAGCTGAAAGGCACAACGTGCAGGCTTCTTTCCAAAGGGCGAGTTGGGCCCCACAGCATCTTGCTTCCAGCTCTTTGGGAAGCTAAGAAACAACTCGCTCTGCACAGTGCTCTTACAGCCTAGTGGGAACATCTCTTCCAAAGGCCTGTGAAACGCAGTTTCTTTGCAGGCCTGATCTGGCTGAAGTAGGACTTCTGCTCTGGATGTGCTACTTTGCCCTAGAGCTGAAAGGCACAACGTGCAGGCTTCTTTCCAAAGGGCGAGTTGGGCCCCACAGCATCTTGCTTCCAGCTCTTTGGGAAGCTAAGAAACAACTCGCTCTGCACAGTGCTCTTACAGCCTAGTGGGGACATCTCTTCCAAAGGCCTGTGAAACGCAGTTTCTTTGCAGGCCTGATCTGGCTGAAGCAGGACTTCTGCTCTGGGTGTGCTACTTTGCCCTAGAGCTGAAAGGCACAACGTGCAGGCTTCTTTCCAAAGGGCGAGTTGGGCCCCACAGCATCTTGCTTCCAGCTCTTTGGGAAGCTAAGAAACAACTCGCTCTGCACAGTGCTCTTACAGCCTACCGGGAACATGTCTTCCAAAGGCCTGTGAAACGCAGTTTCTTTGCAGGCCTGATCTGGCTGAAGTAGTACTTCTGCTCTGGGTGTGCTACTTTGCCCTAGAGCTGAAAGGCACAACGTGCAGGCTTCTTTCCAAAGGGCGAGTTGGGCCCCACAGCATCTTGCTTCCAGCTCTTTGGGAAGCTAAGAAACAACTCGCTCTGCACAGTGCTCTTACAGCCTAGTGGGAACATCTCTTCCAAAGGCCTGTGAAACGCAGTTTCTTTGCAGGCCTGATCTGGCTGAAGTAGGACTTCTGCTCTGGGTGTGCTACTTTGCCCTAGAGCTGAAAGGCACAACGTGCAGGCTTCTTTCCAAAGGGCGAGTTGGGCCCCACAGCATCTTGCTTCCAGCTCTTTGGGAAGCTAAGAAACAACTCGCTCTGCACAGTGCTCTTACAGCCTAGTGGGAACATCTCTTCCAAAGGCCTGTGAAACGCAGTTTCTTTGCAGGCCTGATCTGGCTGAAGTAGGACTTCTGCTCTGGATGTGCTACTTTGCCCTAGAGCTGAAAGGCACAACGTGCAGGCTTCTTTCCAAAGGGCGAGTTGGGCCCCACAGCATCTTGCTTCCAGCTCTTTGGGAAGCTAAGAAACAACTCGCTCTGCACAGTGCTCTTACAGCCTAGTGGGGACATCTCTTCCAAAGGCCTGTGAAACGCAGTTTCTTTGCAGGCCTGATCTGGCTGAAGCAGGACTTCTGCTCTGGGTGTGCTACTTTGCCCTAGAGCTGAAAGGCACAACGTGCAGGCTTCTTTCCAAAGGGCGAGTTGGGCCCCACAGCATCTTGCTTCCAGCTCTTTGGGAAGCTAAGAAACAACTCGCTCTGCACAGTGCTCTTACAGCCTACCGGGAACATGTCTTCCAAAGGCCTGTGAAACGCAGTTTCTTTGCAGGCCTGATCTGGCTGAAGTAGTACTTCTGCTCTGGGTGTGCTACTTTGCCCTAGAGCTGAAAGGCACAACGTGCAGGCTTCTTTCCAAAGGGCGAGTTGGGCCCCACAGCATCTTGCTTCCAGCTCTTTGGGAAGCTAAGAAACAACTCGCTCTGCACAGTGCTCTTACAGCCTAGTGGGAACATCTCTTCCAAAGGCCTGTGAAACGCAGTTTCTTTGCAGGCCTGATCTGGCTGAAGTAGGACTTCTGCTCTGGGTGTGCTACTTTGCCCTAGAGCTGAAAGGCACAACGTGCAGGCTTCTTTCCAAAGGGCGAGTTGGGCCCCACAGCATCTTGCTTCCAGCTCTTTGGGAAGCTAAGAAACAACTCGCTCTGCACAGTGCTCTTACAGCCTAGTGGGAACATCTCTTCCAAAGGCCTGTGAAACGCAGTTTCTTTGCAGGCCTGATCTGGCTGAAGTAGGACTTCTGCTCTGGGTGTGCTACTTTGCCCTAGAGCTGAAAGGCACAACGTGCAGGCTTCTTTCCAAAGGGCGAGTTGGGCCCCACAGCATCTTGCTTCCAGCTCTTTGGGAAGCTAAGAAACAACTCGCTCTGCACAGTGCTCTTACAGCCTAGTGGGAACATCTCTTCCAAAGGCCTGTGAAACGCAGTTTCTTTGCAGGCCTGATCTGGCTGAAGTAGGACTTCTGCTCTGGGTGTGCTACTTTGCCCTAGAGCTGAAAGGCACAACGTGCAGGCTTCTTTCCAAAGGGCGAGTTGGGCCCCACAGCATCTTGCTTCCAGCTCTTTGGGAAGCTAAGAAACAACTCGCTCTGCACAGTGCTCTTACAGCCTACCGGGAACATGTCTTCCAAAGGCCTGTGAAACGCAGTTTCTTTGCAGGCCTGATCTGGCTGAAGTAGGACTTCTGCTCTGGGTGTGCTACTTTGCCCTAGAGCTGAAAGGCACAACGTGCAGGCTTCTTTCCAAAGGGCGAGTTGGGCCCCACAGCATCTTGCTTCCAGCTCTTTGGGAAGCTAAGAAACAACTCGCTCTGCACAGTGCTCTTACAGCCTAGTGGGAACATCTCTTCCAAAGGCCTGTGAAACGCGGTTTCTTTGCAGGCCTGATCTGGCTGAAGTAGGACTTCTGCTCTGGGTGTGCTACTTTGCCCTAGAGCTGAAAGGCACAACGTGCAGGCTTCTTTCCAAAGGGCGAGTTGGGCCCCACAGCATCTTGCTTCCAGCTCTTTGGGAAGCTAAGAAACAACTCGCTCTGCACAGTGCTCTTACAGCCTACCGGGAACATGTCTTCCAAAGGCCTGTGAAACGCAGTTTCTTTGCAGGCCTGATCTGGCTGAAGTAGGACTTCTGCTCTGGGTGTGCTACTTTGCCCTAGAGCTGAAAGGCACAACGTGCAGGCTTCTTTCCAAAGGGCGAGTTGGGCCCCACAGCATCTTGCTTCCAGCTCTTTGGGAAGCTAAGAAACAACTCGCTCTGCACAGTGCTCTTACAGCCTAGTGGGAACATCTCTTCCAAAGGCCTGTGAAACGCAGTTTCTTTGCAGGCCTGATCTGGCTGAAGTAGGACTTCTGCTCTGGGTGTGCTACTTTGCCCTAGAGCTGAAAGGCACAACGTGCAGGCTTCTTTCCAAAGGGCGAGTTGGGCCCCACAGCATCTTGCTTCCAGCTCTTTGGGAAGCTAAGAAACAACTCGCTCTGCACAGTGCTCTTACAGCCTAGTGGGAACATGTCTTCCAAAGGCCTGTGAAACGCAGTTTCTTTGCAGGCCTGATCTGGCTGAAGTAGTACTTCTGCTCTGGGTGTGCTACTTTGCCCTAGAGCTGAAAGGCACAACGTGCAGGCTTCTTTCCAAAGGGCGAGTTGGGCCCCACAGCATCTTGCTTCCAGCTCTTTGGGAAGCTAAGAAACAACTCGCTCTGCACAGTGCTCTTACAGCCTACCGGGAACATGTCTTCCAAAGGCCTGTGAAACGCAGTTTCTTTGCAGGCCTGATCTGGCTGAAGTAGGACTTCTGCTCTGGGTGTGCTACTTTGCCCTAGAGCTGAAAGGCACAACGTGCAGGCTTCTTTCCAAAGGGCGAGTTGGGCCCCACAGCATCTTGCTTCCAGCTCTTTGGGAAGCTAAGAAACAACTCGCTCTGCACAGTGCTCTTACAGCCTACCGGGAACATCTCTTCCAAAGGCCTGTGAAACGCAGTTTCTTTGCAGGCCTGATCTGGCTGAAGTAGGACTTCTGCTCTGGGTGTGCTACTTTGCCCTAGAGCTGAAAGGCACAACGTGCAGGCTTCTTTCCAAATTGCGAGTTGGGCCCCACAGCATCTTGCTTCCAGCTCTTTGGGAAGCTAAGAAACAACTCGCTCTGCACAGTGCTCTTACAGCCTAGTGGGAACATCTCTTCCAAAGGCCTGTGAAACGCAGTTTCTTTGCAGGCCTGATCTGGCTGAAGTAGGACTTCTGCTCTGGGTGTGCTACTTTGCCCTAGAGCTGAAAGGCACAACGTGCAGGCTTCTTTCCAAAGGGCGAGTTGGGCCCCACAGCATCTTGCTTCCAGCTCTTTGGGAAGCTAAGAAACAACTCGCTCTGCACAGTGCTCTTACAGCCTAGTGGGAACATCTCTTCCAAAGGCCTGTGAAACGCAGTTTCTTTGCAGGCCTGATCTGGCTGAAGCAGGACTTCTGCTCTGGGTGTGCTACTTTGCCCTAGAGCTGAAAGGCACAACGTGCAGGCTTCTTTCCAAAGGGCGAGTTGGGCCCCACAGCATCTTGCTTCCAGCTCTTTGGGAAGCTAAGAAACAACTCGCTCTGCACAGTGCTCTTACAGCCTAGTGGGAACATCTCTTCCAAAGGCCTGTGAAACGCAGTTTCTTTGCAGGCCTGATCTGGCTGAAGTAGGACTTCTGCTCTGGGTGTGCTACTTTGCCCTAGAGCTGAAAGGCACAACGTGCAGGCTTCTTTCCAAAGGGCGAGTTGGGCCCCACAGCATCTTGCTTCCAGCTCTTTGGGAAGCTAAGAAACAACTCGCTCTGCACAGTGCTCTTACAGCCTAGTGGGAACATCTCTTCCAAAGGCCTGTGAAACGCAGTTTCTTTGCAGGCCTGATCTGGCTGAAGTAGGACTTCTGCTCTGGGTGTGCTACTTTGCCCTAGAGCTGAAAGGCACAACGTGCAGGCTTCTTTCCAAAGGGCGAGTTGGGCCCCACAGCATCTTGCTTCCAGCTCTTTGGGAAGCTAAGAAACAACTCGCTCTGCACAGTGCTCTTACAGCCTAGTGGGAACATCTCTTCCAAAGGCCTGTGAAACGCAGTTTCTTTGCAGGCCTGATCTGGCTGAAGTAGGACTTCTGCTCTGGGTGTGCTACTTTGCCCTAGAGCTGAAAGGCACAACGTGCAGGCTTCTTTCCAAAGGGCGAGTTGGGCCCCACAGCATCTTGCTTCCAGCTCTTTGGGAAGCTAAGAAACAACTCGCTCTGCACAGTGCTCTTACAGCCTACCGGGAACATGTCTTCCAAAGGCCTGTGAAACGCAGTTTCTTTGCAGGCCTGATCTGGCTGAAGTAGGACTTCTGCTCTGGGTGTGCTACTTTGCCCTAGAGCTGAAAGGCACAACGTGCAGGCTTCTTTCCAAAGGGCGAGTTGGGCCCCACAGCATCTTGCTTCCAGCTCTTTGGGAAGCTAAGAAACAACTCGCTCTGCACAGTGCTCTTACAGCCTACCGGGAACATGTCTTCCAAAGGCCTGTGAAACGCAGTTTCTTTGCAGGCCTGATCTGGCTGAAGTAGGACTTCTGCTCTGGGTGTGCTACTTTGCCCTAGAGCTGAAAGGCACAACGTGCAGGCTTCTTTCCAAAGGGCGAGTTGGGCCCCACAGCATCTTGCTTCCAGCTCTTTGGGAAGCTAAGAAACAACTCGCTCTGCACAGTGCTCTTACAGCCTAGTGGGAACATCTCTTCCAAAGGCCTGTGAAACGCAGTTTCTTTGCAGGCCTGATCTGGCTGAAGCAGGACTTCTGCTCTGGGTGTGCTACTTTGCCCTAGAGCTGAAAGGCACAACGTGCAGGCTTCTTTCCAAAGGGCGAGTTGGGCCCCACAGCATCTTGCTTCCAGCTCTTTGGGAAGCTAAGAAACAACTCGCTCTGCACAGTGCTCTTACAGCCTAGTGGGAACATCTCTTCCAAAGGCCTGTGAAACGCAGTTTCTTTGCAGGCCTGATCTGGCTGAAGTAGGACTTCTGCTCTGGGTGTGCTACTTTGCCCTAGAGCTGAAAGGCACAACGTGCAGGCTTCTTTCCAAAGGGCGAGTTGGGCCCCACAGCATCTTGCTTCCAGCTCTTTGGGAAGCTAAGAAACAACTCGCTCTGCACAGTGCTCTTACAGCCTAGTGGGAACATCTCTTCCAAAGGCCTGTGAAACGCAGTTTCTTTGCAGGCCTGATCTGGCTGAAGTAGGACTTCTGCTCTGGGTGTGCTACTTTGCCCTAGAGCTGAAAGGCACAACGTGCAGGCTTCTTTCCAAAGGGCGAGTTGGGCCCCACAGCATCTTGCTTCCAGCTCTTTGGGAAGCTAAGAAACAACTCGCTCTGCACAGTGCTCTTACAGCCTACCGGGAACATGTCTTCCAAAGGCCTGTGAAACGCAGTTTCTTTGCAGGCCTGATCTGGCTGAAGTAGGACTTCTGCTCTGGGTGTGCTACTTTGCCCTAGAGCTGAAAGGCACAACGTGCAGGCTTCTTTCCAAAGGGCGAGTTGGGCCCCACAGCATCTTGCTTCCAGCTCTTTGGGAAGCTAAGAAACAACTCGCTCTGCACAGTGCTCTTACAGCCTACCGGGAACATGTCTTCCAAAGGCCTGTGAAACGCAGTTTCTTTGCAGGCCTGATCTGGCTGAAGTAGGACTTCTGCTCTGGGTGTGCTACTTTGCCCTAGAGCTGAAAGGCACAACGTGCAGGCTTCTTTCCAAAGGGCGAGTTGGGCCCCACAGCATCTTGCTTCCAGCTCTTTGGGAAGCTAAGAAACAACTCGCTCTGCACAGTGCTCTTACAGCCTAGTGGGAACATGTCTTCCAAAGGCCTGTGAAACGCAGTTTCTTTGCAGGCCTGATCTGGCTGAAGTAGGACTTCTGCTCTGGGTGTGCTACTTTGCCCTAGAGCTGAAAGGCACAACGTGCAGGCTTCTTTCCAAAGGGCGAGTTGGGCCCCACAGCATCTTGCTTCCAGCTCTTTGGGAAGCTAAGAAACAACTCGCTCTGCACAGTGCTCTTACAGCCTAGTGGGAACATCTCTTCCAAAGGCCTGTGAAACGCAGTTTCTTTGCAGGCCTGATCTGGCTGAAGTAGGACTTCTGCTCTGGGTGTGCTACTTTGCCCTAGAGCTGAAAGGCACAACGTGCAGGCTTCTTTCCAAAGGGCGAGTTGGGCCCCACAGCATCTTGCTTCCAGCTCTTTGGGAAGCTAAGAAACAACTCGCTCTGCACAGTGCTCTTACAGCCTACCGGGAACATGTCTTCCAAAGGCCTGTGAAACGCAGTTTCTTTGCAGGCCTGATCTGGCTGAAGTAGGACTTCTGCTCTGGGTGTGCTACTTTGCCCTAGAGCTGAAAGGCACAACGTGCAGGCTTCTTTCCAAAGGGCGAGTTGGGCCCCACAGCATCTTGCTTCCAGCTCTTTGGGAAGCTAAGAAACAACTCGCTCTGCACAGTGCTCTTACAGCCTAGTGGGAACATCTCTTCCAAAGGCCTGTGAAACGCAGTTTCTTTGCAGGCCTGATCTGGCTGAAGTAGGACTTCTGCTCTGGGTGTGCTACTTTGCCCTAGAGCTGAAAGGCACAACGTGCAGGCTTCTTTCCAAAGGGCGAGTTGGGCCCCACAGCATCTTGCTTCCAGCTCTTTGGGAAGCTAAGAAACAACTCGCTCTGCACAGTGCTCTTACAGCCTAGTGGGAACATCTCTTCCAAAGGCCTGTGAAACGCAGTTTCTTTGCAGGCCTGATCTGGCTGAAGTAGGACTTCTGCTCTGGGTGTGCTACTTTGCCCTAGAGCTGAAAGGCACAACGTGCAGGCTTCTTTCCAAAGGGCGAGTTGGGCCCCACAGCATCTTGCTTCCAGCTCTTTGGGAAGCTAAGAAACAACTCGCTCTGCACAGTGCTCTTACAGCCTACCGGGAACATGTCTTCCAAAGGCCTGTGAAACGCAGTTTCTTTGCAGGCCTGATCTGGCTGAAGTAGGACTTCTGCTCTGGGTGTGCTACTTTGCCCTAGAGCTGAAAGGCACAACGTGCAGGCTTCTTTCCAAAGGGCGAGTTGGGCCCCACAGCATCTTGCTTCCAGCTCTTTGGGAAGCTAAGAAACAACTCGCTCTGCTCAGTGCTCTTACAGCCTAGTGGGAACATCTCTTCCAAAGGCCTGTGAAACGCAGTTTCTTTGCAGGCCTGATCTGGCTGAAGTAGGACTTCTGCTCTGGGTGTGCTACTTTGCCCTAGAGCTGAAAGGCACAACGTGCAGGCTTCTTTCCAAAGGGCGAGTTGGGCCCCACAGCATCTTGCTTCCAGCTCTTTGGGAAGCTAAGAAACAACTCGCTCTGCACAGTGCTCTTACAGCCTACCGGGAACATGTCTTCCAAAGGCCTGTGAAACGCAGTTTCTTTGCAGGCCTGATCTGGCTGAAGTAGGACTTCTGCTCTGGGTGTGCTACTTTGCCCTAGAGCTGAAAGGCACAACGTGCAGGCTTCTTTCCAAAGGGCGAGTTGGGCCCCACAGCATCTTGCTTCCAGCTCTTTGGGAAGCTAAGAAACAACTCGCTCTGCACAGTGCTCTTACAGCCTAGTGGGAACATCTCTTCCAAAGGCCTGTGAAACGCAGTTTCTTTGCAGGCCTGATCTGGCTGAAGTAGGACTTCTGCTCTGGGTGTGCTACTTTGCCCTAGAGCTGAAAGGCACAACGTGCAGGCTTCTTTCCAAAGGGCGAGTTGGGCCCCACAGCATCTTGCTTCCAGCTCTTTGGGAAGCTAAGAAACAACTCGCTCTGCACAGTGCTCTTACAGCCTACCGGGAACATGTCTTCCAAAGGCCTGTGAAACGCAGTTTCTTTGCAGGCCTGATCTGGCTGAAGTAGGACTTCTGCTCTGGGTGTGCTACTTTGCCCTAGAGCTGAAAGGCACAACGTGCAGGCTTCTTTCCAAAGGGCGAGTTGGGCCCCACAGCATCTTGCTTCCAGCTCTTTGGGAAGCTAAGAAACAACTCGCTCTGCACAGTGCTCTTACAGCCTAGTGGGAACATCTCTTCCAAAGGCCTGTGAAACGCAGTTTCTTTGCAGGCCTGATCTGGCTGAAGTAGGACTTCTGCTCTGGGTGTGCTACTTTGCCCTAGAGCTGAAAGGCACAACGTGCAGGCTTCTTTCCAAAGGGCGAGTTGGGCCCCACAGCATCTTGCTTCCAGCTCTTTGGGAAGCTAAGAAACAACTCGCTCTGCACAGTGCTCTTACAGCCTACGGGGAACATGTCTTCCAAAGGCCTGTGAAACGCAGTTTCTTTGCAGGCCTGATCTGGCTGAAGTAGTACTTCTGCTCTGGGTGTGCTACTTTGCCCTAGAGCTGAAAGGCACAACGTGCAGGCTTCTTTCCAAAGGGCGAGTTGGGCCCCACAGCATCTTGCTTCCAGCTCTTTGGGAAGCTAAGAAACAACTCGCTCTGCACAGTGCTCTTACAGCCTACCGGGAACATGTCTTCCAAAGGCCTGTGAAACGCAGTTTCTTTGCAGGCCTGATCTGGCTGAAGTAGGACTTCTGCTCTGGGTGTGCTACTTTGCCCTAGAGCTGAAAGGCACAACGTGCAGGCTTCTTTCCAAAGGGCGAGTTGGGCCCCACAGCATCTTGCTTCCAGCTCTTTGGGAAGCTAAGAAACAACTCGCTCTGCACAGTGCTCTTACAGCCTACCGGGAACATCTCTTCCAAAGGCCTGTGAAACGCAGTTTCTTTGCAGGCCTGATCTGGCTGAAGTAGGACTTCTGCTCTGGGTGTGCTACTTTGCCCTAGAGCTGAAAGGCACAACGTGCAGGCTTCTTTCCAAAGGGCGAGTTGGGCCCCACAGCATCTTGCTTCCAGCTCTTTGGGAAGCTAAGAAACAACTCGCTCTGCACAGTGCTCTTACAGCCTACCGGGAACATGTCTTCCAAAGGCCTGTGAAACGCAGTTTCTTTGCAGGCCTGATCTGGCTGAAGTAGGACTTCTGCTCTGGGTGTGCTACTTTGCCCTAGAGCTGAAAGGCACAACGTGCAGGCTTCTTTCCAAAGGGCGAGTTGGGCCCCACAGCATCTTGCTTCCAGCTCTTTGGGAAGCTAAGAAACAACTCGCTCTGCACAGTGCTCTTACAGCCTAGTGGGAACATGTCTTCCAAAGGCCTGTGAAACGCAGTTTCTTTGCAGGCCTGATCTGGCTGAAGTAGGACTTCTGCTCTGGGTGTGCTACTTTGCCCTAGAGCTGAAAGGCACAACGTGCAGGCTTCTTTCCAAAGGGCGAGTTGGGCCCCACAGCATCTTGCTTCCAGCTCTTTGGGAAGCTAAGAAACAACTCGCTCTGCACAGTGCTCTTACAGCCTAGTGGGAACATGTCTTCCAAAGGCCTGTGAAACGCAGTTTCTTTGCAGGCCTGATCTGGCTGAAGTAGGACTTCTGCTCTGGATGTGCTACTTTGCCATAGAGCTGAAAGGCACAACGTGCAGGCTTCTTTCCAAAGGGCGAGTTGGGCCCCACAGCATCTTGCTTCCAGCTCTTTGGGAAGCTAAGAAACAACTCGCTCTGCACAGTGCTCTTACAGCCTAGTGGGGACATCTCTTCCAAAGGCCTGTGAAACGCAGTTTCTTTGCAGGCCTGATCTGGCTGAAGCAGGACTTCTGCTCTGGGTGTGCTACTTTGCCCTAGAGCTGAAAGGCACAACGTGCAGGCTTCTTTCCAAAGGGCGAGTTGGGCCCCACAGCATCTTGCTTCCAGCTCTTTGGGAAGCTAAGAAACAACTCGCTCTGCACAGTGCTCTTACAGCCTACCGGGAACATGTCTTCCAAAGGCCTGTGAAACGCAGTTTCTTTGCAGGCCTGATCTGGCTGAAGTAGGACTTCTGCTCTGGGTGTGCTACTTTGCCCTAGAGCTGAAAGGCACAACGTGCAGGCTTCTTTCCAAAGGGCGAGTTGGGCCCCACAGCATCTTGCTTCCAGCTCTTTGGGAAGCTAAGAAACAACTCGCTCTGCACAGTGCTCTTACAGCCTAGTGGGAACATCTCTTCCAAAGGCCTGTGAAACGCAGTTTCTTTGCAGGCCTGATCTGGCTGAAGTAGGACTTCTGCTCTGGGTGTGCTACTTTGCCCTAGAGCTGAAAGGCACAACGTGCAGGCTTCTTTCCAAAGGGCGAGTTGGGCCCCACAGCATCTTGCTTCCAGCTCTTTGGGAAGCTAAGAAACAACTCGCTCTGCACAGTGCTCTTACAGCCTAGTGGGAACATCTCTTTCAAAGGCCTGTGAAACGCAGTTTCTTTGCAGGCCTGATCTGGCTGAAGTAGGACTTCTGCTCTGGGTGTGCTACTTTGCCCTAGAGCTGAAAGGCACAACGTGCAGGCTTCTTTCCAAAGGGCGAGTTGGGCCCCACAGCATCTTGCTTCCAGCTCTTTGGGAAGCTAAGAAACAACTCGCTCTGCACAGTGCTCTTACAGCCTAGTGGGAACATCTCTTCCAAAGGCCTGTGAAACGCAGTTTCTTTGCAGGCCTGATCTGGCTGAAGTAGGACTTCTGCTCTGGGTGTGCTACTTTGCCCTAGAGCTGAAAGGCACAACGTGCAGGCTTCTTTCCAAAGGGCGAGTTGGGCCCCACAGCATCTTGCTTCCAGCTCTTTGGGAAGCTAAGAAACAACTCGCTCTGCACAGTGCTCTTACAGCCTACCGGGAACATGTCTTCCAAAGGCCTGTGAAACGCAGTTTCTTTGCAGGCCTGATCTGGCTGAAGTAGGACTTCTGCTCTGGGTGTGCTACTTTGCCCTAGAGCTGAAAGGCACAACGTGCAGGCTTCTTTCCAAAGGGCGAGTTGGGCCCCACAGCATCTTGCTTCCAGCTCTTTGGGAAGCTAAGAAACAACTCGCTCTGCACAGTGCTCTTACAGCCTAGTGGGAACATCTCTTCCAAAGGCCTGTGAAACGCAGTTTCTTTGCAGGCCTGATCTGGCTGAAGTAGGACTTCTGCTCTGGGTGTGCTACTTTGCCCTAGAGCTGAAAGGCACAACGTGCAGGCTTCTTTCCAAAGGGCGAGTTGGGCCCCACAGCATCTTGCTTCCAGCTCTTTGGGAAGCTAAGAAACAACTCGCTCTGCACAGTGCTCTTACAGCCTACCGGGAACATGTCTTCCAAAGGCCTGTGAAACGCAGTTTCTTTGCAGGCCTGATCTGGCTGAAGTAGGACTTCTGCTCTGGGTGTGCTACTTTGCCCTAGAGCTGAAAGGCACAACGTGCAGGCTTCTTTCCAAAGGGCGAGTTGGGCCCCACAGCATCTTGCTTCCAGCTCTTTGGGAAGCTAAGAAACAACTCGCTCTGCACAGTGCTCTTACAGCCTAGTGGGAACATCTCTTCCAAAGGCCTGTGAAACGCAGTTTCTTTGCAGGCCTGATCTGGCTGAAGTAGGACTTCTGCTCTGCGTGTGCTACTTTGCCCTAGAGCTGAAAGGCACAACGTGCAGGCTTCTTTCCAAAGGGCGAGTTGGGCCCCACAGCATCTTGCTTCCAGCTCTTTGGGAAGCTAAGAAACAACTCGCTCTGCACAGTGCTCTTACAGCCTAGTGGGAACATCTCTTTCAAAGGCCTGTGAAACGCAGTTTCTTTGCAGGCCTGATCTGGCTGAAGTAGGACTTCTGCTCTGGGTGTGCTACTTTGCCCTAGAGCTGAAAGGCACAACGTGCAGGCTTCTTTCCAAAGGGCGAGTTGGGCCCCACAGCATCTTGCTTCCAGCTCTTTGGGAAGCTAAGAAACAACTCGCTCTGCACAGTGCTCTTACAGCCTAGTGGGAACATCTCTTCCAAAGGCCTGTGAAACGCAGTTTCTTTGCAGGCCTGATCTGGCTGAAGTAGGACTTCTGCTCTGGGTGTGCTACTTTGCCCTAGAGCTGAAAGGCACAACGTGCAGGCTTCTTTCCAAAGGGCGAGTTGGGCCCCACAGCATCTTGCTTCCAGCTCTTTGGGAAGCTAAGAAACAACTCGCTCTGCACAGTGCTCTTACAGCCTACCGGGAACATGTCTTCCAAAGGCCTGTGAAACGCAGTTTCTTTGCAGGCCTGATCTGGCTGAAGTAGGACTTCTGCTCTGGATGTGCTACTTTGCCCTAGAGCTGAAAGGCACAACGTGCAGGCTTCTTTCCAAAGGGCGAGTTGGGCCCCACAGCATCTTGCTTCCAGCTCTTTGGGAAGCTAAGAAACAACTCGCTCTGCACAGTGCTCTTACAGCCTAGTGGGAACATCTCTTCCAAAGGCCTGTGAAACGCAGTTTCTTTGCAGGCCTGATCTGGCTGAAGTAGGACTTCTGCTCTGGGTGTGCTACTTTGCCCTAGAGCTGAAAGGCACAACGTGCAGGCTTCTTTCCAAAGGGCGAGTTGGGCCCCACAGCATCTTGCTTCCAGCTCTTTGGGAAGCTAAGAAACAACTCGCTCTGCACAGTGCTCTTACAGCCTACCGGGAACATGTCTTCCAAAGGCCTGTGAAACGCAGTTTCTTTGCAGGCCTGATCTGGCTGAAGTAGGACTTCTGCTCTGGGTGTGCTACTTTGCCCTAGAGCTGAAAGGCACAACGTGCAGGCTTCTTTCCAAAGGGCGAGTTGGGCCCCACAGCATCTTGCTTCCAGCTCTTTGGGAAGCTAAGAAACAACTCGCTCTGCACAGTGCTCTTACAGCCTAGTGGGAACATCTCTTCCAAAGGCCTGTGAAACGCAGTTTCTTTGCAGGCCTGATCTGGCTGAAGTAGGACTTCTGCTCTGGGTGTGCTACTTTGCCCTAGAGCTGAAAGGCACAACGTGCAGGCTTCTTTCCAAAGGGCGAGTTGGGCCCCACAGCATCTTGCTTCCAGCTCTTTGGGAAGCTAAGAAACAACTCGCTCTGCACAGTGCTCTTACAGCCTACGGGGAACATGTCTTCCAAAGGCCTGTGAAACGCAGTTTCTTTGCAGGCCTGATCTGGCTGAAGTAGTACTTCTGCTCTGGGTGTGCTACTTTGCCCTAGAGCTGAAAGGCACAACGTGCAGGCTTCTTTCCAAAGGGCGAGTTGGGCCCCACAGCATCTTGCTTCCAGCTCTTTGGGAAGCTAAGAAACAACTCGCTCTGCACAGTGCTCTTACAGCCTACCGGGAACATGTCTTCCAAAGGCCTGTGAAACGCAGTTTCTTTGCAGGCCTGATCTGGCTGAAGTAGGACTTCTGCTCTGGGTGTGCTACTTTGCCCTAGAGCTGAAAGGCACAACGTGCAGGCTTCTTTCCAAAGGGCGAGTTGGGCCCCACAGCATCTTGCTTCCAGCTCTTTGGGAAGCTAAGAAACAACTCGCTCTGCACAGTGCTCTTACAGCCTAGTGGGAACATCTCTTCCAAAGGCCTGTGAAACGCAGTTTCTTTGCAGGCCTGATCTGGCTGAAGTAGGACTTCTGCTCTGGGTGTGCTACTTTGCCCTAGAGCTGAAAGGCACAACGTGCAGGCTTCTTTCCAAAGGGCGAGTTGGGCCCCACAGCATCTTGCTTCCAGCTCTTTGGGAAGCTAAGAAACAACTCGCTCTGCACAGTGCTCTTACAGCCTACGGGGAACATGTCTTCCAAAGGCCTGTGAAACGCAGTTTCTTTGCAGGCCTGATCTGGCTGAAGTAGTACTTCTGCTCTGGGTGTGCTACTTTGCCCTAGAGCTGAAAGGCACAACGTGCAGGCTTCTTTCCAAAGGGCGAGTTGGGCCCCACAGCATCTTGCTTCCAGCTCTTTGGGAAGCTAAGAAACAACTCGCTCTGCACAGTGCTCTTACAGCCTACCGGGAACATGTCTTCCAAAGGCCTGTGAAACGCAGTTTCTTTGCAGGCCTGATCTGGCTGAAGTAGGACTTCTGCTCTGGGTGTGCTACTTTGCCCTAGAGCTGAAAGGCACAACGTGCAGGCTTCTTTCCAAAGGGCGAGTTGGGCCCCACAGCATCTTGCTTCCAGCTCTTTGGGAAGCTAAGAAACAACTCGCTCTGCACAGTGCTCTTACAGCCTACCGGGAACATGTCTTCCAAAGGCCTGTGAAACGCAGTTTCTTTGCAGGCCTGATCTGGCTGAAGTAGGACTTCTGCTCTGGGTGTGCTACTTTGCCCTAGAGCTGAAAGGCACAACGTGCAGGCTTCTTTCCAAAGGGCGAGTTGGGCCCCACAGCATCTTGCTTCCAGCTCTTTGGGAAGCTAAGAAACAACTCGCTCTGCACAGTGCTCTTACAGCCTAGTGGGAACATCTCTTCCAAAGGCCTGTGAAACGCAGTTTCTTTGCAGGCCTGATCTGGCTGAAGTAGGACTTCTGCTCTGGGTGTGCTACTTTGCCCTAGAGCTGAAAGGCACAACGTGCAGGCTTCTTTCCAAAGGGCGAGTTGGGCCCCACAGCATCTTGCTTCCAGCTCTTTGGGAAGCTAAGAAACAACTCGCTCTGCACAGTGCTCTTACAGCCTAGTGGGAACATCTCTTCCAAAGGCCTGTGAAACGCAGTTTCTTTGCAGGCCTGATCTGGCTGAAGTAGGACTTCTGCTCTGGGTGTGCTACTTTGCCCTAGAGCTGAAAGGCACAACGTGCAGGCTTCTTTCCAAAGGGCGAGTTGGGCCCCACAGCATCTTGCTTCCAGCTCTTTGGGAAGCTAAGAAACAACTCGCTCTGCACAGTGCTCTTACAGCCTAACGGGAACATGTCTTCCAAAGGCCTGTGAAACGCAGTTTCTTTGCAGGCCTGATCTGGCTGAAGTAGGACTTCTGCTCTGGGTGTGCTACTTTGCCCTAGAGCTGAAAGGCACAACGTGCAGGCTTCTTTCCAAAGGGCGAGTTGGGCCCCACAGCATCTTGCTTCCAGCTCTTTGGGAAGCTAAGAAACAACTCGCTCTGCACAGTGCTCTTACAGCCTAGTGGGAACATGTCTTCCAAAGGCCTGTGAAACGCACTTCCTTTGCAGGCCTGATCTGGCTGAAGTAGGACTTCTGCTCTGGGTGTGCTACTTTGCCCTAGAGCTGAAAGGCACAACGTGCAGGCTTCTTTCCAAATGGCGAGTTGGGCCCCACAGCATCTTGCTTCCAGCTCTTTGGGAAGCTAAGAAACAACTCGCTCTGCACAGTGCTCTTACAGCCTACCGGGAACATGTCTTCCAAAGGCCTGTGAAACGCAGTTTCTTTGCAGGCCTGATCTGGCTGAAGGAGGACTTCTGCTCTGGGTGTGCTACTTTGCCCTAGAGCTGAAAGGCACAACGTGCAGGCTTCTTTCCAAAGGGCGAGTTGGGCCCCACAGCATCTTGCTTCCAGCTCTTTGGGAAGCTAAGAAACAACTCGCTCTGCACAGTGCTCTTACAGCCTAGTGGGAACATGTCTTCCAAAGGCCTGTGAAACGCAGTTTCTTTGCAGGCCTGATCTGGCTGAAGTAGGACTTCTGCTCTGGGTGTGCTACTTTGCCCTAGAGCTGAAAGGCACAACGTGCAGGCTTCTTTCCAAAGGGCGAGTTGGGCCCCACAGCATCTTGCTTCCAGCTCTTTGGGAAGCTAAGAAACAACTCGCTCTGCACAGTGCTCTTACAGCCTACCGGGAACATGTCTTCCAAAGGCCTGTGAAACGCAGTTTCTTTGCAGGCCTGATCTGGCTGAAGTAGGACTTCTGCTCTGGGTGTGCTACTTTGCCCTAGAGCTGAAAGGCACAACGTGCAGGCTTCTTTCCAAAGGGCGAGTTGGGCCCCACAGCCTCTTGCTTCCAGCTCTTTGGGAAGCTAAGAAACAACTCGCTCTGCACAGTGCTCTTACAGCCTAGTGGGAACATCTCTTCCAAAGGCCTGTGAAACGCAGTTTCTTTGCAGGCCTGATCTGGCTGAAGTAGGACTTCTGCTCTGGGTGTGCTACTTTGCCCTAGAGCTGAAAGGCACAACGTGCAGGCTTCTTTCCAAAGGGCGAGTTGGGCCCCACAGCATCTTGCTTCCAGCTCTTTGGGAAGCTAAGAAACAACTCGCTCTGCACAGTGCTCTTACAGCCTACCGGGAACATGTCTTCCAAAGGCCTGTGAAACGCAGTTTCTTTGCAGGCCTGATCTGGCTGAAGTAGGACTTCTGCTCTGGGTGTGCTACTTTGCCCTAGAGCTGAAAGGCACAACGTGCAGGCTTCTTTCCAAAGGGCGAGTTGGGCCCCACAGCATCTTGCTTCCAGCTCTTTGGGAAGCTAAGAAACAACTCGCTCTGCACAGTGCTCTTACAGCCTAGTGGGAACATCTCTTCCAAAGGCCTGTGAAACGCAGTTTCTTTGCAGGCCTGATCTGGCTGAAGTAGGACTTCTGCTCTGGATGTGCTACTTTGCCCTAGAGCTGAAAGGCACAACGTGCAGGCTTCTTTCCAAAGGGCGAGTTGGGCCCCACAGCATCTTGCTTCCAGCTCTTTGGGAAGCTAAGAAACAACTCGCTCTGCACAGTGCTCTTACAGCCTAGTGGGAACATCTCTTCCAAAGGCCTGTGAAACGCAGTTTCTTTGCAGGCCTGATCTGGCTGAAGTAGGACTTCTGCTCTGGGTGTGCTACTTTGCCCTAGAGCTGAAAGGCACAACGTGCAGGCTTCTTTCCAAAGGGCGAGTTGGGCCCCACAGCATCTTGCTTCCAGCTCTTTGGGAAGCTAAGAAACAACTCGCTCTGCACAGTGCTCTTACAGCCTACCGGGAACATGTCTTCCAAAGGCCTGTGAAACGCAGTTTCTTTGCAGGCCTGATCTGGCTGAAGTAGGACTTCTGCTCTGGGTGTGCTACTTTGCCCTAGAGCTGAAAGGCACAACGTGCAGGCTTCTTTCCAAAGGGCGAGTTGGGCCCCACAGCATC
Source organism: Equus caballus (assembly GCF_041296265.1). Classification (NCBI taxonomy): domain Eukaryota; kingdom Metazoa; phylum Chordata; class Mammalia; order Perissodactyla; family Equidae; genus Equus; species Equus caballus. Next base: position 466,991 of record NC_091712.1, read on the forward strand.
TTGCTTCCAGCTCTTTGGGAAGCTAAGAAACAACTCGCTCTGCACAGTGCTCTTACAGCCTAGTGGGAACATCTCTTCCAAAGGCCTGTGAAACGCAGTTTCTTTGCAGGCCTGATCTGGCTGAAGTAGGACTTCTGCTCTGGGTGTGCTACTTTGCCCTAGAGCTGAAAGGCACAACGTGCAGGCTTCTTTCCAAAGGGCGAGTTGGGCCCCACAGCATCTTGCTTCCAGCTCTTTGGGAAGCTAAGAAACAACTCGCTCTGCACAGTGCTCTTACAGCCTACCGGGAACATGTCTTCCAAAGGCCTGTGAAACGCAGTTTCTTTGCAGGCCTGATCTGGCTGAAGTAGGACTTCTGCTCTGGGTGTGCTACTTTGCCCTAGAGCTGAAAGGCACAACGTGCAGGCTTCTTTCCAAAGGGCGAGTTGGGCCCCACAGCATCTTGCTTCCAGCTCTTTGGGAAGCTAAGAAACAACTCGCTCTGCACAGTGCTCTTACAGCCTAGTGGGAACATCTCTTTCAAAGGCCTGTGAAACGCAGTTTCTTTGCAGGCCTGATCTGGCTGAAGTAGGACTTCTGCTCTGGGTGTGCTACTTTGCCCTAGAGCTGAAAGGCACAACGTGCAGGCTTCTTTCCAAAGGGCGAGTTGGGCCCCACAGCATCTTGCTTCCAGCTCTTTGGGAAGCTAAGAAACAACTCGCTCTGCACAGTGCTCTTACAGCCTAGTGGGAACATCTCTTCCAAAGGCCTGTGAAACTCAGTTTCTTTGCAGGCCTGATCTGGCTGAAGTAGGACTTCTGCTCTGGGTGTGCTACTTTGCCCTAGAGCTGAAAGGCACAACGTGCAGGCTTCTTTCCAAAGGGCGAGTTGGGCCCCACAGCATCTTGCTTCCAGCTCTTTGGGAAGCTAAGAAACAACTCGCTCTGCACAGTGCTCTTACAGCCTACCGGGAACATGTCTTCCAAAGGCCTGTGAAACGCAGTTTCTTTGCAGGCCTGATCTGGCTGAAGTAGGACTTCTGCTCTGGGTGTGCTACTTTGCCCTAGAGCTGAAAGGCACAACGTGCAGGCTTCTTTCCAAAGGGCGAGTTGGGCCCCACAGCATCTTGCTTCCAGCTCTTTGGGAAGCTAAGAAACAACTCGCTCTGCACAGTGCTCTTACAGCCTAGTGGGAACATCTCTTCCAAAGGCCTGTGAAACGCAGTTTCTTTGCAGGCCTGATCTGGCTGAAGTAGGACTTCTGCTCTGGGTGTGCTACTTTGCCCTAGAGCTGAAAGGCACAACGTGCAGGCTTCTTTCCAAAGGGCGAGTTGGGCCCCACAGCATCTTGCTTCCAGCTCTTTGGGAAGCTAAGAAACAACTCGCTCTGCACAGTGCTCTTACAGCCTACCGGGAACATGTCTTCCAAAGGCCTGTGAAACGCAGTTTCTTTGCAGGCCTGATCTGGCTGAAGTAGGACTTCTGCTCTGGGTGTGCTACTTTGCCCTAGAGCTGAAAGGCACAACGTGCAGGCTTCTTTCCAAAGGGCGAGTTGGGCCCCACAGCATCTTGCTTCCAGCTCTTTGGGAAGCTAAGAAACAACTCGCTCTGCACAGTGCTCTTACAGCCTAGTGGGAACATCTCTTCCAAAGGCCTGTGAAACGCAGTTTCTTTGCAGGCCTGATCTGGCTGAAGTAGGACTTCTGCTCTGGGTGTGCTACTTTGCCCTAGAGCTGAAAGGCACAACGTGCAGGCTTCTTTCCAAAGGGCGAGTTGGGCCCCACAGCATCTTGCTTCCAGCTCTTTGGGAAGCTAAGAAACAACTCGCTCTGCACAGTGCTCTTACAGCCTACCGGGAACATGTCTTCCAAAGGCCTGTGAAACGCAGTTTCTTTGCAGGCCTGATCTGGCTGAAGTAGGACTTCTGCTCTGGGTGTGCTACTTTGCCCTAGAGCTGAAAGGCACAACGTGCAGGCTTCTTTCCAAAGGGCGAGTTGGGCCCCACAGCATCTTGCTTCCAGCTCTTTGGGAAGCTAAGAAACAACTCGCTCTGCACAGTGCTCTTACAGCCTAGTGGGAACATCTCTTTCAAAGGCCTGTGAAACGCAGTTTCTTTGCAGGCCTGATCTGGCTGAAGTAGGACTTCTGCTCTGGGTGTGCTACTTTGCCCTAGAGCTGAAAGGCACAACGTGCAGGCTTCTTTCCAAAGGGCGAGTTGGGCCCCACAGCATCTTGCTTCCAGCTCTTTGGGAAGCTAAGAAACAACTCGCTCTGCACAGTGCTCTTACAGCCTAGTGGGAACATCTCTTCCAAAGGCCTGTGAAACTCAGTTTCTTTGCAGGCCTGATCTGGCTGAAGTAGGACTTCTGCTCTGGGTGTGCTACTTTGCCCTAGAGCTGAAAGGCACAACGTGCAGGCTTCTTTCCAAAGGGCGAGTTGGGCCCCACAGCATCTTGCTTCCAGCTCTTTGGGAAGCTAAGAAACAACTCGCTCTGCACAGTGCTCTTACAGCCTACCGGGAACATGTCTTCCAAAGGCCTGTGAAACGCAGTTTCTTTGCAGGCCTGATCTGGCTGAAGTAGGACTTCTGCTCTGGGTGTGCTACTTTGCCCTAGAGCTGAAAGGCACAACGTGCAGGCTTCTTTCCAAAGGGCGAGTTGGGCCCCACAGCATCTTGCTTCCAGCTCTTTGGGAAGCTAAGAAACAACTCGCTCTGCACAGTGCTCTTACAGCCTAGTGGGAACATCTCTTCCAAAGGCCTGTGAAACGCAGTTTCTTTGCAGGCCTGATCTGGCTGAAGTAGGACTTCTGCTCTGGGTGTGCTACTTTGCCCTAGAGCTGAAAGGCACAACGTGCAGGCTTCTTTCCAAAGGGCGAGTTGGGCCCCACAGCATCTTGCTTCCAGCTCTTTGGGAAGCTAAGAAACAACTCGCTCTGCACAGTGCTCTTACAGCCTAGTGGGAACATCTCTTCCAAAGGCCTGTGAAACGCAGTTTCTTTGCAGGCCTGATCTGGCTGAAGTAGGACTTCTGCTCTGGGTGTGCTACTTTGCCCTAGAGCTGAAAGGCACAACGTGCAGGCTTCTTTCCAAAGGGCGAGTTGGGCCCCACAGCATCTTGCTTCCAGCTCTTTGGGAAGCTAAGAAACAACTCGCTCTGCACAGTGCTCTTACAGCCTAGTGGGAACATCTCTTCCAAAGGCCTGTGAAACGCAGTTTCTTTGCAGGCCTGATCTGGCTGAAGTAGGACTTCTGCTCTGGGTGTGCTACTTTGCCCTAGAGCTGAAAGGCACAACGTGCAGGCTTCTTTCCAAAGGGCGAGTTGGGCCCCACAGCATCTTGCTTCCAGCTCTTTGGGAAGCTAAGAAACAACTCGCTCTGCACAGTGCTCTTACAGCCTACGGGGAACATGTCTTCCAAAGGCCTGTGAAACGCAGTTTCTTTGCAGGCCTGATCTGGCTGAAGTAGTACTTCTGCTCTGGGTGTGCTACTTTGCCCTAGAGCTGAAAGGCACAACGTGCAGGCTTCTTTCCAAAGGGCGAGTTGGGCCCCACAGCATCTTGCTTCCAGCTCTTTGGGAAGCTAAGAAACAACTCGCTCTGCACAGTGCTCTTACAGCCTACCGGGAACATGTCTTCCAAAGGCCTGTGAAACGCAGTTTCTTTGCAGGCCTGATCTGGCTGAAGTAGGACTTCTGCTCTGGGTGTGCTACTTTGCCCTAGAGCTGAAAGGCACAACGTGCAGGCTTCTTTCCAAAGGGCGAGTTGGGCCCCACAGCATCTTGCTTCCAGCTCTTTGGGAAGCTAAGAAACAACTCGCTCTGCACAGTGCTCTTACAGCCTACCGGGAACATGTCTTCCAAAGGCCTGTGAAACGCAGTTTCTTTGCAGGCCTGATCTGGCTGAAGTAGGACTTCTGCTCTGGGTGTGCTACTTTGCCCTAGAGCTGAAAGGCACAACGTGCAGGCTTCTTTCCAAAGGGCGAGTTGGGCCCCACAGCATCTTGCTTCCAGCTCTTTGGGAAGCTAAGAAACAACTCGCTCTGCACAGTGCTCTTACAGCCTACCGGGAACATGTCTTCCAAAGGCCTGTGAAACGCAGTTTCTTTGCAGGCCTGATCTGGCTGAAGTAGGACTTCTGCTCTGGGTGTGCTACTTTGCCCTAGAGCTGAAAGGCACAACGTGCAGGCTTCTTTCCAAAGGGCGAGTTGGGCCCCACAGCATCTTGCTTCCAGCTCTTTGGGAAGCTAAGAAACAACTCGCTCTGCACAGTGCTCTTACAGCCTAGTGGGAACATCTCTTCCAAAGGCCTGTGAAACGCAGTTTCTTTGCAGGCCTGATCTGGCTGAAGTAGGACTTCTGCTCTGGGTGTGCTACTTTGCCCTAGAGCTGAAAGGCACAACGTGCAGGCTTCTTTCCAAAGGGCGAGTTGGGCCCCACAGCATCTTGCTTCCAGCTCTTTGGGAAGCTAAGAAACAACTCGCTCTGCACAGTGCTCTTACAGCCTAGTGGGAACATCTCTTCCAAAGGCCTGTGAAACGCAGTTTCTTTGCAGGCCTGATCTGGCTGAAGCAGGACTTCTGCTCTGGGTGTGCTACTTTGCCCTAGAGCTGAAAGGCACAACGTGCAGGCTTCTTTCCTAAGGGCGAGTTGGGCCCCACAGCATCTTGCTTCCAGCTCTTTGGGAAGCTAAGAAACAACTCGCTCTGCACAGTGCTCTTACAGCCTAGTGGGAACATCTCTTCCAAAGGCCTGTGAAACGCAGTTTCTTTGCAGGCCTGATCTGGCTGAAGTAGGACTTCTGCTCTGGATGTGCTACTTTGCCCTAGAGCTGAAAGGCACAACGTGCAGGCTTCTTTCCAAAGGGCGAGTTGGGCCCCACAGCATCTTGCTTCCAGCTCTTTGGGAAGCTAAGAAACAACTCGCTCTGCACAGTGCTCTTACAGCCTAGTGGGGACATCTCTTCCAAAGGCCTGTGAAACGCAGTTTCTTTGCAGGCCTGATCTGGCTGAAGCAGGACTTCTGCTCTGGGTGTGCTACTTTGCCCTAGAGCTGAAAGGCACAACGTGCAGGCTTCTTTCCAAAGGGCGAGTTGGGCCCCACAGCATCTTGCTTCCAGCTCTTTGGGAAGCTAAGAAACAACTCGCTCTGCACAGTGCTCTTACAGCCTACCGGGAACATGTCTTCCAAAGGCCTGTGAAACGCAGTTTCTTTGCAGGCCTGATCTGGCTGAAGTAGGACTTCTGCTCTGGGTGTGCTACTTTGCCCTAGAGCTGAAAGGCACAACGTGCAGGCTTCTTTCCAAAGGGCGAGTTGGGCCCCACAGCATCTTGCTTCCAGCTCTTTGGGAAGCTAAGAAACAACTCGCTCTGCACAGTGCTCTTACAGCCTAGTGGGAACATCTCTTCCAAAGGCCTGTGAAACGCAGTTTCTTTGCAGGCCTGATCTGGCTGAAGTAGGACTTCTGCTCTGGGTGTGCTACTTTGCCCTAGAGCTGAAAGGCACAACGTGCAGGCTTCTTTCCAAAGGGCGAGTTGGGCCCCACAGCATCTTGCTTCCAGCTCTTTGGGAAGCTAAGAAACAACTCGCTCTGCACAGTGCTCTTACAGCCTACCGGGAACATCTCTTCCAAAGGCCTGTGAAACGCAGTTTCTTTGCAGGCCTGATCTGGCTGAAGTAGGACTTCTGCTCTGGGTGTGCTACTTTGCCCTGGAGCTGAAAGGCACAACGTGCAGGCTTCTTTCCAAAGGGCGAGTTGGGCCCCACAGCATCTTGCTTCCAGCTCTTGGGAAGCTAAGAAACAACTCGCTCTGCACAGTGCTCTTACAGCCTACCGGGAACATCTCTTCCAAAGGCCTGTGAAACGCAGTTTCTTTGCAGGCCTGATCTGGCTGAAGTAGGACTTCTGCTCTGGGTGTGCTACTTTGCCCTAGAGCTGAAAGGCACAACGTGCAGACTTCTTTCCAAAGGGCGAGTTGGGCCCCACAGCATCTTGCTTCCAGCTCTTTGGGAAGCTAAGAAACAACTCGCTCTGAACAGTGCTCTTACAGCCTACCGGGAACATCTCTTCCAAAGGCCTGGGAAACGCAGTTTCTTTGCAGGCCTGATCTGGCTGAAGTAGGACTTCTGCTCTGGGTGTGCTACTTTGCCCTGGAGCTGAAAGGCACAACGTGCAGGCTTCTTTCCAAAGGGCGAGTTGGGCCCCACAGCATCTTGCTTCCAGCTCTTTGGGAAGCTAAGAAACAACTCGCTCTGCACAGTGCTCTTACAGCCTAGTGGGAACATCTCTTCCAAAGGCCTGGGAAACGCAGTTTCTTTGCAGGTCTGATCTGGCTGAAGTAGGACTTCTGCTCTGGGTGTGCTACTTTGCCCTAGAGCTGAAAGGCACAACGTGCAGGCTTCTTTCCAAAGGGCGAGTTGGGCCCCACAGCATCTTGCTTCCAGCTCTTTGGGAAGCTAAGAAACAACTCGCTCTGCACAGTGCTCTTACAGCCTAGTGGGAACATCTCTTCCAAAGGCCTGTGAAACGCAGTTGCTTTGCAGGCCTGATCTGGCTGAAGTAGGACTTCTGCTCTGGGTGTGCTACTTTGCCCTAGAGCTGAAAGGCACAACGTGCAGGCTTCTTTCCAAAGGGCGAGTTGGGCCCCACAGCATCTTGCTTCCAGCTCTTTGGGAAGCTAAGAAACAACTCGCTCTGCACAGTGCTCTTAGAGCCTAGTGGGAACATCTCTTCCAAAGGCCTGTGAAACGCAGTTTCTTTGCAGGCCTGATCTGGCTGAAGTAGGACTTCTGCTCTGGGTGTGCTACTTTGCCCTAGAGCTGAAAGGCACAACGTGCAGGCTTCTTTCCAAAGGGCGAGTTGGGCCCCACAGCATCTTGCTTCCAGCTCTTTGGGAAGCTAAGAAACAACTCGCTCTGCACAGTGCTCTTAGAGCCTAGTGGGAACATCTCTTCCAAAGGCCTGTGAAACGCAGTTTCTTTGCAGGCCTGATCTGGCTGAAGTAGGACTTCTGCTCTGGGTGTGCTACTTTGCCCTAGAGCTGAAAGGCACAACGTGCAGGCTTCTTTCCAAAGGGCGAGTTGGGCCCCACAGCATCTTGCTTCCAGCTCTTTGGGAAGCTAAGAAACAACTCGCTCTGCACAGTCTTCTTAAAGCCTAGTGGGAACATCTCTTCCAAAGGCCTGTGAAACGCAGTTTCTTTGCAGGCCTGATCTGGCTGAAGTAGGACTTCTGCTCTGGGTGTGCTACTTTGCCCTAGAGCTGAAAGGCACAACGTGCAGGCTTCTTTCCAAAGGGCGAGTTGGGCCCCACAGCATCTTGCTTCCAGCTCTTTGGGAAGCTAAGAAACAACTCGCTCTGCACAGTGCTCTTACAGCCTACCGGGAACATCTCTTCCAAAGGCCTGTGAAACGCAGTTTCTTTGCAGGCCTGATCCGGCTGAAGTAGGACTTCTGCTCTGGGTGTGCTACTTTGCCCTAGAGCTGAAAGGCACAACGTGCAGGCTTCTTTCCAAAGGGCGAGTTGGGCCCCACAGCATCTTGCTTCCAGCTCTTTGGGAAGCTAAGAAACAACTCGCTCTGCACAGTGCTCTTACAGCCTAGTGGGAACATCTCTTCCAAAGGCCTGTGAAACGCAGTTTCTTTGCAGGCCTGATCTGGCTGAAGTAGGACTTCTGCTCTGGGTGTGCTACTTTGCCCTAGAGCTGAAAGGCACAACGTGCAGGCTTCTTTCCAAAGGGCCAGTTGGGCCCCACAGCATCTTGCTTCCAGCTCTTTGGGAAGCTAAGAAACAACTCGCTCTGCACAGTGCTCTTACAGCCTAGTGGGAACATCTCTTCCAAAGGCCTGGGAAACGCAGTTTCTTTGCAGGTCTGATCTGGCTGAAGTAGGACTTCTGCTCTGGGTGTGCTACTTTGCCCTAGAGCTGAAAGGCACAACGTGCAGTCTTCTTTCCAAAGGGCGAGTTGGGCCCCACAGCATCTTGCTTCCAGCTCTTTGGGAAGCTAAGAAACAACTCGCTCTGCACAGTGCTCTTACAGCCTACCGGGAACATCTCTTCCAAAGGCCTGTGAAACGCAGTTTCTTTGCAGGCCTGATCTGGCTGAAGTAGGACTTCTGCTCTGGGTGTGCTACTTTGCCCTGGAGCTGAAAGGCACAACGTGCAGGCTTCTTTCCAAAGGGCGAGTTGGGCCCCACAGCATCTTGCTTCCAGCTCTTTGGGAAGCTAAGAAACAACTCGCTCTGCACAGTGCTCTTACAGCCTAGTGGGAACATCTCTTCCAAAGGCCTGGGAAACGCAGTTTCTTTGCAGGTCTGATCTGGCTGAAGTAGGACTTCTGCTCTGGGTGTGCTACTTTGCCCTAGAGCTGAAAGGCACAACGTGCAGGCTTCTTTCCAAAGGGCGAGTTGGGCCCCACAGCATCTTGCTTCCAGCTCTTTGGGAAGCTAAGAAACAACTCGCTCTGCACAGTCTTCTTAAAGCCTAGTGGGAACATCTCTTCCAAAGGCCTGTGAAACGCAGTTTCTTTGCAGGCCTGATCTGGCTGAAGTAGGACTTCTGCTCTGGGTGTGCTACTTTGCCCTAGAGCTGAAAGGCACAACGTGCAGGCTTCTTTCCAAAGGGCGAGTTGGGCCCCACAGCATCTTGCTTCCAGCTCTTTGGGAAGCTAAGAAACAACTCGCTCTGCACAGTGCTCTTACAGCCTACCGGGAACATCTCTTCCAAAGGCCTGTGAAACGCAGTTTCTTTGCAGGCCTGATCCGGCTGAAGTAGGACTTCTGCTCTGGGTGTGCTACTTTGCCCTAGAGCTGAAAGGCACAACGTGCAGGCTTCTTTCCAAAGGGCGAGTTGGGCCCCACAGCATCTTGCTTCCAGCTCTTTGGGAAGCTAAGAAACAACTCGCTCTGCACAGTGCTCTTACAGCCTAGTGGGAACATCTCTTCCAAAGGCCTGTGAAACGCAGTTTCTTTGCAGGCCTGATCTGGCTGAAGTAGGACTTCTGCTCTGGGTGTGCTACTTTGCCCTAGAGCTGAAAGGCACAACGTGCAGGCTTCTTTCCAAAGGGCCAGTTGGGCCCCACAGCATCTTGCTTCCAGCTCTTTGGGAAGCTAAGAAACAACTCGCTCTGCACAGTGCTCTTACAGCCTAGTGGGAACATCTCTTCCAAAGGCCTGGGAAACGCAGTTTCTTTGCAGGTCTGATCTGGCTGAAGTAGGACTTCTGCTCTGGGTGTGCTACTTTGCCCTAGAGCTGAAAGGCACAACGTGCAGTCTTCTTTCCAAAGGGCGAGTTGGGCCCCACAGCATCTTGCTTCCAGCTCTTTGGGAAGCTAAGAAACAACTCGCTCTGCACAGTCTTCTTAAAGCCTAGTGGGAACATCTCTTCCAAAGGCCTGTGAAACGCAGTTTCTTTGCAGGCCTGATCTGGCTGAAGTAGGACTTCTGCTCTGGGTGTGCTACTTTGCCCTAGAGCTGAAAGGCACAACGTGCAGGCTTCTTTCCAAAGGGCGAGTTGGGCCCCACAGCATCTTGCTTCCAGCTCTTTGGGAAGCTAAGAAACAACTCGCTCTGCACAGTGCTCTTACAGCCTACCGGGAACATCTCTTCCAAAGGCCTGTGAAACGCAGTTTCTTTGCAGGCCTGATCCGGCTGAAGTAGGACTTCTGCTCTGGGTGTGCTACTTTGCCCTAGAGCTGAAAGGCACAACGTGCAGGCTTCTTTCCAAAGGGCGAGTTGGGCCCCACAGCATCTTGCTTCCAGCTGTTTGGGAAGCTAAGAAACAACTCGCTCTGCACAGTGCTCTTACAGCCTACCGGGAACATCTCTTCCAAAGGCCTGTGAAACGCAGTTTCTTTGCAGGCCTGATCTGGCTGAAGTAGGACTTCTGCTCTGGGTGTGCTACTTTGCCCTGGAGCTGAAAGGCACAACGTGCAGGCTTCTTTCCAAAGGGCGAGTTGGGCCCCACAGCATCTTGCTTCCAGCTCTTGGGAAGCTAAGAAACAACTCGCTCTGCACAGTGCTCTTACAGCCTACCGGGAACATCTCTTCCAAAGGCCTGTGAAACGCAGTTTCTTTGCAGGCCTGATCTGGCTGAAGTAGGACTTCTGCTCTGGGTGTGCTACTTTGCCCTAGAGCTGAAAGGCACAACGTGCAGACTTCTTTCCAAAGGGCGAGTTGGGCCCCACAGCATCTTGCTTCCAGCTCTTTGGGAAGCTAAGAAACAACTCGCTCTGAACAGTGCTCTTACAGCCTACCGGGAACATCTCTTCCAAAGGCCTGGGAAACGCAGTTTCTTTGCAGGCCTGATCTGGCTGAAGTAGGACTTCTGCTCTGGGTGTGCTACTTTGCCCTGGAGCTGAAAGGCACAACGTGCAGGCTTCTTTCCAAAGGGCGAGTTGGGCCCCACAGCATCTTGCTTCCAGCTCTTTGGGAAGCTAAGAAACAACTCGCTCTGCACAGTGCTCTTACAGCCTAGTGGGAACATCTCTTCCAAAGGCCTGGGAAACGCAGTTTCTTTGCAGGTCTGATCTGGCTGAAGTAGGACTTCTGCTCTGGGTGTGCTACTTTGCCCTAGAGCTGAAAGGCACAACGTGCAGGCTTCTTTCCAAAGGGCGAGTTGGGCCCCACAGCATCTTGCTTCCAGCTCTTTGGGAAGCTAAGAAACAACTCGCTCTGCACAGTGCTCTTACAGCCTAGTGGGAACATCTCTTCCAAAGGCCTGTGAAACGCAGTTGCTTTGCAGGCCTGATCTGGCTGAAGTAGGACTTCTGCTCTGGGTGTGCTACTTTGCCCTAGAGCTGAAAGGCACAACGTGCAGGCTTCTTTCCAAAGGGCGAGTTGGGCCCCACAGCATCTTGCTTCCAGCTCTTTGGGAAGCTAAGAAACAACTCGCTCTGCACAGTGCTCTTAGAGCCTAGTGGGAACATCTCTTCCAAAGGCCTGTGAAACGCAGTTTCTTTGCAGGCCTGATCTGGCTGAAGTAGGACTTCTGCTCTGGGTGTGCTACTTTGCCCTAGAGCTGAAAGGCACAACGTGCAGTCTTCTTTCCAAAGGGCGAGTTGGGCCCCACAGCATCTTGCTTCCAGCTCTTTGGGAAGCTAAGAAACAACTCGCTCTGCACAGTGCTCTTACAGCCTACCGGGAACATCTCTTCCAAAGGCCTGTGAAACGCAGTTTCTTTGCAGGCCTGATCTGGCTGAAGTAGGACTTCTGCTCTGGGTGTGCTACTTTGCCCTGGAGCTGAAAGGCACAACGTGCAGGCTTCTTTCCAAAGGGCCAGTTGGGCCCCACAGCATCTTGCTTCCAGCTCTTTGGGAAGCTAAGAAACAACTCGCTCTGCACAGTGCTCTTACAGCCTAGTGGGAACATCTCTTCCAAAGGCCTGGGAAACGCAGTTTCTTTGCAGGTCTGATCTGGCTGAAGTAGGACTTCTGCTCTGGGTGTGCTACTTTGCCCTAGAGCTGAAAGGCACAACGTGCAGGCTTCTTTCCAAAGGGCGAGTTGGGCCCCACAGCATCTTGCTTCCAGCTCTTTGGGAAGCTAAGAAACAACTCGCTCTGCACAGTCTTCTTAAAGCCTAGTGGGAACATCTCTTCCAAAGGCCTGTGAAACGCAGTTTCTTTGCAGGCCTGATCTGGCTGAAGTAGGACTTCTGCTCTGGGTGTGCTACTTTGCCCTAGAGCTGAAAGGCACAACGTGCAGGCTTCTTTCCAAAGGGCGAGTTGGGCCCCACAGCATCTTGCTTCCAGCTCTTTGGGAAGCTAAGAAACAACTCGCTCTGCACAGTGCTCTTACAGCCTACCGGGAACATCTCTTCCAAAGGCCTGTGAAACGCAGTTTCTTTGCAGGCCTGATCCGGCTGAAGTAGGACTTCTGCTCTGGGTGTGCTACTTTGCCCTAGAGCTGAAAGGCACAACGTGCAGGCTTCTTTCCAAAGGGCGAGTTGGGCCCCACAGCATCTTGCTTCCAGCTCTTTGGGAAGCTAAGAAACAACTCGCTCTGCACAGTGCTCTTACAGCCTAGTGGGAACATCTCTTCCAAAGGCCTGTGAAACGCAGTTTCTTTGCAGGCCTGATCTGGCTGAAGTAGGACTTCTGCTCTGGGTGTGCTACTTTGCCCTAGAGCTGAAAGGCACAACGTGCAGGCTTCTTTCCAAAGGGCCAGTTGGGCCCCACAGCATCTTGCTTCCAGCTCTTTGGGAAGCTAAGAAACAACTCGCTCTGAAGAGTGCTCTTACAGCCTAGTGGGAACATCTCTTCCAAAGGCCTGGGAAACGCAGTTTCTTTGCAGGTCTGATCTGGCTGAAGTAGGACTTCTGCTCTGGGTGTGCTACTTTGCCCTAGAGCTGAAAGGCACAACGTGCAGGCTTCTTTCCAAAGGGCGAGTTGGGCCCCACAGCATCTTGCTTCCAGCTCTTTGGGAAGCTAAGAAACAACTCGCTCTGCACAGTCTTCTTAAAGCCTAGTGGGAACATCTCTTCCAAAGGCCTGTGAAACGCAGTTTCTTTGCAGGCCTGATCTGGCTGAAGTAGGACTTCTGCTCTGGGTGTGCTACTTTGCCCTAGAGCTGAAAGGCACAACGTGCAGGCTTCTTTCCAAAGGGCGAGTTGGGCCCCACAGCATCTTGCTTCCAGCTCTTTGGGAAGCTAAGAAACAACTCGCTCTGCACAGTGCTCTTACAGCCTACCGGGAACATCTCTTCCAAAGGCCTGTGAAACGCAGTTTCTTTGCAGGCCTGATCCGGCTGAAGTAGGACTTCTGCTCTGGGTGTGCTACTTTGCCCTAGAGCTGAAAGGCACAACGTGCAGGCTTCTTTCCAAAGGGCGAGTTGGGCCCCACAGCATCTTGCTTCCAGCTCTTTGGGAAGCTAAGAAACAACTCGCTCTGCACAGTGCTCTTACAGCCTACCGGGAACATCTCTTCCAAAGGCCTGTGAAACGCAGTTTCTTTGCAGGCCTGATCTGGCTGAAGTAGGACTTCTGCTCTGGGTGTGCTACTTTGCCCTGGAGCTGAAAGGCACAACGTGCAGGCTTCTTTCCAAAGGGCGAGTTGGGCCCCACAGCATCTTGCTTCCAGCTCTTGGGAAGCTAAGAAACAACTCGCTCTGCACAGTGCTCTTACAGCCTACCGGGAACATCTCTTCCAAAGGCCTGTGAAACGCAGTTTCTTTGCAGGCCTGATCTGGCTGAAGTAGGACTTCTGCTCTGGGTGTGCTACTTTGCCCTAGAGCTGAAAGGCACAACGTGCAGACTTCTTTCCAAAGGGCGAGTTGGGCCCCACAGCATCTTGCTTCCAGCTCTTTGGGAAGCTAAGAAACAACTCGCTCTGAACAGTGCTCTTACAGCCTACCGGGAACATCTCTTCCAAAGGCCTGGGAAACGCAGTTTCTTTGCAGGCCTGATCTGGCTGAAGTAGGACTTCTGCTCTGGGTGTGCTACTTTGCCCTGGAGCTGAAAGGCACAACGTGCAGGCTTCTTTCCAAAGGGCGAGTTGGGCCCCACAGCATCTTGCTTCCAGCTCTTTGGGAAGCTAAGAAACAACTCGCTCTGCACAGTGCTCTTACAGCCTAGTGGGAACATCTCTTCCAAAGGCCTGGGAAACGCAGTTTCTTTGCAGGTCTGATCTGGCTGAAGTAGGACTTCTGCTCTGGGTGTGCTACTTTGCCCTAGAGCTGAAAGGCACAACGTGCAGGCTTCTTTCCAAAGGGCGAGTTGGGCCCCACAGCATCTTGCTTCCAGCTCTTTGGGAAGCTAAGAAACAACTCGCTCTGCACAGTGCTCTTACAGCCTAGTGGGAACATCTCTTCCAAAGGCCTGTGAAACGCAGTTGCTTTGCAGGCCTGATCTGGCTGAAGTAGGACTTCTGCTCTGGGTGTGCTACTTTGCCCTAGAGCTGAAAGGCACAACGTGCAGGCTTCTTTCCAAAGGGCGAGTTGGGCCCCACAGCATCTTGCTTCCAGCTCTTTGGGAAGCTAAGAAACAACTCGCTCTGCACAGTGCTCTTAGAGCCTAGTGGGAACATCTCTTCCAAAGGCCTGTGAAACGCAGTTTCTTTGCAGGCCTGATCTGGCTGAAGTAGGACTTCTGCTCTGGGTGTGCTACTTTGCCCTAGAGCTGAAAGGCACAACGTGCAGTCTTCTTTCCAAAGGGCGAGTTGGGCCCCACAGCATCTTGCTTCCAGCTCTTTGGGAAGCTAAGAAACAACTCGCTCTGCACAGTGCTCTTACAGCCTACCGGGAACATCTCTTCCAAAGGCCTGTGAAACGCAGTTTCTTTGCAGGCCTGATCTGGCTGAAGTAGGACTTCTGCTCTGGGTGTGCTACTTTGCCCTGGAGCTGAAAGGCACAACGTGCAGGCTTCTTTCCAAAGGGCCAGTTGGGCCCCACAGCATCTTGCTTCCAGCTCTTTGGGAAGCTAAGAAACAACTCGCTCTGCACAGTGCTCTTACAGCCTAGTGGGAACATCTCTTCCAAAGGCCTGGGAAACGCAGTTTCTTTGCAGGTCTGATCTGGCTGAAGTAGGACTTCTGCTCTGGGTGTGCTACTTTGCCCTAGAGCTGAAAGGCACAACGTGCAGGCTTCTTTCCAAAGGGCGAGTTGGGCCCCACAGCATCTTGCTTCCAGCTCTTTGGGAAGCTAAGAAACAACTCGCTCTGCACAGTCTTCTTAAAGCCTAGTGGGAACATCTCTTCCAAAGGCCTGTGAAACGCAGTTTCTTTGCAGGCCTGATCTGGCTGAAGTAGGACTTCTGCTCTGGGTGTGCTACTTTGCCCTAGAGCTGAAAGGCACAACGTGCAGGCTTCTTTCCAAAGGGCGAGTTGGGCCCCACAGCATCTTGCTTCCAGCTCTTTGGGAAGCTAAGAAACAACTCGCTCTGCACAGTGCTCTTACAGCCTACCGGGAACATCTCTTCCAAAGGCCTGTGAAACGCAGTTTCTTTGCAGGCCTGATCCGGCTGAAGTAGGACTTCTGCTCTGGGTGTGCTACTTTGCCCTAGAGCTGAAAGGCACAACGTGCAGGCTTCTTTCCAAAGGGCGAGTTGGGCCCCACAGCATCTTGCTTCCAGCTCTTTGGGAAGCTAAGAAACAACTCGCTCTGCACAGTGCTCTTACAGCCTACCGGGAACATCTCTTCCAAAGGCCTGTGAAACGCAGTTTCTTTGCAGGCCTGATCCGGCTGAAGTAGGACTTCTGCTCTGGGTGTGCTACTTTGCCCTAGAGCTGAAAGGCACAACGTGCAGGCTTCTTTCCAAAGGGCGAGTTGGGCCCCACAGCATCTTGCTTCCAGCTCTTTGGGAAGCTAAGAAACAACTCGCTCTGCACAGTGCTCTTACAGCCTACCGGGAACATCTCTTCCAAAGGCCTGTGAAACGCAGTTTCTTTGCAGGCCTGATCTGGCTGAAGTAGGACTTCTGCTCTGGGTGTGCTACTTTGCCCTAGAGCTGAAAGGCACAACGTGCAGACTTCTTTCCAAAGGGCGAGTTGGGCCCCACAGCATCTTGCTTCCAGCTCTTTGGGAAGCTAAGAAACAACTCGCTCTGAAGAGTGCTCTTACAGCCTACCGGGAACATCTCTTCCAAAGGCCTGTGAAACGCAGTTTCTTTGCAGGCCTGATCTGGCTGAAGTAGGACTTCTGCTCTGGGGTGCTACTTTGCCCTAGAGCTGAAAGGCACAACGTGCAGGCTTCTTTCCAAAGGGCGAGTTGGGCCCCACAGCATCTTGCTTCCAGCTCTTTGGGAAGCTAAGAAACAACTCGCTCTGCACAGTGCTCTTACAGCCTAGTGGGAACATCTCTTCCAAAGGCCTGTGAAACGCAGTTTCTTTGCAGGCCTGATCTGGCTGAAGTAGGACTTCTGCTCTGGGTGTGCTACTTTGCCCTGGAGCTGAAAGGCACAACGTGCAGGCTTCTTTCCAAAGGGCGAGTTGGGCCCCACAGCATCTTGCTTCCAGCTCTTTGGGAAGCTAAGAAACAACTCGCTCTGCACAGTGCTCTTACAGCCTAGTGGGAACATCTCTTCCAAAGGCCTGGGAAACGCAGTTTCTTTGCAGGTCTGATCTGGCTGAAGTAGGACTTCTGCTCTGGGTGTGCTACTTTGCCCTAGAGCTGAAAGGCACAACGTGCAGGCTTCTTTCCAAAGGGCGAGTTGGGCCCCACAGCATCTTGCTTCCAGCTCTTTGGGAAGCTAAGAAACAACTCGCTCTGCACAGTCTTCTTAAAGCCTAGTGGGAACATCTCTTCCAAAGGCCTGTGAAACGCAGTTTCTTTGCAGGCCTGATCTGGCTGAAGTAGGACTTCTGCTCTGGGTGTGCTACTTTGCCCTAGAGCTGAAAGGCACAACGTGCAGGCTTCTTTCCAAAGGGCGAGTTGGGCCCCACAGCATCTTGCTTCCAGCTCTTTGGGAAGCTAAGAAACAACTCGCTCTGCACAGTGCTCTTACAGCCTACCGGGAACATCTCTTCCAAAGGCCTGTGAAACGCAGTTTCTTTGCAGGCCTGATCCGGCTGAAGTAGGACTTCTGCTCTGGGTGTGCTACTTTGCCCTAGAGCTGAAAGGCACAACGTGCAGGCTTCTTTCCAAAGGGCGAGTTGGGCCCCACAGCATCTTGCTTCCAGCTCTTTGGGAAGCTAAGAAACAACTCGCTCTGCACAGTGCTCTTACAGCCTACCGGGAACATCTCTTCCAAAGGCCTGTGAAACGCAGTTTCTTTGCAGGCCTTATCTGGCTGAAGTAGGACTTCTGCTGTGGGTGTGCTACTTTGCCCTACAGCTGAAAGGCACAACGTGCAGGCTTCTTTCCAAAGGGCGAGTTGGGCCCCACAGCATCTTGCTTCCAGCTCTTTGGGAAGCTAAGAAACAACTCTCTCTGCACAGTGTTCTTACAGCCTAGTGGGAACATCTCTTCCAAAGGCCGGTGAAACGCAGTTTCTTTGCAGGCCTGATCTGGCTGAAGTAGGACTTCTGCTCTGGGTGTGCTACTTTGCCCTAGAGCTGAAAGGCACAACGTGCAGGCTTCTTTCCAAAGGGCGAGTTGGGCCCCACAGCATCTTGCTTCCAGCTCTTTGGGAAGCTAAGAAACAACTCGCTCTGCACAGTGCTCTTACAGCCTACCGGGAACATCTCTTCCAAAGGCCTGTGAAACGCAGTTTCTTTGCAGGCCTGATCTGGCTGAAGTAGGACTTCTGCTCTGGGTGTGCTACTTTGCCCTAGAGCTGAAAGGCACAACGTGCAGGCTTCTTTCCAAAGGGCGAGTTGGGCCCCACAGCATCTTGCTTCCAGCTCTTTGGGAAGCTAAGAAACAACTCGCTCTGCACAGTGCTCTTACAGCCTACCGGGAACATCTCTTCCAAAGGCCTTTGAAACGCAGTTTCTTTGCAGGCCTTATCTGGCTGAAGTAGGACTTCTGCTCTGGGTGTGCTACTTTGCCCTAGAGCTGAAAGGCACAACGTGCAGGCTTCTTTCCAAAGGGCGAGTTGGGCCCCACAGCATCTTGCTTCCAGCTCTTTGGGAAGCTAAGAAACAACTCTCTCTGCACAGTGTTCTTACAGCCTAGTGGGAACATCTCTTCCAAAGGCCGGTGAAACGCAGTTTCTTTGCAGGCCTGATCTGGCTGAAGTAGGACTTCTGCTCTGGGTGTGCTACTTTGCCCTAGAGCTGAAAGGCACAACGTGCAGGCTTCTTTCCAAAGGGCGAGTTGGGCCCCACAGCATCTTGCTTCCAGCTCTTTGGGAAGCTAAGAAACAACTCGCTCTGCACAGTGCTCTTACAGCCTACCGGGAACATCTCTTCCAAAGGCCTGTGAAACGCAGTTTCTTTGCAGGCCTGATCTGGCTGAAGTAGGACTTCTGCTCTGGGTGTGCTACTTTGCCCTAGAGCTGAAAGGCACAACGTGCAGGCTTCTTTCCAAAGGGCGAGTTGGGCCCCACAGCATCTTGCTTCCAGCTCTTTGGGAAGCTAAGAAACAACTCGCTCTGCACAGTGCTCTTACAGCCTACCGGGAACATCTCTTCCAAAGGCCTTTGAAACGCAGTTTCTTTGCAGGCCTTATCTGGCTGAAGTAGGACTTCTGCTCTGGGTGTGCTACTTTGCCCTAGAGCTGAAAGGCACAACGTGCAGGCTTCTTTCCAAAGGGCGAGTTGGGCCCCACAGCATCTTGCTTCCAGCTCTTTGGGAAGCTAAGAAACAACTCGCTCTGCACAGTGCTCTTACAGCCTACCGGGAACATCTCTTCCAAAGGCCTGTGAAACGCAGTTTCTTTGCAGGCCTGATCTGGCTGAAGTAGGACTTCTGCTCTGGGTGTGCTACTTTGCCCTAGAGCTGAAAGGCACAACGTGCAGGCTTCTTTCCAAAGGGCGAGTTGGGCCCCACAGCATCTTGCTTCCAGCTCTTTGGGAAGCTAAGAAACAACTCGCTCTGCACAGTGCTCTTACAGCCTACCGGGAACATCTCTTCCAAAGGCCTTTGAAACGCAGTTTCTTTGCAGGCCTTATCTGGCTGAAGTAGGACTTCTGCTCTGGGTGTGCTACTTTGCCCTAGAGCTGAAAGGCACAACGTGCAGGCTTCTTTCCAAAGGGCCAGTTGGGCCCCACAGCATCTTGCTTCCAGCTCTTTGGGAAGCTAAGAAACAACTCGCTCTGCACAGTGCTCTTACAGCCTAGTGGGAACATCTCTTCCAAAGGCCTGGGAAACGCAGTTTCTTTGCAGGTCTGATCTGGCTGAAGTAGGACTTCTGCTCTGGGTGTGCTACTTTGCCCTAGAGCTGAAAGGCACAACGTGCAGTCTTCTTTCCAAAGGGCGAGTTGGGCCCCACAGCATCTTGCTTCCAGCTCTTTGGGAAGCTAAGAAACAACTCGCTCTGCACAGTGGTCTTAAAGCCTAGTGGGAACATCTCTTCCAAAGGCCTGTGAAACGCAGTTTCTTTGCAGGCCTGATCTGGCTGAAGTAGGACTTCTGCTCTGGGTGTGCTACTTTGCCCTAGAGCTGAAAGGCACAACGTGCAGACTTCTTTCCAAAGGGCGAGTTGGGCCCCACAGCATCTTGCTTCCAGCTCTTTGGGAAGCTAAGAAACAACTCGCTCTGCACAGTGCTCTTACAGCCTACCGGGAACATCTCTTCCAAAGGCCTGGGAAACGCAGTTTCTTTGCAGGCCTGATCTGGCTGAAGTAGGACTTCTGCTCTGGGTGTGCTACGTTGCCCTAGAGCTGAAAGGCACAACGTGCAGGCTTCTTTCCAAAGGGCGAGTTGGGCCCCACAGCATCTTGCTTCCAGCTCTTTGGGAAGCTAAGAAACAACTCGCTCTGCACAGTGCTCTTACAGCCTAGTGGGAACATCTCTTCCAAAGGCCTGTGAAACGCAGTTGCTTTGCAGGCCTGATCTGGCTGAAGTAGGACTTCTGCTCTGGGTGTGCTACTTTGCCCTAGAGCTGAAAGGCACAACGTGCAGGCTTCTTTCCAAAGGGCGAGTTGGGCCCCACAGCATCTTGCTTCCAGCTCTTTGGGAAGCTAAGAAACAACTCGCTCTGCACAGTGCTCTTAGAGCCTAGTGGGAACATCTCTTCCAAAGGCCTGTGAAACGCAGTTTCTTTGCAGGCCTGATCTGGCTGAAGTAGGACTTCTGCTCTGGGTGTGCTACTTTGCCCTAGAGCTGAAAGGCACAACGTGCAGTCTTCTTTCCAAAGGGCGAGTTGGGCCCCACAGCATCTTGCTTCCAGCTCTTTGGGAAGCTAAGAAACAACTCGCTCTGCACAGTGCTCTTACAGCCTACCGGGAACATCTCTTCCAAAGGCCTGTGAAACGCAGTTTCTTTGCAGGCCTGATCTGGCTGAAGTAGGACTTCTGCTCTGGGTGTGCTACTTTGCCCTAGAGCTGAAAGGCACAACGTGCAGGCTTCTTTCCAAAGGGCCAGTTGGGCCCCACAGCATCTTGCTTCCAGCTCTTTGGGAAGCTAAGAAACAACTCGCTCTGCACAGTGCTCTTACAGCCTAGTGGGAACATCTCTTCCAAAGGCCTGGGAAACGCAGTTTCTTTGCAGGTCTGATCTGGCTGAAGTAGGACTTCTGCTCTGGGTGTGCTACTTTGCCCTAGAGCTGAAAGGCACAACGTGCAGGCTTCTTTCCAAAGGGCGAGTTGGGCCCCACAGCATCTTGCTTCCAGCTCTTTGGGAAGCTAAGAAACAACTCGCTCTGCACAGTCTTCTTAAAGCCTAGTGGGAACATCTCTTCCAAAGGCCTGTGAAACGCAGTTTCTTTGCAGGCCTGATCTGGCTGAAGTAGGACTTCTGCTCTGGGTGTGCTACTTTGCCCTAGAGCTGAAAGGCACAACGTGCAGGCTTCTTTCCAAAGGGCGAGTTGGGCCCCACAGCATCTTGCTTCCAGCTCTTTGGGAAGCTAAGAAACAACTCGCTCTGCACAGTGCTCTTACAGCCTACCGGGAACATCTCTTCCAAAGGCCTGTGAAACGCAGTTTCTTTGCAGGCCTGATCCGGCTGAAGTAGGACTTCTGCTCTGGGTGTGCTACTTTGCCCTAGAGCTGAAAGGCACAACGTGCAGGCTTCTTTCCAAAGGGCGAGTTGGGCCCCACAGCATCTTGCTTCCAGCTCTTTGGGAAGCTAAGAAACAACTCGCTCTGCACAGTGCTCTTACAGCCTACCGGGAACATCTCTTCCAAAGGCCTGTGAAACGCAGTTTCTTTGCAGGCCTGATCTGGCTGAAGTAGGACTTCTGCTCTGGGTGTGCTACTTTGCCCTGGAGCTGAAAGGCACAACGTGCAGGCTTCTTTCCAAAGGGCGAGTTGGGCCCCACAGCATCTTGCTTCCAGCTCTTGGGAAGCTAAGAAACAACTCGCTCTGCACAGTGCTCTTACAGCCTACCGGGAACATCTCTTCCAAAGGCCTGTGAAACGCAGTTTCTTTGCAGGCCTGATCTGGCTGAAGTAGGACTTCTGCTCTGGGTGTGCTACTTTGCCCTAGAGCTGAAAGGCACAACGTGCAGACTTCTTTCCAAAGGGCGAGTTGGGCCCCACAGCATCTTGCTTCCAGCTCTTTGGGAAGCTAAGAAACAACTCGCTCTGAACAGTGCTCTTACAGCCTACCGGGAACATCTCTTCCAAAGGCCTGGGAAACGCAGTTTCTTTGCAGGCCTGATCTGGCTGAAGTAGGACTTCTGCTCTGGGTGTGCTACTTTGCCCTGGAGCTGAAAGGCACAACGTGCAGGCTTCTTTCCAAAGGGCGAGTTGGGCCCCACAGCATCTTGCTTCCAGCTCTTTGGGAAGCTAAGAAACAACTCGCTCTGCACAGTGCTCTTACAGCCTAGTGGGAACATCTCTTCCAAAGGCCTGGGAAACGCAGTTTCTTTGCAGGTCTGATCTGGCTGAAGTAGGACTTCTGCTCTGGGTGTGCTACTTTGCCCTAGAGCTGAAAGGCACAACGTGCAGGCTTCTTTCCAAAGGGCGAGTTGGGCCCCACAGCATCTTGCTTCCAGCTCTTTGGGAAGCTAAGAAACAACTCGCTCTGCACAGTGCTCTTACAGCCTAGTGGGAACATCTCTTCCAAAGGCCTGTGAAACGCAGTTGCTTTGCAGGCCTGATCTGGCTGAAGTAGGACTTCTGCTCTGGGTGTGCTACTTTGCCCTAGAGCTGAAAGGCACAACGTGCAGGCTTCTTTCCAAAGGGCGAGTTGGGCCCCACAGCATCTTGCTTCCAGCTCTTTGGGAAGCTAAGAAACAACTCGCTCTGCACAGTGCTCTTAGAGCCTAGTGGGAACATCTCTTCCAAAGGCCTGTGAAACGCAGTTTCTTTGC
Organism: Equus caballus; assembly: GCF_041296265.1. Taxonomy (NCBI): domain Eukaryota; kingdom Metazoa; phylum Chordata; class Mammalia; order Perissodactyla; family Equidae; genus Equus; species Equus caballus. The sequence continues at coordinate 488,751 of NC_091712.1, forward strand.
AGGCCTGATCTGGCTGAAGTAGGACTTCTGCTCTGGGTGTGCTACTTTGCCCTAGAGCTGAAAGGCACAACGTGCAGTCTTCTTTCCAAAGGGCGAGTTGGGCCCCACAGCATCTTGCTTCCAGCTCTTTGGGAAGCTAAGAAACAACTCGCTCTGCACAGTGCTCTTACAGCCTACCGGGAACATCTCTTCCAAAGGCCTGTGAAACGCAGTTTCTTTGCAGGCCTGATCTGGCTGAAGTAGGACTTCTGCTCTGGGTGTGCTACTTTGCCCTGGAGCTGAAAGGCACAACGTGCAGGCTTCTTTCCAAAGGGCCAGTTGGGCCCCACAGCATCTTGCTTCCAGCTCTTTGGGAAGCTAAGAAACAACTCGCTCTGCACAGTGCTCTTACAGCCTAGTGGGAACATCTCTTCCAAAGGCCTGGGAAACGCAGTTTCTTTGCAGGTCTGATCTGGCTGAAGTAGGACTTCTGCTCTGGGTGTGCTACTTTGCCCTAGAGCTGAAAGGCACAACGTGCAGGCTTCTTTCCAAAGGGCGAGTTGGGCCCCACAGCATCTTGCTTCCAGCTCTTTGGGAAGCTAAGAAACAACTCGCTCTGCACAGTCTTCTTAAAGCCTAGTGGGAACATCTCTTCCAAAGGCCTGTGAAACGCAGTTTCTTTGCAGGCCTGATCTGGCTGAAGTAGGACTTCTGCTCTGGGTGTGCTACTTTGCCCTAGAGCTGAAAGGCACAACGTGCAGGCTTCTTTCCAAAGGGCGAGTTGGGCCCCACAGCATCTTGCTTCCAGCTCTTTGGGAAGCTAAGAAACAACTCGCTCTGCACAGTGCTCTTACAGCCTACCGGGAACATCTCTTCCAAAGGCCTGTGAAACGCAGTTTCTTTGCAGGCCTGATCCGGCTGAAGTAGGACTTCTGCTCTGGGTGTGCTACTTTGCCCTAGAGCTGAAAGGCACAACGTGCAGGCTTCTTTCCAAAGGGCGAGTTGGGCCCCACAGCATCTTGCTTCCAGCTCTTTGGGAAGCTAAGAAACAACTCGCTCTGCACAGTGCTCTTACAGCCTAGTGGGAACATCTCTTCCAAAGGCCTGTGAAACGCAGTTTCTTTGCAGGCCTGATCTGGCTGAAGTAGGACTTCTGCTCTGGGTGTGCTACTTTGCCCTAGAGCTGAAAGGCACAACGTGCAGGCTTCTTTCCAAAGGGCCAGTTGGGCCCCACAGCATCTTGCTTCCAGCTCTTTGGGAAGCTAAGAAACAACTCGCTCTGCACAGTGCTCTTACAGCCTAGTGGGAACATCTCTTCCAAAGGCCTGGGAAACGCAGTTTCTTTGCAGGTCTGATCTGGCTGAAGTAGGACTTCTGCTCTGGGTGTGCTACTTTGCCCTAGAGCTGAAAGGCACAACGTGCAGTCTTCTTTCCAAAGGGCGAGTTGGGCCCCACAGCATCTTGCTTCCAGCTCTTTGGGAAGCTAAGAAACAACTCGCTCTGCACAGTGCTCTTACAGCCTACCGGGAACATCTCTTCCAAAGGCCTGTGAAACGCAGTTTCTTTGCAGGCCTGATCTGGCTGAAGTAGGACTTCTGCTCTGGGTGTGCTACTTTGCCCTGGAGCTGAAAGGCACAACGTGCAGGCTTCTTTCCAAAGGGCCAGTTGGGCCCCACAGCATCTTGCTTCCAGCTCTTTGGGAAGCTAAGAAACAACTCGCTCTGCACAGTGCTCTTACAGCCTAGTGGGAACATCTCTTCCAAAGGCCTGGGAAACGCAGTTTCTTTGCAGGTCTGATCTGGCTGAAGTAGGACTTCTGCTCTGGGTGTGCTACTTTGCCCTAGAGCTGAAAGGCACAACGTGCAGGCTTCTTTCCAAAGGGCGAGTTGGGCCCCACAGCATCTTGCTTCCAGCTCTTTGGGAAGCTAAGAAACAACTCGCTCTGCACAGTCTTCTTAAAGCCTAGTGGGAACATCTCTTCCAAAGGCCTGTGAAACGCAGTTTCTTTGCAGGCCTGATCTGGCTGAAGTAGGACTTCTGCTCTGGGTGTGCTACTTTGCCCTAGAGCTGAAAGGCACAACGTGCAGGCTTCTTTCCAAAGGGCGAGTTGGGCCCCACAGCATCTTGCTTCCAGCTCTTTGGGAAGCTAAGAAACAACTCGCTCTGCACAGTGCTCTTACAGCCTACCGGGAACATCTCTTCCAAAGGCCTGTGAAACGCAGTTTCTTTGCAGGCCTGATCCGGCTGAAGTAGGACTTCTGCTCTGGGTGTGCTACTTTGCCCTAGAGCTGAAAGGCACAACGTGCAGGCTTCTTTCCAAAGGGCGAGTTGGGCCCCACAGCATCTTGCTTCCAGCTCTTTGGGAAGCTAAGAAACAACTCGCTCTGCACAGTGCTCTTACAGCCTAGTGGGAACATCTCTTCCAAAGGCCTGTGAAACGCAGTTTCTTTGCAGGCCTGATCTGGCTGAAGTAGGACTTCTGCTCTGGGTGTGCTACTTTGCCCTAGAGCTGAAAGGCACAACGTGCAGGCTTCTTTCCAAAGGGCCAGTTGGGCCCCACAGCATCTTGCTTCCAGCTCTTTGGGAAGCTAAGAAACAACTCGCTCTGCACAGTGCTCTTACAGCCTAGTGGGAACATCTCTTCCAAAGGCCTGGGAAACGCAGTTTCTTTGCAGGTCTGATCTGGCTGAAGTAGGACTTCTGCTCTGGGTGTGCTACTTTGCCCTAGAGCTGAAAGGCACAACGTGCAGTCTTCTTTCCAAAGGGCGAGTTGGGCCCCACAGCATCTTGCTTCCAGCTCTTTGGGAAGCTAAGAAACAACTCGCTCTGCACAGTCTTCTTAAAGCCTAGTGGGAACATCTCTTCCAAAGGCCTGTGAAACGCAGTTTCTTTGCAGGCCTGATCTGGCTGAAGTAGGACTTCTGCTCTGGGTGTGCTACTTTGCCCTAGAGCTGAAAGGCACAACGTGCAGGCTTCTTTCCAAAGGGCGAGTTGGGCCCCACAGCATCTTGCTTCCAGCTCTTTGGGAAGCTAAGAAACAACTCGCTCTGCACAGTGCTCTTACAGCCTACCGGGAACATCTCTTCCAAAGGCCTGTGAAACGCAGTTTCTTTGCAGGCCTGATCCGGCTGAAGTAGGACTTCTGCTCTGGGTGTGCTACTTTGCCCTAGAGCTGAAAGGCACAACGTGCAGGCTTCTTTCCAAAGGGCGAGTTGGGCCCCACAGCATCTTGCTTCCAGCTGTTTGGGAAGCTAAGAAACAACTCGCTCTGCACAGTGCTCTTACAGCCTACCGGGAACATCTCTTCCAAAGGCCTGTGAAACGCAGTTTCTTTGCAGGCCTGATCTGGCTGAAGTAGGACTTCTGCTCTGGGTGTGCTACTTTGCCCTGGAGCTGAAAGGCACAACGTGCAGGCTTCTTTCCAAAGGGCGAGTTGGGCCCCACAGCATCTTGCTTCCAGCTCTTGGGAAGCTAAGAAACAACTCGCTCTGCACAGTGCTCTTACAGCCTACCGGGAACATCTCTTCCAAAGGCCTGTGAAACGCAGTTTCTTTGCAGGCCTGATCTGGCTGAAGTAGGACTTCTGCTCTGGGTGTGCTACTTTGCCCTAGAGCTGAAAGGCACAACGTGCAGACTTCTTTCCAAAGGGCGAGTTGGGCCCCACAGCATCTTGCTTCCAGCTCTTTGGGAAGCTAAGAAACAACTCGCTCTGAACAGTGCTCTTACAGCCTACCGGGAACATCTCTTCCAAAGGCCTGGGAAACGCAGTTTCTTTGCAGGCCTGATCTGGCTGAAGTAGGACTTCTGCTCTGGGTGTGCTACTTTGCCCTGGAGCTGAAAGGCACAACGTGCAGGCTTCTTTCCAAAGGGCGAGTTGGGCCCCACAGCATCTTGCTTCCAGCTCTTTGGGAAGCTAAGAAACAACTCGCTCTGCACAGTGCTCTTACAGCCTAGTGGGAACATCTCTTCCAAAGGCCTGGGAAACGCAGTTTCTTTGCAGGTCTGATCTGGCTGAAGTAGGACTTCTGCTCTGGGTGTGCTACTTTGCCCTAGAGCTGAAAGGCACAACGTGCAGGCTTCTTTCCAAAGGGCGAGTTGGGCCCCACAGCATCTTGCTTCCAGCTCTTTGGGAAGCTAAGAAACAACTCGCTCTGCACAGTGCTCTTACAGCCTAGTGGGAACATCTCTTCCAAAGGCCTGTGAAACGCAGTTGCTTTGCAGGCCTGATCTGGCTGAAGTAGGACTTCTGCTCTGGGTGTGCTACTTTGCCCTAGAGCTGAAAGGCACAACGTGCAGGCTTCTTTCCAAAGGGCGAGTTGGGCCCCACAGCATCTTGCTTCCAGCTCTTTGGGAAGCTAAGAAACAACTCGCTCTGCACAGTGCTCTTAGAGCCTAGTGGGAACATCTCTTCCAAAGGCCTGTGAAACGCAGTTTCTTTGCAGGCCTGATCTGGCTGAAGTAGGACTTCTGCTCTGGGTGTGCTACTTTGCCCTAGAGCTGAAAGGCACAACGTGCAGTCTTCTTTCCAAAGGGCGAGTTGGGCCCCACAGCATCTTGCTTCCAGCTCTTTGGGAAGCTAAGAAACAACTCGCTCTGCACAGTGCTCTTACAGCCTACCGGGAACATCTCTTCCAAAGGCCTGTGAAACGCAGTTTCTTTGCAGGCCTGATCTGGCTGAAGTAGGACTTCTGCTCTGGGTGTGCTACTTTGCCCTGGAGCTGAAAGGCACAACGTGCAGGCTTCTTTCCAAAGGGCCAGTTGGGCCCCACAGCATCTTGCTTCCAGCTCTTTGGGAAGCTAAGAAACAACTCGCTCTGCACAGTGCTCTTACAGCCTAGTGGGAACATCTCTTCCAAAGGCCTGGGAAACGCAGTTTCTTTGCAGGTCTGATCTGGCTGAAGTAGGACTTCTGCTCTGGGTGTGCTACTTTGCCCTAGAGCTGAAAGGCACAACGTGCAGGCTTCTTTCCAAAGGGCGAGTTGGGCCCCACAGCATCTTGCTTCCAGCTCTTTGGGAAGCTAAGAAACAACTCGCTCTGCACAGTCTTCTTAAAGCCTAGTGGGAACATCTCTTCCAAAGGCCTGTGAAACGCAGTTTCTTTGCAGGCCTGATCTGGCTGAAGTAGGACTTCTGCTCTGGGTGTGCTACTTTGCCCTAGAGCTGAAAGGCACAACGTGCAGGCTTCTTTCCAAAGGGCGAGTTGGGCCCCACAGCATCTTGCTTCCAGCTCTTTGGGAAGCTAAGAAACAACTCGCTCTGCACAGTGCTCTTACAGCCTACCGGGAACATCTCTTCCAAAGGCCTGTGAAACGCAGTTTCTTTGCAGGCCTGATCCGGCTGAAGTAGGACTTCTGCTCTGGGTGTGCTACTTTGCCCTAGAGCTGAAAGGCACAACGTGCAGGCTTCTTTCCAAAGGGCGAGTTGGGCCCCACAGCATCTTGCTTCCAGCTCTTTGGGAAGCTAAGAAACAACTCGCTCTGCACAGTGCTCTTACAGCCTAGTGGGAACATCTCTTCCAAAGGCCTGTGAAACGCAGTTTCTTTGCAGGCCTGATCTGGCTGAAGTAGGACTTCTGCTCTGGGTGTGCTACTTTGCCCTAGAGCTGAAAGGCACAACGTGCAGGCTTCTTTCCAAAGGGCCAGTTGGGCCCCACAGCATCTTGCTTCCAGCTCTTTGGGAAGCTAAGAAACAACTCGCTCTGCACAGTGCTCTTACAGCCTAGTGGGAACATCTCTTCCAAAGGCCTGGGAAACGCAGTTTCTTTGCAGGTCTGATCTGGCTGAAGTAGGACTTCTGCTCTGGGTGTGCTACTTTGCCCTAGAGCTGAAAGGCACAACGTGCAGTCTTCTTTCCAAAGGGCGAGTTGGGCCCCACAGCATCTTGCTTCCAGCTCTTTGGGAAGCTAAGAAACAACTCGCTCTGCACAGTCTTCTTAAAGCCTAGTGGGAACATCTCTTCCAAAGGCCTGTGAAACGCAGTTTCTTTGCAGGCCTGATCTGGCTGAAGTAGGACTTCTGCTCTGGGTGTGCTACTTTGCCCTAGAGCTGAAAGGCACAACGTGCAGGCTTCTTTCCAAAGGGCGAGTTGGGCCCCACAGCATCTTGCTTCCAGCTCTTTGGGAAGCTAAGAAACAACTCGCTCTGCACAGTGCTCTTACAGCCTACCGGGAACATCTCTTCCAAAGGCCTGTGAAACGCAGTTTCTTTGCAGGCCTGATCCGGCTGAAGTAGGACTTCTGCTCTGGGTGTGCTACTTTGCCCTAGAGCTGAAAGGCACAACGTGCAGGCTTCTTTCCAAAGGGCGAGTTGGGCCCCACAGCATCTTGCTTCCAGCTGTTTGGGAAGCTAAGAAACAACTCGCTCTGCACAGTGCTCTTACAGCCTACCGGGAACATCTCTTCCAAAGGCCTGTGAAACTCAGTTTCTTTGCAGGCCTGATCTGGCTGAAGTAGGACTTCTGCTCTGGGTGTGCTACTTTGCCCTGGAGCTGAAAGGCACAACGTGCAGGCTTCTTTCCAAAGGGCGAGTTGGGCCCCACAGCATCTTGCTTCCAGCTCTTGGGAAGCTAAGAAACAACTCGCTCTGCACAGTGCTCTTACAGCCTAGTGGGAACATCTCTTCCAAAGGCCTGTGAAACGCAGTTTCTTTGCAGGCCTGATCTGGCTGAAGTAGGACTTCTGCTCTGGGTGTGCTACTTTGCCCTAGAGCTGAAAGGCACAACGTGCAGACTTCTTTCCAAAGGGCGAGTTGGGCCCCACAGCATCTTGCTTCCAGCTCTTTGGGAAGCTAAGAAACAACTCGCTCTGAACAGTGCTCTTACAGCCTACCGGGAACATCTCTTCCAAAGGCCTGGGAAACGCAGTTTCTTTGCAGGCCTGATCTGGCTGAAGTAGGACTTCTGCTCTGGGTGTGCTACTTTGCCCTGGAGCTGAAAGGCACAACGTGCAGGCTTCTTTCCAAAGGGCGAGTTGGGCCCCACAGCATCTTGCTTCCAGCTCTTTGGGAAGCTAAGAAACAACTCGCTCTGCACAGTGCTCTTACAGCCTAGTGGGAACATCTCTTCCAAAGGCCTGTGAAACGCAGTTGCTTTGCAGGCCTGATCTGGCTGAAGTAGGACTTCTGCTCTGGGTGTGCTACTTTGCCCTAGAGCTGAAAGGCACAACGTGCAGGCTTCTTTCCAAAGGGCGAGTTGGGCCCCACAGCATCTTGCTTCCAGCTCTTTGGGAAGCTAAGAAACAACTCGCTCTGCACAGTGCTCTTAGAGCCTAGTGGGAACATCTCTTCCAAAGGCCTGTGAAACGCAGTTTCTTTGCAGGCCTGATCTGGCTGAAGTAGGACTTCTGCTCTGGGTGTGCTACTTTGCCCTAGAGCTGAAAGGCACAACGTGCAGTCTTCTTTCCAAAGGGCGAGTTGGGCCCCACAGCATCTTGCTTCCAGCTCTTTGGGAAGCTAAGAAACAACTCGCTCTGCACAGTGCTCTTACAGCCTACCGGGAACATCTCTTCCAAAGGCCTGTGAAACGCAGTTTCTTTGCAGGCCTGATCTGGCTGAAGTAGGACTTCTGCTCTGGGTGTGCTACTTTGCCCTGGAGCTGAAAGGCACAACGTGCAGGCTTCTTTCCAAAGGGCCAGTTGGGCCCCACAGCATCTTGCTTCCAGCTCTTTGGGAAGCTAAGAAACAACTCGCTCTGCACAGTGCTCTTACAGCCTAGTGGGAACATCTCTTCCAAAGGCCTGGGAAACGCAGTTTCTTTGCAGGTCTGATCTGGCTGAAGTAGGACTTCTGCTCTGGGTGTGCTACTTTGCCCTAGAGCTGAAAGGCACAACGTGCAGGCTTCTTTCCAAAGGGCGAGTTGGGCCCCACAGCATCTTGCTTCCAGCTCTTTGGGAAGCTAAGAAACAACTCGCTCTGCACAGTCTTCTTAAAGCCTAGTGGGAACATCTCTTCCAAAGGCCTGTGAAACGCAGTTTCTTTGCAGGCCTGATCTGGCTGAAGTAGGACTTCTGCTCTGGGTGTGCTACTTTGCCCTAGAGCTGAAAGGCACAACGTGCAGGCTTCTTTCCAAAGGGCGAGTTGGGCCCCACAGCATCTTGCTTCCAGCTCTTTGGGAAGCTAAGAAACAACTCGCTCTGCACAGTGCTCTTACAGCCTACCGGGAACATCTCTTCCAAAGGCCTGTGAAACGCAGTTTCTTTGCAGGCCTGATCCGGCTGAAGTAGGACTTCTGCTCTGGGTGTGCTACTTTGCCCTAGAGCTGAAAGGCACAACGTGCAGGCTTCTTTCCAAAGGGCGAGTTGGGCCCCACAGCATCTTGCTTCCAGCTCTTTGGGAAGCTAAGAAACAACTCGCTCTGCACAGTGCTCTTACAGCCTACCGGGAACATCTCTTCCAAAGGCCTGTGAAACGCAGTTTCTTTGCAGGCCTGATCCGGCTGAAGTAGGACTTCTGCTCTGGGTGTGCTACTTTGCCCTAGAGCTGAAAGGCACAACGTGCAGGCTTCTTTCCAAAGGGCGAGTTGGGCCCCACAGCATCTTGCTTCCAGCTCTTTGGGAAGCTAAGAAACAACTCGCTCTGCACAGTGCTCTTACAGCCTACCGGGAACATCTCTTCCAAAGGCCTGTGAAACGCAGTTTCTTTGCAGGCCTGATCTGGCTGAAGTAGGACTTCTGCTCTGGGTGTGCTACTTTGCCCTAGAGCTGAAAGGCACAACGTGCAGACTTCTTTCCAAAGGGCGAGTTGGGCCCCACAGCATCTTGCTTCCAGCTCTTTGGGAAGCTAAGAAACAACTCGCTCTGAAGAGTGCTCTTACAGCCTACCGGGAACATCTCTTCCAAAGGCCTGTGAAACGCAGTTTCTTTGCAGGCCTGATCTGGCTGAAGTAGGACTTCTGCTCTGGGGTGCTACTTTGCCCTAGAGCTGAAAGGCACAACGTGCAGGCTTCTTTCCAAAGGGCGAGTTGGGCCCCACAGCATCTTGCTTCCAGCTCTTTGGGAAGCTAAGAAACAACTCGCTCTGCACAGTGCTCTTACAGCCTAGTGGGAACATCTCTTCCAAAGGCCTGTGAAACGCAGTTTCTTTGCAGGCCTGATCTGGCTGAAGTAGGACTTCTGCTCTGGGTGTGCTACTTTGCCCTGGAGCTGAAAGGCACAACGTGCAGGCTTCTTTCCAAAGGGCGAGTTGGGCCCCACAGCATCTTGCTTCCAGCTCTTTGGGAAGCTAAGAAACAACTCGCTCTGCACAGTGCTCTTACAGCCTAGTGGGAACATCTCTTCCAAAGGCCTGGGAAACGCAGTTTCTTTGCAGGTCTGATCTGGCTGAAGTAGGACTTCTGCTCTGGGTGTGCTACTTTGCCCTAGAGCTGAAAGGCACAACGTGCAGGCTTCTTTCCAAAGGGCGAGTTGGGCCCCACAGCATCTTGCTTCCAGCTCTTTGGGAAGCTAAGAAACAACTCGCTCTGCACAGTGCTCTTACAGCCTAGTGGGAACATCTCTTCCAAAGGCCTGGGAAACGCAGTTTCTTTGCAGGTCTGATCTGGCTGAAGTAGGACTTCTGCTCTGGGTGTGCTACTTTGCCCTAGAGCTGAAAGGCACAACGTGCAGGCTTCTTTCCAAAGGGCGAGTTGGGCCCCACAGCATCTTGCTTCCAGCTCTTTGGGAAGCTAAGAAACAACTCGCTCTGCACAGTGCTCTTACAGCCTAGTGGGAACATCTCTTCCAAAGGCCTGTGAAACGCAGTTGCTTTGCAGGCCTGATCTGGCTGAAGTAGGACTTCTGCTCTGGGTGTGCTACTTTGCCCTAGAGCTGAAAGGCACAACGTGCAGGCTTCTTTCCAAAGGGCGAGTTGGGCCCCACAGCATCTTGCTTCCAGCTCTTTGGGAAGCTAAGAAACAACTCGCTCTGCACAGTGCTCTTAGAGCCTAGTGGGAACATCTCTTCCAAAGGCCTGTGAAACGCAGTTTCTTTGCAGGCCTGATCTGGCTGAAGTAGGACTTCTGCTCTGGGTGTGCTACTTTGCCCTAGAGCTGAAAGGCACAACGTGCAGTCTTCTTTCCAAAGGGCGAGTTGGGCCCCACAGCATCTTGCTTCCAGCTCTTTGGGAAGCTAAGAAACAACTCGCTCTGCACAGTGCTCTTACAGCCTACCGGGAACATCTCTTCCAAAGGCCTGTGAAACGCAGTTTCTTTGCAGGCCTGATCTGGCTGAAGTAGGACTTCTGCTCTGGGTGTGCTACTTTGCCCTGGAGCTGAAAGGCACAACGTGCAGGCTTCTTTCCAAAGGGCCAGTTGGGCCCCACAGCATCTTGCTTCCAGCTCTTTGGGAAGCTAAGAAACAACTCGCTCTGCACAGTGCTCTTACAGCCTAGTGGGAACATCTCTTCCAAAGGCCTGGGAAACGCAGTTTCTTTGCAGGTCTGATCTGGCTGAAGTAGGACTTCTGCTCTGGGTGTGCTACTTTGCCCTAGAGCTGAAAGGCACAACGTGCAGGCTTCTTTCCAAAGGGCGAGTTGGGCCCCACAGCATCTTGCTTCCAGCTCTTTGGGAAGCTAAGAAACAACTCGCTCTGCACAGTCTTCTTAAAGCCTAGTGGGAACATCTCTTCCAAAGGCCTGTGAAACGCAGTTTCTTTGCAGGCCTGATCTGGCTGAAGTAGGACTTCTGCTCTGGGTGTGCTACTTTGCCCTAGAGCTGAAAGGCACAACGTGCAGGCTTCTTTCCAAAGGGCGAGTTGGGCCCCACAGCATCTTGCTTCCAGCTCTTTGGGAAGCTAAGAAACAACTCGCTCTGCACAGTGCTCTTACAGCCTACCGGGAACATCTCTTCCAAAGGCCTGTGAAACGCAGTTTCTTTGCAGGCCTGATCCGGCTGAAGTAGGACTTCTGCTCTGGGTGTGCTACTTTGCCCTAGAGCTGAAAGGCACAACGTGCAGGCTTCTTTCCAAAGGGCGAGTTGGGCCCCACAGCATCTTGCTTCCAGCTCTTTGGGAAGCTAAGAAACAACTCGCTCTGCACAGTGCTCTTACAGCCTAGTGGGAACATCTCTTCCAAAGGCCTGTGAAACGCAGTTTCTTTGCAGGCCTGATCTGGCTGAAGTAGGACTTCTGCTCTGGGTGTGCTACTTTGCCCTAGAGCTGAAAGGCACAACGTGCAGGCTTCTTTCCAAAGGGCCAGTTGGGCCCCACAGCATCTTGCTTCCAGCTCTTTGGGAAGCTAAGAAACAACTCGCTCTGCACAGTGCTCTTACAGCCTAGTGGGAACATCTCTTCCAAAGGCCTGGGAAACGCAGTTTCTTTGCAGGTCTGATCTGGCTGAAGTAGGACTTCTGCTCTGGGTGTGCTACTTTGCCCTAGAGCTGAAAGGCACAACGTGCAGTCTTCTTTCCAAAGGGCGAGTTGGGCCCCACAGCATCTTGCTTCCAGCTCTTTGGGAAGCTAAGAAACAACTCGCTCTGCACAGTGCTCTTACAGCCTACCGGGAACATCTCTTCCAAAGGCCTGTGAAACGCAGTTTCTTTGCAGGCCTGATCTGGCTGAAGTAGGACTTCTGCTCTGGGTGTGCTACTTTGCCCTGGAGCTGAAAGGCACAACGTGCAGGCTTCTTTCCAAAGGGCCAGTTGGGCCCCACAGCATCTTGCTTCCAGCTCTTTGGGAAGCTAAGAAACAACTCGCTCTGCACAGTGCTCTTACAGCCTAGTGGGAACATCTCTTCCAAAGGCCTGGGAAACGCAGTTTCTTTGCAGGTCTGATCTGGCTGAAGTAGGACTTCTGCTCTGGGTGTGCTACTTTGCCCTAGAGCTGAAAGGCACAACGTGCAGGCTTCTTTCCAAAGGGCGAGTTGGGCCCCACAGCATCTTGCTTCCAGCTCTTTGGGAAGCTAAGAAACAACTCGCTCTGCACAGTCTTCTTAAAGCCTAGTGGGAACATCTCTTCCAAAGGCCTGTGAAACGCAGTTTCTTTGCAGGCCTGATCTGGCTGAAGTAGGACTTCTGCTCTGGGTGTGCTACTTTGCCCTAGAGCTGAAAGGCACAACGTGCAGGCTTCTTTCCAAAGGGCGAGTTGGGCCCCACAGCATCTTGCTTCCAGCTCTTTGGGAAGCTAAGAAACAACTCGCTCTGCACAGTGCTCTTACAGCCTACCGGGAACATCTCTTCCAAAGGCCTGTGAAACGCAGTTTCTTTGCAGGCCTGATCCGGCTGAAGTAGGACTTCTGCTCTGGGTGTGCTACTTTGCCCTAGAGCTGAAAGGCACAACGTGCAGGCTTCTTTCCAAAGGGCGAGTTGGGCCCCACAGCATCTTGCTTCCAGCTCTTTGGGAAGCTAAGAAACAACTCGCTCTGCACAGTGCTCTTACAGCCTAGTGGGAACATCTCTTCCAAAGGCCTGTGAAACGCAGTTTCTTTGCAGGCCTGATCTGGCTGAAGTAGGACTTCTGCTCTGGGTGTGCTACTTTGCCCTAGAGCTGAAAGGCACAACGTGCAGGCTTCTTTCCAAAGGGCCAGTTGGGCCCCACAGCATCTTGCTTCCAGCTCTTTGGGAAGCTAAGAAACAACTCGCTCTGCACAGTGCTCTTACAGCCTAGTGGGAACATCTCTTCCAAAGGCCTGGGAAACGCAGTTTCTTTGCAGGTCTGATCTGGCTGAAGTAGGACTTCTGCTCTGGGTGTGCTACTTTGCCCTAGAGCTGAAAGGCACAACGTGCAGTCTTCTTTCCAAAGGGCGAGTTGGGCCCCACAGCATCTTGCTTCCAGCTCTTTGGGAAGCTAAGAAACAACTCGCTCTGCACAGTCTTCTTAAAGCCTAGTGGGAACATCTCTTCCAAAGGCCTGTGAAACGCAGTTTCTTTGCAGGCCTGATCTGGCTGAAGTAGGACTTCTGCTCTGGGTGTGCTACTTTGCCCTAGAGCTGAAAGGCACAACGTGCAGGCTTCTTTCCAAAGGGCGAGTTGGGCCCCACAGCATCTTGCTTCCAGCTCTTTGGGAAGCTAAGAAACAACTCGCTCTGCACAGTGCTCTTACAGCCTACCGGGAACATCTCTTCCAAAGGCCTGTGAAACGCAGTTTCTTTGCAGGCCTGATCCGGCTGAAGTAGGACTTCTGCTCTGGGTGTGCTACTTTGCCCTAGAGCTGAAAGGCACAACGTGCAGGCTTCTTTCCAAAGGGCGAGTTGGGCCCCACAGCATCTTGCTTCCAGCTCTTTGGGAAGCTAAGAAACAACTCGCTCTGCACAGTGCTCTTACAGCCTACCGGGAACATCTCTTCCAAAGGCCTGTGAAACGCAGTTTCTTTGCAGGCCTGATCTGGCTGAAGTAGGACTTCTGCTCTGGGTGTGCTACTTTGCCCTGGAGCTGAAAGGCACAACGTGCAGGCTTCTTTCCAAAGGGCGAGTTGGGCCCCACAGCATCTTGCTTCCAGCTCTTGGGAAGCTAAGAAACAACTCGCTCTGCACAGTGCTCTTACAGCCTACCGGGAACATCTCTTCCAAAGGCCTGTGAAACGCAGTTTCTTTGCAGGCCTGATCTGGCTGAAGTAGGACTTCTGCTCTGGGTGTGCTACTTTGCCCTAGAGCTGAAAGGCACAACGTGCAGACTTCTTTCCAAAGGGCGAGTTGGGCCCCACAGCATCTTGCTTCCAGCTCTTTGGGAAGCTAAGAAACAACTCGCTCTGAACAGTGCTCTTACAGCCTACCGGGAACATCTCTTCCAAAGGCCTGGGAAACGCAGTTTCTTTGCAGGCCTGATCTGGCTGAAGTAGGACTTCTGCTCTGGGTGTGCTACTTTGCCCTGGAGCTGAAAGGCACAACGTGCAGGCTTCTTTCCAAAGGGCGAGTTGGGCCCCACAGCATCTTGCTTCCAGCTCTTTGGGAAGCTAAGAAACAACTCGCTCTGCACAGTGCTCTTACAGCCTAGTGGGAACATCTCTTCCAAAGGCCTGGGAAACGCAGTTTCTTTGCAGGTCTGATCTGGCTGAAGTAGGACTTCTGCTCTGGGTGTGCTACTTTGCCCTAGAGCTGAAAGGCACAACGTGCAGGCTTCTTTCCAAAGGGCGAGTTGGGCCCCACAGCATCTTGCTTCCAGCTCTTTGGGAAGCTAAGAAACAACTCGCTCTGCACAGTGCTCTTACAGCCTAGTGGGAACATCTCTTCCAAAGGCCTGTGAAACGCAGTTGCTTTGCAGGCCTGATCTGGCTGAAGTAGGACTTCTGCTCTGGGTGTGCTACTTTGCCCTAGAGCTGAAAGGCACAACGTGCAGGCTTCTTTCCAAAGGGCGAGTTGGGCCCCACAGCATCTTGCTTCCAGCTCTTTGGGAAGCTAAGAAACAACTCGCTCTGCACAGTGCTCTTAGAGCCTAGTGGGAACATCTCTTCCAAAGGCCTGTGAAACGCAGTTTCTTTGCAGGCCTGATCTGGCTGAAGTAGGACTTCTGCTCTGGGTGTGCTACTTTGCCCTAGAGCTGAAAGGCACAACGTGCAGTCTTCTTTCCAAAGGGCGAGTTGGGCCCCACAGCATCTTGCTTCCAGCTCTTTGGGAAGCTAAGAAACAACTCGCTCTGCACAGTGCTCTTACAGCCTACCGGGAACATCTCTTCCAAAGGCCTGTGAAACGCAGTTTCTTTGCAGGCCTGATCTGGCTGAAGTAGGACTTCTGCTCTGGGTGTGCTACTTTGCCCTGGAGCTGAAAGGCACAACGTGCAGGCTTCTTTCCAAAGGGCCAGTTGGGCCCCACAGCATCTTGCTTCCAGCTCTTTGGGAAGCTAAGAAACAACTCGCTCTGCACAGTGCTCTTACAGCCTAGTGGGAACATCTCTTCCAAAGGCCTGGGAAACGCAGTTTCTTTGCAGGTCTGATCTGGCTGAAGTAGGACTTCTGCTCTGGGTGTGCTACTTTGCCCTAGAGCTGAAAGGCACAACGTGCAGGCTTCTTTCCAAAGGGCGAGTTGGGCCCCACAGCATCTTGCTTCCAGCTCTTTGGGAAGCTAAGAAACAACTCGCTCTGCACAGTCTTCTTAAAGCCTAGTGGGAACATCTCTTCCAAAGGCCTGTGAAACGCAGTTTCTTTGCAGGCCTGATCTGGCTGAAGTAGGACTTCTGCTCTGGGTGTGCTACTTTGCCCTAGAGCTGAAAGGCACAACGTGCAGGCTTCTTTCCAAAGGGCGAGTTGGGCCCCACAGCATCTTGCTTCCAGCTCTTTGGGAAGCTAAGAAACAACTCGCTCTGCACAGTGCTCTTACAGCCTACCGGGAACATCTCTTCCAAAGGCCTGTGAAACGCAGTTTCTTTGCAGGCCTGATCCGGCTGAAGTAGGACTTCTGCTCTGGGTGTGCTACTTTGCCCTAGAGCTGAAAGGCACAACGTGCAGGCTTCTTTCCAAAGGGCGAGTTGGGCCCCACAGCATCTTGCTTCCAGCTCTTTGGGAAGCTAAGAAACAACTCGCTCTGCACAGTGCTCTTACAGCCTAGTGGGAACATCTCTTCCAAAGGCCTGTGAAACGCAGTTTCTTTGCAGGCCTGATCTGGCTGAAGTAGGACTTCTGCTCTGGGTGTGCTACTTTGCCCTAGAGCTGAAAGGCACAACGTGCAGGCTTCTTTCCAAAGGGCCAGTTGGGCCCCACAGCATCTTGCTTCCAGCTCTTTGGGAAGCTAAGAAACAACTCGCTCTGCACAGTGCTCTTACAGCCTAGTGGGAACATCTCTTCCAAAGGCCTGGGAAACGCAGTTTCTTTGCAGGTCTGATCTGGCTGAAGTAGGACTTCTGCTCTGGGTGTGCTACTTTGCCCTAGAGCTGAAAGGCACAACGTGCAGTCTTCTTTCCAAAGGGCGAGTTGGGCCCCACAGCATCTTGCTTCCAGCTCTTTGGGAAGCTAAGAAACAACTCGCTCTGCACAGTCTTCTTAAAGCCTAGTGGGAACATCTCTTCCAAAGGCCTGTGAAACGCAGTTTCTTTGCAGGCCTGATCTGGCTGAAGTAGGACTTCTGCTCTGGGTGTGCTACTTTGCCCTAGAGCTGAAAGGCACAACGTGCAGGCTTCTTTCCAAAGGGCGAGTTGGGCCCCACAGCATCTTGCTTCCAGCTCTTTGGGAAGCTAAGAAACAACTCGCTCTGCACAGTGCTCTTACAGCCTACCGGGAACATCTCTTCCAAAGGCCTGTGAAACGCAGTTTCTTTGCAGGCCTGATCCGGCTGAAGTAGGACTTCTGCTCTGGGTGTGCTACTTTGCCCTAGAGCTGAAAGGCACAACGTGCAGGCTTCTTTCCAAAGGGCGAGTTGGGCCCCACAGCATCTTGCTTCCAGCTGTTTGGGAAGCTAAGAAACAACTCGCTCTGCACAGTGCTCTTACAGCCTACCGGGAACATCTCTTCCAAAGGCCTGTGAAACTCAGTTTCTTTGCAGGCCTGATCTGGCTGAAGTAGGACTTCTGCTCTGGGTGTGCTACTTTGCCCTGGAGCTGAAAGGCACAACGTGCAGGCTTCTTTCCAAAGGGCGAGTTGGGCCCCACAGCATCTTGCTTCCAGCTCTTGGGAAGCTAAGAAACAACTCGCTCTGCACAGTGCTCTTACAGCCTACCGGGAACATCTCTTCCAAAGGCCTGTGAAACGCAGTTTCTTTGCAGGCCTGATCTGGCTGAAGTAGGACTTCTGCTCTGGGTGTGCTACTTTGCCCTAGAGCTGAAAGGCACAACGTGCAGACTTCTTTCCAAAGGGCGAGTTGGGCCCCACAGCATCTTGCTTCCAGCTCTTTGGGAAGCTAAGAAACAACTCGCTCTGAACAGTGCTCTTACAGCCTACCGGGAACATCTCTTCCAAAGGCCTGGGAAACGCAGTTTCTTTGCAGGCCTGATCTGGCTGAAGTAGGACTTCTGCTCTGGGTGTGCTACTTTGCCCTGGAGCTGAAAGGCACAACGTGCAGGCTTCTTTCCAAAGGGCGAGTTGGGCCCCACAGCATCTTGCTTCCAGCTCTTTGGGAAGCTAAGAAACAACTCGCTCTGCACAGTGCTCTTACAGCCTAGTGGGAACATCTCTTCCAAAGGCCTGTGAAACGCAGTTGCTTTGCAGGCCTGATCTGGCTGAAGTAGGACTTCTGCTCTGGGTGTGCTACTTTGCCCTAGAGCTGAAAGGCACAACGTGCAGGCTTCTTTCCAAAGGGCGAGTTGGGCCCCACAGCATCTTGCTTCCAGCTCTTTGGGAAGCTAAGAAACAACTCGCTCTGCACAGTGCTCTTAGAGCCTAGTGGGAACATCTCTTCCAAAGGCCTGTGAAACGCAGTTTCTTTGCAGGCCTGATCTGGCTGAAGTAGGACTTCTGCTCTGGGTGTGCTACTTTGCCCTAGAGCTGAAAGGCACAACGTGCAGTCTTCTTTCCAAAGGGCGAGTTGGGCCCCACAGCATCTTGCTTCCAGCTCTTTGGGAAGCTAAGAAACAACTCGCTCTGCACAGTGCTCTTACAGCCTACCGGGAACATCTCTTCCAAAGGCCTGTGAAACGCAGTTTCTTTGCAGGCCTGATCTGGCTGAAGTAGGACTTCTGCTCTGGGTGTGCTACTTTGCCCTGGAGCTGAAAGGCACAACGTGCAGGCTTCTTTCCAAAGGGCCAGTTGGGCCCCACAGCATCTTGCTTCCAGCTCTTTGGGAAGCTAAGAAACAACTCGCTCTGCACAGTGCTCTTACAGCCTAGTGGGAACATCTCTTCCAAAGGCCTGGGAAACGCAGTTTCTTTGCAGGTCTGATCTGGCTGAAGTAGGACTTCTGCTCTGGGTGTGCTACTTTGCCCTAGAGCTGAAAGGCACAACGTGCAGGCTTCTTTCCAAAGGGCGAGTTGGGCCCCACAGCATCTTGCTTCCAGCTCTTTGGGAAGCTAAGAAACAACTCGCTCTGCACAGTCTTCTTAAAGCCTAGTGGGAACATCTCTTCCAAAGGCCTGTGAAACGCAGTTTCTTTGCAGGCCTGATCTGGCTGAAGTAGGACTTCTGCTCTGGGTGTGCTACTTTGCCCTAGAGCTGAAAGGCACAACGTGCAGGCTTCTTTCCAAAGGGCGAGTTGGGCCCCACAGCATCTTGCTTCCAGCTCTTTGGGAAGCTAAGAAACAACTCGCTCTGCACAGTGCTCTTACAGCCTACCGGGAACATCTCTTCCAAAGGCCTGTGAAACGCAGTTTCTTTGCAGGCCTGATCCGGCTGAAGTAGGACTTCTGCTCTGGGTGTGCTACTTTGCCCTAGAGCTGAAAGGCACAACGTGCAGGCTTCTTTCCAAAGGGCGAGTTGGGCCCCACAGCATCTTGCTTCCAGCTCTTTGGGAAGCTAAGAAACAACTCGCTCTGCACAGTGCTCTTACAGCCTACCGGGAACATCTCTTCCAAAGGCCTGTGAAACGCAGTTTCTTTGCAGGCCTGATCCGGCTGAAGTAGGACTTCTGCTCTGGGTGTGCTACTTTGCCCTAGAGCTGAAAGGCACAACGTGCAGGCTTCTTTCCAAAGGGCGAGTTGGGCCCCACAGCATCTTGCTTCCAGCTCTTTGGGAAGCTAAGAAACAACTCGCTCTGCACAGTGCTCTTACAGCCTACCGGGAACATCTCTTCCAAAGGCCTGTGAAACGCAGTTTCTTTGCAGGCCTGATCTGGCTGAAGTAGGACTTCTGCTCTGGGTGTGCTACTTTGCCCTAGAGCTGAAAGGCACAACGTGCAGACTTCTTTCCAAAGGGCGAGTTGGGCCCCACAGCATCTTGCTTCCAGCTCTTTGGGAAGCTAAGAAACAACTCGCTCTGAAGAGTGCTCTTACAGCCTACCGGGAACATCTCTTCCAAAGGCCTGTGAAACGCAGTTTCTTTGCAGGCCTGATCTGGCTGAAGTAGGACTTCTGCTCTGGGGTGCTACTTTGCCCTAGAGCTGAAAGGCACAACGTGCAGGCTTCTTTCCAAAGGGCGAGTTGGGCCCCACAGCATCTTGCTTCCAGCTCTTTGGGAAGCTAAGAAACAACTCGCTCTGCACAGTGCTCTTACAGCCTAGTGGGAACATCTCTTCCAAAGGCCTGTGAAACGCAGTTTCTTTGCAGGCCTGATCTGGCTGAAGTAGGACTTCTGCTCTGGGTGTGCTACTTTGCCCTGGAGCTGAAAGGCACAACGTGCAGGCTTCTTTCCAAAGGGCGAGTTGGGCCCCACAGCATCTTGCTTCCAGCTCTTTGGGAAGCTAAGAAACAACTCGCTCTGCACAGTGCTCTTACAGCCTAGTGGGAACATCTCTTCCAAAGGCCTGGGAAACGCAGTTTCTTTGCAGGTCTGATCTGGCTGAAGTAGGACTTCTGCTCTGGGTGTGCTACTTTGCCCTAGAGCTGAAAGGCACAACGTGCAGGCTTCTTTCCAAAGGGCGAGTTGGGCCCCACAGCATCTTGCTTCCAGCTCTTTGGGAAGCTAAGAAACAACTCGCTCTGCACAGTCTTCTTAAAGCCTAGTGGGAACATCTCTTCCAAAGGCCTGTGAAACGCAGTTTCTTTGCAGGCCTGATCTGGCTGAAGTAGGACTTCTGCTCTGGGTGTGCTACTTTGCCCTAGAGCTGAAAGGCACAACGTGCAGGCTTCTTTCCAAAGGGCGAGTTGGGCCCCACAGCATCTTGCTTCCAGCTCTTTGGGAAGCTAAGAAACAACTCGCTCTGCACAGTGCTCTTACAGCCTACCGGGAACATCTCTTCCAAAGGCCTGTGAAACGCAGTTTCTTTGCAGGCCTGATCCGGCTGAAGTAGGACTTCTGCTCTGGGTGTGCTACTTTGCCCTGGAGCTGAAAGGCACAACGTGCAGGCTTCTTTCCAAAGGGCCAGTTGGGCCCCACAGCATCTTGCTTCCAGCTCTTTGGGAAGCTAAGAAACAACTCGCTCTGCACAGTGCTCTTACAGCCTAGTGGGAACATCTCTTCCAAAGGCCTGGGAAACGCAGTTTCTTTGCAGGTCTGATCTGGCTGAAGTAGGACTTCTGCTCTGGGTGTGCTACTTTGCCCTAGAGCTGAAAGGCACAACGTGCAGGCTTCTTTCCAAAGGGCGAGTTGGGCCCCACAGCATCTTGCTTCCAGCTCTTTGGGAAGCTAAGAAACAACTCGCTCTGCACAGTCTTCTTAAAGCCTAGTGGGAACATCTCTTCCAAAGGCCTGTGAAACGCAGTTTCTTTGCAGGCCTGATCTGGCTGAAGTAGGACTTCTGCTCTGGGTGTGCTACTTTGCCCTAGAGCTGAAAGGCACAACGTGCAGGCTTCTTTCCAAAGGGCGAGTTGGGCCCCACAGCATCTTGCTTCCAGCTCTTTGGGAAGCTAAGAAACAACTCGCTCTGCACAGTGCTCTTACAGCCTACCGGGAACATCTCTTCCAAAGGCCTGTGAAACGCAGTTTCTTTGCAGGCCTGATCCGGCTGAAGTAGGACTTCTGCTCTGGGTGTGCTACTTTGCCCTAGAGCTGAAAGGCACAACGTGCAGGCTTCTTTCCAAAGGGCGAGTTGGGCCCCACAGCATCTTGCTTCCAGCTCTTTGGGAAGCTAAGAAACAACTCGCTCTGCACAGTGCTCTTACAGCCTACCGGGAACATCTCTTCCAAAGGCCTGTGAAACGCAGTTTCTTTGCAGGCCTGATCCGGCTGAAGTAGGACTTCTGCTCTGGGTGTGCTACTTTGCCCTAGAGCTGAAAGGCACAACGTGCAGGCTTCTTTCCAAAGGGCGAGTTGGGCCCCACAGCATCTTGCTTCCAGCTCTTTGGGAAGCTAAGAAACAACTCGCTCTGCACAGTGCTCTTACAGCCTACCGGGAACATCTCTTCCAAAGGCCTGTGAAACGCAGTTTCTTTGCAGGCCTGATCTGGCTGAAGTAGGACTTCTGCTCTGGGTGTGCTACTTTGCCCTAGAGCTGAAAGGCACAACGTGCAGACTTCTTTCCAAAGGGCGAGTTGGGCCCCACAGCATCTTGCTTCCAGCTCTTTGGGAAGCTAAGAAACAACTCGCTCTGAAGAGTGCTCTTACAGCCTACCGGGAACATCTCTTCCAAAGGCCTGTGAAACGCAGTTTCTTTGCAGGCCTGATCTGGCTGAAGTAGGACTTCTGCTCTGGGGTGCTACTTTGCCCTAGAGCTGAAAGGCACAACGTGCAGGCTTCTTTCCAAAGGGCGAGTTGGGCCCCACAGCATCTTGCTTCCAGCTCTTTGGGAAGCTAAGAAACAACTCGCTCTGCACAGTGCTCTTACAGCCTAGTGGGAACATCTCTTCCAAAGGCCTGTGAAACGCAGTTTCTTTGCAGGCCTGATCTGGCTGAAGTAGGACTTCTGCTCTGGGTGTGCTACTTTGCCCTGGAGCTGAAAGGCACAACGTGCAGGCTTCTTTCCAAAGGGCGAGTTGGGCCCCACAGCATCTTGCTTCCAGCTCTTTGGGAAGCTAAGAAACAACTCGCTCTGCACAGTGCTCTTACAGCCTAGTGGGAACATCTCTTCCAAAGGCCTGGGAAACGCAGTTTCTTTGCAGGTCTGATCTGGCTGAAGTAGGACTTCTGCTCTGGGTGTGCTACTTTGCCCTAGAGCTGAAAGGCACAACGTGCAGGCTTCTTTCCAAAGGGCGAGTTGGGCCCCACAGCATCTTGCTTCCAGCTCTTTGGGAAGCTAAGAAACAACTCGCTCTGCACAGTCTTCTTAAAGCCTAGTGGGAACATCTCTTCCAAAGGCCTGTGAAACGCAGTTTCTTTGCAGGCCTGATCTGGCTGAAGTAGGACTTCTGCTCTGGGTGTGCTACTTTGCCCTAGAGCTGAAAGGCACAACGTGCAGGCTTCTTTCCAAAGGGCGAGTTGGGCCCCACAGCATCTTGCTTCCAGCTCTTTGGGAAGCTAAGAAACAACTCGCTCTGCACAGTGCTCTTACAGCCTACCGGGAACATCTCTTCCAAAGGCCTGTGAAACGCAGTTTCTTTGCAGGCCTGATCCGGCTGAAGTAGGACTTCTGCTCTGGGTGTGCTACTTTGCCCTAGAGCTGAAAGGCACAACGTGCAGGCTTCTTTCCAAAGGGCGAGTTGGGCCCCACAGCATCTTGCTTCCAGCTCTTTGGGAAGCTAAGAAACAACTCGCTCTGCACAGTGCTCTTACAGCCTACCGGGAACATCTCTTCCAAAGGCCTGTGAAACGCAGTTTCTTTGCAGGCCTTATCTGGCTGAAGTAGGACTTCTGCTGTGGGTGTGCTACTTTGCCCTACAGCTGAAAGGCACAACGTGCAGGCTTCTTTCCAAAGGGCGAGTTGGGCCCCACAGCATCTTGCTTCCAGCTCTTTGGGAAGCTAAGAAACAACTCTCTCTGCACAGTGTTCTTACAGCCTAGTGGGAACATCTCTTCCAAAGGCCGGTGAAACGCAGTTTCTTTGCAGGCCTGATCTGGCTGAAGTAGGACTTCTGCTCTGGGTGTGCTACTTTGCCCTAGAGCTGAAAGGCACAACGTGCAGGCTTCTTTCCAAAGGGCGAGTTGGGCCCCACAGCATCTTGCTTCCAGCTCTTTGGGAAGCTAAGAAACAACTCGCTCTGCACAGTGCTCTTACAGCCTACCGGGAACATCTCTTCCAAAGGCCTGTGAAACGCAGTTTCTTTGCAGGCCTGATCTGGCTGAAGTAGGACTTCTGCTCTGGGTGTGCTACTTTGCCCTAGAGCTGAAAGGCACAACGTGCAGGCTTCTTTCCAAAGGGCGAGTTGGGCCCCACAGCATCTTGCTTCCAGCTCTTTGGGAAGCTAAGAAACAACTCGCTCTGCACAGTGCTCTTACAGCCTACCGGGAACATCTCTTCCAAAGGCCTTTGAAACGCAGTTTCTTTGCAGGCCTTATCTGGCTGAAGTAGGACTTCTGCTCTGGGTGTGCTACTTTGCCCTAGAGCTGAAAGGCACAACGTGCAGGCTTCTTTCCAAAGGGCGAGTTGGGCCCCACAGCATCTTGCTTCCAGCTCTTTGGGAAGCTAAGAAACAACTCTCTCTGCACAGTGTTCTTACAGCCTAGTGGGAACATCTCTTCCAAAGGCCGGTGAAACGCAGTTTCTTTGCAGGCCTGATCTGGCTGAAGTAGGACTTCTGCTCTGGGTGTGCTACTTTGCCCTAGAGCTGAAAGGCACAACGTGCAGGCTTCTTTCCAAAGGGCGAGTTGGGCCCCACAGCATCTTGCTTCCAGCTCTTTGGGAAGCTAAGAAACAACTCGCTCTGCACAGTGCTCTTACAGCCTACCGGGAACATCTCTTCCAAAGGCCTGTGAAACGCAGTTTCTTTGCAGGCCTGATCTGGCTGAAGTAGGACTTCTGCTCTGGGTGTGCTACTTTGCCCTAGAGCTGAAAGGCACAACGTGCAGGCTTCTTTCCAAAGGGCGAGTTGGGCCCCACAGCATCTTGCTTCCAGCTCTTTGGGAAGCTAAGAAACAACTCGCTCTGCACAGTGCTCTTACAGCCTACCGGGAACATCTCTTCCAAAGGCCTTTGAAACGCAGTTTCTTTGCAGGCCTTATCTGGCTGAAGTAGGACTTCTGCTCTGGGTGTGCTACTTTGCCCTAGAGCTGAAAGGCACAACGTGCAGGCTTCTTTCCAAAGGGCGAGTTGGGCCCCACAGCATCTTGCTTCCAGCTCTTTGGGAAGCTAAGAAACAACTCGCTCTGCACAGTGCTCTTACAGCCTACCGGGAACATCTCTTCCAAAGGCCTGTGAAACGCAGTTTCTTTGCAGGCCTGATCTGGCTGAAGTAGGACTTCTGCTCTGGGTGTGCTACTTTGCCCTAGAGCTGAAAGGCACAACGTGCAGGCTTCTTTCCAAAGGGCGAGTTGGGCCCCACAGCATCTTGCTTCCAGCTCTTTGGGAAGCTAAGAAACAACTCGCTCTGCACAGTGCTCTTACAGCCTACCGGGAACATCTCTTCCAAAGGCCTTTGAAACGCAGTTTCTTTGCAGGCCTTATCTGGCTGAAGTAGGACTTCTGCTCTGGGTGTGCTACTTTGCCCTAGAGCTGAAAGGCACAACGTGCAGGCTTCTTTCCAAAGGGCCAGTTGGGCCCCACAGCATCTTGCTTCCAGCTCTTTGGGAAGCTAAGAAACAACTCGCTCTGCACAGTGCTCTTACAGCCTAGTGGGAACATCTCTTCCAAAGGCCTGGGAAACGCAGTTTCTTTGCAGGTCTGATCTGGCTGAAGTAGGACTTCTGCTCTGGGTGTGCTACTTTGCCCTAGAGCTGAAAGGCACAACGTGCAGTCTTCTTTCCAAAGGGCGAGTTGGGCCCCACAGCATCTTGCTTCCAGCTCTTTGGGAAGCTAAGAAACAACTCGCTCTGCACAGTGGTCTTAAAGCCTAGTGGGAACATCTCTTCCAAAGGCCTGTGAAACGCAGTTTCTTTGCAGGCCTGATCTGGCTGAAGTAGGACTTCTGCTCTGGGTGTGCTACTTTGCCCTAGAGCTGAAAGGCACAACGTGCAGACTTCTTTCCAAAGGGCGAGTTGGGCCCCACAGCATCTTGCTTCCAGCTCTTTGGGAAGCTAAGAAACAACTCGCTCTGCACAGTGCTCTTACAGCCTACCGGGAACATCTCTTCCAAAGGCCTGTGAAACGCAGTTTCTTTGCAGGCCTGATCTGGCTGAAGTAGGACTTCTGCTCTGGGGTGCTACTTTGCCCTAGAGCTGAAAGGCACAACGTGCAGGCTTCTTTCCAAAGGGCGAGTTGGGCCCCACAGCATCTTGCTTCCAGCTCTTTGGGAAGCTAAGAAACAACTCGCTCTGCACAGTGCTCTTACAGCCTAGTGGGAACATCTCTTCCAAAGGCCTGGGAAACGCAGTTTCTTTGCAGGTCTGATCTGGCTGAAGTAGGACTTCTGCTCTGGGTGTGCTACTTTGCCCTAGAGCTGAAAGGCACAACGTGCAGTCTTCTTTCCAAAGGGCGAGTTGGGCCCCACAGCATCTTGCTTCCAGCTCTTTGGGAAGCTAAGAAACAACTCGCTCTGCACAGTCTTCTTAAAGCCTAGTGGGAACATCTCTTCCAAAGGCCTGTGAAACGCAGTTTCTTTGCAGGCCTGATCTGGCTGAAGTAGGACTTCTGCTCTGGGTGTGCTACTTTGCCCTAGAGCTGAAAGGCACAACGTGCAGGCTTCTTTCCAAAGGGCGAGTTGGGCCCCACAGCATCTTGCTTCCAGCTCTTTGGGAAGCTAAGAAACAACTCGCTCTGCACAGTGCTCTTACAGCCTACCGGGAACATCTCTTCCAAAGGCCTGTGAAACGCAGTTTCTTTGCAGGCCTGATCCGGCTGAAGTAGGACTTCTGCTCTGGGTGTGCTACTTTGCCCTAGAGCTGAAAGGCACAACGTGCAGGCTTCTTTCCAAAGGGCGAGTTGGGCCCCACAGCATCTTGCTTCCAGCTGTTTGGGAAGCTAAGAAACAACTCGCTCTGCACAGTGCTCTTACAGCCTACCGGGAACATCTCTTCCAAAGGCCTGTGAAACGCAGTTTCTTTGCAGGCCTGATCTGGCTGAAGTAGGACTTCTGCTCTGGGTGTGCTACTTTGCCCTGGAGCTGAAAGGCACAACGTGCAGGCTTCTTTCCAAAGGGCGAGTTGGGCCCCACAGCATCTTGCTTCCAGCTCTTGGGAAGCTAAGAAACAACTCGCTCTGCACAGTGCTCTTACAGCCTACCGGGAACATCTCTTCCAAAGGCCTGTGAAACGCAGTTTCTTTGCAGGCCTGATCTGGCTGAAGTAGGACTTCTGCTCTGGGTGTGCTACTTTGCCCTAGAGCTGAAAGGCACAACGTGCAGACTTCTTTCCAAAGGGCGAGTTGGGCCCCACAGCATCTTGCTTCCAGCTCTTTGGGAAGCTAAGAAACAACTCGCTCTGAACAGTGCTCTTACAGCCTACCGGGAACATCTCTTCCAAAGGCCTGGGAAACGCAGTTTCTTTGCAGGCCTGATCTGGCTGAAGTAGGACTTCTGCTCTGGGTGTGCTACTTTGCCCTGGAGCTGAAAGGCACAACGTGCAGGCTTCTTTCCAAAGGGCGAGTTGGGCCCCACAGCATCTTGCTTCCAGCTCTTTGGGAAGCTAAGAAACAACTCGCTCTGCACAGTGCTCTTACAGCCTAGTGGGAACATCTCTTCCAAAGGCCTGGGAAACGCAGTTTCTTTGCAGGTCTGATCTGGCTGAAGTAGGACTTCTGCTCTGGGTGTGCTACTTTGCCCTAGAGCTGAAAGGCACAACGTGCAGGCTTCTTTCCAAAGGGCGAGTTGGGCCCCACAGCATCTTGCTTCCAGCTCTTTGGGAAGCTAAGAAACAACTCGCTCTGCACAGTGCTCTTACAGCCTAGTGGGAACATCTCTTCCAAAGGCCTGTGAAACGCAGTTGCTTTGCAGGCCTGATCTGGCTGAAGTAGGACTTCTGCTCTGGGTGTGCTACTTTGCCCTAGAGCTGAAAGGCACAACGTGCAGGCTTCTTTCCAAAGGGCGAGTTGGGCCCCACAGCATCTTGCTTCCAGCTCTTTGGGAAGCTAAGAAACAACTCGCTCTGCACAGTGCTCTTAGAGCCTAGTGGGAACATCTCTTCCAAAGGCCTGTGAAACGCAGTTTCTTTGCAGGCCTGATCTGGCTGAAGTAGGACTTCTGCTCTGGGTGTGCTACTTTGCCCTAGAGCTGAAAGGCACAACGTGCAGTCTTCTTTCCAAAGGGCGAGTTGGGCCCCACAGCATCTTGCTTCCAGCTCTTTGGGAAGCTAAGAAACAACTCGCTCTGCACAGTGCTCTTACAGCCTACCGGGAACATCTCTTCCAAAGGCCTGTGAAACGCAGTTTCTTTGCAGGCCTGATCTGGCTGAAGTAGGACTTCTGCTCTGGGTGTGCTACTTTGCCCTGGAGCTGAAAGGCACAACGTGCAGGCTTCTTTCCAAAGGGCCAGTTGGGCCCCACAGCATCTTGCTTCCAGCTCTTTGGGAAGCTAAGAAACAACTCGCTCTGCACAGTGCTCTTACAGCCTAGTGGGAACATCTCTTCCAAAGGCCTGGGAAACGCAGTTTCTTTGCAGGTCTGATCTGGCTGAAGTAGGACTTCTGCTCTGGGTGTGCTACTTTGCCCTAGAGCTGAAAGGCACAACGTGCAGGCTTCTTTCCAAAGGGCGAGTTGGGCCCCACAGCATCTTGCTTCCAGCTCTTTGGGAAGCTAAGAAACAACTCGCTCTGCACAGTCTTCTTAAAGCCTAGTGGGAACATCTCTTCCAAAGGCCTGTGAAACGCAGTTTCTTTGCAGGCCTGATCTGGCTGAAGTAGGACTTCTGCTCTGGGTGTGCTACTTTGCCCTAGAGCTGAAAGGCACAACGTGCAGGCTTCTTTCCAAAGGGCGAGTTGGGCCCCACAG
Source organism: Equus caballus (assembly GCF_041296265.1). Classification (NCBI taxonomy): domain Eukaryota; kingdom Metazoa; phylum Chordata; class Mammalia; order Perissodactyla; family Equidae; genus Equus; species Equus caballus. Next base: position 516,035 of record NC_091712.1, read on the forward strand.
CATCTTGCTTCCAGCTCTTTGGGAAGCTAAGAAACAACTCGCTCTGCACAGTGCTCTTACAGCCTACCGGGAACATCTCTTCCAAAGGCCTGTGAAACGCAGTTTCTTTGCAGGCCTGATCCGGCTGAAGTAGGACTTCTGCTCTGGGTGTGCTACTTTGCCCTAGAGCTGAAAGGCACAACGTGCAGGCTTCTTTCCAAAGGGCGAGTTGGGCCCCACAGCATCTTGCTTCCAGCTCTTTGGGAAGCTAAGAAACAACTCGCTCTGCACAGTGCTCTTACAGCCTAGTGGGAACATCTCTTCCAAAGGCCTGTGAAACGCAGTTTCTTTGCAGGCCTGATCTGGCTGAAGTAGGACTTCTGCTCTGGGTGTGCTACTTTGCCCTAGAGCTGAAAGGCACAACGTGCAGGCTTCTTTCCAAAGGGCCAGTTGGGCCCCACAGCATCTTGCTTCCAGCTCTTTGGGAAGCTAAGAAACAACTCGCTCTGCACAGTGCTCTTACAGCCTAGTGGGAACATCTCTTCCAAAGGCCTGGGAAACGCAGTTTCTTTGCAGGTCTGATCTGGCTGAAGTAGGACTTCTGCTCTGGGTGTGCTACTTTGCCCTAGAGCTGAAAGGCACAACGTGCAGGCTTCTTTCCAAAGGGCGAGTTGGGCCCCACAGCATCTTGCTTCCAGCTCTTTGGGAAGCTAAGAAACAACTCGCTCTGCACAGTCTTCTTAAAGCCTAGTGGGAACATCTCTTCCAAAGGCCTGTGAAACGCAGTTTCTTTGCAGGCCTGATCTGGCTGAAGTAGGACTTCTGCTCTGGGTGTGCTACTTTGCCCTAGAGCTGAAAGGCACAACGTGCAGGCTTCTTTCCAAAGGGCGAGTTGGGCCCCACAGCATCTTGCTTCCAGCTCTTTGGGAAGCTAAGAAACAACTCGCTCTGCACAGTGCTCTTACAGCCTACCGGGAACATCTCTTCCAAAGGCCTGTGAAACGCAGTTTCTTTGCAGGCCTGATCCGGCTGAAGTAGGACTTCTGCTCTGGGTGTGCTACTTTGCCCTAGAGCTGAAAGGCACAACGTGCAGACTTCTTTCCAAAGGGCGAGTTGGGCCCCACAGCATCTTGCTTCCAGCTCTTTGGGAAGCTAAGAAACAACTCGCTCTGAAGAGTGCTCTTACAGCCTACCGGGAACATCTCTTCCAAAGGCCTGTGAAACGCAGTTTCTTTGCAGGCCTGATCTGGCTGAAGTAGGACTTCTGCTCTGGGGTGCTACTTTGCCCTAGAGCTGAAAGGCACAACGTGCAGGCTTCTTTCCAAAGGGCGAGTTGGGCCCCACAGCATCTTGCTTCCAGCTCTTTGGGAAGCTAAGAAACAACTCGCTCTGCACAGTGCTCTTACAGCCTAGTGGGAACATCTCTTCCAAAGGCCTGTGAAACGCAGTTTCTTTGCAGGCCTGATCTGGCTGAAGTAGGACTTCTGCTCTGGGTGTGCTACTTTGCCCTGGAGCTGAAAGGCACAACGTGCAGGCTTCTTTCCAAAGGGCGAGTTGGGCCCCACAGCATCTTGCTTCCAGCTCTTTGGGAAGCTAAGAAACAACTCGCTCTGCACAGTGCTCTTACAGCCTAGTGGGAACATCTCTTCCAAAGGCCTGGGAAACGCAGTTTCTTTGCAGGTCTGATCTGGCTGAAGTAGGACTTCTGCTCTGGGTGTGCTACTTTGCCCTAGAGCTGAAAGGCACAACGTGCAGGCTTCTTTCCAAAGGGCGAGTTGGGCCCCACAGCATCTTGCTTCCAGCTCTTTGGGAAGCTAAGAAACAACTCGCTCTGCACAGTCTTCTTAAAGCCTAGTGGGAACATCTCTTCCAAAGGCCTGTGAAACGCAGTTTCTTTGCAGGCCTGATCCGGCTGAAGTAGGACTTCTGCTCTGGGTGTGCTACTTTGCCCTAGAGCTGAAAGGCACAACGTGCAGGCTTCTTTCCAAAGGGCGAGTTGGGCCCCACAGCATCTTGCTTCCAGCTCTTTGGGAAGCTAAGAAACAACTCGCTCTGCACAGTGCTCTTACAGCCTACCGGGAACATCTCTTCCAAAGGCCTGTGAAACGCAGTTTCTTTGCAGGCCTGATCCGGCTGAAGTAGGACTTCTGCTCTGGGTGTGCTACTTTGCCCTAGAGCTGAAAGGCACAACGTGCAGGCTTCTTTCCAAAGGGCGAGTTGGGCCCCACAGCATCTTGCTTCCAGCTCTTTGGGAAGCTAAGAAACAACTCGCTCTGCACAGTGCTCTTACAGCCTAGTGGGAACATCTCTTCCAAAGGCCTGTGAAACGCAGTTTCTTTGCAGGCCTGATCTGGCTGAAGTAGGACTTCTGCTCTGGGTGTGCTACTTTGCCCTAGAGCTGAAAGGCACAACGTGCAGGCTTCTTTCCAAAGGGCCAGTTGGGCCCCACAGCATCTTGCTTCCAGCTCTTTGGGAAGCTAAGAAACAACTCGCTCTGCACAGTGCTCTTACAGCCTAGTGGGAACATCTCTTCCAAAGGCCTGGGAAACGCAGTTTCTTTGCAGGTCTGATCTGGCTGAAGTAGGACTTCTGCTCTGGGTGTGCTACTTTGCCCTAGAGCTGAAAGGCACAACGTGCAGGCTTCTTTCCAAAGGGCGAGTTGGGCCCCACAGCATCTTGCTTCCAGCTCTTTGGGAAGCTAAGAAACAACTCGCTCTGCACAGTCTTCTTAAAGCCTAGTGGGAACATCTCTTCCAAAGGCCTGTGAAACGCAGTTTCTTTGCAGGCCTGATCTGGCTGAAGTAGGACTTCTGCTCTGGGTGTGCTACTTTGCCCTAGAGCTGAAAGGCACAACGTGCAGGCTTCTTTCCAAAGGGCGAGTTGGGCCCCACAGCATCTTGCTTCCAGCTCTTTGGGAAGCTAAGAAACAACTCGCTCTGCACAGTGCTCTTACAGCCTACCGGGAACATCTCTTCCAAAGGCCTGTGAAACGCAGTTTCTTTGCAGGCCTGATCCGGCTGAAGTAGGACTTCTGCTCTGGGTGTGCTACTTTGCCCTAGAGCTGAAAGGCACAACGTGCAGACTTCTTTCCAAAGGGCGAGTTGGGCCCCACAGCATCTTGCTTCCAGCTCTTTGGGAAGCTAAGAAACAACTCGCTCTGAAGAGTGCTCTTACAGCCTACCGGGAACATCTCTTCCAAAGGCCTGTGAAACGCAGTTTCTTTGCAGGCCTGATCTGGCTGAAGTAGGACTTCTGCTCTGGGGTGCTACTTTGCCCTAGAGCTGAAAGGCACAACGTGCAGGCTTCTTTCCAAAGGGCGAGTTGGGCCCCACAGCATCTTGCTTCCAGCTCTTTGGGAAGCTAAGAAACAACTCGCTCTGCACAGTGCTCTTACAGCCTAGTGGGAACATCTCTTCCAAAGGCCTGTGAAACGCAGTTTCTTTGCAGGCCTGATCTGGCTGAAGTAGGACTTCTGCTCTGGGTGTGCTACTTTGCCCTGGAGCTGAAAGGCACAACGTGCAGGCTTCTTTCCAAAGGGCGAGTTGGGCCCCACAGCATCTTGCTTCCAGCTCTTTGGGAAGCTAAGAAACAACTCGCTCTGCACAGTGCTCTTACAGCCTAGTGGGAACATCTCTTCCAAAGGCCTGGGAAACGCAGTTTCTTTGCAGGTCTGATCTGGCTGAAGAAGGACTTCTGCTCTGGGTGTGCTACTTTGCCCTAGAGCTGAAAGGCACAACGTGCAGGCTTCTTTCCAAAGGGCGAGTTGGGCCCCACAGCATCTTGCTTCCAGCTCTTTGGGAAGCTAAGAAACAACTCGCTCTGCACAGTCTTCTTAAAGCCTAGTGGGAACATCTCTTCCAAAGGCCTGTGAAACGCAGTTTCTTTGCAGGCCTGATCCGGCTGAAGTAGGACTTCTGCTCTGGGTGTGCTACTTTGCCCTAGAGCTGAAAGGCACAACGTGCAGGCTTCTTTCCAAAGGGCGAGTTGGGCCCCACAGCATCTTGCTTCCAGCTCTTTGGGAAGCTAAGAAACAACTCGCTCTGCACAGTGCTCTTACAGCCTACCGGGAACATCTCTTCCAAAGGCCTGTGAAACGCAGTTTCTTTGCAGGCCTGATCCGGCTGAAGTAGGACTTCTGCTCTGGGTGTGCTACTTTGCCCTAGAGCTGAAAGGCACAACGTGCAGACTTCTTTCCAAAGGGCGAGTTGGGCCCCACAGCATCTTGCTTCCAGCTCTTTGGGAAGCTAAGAAACAACTCGCTCTGAAGAGTGCTCTTACAGCCTACCGGGAACATCTCTTCCAAAGGCCTGTGAAACGCAGTTTCTTTGCAGGCCTGATCTGGCTGAAGTAGGACTTCTGCTCTGGGGTGCTACTTTGCCCTAGAGCTGAAAGGCACAACGTGCAGGCTTCTTTCCAAAGGGCGAGTTGGGCCCCACAGCATCTTGCTTCCAGCTCTTTGGGAAGCTAAGAAACAACTCGCTCTGCACAGTGCTCTTACAGCCTAGTGGGAACATCTCTTCCAAAGGCCTGTGAAACGCAGTTTCTTTGCAGGCCTGATCTGGCTGAAGTAGGACTTCTGCTCTGGGTGTGCTACTTTGCCCTGGAGCTGAAAGGCACAACGTGCAGGCTTCTTTCCAAAGGGCGAGTTGGGCCCCACAGCATCTTGCTTCCAGCTCTTTGGGAAGCTAAGAAACAACTCGCTCTGCACAGTGCTCTTACAGCCTAGTGGGAACATCTCTTCCAAAGGCCTGGGAAACGCAGTTTCTTTGCAGGTCTGATCTGGCTGAAGTAGGACTTCTGCTCTGGGTGTGCTACTTTGCCCTAGAGCTGAAAGGCACAACGTGCAGGCTTCTTTCCAAAGGGCGAGTTGGGCCCCACAGCATCTTGCTTCCAGCTCTTTGGGAAGCTAAGAAACAACTCGCTCTGCACAGTCTTCTTAAAGCCTAGTGGGAACATCTCTTCCAAAGGCCTGTGAAACGCAGTTTCTTTGCAGGCCTGATCTGGCTGAAGTAGGACTTCTGCTCTGGGTGTGCTACTTTGCCCTAGAGCTGAAAGGCACAACGTGCAGGCTTCTTTCCAAAGGGCGAGTTGGGCCCCACAGCATCTTGCTTCCAGCTCTTTGGGAAGCTAAGAAACAACTCGCTCTGCACAGTGCTCTTACAGCCTACCGGGAACATCTCTTCCAAAGGCCTGTGAAACGCAGTTTCTTTGCAGGCCTGATCCGGCTGAAGTAGGACTTCTGCTCTGGGTGTGCTACTTTGCCCTAGAGCTGAAAGGCACAACGTGCAGGCTTCTTTCCAAAGGGCGAGTTGGGCCCCACAGCATCTTGCTTCCAGCTCTTTGGGAAGCTAAGAAACAACTCGCTCTGCACAGTGCTCTTACAGCCTACCGGGAACATCTCTTCCAAAGGCCTGTGAAACGCAGTTTCTTTGCAGGCCTGATCTGGCTGAAGTAGGACTTCTGCTGTGGGTGTGCTACTTTGCCCTACAGCTGAAAGGCACAACGTGCAGGCTTCTTTCCAAAGGGCGAGTTGGGCCCCACAGCATCTTGCTTCCAGCTCTTTGGGAAGCTAAGAAACAACTCTCTCTGCACAGTGTTCTTACAGCCTAGTGGGAACATCTCTTCCAAAGGCCGGTGAAACGCAGTTTCTTTGCAGGCCTGATCTGGCTGAAGTAGGACTTCTGCTCTGGGTGTGCTACTTTGCCCTAGAGCTGAAAGGCACAACGTGCAGGCTTCTTTCCAAAGGGCGAGTTGGGCCCCACAGCATCTTGCTTCCAGCTCTTTGGGAAGCTAAGAAACAACTCGCTCTGCACAGTGCTCTTACAGCCTACCGGGAACATCTCTTCCAAAGGCCTGTGAAACGCAGTTTCTTTGCAGGCCTGATCTGGCTGAAGTAGGACTTCTGCTCTGGGTGTGCTACTTTGCCCTAGAGCTGAAAGGCACAACGTGCAGGCTTCTTTCCAAAGGGCGAGTTGGGCCCCACAGCATCTTGCTTCCAGCTCTTTGGGAAGCTAAGAAACAACTCGCTCTGCACAGTGCTCTTACAGCCTACCGGGAACATCTCTTCCAAAGGCCTTTGAAACGCAGTTTCTTTGCAGGCCTTATCTGGCTGAAGTAGGACTTCTGCTCTGGGTGTGCTACTTTGCCCTAGAGCTGAAAGGCACAACGTGCAGGCTTCTTTCCAAAGGGCGAGTTGGGCCCCACAGCATCTTGCTTCCAGCTCTTTGGGAAGCTAAGAAACAACTCTCTCTGCACAGTGTTCTTACAGCCTAGTGGGAACATCTCTTCCAAAGGCCGGTGAAACGCAGTTTCTTTGCAGGCCTGATCTGGCTGAAGTAGGACTTCTGCTCTGGGTGTGCTACTTTGCCCTAGAGCTGAAAGGCACAACGTGCAGGCTTCTTTCCAAAGGGCGAGTTGGGCCCCACAGCATCTTGCTTCCAGCTCTTTGGGAAGCTAAGAAACAACTCGCTCTGCACAGTGCTCTTACAGCCTACCGGGAACATCTCTTCCAAAGGCCTGTGAAACGCAGTTTCTTTGCAGGCCTGATCTGGCTGAAGTAGGACTTCTGCTCTGGGTGTGCTACTTTGCCCTAGAGCTGAAAGGCACAACGTGCAGGCTTCTTTCCAAAGGGCCAGTTGGGACCCACAGCATCTTGCTTCCAGCTCTTTGGGAAGCTAAGAAACAACTCGCTCTGCACAGTGCTCTTACAGCCTAGTGGGAACATCTCTTCCAAAGGCCTGGGAAACGCAGTTTCTTTGCAGGACTGATCTGGCTGAAGTAGGACTTCTGCTCTGGGTGTGCTACTTTGCCCTAGAGCTGAAAGGCACAACGTGCAGTCTTCTTTCCAAAGGGCGAGTTGGGCCCCACAGCATCTTGCTTCCAGCTCTTTGGGAAGCTAAGAAACAACTCGCTCTGCACAGTCTTCTTAAAGCCTAGTGGGAACATCTCTTCCAAAGGCCTGTGAAACGCAGTTTCTTTGCAGGCCTGATCTGGCTGAAGTAGGACTTCTGCTCTGGGTGTGCTACTTTGCCCTAGAGCTGAAAGGCACAACGTGCAGGCTTCTTTCCAAAGGGCGAGTTGGGCCCCACAGCATCTTGCTTCCAGCTCTTTGGGAAGCTAAGAAACAACTCGCTCTGCACAGTGCTCTTACAGCCTACCGGGAACATCTCTTCCAAAGGCCTGTGAAACGCAGTTTCTTTGCAGGCCTGATCCGGCTGAAGTAGGACTTCTGCTCTGGGTGTGCTACTTTGCCCTAGAGCTGAAAGGCACAACGTGCAGGCTTCTTTCCAAAGGGCGAGTTGGGCCCCACAGCATCTTGCTTCCAGCTGTTTGGGAAGCTAAGAAACAACTCGCTCTGCACAGTGCTCTTACAGCCTACCGGGAACATCTCTTCCAAAGGCCTGTGAAACGCAGTTTCTTTGCAGGCCTGATCTGGCTGAAGTAGGACTTCTGCTCTGGGTGTGCTACTTTGCCCTGGAGCTGAAAGGCACAACGTGCAGGCTTCTTTCCAAAGGGCGAGTTGGGCCCCACAGCATCTTGCTTCCAGCTGTTTGGGAAGCTAAGAAACAACTCGCTCTGCACAGTGCTCTTACAGCCTACCGGGAACATCTCTTCCAAAGGCCTTTGAAACGCAGTTTCTTTGCAGGCCTGATCTGGCTGAAGTAGGACTTCTGCTCTGGGTGTGCTACTTTGCCCTGGAGCTGAAAGGCACAACGTGCAGGCTTCTTTCCAAAGGGCGAGTTGGGCCCCACAGCATCTTGCTTCCAGCTCTTGGGAAGCTAAGAAACAACTCGCTCTGCACAGTGCTCTTACAGCCTACCGGGAACATCTCTTCCAAAGGCCTGTGAAACGCAGTTTCTTTGCAGGCCTGATCTGGCTGAAGTAGGACTTCTGCTCTGGGTGTGCTACTTTGCCCTAGAGCTGAAAGGCACAACGTGCAGACTTCTTTCCAAAGGGCGAGTTGGGCCCCACAGCATCTTGCTTCCAGCTCTTTGGGAAGCTAAGAAACAACTCGCTCTGAACAGTGCTCTTACAGCCTACCGGGAACATCTCTTCCAAAGGCCTGGGAAACGCAGTTTCTTTGCAGGCCTGATCTGGCTGAAGTAGGACTTCTGCTCTGGGTGTGCTACTTTGCCCTGGAGCTGAAAGGCACAACGTGCAGGCTTCTTTCCAAAGGGCGAGTTGGGCCCCACAGCATCTTGCTTCCAGCTCTTTGGGAAGCTAAGAAACAACTCGCTCTGCACAGTGCTCTTACAGCCTAGTGGGAACATCTCTTCCAAAGGCCTGGGAAACGCAGTTTCTTTGCAGGTCTGATCTGGCTGAAGTAGGACTTCTGCTCTGGGTGTGCTACTTTGCCCTAGAGCTGAAAGGCACAACGTGCAGGCTTCTTTCCAAAGGGCGAGTTGGGCCCCACAGCATCTTGCTTCCAGCTCTTTGGGAAGCTAAGAAACAACTCGCTCTGCACAGTGCTCTTACAGCCTAGTGGGAACATCTCTTCCAAAGGCCTGTGAAACGCAGTTGCTTTGCAGGCCTGATCTGGCTGAAGTAGGACTTCTGCTCTGGGTGTGCTACTTTGCCCTAGAGCTGAAAGGCACAACGTGCAGGCTTCTTTCCAAAGGGCGAGTTGGGCCCCACAGCATCTTGCTTCCAGCTCTTTGGGAAGCTAAGAAACAACTCGCTCTGCACAGTGCTCTTAGAGCCTAGTGGGAACATCTCTTCCAAAGGCCTGTGAAACGCAGTTTCTTTGCAGGCCTGATCTGGCTGAAGTAGGACTTCTGCTCTGGGTGTGCTACTTTGCCCTAGAGCTGAAAGGCACAACGTGCAGTCTTCTTTCCAAAGGGCGAGTTGGGCCCCACAGCATCTTGCTTCCAGCTCTTTGGGAAGCTAAGAAACAACTCGCTCTGCACAGTGCTCTTACAGCCTACCGGGAACATCTCTTCCAAAGGCCTGTGAAACGCAGTTTCTTTGCAGGCCTGATCTGGCTGAAGTAGGACTTCTGCTCTGGGTGTGCTACTTTGCCCTGGAGCTGAAAGGCACAACGTGCAGGCTTCTTTCCAAAGGGCCAGTTGGGCCCCACAGCATCTTGCTTCCAGCTCTTTGGGAAGCTAAGAAACAACTCGCTCTGCACAGTGCTCTTACAGCCTAGTGGGAACATCTCTTCCAAAGGCCTGGGAAACGCAGTTTCTTTGCAGGTCTGATCTGGCTGAAGTAGGACTTCTGCTCTGGGTGTGCTACTTTGCCCTAGAGCTGAAAGGCACAACGTGCAGGCTTCTTTCCAAAGGGCGAGTTGGGCCCCACAGCATCTTGCTTCCAGCTCTTTGGGAAGCTAAGAAACAACTCGCTCTGCACAGTCTTCTTAAAGCCTAGTGGGAACATCTCTTCCAAAGGCCTGTGAAACGCAGTTTCTTTGCAGGCCTGATCTGGCTGAAGTAGGACTTCTGCTCTGGGGTGCTACTTTGCCCTAGAGCTGAAAGGCACAACGTGCAGGCTTCTTTCCAAAGGGCGAGTTGGGCCCCACAGCATCTTGCTTCCAGCTCTTTGGGAAGCTAAGAAACAACTCGCTCTGCACAGTGCTCTTACAGCCTACCGGGAACATCTCTTCCAAAGGCCTGTGAAACGCAGTTTCTTTGCAGGCCTGATCCGGCTGAAGTAGGACTTCTGCTCTGGGTGTGCTACTTTGCCCTAGAGCTGAAAGGCACAACGTGCAGGCTTCTTTCCAAAGGGCGAGTTGGGCCCCACAGCATCTTGCTTCCAGCTCTTTGGGAAGCTAAGAAACAACTCGCTCTGCACAGTGCTCTTACAGCCTACCGGGAACATCTCTTCCAAAGGCCTGTGAAACGCAGTTTCTTTGCAGGCCTGATCCGGCTGAAGTAGGACTTCTGCTCTGGGTGTGCTACTTTGCCCTAGAGCTGAAAGGCACAACGTGCAGGCTTCTTTCCAAAGGGCGAGTTGGGCCCCACAGCATCTTGCTTCCAGCTCTTTGGGAAGCTAAGAAACAACTCGCTCTGCACAGTGCTCTTACAGCCTACCGGGAACATCTCTTCCAAAGGCCTGTGAAACGCAGTTTCTTTGCAGGCCTGATCTGGCTGAAGTAGGACTTCTGCTCTGGGTGTGCTACTTTGCCCTAGAGCTGAAAGGCACAACGTGCAGACTTCTTTCCAAAGGGCGAGTTGGGCCCCACAGCATCTTGCTTCCAGCTCTTTGGGAAGCTAAGAAACAACTCGCTCTGAAGAGTGCTCTTACAGCCTACCGGGAACATCTCTTCCAAAGGCCTGTGAAACGCAGTTTCTTTGCAGGCCTGATCTGGCTGAAGTAGGACTTCTGCTCTGGGGTGCTACTTTGCCCTAGAGCTGAAAGGCACAACGTGCAGGCTTCTTTCCAAAGGGCGAGTTGGGCCCCACAGCATCTTGCTTCCAGCTCTTTGGGAAGCTAAGAAACAACTCGCTCTGCACAGTGCTCTTACAGCCTAGTGGGAACATCTCTTCCAAAGGCCTGTGAAACGCAGTTTCTTTGCAGGCCTGATCTGGCTGAAGTAGGACTTCTGCTCTGGGTGTGCTACTTTGCCCTGGAGCTGAAAGGCACAACGTGCAGGCTTCTTTCCAAAGGGCGAGTTGGGCCCCACAGCATCTTGCTTCCAGCTCTTTGGGAAGCTAAGAAACAACTCGCTCTGCACAGTGCTCTTACAGCCTAGTGGGAACATCTCTTCCAAAGGCCTGGGAAACGCAGTTTCTTTGCAGGTCTGATCTGGCTGAAGTAGGACTTCTGCTCTGGGTGTGCTACTTTGCCCTAGAGCTGAAAGGCACAACGTGCAGGCTTCTTTCCAAAGGGCGAGTTGGGCCCCACAGCATCTTGCTTCCAGCTCTTTGGGAAGCTAAGAAACAACTCGCTCTGCACAGTCTTCTTAAAGCCTAGTGGGAACATCTCTTCCAAAGGCCTGTGAAACGCAGTTTCTTTGCAGGCCTGATCTGGCTGAAGTAGGACTTCTGCTCTGGGTGTGCTACTTTGCCCTAGAGCTGAAAGGCACAACGTGCAGGCTTCTTTCCAAAGGGCGAGTTGGGCCCCACAGCATCTTGCTTCCAGCTCTTTGGGAAGCTAAGAAACAACTCGCTCTGCACAGTGCTCTTACAGCCTACCGGGAACATCTCTTCCAAAGGCCTGTGAAACGCAGTTTCTTTGCAGGCCTGATCCGGCTGAAGTAGGACTTCTGCTCTGGGTGTGCTACTTTGCCCTAGAGCTGAAAGGCACAACGTGCAGGCTTCTTTCCAAAGGGCGAGTTGGGCCCCACAGCATCTTGCTTCCAGCTCTTTGGGAAGCTAAGAAACAACTCGCTCTGCACAGTGCTCTTACAGCCTACCGGGAACATCTCTTCCAAAGGCCTGTGAAACGCAGTTTCTTTGCAGGCCTTATCTGGCTGAAGTAGGACTTCTGCTGTGGGTGTGCTACTTTGCCCTACAGCTGAAAGGCACAACGTGCAGGCTTCTTTCCAAAGGGCGAGTTGGGCCCCACAGCATCTTGCTTCCAGCTCTTTGGGAAGCTAAGAAACAACTCTCTCTGCACAGTGTTCTTACAGCCTAGTGGGAACATCTCTTCCAAAGGCCGGTGAAACGCAGTTTCTTTGCAGGCCTGATCTGGCTGAAGTAGGACTTCTGCTCTGGGTGTGCTACTTTGCCCTAGAGCTGAAAGGCACAACGTGCAGGCTTCTTTCCAAAGGGCGAGTTGGGCCCCACAGCATCTTGCTTCCAGCTCTTTGGGAAGCTAAGAAACAACTCGCTCTGCACAGTGCTCTTACAGCCTACCGGGAACATCTCTTCCAAAGGCCTGTGAAACGCAGTTTCTTTGCAGGCCTGATCTGGCTGAAGTAGGACTTCTGCTCTGGGTGTGCTACTTTGCCCTAGAGCTGAAAGGCACAACGTGCAGGCTTCTTTCCAAAGGGCGAGTTGGGCCCCACAGCATCTTGCTTCCAGCTCTTTGGGAAGCTAAGAAACAACTCGCTCTGCACAGTGCTCTTACAGCCTACCGGGAACATCTCTTCCAAAGGCCTTTGAAACGCAGTTTCTTTGCAGGCCTTATCTGCCTGAAGTAGGACTTCTGCTCTGGGTGTGCTACTTTGCCCTAGAGCTGAAAGGCACAACGTGCAGGCTTCTTTCCAAAGGGCGAGTTGGGCCCCACAGCATCTTGCTTCCAGCTCTTTGGGAAGCAAAGAAACAACTCTCTCTGCACAGTGTTCTTACAGCCTAGTGGGAACATCTCTTCCAAAGGCCGGTGAAACGCAGTTTCTTTGCAGGCCTGATCTGGCTGAAGTAGGACTTCTGCTCTGGGTGTGCTACTTTGCCCTAGAGCTGAAAGGCACAACGTGCAGGCTTCTTTCCAAAGGGCGAGTTGGGCCCCACAGCATCTTGCTTCCAGCTCTTTGGGAAGCTAAGAAACAACTCGCTCTGCACAGTGCTCTTACAGCCTACCGGGAACATCTCTTCCAAAGGCCTGTGAAACGCAGTTTCTTTGCAGGCCTGATCTGGCTGAAGTAGGACTTCTGCTCTGGGTGTGCTACTTTGCCCTAGAGCTGAAAGGCACAACGTGCAGGCTTCTTTCCAAAGGGCGAGTTGGGCCCCACAGCATCTTGCTTCCAGCTCTTTGGGAAGCTAAGAAACAACTCGCTCTGCACAGTGCTCTTACAGCCTACCGGGAACATCTCTTCCAAAGGCCTTTGAAACGCAGTTTCTTTGCAGGCCTTATCTGGCTGAAGTAGGACTTCTGCTCTGGGTGTGCTACTTTGCCCTAGAGCTGAAAGGCACAACGTGCAGGCTTCTTTCCAAAGGGCGAGTTGGGCCCCACAGCATCTTGCTTCCAGCTCTTTGGGAAGCTAAGAAACAACTCGCTCTGCACAGTGCTCTTACAGCCTACCGGGAACATCTCTTCCAAAGGCCTGTGAAACGCAGTTTCTTTGCAGGCCTGATCTGGCTGAAGTAGGACTTCTGCTCTGGGTGTGCTACTTTGCCCTAGAGCTGAAAGGCACAACGTGCAGGCTTCTTTCCAAAGGGCGAGTTGGGCCCCACAGCATCTTGCTTCCAGCTCTTTGGGAAGCTAAGAAACAACTCGCTCTGCACAGTGCTCTTACAGCCTACCGGGAACATCTCTTCCAAAGGCCTTTGAAACGCAGTTTCTTTGCAGGCCTTATCTGGCTGAAGTAGGACTTCTGCTCTGGGTGTGCTACTTTGCCCTAGAGCTGAAAGGCACAACGTGCAGGCTTCTTTCCAAAGGGCCAGTTGGGCCCCACAGCATCTTGCTTCCAGCTCTTTGGGAAGCTAAGAAACAACTCGCTCTGCACAGTGCTCTTACAGCCTAGTGGGAACATCTCTTCCAAAGGCCTGGGAAACGCAGTTTCTTTGCAGGTCTGATCTGGCTGAAGTAGGACTTCTGCTCTGGGTGTGCTACTTTGCCCTAGAGCTGAAAGGCACAACGTGCAGTCTTCTTTCCAAAGGGCGAGTTGGGCCCCACAGCATCTTGCTTCCAGCTCTTTGGGAAGCTAAGAAACAACTCGCTCTGCACAGTGGTCTTAAAGCCTAGTGGGAACATCTCTTCCAAAGGCCTGTGAAACGCAGTTTCTTTGCAGGCCTGATCTGGCTGAAGTAGGACTTCTGCTCTGGGTGTGCTACTTTGCCCTAGAGCTGAAAGGCACAACGTGCAGACTTCTTTCCAAAGGGCGAGTTGGGCCCCACAGCATCTTGCTTCCAGCTCTTTGGGAAGCTAAGAAACAACTCGCTCTGCACAGTGCTCTTACAGCCTACCGGGAACATCTCTTCCAAAGGCCTGTGAAACGCAGTTTCTTTGCAGGCCTGATCTGGCTGAAGTAGGACTTCTGCTCTGGGGTGCTACTTTGCCCTAGAGCTGAAAGGCACAACGTGCAGGCTTCTTTCCAAAGGGCGAGTTGGGCCCCACAGCATCTTGCTTCCAGCTCTTTGGGAAGCTAAGAAACAACTCGCTCTGCACAGTGCTCTTACAGCCTAGTGGGAACATCTCTTCCAAAGGCCTGTGAAACGCAGTTTCTTTGCAGGCCTGATCTGGCTGAAGTAGGACTTCTGCTCTGGGTGTGCTACTTTGCCCTAGAGCTGAAAGGCACAACGTGCAGGCTTCTTTCCAAAGGGCGAGTTGGGCCCCACAGCATCTTGCTTCCAGCTCTTTGGGAAGCTAAGAAACAACTCGCTCTGCACAGTGCTCTTACAGCCTAGTGGGAACATCTCTTCCAAAGGCCTGGGAAACGCAGTTTCTTTGCAGGCCTGATCTGGCTGAAGTAGGACTTCTGCTCTGGGTGTGCTACGTTTCTCTAGAGCTGAAAGGCACAACGTGCAGGCTTCTTTCCAAAGGGCGAGTTGGGCCCCACAGCATCTTGCTTCCAGCTCTTTGGGAAGCTAAGAAACAACTCGCTCTGCACAGTGCTCTTACAGCCTAGTGGGAACATCTCTTCCAAAGGCCTGTGAAACGCAGTTGCTTTGCAGGCCTGATCTGGCTGAAGTAGGACTTCTGCTCTGGGTGTGCTACTTTGCCCTAGAGCTGAAAGGCACAACGTGCAGGCTTCTTTCCAAAGGGCGAGTTGGGCCCCACAGCATCTTGCTTCCAGCTCTTTGGGAAGCTAAGAAACAACTCGCTCTGCACAGTGCTCTTAGAGCCTAGTGGGAACATCTCTTCCAAAGGCCTGTGAAACGCAGTTTCTTTGCAGGCCTGATCTGGCTGAAGTAGGACTTCTGCTCTGGGTGTGCTACTTTGCCCTAGAGCTGAAAGGCACAACGTGCAGTCTTCTTTCCAAAGGGCGAGTTGGGCCCCACAGCATCTTGCTTCCAGCTCTTTGGGAAGCTAAGAAACAACTCGCTCTGCACAGTGCTCTTACAGCCTACCGGGAACATCTCTTCCAAAGGCCTGTGAAACGCAGTTTCTTTGCAGGCCTGATCTGGCTGAAGTAGGACTTCTGCTCTGGGTGTGCTACTTTGCCCTAGAGCTGAAAGGCACAACGTGCAGGCTTCTTTCCAAAGGGCCAGTTGGGCCCCACAGCATCTTGCTTCCAGCTCTTTGGGAAGCTAAGAAACAACTCGCTCTGCACAGTGCTCTTACAGCCTAGTGGGAACATCTCTTCCAAAGGCCTGGGAAACGCAGTTTCTTTGCAGGTCTGATCTGGCTGAAGTAGGACTTCTGCTCTGGGTGTGCTACTTTGCCCTAGAGCTGAAAGGCACAACGTGCAGGCTTCTTTCCAAAGGGCGAGTTGGGCCCCACAGCATCTTGCTTCCAGCTCTTTGGGAAGCTAAGAAACAACTCGCTCTGCACAGTGCTCTTACAGCCTACCGGGAACATCTCTTCCAAAGGCCTGTGAAACGCAGTTTCTTTGCAGGCCTGATCCGGCTGAAGTAGGACTTCTGCTCTGGGTGTGCTACTTTGCCCTAGAGCTGAAAGGCACAACGTGCAGGCTTCTTTCCAAAGGGCGAGTTGGGCCCCACAGCATCTTGCTTCCAGCTCTTTGGGAAGCTAAGAAACAACTCGCTCTGCACAGTGCTCTTACAGCCTACCGGGAACATCTCTTCCAAAGGCCTGTGAAACGCAGTTTCTTTGCAGGCCTGATCTGGCTGAAGTAGGACTTCTGCTGTGGGTGTGCTACTTTGCCCTACAGCTGAAAGGCACAACGTGCAGGCTTCTTTCCAAAGGGCGAGTTGGGCCCCACAGCATCTTGCTTCCAGCTCTTTGGGAAGCTAAGAAACAACTCTCTCTGCACAGTGTTCTTACAGCCTAGTGGGAACATCTCTTCCAAAGGCCGGTGAAACGCAGTTTCTTTGCAGGCCTGATCTGGCTGAAGTAGGACTTCTGCTCTGGGTGTGCTACTTTGCCCTAGAGCTGAAAGGCACAACGTGCAGGCTTCTTTCCAAAGGGCGAGTTGGGCCCCACAGCATCTTGCTTCCAGCTCTTTGGGAAGCTAAGAAACAACTCGCTCTGCACAGTGCTCTTACAGCCTACCGGGAACATCTCTTCCAAAGGCCTGTGAAACGCAGTTTCTTTGCAGGCCTGATCTGGCTGAAGTAGGACTTCTGCTCTGGGTGTGCTACTTTGCCCTAGAGCTGAAAGGCACAACGTGCAGGCTTCTTTCCAAAGGGCGAGTTGGGCCCCACAGCATCTTGCTTCCAGCTCTTTGGGAAGCTAAGAAACAACTCGCTCTGCACAGTGCTCTTACAGCCTACCGGGAACATCTCTTCCAAAGGCCTTTGAAACGCAGTTTCTTTGCAGGCCTTATCTGGCTGAAGTAGGACTTCTGCTCTGGGTGTGCTACTTTGCCCTAGAGCTGAAAGGCACAACGTGCAGGCTTCTTTCCAAAGGGCGAGTTGGGCCCCACAGCATCTTGCTTCCAGCTCTTTGGGAAGCTAAGAAACAACTCTCTCTGCACAGTGTTCTTACAGCCTAGTGGGAACATCTCTTCCAAAGGCCGGTGAAACGCAGTTTCTTTGCAGGCCTGATCTGGCTGAAGTAGGACTTCTGCTCTGGGTGTGCTACTTTGCCCTAGAGCTGAAAGGCACAACGTGCAGGCTTCTTTCCAAAGGGCGAGTTGGGCCCCACAGCATCTTGCTTCCAGCTCTTTGGGAAGCTAAGAAACAACTCGCTCTGCACAGTGCTCTTACAGCCTACCGGGAACATCTCTTCCAAAGGCCTGTGAAACGCAGTTTCTTTGCAGGCCTGATCTGGCTGAAGTAGGACTTCTGCTCTGGGTGTGCTACTTTGCCCTGGAGCTGAAAGGCACAACGTGCAGGCTTCTTTCCAAAGGGCGAGTTGGGCCCCACAGCATCTTGCTTCCAGCTCTTGGGAAGCTAAGAAACAACTCGCTCTGCACAGTGCTCTTACAGCCTACCGGGAACATCTCTTCCAAAGGCCTGTGAAACGCAGTTTCTTTGCAGGCCTGATCTGGCTGAAGTAGGACTTCTGCTCTGGGTGTGCTACTTTGCCCTAGAGCTGAAAGGCACAACGTGCAGACTTCTTTCCAAAGGGCGAGTTGGGCCCCACAGCATCTTGCTTCCAGCTCTTTGGGAAGCTAAGAAACAACTCGCTCTGAACAGTGCTCTTACAGCCTACCGGGAACATCTCTTCCAAAGGCCTGTGAAACGCAGTTTCTTTGCAGGCCTGATCTGGCTGAAGTAGGACTTCTGCTCTGGGGTGCTACTTTGCCCTAGAGCTGAAAGGCACAACGTGCAGGCTTCTTTCCAAAGGGCGAGTTGGGCCCCACAGCATCTTGCTTCCAGCTCTTTGGGAAGCTAAGAAACAACTCGCTCTGCACAGTGCTCTTACAGCCTAGTGGGAACATCTCTTCCAAAGGCCTGTGAAACGCAGTTTCTTTGCAGGCCTGATCTGGCTGAAGTAGGACTTCTGCTCTGGGTGTGCTACTTTGCCCTGGAGCTGAAAGGCACAACGTGCAGGCTTCTTTCCAAAGGGCGAGTTGGGCCCCACAGCATCTTGCTTCCAGCTCTTTGGGAAGCTAAGAAACAACTCGCTCTGCACAGTGCTCTTACAGCCTAGTGGGAACATCTCTTCCAAAGGCCTGGGAAACGCAGTTTCTTTGCAGGTCTGATCTGGCTGAAGTAGGACTTCTGCTCTGGGTGTGCTACTTTGCCCTAGAGCTGAAAGGCACAACGTGCAGGCTTCTTTCCAAAGGGCGAGTTGGGCCCCACAGCATCTTGCTTCCAGCTCTTTGGGAAGCTAAGAAACAACTCGCTCTGCACAGTCTTCTTAAAGCCTAGTGGGAACATCTCTTCCAAAGGCCTGTGAAACGAAGTTTCTTTGCAGGCCTGATCTGGCTGAAGTAGGACTTCTGCTCTGGGTGTGCTACTTTGCCCTAGAGCTGAAAGGCACAACGTGCAGGCTTCTTTCCAAAGGCCGAGTTGGGCCCCACAGCATCTTGCTTCCAGCTCTTTGGGAAGCTAAGAAACAACTCGCTCTGCACAGTGCTCTTACAGCCTACCGGGAACATCTCTTCCAAAGGCCTGTGAAACGCAGTTTCTTTGCAGGCCTGATCCGGCTGAAGTAGGACTTCTGCTCTGGGTGTGCTACTTTGCCCTAGAGCTGAAAGGCACAACGTGCAGGCTTCTTTCCAAAGGGCGAGTTGGGCCCCACAGCATCTTGCTTCCAGCTCTTTGGGAAGCTAAGAAACAACTCGCTCTGCACAGTGCTCTTACAGCCTACCGGGAACATCTCTTCCAAAGGCCTGTGAAACGCAGTTTCTTTGCAGGCCTGATCTGGCTGAAGTAGGACTTCTGCTCTGGGTGTGCTACTTTGCCCTAGAGCTGAAAGGCACAACGTGCAGGCTTCTTTCCAAAGGGCGAGTTGGGCCCCACAGCATCTTGCTTCCAGCTCTTGGGAAGCTAAGAAACAACTCGCTCTGCACAGTGCTCTTACAGCCTACCGGGAACATCTCTTCCAAAGGCCTGTGAAACGCAGTTTCTTTGCAGGCCTGATCTGGCTGAAGTAGGACTTCTGCTCTGGGTGTGCTACTTTGCCCTAGAGCTGAAAGGCACAACGTGCAGACTTCTTTCCAAAGGGCGAGTTGGGCCCCACAGCATCTTGCTTCCAGCTCTTTGGGAAGCTAAGAAACAACTCGCTCTGCACAGTGCTCTTACAGCCTACCGGGAACATCTCTTCCAAAGGCCTGTGAAACGCAGTTTCTTTGCAGGCCTGATCTGGCTGAAGTAGGACTTCTGCTCTGGGGTGCTACTTTGCCCTAGAGCTGAAAGGCACAACGTGCAGGCTTCTTTCCAAAGGGCGAGTTGGGCCCCACAGCATCTTGCTTCCAGCTCTTTGGGAAGCTAAGAAACAACTCGCTCTGCACAGTGCTCTTACAGCCTAGTGGGAACATCTCTTCCAAAGGCCTGTGAAACGCAGTTTCTTTGCAGGCCTGATCTGGCTGAAGTAGGACTTCTGCTCTGGGTGTGCTACTTTGCCCTAGAGCTGAAAGGCACAACGTGCAGGCTTCTTTCCAAAGGGCGAGTTGGGCCCCACAGCATCTTGCTTCCAGCTCTTTGGGAAGCTAAGAAACAACTCGCTCTGCACAGTGCTCTTACAGCCTACCGGGAACGTCTCTTCCAAAGGCCTGTGAAACGCAGTTTCTTTGCAGGCCTGATCTGGCTGAAGTAGGACTTCTGCTCTGGGTGTGCTACTCGGCCCTAGAGCTGATAGGCACAACGTGCAGTCTTCTTTCCAAAGGGCGAGTTGGGCACCACAGCATCTTGCTTCCAGCTCTTTGGGAAGCTAAGAAACAACTCGCTCTGCACAGTGCTCTTACAGCCTAGTGGGAACATCTCTTCCAAAGGCCTGTGAAACGCAGTTTCTTTGCAGGCCTGATCTGGCTGAAGTAGGACTTCTGCTCTGGGTGTGCTACTTTGCCCTAGAGCTGAAAGGCACAACGTGCAGGCTTCTTTCCAAAGGGCGAGTTGGGCCCCACAGCATCTTGCTTCCAGCTCTTTGGGAAGCTAAGAAACAACTCGCTCTGCACAGTGCTCTTACAGCCTAGTGGGAACATCTCTTCCAAAGGCCTGTGAAACGCAGTTGCTTTGCAGGCCTGATCTGGCTGAAGTAGGACTTCTGCTCTGGGTGTGCTACTTTGCCCTAGAGCTGAAAGGCACAACGTGCAGGCTTCTTTCCAAAGGGCGAGTTGGGCCCCACAGCATCTTGCTTCCAGCTCTTTGGGAAGCTAAGAAACAACTCGCTCTGCACAGTGCTCTTAGATCCTATTGGGAACATCTCTTCCAAAGGCCTGTGAAACGCAGTTTCTTTGCAGGCCTGATCTGGCTGAAGTAGGACTTCTGCTCTGGGTGTGCTACTTTGCCCTAGAGCTGAAAGGCACAACGTGCAGGCTTCTTTCCAAAGGGCGAGTTGGGCCCCACAGCATCTTGCTTCCAGCTCTTTGGGAAGCTAAGAAACAACTCGCTCTGCACAGTGCTCTTACAGCATACCGGGAACATCTCTTCCAAAGGCCTGTGAAACGCAGTTTCTTTGCAGGCCTGATCCGGCTGAAGTAGGACTTCTGCTCTGGGTGTGCTACTTTGCCCTAGAGCTGAAAGGCACAACGTGCAGGCTTCTTTCCAAAGGGCGAGTTGGGCCCCACAGCATCTTGCTTCCAGCTCTTTGGGAAGCTAAGAAACAACTCGCTCTGCACAGTGCTCTTACAGCCTACCGGGAACATCTCTTCCAAAGGCCTGTGAAACGCAGTTTCTTTGCAGGCCTGATCTGGCTGAAGTAGGACTTCTGCTCTGGGGTGCTACTTTGCCCTAGAGCTGAAAGGCACAACGTGCAGGCTTCTTTCCAAAGGGCGAGTTGGGCCCCACAGCATCTTGCTTCCAGCTCTTTGGGAAGCTAAGAAACAACTCGCTCTGCACAGTGCTCTTACAGCCTAGTGGGAACATCTCTTCCAAAGGCCTGTGAAACGCAGTTTCTTTGCAGGCCTGATCTGGCTGAAGTAGGACTTCTGCTCTGGGTGTGCTACTTTGCCCTAGAGCTGAAAGGCACAACGTGCAGGCTTCTTTCCAAAGGGCGAGTTGGGCCCCACAGCATCTTGCTTCCAGCTCTTTGGGAAGCTAAGAAACAACTCGCTCTGCACAGTGCTCTTACAGCCTACCGGGAACATCTCTTCCAAAGGCCTGTGAAACGCAGTTTCTTTGCAGGCCTTATCCGGCTGAAGTAGGACTTCTGCTCTGGGTGTGCTACTTTGCCCTAGAGCTGAAAGGCACAACGTGCAGGCTTCTTTCCAAAGGGCGAGTTGGGCCCCACAGCATCTTGCTTCCAGCTCTTTGGGAAGCTAAGAAACAACTCGCTCTGCACAGTGCTCTTACAGCCTAGTGGGAACATCTCTTCCAAAGGCCTGGGAAACGCAGTTTCTTTGCAGGCCTGATCTGGCTGAAGTAGGACTTCTGCTCTGGGTGTGCTACGTTGCCCTAGAGCTGAAAGGCACAACGTGCAGGCTTCTTTCCAAAGGGCGAGTTGGGCCCCACAGCATCTTGCTTCCAGCTCTTTGGGAAGCTAAGAAACAACTCGCTCTGCACAGTGCTCTTACAGCCTAGTGGGAACATCTCTTCCAAAGGCCTGTGAAACGCAGTTGCTTTGCAGGCCTGATCTGGCTGAAGTAGGACTTCTGCTCTGGGTGTGCTACTTTGCCCTAGAGCTGAAAGGCACAACGTGCAGGCTTCTTTCCAAAGGGCGAGTTGGGCCCCACAGCATCTTGCTTCCAGCTCTTTGGGAAGCTAAGAAACAACTCGCTCTGCACAGTGCTCTTAGAGCCTAGTGGGAACATCTCTTCCAAAGGCCTGTGAAACGCAGTTTCTTTGCAGGCCTGATCTGGCTGAAGTAGGACTTCTGCTCTGGGTGTGCTACTTTGCCCTAGAGCTGAAAGGCACAACGTGCAGTCTTCTTTCCAAAGGGCGAGTTGGGCCCCACAGCATCTTGCTTCCAGCTCTTTGGGAAGCTAAGAAACAACTCGCTCTGCACAGTGCTCTTACAGCCTACCGGGAACATCTCTTCCAAAGGCCTGTGAAACGCAGTTTCTTTGCAGGCCTGATCTGGCTGAAGTAGGACTTCTGCTCTGGGTGTGCTACTTTGCCCTAGAGCTGAAAGGCACAACGTGCAGGCTTCTTTCCAAAGGGCGAGTTGGGCCCCACAGCATCTTGCTTCCAGCTCTTTGGGAAGCTAAGAAACAACTCGCTCTGCACAGTGCTCTTACAGCCTAGTGGGAACATCTCTTCCAAAGGCCTGGGAAACGCAGTTTCTTTGCAGGTCTGATCTGGCTGAAGTAGGACTTCTGCTCTGGGTGTGCTACTTTGCCCTAGAGCTGAAAGGCACAACGTGCAGGCTTCTTTCCAAAGGGCGAGTTGGGCCCCACAGCATCTTGCTTCCAGCTCTTTGGGAAGCTAAGAAACAACTCGCTCTGCACAGTGCTCTTACAGCCTACCGGGAACATCTCTTCCAAAGGCCTGTGAAACGCAGTTTCTTTGCAGGCCTGATCTGGCTGAAGTAGGACTTCTGCTCTGGGTGTGCTACTTTGCCCTAGAGCTGAAAGGCACAACGTGCAGGCTTCTTTCCAAAGGGCGAGTTGGGCCCCACAGCATCTTGCTTCCAGCTCTTTGGGAAGCTAAGAAACAACTCGCTCTGCACAGTGCTCTTACAGCCTACCGGGAACATCTCTTCCAAAGGCCTGTGAAACGCAGTTTCTTTGCAGGCCTGATCTGGCTGAAGTAGGACTTCTGCTGTGGGTGTGCTACTTTGCCCTACAGCTGAAAGGCACAACGTGCAGGCTTCTTTCCAAAGGGCGAGTTGGGCCCCACAGCATCTTGCTTCCAGCTCTTTGGGAAGCTAAGAAACAACTCTCTCTGCACAGTGTTCTTACAGCCTAGTGGGAACATCTCTTCCAAAGGCCGGTGAAACGCAGTTTCTTTGCAGGCCTGATCTGGCTGAAGTAGGACTTCTGCTCTGGGTGTGCTACTTTGCCCTAGAGCTGAAAGGCACAACGTGCAGGCTTCTTTCCAAAGGGCGAGTTGGGCCCCACAGCATCTTGCTTCCAGCTCTTTGGGAAGCTAAGAAACAACTCGCTCTGCACAGTGCTCTTACAGCCTACCGGGAACATCTCTTCCAAAGGCCTGTGAAACGCAGTTTCTTTGCAGGCCTGATCTGGCTGAAGTAGGACTTCTGCTCTGGGTGTGCTACTTTGCCCTAGAGCTGAAAGGCACAACGTGCAGGCTTCTTTCCAAAGGGCGAGTTGGGCCCCACAGCATCTTGCTTCCAGCTCTTTGGGAAGCTAAGAAACAACTCGCTCTGCACAGTGCTCTTACAGCCTACCGGGAACATCTCTTCCAAAGGCCTTTGAAACGCAGTTTCTTTGCAGGCCTTATCTGGCTGAAGTAGGACTTCTGCTCTGGGTGTGCTACTTTGCCCTAGAGCTGAAAGGCACAACGTGCAGGCTTCTTTCCAAAGGGCGAGTTGGGCCCCACAGCATCTTGCTTCCAGCTCTTTGGGAAGCTAAGAAACAACTCTCTCTGCACAGTGTTCTTACAGCCTAGTGGGAACATCTCTTCCAAAGGCCGGTGAAACGCAGTTTCTTTGCAGGCCTGATCTGGCTGAAGTAGGACTTCTGCTCTGGGTGTGCTACTTTGCCCTAGAGCTGAAAGGCACAACGTGCAGGCTTCTTTCCAAAGGGCGAGTTGGGCCCCACAGCATCTTGCTTCCAGCTCTTTGGGAAGCTAAGAAACAACTCGCTCTGCACAGTGCTCTTACAGCCTACCGGGAACATCTCTTCCAAAGGCCTGTGAAACGCAGTTTCTTTGCAGGCCTGATCTGGCTGAAGTAGGACTTCTGCTCTGGGTGTGCTACTTTGCCCTGGAGCTGAAAGGCACAACGTGCAGGCTTCTTTCCAAAGGGCGAGTTGGGCCCCACAGCATCTTGCTTCCAGCTCTTGGGAAGCTAAGAAACAACTCGCTCTGCACAGTGCTCTTACAGCCTACCGGGAACATCTCTTCCAAAGGCCTGTGAAACGCAGTTTCTTTGCAGGCCTGATCTGGCTGAAGTAGGACTTCTGCTCTGGGTGTGCTACTTTGCCCTACAGCTGAAAGGCACAACGTGCAGACTTCTTTCCAAAGGGCGAGTTGGGCCCCACAGCATCTTGCTTCCAGCTCTTTGGGAAGCTAAGAAACAACTCGCTCTGAACAGTGCTCTTACAGCCTACCGGGAACATCTCTTCCAAAGGCCTGTGAAACGCAGTTTCTTTGCAGGCCTGATCTGGCTGAAGTAGGACTTCTGCTCTGGGGTGCTACTTTGCCCTAGAGCTGAAAGGCACAACGTGCAGGCTTCTTTCCAAAGGGCGAGTTGGGCCCCACAGCATCTTGCTTCCAGCTCTTTGGGAAGCTAAGAAACAACTCGCTCTGCACAGTGCTCTTACAGCCTAGTGGGAACATCTCTTCCAAAGGCCTGTGAAACGCAGTTTCTTTGCAGGCCTGATCTGGCTGAAGTAGGACTTCTGCTCTGGGTGTGCTACTTTGCCCTGGAGCTGAAAGGCACAAAGTGCAGGCTTCTTTCCAAAGGGCGAGTTGGGCCCCACAGCATCTTGCTTCCAGCTCTTTGGGAAGCTAAGAAACAACTCGCTCTGCACAGTGCTCTTACAGCCTAGTGGGAACATCTCTTCCAAAGGCCTGTGAAACGCAGTTTCTTTGCAGGTCTGATCTGGCTGAAGTAGGACTTCTGCTCTGGGTGTGCTACTTTGCCCTAGAGCTGAAAGGCACAACGTGCAGGCTTCTTTCCAAAGGGCGAGTTGGGCCCCACAGCATCTTGCTTCCAGCTCTTTGGGAAGCTAAGAAACAACTCGCTCTGCACAGTCTTCTTAAAGCCTAGTGGGAACATCTCTTCCAAAGGCCTGTGAAACGCAGTTTCTTTGCAGGCCTGATCTGGCTGAAGTAGGACTTCTGCTCTGGGTGTGCTACTTTGCCCTAGAGCTGAAAGGCACAACGTGCAGGCTTCTTTCCAAAGGCCGAGTTGGGCCCCACAGCATCTTGCTTCCAGCTCTTTGGGAAGCTAAGAAACAACTCGCTCTGCACAGTGCTCTTACAGCCTACCGGGAACATCTCTTCCAAAGGCCTGTGAAACGCAGTTTCTTTGCAGGCCTGATCCGGCTGAAGTAGGACTTCTGCTCTGGGTGTGCTACTTTGCCCTAGAGCTGAAAGGCACAACGTGCAGGCTTCTTTCCAAAGGGCGAGTTGGGCCCCACAGCATCTTGCTTCCAGCTCTTTGGGAAGCTAAGAAACAACTCGCTCTGCACAGTGCTCTTACAGCCTACCGGGAACATCTCTTCCAAAGGCCTGTGAAACGCAGTTTCTTTGCAGGCCTGATCTGGCTGAAGTAGGACTTCTGCTGTGGGTGTGCTACTTTGCCCTAGAGCTGAAAGGCACAACGTGCAGGCTTCTTTCCAAAGGGCGAGTTGGGCCCCACAGCATCTTGCTTCCAGCTCTTGGGAAGCTAAGAAACAACTCGCTCTGCACAGTGCTCTTACAGCCTACCGGGAACATCTCTTCCAAAGGCCTGTGAAACGCAGTTTCTTTGCAGGCCTGATCTGGCTGAAGTAGGACTTCTGCTCTGGGTGTGCTACTTTGCCCTAGAGCTGAAAGGCACAACGTGCAGACTTCTTTCCAAAGGGCGAGTTGGGCCCCACAGCATCTTGCTTCCAGCTCTTTGGGAAGCTAAGAAACAACTCGCTCTGCACAGTGCTCTTACAGCCTACCGGGAACATCTCTTCCAAAGGCCTGTGAAACGCAGTTTCTTTGCAGGCCTGATCTGGCTGAAGTAGGACTTCTGCTCTGGGGTGCTACTTTGCCCTAGAGCTGAAAGGCACAACGTGCAGGCTTCTTTCCAAAGGGCGAGTTGGGCCCCACAGCATCTTGCTTCCAGCTCTTTGGGAAGCTAAGAAACAACTCGCTCTGCACAGTGCTCTTACAGCCTAGTGGGAACATCTCTTCCAAAGGCCTGTGAAACGCAGTTTCTTTGCAGGCCTGATCTGGCTGAAGTAGGACTTCTGCTCTGGGTGTGCTACTTTGCCCTAGAGCTGAAAGGCACAACGTGCAGGCTTCTTTCCAAAGGGCGAGTTGGGCCCCACAGCATCTTGCTTCCAGCTCTTTGGGAAGCTAAGAAACAACTCGCTCTGCACAGTGCTCTTACAGCCTACCGGGAACGTCTCTTCCAAAGGCCTGTGAAACGCAGTTTCTTTGCAGGCCTGATCTGGCTGAAGTAGGACTTCTGCTCTGGGTGTGCTACTCGGCCCTAGAGCTGATAGGCACAACGTGCAGTCTTCTTTCCAAAGGGCGAGTTGGGCACCACAGCATCTTGCTTCCAGCTCTTTGGGAAGCTAAGAAACAACTCGCTCTGCACAGTGCTCTTACAGCCTAGTGGGAACATCTCTTCCAAAGGCCTGTGAAACGCAGTTTCTTTGCAGGCCTGATCTGGCTGAAGTAGGACTTCTGCTCTGGGTGTGCTACTTTGCCCTAGAGCTGAAAGGCACAACGTGCAGGCTTCTTTCCAAAGGGCGAGTTGGGCCCCACAGCATCTTGCTTCCAGCTCTTTGGGAAGCTAAGAAACAACTCGCTCTGCACAGTGCTCTTACAGCCTAGTGGGAACATCTCTTCCAAAGGCCTGTGAAACGCAGTTGCTTTGCAGGCCTGATCTGGCTGAAGTAGGACTTCTGCTCTGGGTGTGCTACTTTGCCCTAGAGCTGAAAGGCACAACGTGCAGGCTTCTTTCCAAAGGGCGAGTTGGGCCCCACAGCATCTTGCTTCCAGCTCTTTGGGAAGCTAAGAAACAACTCGCTCTGCACAGTGCTCTTAGATCCTATTGGGAACATCTCTTCCAAAGGCCTGTGAAACGCAGTTTCTTTGCAGGCCTGATCTGGCTGAAGTAGGACTTCTGCTCTGGGTGTGCTACTTTGCCCTAGAGCTGAAAGGCACAACGTGCAGGCTTCTTTCCAAAGGGCGAGTTGGGCCCCACAGCATCTTGCTTCCAGCTCTTTGGGAAGCTAAGAAACAACTCGCTCTGCACAGTGCTCTTACAGCATACCGGGAACATCTCTTCCAAAGGCCTGTGAAACGCAGTTTCTTTGCAGGCCTGATCCGGCTGAAGTAGGACTTCTGCTCTGGGTGTGCTACTTTGCCCTAGAGCTGAAAGGCACAACGTGCAGGCTTCTTTCCAAAGGGCGAGTTGGGCCCCACAGCATCTTGCTTCCAGCTCTTTGGGAAGCTAAGAAACAACTCGCTCTGCACAGAGCTCTTACAGCCTACCGGGAACATCTCTTCCAAAGGCCTGTGAAACGCAGTTTCTTTGCAGGCCTGATCTGGCTGAAGTAGGACTTCTGCTCTGGGTGTGCTACTTTGCCCTAGAGCTGAAAGGCACAACGTGCAGGCTTCTTTCCAAAGGGCGAGTTGGGCCCCACAGAATCTTGCTTCCAGCTCTTTGGGAAGCTAAGAAACAACTCGCTCTGCACAGTGCTCTTACAGCCTAGTGGGAACATCTCTTCCAAAGGCCTGTGAAACGCAGTTTCTTTGCAGGCCTGATCTGGCTGAAGTAGGACTTCTGCTCTGGGTGTGCTACTTTGCCCTAGAGCTGAAAGGCACAACGTGCAGGCTTCTTTCCAAAGGGCGAGTTGGGCCCCACAGCATCTTGCTTCCAGCTCTTTGGGAAGCTAAGAAACAACTCGCTCTGCACAGTGCTCTTACAGCCTACCGGGAACATCTCTTCCAAAGGCCTGTGAAACGCAGTTTCTTTGCCGGCCTGATCTGGCTGAAGTAGGACTTCTGCTCTGGGTGTGCTACTTTGCCCTAGAGCTGAAAGGCACAACGTGCAGGCTTCTTTCCAAAGGGCGAGTTGGGCCCCACAGCACCTTGCTTCCACCTCTTTGGGAAGCTAAGAAACAACTCGCTCTGCACAGTGCTCTTACAGCCTAGTGGGAACATCTCTTCCAAAGGCCTGTGAAACGCAGTTTCTTTGCAGGCCTGATCTGGCTGAAGTAGGACTTCTGCTCTGGGTGTGCTACTTTGCCCTAGAGCTGAAAGGCACAACGTGCAGGCTTCTTTCCAAAGGGCGAGTTGGGCCCCACAGCATCTTGCTTCCAGCTCTTTGGGAAGCTAAGAAACAACTCGCTCTGCACAGTGCTCTTACAGCCTACCGGGAACATCTCTTCCAAATGCCTGTGAAACGCAGTTTCTTTGCAGGCCTGATCTGGCTGAAGTAGGACTTCTGCTCTGGGTGTGCTACTTTGCCCTAGAGCTGAAAGGCACAACGTGCAGGCTTCTTTCCAAAGGGCGAGTTGGGCCCCACAGCATCTTGCTTCCAGCTCTTTGGGAAGCTAAGAAACAACTCGCTCTGCACAGTGCTCTTACAAACTAGTGGGAACATCTCTTCCAAAGGCCTGTGAAACGCAGTTTCTTTGCAGGCCTGATCTGGCTGAAGTAGGACTTCTGCTCTGGGTGTGCTACTTTGCCCTAGAGCTGAAAGGCACAACGTGCAGGCTTCTTTCCAAAGGGCGAGTTGGGCCCCACAGCATCTTGCTTCCAGCTCTTTGGGAAGCTAAGAAACAACTCGCTCTGCACAGTGCTCTTACAGCCTACCGGGAACATGTCTTCCAAAGGCCTGTGAAACGCAGTTTCTTTGCGGCCTGATCTGGCTGAAGTAGGACTTCTACTCTGGGTGTGCCACATGGCCCTAGAGCTGAAAGGCACAACGTGCAGGCTTCTTTCCAAAGGGCGAGTTGGGCCCCAAAGCCTCTTGCTTCCAGCTCTTTGGGAAGCTAGGAAACAACTCGCTCTGCAGACCTCTCTTACAGCCAACCGGGAGCATCTCTTGCAAAGGCCTGAGAAATGCAGTTTCTTTGCAGGCCTTATCTCGCTGAGGTAGAACTGCTGCTATGCCATGTCCTACATCGGCCTAGAGTTGCAAGGCTCAAAGTCCTGCCTTGACTCCTCAAGGGCAGACAGGCCCCACAGCGTGGGGCTTCCACCTCTTTGGGCAGCTAAGAAACAACTTGCTCTGCACTGTTGTTTTGCAGCCTACAGGGAACAAGTCTTACAAAGGCCTGTGAAACGCAGTTTCTTCCCAGCCTTGATCTGGCTGAAGTAGAACTTCTGCTCTGGGTGTGCTACATTCCCCTGGAGCTGAAAGGCACAACCCGCAGTCTTCATTCCAAAGGGCGAGTTGAGCCCCAAAGCATTTTGCTTCCAGCTCTTTGGGAAGCTAAGAAACAACTCGCTCTGCACAGTGCTCTTACAGCCTACCGGGAACATCTCTCAGAAAGGCCTGTGAAACGCAGTTTCTATGCAGGCCTCATCTGGCTGAAGTAGAACTTCTGCTCTGGGTGTGCCACCTTGCCCTAGAGCTGAAAGGCGCAACGTGCAGTCTCATTTCCAAAGGGCGAGTTGGGCCCCAAAGCATCTTGCTTCCAGCTCTTTGGAAGCTGAGAAACAGCTCGCTGTGCACAGTGCTCTTACAGCCTACCGGGAACATCTCTTCCAAAGGCCTGTGAAACGCAGTTTCTTTGCAGGCCTGATCTGGCTGAATTAGAACTTCTTCTCTGGGTGTGCTACATTGCCCTAGGGCTGAAAGGCACAACGTGCCGTCTCCTTTCCAAAAAGCGAGTTGGGCCCCTCAGCATCTTTCTTCCAGCTCTTTGGGAAGCTAAGAAACAACTCGCTCTGCACAGTGCTCTTACAGCCTACCGGGAACATCTCTTCCAAAGGCCTGTGAAACGCAGTTTCTTTGCAGGCCTGATCTGGCTGAAGTAGGACTTCTGCTGTGGGTGTGCTACTTTGCCCTAGAGCTGAAAGGCACAACGTGCAGGCTTCTTTCCAAAGGCCGAGTTGGGCCCCACAGCATCTTGCTTCCAGCTCTTTGGGAAGCTAAGAAACAACTCGCTCTGCGCAGTGCTCTTACAGCCTAGTGGGAACATCTCTTCCAAAGGCCTGTGAAACGCAGTTTCTTTGCAGGCCTGATCTGGCTGAAGTAGGACTTCTGCTCTGGGTGTGCTACTTTGCCCTAGAGCTGAAAGGCACAACGTGCAGGCTTCTTTCCAAAGGGCGAGTTGGGCCCCACAGCATCTTGCTTCCAGCTCTTTGGGAAGCTAAGAAACAACTCTCTCTGCACAGTGTTCTTACAGCCTAGTGGGAACATCTCTTCCAAAGGCCGGTGAAACGCAGTTTCTTTGCAGGCCTGATCTGGCTGAAGTAGGACTTCTGCTCTGGGTGTGCTACTTTGCCCTAGAGCTGAAAAGCACAACGTGCAGGCTTCTTTCCAAAGGGCGAGTTGGGCCCCACAGCATCTTGCTTCCAGCTCTTTGGGAAGCTAAGAAACAACTCGCTCTGCACAGTGCTCTTCCATCCAAGTGAGAACATCTCTTCCAAAGGAATGTGAAACGCAGTTTCTTTGCAGGCCTGATCTGGCTGAAGTAAGTCTTCTGGTCTGGGTGTGCTACTTTGCCCTAGAGCTGAAAGGCACAACGTGCAGGCTTCTTTCCAAAGGGCGAGTTGGGCCCCACAGCATCTTGCTTCCAGCTCTTTGGGAAGCTAAGAAACAACTCGCTCTGCACAGTGCTCTTACAGCCTACCGGGAACATCTCTTCCAAAGGCCTGTGAAACGCAGTTTCTTTGCAGGCCTCTTTTGGCTGAAGTAGGACTTCTGCTCTGCGTGTGCTACTTTGCCCTAGAGCTGAAAGGCACAACGTGCAGGCTTCTTTCCAAAGGCCGAGTTGGGCCCCACAGCATCTTGCTTCCAGCTCTTTGGGAAGCTAAGAAACAACTCGCTCTGCACAGTGCTCTTACAGCCTACCGGGAACATCTCTTCCAAAGGCCTGTGAAACGCAGTTTCTTTGCAGGCCTGATCTGGCTGAAGTAGGACTTCTGCTGTGGGTGTGCTACTTTGCCCTAGAGCTGAAAGGCACAACGTGCAGGCTTCTTTCCAAAGGCCGAGTTGGGCCCCACAGCATCTTGCTTCCAGCTCTTTGGGAAGCTAAGAAACAACTCGCTCTGCACAGTGCTCTTACAGCCTACCGGGAACATCTCTTCCAAAGGCCTGTGAAACGCAGTTTCTTTGCAGGCCTGATCTGGCTGAAGTAGGACTTCTGCTCTGGGTGTGCTACTTTGCCCTAGAGCTGAAAGGCACAACGTGCAGGCTTCTTTCCAAAGGCCGAGTTGGGCCCCACAGCATCTTGCTTCCAGCTCTTTGGGAAGCTAAGAAACAACTCGCTCTGCACAGTGCTCTTACAGCCTACCGGGAACATCTCTTCCAAAGGCCTGTGAAACGCAGTTTCTTTGCAGGCCTGATCTGGCTGAAGTAGGACTTCTGCTCTGGGTGTGCTACTTTGCCCTAGAGCTGAAAGGCACAACGTGCAGGCTTCTTTCCAAAGGGCGAGTTGGGCCCCACAGCATCTTGCTTCCAGCTCTTTGGGAAGCTAAGAAACAACTCGCTCTGCACAGTGCTCTTACAGCCTACCGGGAACATCTCTTCCAAAGGCCTGTGAAACGCAGTTTCTTTGCAGGCCTGATCTGGCTGAAGTAGGACTTCTGCTCTGGGTGTGCTACTTTGCCCTAGAGCTGAAAGGCACAACGTGCAGGCTTCTTTCCAAAGGGCGAGTTGGGCACCACAGCATCTTGCTTCCAGCTCTTTGGGAAGCTAAGAAACAACTCGCTCTGCACAGTGCTCTTACAGCCTACCGGGAACATCTCTTCCAAAGGCCTGTGAAACGCAGTTTCTTTGCAGGCCTGATCTGGCTGAAGTAGGACTTCTGCTGTGGGTGTGCTACTTTGCCCTAGAGCTGAAAGGCACAACGTGCAGGCTTCTTTCCAAAGGCCGAGTTGGGCCCCACAGCATCTTGCTTCCAGCTCTTTGGGAAGCTAAGAAACAACTCGCTCTGCACAGTGCTCTTACAGCCTACCGGGAACATCTCTTCCAAAGGCCTGTGAAACGCAGTTTCTTTGCAGGCCTGATCTGGCTGAAGTAGGACTTCTGCTGTGGGTGTGCTACTTTGCCCTAGAGCTGAAAGGCACAACGTGCAGGCTTCTTTCCAAAGGGCGAGTTGGGCCCCACAGCATCTTGCTTCCAGCTCTTTGGGAAGCTAAGAAACAACTCGCTCTGCACAGTGCTCTTACAGCCTACCGGGAACATCTCTTCCAAAGGCCTGTGAAACGCAGTTTCTTTGCAGGCCTGATCTGGCTGAAGTAGGACTTCTGCTCTGGGTGTGCTACTTTGCCCTAGAGCTGAAAGGCACAACGTGCAGGCTTCTTTCCAAAGGGCGAGTTGGGCCCCACAGCATCTTGCTTCCAGCTCTTTGGGAAGCTAAGAAACAACTCGCTCTGCACAGTGCTCTTACAGCCTACCGGGAACATGTCTTCCAAAGGCCTGTGAAACGCAGTTTCTTTGCAGGCCTGATCTGGCTGAAGTAGGACTTCTGCTCTGGGTGTGCTACTTTGCCCTAGAGCTGAAAGGCACAACGTGCAGGCTTCTTTCGAAAGGGCGAGTTGGACCCCACAGCATCTTGCTTCCAGCTCTTTGGGAAGCTAAGAAACAACTGGCTCTGCTGACCTCTCTTACAGCCAACTGGGAGCATCTCTTGCAAAGGCCTGAGAAATGCAGTTTCTTTGCAGGCCTTATCTCGCTGAGGTAGAACTGCTGCTATGGCATATCCTTCTTTGGCCTAGTGTTGCAAGGCTCAAAGTCCTGCCTTGACTCCTCAAGGGCAGACAGGCCCCACAGCGTGGGGCTTCCACCTCTTTAGGCCGCTAAGAAACAACTTGCTCTGCACTGGTGTTTTACAGCCTACAGGGAACGCGTCTTACAAAGGCCTGTGAAACGCAGTTTATTCCCAGCCCTGATCTGGCTGAAGTAGAACTTCTGCTCTGGGTGTGCTACATTCCCCTGGAGCTGAAAGGCACAACCCGCAGTCTTCATTCCAAAGGGCGAGTTGAGCCCCAAAGCATTTTGCTTCCAGCTCTTTGGGAAGCTAAGAAACAACTCGCTCTGCACAGTGCTCTTACAGCCTACCGGAAACATCTCTCAGAAAGGCCTGTGAAACGCAGTTTCTATGCAGGCCTCATCTGGCTGAAGTAGAACTTCTGCTCTGGGTGTGCCACCTTGCCCTAGAGCTGAAAGGCGCAACGTGCAGTCTCATTTCCAAAGGGCGATTTGGGCCCCAAGGCATCTTGCTTCCAGCTCTTTGGAAGCTGAGAAACAGCTCGCTGTGCACAGTGCTCTTACAGCCTACCGGGAACATCTCTTCCAAAGGCCTGTGAAACGCAGTTTCTTTGCAGGCCTGATCTGGCTGAATTAGAACTTCTTCTCTGGGTGTGCTACATTGCCCTAGGGCTGAAAGGCACAACGTGCCGTCTCCTTTCCAAAAAGCGAGCTGGGCCCCTCAGCATCTTTCTTCCAGCTCTTTGGGAAGCTAAGAAACAACTCGCTCTGCACAGTGCTCTTACAGCCTACCGGGAACATCTCTTCCAAAGGCCTGTGAAACGCAGTTTCTTTGCAGGCCTGATCTGGCTGAAGTAGGACTTCTGCTCTGGGTGTGCTACTTTGCCCTAGAGCTGAAAGGCACAACGTGCAGGCTTCTTTCGAAAGGGCGAGTTGGACCCCACAGCATCTTGCTTCCAGCTCTTTGGGAAGCTAAGAAACAACTGGCTCTGCAGACCTCTCTTACAGCCAACTGGGAGCATCTCTTGCAAAGGCCTGAGAAATGCAGTTTCTTTGCAGGCCTTATCTCGCTGAGGTAGAACTGCTGCTATGGCATATCCTTCTTTGGCCTAGTGTTGCAAGGCTCAAAGTCCTGCCTTGACTCCTCAAGGGCAGACAGGCCCCACAGCGTGGGGCTTCCACCTCTTTAGGCCGCTAAGAAACAACTTGCTCTGCACTGGTGTTTTACAGCCTACAGGGAACGAGTCTTACAAAGGCCTGTGAAACGCAGTTTATTCCCAGCACTGATCTGGCTGAAGTAGAACTTCTGCTCTGCCGGGTCCTACATGGCGCTAGAGCTGCAAGGCACAAAGTCTTGCCTTGTTTCCACAAGGGTAGACAAGTCCCTCAGGTCCAGATTCCAGCTCTTTCGGTAGCTAAGAAACAACTCGCTCTGCACAGTGCTCTTACAGCCTACCGGGAACATCTCTTACAAAGGCCTGTGATACGCAGTTCCTTTGCAGGCCTGATCTGGCAGAAGTAGGACTTCTGCTCTGGGTGTGCTACTTTGCCCTAGAGCTGAAAGGCACAACGTGCAGGCTTCTTTCCAAAGGGCGAGTTGGGCCCCAAAGCACCTTGCTTCCAGCTCTTTGGGAAGCTAAGAACCAACTCGCTCTGACAGTGCTCTTACAGCCTAGGGAGAACATATCTTACAAAGGCATGTGAAACGCAGTTTCTATGCAGGCCTGATCTGGCAGAAGTAGGACTTCTGCTCTGGGTGTGCTACTTTGCCCTAGAGCTGAAAGGCACAACGTGCAGGCTTCTTTCCAAAGGCCGAGTTGGGCCCCACAGCATCTTGCTTCCAGCTCTTTGGGAAGCTAAGAAACAACTCGCTCTGCACAGTGCTCTTACAGCCTACCGGGAACATCTCTTCCAAAGGCCTGTGAAACGCAGTTTCTTTGCAGGCCTGATCTGGCTGAAGTAGGACTTCTGCTCTGGGTGTGCTACTTTGCCCTAGAGCTGAAAGGCACAACGTGCAGGCTTCTTTCCAAAGGGCGAGTTGGGCCCCACAGCATCTTGCTTCCAGCTCTTTGGGAAGCTAAGAAACAACTCGCTCTGCACAGTGCTCTTACAGCCTACCGGGAACATCTCTTCCAAAGGCCTGTGAAACGCAGTTTCTTTGCAGGCCTGATCTGGCTGAAGTAGGACTTCTGCTCTGGGTGTGCTACTTTGCCCTAGAGCTGAAAGGCACAACGTGCAGGCTTCTTTCCAAAGGGCGAGTTGGGCACCACAGCATCTTGCTTCCAGCTCTTTGGGAAGCTAAGAAACAACTCGCTCTGCACAGTGCTCTTACAGCCTACCGGGAACATCTCTTCCAAAGGCCTGTGAAACGCAGTTTCTTTGCAGGCCTGATCTGGCTGAAGTAGGACTTCTGCTGTGGGTGTGCTACTTTGCCCTAGAGCTGAAAGGCACAACGTGCAGGCTTCTTTCCAAAGGCCGAGTTGGGCCCCACAGCATCTTGCTTCCAGCTCTTTGGGAAGCTAAGAAACAACTCGCTCTGCACAGTGCTCTTACAGCCTACCGGGAACATCTCTTCCAAAGGCCTGTGAAACGCAGTTTCTTTGCAGGCCTGATCTGGCTGAAGTAGGACTTCTGCTGTGGGTGTGCTACTTTGCCCTAGAGCTGAAAGGCACAACGTGCAGGCTTCTTTCCAAAGGGCGAGTTGGGCCCCACAGCATCTTGCTTCCAGCTCTTTGGGAAGCTAAGAAACAACTCGCTCTGCACAGTGCTCTTACAGCCTACCGGGAACATCTCTTCCAAAGGCCTGTGAAACGCAGTTTCTTTGCAGGCCTGATCTGGCTGAAGTAGGACTTCTGCTCTGGGTGTGCTACTTTGCCCTAGAGCTGAAAGGCACAACGTGCAGGCTTCTTTCCAAAGGGCGAGTTGGGCCCCACAGCATCTTGCTTCCAGCTCTTTGGGAAGCTAAGAAACAACTCGCTCTGCACAGTGCTCTTACAGCCTACCGGGAACATGTCTTCCAAAGGCCTGTGAAACGCAGTTTCTTTGCAGGCCTGATCTGGCTGAAGTAGGACTTCTGCTCTGGGTGTGCTACTTTGCCCTAGAGCTGAAAGGCACAACGTGCAGGCTTCTTTCGAAAGGGCGAGTTGGACCCCACAGCATCTTGCTTCCAGCTCTTTGGGAAGCTAAGAAACAACTGGCTCTGCTGACCTCTCTTACAGCCAACTGGGAGCATCTCTTGCAAAGGCCTGAGAAATGCAGTTTCTTTGCAGGCCTTATCTCGCTGAGGTAGAACTGCTGCTATGGCATATCCTTCTTTGGCCTAGTGTTGCAAGGCTCAAAGTCCTGCCTTGACTCCTCAAGGGCAGACAGGCCCCACAGCGTGGGGCTTCCACCTCTTTAGGCCGCTAAGAAACAACTTGCTCTGCACTGGTGTTTTACAGCCTACAGGGAACGCGTCTTACAAAGGCCTGTGAAACGCAGTTTATTCCCAGCCCTGATCTGGCTGAAGTAGAACTTCTGCTCTGGGTGTGCTACATTCCCCTGGAGCTGAAAGGCACAACCCGCAGTCTTCATTCCAAAGGGCGAGTTGAGCCCCAAAGCATTTTGCTTCCAGCTCTTTGGGAAGCTAAGAAACAACTCGCTCTGCACAGTGCTCTTACAGCCTACCGGAAACATCTCTCAGAAAGGCCTGTGAAACGCAGTTTCTATGCAGGCCTCATCTGGCTGAAGTAGAACTTCTGCTCTGGGTGTGCCACCTTGCCCTAGAGCTGAAAGGCGCAACGTGCAGTCTCATTTCCAAAGGGCGATTTGGGCCCCAAGGCATCTTGCTTCCAGCTCTTTGGAAGCTGAGAAACAGCTCGCTGTGCACA
This sequence comes from Equus caballus, assembly GCF_041296265.1. NCBI lineage: Eukaryota > Metazoa > Chordata > Mammalia > Perissodactyla > Equidae > Equus > Equus caballus. The sequence continues at coordinate 552,091 of NC_091712.1, forward strand.
GTGCTCTTACAGCCTACCGGGAACATCTCTTCCAAAGGCCTGTGAAACGCAGTTTCTTTGCAGGCCTGATCTGGCTGAATTAGAACTTCTTCTCTGGGTGTGCTACATTGCCCTAGGGCTGAAAGGCACAACGTGCCGTCTCCTTTCCAAAAAGCGAGCTGGGCCCCTCAGCATCTTTCTTCCAGCTCTTTGGGAAGCTAAGAAACAACTCGCTCTGCACAGTGCTCTTACAGCCTACCGGGAACATCTCTTCCAAAGGCCTGTGAAACGCAGTTTCTTTGCAGGCCTGATCTGGCTGAAGTAGGACTTCTGCTCTGGGTGTGCTACTTTGCCCTAGAGCTGAAAGGCACAACGTGCAGGCTTCTTTCGAAAGGGCGAGTTGGACCCCACAGCATCTTGCTTCCAGCTCTTTGGGAAGCTAAGAAACAACTGGCTCTGCAGACCTCTCTTACAGCCAACTGGGAGCATCTCTTGCAAAGGCCTGAGAAATGCAGTTTCTTTGCAGGCCTTATCTCGCTGAGGTAGAACTGCTGCTATGGCATATCCTTCTTTGGCCTAGTGTTGCAAGGCTCAAAGTCCTGCCTTGACTCCTCAAGGGCAGACAGGCCCCACAGCGTGGGGCTTCCACCTCTTTAGGCCGCTAAGAAACAACTTGCTCTGCACTGGTGTTTTACAGCCTACAGGGAACGAGTCTTACAAAGGCCTGTGAAACGCAGTTTATTCCCAGCACTGATCTGGCTGAAGTAGAACTTCTGCTCTGCCGGGTCCTACATGGCGCTAGAGCTGCAAGGCACAAAGTCTTGCCTTGTTTCCACAAGGGTAGACAAGTCCCTCAGGTCCAGATTCCAGCTCTTTCGGTAGCTAAGAAACAACTCGCTCTGCACAGTGCTCTTACAGCCTACCGGGAACATCTCTTACAAAGGCCTGTGATACGCAGTTCCTTTGCAGGCCTGATCTGGCAGAAGTAGGACTTCTGCTCTGGGTGTGCTACTTTGCCCTAGAGCTGAAAGGCACAACGTGCAGGCTTCTTTCCAAAGGGCGAGTTGGGCCCCAAAGCACCTTGCTTCCAGCTCTTTGGGAAGCTAAGAACCAACTCGCTCTGACAGTGCTCTTACAGCCTAGGGAGAACATATCTTACAAAGGCATGTGAAACGCAGTTTCTATGCAGGCCTGATCTGGCTGAAGTAGGACTTCTGCTCTGGGTGTGCTACATTCCCCTAGAGCTGCAAGGCTCAAAGTGATGTCTTCTTTCCAAAGGGCGAGTTGGGCCCCAAAGCATCTTGCCTCCAGCTCTTTGGGAAGCTAAGAAACAACTCGCTCTGCAGACCTCTCTTACAGCCAACCGAGAACATCTCTTGCAAAGGCCTGAGAAATGCAGTTTCTTTGTAGGCCTTATCTCGCTGAGGTAGAACTGCTGCTATGCCGTGTCCTACATCGGCCTAGAGTTGCAAGGCTCAAAGTCCTGTCTTGACTCCTCAAGGGCAGACAGGCCCCACAAGGTGGGGCTTCCACCTCTTTGGGCAGCTAAGAAACAACTCGCTCTGCACAGTGCTCTTCCAACCAAGTGAGAACATCTCTTCCAAAGGCCTGTGAAACGCAGTTTCTTTGCAGGCCTGATCTGGCTGAAGTAGGACTTCTGCTGTGGGTGTGCTACTTTGCCCTACAGCTGAAAGGCACAACGTGCAGGCTTCTTTCCAAAGGGCGAGTTGGGCCCCACAGCATCTTGCTTCCAGCTCTTTGGGAAGCTAAGAAACAACTCTCTCTGCACAGTGTTCTTACAGCCTAGTGGGAACATCTCTTCCAAAGGCCGGTGAAACGCAGTTTCTTTGCAGGCCTGATCTGGCTGAAGTAGGACTTCTGCTCTGGGTGTGCTACTTTGCCCTAGAGCTGAAAGGCACAACGTGCAGGCTTCTTTCCAAAGGGCGAGTTGGGCCCCACAGCATCTTGCTTCCAGCTCTTTGGGAAGCTAAGAAACAACTCGCTCTGCACAGTGCTCTTACAGCCTACCGGGAACATCTCTTCCAAAGGCCTGTGAAACGCAGTTTCTTTGCAGGCCTGATCTGGCTGAAGTAGGACTTCTGCTCTGGGTGTGCTACTTTGCCCTAGAGCTGAAAGGCACAACGTGCAGGCTTCTTTCCAAAGGGCGAGTTGGGCCCCACAGCATCTTGCTTCCAGCTCTTTGGGAAGCTAAGAAACCACTCGCTCTGAACAGTGCTCTTACAGCCTAGTGGGAACATCTCTTCCAAAGGCCTGTGAAACGCAGTTTCTTTGCAGGACTGATCTGGCTGAAGTAGGACTTCTGCTCTGGGAGTGCTACTTTGCCCTAGAGCTGAAAGGCACAACGTGCAGGCTTCTTTCCAAAGGGCCAGTTGGGCCCCACAGCATCTTGATTCCAGCTCTTTGGGAAGCTAAGAAACAACTCGCTCTGCACAGTGCTCTTACAGCCTACCGGGAACATCTCTTCCAAAGGCCTGTGAAACGGAGTTTCTTTGCGGGCCTGGTCTTGCTGAAGTAGGACTTCTGCTCTCCGTGTGCTACTTTGCCCTAGAGCTGAAAAGCACAACGTGCAGGCTTCTTTCCAAAGGGCGAGTTGGGCCCCACAGCATCTTGCTTCCAGCTCTTTGGGAACCTAAGAAACAACTCGCTCTGCACAGTGCTCTTACAGCCTACCGGGAACATCTCTTCCAAAGGCCTGTGAAACGCAGTTTCTATGCAGGCCTGATCTGGCTGAAGTAGGACTTCTGCTCTGGGTGTGCTACTTTGCCCTAGAGCTGAAAGGCACAACGTGCAGGCTTCTTTCCAAAGGGCGAGTTGGGCCCCACAGCATCTTGCTTCCAGCTCTTTGGGAAGCTAAGAAACAACTCGCTCTGCACAGTGCTCTTACAGCCTACCGGGAACATCTCTTCCAAAGGCCTGTGAAACGCAGTTTCTTTGCAGGCCTGATCTGGCTGAAGTAGGACTTCTGCTCTGGGTGTGCTACTTTGCCCTAGAGCTGAAAGGCACAACGTGCAGGCTTCTTTCCAAAGGCCGAGTTGGGCCCCACAGCATCTTGCTTCCAGCTCTTTGGGAAGCTAAGAAACAACTCGCTCTGCACAGTGCTCTTACAGCCTAGTGGGAACATCTCTTCCAAAGGCCTGTGAAACGCAGTTTCTTTGCAGGCCTGATCTGGCTGAAGTAGGACTTCTGCTCTGGGTGTGCTACTTTGCCCTAGAGCTGAAAGGCACAACGTGCAGGCTTCTTTCCAAAGGGCGAGTTGGGCCCCACAGCATCTTGCTTCCAGCTCTTTGGGAAGCTAAGAAACAACTCGCTCTGCACAGTGCTCTTACAGCCTAGTGGGAACATCTCTTCCAAAGGCCTGTGAAACGCAGTTTCTTTGCAGGCCTGATCTGGCTGAAGTAGGACTTCTGCTCTGGGTGTGCTACTTTGCCCTAGAGCTGAAAGGCACAACGTGCAGGCTTCTTTCCAAAGGGCGAGTTGGGCCCCACAGCATCTTGCTTCCAGCTATTTGGGAAGCTAAGAAACAACTCGCTCTGCACAGTGCTCTCACAGCCTACCGGGAACATCTCTTCCAAAGGCCTGTGAAACGCAGTTTCTTTGCAGGCCTGATCTGGCTGAAGTAGGACTTCTGCTCTGGGTGTGCTACTTTGCCCTAGAGCTGAAAGGCACAACGTGCAGGCTTCTTTCCAAAGGGCGAGTTGGGCCCCACAGCATCTTGCTTCCAGCTCTTTGGGAAGCTAAGAAACCACTCGCTCTGCACAGTGCTCTTACAGCCTACCGGGAACATCTCTTCCAAAGGCCTGTGAAACGCAGTTTCTTTGCAGGCCTGATCTGGCTGAAGTAGGACTTCTGCTCTGGGTGTGCTACTTTGCCCTAGAGCTGAAAGGCACAACGTGCAGGCTTCTTTCCAAAGGGCGAGTTGGGCCCCACAGCATCTTGCTTCCAGCTCTTTGGGAAGCTAAGAAACAACTCGCTCTGCACAGTGCTCTTACAGCCTAGTGGGAACATCTCTTCCAAAGGCCTGTGAAACGCAGTTTCTTTGCAGGCCTGATCTGGCTGAAGTAGGACTTCTGCTCTGGGTGTGCTACTTTGCCCTAGAGCTGAGAGGCACAACGTGCAGGCTTCTTTCCAAAGGGCGAGTTGGGCCCCACAGCATCTTGCTTCCAGCTCTTTGGGAAGCTAAGAAACAACTCGCTCTGCACAGTGCTCTTACAGCCTACCGGGAACATCTCTTCCAAAGGCCTGTGAAACGCAGTTTCTTTGCAGGCCTGATCTGGCTGAAGTAGGACTTCTGCTCTGGGTGTGCTACTTTGCCCTAGAGCTGAAAGGCACAACGTGCAGGCTTCTTTCCAAAGGGCGAGTTGGGCCCCACAGCATCTTGCTTCCAGCTCTTTGGCAAGCTAAGAAACAGCTCGCTCTGCACAGTGCTCTTACAGCCTACCGGGAACATCTCTTCCAAAGGCCTGTGAAACGCAGTTTCTTTGCAGGCCTGATCTGGCTGAAGTAGGACTTCTGCTCTGGGTGTGCTACTTTGCCCTAGAGCTGAAAGGCACAACGTGCAGGCTTCTTTCCAAAGGGCGAGTTGGGCCCCACAGCATCTTGCTTCCAGCTCTTTGGGAATCTAAGAAACCACTCTCTCTGCAGAGTGCTCTTACGGCCAACCGGGAACATCTCTTCCAAAGGCCTGTGAAACGCAGTTTCTTTCCAGGCCTGATCTGGCTGAAGTGGGACTTCTGCTCTGGGTGTGCTACTTTGCCCTAGAGCTGAAAGGCACAACGTGCAGGCTTCTTTCCAAAGGGCGAGTTGGGCCCCAAAGCACCTTGCTTCCAGCTCTTTGGGAAGCTAAGAACCAACTCGCTCTGACAGTGCTCTTACAGCCTAGGGAGAACATATCTTACAAAGGCATGTGAAACGCAGTTTCTATGCAGGCCTGATCTGGCTGAAGTAGGACTTCTGCTCTGGGTGTGCTACTTTGCCCTAGAGCTGAAAGGCACAACGTGCAGGCTTCTTTCCAAAGGGCGAGTTGGGCCCCAAAGCATCTTGCCTCCAGCTCTTTGGGAAGCTAAGAAACAACTCGCTCTGCAGACCTCTCTTACAGCCAACCGAGAACATCTCTTGCAAAGGCCTGAGAAATGCAGTTTCTTTGTAGGCCTTATCTCGCTGAGGTAGAACTGCTGCTATGCCGTGTCCTACATCGGCCTAGAGTTGCAAGGCTCAAAGTCCTGTCTTGACTCCTCAAGGGCAGACAGGCCCCACAAGGTGGGGCTTCCACCTCTTTGGGCAGCTAAGAAACAACTCGCTCTGCACAGTGCTCTTCCAACCAAGTGAGAACATCTCTTCCAAAGGAATGTGAAACGCAGTTTCTTTGCAGGCCTGATCTGGCTGAAGTAAGCCTTCTGGTCTGGGTGTGCTACTTTGCCCTAGAGCTGAAAGGCACAACGTGCAGGCTTCATTCCAAAGGGCGAGTTGGGCCCCACAGCATCTTGCTTCCAGCTCTTTGGGAACCTAAGAAACAACTCGCTCTGCACAGTGCTCTTACAGCCTACCGGGAACATCTCTTCCAAAGGCCCGTGAAACGCAGTTTATTTGAAGGCCTGATCTGGCTGATGTAGGACTTCTTGTCTGGGTGTGCTACTTTACCCTAGAGCTGAAAGGCACAACGTGCAGGCTTCTTTCCAAAGGGCGAGTTGGGCCCCACAGCATCTTGCTTCCAGCTCTTTGGGAATCTAAGAAACCACTCTCTCTGCAGAGTGCTCTTACGGCCAACCGGGAACATCTCTTCCAAAGGCCTGTGAAACGCAGTTTCTTTGCAGGCCTGATCTGGCTGAAGTAGGACTTCTGCTCTGGGTGTGCTACTTTGCCCTAGAGCTGAAAGGCACAACGTGCAGGCTTCTTTCCAAAGGGCGAGTTGGGCCCCACAGCATCTTGCTTCCAGCTCTTTGGGAACCTAAGAAACAACTCGCTCTGCACAGTGCTCTTACAGCCTACCGGGAACATCTCTTCCAAAGGCCTGTGAAACGCAGTTTATTTGCAGGCCTGATCTGGCTGAAGTAGGACTTCTGCTGTGGGTGTGCTACTTTGCCCTAGAGCTGAAAGGCACAACGTGCAGGCTTCTTTCCAAAGGGCCAGTTGGGCCCCACAGCATCTTGCTTCCAGCTCTTTGGGAAGCTAAGAAACAACTCGCTCTGCACAGTGCTCTTACAGCCTACCGGGAACATCTCTTCCAAAGGCCTGTGAAACGCAGTTTCTTTGCAGGCCTGATCTGGCTGAAGTAGGACTTCTGCTCTGGGTGTGCTACTTTGCCCTAGAGCTGAAAGGCACAACGTGCAGGCTTCTTTCCAAAGGGCGAGTTGGGCCCCACAGCATCTTGCTTCCAGCTCTTTGAGAAGCTAAGAAACAACTCGCTCTGCACAGTGCTCTTACAGCCTAGTGGGAACATCTCTTCCAAAGGCCTGTGAAATGCAGTTTCTTTGCAGGCCTGATCTGGCTGAAGTGGGACTTCTGCTCTGGGTGTGCTACTTTGCCCTAGAGCTGAAAAGCACAACGTGCAGGCTTCTTTCCAAAGGGCGAGTTGGGCCCCACAGCATCTTTCTTCCAGCTCTTTGGGAACCTAAGAAACAACTCGCTCTGCACAGTGCTCTTCCATCCAAGTGAGAACATCTCTTCCAAAGGAATGTGAAACGCAGTTTCTTTGCAGGCCTGATCTGGCTGAAGTAAGTCTTCTGGTCTGGGTGTGCTACTTTGCCCTAGAGCTGAAAGGCGCAACGTGCAGGCTTCTTTCCAAAGGGCGAGTTGGGCCCCACAACATCTTGCTTCCAGCTCTTTGGGAAGCTAAGAAACAACTCGCTCTGCACAGTGCTCTTACAGCCTACTGGGAACATCTCTTCCAAAGGCCTGTGAAACGCAGTTTCTTTGCAGGCCTGATCTGGCTGAAGTAGAACTTCTGCTCTGGGTGTGCTACGTTGCCCTGGAGGTGAAAGGCACAATCCGCAGGCTTCTTTCCAAAGGGCGAGTTGGGCCCCACAGCATCTTGTTCCAGCTCTTTGGGAAGCTAAGAAACAACTGGCTCTGCAGACCTCTCTTACAGCCAACTGGGAGCATCTCTTGCAAAGGCCTGAGAAATGCAGTTTCTTTGCAGGCCTTATCTCGCTGAGGTAGAACTGCTGCTATGGCATATCCTTCTTTGGCCTAGTGTTGCAAGGCTCAAAGTCCTGCCTTGACTCCTCAAGGGCAGACAGGACCCACAGCGTGGGGCTTCCACCTCTTTAGGCCGCTAAGAAACAACTTGCTCTGCACTGGTGTTTTACAGCCTACAGGGAACGAGTCTTACAAAGGCCTGTGAAACGCAGTTTATTCCCAGCATTGATCTGGCTGAAGTAGAACTTCTGCTCTGCCGGGTCCTACATGGCGCTAGAGCTGCAAGGCACAAAGTCTTGCCTTGTTTCCACAAGGGTAGACAAGTCCCTCAGGTCCAGATTCCAGCTCTTTCGGTAGCTAAGAAACAACTCGCTCTGCACAGTGCTCTTACAGCCTACCGGGAACATCTCTTCCAAAGGCCTGTGAAACGCAGTTTCTTTGCAGGCCTGATCTGGCTGAAGTAGGACTTCTGCTCTGGGTGTGCTACTTTGCCCTAGAGCTGAAAGGCACAACGTGCAGGCTTCTTTCCAAAGGGCGAGTTGGGCCCCACAGCATCTTGCTTCCAGCTCTTTGGGAAGCTAAGAAACAACTCGCTCTGCACAGTGCTCTTACAGCCTACCGGGAACATCTCTTCCAAAGGCCTTTGAAACGCAGTTTCTTTGCAGGCCTTATCTGGCTGAAGTAGGACTTCTGCTCTGGGTGTGCTACTTTGCCCTAGAGCTGAAAGGCACAACGTGCAGGCTTCTTTCCAAAGGGCCAGTTGGGCCCCACAGCATCTTGCTTCCAGCTCTTTGGGAAGCTAAGAAACAACTCGCTCTGCACAGTGTTCTTACAGCCTAGTGGGAACATCTCTTCCAAAGGCCGGTGAAACGCAGTTTCTTTGCAGGCCTGATCTGGCTGAAGTAGGACTTCTGCTCTGGGTGTGCTACTTTGCCCTAGAGCTGAAAGGCACAACGTGCAGGCTTCTTTCCAAAGGGCGAGTTGGGCCCCACAGCATCTTGCTTCCAGCTCTTTGGGAAGCTAAGAAACAACTCGCTCTGCACAGTGCTCTCACAGCCTACCGGGAACATCTCTTCCAAAGGCCTGTGAAACGCAGTTTCTTTGCAGGCCTGATCTGGCTGAAGTAGGACTTCTGCTCTGGGTGTGCTACTTTGCCCTAGAGCTGAAAGGCACAACGTGCAGGCTTCTTTCCAAAGGGCGAGTTGGGCCCCACAGCATCTTGCTTCCAGCTCTTTGGGAAGCTAAGAAACAACTCGCTCTGCACAGTGCTCTTACAGCCTACTGGGAACATCTCTTCCAAAGGCCTGTGAAACGCAGTTTCTTTGCAGGCCTGATCTGGCTGAAGTAGGACTTCTGCTCTGGGTGTGCTACTTTGCCCTAGAGCTGAAAGGCACAACGTGCAGGCTTCTTTCCAAAGGGCGAGTTGGGCCCCACAGCATCTTGCTTCCAGCTCTTTGGGAAGCTAAGAAACAACTCGCTCTGCACAGTGCTCTTACAGCCTAGTGGGAACATCTCTTCCAAAGGCCTGTGAAACGCAGTTTCTTTGCAGGCCTGATCTGGCTGAAGTAGGACTTCTGCTCTGGGTGTGCTACTTTGCCCTAGAGCTGAGAGGCACAACGTGCAGGCTTCTTTCCAAAGGGCGAGTTGGGCCCCACAGCATCTTGCTTCCAGCTCTTTGGGAAGCTAAGAAACAACTCGCTCTGCACAGTGCTCTTACAGCCTACCGGGAACATCTCTTCCAAAGGCCTGTGAAACGCAGTTTCTTTGCAGGCCTGATCTGGCTGAAGTAGGACTTCTGCTCTGGGTGTGCTACTTTGCCCTAGAGCTGAAAGGCACAACGTGCAGGCTTCTTTCCAAAGGGCGAGTTGGGCCCCACAGCATCTTGCTTCCAGCTCTTTGGCAAGCTAAGAAACAGCTCGCTCTGCACAGTGCTCTTACAGCCTACCGGGAACATCTCTTCCAAAGGCCTGTGAAACGCAGTTTCTTTGCAGGCCTGATCTGGCTGAAGTAGGACTTCTGCTCTGGGTGTGCTACTTTGCCCTAGAGCTGAAAGGCACAACGTGCAGGCTTCTTTCCAAAGGGCGTGTTGGGCCCCACAGCATCTTGCTTCCAGCTCTTTGGGAATCTAAGAAACCACTCTCTCTGCAGAGTGCTCTTACGGCCAACCGGGAACATCTCTTCCAAAGGCCTGTGAAACGCAGTTTCTTTCCAGGCCTGATCTGGCTGAAGTGGGACTTCTGCTCTGGGTGTGCTACTTTGCCCTAGAGCTGAAAGGCACAACGTGCAGGCTTCTTTCCAAAGGGCGAGTTGGGCCCCAAAGCACCTTGCTTCCAGCTCTTTGGGAAGCTAAGAACCAACTCGCTCTGACAGTGCTCTTACAGCCTAGGGAGAACATATCTTACAAAGGCATGTGAAACGCAGTTTCTATGCAGGCCTGATCTGGCTGAAGTAGGACTTCTGCTCTGGGTGTGCTACTTTGCCCTAGAGCTGAAAGTCACAACGTGCAGGCTTCTTTCCAAAGGGCGAGTTGGGCCCCAAAGCATCTTGCCTCCAGCTCTTTGGGAAGCTAAGAAACAACTCGCTCTGCAGACCTCTCTTACAGCCAACCGAGAACATCTCTTGCAAAGGCCTGAGAAATGCAGTTTCTTTGTAGGCCTTATCTCGCTGAGGTAGAACTGCTGCTATGCCGTGTCCTACATCGGCCTAGAGTTGCAAGGCTCAAAGTCCTGTCTTGACTCCTCAAGGGCAGACAGGCCCCACAAGGTGGGGCTTCCACCTCTTTGGGCAGCTAAGAAACAACTCGCTCTGCACAGTGCTCTTCCAACCAAGTGAGAACATCTCTTCCAAAGGAATGTGAAACGCAGTTTCTTTGCAGGCCTGATCTGGCTGAAGTAAGCCTTCTGGTCTGGGTGTGCTACTTTGCCCTAGAGCTGAAAGGCACAACGTGCAGGCTTCATTCCAAAGGGCGAGTTGGGCCCCACAGCATCTTGCTTCCAGCTCTTTGGGAACCTAAGAAACAACTCGCTCTGCACAGTGCTCTTACAGCCTACCGGGAACATCTCTTCCAAAGGCCCGTGAAACGCAGTTTATTTGAAGGCCTGATCTGGCTGATGTAGGACTTCTTGTCTGGGTGTGCTACTTTACCCTAGAGCTGAAAGGCACAACGTGCAGGCTTCTTTCCAAAGGGCGAGTTGGGCCCCACAGCATCTTGCTTCCAGCTCTTTGGGAATCTAAGAAACCACTCTCTCTGCAGAGTGCTCTTACGGCCAACCGGGAACATCTCTTCCAAAGGCCTGTGAAACGCAGTTTCTTTGCAGGCCTGATCTGGCTGAAGTAGGACTTCTGCTCTGGGTGTGCTACTTTGCCCTAGAGCTGAAAGGCACAACGTGCAGGCTTCTTTCCAAAGGGCGAGTTGGGCCCCACAGCATCTTGCTTCCAGCTCTTTGGGAACCTAAGAAACAACTCGCTCTGCACAGTGCTCTTACAGCCTACCGGGAACATCTCTTCCAAAGGCCTGTGAAACGCAGTTTATTTGCAGGCCTGATCTGGCTGAAGTAGGACTTCTGCTGTGGGTGTGCTACTTTGCCCTAGAGCTGAAAGGCACAACGTGCAGGCTTCTTTCCAAAGGGCCAGTTGGGCCCCACAGCATCTTGCTTCCAGCTCTTTGGGAAGCTAAGAAACAACTCGCTCTGCACAGTGCTCTTACAGCCTACCGGGAACATCTCTTCCAAAGGCCTGTGAAACGCAGTTTCTTTGCAGGCCTGATCTGGCTGAAGTAGGACTTCTGCTCTGGGTGTGCTACTTTGCCCTAGAGCTGAAAGGCACAACGTGCAGGCTTCTTTCCAAAGGGCGAGTTGGGCCCCACAGCATCTTGCTTCCAGCTCTTTGAGAAGCTAAGAAACAACTCGCTCTGCACAGTGCTCTTACAGCCTAGTGGGAACATCTCTTCCAAAGGCCTGTGAAATGCAGTTTCTTTGCAGGCCTGATCTGGCTGAAGTGGGACTTCTGCTCTGGGTGTGCTACTTTGCCCTAGAGCTGAAAAGCACAACGTGCAGGCTTCTTTCCAAAGGGCGAGTTGGGCCCCACAGCATCTTTCTTCCAGCTCTTTGGGAACCTAAGAAACAACTCGCTCTGCACAGTGCTCTTCCATCCAAGTGAGAACATCTCTTCCAAAGGAATGTGAAACGCAGTTTCTTTGCAGGCCTGATCTGGCTGAAGTAAGTCTTCTGGTCTGGGTGTGCTACTTTGCCCTAGAGCTGAAAGGCGCAACGTGCAGGCTTCTTTCCAAAGGGCGAGTTGGGCCCCACAACATCTTGCTTCCAGCTCTTTGGGAAGCTAAGAAACAACTCGCTCTGCACAGTGCTCTTACAGCCTACTGGGAACATCTCTTCCAAAGGCCTGTGAAACGCAGTTTCTTTGCAGGCCTGATCTGGCTGAAGTAGAACTTCTGCTCTGGGTGTGCTACGTTGCCCTGGAGGTGAAAGGCACAATCCGCAGGCTTCTTTCCAAAGGGCGAGTTGGGCCCCACAGCATCTTCCTTCCAGCTCTTTGGGAAGCTAAGAAACAACTGGCTCTGCAGACCTCTCTTACAGCCAACTGGGAGCATCTCTTGCAAAGGCCTGAGAAATGCAGTTTCTTTGCAGGCCTTATCTCGCTGAGGTAGAACTGCTGCTATGGCATATCCTTCTTTGGCCTAGTGTTGCAAGGCTCAAAGTCCTGCCTTGACTCCTCAAGGGCAGACAGGACCCACAGCGTGGGGCTTCCACCTCTTTAGGCCGCTAAGAAACAACTTGCTCTGCACTGGTGTTTTACAGCCTACAGGGAACGAGTCTTACAAAGGCCTGTGAAACGCAGTTTATTCCCAGCATTGATCTGGCTGAAGTAGAACTTCTGCTCTGCCGGGTCCTACATGGCGCTAGAGCTGCAAGGCACAAAGTCTTGCCTTGTTTCCACAAGGGTAGAGAAGTCCCTCAGGTCCAGATTCCAGCTCTTTCGGTAGCTAAGAAACAACTCGCTCTGCACAGTGCTCTTACAGCCTACCGGGAACATCTCTTCCAAAGGCCTGTGAAACGCAGTTTCTTTGCAGGCCTGATCTGGCTGAAGTAGGACTTCTGCTCTGGGTGTGCTACTTTGCCCTAGAGCTGAAAGGCACAACGTGCAGGCTTCTTTCCAAAGGGCGAGTTGGGCCCCACAGCATCTTGCTTCCAGCTCTTTGGGAAGCTAAGAAACAACTCGCTCTGCACAGTGCTCTTACAGCCTAGTGGGAACATCTCTTCCAAAGTCCTGTGAAACGCAGTTTCTTTGCAGGCCTGATCTGGCTGAAGTAGGACTTCTGCTCTGGGTGTGCTACTTTGCCCTAGAGCTGAAAGGCACAACGTGCAGGCTTCTTTCCAAAGGGCGAGTTGGGCCCCACAGCATCTTGCTTCCAGCTCTTTGGGAAGCTAAGAAACAACTCGCTCTGCACAGTGCTCTTACAGCCTACCGGGAACATCTCTTCCAAAGGCCTGTGAAACGCAGTTTCTTTGCAGGCCTGATCCGGCTGAAGTAGGACTTCTGCTCTGGGTGTGCTACTTTGCCCTAGAGCTGAAAGGCACAACGTGCAGGCTTCTTTCCAAAGGGCGAGTTGGGCCCCACAGCATCTTGCTTCCAGCTCTTTGGGAAGCTAAGAAACAACTCGCTCTGCACAGTGCTCTTACAGCCTACCGGGAACATCTCTTCCAAAGGCCTGTGAAACGCAGTTTCTTTGCAGGCCTGATCTGGCTGAAGTAGGACTTCTGCTCTGGGTGTGCTACTTTGCCCTGGAGCTGAAAGGCACAACGTGCAGGCTTCTTTCCAAAGGGCGAGTTGGGCCCCACAGCATCTTGCTTCCAGCTCTTGGGAAGCTAAGAAACAACTCGCTCTGCACAGTGCTCTTACAGCCTACCGGGAACATCTCTTCCAAAGGCCTGTGAAACGCAGTTTCTTTGCAGGCCTGATCTGGCTGAAGTAGGACTTCTGCTCTGGGTGTGCTACTTTGCCCTAGAGCTGAAAGGCACAACGTGCAGACTTCTTTCCAAAGGGCGAGTTGGGCCCCACAGCATCTTGCTTCCAGCTCTTTGGGAAGCTAAGAAACAACTCGCTCTGAACAGTGCTCTTACAGCCTACCGGGAACATCTCTTCCAAAGGCCTGTGAAACGCAGTTTCTTTGCAGGCCTGATCTGGCTGAAGTAGGACTTCTGCTCTGGGGTGCTACTTTGCCCTAGAGCTGAAAGGCACAACGTGCAGGCTTCTTTCCAAAGGGCGAGTTGGGCCCCACAGCATCTTGCTTCCAGCTCTTTGGGAAGCTAAGAAACAACTCGCTCTGCACAGTGCTCTTACAGCCTAGTGGGAACATCTCTTCCAAAGGCCTGTGAAACGCAGTTTCTTTGCAGGCCTGATCTGGCTGAAGTAGGACTTCTGCTCTGGGTGTGCTACTTTGCCCTGGAGCTGAAAGGCACAACGTGCAGGCTTCTTTCCAAAGGGCGAGTTGGGCCCCACAGCATCTTGCTTCCAGCTCTTTGGGAAGCTAAGAAACAACTCGCTCTGCACAGTGCTCTTACAGCCTAGTGGGAACATCTCTTCCAAAGGCCTGGGAAACGCAGTTTCTTTGCAGGTCTGATCTGGCTGAAGTAGGACTTCTGCTCTGGGTGTGCTACTTTGCCCTAGAGCTGAAAGGCACAACGTGCAGGCTTCTTTCCAAAGGGCGAGTTGGGCCCCACAGCATCTTGCTTCCAGCTCTTTGGGAAGCTAAGAAACAACTCGCTCTGCACAGTCTTCTTAAAGCCTAGTGGGAACATCACTTCCAAAGGCCTGTGAAACGCAGTTTCTTTGCAGGCCTGATCTGGCTGAAGTAGGACTTCTGCTCTGGGTGTGCTACTTTGCCCTAGAGCTGAAAGGCACAACGTGCAGGCTTCTTTCCAAAGGGCGAGTTGGGCCCCACAGCATCTTGCTTCCAGCTCTTTGGGAAGCTAAGAAACAACTCGCTCTGCACAGTGCTCTTACAGCCTACCGGGAACATCTCTTCCAAAGGCCTGTGAAACGCAGTTTCTTTGCAGGCCTGATCCGGCTGAAGTAGGACTTCTGCTCTGGGTGTGCTACTTTGCCCTAGAGCTGAAAGGCACAACGTGCAGGCTTCTTTCCAAAGGGCGAGTTGGGCCCCACAGCATCTTGCTTCCAGCTCTTTGGGAAGCTAAGAAACAACTCGCTCTGCACAGTGCTCTTACAGCCTACCGGGAACATCTCTTCCAAAGGCCTGTGAAACGCAGTTTCTTTGCAGGCCTGATCTGGCTGAAGTAGGACTTCTGCTGTGGGTGTGCTACTTTGCCCTACAGCTGAAAGGCACAACGTGCAGGCTTCTTTCCAAAGGGCGAGTTGGGCCCCACAGCATCTTGCTTCCAGCTCTTTGGGAAGCTAAGAAACAACTCTCTCTGCACAGTGTTCTTACAGCCTAGTGGGAACATCTCTTCCAAAGGCCGGTGAAACGCAGTTTCTTTGCAGGCCTGATCTGGCTGAAGTAGGACTTCTGCTCTGGGTGTGCTACTTTGCCCTAGAGCTGAAAGGCACAACGTGCAGGCTTCTTTCCAAAGGGCGAGTTGGGCCCCACAGCATCTTGCTTCCAGCTCTTTGGGAAGCTAAGAAACAACTCGCTCTGCACAGTGCTCTTACAGCCTACCGGGAACATCTCTTCCAAAGGCCTGTGAAACGCAGTTTCTTTGCAGGCCTGATCTGGCTGAAGTAGGACTTCTGCTCTGGGTGTGCTACTTTGCCCTAGAGCTGAAAGGCACAACGTGCAGGCTTCTTTCCAAAGGGCGAGTTGGGCCCCACAGCATCTTGCTTCCAGCTCTTTGGGAAGCTAAGAAACAACTCGCTCTGCACAGTGCTCTTACAGCCTACCGGGAACATCTCTTCCAAAGGCCTTTGAAACGCAGTTTCTTTGCAGGCCTGATCTGGCTGAAGTAGGACTTCTGCTCTGGGTGTGCTACTTTGCCCTAGAGCTGAAAGGCACAACGTGCAGGCTTCTTTCCAAAGGGCCAGTTGGGCCCCACAGCATCTTGCTTCCAGCTCTTTGGGAAGCTAAGAAACAACTCGCTCTGCACAGTGTTCTTACAGCCTAGTGGGAACATCTCTTCCAAAGGCCGGTGAAACGCAGTTTCTTTGCAGGCCTGATCTGGCTGAAGTAGGACTTCTGCTCTGGGTGTGCTACTTTGCCCTAGAGCTGAAAGGCACAACGTGCAGGCTTCTTTCCAAAGGGCGAGTTGGGCCCCACAGCATCTTGCTTCCAGCTCTTTGGGAAGCTAAGAAACAACTCGCTCTGCAGAGTGCTCTTACAGCCTACCGGGAACATCTCTTCCAAAGGCCTGTGAAACGCAGTTTGGTTGCAGGCCTGATCTGGCTGAAGTAGGACTTCTGCTCTGTGTGTGCTACTTTGCCCTAGAGCTGAAAGGCACAACGTGCAGGCTTCTTTCCAAAGGGCGAGTTGGGCCCCACAGCATCTTGCTTCCAGCTCTTTGGGAAGCTAAGAAACAACTCGCTCTGCACAGTGCTCTTACAGCCTACCGGGAACATCTCTTCCAAAGGCCTTTGAAACGCAGTTTCTTTGCAGGCCTTATCTGGCTGAAGTAGGACTTCTGCTCTGGGTGTGCTACTTTGCCCTAGAGCTGAAAGGCACAACGTGCAGGCTTCTTTCCAAAGGGCGAGTTGGGCCCCACAGCATCTTGCTTCCAGCTCTTTGGGAAGCTAAGAAACAACTCGCTCTGCACAGTGCTCTTACAGCCTACCGGGAACATCTCTTCCAAAGGCCTGTGAAACGCAGTTTCTTTGCAGGCCTGATCTGGCTGAAGTAGGACTTCTGCTCTGGGTGTGCTACTTTGCCCTAGAGCTGAAAGGCACAACGTGCAGGCTTCTTTCCAAAGGGCGAGTTGGGCCCCACAGCATCTTGCTTCCAGCTCTTTGGGAAGCTAAGAAACCACTCGCTCTGCACAGTGCTCTTACAGCCTACCGGGAACATCTCTTCCAAAGGCCTGTGAAACGCAGTTTCTTTGCATGCCTGATCTGGCTGAAGTAGGACTTCTGCTCTGGGTGTGCTACTTTGCCCTAGAGCTGAAAGGCACAACGTGCAGGCTTCTTTCCAAAGGGCGAGTTGGGCCCCACAGCATCTTGCTTCCAGCTCTTTGGGAAGCTAAGAAACAACTCGCTCTGCACAGTGCTCTTACAGCCTAGTGGGAACATCTCTTCCAAAGGCCTGTGAAACGCAGTTTCTTTGCAGGCCTGATCTGGCTGAAGTAGGACTTCTGCTCTGGGTGTGCTACTTTGCCCTAGAGCTGAGAGGCACAACGTGCAGGCTTCTTTCCAAAGGGCGAGTTGGGCCCCACAGCATCTTGCTTCCAGCTCTTTGGGAAGCTAAGAAACAACTCGCTCTGCACAGTGCTCTTACAGCCTACCGGGAACATCTCTTCCAAAGGCCTGTGAAACGCAGTTTCTTTGCAGGCCTGATCTGGCTGAAGTAGGACTTCTGCTCTGGGTGTGCTACTTTGCCCTAGAGCTGAAAGGCACAACGTGCAGGCTTCTTTCCAAAGGGCGAGTTGGGCCCCACAGCATCTTGCTTCCAGCTCTTTGGCAAGCTAAGAAACAGCTCGCTCTGCACAGTGCTCTTACAGCCTACCGGGAACATCTCTTCCAAAGGCCTGTGAAACGCAGTTTCTTTGCAGGCCTGATCTGGCTGAAGTAGGACTTCTGCTCTGGGTGTGCTACTTTGCCCTAGAGCTGAAAGGCACAACGTGCAGGCTTCTTTCCAAAGGGCGAGTTGGGCCCCACAGCATCTTGCTTCCAGCTCTTTGGGAATCTAAGAAACCACTCTCTCTGCAGAGTGCTCTTACGGCCAACCGGGAACATCTCTTCCAAAGGCCTGTGAAACGCAGTTTCTTTCCAGGCCTGATCTGGCTGAAGTGGGACTTCTGCTCTGGGTGTGCTACTTTGCCCTAGAGCTGAAAGGCACAACGTGCAGGCTTCTTTCCAAAGGGCGAGTTGGGCCCCAAAGCACCTTGCTTCCAGCTCTTTGGGAAGCTAAGAACCAACTCGCTCTGACAGTGCTCTTACAGCCTAGGGAGAACATATCTTACAAAGGCATGTGAAACGCAGTTTCTATGCAGGCCTGATCTGGCTGAAGTAGGACTTCTGCTCTGGGTGTGCTACTTTGCCCTAGAGCTGAAAGGCACAACGTGCAGGCTTCTTTCCAAAGGGCGAGTTGGGCCCCAAAGCATCTTGCCTCCAGCTCTTTGGGAAGCTAAGAAACAACTCGCTCTGCAGACCTCTCTTACAGCCAACCGAGAACATCTCTTGCAAAGGCCTGAGAAATGCAGTTTCTTTGTAGGCCTTATCTCGCTGAGGTAGAACTGCTGCTATGCCGTGTCCTACATCGGCCTAGAGTTGCAAGGCTCAAAGTCCTGTCTTGACTCCTCAAGGGCAGACAGGCCCCACAAGGTGGGGCTTCCACCTCTTTGGGCAGCTAAGAAACAACTCGCTCTGCACAGTGCTCTTCCAACCAAGTGAGAACATCTCTTCCAAAGGAATGTGAAACGCAGTTTCTTTGCAGGCCTGATCTGGCTGAAGTAAGCCTTCTGGTCTGGGTGTGCTACTTTGCCCTAGAGCTGAAAGGCACAACGTGCAGGCTTCATTCCAAAGGGCGAGTTGGGCCCCACAGCATCTTGCTTCCAGCTCTTTGGGAACCTAAGAAACAACTCGCTCTGCACAGTGCTCTTACAGCCTACCGGGAACATCTCTTCCAAAGGCCCGTGAAACGCAGTTTATTTGAAGGCCTGATCTGGCTGATGTAGGACTTCTTGTCTGGGTGTGCTACTTTACCCTAGAGCTGAAAGGCACAACGTGCAGGCTTCTTTCCAAAGGGCGAGTTGGGCCCCACAGCATCTTGCTTCCAGCTCTTTGGGAATCTAAGAAACCACTCTCTCTGCAGAGTGCTCTTACGGCCAACCGGGAACATCTCTTCCAAAGGCCTGTGAAACGCAGTTTCTTTGCAGGCCTGATCTGGCTGAAGTAGGACTTCTGCTCTGGGTGTGCTACTTTGCCCTAGAGCTGAAAGGCACAACGTGCAGGCTTCTTTCCAAAGGGCGAGTTGGGCCCCACAGCATCTTGCTTCCAGCTCTTTGGGAACCTAAGAAACAACTCGCTCTGCACAGTGCTCTTACAGCCTACCGGGAACATCTCTTCCAAAGGCCTGTGAAACGCAGTTTATTTGCAGGCCTGATCTGGCTGAAGTAGGACTTCTGCTGTGGGTGTGCTACTTTGCCCTAGAGCTGAAAGGCACAACGTGCAGGCTTCTTTCCAAAGGGCCAGTTGGGCCCCACAGCATCTTGCTTCCAGCTCTTTGGGAAGCTAAGAAACAACTCGCTCTGCACAGTGCTCTTACAGCCTACCGGGAACATCTCTTCCAAAGGCCTGTGAAACGCAGTTTCTTTGCAGGCCTGATCTGGCTGAAGTAGGACTTCTGCTCTGGGTGTGCTACTTTGCCCTAGAGCTGAAAGGCACAACGTGCAGGCTTCTTTCCAAAGGGCGAGTTGGGCCCCACAGCATCTTGCTTCCAGCTCTTTGAGAAGCTAAGAAACAACTCGCTCTGCACAGTGCTCTTACAGCCTAGTGGGAACATCTCTTCCAAAGGCCTGTGAAATGCAGTTTCTTTGCAGGCCTGATCTGGCTGAAGTGGGACTTCTGCTCTGGGTGTGCTACTTTGCCCTAGAGCTGAAAAGCACAACGTGCAGGCTTCTTTCCAAAGGGCGAGTTGGGCCCCACAGCATCTTTCTTCCAGCTCTTTGGGAACCTAAGAAACAACTCGCTCTGCACAGTGCTCTTCCATCCAAGTGAGAACATCTCTTCCAAAGGAATGTGAAACGCAGTTTCTTTGCAGGCCTGATCTGGCTGAAGTAAGTCTTCTGGTCTGGGTGTGCTACTTTGCCCTAGAGCTGAAAGGCGCAACGTGCAGGCTTCTTTCCAAAGGGCGAGTTGGGCCCCACAACATCTTGCTTCCAGCTCTTTGGGAAGCTAAGAAACAACTCGCTCTGCACAGTGCTCTTACAGCCTACTGGGAACATCTCTTCCAAAGGCCTGTGAAACGCAGTTTCTTTGCAGGCCTGATCTGGCTGAAGTAGAACTTCTGCTCTGGGTGTGCTACGTTGCCCTGGAGGTGAAAGGCACAATCCGCAGGCTTCTTTCCAAAGGGCGAGTTGGGCCCCACAGCATCTTGTTCCAGCTCTTTGGGAAGCTAAGAAACAACTGGCTCTGCAGACCTCTCTTACAGCCAACTGGGAGCATCTCTTGCAAAGGCCTGAGAAATGCAGTTTCTTTGCAGGCCTTATCTCGCTGAGGTAGAACTGCTGCTATGGCATATCCTTCTTTGGCCTAGTGTTGCAAGGCTCAAAGTCCTGCCTTGACTCCTCAAGGGCAGACAGGACCCACAGCGTGGGGCTTCCACCTCTTTAGGCCGCTAAGAAACAACTTGCTCTGCACTGGTGTTTTACAGCCTACAGGGAACGAGTCTTACAAAGGCCTGTGAAACGCAGTTTATTCCCAGCATTGATCTGGCTGAAGTAGAACTTCTGCTCTGCCGGGTCCTACATGGCGCTAGAGCTGCAAGGCACAAAGTCTTGCCTTGTTTCCACAAGGGTAGACAAGTCCCTCAGGTCCAGATTCCAGCTCTTTCGGTAGCTAAGAAACAACTCGCTCTGCACAGTGCTCTTACAGCCTACCGGGAACATCTCTTCCAAAGGCCTGTGAAACGCAGTTTCTTTGCAGGCCTGATCTGGCTGAAGTAGGACTTCTGCTCTGGGTGTGCTACTTTGCCCTAGAGCTGAAAGGCACAACGTGCAGGCTTCTTTCCAAAGGGCGAGTTGGGCCCCACAGCATCTTGCTTCCAGCTCTTTGGGAAGCTAAGAAACAACTCGCTCTGCACAGTGCTCTTACAGCCTACCGGGAACATCTCTTCCAAAGGCCTTTGAAACGCAGTTTCTTTGCAGGCCTTATCTGGCTGAAGTAGGACTTCTGCTCTGGGTGTGCTACTTTGCCCTAGAGCTGAAAGGCACAACGTGCAGGCTTCTTTCCAAAGGGCCAGTTGGGCCCCACAGCATCTTGCTTCCAGCTCTTTGGGAAGCTAAGAAACAACTCGCTCTGCACAGTGTTCTTACAGCCTAGTGGGAACATCTCTTCCAAAGGCCGGTGAAACGCAGTTTCTTTGCAGGCCTGATCTGGCTGAAGTAGGACTTCTGCTCTGGGTGTGCTACTTTGCCCTAGAGCTGAAAGGCACAACGTGCAGGCTTCTTTCCAAAGGGCGAGTTGGGCCCCACAGCATCTTGCTTCCAGCTCTTTGGGAAGCTAAGAAACAACTCGCTCT
Source organism: Equus caballus (assembly GCF_041296265.1). Lineage (NCBI taxonomy): Eukaryota > Metazoa > Chordata > Mammalia > Perissodactyla > Equidae > Equus > Equus caballus. Next base: position 572,639 of record NC_091712.1, read on the forward strand.
GCACAGTGCTCTCACAGCCTACCGGGAACATCTCTTCCAAAGGCCTGTGAAACGCAGTTTCTTTGCAGGCCTGATCTGGCTGAAGTAGGACTTCTGCTCTGGGTGTGCTACTTTGCCCTAGAGCTGAAAGGCACAACGTGCAGGCTTCTTTCCAAAGGGCGAGTTGGGCCCCACAGCATCTTGCTTCCAGCTCTTTGGGAAGCTAAGAAACAACTCGCTCTGCACAGTGCTCTTACAGCCTACCGGGAACATCTCTTCCAAAGGCCTGTGAAACGCAGTTTCTTTGCAGGCCTGATCTGGCTGAAGTAGGACTTCTGCTCTGGGTGTGCTACTTTGCCCTAGAGCTGAAAGGCACAACGTGCAGGCTTCTTTCCAAAGGGCGAGTTGGGCCCCACAGCATCTTGCTTCCAGCTCTTTGGGAAGCTAAGAAACAACTCGCTCTGCACAGTGCTCTTACAGCCTAGTGGGAACATCTCTTCCAAAGGCCTGTGAAACGCAGTTGCTTTGCAGGCCTGATCTGGCTGAAGTAGGACTTCTGCTCTGGGTGTGCTACTTTGCCCTAGAGCTGAGAGGCACAACGTGCAGGCTTCTTTCCAAAGGGCGAGTTGGGCCCCACAGCATCTTGCTTCCAGCTCTTTGGGAAGCTAAGAAACAACTCGCTCTGCACAGTGCTCTTACAGCCTACCGGGAACATCTCTTCCAAAGGCCTGTGAAACGCAGTTTCTTTGCAGGCCTGATCTGGCTGAAGTAGGACTTCTGCTCTGGGTGTGCTACTTTGCCCTAGAGCTGAAAGGCACAACGTGCAGGCTTCTTTCCAAAGGGCGAGTTGGGCCCCACAGCATCTTGCTTCCAGCTCTTTGGCAAGCTAAGAAACAGCTCGCTCTGCACAGTGCTCTTACAGCCTACCGGGAACATCTCTTCCAAAGGCCTGTGAAACGCAGTTTCTTTGCAGGCCTGATCTGGCTGAAGTAGGACTTCTGCTCTGGGTGTGCTACTTTGCCCTAGAGCTGAAAGGCACAACGTGCAGGCTTCTTTCCAAAGGGCGAGTTGGGCCCCACAGCATCTTGCTTCCAGCTCTTTGGGAATCTAAGAAACCACTCTCTCTGCAGAGTGCTCTTACGGCCAACCGGGAACATCTCTTCCAAAGGCCTGTGAAACGCAGTTTCTTTCCAGGCCTGATCTGGCTGAAGTGGGACTTCTGCTCTGGGTGTGCTACTTTGCCCTAGAGCTGAAAGGCACAACGTGCAGGCTTCTTTCCAAAGGGCGAGTTGGGCCCCAAAGCACCTTGCTTCCAGCTCTTTGGGAAGCTAAGAACCAACTCGCTCTGACAGTGCTCTTACAGCCTAGGGAGAACATATCTTACAAAGGCATGTGAAACGCAGTTTCTATGCAGGCCTGATCTGGCTGAAGTAGGACTTCTGCTCTGGGTGTGCTACTTTGCCCTAGAGCTGAAAGGCACAACGTGCAGGCTTCTTTCCAAAGGGCGAGTTGGGCCCCAAAGCATCTTGCCTCCAGCTCTTTGGGAAGCTAAGAAACAACTCGCTCTGCAGACCTCTCTTACAGCCAACCGAGAACATCTCTTGCAAAGGCCTGAGAAATGCAGTTTCTTTGTAGGCCTTATCTCGCTGAGGTAGAACTGCTGCTATGCCGTGTCCTACATCGGCCTAGAGTTGCAAGGCTCAAAGTCCTGTCTTGACTCCTCAAGGGCAGACAGGCCCCACAAGGTGGGGCTTCCACCTCTTTGGGCAGCTAAGAAACAACTCGCTCTGCACAGTGCTCTTCCAACCAAGTGAGAACATCTCTTCCAAAGGAATGTGAAACGCAGTTTCTTTGCAGGCCTGATCTGGCTGAAGTAAGCCTTCTGGTCTGGGTGTGCTACTTTGCCCTAGAGCTGAAAGGCACAACGTGCAGGCTTCATTCCAAAGGGCGAGTTGGGCCCCACAGCATCTTGCTTCCAGCTCTTTGGGAACCTAAGAAACAACTCGCTCTGCACAGTGCTCTTACAGCCTACCGGGAACATCTCTTCCAAAGGCCCGTGAAACGCAGTTTATTTGAAGGCCTGATCTGGCTGATGTAGGACTTCTTGTCTGGGTGTGCTACTTTACCCTAGAGCTGAAAGGCACAACGTGCAGGCTTCTTTCCAAAGGGCGAGTTGGGCCCCACAGCATCTTGCTTCCAGCTCTTTGGGAATCTAAGAAACCACTCTCTCTGCAGAGTGCTCTTACGGCCAACCGGGAACATCTCTTCCAAAGGCCTGTGAAACGCAGTTTCTTTGCAGGCCTGATCTGGCTGAAGTAGGACTTCTGCTCTGGGTGTGCTACTTTGCCCTAGAGCTGAAAGGCACAACGTGCAGGCTTCTTTCCAAAGGGCGAGTTGGGCCCCACAGCATCTTGCTTCCAGCTCTTTGGGAACCTAAGAAACAACTCGCTCTGCACAGTGCTCTTACAGCCTACCGGGAACATCTCTTCCAAAGGCCTGTGAAACGCAGTTTATTTGCAGGCCTGATCTGGCTGAAGTAGGACTTCTGCTGTGGGTGTGCTACTTTGCCCTAGAGCTGAAAGGCACAACGTGCAGGCTTCTTTCCAAAGGGCCAGTTGGGCCCCACAGCATCTTGCTTCCAGCTCTTTGGGAAGCTAAGAAACAACTCGCTCTGCACAGTGCTCTTACAGCCTACCGGGAACATCTCTTCCAAAGGCCTGTGAAACGCAGTTTCTTTGCAGGCCTGATCTGGCTGAAGTAGGACTTCTGCTCTGGGTGTGCTACTTTGCCCTAGAGCTGAAAGGCACAACGTGCAGGCTTCTTTCCAAAGGGCGAGTTGGGCCCCACAGCATCTTGCTTCCAGCTCTTTGAGAAGCTAAGAAACAACTCGCTCTGCACAGTGCTCTTACAGCCTAGTGGGAACATCTCTTCCAAAGGCCTGTGAAATGCAGTTTCTTTGCAGGCCTGATCTGGCTGAAGTGGGACTTCTGCTCTGGGTGTGCTACTTTGCCCTAGAGCTGAAAAGCACAACGTGCAGGCTTCTTTCCAAAGGGCGAGTTGGGCCCCACAGCATCTTTCTTCCAGCTCTTTGGGAACCTAAGAAACAACTCGCTCTGCACAGTGCTCTTCCATCCAAGTGAGAACATCTCTTCCAAAGGAATGTGAAACGCAGTTTCTTTGCAGGCCTGATCTGGCTGAAGTAAGTCTTCTGGTCTGGGTGTGCTACTTTGCCCTAGAGCTGAAAGGCGCAACGTGCAGGCTTCTTTCCAAAGGGCGAGTTGGGCCCCACAACATCTTGCTTCCAGCTCTTTGGGAAGCTAAGAAACAACTCGCTCTGCACAGTGCTCTTACAGCCTACTGGGAACATCTCTTCCAAAGGCCTGTGAAACGCAGTTTCTTTGCAGGCCTGATCTGGCTGAAGTAGAACTTCTGCTCTGGGTGTGCTACGTTGCCCTGGAGGTGAAAGGCACAATCCGCAGGCTTCTTTCCAAAGGGCGAGTTGGGCCCCACAGCATCTTCCTTCCAGCTCTTTGGGAAGCTAAGAAACAACTGGCTCTGCAGACCTCTCTTACAGCCAACTGGGAGCATCTCTTGCAAAGGCCTGAGAAATGCAGTTTCTTTGCAGGCCTTATCTCGCTGAGGTAGAACTGCTGCTATGGCATATCCTTCTTTGGCCTAGTGTTGCAAGGCTCAAAGTCCTGCCTTGACTCCTCAAGGGCAGACAGGACCCACAGCGTGGGGCTTCCACCTCTTTAGGCCGCTAAGAAACAACTTGCTCTGCACTGGTGTTTTACAGCCTACAGGGAACGAGTCTTACAAAGGCCTGTGAAACGCAGTTTATTCCCAGCATTGATCTGGCTGAAGTAGAACTTCTGCTCTGCCGGGTCCTACATGGCGCTAGAGCTGCAAGGCACAAAGTCTTGCCTTGTTTCCACAAGGGTAGAGAAGTCCCTCAGGTCCAGATTCCAGCTCTTTCGGTAGCTAAGAAACAACTCGCTCTGCACAGTGCTCTTACAGCCTACCGGGAACATCTCTTCCAAAGGCCTGTGAAACGCAGTTTCTTTGCAGGCCTGATCTGGCTGAAGTAGGACTTCTGCTCTGGGTGTGCTACTTTGCCCTAGAGCTGAAAGGCACAACGTGCAGGCTTCTTTCCAAAGGGCGAGTTGGGCCCCACAGCATCTTGCTTCCAGCTCTTTGGGAAGCTAAGAAACAACTCGCTCTGCACAGTGCTCTTACAGCCTAGTGGGAACATCTCTTCCAAAGTCCTGTGAAACGCAGTTTCTTTGCAGGCCTGATCTGGCTGAAGTAGGACTTCTGCTCTGGGTGTGCTACTTTGCCCTAGAGCTGAAAGGCACAACGTGCAGGCTTCTTTCCAAAGGGCGAGTTGGGCCCCACAGCATCTTGCTTCCAGCTCTTTGGGAAGCTAAGAAACAACTCGCTCTGCACAGTGCTCTTACAGCCTACCGGGAACATCTCTTCCAAAGGCCTGTGAAACGCAGTTTCTTTGCAGGCCTGATCCGGCTGAAGTAGGACTTCTGCTCTGGGTGTGCTACTTTGCCCTAGAGCTGAAAGGCACAACGTGCAGGCTTCTTTCCAAAGGGCGAGTTGGGCCCCACAGCATCTTGCTTCCAGCTCTTTGGGAAGCTAAGAAACAACTCGCTCTGCACAGTGCTCTTACAGCCTACCGGGAACATCTCTTCCAAAGGCCTGTGAAACGCAGTTTCTTTGCAGGCCTGATCTGGCTGAAGTAGGACTTCTGCTCTGGGTGTGCTACTTTGCCCTGGAGCTGAAAGGCACAACGTGCAGGCTTCTTTCCAAAGGGCGAGTTGGGCCCCACAGCATCTTGCTTCCAGCTCTTGGGAAGCTAAGAAACAACTCGCTCTGCACAGTGCTCTTACAGCCTACCGGGAACATCTCTTCCAAAGGCCTGTGAAACGCAGTTTCTTTGCAGGCCTGATCTGGCTGAAGTAGGACTTCTGCTCTGGGTGTGCTACTTTGCCCTAGAGCTGAAAGGCACAACGTGCAGACTTCTTTCCAAAGGGCGAGTTGGGCCCCACAGCATCTTGCTTCCAGCTCTTTGGGAAGCTAAGAAACAACTCGCTCTGAACAGTGCTCTTACAGCCTACCGGGAACATCTCTTCCAAAGGCCTGTGAAACGCAGTTTCTTTGCAGGCCTGATCTGGCTGAAGTAGGACTTCTGCTCTGGGGTGCTACTTTGCCCTAGAGCTGAAAGGCACAACGTGCAGGCTTCTTTCCAAAGGGCGAGTTGGGCCCCACAGCATCTTGCTTCCAGCTCTTTGGGAAGCTAAGAAACAACTCGCTCTGCACAGTGCTCTTACAGCCTAGTGGGAACATCTCTTCCAAAGGCCTGTGAAACGCAGTTTCTTTGCAGGCCTGATCTGGCTGAAGTAGGACTTCTGCTCTGGGTGTGCTACTTTGCCCTGGAGCTGAAAGGCACAACGTGCAGGCTTCTTTCCAAAGGGCGAGTTGGGCCCCACAGCATCTTGCTTCCAGCTCTTTGGGAAGCTAAGAAACAACTCGCTCTGCACAGTGCTCTTACAGCCTAGTGGGAACATCTCTTCCAAAGGCCTGGGAAACGCAGTTTCTTTGCAGGTCTGATCTGGCTGAAGTAGGACTTCTGCTCTGGGTGTGCTACTTTGCCCTAGAGCTGAAAGGCACAACGTGCAGGCTTCTTTCCAAAGGGCGAGTTGGGCCCCACAGCATCTTGCTTCCAGCTCTTTGGGAAGCTAAGAAACAACTCGCTCTGCACAGTCTTCTTAAAGCCTAGTGGGAACATCACTTCCAAAGGCCTGTGAAACGCAGTTTCTTTGCAGGCCTGATCTGGCTGAAGTAGGACTTCTGCTCTGGGTGTGCTACTTTGCCCTAGAGCTGAAAGGCACAACGTGCAGGCTTCTTTCCAAAGGGCGAGTTGGGCCCCACAGCATCTTGCTTCCAGCTCTTTGGGAAGCTAAGAAACAACTCGCTCTGCACAGTGCTCTTACAGCCTACCGGGAACATCTCTTCCAAAGGCCTGTGAAACGCAGTTTCTTTGCAGGCCTGATCCGGCTGAAGTAGGACTTCTGCTCTGGGTGTGCTACTTTGCCCTAGAGCTGAAAGGCACAACGTGCAGGCTTCTTTCCAAAGGGCGAGTTGGGCCCCACAGCATCTTGCTTCCAGCTCTTTGGGAAGCTAAGAAACAACTCGCTCTGCACAGTGCTCTTACAGCCTACCGGGAACATCTCTTCCAAAGGCCTGTGAAACGCAGTTTCTTTGCAGGCCTGATCTGGCTGAAGTAGGACTTCTGCTGTGGGTGTGCTACTTTGCCCTACAGCTGAAAGGCACAACGTGCAGGCTTCTTTCCAAAGGGCGAGTTGGGCCCCACAGCATCTTGCTTCCAGCTCTTTGGGAAGCTAAGAAACAACTCTCTCTGCACAGTGTTCTTACAGCCTAGTGGGAACATCTCTTCCAAAGGCCGGTGAAACGCAGTTTCTTTGCAGGCCTGATCTGGCTGAAGTAGGACTTCTGCTCTGGGTGTGCTACTTTGCCCTAGAGCTGAAAGGCACAACGTGCAGGCTTCTTTCCAAAGGGCGAGTTGGGCCCCACAGCATCTTGCTTCCAGCTCTTTGGGAAGCTAAGAAACAACTCGCTCTGCACAGTGCTCTTACAGCCTACCGGGAACATCTCTTCCAAAGGCCTGTGAAACGCAGTTTCTTTGCAGGCCTGATCTGGCTGAAGTAGGACTTCTGCTCTGGGTGTGCTACTTTGCCCTAGAGCTGAAAGGCACAACGTGCAGGCTTCTTTCCAAAGGGCGAGTTGGGCCCCACAGCATCTTGCTTCCAGCTCTTTGGGAAGCTAAGAAACAACTCGCTCTGCACAGTGCTCTTACAGCCTACCGGGAACATCTCTTCCAAAGGCCTTTGAAACGCAGTTTCTTTGCAGGCCTGATCTGGCTGAAGTAGGACTTCTGCTCTGGGTGTGCTACTTTGCCCTAGAGCTGAAAGGCACAACGTGCAGGCTTCTTTCCAAAGGGCCAGTTGGGCCCCACAGCATCTTGCTTCCAGCTCTTTGGGAAGCTAAGAAACAACTCGCTCTGCACAGTGTTCTTACAGCCTAGTGGGAACATCTCTTCCAAAGGCCGGTGAAACGCAGTTTCTTTGCAGGCCTGATCTGGCTGAAGTAGGACTTCTGCTCTGGGTGTGCTACTTTGCCCTAGAGCTGAAAGGCACAACGTGCAGGCTTCTTTCCAAAGGGCGAGTTGGGCCCCACAGCATCTTGCTTCCAGCTCTTTGGGAAGCTAAGAAACAACTCGCTCTGCAGAGTGCTCTTACAGCCTACCGGGAACATCTCTTCCAAAGGCCTGTGAAACGCAGTTTGGTTGCAGGCCTGATCTGGCTGAAGTAGGACTTCTGCTCTGTGTGTGCTACTTTGCCCTAGAGCTGAAAGGCACAACGTGCAGGCTTCTTTCCAAAGGGCGAGTTGGGCCCCACAGCATCTTGCTTCCAGCTCTTTGGGAAGCTAAGAAACAACTCGCTCTGCACAGTGCTCTTACAGCCTACCGGGAACATCTCTTCCAAAGGCCTTTGAAACGCAGTTTCTTTGCAGGCCTTATCTGGCTGAAGTAGGACTTCTGCTCTGGGTGTGCTACTTTGCCCTAGAGCTGAAAGGCACAACGTGCAGGCTTCTTTCCAAAGGGCGAGTTGGGCCCCACAGCATCTTGCTTCCAGCTCTTTGGGAAGCTAAGAAACAACTCGCTCTGCACAGTGCTCTTACAGCCTACCGGGAACATCTCTTCCAAAGGCCTGTGAAACGCAGTTTCTTTGCAGGCCTGATCTGGCTGAAGTAGGACTTCTGCTCTGGGTGTGCTACTTTGCCCTAGAGCTGAAAGGCACAACGTGCAGGCTTCTTTCCAAAGGGCCAGTTGGGCCCCACAGCATCTTGCTTCCAGCTCTTTGGGAAGCTAAGAAACAACTCGCTCTGCACAGTGCTCTTACAGCCTAGTGGGAACATCTCTTCCAAAGGCCTGGGAAACGCAGTTTCTTTGCAGGTCTGATCTGGCTGAAGTAGGACTTCTGCTCTGGGTGTGCTACTTTGCCCTAGAGCTGAAAGGCACAACGTGCAGGCTTCTTTCCAAAGGGCGAGTTGGGCCCCACAGCATCTTGCTTCCAGCTCTTTGGGAAGCTAAGAAACAACTCGCTCTGCACAGTCTTCTTACAGCCTAGTGGGAACATCTCTTCCAAAGGCCTGTGAAACGCAGTTTCTTTGCAGGCCTGATCTGGCTGAAGTAGGACTTCTGCTCTGGGTGTGCTACTTTGCCCTAGAGCTGAAAGGCACAACGTGCAGGCTTCTTTCCAAAGGGCGAGTTGGGCCCCACAGCATCTTGCTTCCAGCTCTTTGGGAAGCTAAGAAACAACTCGCTCTGCACAGTGCTCTTACAGCCTACCGGGAACATCTCTTCCAAAGGCCTGTGAAACGCAGTTTCTTTGCAGGCCTGATCCGGCTGAAGTAGGACTTCTGCTCTGGGTGTGCTACTTTGCCCTAGAGCTGAAAGGCACAACGTGCAGGCTTCTTTCCAAAGGGCGAGTTGGGCCCCACAGCATCTTGCTTCCAGCTCTTTGGGAAGCTAAGAAACAACTCGCTCTGCACAGTGCTCTTACAGCCTAGTGGGAACATCTCTTCCAAAGGCCTGGGAAACGCAGTTTCTTTGCAGGCCTGATCTGGCTGAAGTAGGACTTCTGCTCTGGGTGTGCTACGTTGCCCTAGAGCTGAAAGGCACAACGTGCAGGCTTCTTTCCAAAGGGCGAGTTGGGCCCCACAGCATCTTGCTTCCAGCTCTTTGGGAAGCTAAGAAACAACTCGCTCTGCACAGTGCTCTTACAGCCTAGTGGGAACATCTCTTCCAAAGGCCTGTGAAACGCAGTTGCTTTGCAGGCCTGATCTGGCTGAAGTAGGACTTCTGTTCTGGGTGTGCTACTTTGCCCTAGAGCTGAAAGGCACAACGTGCAGGCTTCTTTCCAAAGGGCGAGTTGGGCCCCACAGCATCTTGCTTCCAGCTCTTTGGGAAGCTAAGAAACAACTCGCTCTGCACAGTGCTCTTAGAGCCTAGTGGGAACATCTCTTCCAAAGGCCTGTGAAACGCAGTTTCTTTGCAGGCCTGATCTGGCTGAAGTAGGACTTCTGCTCTGGGTGTGCTACTTTGCCCTAGAGCTGAAAGGCACAACGTGCAGTCTTCTTTCCAAAGGGCGAGTTGGGCCCCACAGCATCTTGCTTCCAGCTCTTTGGGAAGCTAAGAAACAACTCGCTCTGCACAGTGCTCTTACAGCCTACCGGGAACATCTCTTCCAAAGGCCTGTGAAACGCAGTTTCTTTGCAGGCCTGATCTGGCTGAAGTAGGACTTCTGCTCTGGGTGTGCTACTTTGCCCTGGAGCTGAAAGGCACAACGTGCAGGCTTCTTTCCAAAGGGCCAGTTGGGCCCCACAGCATCTTGCTTCCAGCTCTTTGGGAAGCTAAGAAACAACTCGCTCTGCACAGTGCTCTTACAGCCTAGTGGGAACATCTCTTCCAAAGGCCTGGGAAACGCAGTTTCTTTGCAGGTCTGATCTGGCTGAAGTAGGACTTCTGCTCTGGGTGTGCTACTTTGCCCTAGAGCTGAAAGGCACAACGTGCAGGCTTCTTTCCAAAGGGCGAGTTGGGCCCCACAGCATCTTGCTTCCAGCTCTTTGGGAAGCTAAGAAACAACTCGCTCTGCACAGTCTTCTTAAAGCCTAGTGGGAACATCTCTTCCAAAGGCCTGTGAAACGCAGTTTCTTTGCAGGCCTGATCTGGCTGAAGTAGGACTTCTGCTCTGGGTGTGCTACTTTGCCCTAGAGCTGAAAGGCACAACGTGCAGGCTTCTTTCCAAAGGGCGAGTTGGGCCCCACAGCATCTTGCTTCCAGCTCTTTGGGAAGCTAAGAAACAACTCGCTCTGCACAGTGCTCTTACAGCCTACCGGGAACATCTCTTCCAAAGGCCTGTGAAACGCAGTTTCTTTGCAGGCCTGATCCGGCTGAAGTAGGACTTCTGCTCTGGGTGTGCTACTTTGCCCTAGAGCTGAAAGGCACAACGTGCAGGCTTCTTTCCAAAGGGCGAGTTGGGCCCCACAGCATCTTGCTTCCAGCTCTTTGGGAAGCTAAGAAACAACTCGCTCTGCACAGTGCTCTTACAGCCTAGTGGGAACATCTCTTCCAAAGGCCTGTGAAACGCAGTTTCTTTGCAGGCCTGATCTGGCTGAAGTAGGACTTCTGCTCTGGGTGTGCTACTTTGCCCTAGAGCTGAAAGGCACAACGTGCAGGCTTCTTTCCAAAGGGCCAGTTGGGCCCCACAGCATCTTGCTTCCAGCTCTTTGGGAAGCTAAGAAACAACTCGCTCTGCACAGTGCTCTTACAGCCTAGTGGGAACATCTCTTCCAAAGGCCTGGGAAACGCAGTTTCTTTGCAGGTCTGATCTGGCTGAAGTAGGACTTCTGCTCTGGGTGTGCTACTTTGCCCTAGAGCTGAAAGGCACAACGTGCAGTCTTCTTTCCAAAGGGCGAGTTGGGCCCCACAGCATCTTGCGTCCAGCTCTTTGGGAAGCTAAGAAACAACTCGCTCTGCACAGTCTTCTTAAAGCCTAGTGGGAACATCTCTTCCAAAGGCCTGTGAAACGCAGTTTCTTTGCAGGCCTGATCTGGCTGAAGTAGGACTTCTGCTCTGGGTGTGCTACTTTGCCCTAGAGCTGAAAGGCACAACGTGCAGGCTTCTTTCCAAAGGGCGAGTTGGGCCCCACAGCATCTTGCTTCCAGCTCTTTGGGAAGCTAAGAAACAACTCGCTCTGCACAGTGCTCTTACAGCCTACCGGGAACATCTCTTCCAAAGGCCTGTGAAACGCAGTTTCTTTGCAGGCCTGATCCGGCTGAAGTAGGACTTCTGCTCTGGGTGTGCTACTTTGCCCTAGAGCTGAAAGGCACAACGTGCAGGCTTCTTTGCAAAGGGCGAGTTGGGCCCCACAGCATCTTGCTTCCAGCTCTTTGGGAAGCTAAGAAACAACTCGCTCTGCACAGTGCTCTTACAGCCTACCGGGAACATCTCTTCCAAAGGCCTGTGAAACGCAGTTTCTTTGCAGGCCTGATCTGGCTGAAGTAGGACTTCTGCTCTGGGTGTGCTACTTTGCCCTGGAGCTGAAAGGCACAACGTGCAGGCTTCTTTCCAAAGGGCGAGTTGGGCCCCACAGCATCTTGCTTCCAGCTCTTGGGAAGCTAAGAAACAACTCGCTCTGCACAGTGCTCTTACAGCCTACCGGGAACATCTCTTCCAAAGGCCTGTGAAACGCAGTTTCTTTGCAGGCCTGATCTGGCTGAAGTAGGACTTCTGCTCTGGGTGTGCTACTTTGCCCTAGAGCTGAAAGGCACAACGTGCAGACTTCTTTCCAAAGGGCGAGTTGGGCCCCACAGCATCTTGCTTCCAGCTCTTTGGGAAGCTAAGAAACAACTCGCTCTGAACAGTGCTCTTACAGCCTACCGGGAACATCTCTTCCAAAGGCCTGGGAAACGCAGTTTCTTTGCAGGCCTGATCTGGCTGAAGTAGGACTTCTGCTCTGGGTGTGCTACTTTGCCCTGGAGCTGAAAGGCACAACGTGCAGGCTTCTTTCCAAAGGGCGAGTTGGGCCCCACAGCATCTTGCTTCCAGCTCTTTGGGAAGCTAAGAAACAACTCGCTCTGCACAGTGCTCTTACAGCCTAGTGGGAACATCTCTTCCAAAGGCCTGGGAAACGCAGTTTCTTTGCAGGTCTGATCTGGCTGAAGTAGGACTTCTGCTCTGGGTGTGCTACTTTGCCCTAGAGCTGAAAGGCACAACGTGCAGTCTTCTTTCCAAAGGGCGAGTTGGGCCCCACAGCATCTTGCTTCCAGCTCTTTGGGAAGCTAAGAAACAACTCGCTCTGCACAGTGCTCTTACAGCCTAGTGGGAACATCTCTTCCAAAGGCCTGTGAAACGCAGTTGCTTTGCAGGCCTGATCTGGCTGAAGTAGGACTTCTGCTCTGGGTGTGCTACTTTGCCCTAGAGCTGAAAGGCACAACGTGCAGGCTTCTTTCCAAAGGGCGAGTTGGGCCCCACAGCATCTTGCTTCCAGCTCTTTGGGAAGCTAAGAAACAACTCGCTCTGCACAGTGCTCTTACAGCCTAGTGGGAACATCTCTTCCAAAGGCCTGTGAAACGCAGTTGCTTTGCAGGCCTGATCTGGCTGAAGTAGGACTTCTGTTCTGGGTGTGCTACTTTGCCCTAGAGCTGAAAGGCACAACGTGCAGGCTTCTTTCCAAAGGGCGAGTTGGGCCCCACAGCATCTTGCTTCCAGCTCTTTGGGAAGCTAAGAAACAACTCGCTCTGCACAGTGCTCTTAGAGCCTAGTGGGAACATCTCTTCCAAAGGCCTGTGAAACGCAGTTTCTTTGCAGGCCTGATCTGGCTGAAGTAGGACTTCTGCTCTGGGTGTGCTACTTTGCCCTAGAGCTGAAAGGCACAACGTGCAGTCTTCTTTCCAAAGGGCGAGTTGGGCCCCACAGCATCTTGCTTCCAGCTCTTTGGGAAGCTAAGAAACAACTCGCTCTGCACAGTGCTCTTACAGCCTACCGGGAACATCTCTTCCAAAGGCCTGTGAAACGCAGTTTCTTTGCAGGCCTGATCTGGCTGAAGTAGGACTTCTGCTCTGGGTGTGCTACTTTGCCCTGGAGCTGAAAGGCACAACGTGCAGGCTTCTTTCCAAAGGGCCAGTTGGGCCCCACAGCATCTTGCTTCCAGCTCTTTGGGAAGCTAAGAAACAACTCGCTCTGCACAGTGCTCTTACAGCCTAGTGGGAACATCTCTTCCAAAGGCCTGGGAAACGCAGTTTCTTTGCAGGTCTGATCTGGCTGAAGTAGGACTTCTGCTCTGGGTGTGCTACTTTGCCCTAGAGCTGAAAGGCACAACGTGCAGGCTTCTTTCCAAAGGGCGAGTTGGGCCCCACAGCATCTTGCTTCCAGCTCTTTGGGAAGCTAAGAAACAACTCGCTCTGCACAGTCTTCTTAAAGCCTAGTGGGAACATCTCTTCCAAAGGCCTGTGAAACGCAGTTTCTTTGCAGGCCTGATCTGGCTGAAGTAGGACTTCTGCTCTGGGTGTGCTACTTTGCCCTAGAGCTGAAAGGCACAACGTGCAGGCTTCTTTCCAAAGGGCGAGTTGGGCCCCACAGCATCTTGCTTCCAGCTCTTTGGGAAGCTAAGAAACAACTCGCTCTGCACAGTGCTCTTACAGCCTACCGGGAACATCTCTTCCAAAGGCCTGTGAAACGCAGTTTCTTTGCAGGCCTGATCCGGCTGAAGTAGGACTTCTGCTCTGGGTGTGCTACTTTGCCCTAGAGCTGAAAGGCACAACGTGCAGGCTTCTTTCCAAAGGGCGAGTTGGGCCCCACAGCATCTTGCTTCCAGCTCTTTGGGAAGCTAAGAAACAACTCGCTCTGCACAGTGCTCTTACAGCCTAGTGGGAACATCTCTTCCAAAGGCCTGTGAAACGCAGTTTCTTTGCAGGCCTGATCTGGCTGAAGTAGGACTTCTGCTCTGGGTGTGCTACTTTGCCCTAGAGCTGAAAGGCACAACGTGCAGGCTTCTTTCCAAAGGGCCAGTTGGGCCCCACAGCATCTTGCTTCCAGCTCTTTGGGAAGCTAAGAAACAACTCGCTCTGCACAGTGCTCTTACAGCCTAGTGGGAACATCTCTTCCAAAGGCCTGGGAAACGCAGTTTCTTTGCAGGTCTGATCTGGCTGAAGTAGGACTTCTGCTCTGGGTGTGCTACTTTGCCCTAGAGCTGAAAGGCACAACGTGCAGTCTTCTTTCCAAAGGGCGAGTTGGGCCCCACAGCATCTTGCGTCCAGCTCTTTGGGAAGCTAAGAAACAACTCGCTCTGCACAGTCTTCTTAAAGCCTAGTGGGAACATCTCTTCCAAAGGCCTGTGAAACGCAGTTTCTTTGCAGGCCTGATCTGGCTGAAGTAGGACTTCTGCTCTGGGTGTGCTACTTTGCCCTAGAGCTGAAAGGCACAACGTGCAGGCTTCTTTCCAAAGGGCGAGTTGGGCCCCACAGCATCTTGCTTCCAGCTCTTTGGGAAGCTAAGAAACAACTCGCTCTGCACAGTGCTCTTACAGCCTACCGGGAACATCTCTTCCAAAGGCCTGTGAAACGCAGTTTCTTTGCAGGCCTGATCCGGCTGAAGTAGGACTTCTGCTCTGGGTGTGCTACTTTGCCCTAGAGCTGAAAGGCACAACGTGCAGGCTTCTTTGCAAAGGGCGAGTTGGGCCCCACAGCATCTTGCTTCCAGCTCTTTGGGAAGCTAAGAAACAACTCGCTCTGCACAGTGCTCTTACAGCCTACCGGGAACATCTCTTCCAAAGGCCTGTGAAACGCAGTTTCTTTGCAGGCCTGATCTGGCTGAAGTAGGACTTCTGCTCTGGGTGTGCTACTTTGCCCTGGAGCTGAAAGGCACAACGTGCAGGCTTCTTTCCAAAGGGCGAGTTGGGCCCCACAGCATCTTGCTTCCAGCTCTTGGGAAGCTAAGAAACAACTCGCTCTGCACAGTGCTCTTACAGCCTACCGGGAACATCTCTTCCAAAGGCCTGTGAAACGCAGTTTCTTTGCAGGCCTGATCTGGCTGAAGTAGGACTTCTGCTCTGGGTGTGCTACTTTGCCCTAGAGCTGAAAGGCACAACGTGCAGACTTCTTTCCAAAGGGCGAGTTGGGCCCCACAGCATCTTGCTTCCAGCTCTTTGGGAAGCTAAGAAACAACTCGCTCTGAACAGTGCTCTTACAGCCTACCGGGAACATCTCTTCCAAAGGCCTGGGAAACGCAGTTTCTTTGCAGGCCTGATCTGGCTGAAGTAGGACTTCTGCTCTGGGTGTGCTACTTTGCCCTGGAGCTGAAAGGCACAACGTGCAGGCTTCTTTCCAAAGGGCGAGTTGGGCCCCACAGCATCTTGCTTCCAGCTCTTTGGGAAGCTAAGAAACAACTCGCTCTGCACAGTGCTCTTACAGCCTAGTGGGAACATCTCTTCCAAAGGCCTGGGAAACGCAGTTTCTTTGCAGGTCTGATCTGGCTGAAGTAGGACTTCTGCTCTGGGTGTGCTACTTTGCCCTAGAGCTGAAAGGCACAACGTGCAGTCTTCTTTCCAAAGGGCGAGTTGGGCCCCACAGCATCTTGCTTCCAGCTCTTTGGGAAGCTAAGAAACAACTCGCTCTGCACAGTGCTCTTACAGCCTAGTGGGAACATCTCTTCCAAAGGCCTGTGAAACGCAGTTGCTTTGCAGGCCTGATCTGGCTGAAGTAGGACTTCTGCTCTGGGTGTGCTACTTTGCCCTAGAGCTGAAAGGCACAACGTGCAGGCTTCTTTCCAAAGGGCGAGTTGGGCCCCACAGCATCTTGCTTCCAGCTCTTTGGGAAGCTAAGAAACAACTCGCTCTGCACAGTGCTCTTAGAGCCTAGTGGGAACATCTCTTCCAAAGGCCTGTGAAACGCAGTTTCTTTGCAGGCCTGATCTGGCTGAAGTAGGACTTCTGCTCTGGGTGTGCTACTTTGCCCTAGAGCTGAAAGGCACAACGTGCAGTCTTCTTTCCAAAGGGCGAGTTGGGCCCCACAGCATCTTGCTTCCAGCTCTTTGGGAAGCTAAGAAACAACTCGCTCTGCACAGTGCTCTTACAGCCTACCGGGAACATCTCTTCCAAAGGCCTGTGAAACGCAGTTTCTTTGCAGGCCTGATCCGGCTGAAGTAGGACTTCTGCTCTGGGTGTGCTACTTTGCCCTAGAGCTGAAAGGCACAACGTGCAGGCTTCTTTCCAAAGGGCGAGTTGGGCCCCACAGCATCTTGCTTCCAGCTCTTTGGGAAGCTAAGAAACAACTCGCTCTGCACAGTGCTCTTACAGCCTACCGGGAACATCTCTTCCAAAGGCCTGTGAAACGCAGTTTCTTTGCAGGCCTGATCTGGCTGAAGTAGGACTTCTGCTCTGGGTGTGCTACTTTGCCCTGGAGCTGAAAGGCACAACGTGCAGGCTTCTTTCCAAAGGGCGAGTTGGGCCCCACAGCATCTTGCTTCCAGCTCTTGGGAAGCTAAGAAACAACTCGCTCTGCACAGTGCTCTTACAGCCTACCGGGAACATCTCTTCCAAAGGCCTGTGAAATGCAGTTTCTTTGCAGGCCTGATCTGGCTGAAGTAGGACTTCTGCTCTGGGTGTGCTACTTTGCCCTAGAGCTGAAAGGCACAACGTGCAGACTTCTTTCCAAAGGGCGAGTTGGGCCCCACAGCATCTTGCTTCCAGCTCTTTGGGAAGCTAAGAAACAACTCGCTCTGAAGAGTGCTCTTACAGCCTACCGGGAACATCTCTTCCAAAGGCCTGTGAAACGCAGTTTCTTTGCAGGCCTGATCTGGCTGAAGTAGGACTTCTGCTCTGGGGTGCTACTTTGCCCTAGAGCTGAAAGGCACAACGTGCAGGCTTCTTTCCAAAGGGCGAGTTGGGCCCCACAGCATCTTGCTTCCAGCTCTTTGGGAAGCTAAGAAACAACTCGCTCTGCACAGTGCTCTTACAGCCTAGTGGGAACATCTCTTCCAAAGGCCTGTGAAACGCAGTTTCTTTGCAGGCCTGATCTGGCTGAAGTAGGACTTCTGCTCTGGGTGTGCTACTTTGCCCTGGAGCTGAAAGGCACAACGTGCAGGCTTCTTTCCAAAGGGCGAGTTGGGCCCCACAGCATCTTGCTTCCAGCTCTTTGGGAAGCTAAGAAACAACTCGCTCTGCACAGTGCTCTTACAGCCTAGTGGGAACATCTCTTCCAAAGGCCTGGGAAACGCAGTTTCTTTGCAGGTCTGATCTGGCTGAAGTAGGACTTCTGCTCTGGGTGTGCTACTTTGCCCTAGAGCTGAAAGGCACAACGTGCAGGCTTCTTTCCAAAGGGCGAGTTGGGCCCCACAGCATCTTGCTTCCAGCTCTTTGGGAAGCTAAGAAACAACTCGCTCTGCACAGTCTTCTTAAAGCCTAGTGGGAACATCTCTTCCAAAGGCCTGTGAAACGCAGTTTCTTTGCAGGCCTGATCTGGCTGAAGTAGGACTTCTGCTCTGGGTGTGCTACTTTGCCCTAGAGCTGAAAGGCACAACGTGCAGGCTTCTTTCCAAAGGGCGAGTTGGGCCCCACAGCATCTTGCTTCCAGCTCTTTGGGAAGCTAAGAAACAACTCGCTCTGCACAGTGCTCTTACAGCCTACCGGGAACATCTCTTCCAAAGGCCTTTGAAACGCAGTTTCTTTGCAGGCCTTATCTGGCTGAAGTAGGACTTCTGCTCTGGGTGTGCTACTTTGCCCTAGAGCTGAAAGGCACAACGTGCAGGCTTCTTTCCAAAGGGCGAGTTGGGCCCCACAGCATCTTGCTTCCAGCTCTTTGGGAAGCTAAGAAACAACTCGCTCTGCACAGTGCTCTTACAGCCTACCGGGAACATCTCTTCCAAAGGCCTGTGAAACGCAGTTTCTTTGCAGGCCTGATCTGGCTGAAGTAGGACTTCTGCTCTGGGTGTGCTACTTTGCCCTAGAGCTGAAAGGCACAACGTGCAGGCTTCTTTCCAAAGGGCGAGTTGGGCCCCACAGCATCTTGCTTCCAGCTCTTTGGGAAGCTAAGAAACAACTCGCTCTGCACAGTGCTCTTACAGCCTACCGGGAACATCTCTTCCAAAGGCCTTTGAAACGCAGTTTCTTTGCAGGCCTTATCTGGCTGAAGTAGGACTTCTGCTCTGGGTGTGCTACTTTGCCCTAGAGCTGAAAGGCACAACGTGCAGGCTTCTTTCCAAAGGGCCAGTTGGGCCCCACAGCATCTTGCTTCCAGCTCTTTGGGAAGCTAAGAAACAACTCGCTCTGCACAGTGCTCTTACAGCCTAGTGGGAACATCTCTTCCAAAGGCCTGGGAAACGCAGTTTCTTTGCAGGTCTGATCTGGCTGAAGTAGGACTTCTGCTCTGGGTGTGCTACTTTGCCCTAGAGCTGAAAGGCACAACGTGCAGTCTTCTTTCCAAAGGGCGAGTTGGGCCCCACAGCATCTTGCTTCCAGCTCTTTGGGAAGCTAAGAAACAACTCGCTCTGCACAGTGGTCTTAAAGCCTAGTGGGAACATCTCTTCCAAAGGCCTGTGAAACGCAGTTTCTTTGCAGGCCTGATCTGGCTGAAGTAGGACTTCTGCTCTGGGTGTGCTACTTTGCCCTAGAGCTGAAAGGCACAACGTGCAGACTTCTTTCCAAAGGGCGAGTTGGGCCCCACAGCATCTTGCTTCCAGCTCTTTGGGAAGCTAAGAAACAACTCGCTCTGCACAGTGCTCTTACAGCCTACCGGGAACATCTCTTCCAAAGGCCTGTGAAACGCAGTTTCTTTGCAGGCCTGATCTGGCTGAAGTAGGACTTCTGCTCTGGGGTGCTACTTTGCCCTAGAGCTGAAAGGCACAACGTGCAGGCTTCTTTCCAAAGGGCGAGTTGGGCCCCACAGCATCTTGCTTCCAGCTCTTTGGGAAGCTAAGAAACAACTCGCTCTGCACAGTGCTCTTACAGCCTAGTGGGAACATCTCTTCCAAAGGCCTGTGAAACGCAGTTTCTTTGCAGGCCTGATCTGGCTGAAGTAGGACTTCTGCTCTGGGTGTGCTACTTTGCCCTAGAGCTGAAAGGCACAACGTGCAGGCTTCTTTCCAAAGGGCGAGTTGGGCCCCACAGCATCTTGCTTCCAGCTCTTTGGGAAGCTAAGAAACAACTCGCTCTGCACAGTGCTCTTACAGCCTACCGGGAACATCTCTTCCAAAGGCCTGTGAAACGCAGTTTCTTTGCAGGCCTTATCCGGCTGAAGTAGGACTTCTGCTCTGGGTGTGCTACTTTGCCCTAGAGCTGAAAGGCACAACGTGCAGGCTTCTTTCCAAAGGGCGAGTTGGGCCCCACAGCATCTTGCTTCCAGCTCTTTGGGAAGCTAAGAAACAACTCGCTCTGCACAGTGCTCTTACAGCCTAGTGGGAACATCTCTTCCAAAGGCCTGGGAAACGCAGTTTCTTTGCAGGCCTGATCTGGCTGAAGTAGGACTTCTGCTCTGGGTGTGCTACTTTGCCCTAGAGCTGAAAGGCACAACGTGCAGACTTCTTTCCAAAGGGCGAGTTGGGCCCCACAGCATCTTGCTTCCAGCTCTTTGGGAAGCTAAGAAACAACTCGCTCTGCACAGTGCTCTTACAGCCTACCGGGAACATCTCTTCCAAAGGCCTGTGAAACGCAGTTTCTTTGCAGGCCTGATCTGGCTGAAGTAGGACTTCTGCTCTGGGGTGCTACTTTGCCCTAGAGCTGAAAGGCACAACGTGCAGGCTTCTTTCCAAAGGGCGAGTTGGGCCCCACAGCATCTTGCTTCCAGCTCTTTGGGAAGCTAAGAAACAACTCGCTCTGCACAGTGCTCTTACAGCCTAGTGGGAACATCTCTTCCAAAGGCCTGTGAAACGCAGTTTCTTTGCAGGCCTGATCTGGCTGAAGTAGGACTTCTGCTGTGGGTGTGCTACTTTGCCCTAGAGCTGAAAGGCACAACGTGCAGGCTTCTTTCCAAAGGGCGAGTTGGGCCCCACAGCATCTTGCTTCCAGCTCTTTGGGAAGCTAAGAAACAACTCGCTCTGCACAGTGCTCTTACAGCCTACCGGGAACATCTCTTCCAAAGGCCTGTGAAACGCAGTTTCTTTGCAGGCCTTATCCGGCTGAAGTAGGACTTCTGCTCTGGGTGTGCTACTTTGCCCTAGAGCTGAAAGGCACAACGTGCAGGCTTCTTTCCAAAGGGCGAGTTGGGCCCCACAGCATCTTGCTTCCAGCTCTTTGGGAAGCTAAGAAACAACTCGCTCTGCACAGTGCTCTTACAGCCTAGTGGGAACATCTCTTCCAAAGGCCTGGGAAACGCAGTTTCTTTGCAGGCCTGATCTGGCTGAAGTAGGACTTCTGCTCTGGGTGTGCTACGTTGCCCTAGAGCTGAAAGGCACAACGTGCAGGCTTCTTTCCAAAGGGCGAGTTGGGCCCCACAGCATCTTGCTTCCAGCTCTTTGGGAAGCTAAGAAACAACTCGCTCTGCACAGTGCTCTTACAGCCTAGTGGGAACATCTCTTCCAAAGGCCTGTGAAACGCAGTTGCTTTGCAGGCCTGATCTGGCTGAAGTAGGACTTCTGCTCTGGGTGTGCTACTTTGCCCTAGAGCTGAAAGGCACAACGTGCAGGCTTCTTTCCAAAGGGCGAGTTGGGCCCCACAGCATCTTGCTTCCAGCTCTTTGGGAAGCTAAGAAACAACTCGCTCTGCACAGTGCTCTTAGAGCCTAGTGGGAACATCTCTTCCAAAGGCCTGTGAAACGCAGTTTCTTTGCAGGCCTGATCTGGCTGAAGTAGGACTTCTGCTCTGGGTGTGCTACTTTGCCCTAGAGCTGAAAGGCACAACGTGCAGTCTTCTTTCCAAAGGGCGAGTTGGGCCCCACAGCATCTTGCTTCCAGCTCTTTGGGAAGCTAAGAAACAACTCGCTCTGCACAGTGCTCTTACAGCCTAGTGGGAACATCTCTTCCAAAGGCCTGGGAAACGCAGTTTCTTTGCAGGCCTGATCTGGCTGAAGTAGGACTTCTGCTGTGGGTGTGCTACTTTGCCCTACAGCTGAAAGGCACAACGTGCAGGCTTCTTTCCAAAGGGCGAGTTGGGCCCCACAGCATCTTGCTTCCAGCTCTTTGGGAAGCTAAGAAACAACTCTCTCTGCACAGTGTTCTTACAGCCTAGTGGGAACATCTCTTCCAAAGGCCGGTGAAACGCAGTTTCTTTGCAGGCCTGATCTGGCTGAAGTAGGACTTCTGCTCTGGGTGTGCTACTTTGCCCTAGAGCTGAAAGGCACAACGTGCAGGCTTCTTTCCAAAGGGCGAGTTGGGCCCCACAGCATCTTGCTTCCAGCTCTTTGGGAAGCTAAGAAACAACTCGCTCTGCACAGTGCTCTTACAGCCTACCGGGAACATCTCTTCCAAAGGCCTGTGAAACGCAGTTTCTTTGCAGGCCTGATCTGGCTGAAGTAGGACTTCTGCTCTGGGTGTGCTACTTTGCCCTAGAGCTGAAAGGCACAACGTGCAGGCTTCTTTCCAAAGGGCGAGTTGGGCCCCACAGCATCTTGCTTCCAGCTCTTTGGGAAGCTAAGAAACAACTCGCTCTGCACAGTGCTCTTACAGCCTACCGGGAACATCTCTTCCAAAGGCCTTTGAAACGCAGTTTCTTTGCAGGCCTTATCTGGCTGAAGTAGGACTTCTGCTCTGGGTGTGCTACTTTGCCCTAGAGCTGAAAGGCACAACGTGCAGGCTTCTTTCCAAAGGGCGAGTTGGGCCCCACAGCATCTTGCTTCCAGCTCTTTGGGAAGCTAAGAAACAACTCTCTCTGCACAGTGTTCTTACAGCCTAGTGGGAACATCTCTTCCAAAGGCCGGTGAAACGCAGTTTCTTTGCAGGCCTGATCTGGCTGAAGTAGGACTTCTGCTCTGGGTGTGCTACTTTGCCCTAGAGCTGAAAGGCACAACGTGCAGGCTTCTTTCCAAAGGGCGAGTTGGGCCCCACAGCATCTTGCTTCCAGCTCTTTGGGAAGCTAAGAAACAACTCGCTCTGCACAGTGCTCTTACAGCCTACCGGGAACATCTCTTCCAAAGGCCTGTGAAACGCAGTTTCTTTGCAGGCCTGATCTGGCTGAAGTAGGACTTCTGCTCTGGGTGTGCTACTTTGCCCTGGAGCTGAAAGGCACAACGTGCAGGCTTCTTTCCAAAGGGCGAGTTGGGCCCCACAGCATCTTGCTTCCAGCTCTTGGGAAGCTAAGAAACAACTCGCTCTGCACAGTGCTCTTACAGCCTACCGGGAACATCTCTTCCAAAGGCCTGTGAAACGCAGTTTCTTTGCAGGCCTGATCTGGCTGAAGTAGGACTTCTGCTCTGGGTGTGCTACTTTGCCCTAGAGCTGAAAGGCACAACGTGCAGACTTCTTTCCAAAGGGCGAGTTGGGCCCCACAGCATCTTGCTTCCAGCTCTTTGGGAAGCTAAGAAACAACTCGCTCTGAACAGTGCTCTTACAGCCTACCGGGAACATCTCTTCCAAAGGCCTGTGAAACGCAGTTTCTTTGCAGGCCTGATCTGGCTGAAGTAGGACTTCTGCTCTGGGGTGCTACTTTGCCCTAGAGCTGAAAGGCACAACGTGCAGGCTTCTTTCCAAAGGGCGAGTTGGGCCCCACAGCATCTTGCTTCCAGCTCTTTGGGAAGCTAAGAAACAACTCGCTCTGCACAGTGCTCTTACAGCCTAGTGGGAACATCTCTTCCAAAGGCCTGTGAAACGCAGTTTCTTTGCAGGCCTGATCTGGCTGAAGTAGGACTTCTGCTCTGGGTGTGCTACTTTGCCCTGGAGCTGAAAGGCACAACGTGCAGGCTTCTTTCCAAAGGGCGAGTTGGGCCCCACAGCATCTTGCTTCCAGCTCTTTGGGAAGCTAAGAAACAACTCGCTCTGCACAGTGCTCTTACAGCCTAGTGGGAACATCTCTTCCAAAGGCCTGGGAAACGCAGTTTCTTTGCAGGTCTGATCTGGCTGAAGTAGGACTTCTGCTCTGGGTGTGCTACTTTGCCCTAGAGCTGAAAGGCACAACGTGCAGGCTTCTTTCCAAAGGGCGAGTTGGGCCCCACAGCATCTTGCTTCCAGCTCTTTGGGAAGCTAAGAAACAACTCGCTCTGCACAGTCTTCTTAAAGCCTAGTGGGAACATCTCTTCCAAAGGCCTGTGAAACGCAGTTTCTTTGCAGGCCTGATCTGGCTGAAGTAGGACTTCTGCTCTGGGTGTGCTACTTTGCCCTAGAGCTGAAAGGCACAACGTGCAGGCTTCTTTCCAAAGGCCGAGTTGGGCCCCACAGCATCTTGCTTCCAGCTCTTTGGGAAGCTAAGAAACAACTCGCTCTGCACAGTGCTCTTACAGCCTACCGGGAACATCTCTTCCAAAGGCCTGTGAAACGCAGTTTCTTTGCAGGCCTGATCCGGCTGAAGTAGGACTTCTGCTCTGGGTGTGCTACTTTGCCCTAGAGCTGAAAGGCACAACGTGCAGGCTTCTTTCCAAAGGGCGAGTTGGGCCCCACAGCATCTTGCTTCCAGCTCTTTGGGAAGCTAAGAAACAACTCGCTCTGCACAGTGCTCTTACAGCCTACCGGGAACATCTCTTCCAAAGGCCTGTGAAACGCAGTTTCTTTGCAGGCCTGATCTGGCTGAAGTAGGACTTCTGCTCTGGGTGTGCTACTTTGCCCTAGAGCTGAAAGGCACAACGTGCAGGCTTCTTTCCAAAGGGCGAGTTGGGCCCCACAGCATCTTGCTTCCAGCTCTTGGGAAGCTAAGAAACAACTCGCTCTGCACAGTGCTCTTACAGCCTACCGGGAACATCTCTTCCAAAGGCCTGTGAAACGCAGTTTCTTTGCAGGCCTGATCTGGCTGAAGTAGGACTTCTGCTCTGGGTGTGCTACTTTGCCCTAGAGCTGAAAGGCACAACGTGCAGACTTCTTTCCAAAGGGCGAGTTGGGCCCCACAGCATCTTGCTTCCAGCTCTTTGGGAAGCTAAGAAACAACTCGCTCTGCACAGTGCTCTTACAGCCTACCGGGAACATCTCTTCCAAAGGCCTGTGAAACGCAGTTTCTTTGCAGGCCTGATCTGGCTGAAGTAGGACTTCTGCTCTGGGGTGCTACTTTGCCCTAGAGCTGAAAGGCACAACGTGCAGGCTTCTTTCCAAAGGGCGAGTTGGGCCCCACAGCATCTTGCTTCCAGCTCTTTGGGAAGCTAAGAAACAACTCGCTCTGCACAGTGCTCTTACAGCCTACCGGGAACATCTCTTCCAAAGGCCTGTGAAACGCAGTTTCTTTGCCGGCCTGATCTGGCTGAAGTAGGACTTCTGCTCTGGGTGTGCTACTTTGCCCTAGAGCTGAAAGGCACAACGTGCAGGCTTCTTTCCAAAGGGCGAGTTGGGCCCCACAGCACCTTGCTTCCACCTCTTTGGGAAGCTAAGAAACAACTCGCTCTGCACAGTGCTCTTACAGCCTAGTGGGAACATCTCTTCCAAAGGCCTGTGAAACGCAGTTTCTTTGCAGGCCTGATCTGGCTGAAGTAGGACTTCTGCTCTGGGTGTGCTACTTTGCCCTAGAGCTGAAAGGCACAACGTGCAGGCTTCTTTCCAAAGGGCGAGTTGGGCCCCACAGCATCTTGCTTCCAGCTCTTTGGGAAGCTAAGAAACAACTCGCTCTGCACAGTGCTCTTACAGCCTACCGGGAACATCTCTTCCAAATGCCTGTGAAACGCAGTTTCTTTGCAGGCCTGATCTGGCTGAAGTAGGACTTCTGCTCTGGGTGTGCTACTTTGCCCTAGAGCTGAAAGGCACAACGTGCAGGCTTCTTTCCAAAGGGCGAGTTGGGCCCCACAGCATCTTGCTTCCAGCTCTTTGGGAAGCTAAGAAACAACTCGCTCTGCACAGTGCTCTTACAAACTAGTGGGAACATCTCTTCCAAAGGCCTGTGAAACGCAGTTTCTTTGCAGGCCTGATCTGGCTGAAGTAGGACTTCTGCTCTGGGTGTGCTACTTTGCCCTAGAGCTGAAAGGCACAACGTGCAGGCTTCTTTCCAAAGGGCGAGTTGGGCCCCACAGCATCTTGCTTCCAGCTCTTTGGGAAGCTAAGAAACAACTCGCTCTGCACAGTGCTCTTACAGCCTACCGGGAACATGTCTTCCAAAGGCCTGTGAAACGCAGTTTCTTTGCGGCCTGATCTGGCTAAAGTAGGACTTCTACTCTGGGTGTGCCACATGGCCCTAGAGCTGAAAGGCACAACGTGCAGGCTTCTTTCCAAAGGGCGAGTTGGGCCCCAAAGCCTCTTGCTTCCAGCTCTTTGGGAAGCTAAGAAACAACTCGCTCTGCAGACCTCTCTTACAGCCAACCGGGAGCATCTCTTGCAAAGGCCTGAGAAATGCAGTTTCTTTGCAGGCCTTATCTCGCTGAGGTAGAACTGCTGCTATGCCATGTCCTACATCGGCCTAGAGTTGCAAGGCTCAAAGTCCTGCCTTGACTCCTCAAGGGCAGACAGGCCCCACAGCGTGGGGCTTCCACCTCTTTGGGCAGCTAAGAAACAACTTGCTCTGCACTTTTGTTTTGCAGCCTACAGGGAACAAGTCTTACAAAGGCCTGTGAAACGCAGTTTCTTCCCAGCCTTGATCTGGCTGAAGTAGAACTTCTGCTCTGGGTGTGCTACATTCCCCTGGAGCTGAAAGGCACAACCCGCAGTCTTCATTCCAAAGGGCGAGTTGAGCCCCAAAGCATTTTGCTTCCAGCTCTTTGGGAAGCTAAGAAACAACTCGCTCTGCACAGTGCTCTTACAGCCTACCGGGAACATCTCTCAGAAAGGCCTGTGAAACGCAGTTTCTATGCAGGCCTCATCTGGCTGAAGTAGAACTTCTGCTCTGGGTGTGCCACCTTGCCCTAGAGCTGAAAGGCGCAACGTGCAGTCTCATTTCCAAAGGGCGAGTTGGGCCCCAAAGCATCTTGCTTCCAGCTCTTTGGAAGCTGAGAAACAGCTCGCTGTGCACAGTGCTCTTACAGCCTACCGGGAACATCTCTTCCAAAGGCCTGTGAAACGCAGTTGCTTTGCAGGCCTGATCTGGCTGAATTAGAACTTCTTCTCTGGGTGTGCTACATTGCCCTAGGGCTGACAGGCACAACGTGCCGTCTCCTTTCCAAAAAGCGAGTTGGGCCCCTCAGCATCTTTCTTCCAGCTCTTTGGGAAGCTAAGAAACAACTCGCTCTGCACAGTGCTCTTACAGCCTACCGGGAACATCTCTTCCAAAGGCCTGTGAAACGCAGTTTCTTTGCAGGCCTGATCTGGCTGAAGTAGGACTTCTGCTGTGGGTGTGCTACTTTGCCCTAGAGCTGAAAGGCACAACGTGCAGGCTTCTTTCCAAAGGCCGAGTTGGGCCCCACAGCATCTTGCTTCCAGCTCTTTGGGAAGCTAAGAAACAACTCGCTCTGCGCAGTGCTCTTACAGCCTAGTGGGAACATCTCTTCCAAAGGCCTGTGAAACGCAGTTTCTTTGCAGGCCTGATCTGGCTGAAGTAGGACTTCTGCTCTGGGTGTGCTACTTTGCCCTAGAGCTGAAAGGCACAACGTGCAGGCTTCTTTCCAAAGGGCGAGTTGGGCCCCACAGCATCTTGCTTCCAGCTCTTTGGGAAGCTAAGAAACAACTCTCTCTGCACAGTGTTCTTACAGCCTAGTGGGAACATCTCTTCCAAAGGCCGGTGAAACGCAGTTTCTTTGCAGGCCTGATCTGGCTGAAGTAGGACTTCTGCTCTGGGTGTGCTACTTTGCCCTAGAGCTGAAAAGCACAACGTGCAGGCTTCTTTCCAAAGGGCGAGTTGGGCCCCACAGCATCTTGCTTCCAGCTCTTTGGGAAGCTAAGAAACAACTCGCTCTGCACAGTGCTCTTCCATCCAAGTGAGAACATCTCTTCCAAAGGAATGTGAAACGCAGTTTCTTTGCAGGCCTGATCTGGCTGAAGTAAGTCTTCTGGTCTGGGTGTGCTACTTTGCCCTAGAGCTGAAAGGCACAACGTGCAGGCTTCTTTCCAAAGGGCGAGTTGGGCCCCACAGCATCTTGCTTCCAGCTCTTTGGGAAGCTAAGAAACAACTCGCTCTGCACAGTGCTCTTACAGCCTACCGGGAACATCTCTTCCAAAGGCCTGTGAAACGCAGTTTCTTTGCAGGCCTCTTTTGGCTGAAGTAGGACTTCTGCTCTGCGTGTGCTACTTTGCCCTAGAGCTGAAAGGCACAACGTGCAGGCTTCTTTCCAAAGGCCGAGTTGGGCCCCACAGCATCTTGCTTCCAGCTCTTTGGGAAGCTAAGAAACAACTCGCTCTGCACAGTGCTCTTACAGCCTACCGGGAACATCTCTTCCAAAGGCCTGTGAAACGCAGTTTCTTTGCAGGCCTGATCTGGCTGAAGTAGGACTTCTGCTGTGGGTGTGCTACTTTGCCCTAGAGCTGAAAGGCACAACGTGCAGGCTTCTTTCCAAAGGCCGAGTTGGGCCCCACAGCATCTTGCTTCCAGCTCTTTGGGAAGCTAAGAAACAACTCGCTCTGCACAGTGCTCTTACAGCCTACCGGGAACATCTCTTCCAAAGGCCTGTGAAACGCAGTTTCTTTGCAGGCCTGATCTGGCTGAAGTAGGACTTCTGCTCTGGGTGTGCTACTTTGCCCTAGAGCTGAAAGGCACAACGTGCAGGCTTCTTTCCAAAGGCCGAGTTGGGCCCCACAGCATCTTGCTTCCAGCTCTTTGGGAAGCTAAGAAACAACTCGCTCTGCACAGTGCTCTTACAGCCTACCGGGAACATCTCTTCCAAAGGCCTGTGAAACGCAGTTTCTTTGCAGGCCTGATCTGGCTGAAGTAGGACTTCTGCTCTGGGTGTGCTACTTTGCCCTAGAGCTGAAAGGCACAACGTGCAGGCTTCTTTCCAAAGGGCGAGTTGGGCCCCACAGCATCTTGCTTCCAGCTCTTTGGGAAGCTAAGAAACAACTCGCTCTGCACAGTGCTCTTACAGCCTACCGGGAACATCTCTTCCAAAGGCCTGTGAAACGCAGTTTCTTTGCAGGCCTGATCTGGCTGAAGTAGGACTTCTGCTGTGGGTGTGCTACTTTGCCCTAGAGCTGAAAGGCACAACGTGCAGGCTTCTTTCCAAAGGGCGAGTTGGGCCCCACAGCATCTTGCTTCCAGCTCTTTGGGAAGCTAAGAAACAACTCGCTCTGCAGAGTGCTCTTACAGCCTACCGGGAACATCTCTTCCAAAGGCCTGTGAAACGCAGTTTCTTTGCAGGCCTGATCTGGCTGAAGTAGGACTTCTGCTGTGGGTGTGCTACTTTGCCCTAGAGGTGAAAGGCACAACGTGCAGGCTTCTTTCCAAAGGGCGAGTTGGGCCCCACAGCATCTTGCTTCCAGCTCTTTGGGAAGCTAAGAAACAACTCGCTCTGCACAGTGCTCTTACAGCCTACCGGGAACATCTCTTCCAAAGGCCTGTGAAACGCAGTTTCTTTGCAGGCCTGATCTGGCTGAAGTAGGACTTCTGCTCTGGGTGTGCTACTTTGCCCTAGAGCTGAAAGGCACAACGTGCAGGCTTCTTTCCAAAGGGCGAGTTGGGCACCACAGCATCTTGCTTCCAGCTCTTTGGGAAGCTAAGAAACAACTCGCTCTGCACAGTGCTCTTACAGCCTACCGGGAACATCTCTTCCAAAGGCCTGTGAAACGCAGTTTCTTTGCAGGCCTGATCTGGCTGAAGTAGGACTTCTGCTGTGGGTGTGCTACTTTGCCCTAGAGCTGAAAGGCACAACGTGCAGGCTTCTTTCCAAAGGCCGAGTTGGGCCCCACAGCATCTTGCTTCCAGCTCTTTGGGAAGCTAAGAAACAACTCGCTCTGCACAGTGCTCTTACAGCCTACCGGGAACATCTCTTCCAAAGGCCTGTGAAACGCAGTTTCTTTGCAGGCCTGATCTGGCTGAAGTAGGACTTCTGCTGTGGGTGTGCTACTTTGCCCTAGAGCTGAAAGGCACAACGTGCAGGCTTCTTTCCAAAGGGCGAGTTGGGCCCCACAGCATCTTGCTTCCAGCTCTTTGGGAAGCTAAGAAACAACTCGCTCTGCACAGTGCTCTTACAGCCTACCGGGAACATCTCTTCCAAAGGCCTGTGAAACGCAGTTTCTTTGCAGGCCTGATCTGGCTGAAGTAGGACTTCTGCTCTGGGTGTGCTACTTTGCCCTAGAGCTGAAAGGCACAACGTGCAGGCTTCTTTCCAAAGGGCGAGTTGGGCCCCACAGCATCTTGCTTCCAGCTCTTTGGGAAGCTAAGAAACAACTCGCTCTGCACAGTGCTCTTACAGCCTACCGGGAACATGTCTTCCAAAGGCCTGTGAAACGCAGTTTCTTTGCAGGCCTGATCTGGCTGAAGTAGGACTTCTGCTCTGGGTGTGCTACTTTGCCCTAGAGCTGAAAGGCACAACGTGCAGGCTTCTTTCGAAAGGGCGAGTTGGACCCCACAGCATCTTGCTTCCAGCTCTTTGGGAAGCTAAGAAACAACTGGCTCTGCTGACCTCTCTTACAGCCAACTGGGAGCATCTCTTGCAAAGGCCTGAGAAATGCAGTTTCTTTGCAGGCCTTATCTCGCTGAGGTAGAACTGCTGCTATGGCATATCCTTCTTTGGCCTAGTGTTGCAAGGCTCAAAGTCCTGCCTTGACTCCTCAAGGGCAGACAGGCCCCACAGCGTGGGGCTTCCACCTCTTTAGGCCGCTAAGAAACAACTTGCTCTGCACTGGTGTTTTACAGCCTACAGGGAACGCGTCTTACAAAGGCCTGTGAAACGCAGTTTATTCCCAGCCCTGATCTGGCTGAAGTAGAACTTCTGCTCTGGGTGTGCTACATTCCCCTGGAGCTGAAAGGCACAACCCGCAGTCTTCATTCCAAAGGGCGAGTTGAGCCCCAAAGCATTTTGCTTCCAGCTCTTTGGGAAGCTAAGAAACAACTCGCTCTGCACAGTGCTCTTACAGCCTACCGGAAACATCTCTCAGAAAGGCCTGTGAAACGCAGTTTCTATGCAGGCCTCATCTGGCTGAAGTAGAACTTCTGCTCTGGGTGTGCCACCTTGCCCTAGAGCTGAAAGGCGCAACGTGCAGTCTCATTTCCAAAGGGCGATTTGGGCCCCAAGGCATCTTGCTTCCAGCTCTTTGGAAGCTGAGAAACAGCTCGCTGTGCACAGTGCTCTTACAGCCTACCGGGAACATCTCTTCCAAAGGCCTGTGAAACGCAGTTTCTTTGCAGGCCTGATCTGGCTGAATTAGAACTTCTTCTCTGGGTGTGCTACATTGCCCTAGGGCTGAAAGGCACAACGTGCCATCTCCTTTCCAAAAAGCGAGTTGGGCCCCTCAGCATCTTTCTTCCAGCTCTTTGGGAAGCTAAGAAACAACTCGCTCTGCACAGTGCTCTTACAGCCTACCGGGAACATCTCTTCCAAAGGCCTGTGAAACGCAGTTTCTTTGCAGGCCTGATCTGGCTGAAGTAGGACTTCTGCTCTGGGTGTGCTACTTTGCCCTAGAGCTGAAAGGCACAACGTGCAGGCTTCTTTCGAAAGGGCGAGTTGGACCCCACAGCATCTTGCTTCCAGCTCTTTGGGAAGCTAAGAAACAACTGGCTCTGCAGACCTCTCTTACAGCCAACTGGGAGCATCTCTTGCAAAGGCCTGAGAAATGCAGTTTCTTTGCAGGCCTTATCTCGCTGAGGTAGAACTGCTGCTATGGCATATCCTTCTTTGGCCTAGTGTTGCAAGGCTCAAAGTCCTGCCTTGACTCCTCAAGGGCAGACAGGCCCCACAGCGTGGGGCTTCCACCTCTTTAGGCCGCTAAGAAACAACTTGCTCTGCACTGGTGTTTTACAGCCTACAGGGAACGAGTCTTACAAAGGCCTGTGAAACGCAGTTTATTCCCAGCCCTGATCTGGCTGAAGTAGAACTTCTGCTCTGCCGGGTCCTACATGGCGCTAGAGCTGCAAGGCACAAAGTCTTGCCTTGTTTCCACAAGGGTAGACAAGTCCCTCAGGTCCAGATTCCAGCTCTTTCGGTAGCTAAGAAACAACTCGCTCTGCACAGTGCTCTTACAGCCTACCGGGAACATCTCTTACAAAGGCCTGTGATACGCAGTTCCTTTGCAGGCCTGATCTGGCAGAAGTAGGACTTCTGCTCTGGGTGTGCTACTTTGCCCTAGAGCTGAAAGGCACAACGTGCAGGCTTCTTTCCAAAGGGCGAGTTGGGCCCCAAAGCACCTTGCTTCCAGCTCTTTGGGAAGCTAAGAACCAACTCGCTCTGACAGTGCTCTTACAGCCTAGGGAGAACATATCTTACAAAGGCATGTGAAACGCAGTTTCTTTGCAGGCCTGATCTGGCTGAAGTAGGACTTCTGCTCTGGGTGTGCTACATTCCCCTAGAGCTGCAAGGCTCAAATTGATGTCTTCTTTCCAAAGGGCGAGTTGGGCCCCAAAGCATCTTGCCTCCAGCTCTTTGGGAAGCTAAGAAACAACTCGCTCTGCAGACCTCTCTTACAGCCAACCGAGAACATCTCTTGCAAAGGCCTGAGAAATGCAGTTTCTTTGTAGGCCTTATCTCGCTGAGGTAGAACTGCTGCTATGCCGTGTCCTACATCGGCCTAGAGTTGCAAGGCTCAAAGTCCTGTCTTGACTCCTCAAGGGCAGACAGGCCCCACAAGGTGGGGCTTCCACCTCTTTGGGCAGCTAAGAAACAACTCGCTCTGCACAGTGCTCTTCCAACCAAGTGAGAACATCTCTTCCAAAGGCCTGTGAAACGCAGTTTCTTTGCAGGCCTGATCTGGCTGAAGTAGGACTTCTGCTGTGGGTGTGCTACTTTGCCCTACAGCTGAAAGGCACAACGTGCAGGCTTCTTTCCAAAGGGCGAGTTGGGCCCCACAGCATCTTGCTTCCAGCTCTTTGGGAAGCTAAGAAACAACTCTCTCTGCACAGTGTTCTTACAGCCTAGTGGGAACATCTCTTCCAAAGGCCGGTGAAACGCAGTTTCTTTGCAGGCCTGATCTGGCTGAAGTAGGACTTCTGCTCTGGGTGTGCTACTTTGCCCTAGAGCTGAAAGGCACAACGTGCAGGCTTCTTTCCAAAGGGCGAGTTGGGCCCCACAGCATCTTGCTTCCAGCTCTTTGGGAAGCTAAGAAACAACTCGCTCTGCACAGTGCTCTTACAGCCTACCGGGAACATCTCTTCCAAAGGCCTGTGAAACGCAGTTTCTTTGCAGGCCTGATCTGGCTGAAGTAGGACTTCTGCTCTGGGTGTGCTACTTTGCCCTAGAGCTGAAAGGCACAACGTGCAGGCTTCTTTCCAAAGGGCGAGTTGGGCCCCACAGCATCTTGCTTCCAGCTCTTTGGGAAGCTAAGAAACCACTCGCTCTGAACAGTGCTCTTACAGCCTAGTGGGAACATCTCTTCCAAAGGCCTGTGAAACGCAGTTTCTTTGCAGGACTGATCTGGCTGAAGTAGGACTTCTGCTCTGGGAGTGCTACTTTGCCCTAGAGCTGAAAGGCACAACGTGCAGGCTTCTTTCCAAAGGGCGAGTTGGGCCCCACAGCATCTTGATTCCAGCTCTTTGGGAAGCTAAGAAACAACTCGCTCTGCACAGTGCTCTTACAGCCTACCGGGAACATCTCTTCCAAAGGCCTGTGAAACGGAGTTTCTTTGCGGGCCTGGTCTTGCTGAAGTAGGACTTCTGCTCTCCGTGTGCTACTTTGCCCTAGAGCTGAAAGGCACAACGTGCAGGCTTCTTTCCAAAGGGCAAGTTGGGCCCCACAGCATCTTGCTTCCAGCTCTTTGGGAACCTAAGAAACAACTCGCTCTGCACAGTGCTCTTACAGCCTACCGGGAACATCTCTTCCAAAGGCCTGTGAAACGCAGTTTCTATGCAGGCCTGATCTGGCTGAAGTAGGACTTCTGCTCTGGGTGTGCTACTTTGCCCTAGAGCTGAAAGGCACAACGTGCAGGCTTCTTTCCAAAGGGCGAGTTGGGCCCCACAGCATCTTGCTTCCAGCTCTTTGGGAAGCTAAGAAACAACTCGCTCTGCACAGTGCTCTTACAGCCTACCGGGAACATCTCTTCCAAAGGCCTGTGAAACGCAGTTTCTTTGCAGGCCTGATCTGGCTGAAGTAGGACTTCTGCTCTGGGTGTGCTACTTTGCCCTAGAGCTGAAAGGCACAACGTGCAGGCTTCTTTCCAAAGGCCGAGTTGGGCCCCACAGCATCTTGCTTCCAGCTCTTTGGGAAGCTAAGAAACAACTCGCTCTGCACAGTGCTCTTACAGCCTAGTGGGAACATCTCTTCCAAAGGCCTGTGAAACGCAGTTTCTTTGCAGGCCTGATCTGGCTGAAGTAGGACTTCTGCTCTGGGTGTGCTACTTTGCCCTAGAGCTGAAAGGCACAACGTGCAGGCTTCTTTCCAAAGGGCGAGTTGGGCCCCACAGCATCTTGCTTCCAGCTCTTTGGCAAGCTAAGAAACAGCTCGCTCTGCACAGTGCTCTTACAGCCTACCGGGAACATCTCTTCCAAAGGCCTGTGAAACGCAGTTTCTTTGCAGGCCTGATCTGGCTGAAGTAGGACTTCTGCTCTGGGTGTGCTACTTTGCCCTAGAGCTGAAAGGCACAACGTGCAGGCTTCTTTCCAAAGGGCGAGTTGGGCCCCACAGCATCTTGCTTCCAGCTCTTTGGGAATCTAAGAAACCACTCTCTCTGCAGAGTGCTCTTACGGCCAACCGGGAACATCTCTTCCAAAGGCCTGTGAAACGCAGTTTCTTTCCAGGCCTGATCTGGCTGAAGTGGGACTTCTGCTCTGGGTGTGCTACTTTGCCCTAGAGCTGAAAGGCACAACGTGCAGGCTTCTTTCCAAAGGGCGAGTTGGGCCCCAAAGCACCTTGCTTCCAGCTCTTTGGGAAGCTAAGAACCAACTCGCTCTGACAGTGCTCTTACAGCCTAGGGAGAACATATCTTACAAAGGCATGTGAAACGCAGTTTCTATGCAGGCCTGATCTGGCTGAAGTAGGACTTCTGCTCTGGGTGTGCTACTTTGCCCTAGAGCTGAAAGGCACAACGTGCAGGCTTCTTTCCAAAGGGCGAGTTGGGCCCCAAAGCATCTTGCCTCCAGCTCTTTGGGAAGCTAAGAAACAACTCGCTCTGCAGACCTCTCTTACAGCCAACCGAGAACATCTCTTGCAAAGGCCTGAGAAATGCAGTTTCTTTGTAGGCCTTATCTCGCTGAGGTAGAACTGCTGCTATGCCGTGTCCTACATCGGCCTAGAGTTGCAAGGCTCAAAGTCCTGTCTTGACTCCTCAAGGGCAGACAGGCCCCACAAGGTGGGGCTTCCACCTCTTTGGGCAGCTAAGAAACAACTCGCTCTGCACAGTGCTCTTCCAACCAAGTGAGAACATCTCTTCCAAAGGAATGTGAAACGCAGTTTCTTTGCAGGCCTGATCTGGCTGAAGTAAGCCTTCTGGTCTGGGTGTGCTACTTTGCCCTAGAGCTGAAAGGCACAACGTGCAGGCTTCATTCCAAAGGGCGAGTTGGGCCCCACAGCATCTTGCTTCCAGCTCTTTGGGAACCTAAGAAACAACTCGCTCTGCACAGTGCTCTTACAGCCTACCGGGAACATCTCTTCCAAAGGCCCGTGAAACGCAGTTTATTTGAAGGCCTGATCTGGCTGATGTAGGACTTCTTGTCTGGGTGTGCTACTTTACCCTAGAGCTGAAAGGCACAACGTGCAGGCTTCTTTCCAAAGGGCGAGTTGGGCCCCACAGCATCTTGCTTCCAGCTCTTTGGGAATCTAAGAAACCACTCTCTCTGCAGAGTGCTCTTACGGCCAACCGGGAACATCTCTTCCAAAGGCCTGTGAAACGCAGTTTCTTTGCAGGCCTGATCTGGCTGAAGTAGGACTTCTGCTCTGGGTGTGCTACTTTGCCCTAGAGCTGAAAGGCACAACGTGCAGGCTTCTTTCCAAAGGGCGAGTTGGGCCCCACAGCATCTTGCTTCCAGCTCTTTGGGAACCTAAGAAACAACTCGCTCTGCACAGTGCTCTTACAGCCTACCGGGAACATCTCTTCCAAAGGCCTGTGAAACGCAGTTTATTTGCAGGCCTGATCTGGCTGAAGTAGGACTTCTGCTGTGGGTGTGCTACTTTGCCCTAGAGCTGAAAGGCACAACGTGCAGGCTTCTTTCCAAAGGGCGAGTTGGGCCCCACAGCATCTTGCTTCCAGCTCTTTGGGAAGCTAAGAAACAACTCGCTCTGCACAGTGCTCTTACAGCCTACCGGGAACATCTCTTCCAAAGGCCTGTGAAACGCAGTTTCTTTGCAGGCCTGATCTGGCTGAAGTAGGACTTCTGCTCTGGGTGTGCTACTTTGCCCTAGAGCTGAAAGGCACAACGTGCAGGCTTCTTTCCAAAGGGCGAGTTGGGCCCCACAGCATCTTGCTTCCAGCTCTTTGAGAAGCTAAGAAACAACTCGCTCTGCACAGTGCTCTTACAGCCTAGTGGGAACATCTCTTCCAAAGGCCTGTGAAATGCAGTTTCTTTGCAGGCCTGATCTGGCTGAAGTGGGACTTCTGCTCTGGGTGTGCTACTTTGCCCTAGAGCTGAAAAGCACAACGTGCAGGCTTCTTTCCAAAGGGCGAGTTGGGCCCCACAGCATCTTTCTTCCAGCTCTTTGGGAACCTAAGAAACAACTCGCTCTGCACAGTGCTCTTCCATCCAAGTGAGAACATCTCTTCCAAAGGAATGTGAAACGCAG
Source organism: Equus caballus (assembly GCF_041296265.1). Taxonomy (NCBI): domain Eukaryota; kingdom Metazoa; phylum Chordata; class Mammalia; order Perissodactyla; family Equidae; genus Equus; species Equus caballus. The sequence continues at coordinate 608,045 of NC_091712.1, forward strand.
TTTCTTTGCAGGCCTGATCTGGCTGAAGTAAGTCTTCTGGTCTGGGTGTGCTACTTTGCCCTAGAGCTGAAAGGCGCAACGTGCAGGCTTCTTTGCAAAGGGCGAGTTGGGCCCCACAACATCTTGCTTCCAGCTCTTTGGGAAGCTAAGAAACAACTCGCTCTGCACAGTGCTCTTACAGCCTACTGGGAACATCTCTTCCAAAGGCCTTTGAAACGCAGTTTCTTTGCAGGCCTGATCTGGCTGAAGTAGAACTTCTGCTCTGGGTGTGCTACGTTGCCCTGGAGGTGAAAGGCACAATCCGCAGGCTTCTTTCCAAAGGGCGAGTTGGGCCCCACAGCATCTTCCTTCCAGCTCTTTGGGAAGCTAAGAAACAACTGGCTCTGCAGACCTCTCTTACAGCCAACTGGGAGCATCTCTTGCAAAGGCCTGAGAAATGCAGTTTCTTTGCAGGCCTTATCTCGCTGAGGTAGAACTGCTGCTATGGCATATCCTTCTTTGGCCTAGTGTTGCAAGGCTCAAAGTCCTGCCTTGACTCCTCAAGGGCAGACAGGACCCACAGCGTGGGGCTTCCACCTCTTTAGGCCGCTAAGAAACAACTTGCTCTGCACTGGTGTTTTACAGCCTACAGGGAACGAGTCTTACAAAGGCCTGTGAAACGCAGTTTATTCCCAGCATTGATCTGGCTGAAGTAGAACTTCTGCTCTGCCGGGTCCTACATGGCGCTAGAGCTGCAAGGCACAAAGTCTTGCCTTGTTTCCACAAGGGTAGACAAGTCCCTCAGGTCCAGATTCCAGCTCTTTCGGTAGCTAAGAAACAACTCGCTCTGCACAGTGCTCTTACAGCCTACCGGGAACATCTCTTCCAAAGGCCTGTGAAACGCAGTTTCTTTGCAGGCCTGATCTGGCTGAAGTAGGACTTCTGCTCTGGGTGTGCTACTTTGCCCTAGAGCTGAAAGGCACAACGTGCAGGCTTCTTTCCAAAGGGCGAGTTGGGCCCCACAGCATCTTGCTTCCAGCTCTTTGGGAAGCTAAGAAACAACTCGCTCTGCACAGTGCTCTTACAGCCTACCGGGAACATCTCTTCCAAAGGCCTTTGAAACGCAGTTTCTTTGCAGGCCTTATCTGGCTGAAGTAGGACTTCTGCTCTGGGTGTGCTACTTTGCCCTAGAGCTGAAAGGCACAACGTGCAGGCTTCTTTCCAAAGGGCCAGTTGGGCCCCACAGCATCTTGCTTCCAGCTCTTTGGGAAGCTAAGAAACAACTCGCTCTGCACAGTGTTCTTACAGCCTAGTGGGAACATCTCTTCCAAAGGCCGGTGAAACGCAGTTTCTTTGCAGGCCTGATCTGGCTGAAGTAGGACTTCTGCTCTGGGTGTGCTACTTTGCCCTAGAGCTGAAAGGCACAACGTGCAGGCTTCTTTCCAAAGGGCGAGTTGGGCCCCACAGCATCTTGCTTCCAGCTCTTTGGGAAGCTAAGAAACAACTCGCTCTGCACAGTGCTCTTACAGCCTACCGGGAACATCTCTTCCAAAGGCCTGTGAAACGCAGTTTCTTTGCAGGCCTGATCTGGCTGAAGTAGGACTTCTGCTCTGGGTGTGCTACTTTGCCCTAGAGCTGAAAGGCACAACGTGCAGGCTTCTTTCCAAAGGGCGAGTTGGGCCCCACAGCATCTTGCTTCCAGCTCTTTGGGAAGCTAAGAAACAACTCGCTCTGCACAGTGCTCTTACAGCCTACCGGGAACATCTCTTCCAAAGGCCTTTGAAACGCAGTTTCTTTGCAGGCCTTATCTGGCTGAAGTAGGACTTCTGCTCTGGGTGTGCTACTTTGCCCTAGAGCTGAAAGGCACAACGTGCAGGCTTCTTTCCAAAGGGCCAGTTGGGCCCCACAGCATCTTGCTTCCAGCTCTTTGGGAAGCTAAGAAACAACTCGCTCTGCACAGTGCTCTTACAGCCTAGTGGGAACATCTCTTCCAAAGGCCTGGGAAACGCAGTTTCTTTGCAGGTCTGATCTGGCTGATGTAGGACTTCTGCTCTGGGTGTGCTACTTTGCCCTAGAGCTGAAAGGCACAACGTGCAGTCTTCTTTCCAAAGGGCGAGTTGGGCCCCACAGCATCTTGCTTCCAGCTCTTTGGGAAGCTAAGAAACAACTCGCTCTGCACAGTGGTCTTAAAGCCTAGTGGGAACATCTCTTCCAAAGGCCTGTGAAACGCAGTTTCTTTGCAGGCCTGATCTGGCTGAAGTAGGACTTCTGCTCTGGGTGTGCTACTTTGCCCTAGAGCTGAAAGGCACAACGTGCAGACTTCTTTCCAAAGGGCGAGTTGGGCCCCACAGCATCTTGCTTCCAGCTCTTTGGGAAGCTAAGAAACAACTCGCTCTGCACAGTGCTCTTACAGCCTACCGGGAGCATCTCTTCCAAAGGCCTGTGAAACGCAGTTTCTTTGCAGGCCTGATCTGGCTGAAGTAGGACTTCTGCTCTGGGGTGCTACTTTGCCCTAGAGCTGAAAGGCACAACGTGCAGGCTTCTTTCCAAAGGGCGAGTTGGGCCCCACAGCATCTTGCTTCCAGCTCTTTGGGAAGCTAAGAAACAACTCGCTCTGCACAGTGCTCTTACAGCCTAGTGGGAACATCTCTTCCAAAGGCCTGTGAAACGCAGTTTCTTTGCAGGCCTGATCTGGCTGAAGTAGGACTTCTGCTCTGGGTGTGCTACTTTGCCCTAGAGCTGAAAGGCACAACGTGCAGGCTTCTTTCCAAAGGGCGAGTTGGGCCCCACAGCATCTTGCTTCCAGCTCTTTGGGAAGCTAAGAAACAACTCGCTCTGCACAGTGCTCTTACAGCCTACCGGGAACATCTCTTCCAAAGGCCTGTGAAACGCAGTTTCTTTGCAGGCCTGATCCGGCTGAAGTAGGACTTCTGCTCTGGGTGTGCTACTTTGCCCTAGAGCTGAAAGGCACAACGTGCAGGCTTCTTTCCAAAGGGCGAGTTGGGCCCCACAGCATCTTGCTTCCAGCTCTTTGGGAAGCTAAGAAACAACTCGCTCTGCACAGTGCTCTTACAGCCTAGTGGGAACATCTCTTCCAAAGGCCTGGGAAACGCAGTTTCTTTGCAGGCCTGATCTGGCTGAAGTAGGACTTCTGCTCTGGGTGTGCTACGTTGCCCTAGAGCTGAAAGGCACAACGTGCAGGCTTCTTTCCAAAGGGCGAGTTGGGCCCCACAGCATCTTGCTTCCAGCTCTTTGGGAAGCTAAGAAACAACTCGCTCTGCACAGTGCTCTTACAGCCTAGTGGGAACATCTCTTCCAAAGGCCTGTGAAACGCAGTTGCTTTGCAGGCCTGATCTGGCTGAAGTAGGACTTCTGCTCTGGGTGTGCTACTTTGCCCTAGAGCTGAAAGGCACAACGTGCAGGCTTCTTTCCAAAGGGCGAGTTGGGCCCCACAGCATCTTGCTTCCAGCTCTTTGGGAAGCTAAGAAACAACTCGCTCTGCACAGTCTTCTTAAAGCCTAGTGGGAACATCTCTTCCAAAGGCCTGTGAAACGCAGTTTCTTTGCAGGCCTGATCTGGCTGAAGTAGGACTTCTGCTCTGGGTGTGCTACTTTGCCCTAGAGCTGAAAGGCACAACGTGCAGGCTTCTTTCCAAAGGGCGAGTTGGGCCCCACAGCATCTTGCTTCCAGCTCTTTGGGAAGCTAAGAAACAACTCGCTCTGCACAGTCTTCTTAAAGCCTAGTGGGAACATCTCTTCCAAAGGCCTGTGAAACGCAGTTTCTTTGCAGGCCTGATCTGGCTGAAGTAGGACTTCTGCTCTGGGTGTGCTACTTTGCCCTAGAGCTGAAAGGCACAACGTGCAGGCTTCTTTCCAAAGGGCGAGTTGGGCCCCACAGCATCTTGCTTCCAGCTCTTTGGGAAGCTAAGAAACAACTCGCTCTGCACAGTGCTCTTACAGCCTACCGGGAACATCTCTTCCAAAGGCCTGTGAAACGCAGTTTCTTTGCAGGCCTGATCCGGCTGAAGTAGGACTTCTGCTCTGGGTGTGCTACTTTGCCCTAGAGCTGAAAGGCACAACGTGCAGGCTTCTTTCCAAAGGGCGAGTTGGGCCCCACAGCATCTTGCTTCCAGCTCTTTGGGAAGCTAAGAAACAACTCACTCTGCACAGTGCTCTTACAGCCTACCGGGAACATCTCTTCCAAAGGCCTGTGAAACGCAGTTTCTTTGCAGGCCTGATCTGGCTGAAGTAGGACTTCTGCTCTGGGTGTGCTACTTTGCCCTGGAGCTGAAAGGCACAACGTGCAGGCTTCTTTCCAAAGGGCGAGTTGGGCCCCACAGCATCTTGCTTCCAGCTCTTGGGAAGCTAAGAAACAACTCGCTCTGCACAGTGCTCTTACAGCCTACCGGGAACATCTCTTCCAAAGGCCTGTGAAACGCAGTTTCTTTGCAGGCCTGATCTGGCTGAAGTAGGACTTCTGCTCTGGGTGTGCTACTTTGCCCTAGAGCTGAAAGGCACAACGTGCAGACTTCTTTCCAAAGGGCGAGTTGGGCCCCACAGCATCTTGCTTCCAGCTCTTTGGGAAGCTAAGAAACAACTCGCTCTGAACAGTGCTCTTACAGCCTACCGGGAACATCTCTTCCAAAGGCCTGTGAAACGCAGTTTCTTTGCAGGCCTGATCTGGCTGAAGTAGGACTTCTGCTCTGGGGTGCTACTTTGCCCTAGAGCTGAAAGGCACAACGTGCAGGCTTCTTTCCAAAGGGCGAGTTGGGCCCCACAGCATCTTGCTTCCAGCTCTTTGGGAAGCTAAGAAACAACTCGCTCTGCACAGTGCTCTTACAGCCTAGTGGGAACATCTCTTCCAAAGGCCTGTGAAACGCAGTTTCTTTGCAGGCCTGATCTGGCTGAAGTAGGACTTCTGCTCTGGGTGTGCTACTTTGCCCTGGAGCTGAAAGGCACAACGTGCAGGCTTCTTTCCAAAGGGCGAGTTGGGCCCCACAGCATCTTGCTTCCAGCTCTTTGGGAAGCTAAGAAACAACTCGCTCTGCACAGTGCTCTTACAGCCTAGTGGGAACATCTCTTCCAAAGGCCTGGGAAACGCAGTTTCTTTGCAGGTCTGATCTGGCTGAAGTAGGACTTCTGCTCTGGGTGTGCTACTTTGCCCTAGAGCTGAAAGGCACAACGTGCAGGCTTCTTTCCAAAGGGCGAGTTGGGCCCCACAGCATCTTGCTTCCAGCTCTTTGGGAAGCTAAGAAACAACTCGCTCTGCACAGTCTTCTTAAAGCCTAGTGGGAACATCACTTCCAAAGGCCTGTGAAACGCAGTTTCTTTGCAGGCCTGATCTGGCTGAAGTAGGACTTCTGCTCTGGGTGTGCTACTTTGCCCTAGAGCTGAAAGGCACAACGTGCAGGCTTCTTTCCAAAGGGCGAGTTGGGCCCCACAGCATCTTGCTTCCAGCTCTTTGGGAAGCTAAGAAACAACTCGCTCTGCACAGTGCTCTTACAGCCTACCGGGAACATCTCTTCCAAAGGCCTGTGAAACGCAGTTTCTTTGCAGGCCTGATCCGGCTGAAGTAGGACTTCTGCTCTGGGTGTGCTACTTTGCCCTAGAGCTGAAAGGCACAACGTGCAGGCTTCTTTCCAAAGGGCGAGTTGGGCCCCACAGCATCTTGCTTCCAGCTCTTTGGGAAGCTAAGAAACAACTCGCTCTGCACAGTGCTCTTACAGCCTACCGGGAACATCTCTTCCAAAGGCCTGTGAAACGCAGTTTCTTTGCAGGCCTGATCTGGCTGAAGTAGGACTTCTGCTGTGGGTGTGCTACTTTGCCCTACAGCTGAAAGGCACAACGTGCAGGCTTCTTTCCAAAGGGCGAGTTGGGCCCCACAGCATCTTGCTTCCAGCTCTTTGGGAAGCTAAGAAACAACTCTCTCTGCACAGTGTTCTTACAGCCTAGTGGGAACATCTCTTCCAAAGGCCGGTGAAACGCAGTTTCTTTGCAGGCCTGATCTGGCTGAAGTAGGACTTCTGCTCTGGGTGTGCTACTTTGCCCTAGAGCTGAAAGGCACAACGTGCAGGCTTCTTTCCAAAGGGCGAGTTGGGCCCCACAGCATCTTGCTTCCAGCTCTTTGGGAAGCTAAGAAACAACTCGCTCTGCACAGTGCTCTTACAGCCTACCGGGAACATCTCTTCCAAAGGCCTGTGAAACGCAGTTTCTTTGCAGGCCTGATCTGGCTGAAGTAGGACTTCTGCTCTGGGTGTGCTACTTTGCCCTAGAGCTGAAAGGCACAACGTGCAGGCTTCTTTCCAAAGGGCGAGTTGGGCCCCACAGCATCTTGCTTCCAGCTCTTTGGGAAGCTAAGAAACAACTCGCTCTGCACAGTGCTCTTACAGCCTACCGGGAACATCTCTTCCAAAGGCCTTTGAAACGCAGTTTCTTTGCAGGCCTGATCTGGCTGAAGTAGGACTTCTGCTCTGGGTGTGCTACTTTGTCCTAGAGCTGAAAGGCACAACGTGCAGGCTTCTTTCCAAAGGGCCAGTTGGGCCCCACAGCATCTTGCTTCCAGCTCTTTGGGAAGCTAAGAAACAACTCGCTCTGCACAGTGTTCTTACAGCCTAGTGGGAACATCTCTTCCAAAGGCCGGTGAAACGCAGTTTCTTTGCAGGCCTGATCTGGCTGAAGTAGGACTTCTGCTCTGGGTGTGCTACTTTGCCCTAGAGCTGAAAGGCACAACGTGCAGGCTTCTTTCCAAAGGGCGAGTTGGGCCCCACAGCATCTTGCTTCCAGCTCTTTGGGAAGCTAAGAAACAACTCGCTCTGCAGAGTGCTCTTACAGCCTACCGGGAACATCTCTTCCAAAGGCCTGTGAAACGCAGTTTGGTTGCAGGCCTGATCTGGCTGAAGTAGGACTTCTGCTCTGTGTGTGCTACTTTGCCCTAGAGCTGAAAGGCACAACGTGCAGGCTTCTTTCCAAAGGGCGAGTTGGGCCCCACAGCATCTTGCTTCCAGCTCTTTGGGAAGCTAAGAAACAACTCGCTCTGCACAGTGCTCTTACAGCCTACCGGGAACATCTCTTCCAAAGGCCTTTGAAACGCAGTTTCTTTGCAGGCCTGATCTGGCTGAAGTAGGACTTCTGCTCTGGGTGTGCTACTTTGCCCTAGAGCTGAAAGGCACAACGTGCAGGCTTCTTTCCAAAGGGCGAGTTGGGCCCCACAGCATCTTGCTTCCAGCTCTTTGGGAAGCTAAGAAACAACTCGCTCTGCACAGTGCTCTTACAGCCTACCGGGAACATCTCTTCCAAAGGCCTGTGAAACGCAGTTTCTTTGCAGGCCTGATCTGGCTGAAGTAGGACTTCTGCTCTGGGTGTGCTACTTTGCCCTAGAGCTGAAAGGCACAACGTGCAGGCTTCTTTCCAAAGGGCCAGTTGGGCCCCACAGCATCTTGCTTCCAGCTCTTTGGGAAGCTAAGAAACAACTCGCTCTGCACAGTGCTCTTACAGCCTAGTGGGAACATCTCTTCCAAAGGCCTGGGAAACGCAGTTTCTTTGCAGGTCTGATCTGGCTGAAGTAGGACTTCTGCTCTGGGTGTGCTACTTTGCCCTAGAGCTGAAAGGCACAACGTGCAGGCTTCTTTCCAAAGGGCGAGTTGGGCCCCACAGCATCTTGCTTCCAGCTCTTTGGGAAGCTAAGAAACAACTCGCTCTGCACAGTCTTCTTACAGCCTAGTGGGAACATCTCTTCCAAAGGCCTGTGAAACGCAGTTTCTTTGCAGGCCTGATCTGGCTGAAGTAGGACTTCTGCTCTGGGTGTGCTACTTTGCCCTAGAGCTGAAAGGCACAACGTGCAGGCTTCTTTCCAAAGGGCGAGTTGGGCCCCACAGCATCTTGCTTCCAGCTCTTTGGGAAGCTAAGAAACAACTCGCTCTGCACAGTGCTCTTACAGCCTACCGGGAACATCTCTTCCAAAGGCCTGTGAAACGCAGTTTCTTTGCAGGCCTGATCCGGCTGAAGTAGGACTTCTGCTCTGGGTGTGCTACTTTGCCCTAGAGCTGAAAGGCACAACGTGCAGGCTTCTTTCCAAAGGGCGAGTTGGGCCCCACAGCATCTTGCTTCCAGCTCTTTGGGAAGCTAAGAAACAACTCGCTCTGCACAGTGCTCTTACAGCCTAGTGGGAACATCTCTTCCAAAGGCCTGGGAAACGCAGTTTCTTTGCAGGCCTGATCTGGCTGAAGTAGGACTTCTGCTCTGGGTGTGCTACGTTGCCCTAGAGCTGAAAGGCACAACGTGCAGGCTTCTTTCCAAAGGGCGAGTTGGGCCCCACAGCATCTTGCTTCCAGCTCTTTGGGAAGCTAAGAAACAACTCGCTCTGCACAGTGCTCTTACAGCCTAGTGGGAACATCTCTTCCAAAGGCCTGTGAAACGCAGTTGCTTTGCAGGCCTGATCTGGCTGAAGTAGGACTTCTGCTCTGGGTGTGCTACTTTGCCCTAGAGCTGAAAGGCACAACGTGCAGTCTTCTTTCCAAAGGGCGAGTTGGGCCCCACAGCATCTTGCTTCCAGCTCTTTGGGAAGCTAAGAAACAACTCGCTCTGCACAGTGCTCTTACAGCCTACCGGGAACATCTCTTCCAAAGGCCTGTGAAACGCAGTTTCTTTGCAGGCCTGATCTGGCTGAAGTAGGACTTCTGCTCTGGGTGTGCTACTTTGCCCTAGAGCTGAAAGGCACAACGTGCAGTCTTCTTTCCAAAGGGCGAGTTGGGCCCCACAGCATCTTGCTTCCAGCTCTTTGGGAAGCTAAGAAACAACTCGCTCTGCACAGTGCTCTTACAGCCTACCGGGAACATCTCTTCCAAAGGCCTGTGAAACGCAGTTTCTTTGCAGGCCTGATCTGGCTGAAGTAGGACTTCTGCTCTGGGTGTGCTACTTTGCCCTAGAGCTGAAAGGCACAACGTGCAGGCTTCTTTCCAAAGGGCCAGTTGGGCCCCACAGCATCTTGCTTCCAGCTCTTTGGGAAGCTAAGAAACAACTCGCTCTGCACAGTGCTCTTACAGCCTAGTGGGAACATCTCTTCCAAAGGCCTGGGAAACGCAGTTTCTTTGCAGGTCTGATCTGGCTGAAGTAGGACTTCTGCTCTGGGTGTGCTACTTGGCCCTAGAGCTGAAAGGCACAACGTGCAGTCTTCCTTCCAAAGGGCGAGTTGGGCCCCACAGCATCTTGCTTCCAGCTCTTTGGGAAGCTAAGAAACAACTCGCTCTGCACAGTCTTCTTAAAGCCTAGTGGGAACATCTCTTCCAAAGGCCTGTGAAACGCAGTTTCTTTGCAGGCCTGATCTGGCTGAAGTAGGACTTCTGCTCTGGGTGTGCTACTTTGCCCTAGAGCTGAAAGGCACAACGTGCAGGCTTCTTTCCAAAGGGCGAGTTGGGCCCCACAGCATCTTGCTTCCAGCTCTTTGGGAAGCTAAGAAACAACTCGCTCTGCACAGTGCTCTTACAGCCTACCGGGAACATCTCTTCCAAAGGCCTGTGAAACGCAGTTTCTTTGCAGGCCTGATCCGGCTGAAGTAGGACTTCTGCTCTGGGTGTGCTACTTTGCCCTAGAGCTGAAAGGCACAACGTGCAGGCTTCTTTCCAAAGGGCGAGTTGGGCCCCACAGCATCTTGCTTCCAGCTCTTTGGGAAGCTAAGAAACAACTCGCTCTGCACAGTGCTCTTACAGCCTACCGGGAACATCTCTTCCAAAGGCCTGTGAAACGCAGTTTCTTTGCAGGCCTGATCTGGCTGAAGTAGGACTTCTGCTCTGGGTGTGCTACTTTGCCCTGGAGCTGAAAGGCACAACGTGCAGGCTTCTTTCCAAAGGGCGAGTTGGGCCCCACAGCATCTTGCTTCCAGCTCTTGGGAAGCTAAGAAACAACTCGCTCTGCACAGTGCTCTTACAGCCTACCGGGAACATCTCTTCCAAAGGCCTGTGAAACGCAGTTTCTTTGCAGGCCTGATCTGGCTGAAGTAGGACTTCTGCTCTGGGTGTGCTACTTTGCCCTAGAGCTGAAAGGCACAACGTGCAGACTTCTTTCCAAAGGGCGAGTTGGGCCCCACAGCATCTTGCTTCCAGCTCTTTGGGAAGCTAAGAAACAACTCGCTCTGAACAGTGCTCTTACAGCCTACCGGGAACATCTCTTCCAAAGGCCTGGGAAACGCAGTTTCTTTGCAGGCCTGATCTGGCTGAAGTAGGACTTCTGCTCTGGGTGTGCTACTTTGCCCTGGAGCTGAAAGGCACAACGTGCAGGCTTCTTTCCAAAGGGCGAGTTGGGCCCCACAGCATCTTGCTTCCAGCTCTTTGGGAAGCTAAGAAACAACTCGCTCTGCACAGTGCTCTTACAGCCTAGTGGGAACATCTCTTCCAAAGGCCTGGGAAACGCAGTTTCTTTGCAGGTCTGATCTGGCTGAAGTAGGACTTCTGCTCTGGGTGTGCTACTTTGCCCTAGAGCTGAAAGGCACAACGTGCAGGCTTCTTTCCAAAGGGCGAGTTGGGCCCCACAGCATCTTGCTTCCAGCTCTTTGGGAAGCTAAGAAACAACTCGCTCTGCACAGTGCTCTTACAGCCTAGTGGGAACATCTCTTCCAAAGGCCTGTGAAACGCAGTTGCTTTGCAGGCCTGATCTGGCTGAAGTAGGACTTCTGCTCTGGGTGTGCTACTTTGCCCTAGAGCTGAAAGGCACAACGTGCAGGCTTCTTTCCAAAGGGCGAGTTGGGCCCCACAGCATCTTGCTTCCAGCTCTTTGGGAAGCTAAGAAACAACTCGCTCTGCACAGTGCTCTTAGAGCCTAGTGGGAACATCTCTTCCAAAGGCCTGTGAAACGCAGTTTCTTTGCAGGCCTGATCTGGCTGAAGTAGGACTTCTGCTCTGGGTGTGCTACTTTGCCCTAGAGCTGAAAGGCACAACGTGCAGTCTTCTTTCCAAAGGGCGAGTTGGGCCCCACAGCATCTTGCTTCCAGCTCTTTGGGAAGCTAAGAAACAACTCGCTCTGCACAGTGCTCTTACAGCCTACCGGGAACATCTCTTCCAAAGGCCTGTGAAACGCAGTTTCTTTGCAGGCCTGATCTGGCTGAAGTAGGACTTCTGCTCTGGGTGTGCTACTTTGCCCTGGAGCTGAAAGGCACAACGTGCAGGCTTCTTTCCAAAGGGCCAGTTGGGCCCCACAGCATCTTGCTTCCAGCTCTTTGGGAAGCTAAGAAACAACTCGCTCTGCACAGTGCTCTTACAGCCTAGTGGGAACATCTCTTCCAAAGGCCTGGGAAACGCAGTTTCTTTGCAGGTCTGATCTGGCTGAAGTAGGACTTCTGCTCTGGGTGTGCTACTTTGCCCTAGAGCTGAAAGGCGCAACGTGCAGGCTTCTTTCCAAAGGGCGAGTTGGGCCCCACAGCATCTTGCTTCCAGCTCTTTGGGAAGCTAAGAAACAACTCGCTCTGCACAGTCTTCTTAAAGCCTAGTGGGAACATCTCTTCCAAAGGCCTGTGAAACGCAGTTTCTTTGCAGGCCTGATCTGGCTGAAGTAGGACTTCTGCTCTGGGTGTGCTACTTTGCCCTAGAGCTGAAAGGCACAACGTGCAGGCTTCTTTCCAAAGGGCGAGTTGGGCCCCACAGCATCTTGCTTCCAGCTCTTTGGGAAGCTAAGAAACAACTCGCTCTGCACAGTGCTCTTACAGCCTACCGGGAACATCTCTTCCAAAGGCCTGTGAAACGCAGTTTCTTTGCAGGCCTGATCTGGCTGAAGTAGGACTTCTGCTCTGGGTGTGCTACTTTGCCCTAGAGCTGAAAGGCACAACGTGCAGGCTTCTTTCCAAAGGGCGAGTTGGGCCCCACAGCATCTTGCTTCCAGCTCTTTGGGAAGCTAAGAAACAACTCGCTCTGCACAGTGCTCTTACAGCCTACCGGGAACATCTCTTCCAAAGGCCTGTGAAACGCAGTTTCTTTGCAGGCCTGATCTGGCTGAAGTAGGACTTCTGCTCTGGGTGTGCTACTTTGCCCTGGAGCTGAAAGGCACAACGTGCAGGCTTCTTTCCAAAGGGCCAGTTGGGCCCCACAGCATCTTGCTTCCAGCTCTTTGGGAAGCTAAGAAACAACTCGCTCTGCACAGTGCTCTTACAGCCTAGTGGGAACATCTCTTCCAAAGGCCTGGGAAACGCAGTTTCTTTGCAGGTCTGATCTGGCTGAAGTAGGACTTCTGCTCTGGGTGTGCTACTTTGCCCTAGAGCTGAAAGGCACAACGTGCAGGCTTCTTTCCAAAGGGCGAGTTGGGCCCCACAGCATCTTGCTTCCAGCTCTTTGGGAAGCTAAGAAACAACTCGCTCTGCACAGTCTTCTTAAAGCCTAGTGGGAACATCTCTTCCAAAGGCCTGTGAAACGCAGTTTCTTTGCAGGCCTGATCTGGCTGAAGTAGGACTTCTGCTCTGGGTGTGCTACTTTGCCCTAGAGCTGAAAGGCACAACGTGCAGGCTTCTTTCCAAAGGGCGAGTTGGGCCCCACAGCATCTTGCTTCCAGCTCTTTGGGAAGCTAAGAAACAACTCGCTCTGCACAGTGCTCTTACAGCCTACCGGGAACATCTCTTCCAAAGGCCTGTGAAACGCAGTTTCTTTGCAGGCCTGATCCGGCTGAAGTAGGACTTCTGCTCTGGGTGTGCTACTTTGCCCTAGAGCTGAAAGGCACAACGTGCAGGCTTCTTTCCAAAGGGCGAGTTGGGCCCCACAGCATCTTGCTTCCAGCTCTTTGGGAAGCTAAGAAACAACTCGCTCTGCACAGTGCTCTTACAGCCTACCGGGAACATCTCTTCCAAAGGCCTGTGAAACGCAGTTTCTTTGCAGGCCTGATCTGGCTGAAGTAGGACTTCTGCTCTGGGTGTGCTACTTTGCCCTGGAGCTGAAAGGCACAACGTGCAGGCTTCTTTCCAAAGGGCGAGTTGGGCCCCACAGCATCTTGCTTCCAGCTCTTGGGAAGCTAAGAAACAACTCGCTCTGCACAGTGCTCTTACAGCCTACCGGGAACATCTCTTCCAAAGGCCTGTGAAACGCAGTTTCTTTGCAGGCCTGATCTGGCTGAAGTAGGACTTCTGCTCTGGGTGTGCTACTTTGCCCTAGAGCTGAAAGGCACAACGTGCAGACTTCTTTCCAAAGGGCGAGTTGGGCCCCACAGCATCTTGCTTCCAGCTCTTTGGGAAGCTAAGAAACAACTCGCTCTGAAGAGTGCTCTTACAGCCTACCGGGAACATCTCTTCCAAAGGCCTTTGAAATGCAGTTTCTTTGCAGGCCTTATCTGGCTGAAGTAGGACTTCTGCTCTGGGTGTGCTACTTTGCCCTAGAGCTGAAAGGCACAACGTGCAGGCTTCTTTCCAAAGGGCGAGTTGGGCCCCACAGCATCTTGCTTCCAGCTCTTTGGGAAGCTAAGAAACAACTCGCTCTGCACAGTGCTCTTACAGCCTACCGGGAACATCTCTTCCAAAGGCCTGTGAAACGCAGTTTCTTTGCAGGCCTGATCTGGCTGAAGTAGGACTTCTGCTCTGGGTGTGCTACTTTGCCCTAGAGCTGAAAGGCACAACGTGCAGGCTTCTTTCCAAAGGGCGAGTTGGGCCCCACAGCATCTTGCTTCCAGCTCTTTGGGAAGCTAAGAAACAACTCGCTCTGCACAGTGCTCTTACAGCCTACCGGGAACATCTCTTCCAAAGGCCTTTGAAACGCAGTTTCTTTGCAGGCCTTATCTGGCTGAAGTAGGACTTCTGCTCTGGGTGTGCTACTTTGCCCTAGAGCTGAAAGGCACAACGTGCAGGCTTCTTTCCAAAGGGCCAGTTGGGCCCCACAGCATCTTGCTTCCAGCTCTTTGGGAAGCTAAGAAACAACTCGCTCTGCACAGTGCTCTTACAGCCTAGTGGGAACATCTCTTCCAAAGGCCTGGGAAACGCAGTTTCTTTGCAGGTCTGATCTGGCTGAAGTAGGACTTCTGCTCTGGGTGTGCTACTTTGCCCTAGAGCTGAAAGGCACAACGTGCAGTCTTCTTTCCAAAGGGCGAGTTGGGCCCCACAGCATCTTGCTTCCAGCTCTTTGGGAAGCTAAGAAACAACTCGCTCTGCACAGTGGTCTTAAAGCCTAGTGGGAACATCTCTTCCAAAGGCCTGTGAAACGCAGTTTCTTTGCAGGCCTGATCTGGCTGAAGTAGGACTTCTGCTCTGGGTGTGCTACTTTGCCCTAGAGCTGAAAGGCACAACGTGCAGACTTCTTTCCAAAGGGCGAGTTGGGCCCCACAGCATCTTGCTTCCAGCTCTTTGGGAAGCTAAGAAACAACTCGCTCTGCACAGTGCTCTTACAGCCTACCGGGAACATCTCTTCCAAAGGCCTGTGAAACGCAGTTTCTTTGCAGGCCTGATCTGGCTGAAGTAGGACTTCTGCTCTGGGGTGCTACTTTGCCCTAGAGCTGAAAGGCACAACGTGCAGGCTTCTTTCCAAAGGGCGAGTTGGGCCCCACAGCATCTTGCTTCCAGCTCTTTGGGAAGCTAAGAAACAACTCGCTCTGCACAGTGCTCTTACAGCCTAGTGGGAACATCTCTTCCAAAGGCCTGTGAAACGCAGTTTCTTTGCAGGCCTGATCTGGCTGAAGTAGGACTTCTGCTCTGGGTGTGCTACTTTGCCCTAGAGCTGAAAGGCACAACGTGCAGGCTTCTTTCCAAAGGGCGAGTTGGGCCCCACAGCATCTTGCTTCCAGCTCTTTGGGAAGCTAAGAAACAACTCGCTCTGCACAGTGCTCTTACAGCCTACCGGGAACATCTCTTCCAAAGGCCTGTGAAACGCAGTTTCTTTGCAGGCCTTATCCGGCTGAAGTAGGACTTCTGCTCTGGGTGTGCTACTTTGCCCTAGAGCTGAAAGGCACAACGTGCAGGCTTCTTTCCAAAGGGCGAGTTGGGCCCCACAGCATCTTGCTTCCAGCTCTTTGGGAAGCTAAGAAACAACTCGCTCTGCACAGTGCTCTTACAGCCTAGTGGGAACATCTCTTCCAAAGGCCTGGGAAACGCAGTTTCTTTGCAGGCCTGATCTGGCTGAAGTAGGACTTCTGCTCTGGGTGTGCTACGTTGCCCTAGAGCTGAAAGGCACAACGTGCAGGCTTCTTTCCAAAGGGCGAGTTGGGCCCCACAGCATCTTGCTTCCAGCTCTTTGGGAAGCTAAGAAACAACTCGCTCTGCACAGTGCTCTTACAGCCTAGTGGGAACATCTCTTCCAAAGGCCTGTGAAACGCAGTTGCTTTGCAGGCCTGATCTGGCTGAAGTAGGACTTCTGCTCTGGGTGTGCTACTTTGCCCTAGAGCTGAAAGGCACAACGTGCAGGCTTCTTTCCAAAGGGCGAGTTGGGCCCCACAGCATCTTGCTTCCAGCTCTTTGGGAAGCTAAGAAACAACTCGCTCTGAACAGTGCTCTTACAGCCTACCGGGAACATCTCTTCCAAAGGCCTGGGAAACGCAGTTTCTTTGCAGGCCTGATCTGGCTGAAGTAGGACTTCTGCTCTGGGTGTGCTACTTTGCCCTGGAGCTGAAAGGCACAACGTGCAGGCTTCTTTCCAAAGGGCGAGTTGGGCCCCACAGCATCTTGCTTCCAGCTCTTTGGGAAGCTAAGAAACAACTCGCTCTGCACAGTGCTCTTACAGCCTAGTGGGAACATCTCTTCCAAAGGCCTGGGAAACGCAGTTTCTTTGCAGGTCTGATCTGGCTGAAGTAGGACTTCTGCTCTGGGTGTGCTACTTTGCCCTAGAGCTGAAAGGCACAACGTGCAGGCTTCTTTCCAAAGGGCGAGTTGGGCCCCACAGCATCTTGCTTCCAGCTCTTTGGGAAGCTAAGAAACAACTCGCTCTGCACAGTGCTCTTACAGCCTAGTGGGAACATCTCTTCCAAAGGCCTGTGAAACGCAGTTGCTTTGCAGGCCTGATCTGGCTGAAGTAGGACTTCTGCTCTGGGTGTGCTACTTTGCCCTAGAGCTGAAAGGCACAACGTGCAGGCTTCTTTCCAAAGGGCGAGTTGGGCCCCACAGCATCTTGCTTCCAGCTCTTTGGGAAGCTAAGAAACAACTCGCTCTGCACAGTGCTCTTAGAGCCTAGTGGGAACATCTCTTCCAAAGGCCTGTGAAACGCAGTTTCTTTGCAGGCCTGATCTGGCTGAAGTAGGACTTCTGCTCTGGGTGTGCTACTTTGCCCTAGAGCTGAAAGGCACAACGTGCAGTCTTCTTTCCAAAGGGCGAGTTGGGCCCCACAGCATCTTGCTTCCAGCTCTTTGGGAAGCTAAGAAACAACTCGCTCTGCACAGTGCTCTTACAGCCTACCGGGAACATCTCTTCCAAAGGCCTGTGAAACGCAGTTTCTTTGCAGGCCTGATCTGGCTGAAGTAGGACTTCTGCTCTGGGTGTGCTACTTTGCCCTGGAGCTGAAAGGCACAACGTGCAGGCTTCTTTCCAAAGGGCCAGTTGGGCCCCACAGCATCTTGCTTCCAGCTCTTTGGGAAGCTAAGAAACAACTCGCTCTGCACAGTGCTCTTACAGCCTAGTGGGAACATCTCTTCCAAAGGCCTGGGAAACGCAGTTTCTTTGCAGGTCTGATCTGGCTGAAGTAGGACTTCTGCTCTGGGTGTGCTACTTTGCCCTAGAGCTGAAAGGCACAACGTGCAGGCTTCTTTCCAAAGGGCGAGTTGGGCCCCACAGCATCTTGCTTCCAGCTCTTTGGGAAGCTAAGAAACAACTCGCTCTGCACAGTCTTCTTAAAGCCTAGTGGGAACATCTCTTCCAAAGGCCTGTGAAACGCAGTTTCTTTGCAGGCCTGATCTGGCTGAAGTAGGACTTCTGCTCTGGGTGTGCTACTTTGCCCTAGAGCTGAAAGGCACAACGTGCAGGCTTCTTTCCAAAGGGCGAGTTGGGCCCCACAGCATCTTGCTTCCAGCTCTTTGGGAAGCTAAGAAACAACTCGCTCTGCACAGTGCTCTTACAGCCTACCGGGAACATCTCTTCCAAAGGCCTGTGAAACGCAGTTTCTTTGCAGGCCTGATCCGGCTGAAGTAGGACTTCTGCTCTGGGTGTGCTACTTTGCCCTAGAGCTGAAAGGCACAACGTGCAGGCTTCTTTCCAAAGGGCGAGTTGGGCCCCACAGCATCTTGCTTCCAGCTCTTTGGGAAGCTAAGAAACAACTCGCTCTGCACAGTGCTCTTACAGCCTACCGGGAACATCTCTTCCAAAGGCCTGTGAAACGCAGTTTCTTTGCAGGCCTGATCTGGCTGAAGTAGGACTTCTGCTCTGGGTGTGCTACTTTGCCCTGGAGCTGAAAGGCACAACGTGCAGGCTTCTTTCCAAAGGGCGAGTTGGGCCCCACAGCATCTTGCTTC
This sequence comes from Equus caballus, assembly GCF_041296265.1. Taxonomy (NCBI): domain Eukaryota; kingdom Metazoa; phylum Chordata; class Mammalia; order Perissodactyla; family Equidae; genus Equus; species Equus caballus. The sequence goes on from NC_091712.1 coordinate 625,408, forward strand.
CAGCTCTTGGGAAGCTAAGAAACAACTCGCTCTGCACAGTGCTCTTACAGCCTACCGGGAACATCTCTTCCAAAGGCCTGTGAAACGCAGTTTCTTTGCAGGCCTGATCTGGCTGAAGTAGGACTTCTGCTCTGGGTGTGCTACTTTGCCCTAGAGCTGAAAGGCACAACGTGCAGACTTCTTTCCAAAGGGCGAGTTGGGCCCCACAGCATCTTGCTTCCAGCTCTTTGGGAAGCTAAGAAACAACTCGCTCTGAAGAGTGCTCTTACAGCCTACCGGGAACATCTCTTCCAAAGGCCTGTGAAACGCAGTTTCTTTGCAGGCCTGATCTGGCTGAAGTAGGACTTCTGCTCTGGGGTGCTACTTTGCCCTAGAGCTGAAAGGCACAACGTGCAGGCTTCTTTCCAAAGGGCGAGTTGGGCCCCACAGCATCTTGCTTCCAGCTCTTTGGGAAGCTAAGAAACAACTCGCTCTGCACAGTGCTCTTACAGCCTAGTGGGAACATCTCTTCCAAAGGCCTGTGAAACGCAGTTTCTTTGCAGGCCTGATCTGGCTGAAGTAGGACTTCTGCTCTGGGTGTGCTACTTTGCCCTGGAGCTGAAAGGCACAACGTGCAGGCTTCTTTCCAAAGGGCGAGTTGGGCCCCACAGCATCTTGCTTCCAGCTCTTTGGGAAGCTAAGAAACAACTCGCTCTGCACAGTGCTCTTACAGCCTAGTGGGAACATCTCTTCCAAAGGCCTGGGAAACGCAGTTTCTTTGCAGGTCTGATCTGGCTGAAGTAGGACTTCTGCTCTGGGTGTGCTACTTTGCCCTAGAGCTGAAAGGCACAACGTGCAGGCTTCTTTCCAAAGGGCGAGTTGGGCCCCACAGCATCTTGCTTCCAGCTCTTTGGGAAGCTAAGAAACAACTCGCTCTGCACAGTCTTCTTAAAGCCTAGTGGGAACATCTCTTCCAAAGGCCTGTGAAACGCAGTTTCTTTGCAGGCCTGATCTGGCTGAAGTAGGACTTCTGCTCTGGGTGTGCTACTTTGCCCTAGAGCTGAAAGGCACAACGTGCAGGCTTCTTTCCAAAGGGCGAGTTGGGCCCCACAGCATCTTGCTTCCAGCTCTTTGGGAAGCTAAGAAACAACTCGCTCTGCACAGTGCTCTTACAGCCTACCGGGAACATCTCTTCCAAAGGCCTGTGAAACGCAGTTTCTTTGCAGGCCTGATCCGGCTGAAGTAGGACTTCTGCTCTGGGTGTGCTACTTTGCCCTAGAGCTGAAAGGCACAACGTGCAGGCTTCTTTCCAAAGGGCGAGTTGGGCCCCACAGCATCTTGCTTCCAGCTCTTTGGGAAGCTAAGAAACAACTCGCTCTGCACAGTGCTCTTACAGCCTACCGGGAACATCTCTTCCAAAGGCCTGTGAAACGCAGTTTCTTTGCAGGCCTTATCTGGCTGAAGTAGGACTTCTGCTGTGGGTGTGCTACTTTGCCCTACAGCTGAAAGGCACAACGTGCAGGCTTCTTTCCAAAGGGCGAGTTGGGCCCCACAGCATCTTGCTTCCAGCTCTTTGGGAAGCTAAGAAACAACTCTCTCTGCACAGTGTTCTTACAGCCTAGTGGGAACATCTCTTCCAAAGGCCGGTGAAACGCAGTTTCTTTGCAGGCCTGATCTGGCTGAAGTAGGACTTCTGCTCTGGGTGTGCTACTTTGCCCTAGAGCTGAAAGGCACAACGTGCAGGCTTCTTTCCAAAGGGCGAGTTGGGCCCCACAGCATCTTGCTTCCAGCTCTTTGGGAAGCTAAGAAACAACTCGCTCTGCACAGTGCTCTTACAGCCTACCGGGAACATCTCTTCCAAAGGCCTGTGAAACGCAGTTTCTTTGCAGGCCTGATCTGGCTGAAGTAGGACTTCTGCTCTGGGTGTGCTACTTTGCCCTAGAGCTGAAAGGCACAACGTGCAGGCTTCTTTCCAAAGGGCGAGTTGGGCCCCACAGCATCTTGCTTCCAGCTCTTTGGGAAGCTAAGAAACAACTCGCTCTGCACAGTGCTCTTACAGCCTACCGGGAACATCTCTTCCAAAGGCCTTTGAAACGCAGTTTCTTTGCAGGCCTTATCTGGCTGAAGTAGGACTTCTGCTCTGGGTGTGCTACTTTGCCCTAGAGCTGAAAGGCACAACGTGCAGGCTTCTTTCCAAAGGGCGAGTTGGGCCCCACAGCATCTTGCTTCCAGCTCTTTGGGAAGCTAAGAAACAACTCTCTCTGCACAGTGTTCTTACAGCCTAGTGGGAACATCTCTTCCAAAGGCCGGTGAAACGCAGTTTCTTTGCAGGCCTGATCTGGCTGAAGTAGGACTTCTGCTCTGGGTGTGCCACTTTGCCCTAGAGCTGAAAGGCACAACGTGCAGGCTTCTTTCCAAAGGGCGAGTTGGGCCCCACAGCATCTTGCTTCCAGCTCTTTGGGAAGCTAAGAAACAACTCGCTCTGCACAGTGCTCTTACAGCCTACCGGGAACATCTCTTCCAAAGGCCTGTGAAACGCAGTTTCTTTGCAGGCCTGATCTGGCTGAAGTAGGACTTCTGCTCTGGGTGTGCTACTTTGCCCTGGAGCTGAAAGGCACAACGTGCAGGCTTCTTTCCAAAGGGCGAGTTGGGCCCCACAGCATCTTGCTTCCAGCTCTTTGGGAAGCTAAGAAACAACTCGCTCTGCACAGTGCTCTTACAGCCTACCGGGAACATCTCTTCCAAAGGCCTTTGAAACGCAGTTTCTTTGCAGGCCTTATCTGGCTGAAGTAGGACTTCTGCTCTGGGTGTGCTACTTTGCCCTAGAGCTGAAAGGCACAACGTGCAGGCTTCTTTCCAAAGGGCGAGTTGGGCCCCACAGCATCTTGCTTCCAGCTCTTTGGGAAGCTAAGAAACAACTCGCTCTGCACAGTGCTCTTACAGCCTACCGGGAACATCTCTTCCAAAGGCCTGTGAAACGCAGTTTCTTTGCAGGCCTGATCTGGCTGAAGTAGGACTTCTGCTCTGGGTGTGCTACTTTGCCCTAGAGCTGAAAGGCACAACGTGCAGGCTTCTTTCCAAAGGGCGAGTTGGGCCCCACAGCATCTTGCTTCCAGCTCTTTGGGAAGCTAAGAAACAACTCGCTCTGCACAGTGCTCTTACAGCCTACCGGGAACATCTCTTCCAAAGGCCTTTGAAACGCAGTTTCTTTGCAGGCCTTATCTGGCTGAAGTAGGACTTCTGCTCTGGGTGTGCTACTTTGCCCTAGAGCTGAAAGGCACAACGTGCAGGCTTCTTTCCAAAGGGCCAGTTGGGCCCCACAGCATCTTGCTTCCAGCTCTTTGGGAAGCTAAGAAACAACTCGCTCTGCACAGTGCTCTTACAGCCTAGTGGGAACATCTCTTCCAAAGGCCTGGGAAACGCAGTTTCTTTGCAGGTCTGATCTGGCTGAAGTAGGACTTCTGCTCTGGGTGTGCTACTTTGCCCTAGAGCTGAAAGGCACAACGTGCAGTCTTCTTTCCAAAGGGCGAGTTGGGCCCCACAGCATCTTGCTTCCAGCTCTTTGGGAAGCTAAGAAACAACTCGCTCTGCACAGTGGTCTTAAAGCCTAGTGGGAACATCTCTTCCAAAGGCCTGTGAAACGCAGTTTCTTTGCAGGCCTGATCTGGCTGAAGTAGGACTTCTGCTCTGGGTGTGCTACTTTGCCCTAGAGCTGAAAGGCACAACGTGCAGACTTCTTTCCAAAGGGCGAGTTGGGCCCCACAGCATCTTGCTTCCAGCTCTTTGGGAAGCTAAGAAACAACTCGCTCTGCACAGTGCTCTTACAGCCTACCGGGAACATCTCTTCCAAAGGCCTGTGAAACGCAGTTTCTTTGCAGGCCTGATCTGGCTGAAGTAGGACTTCTGCTCTGGGGTGCTACTTTGCCCTAGAGCTGAAAGGCACAACGTGCAGGCTTCTTTCCAAAGGGCGAGTTGGGCCCCACAGCATCTTGCTTCCAGCTCTTTGGGAAGCTAAGAAACAACTTGCTCTGCACAGTGCTCTTACAGCCTAGTGGGAACATCTCTTCCAAAGGCCTGTGAAACGCAGTTTCTTTGCAGGCCTGATCTGGCTGAAGTAGGACTTCTGCTCTGGGTGTGCTACTTTGCCCTAGAGCTGAAAGGCACAACGTGCAGGCTTCTTTCCAAAGGGCGAGTTGGGCCCCACAGCATCTTGCTTCCAGCTCTTTGGGAAGCTAAGAAACAACTCGCTCTGCACAGTGCTCTTACAGCCTACCGGGAACATCTCTTCCAAAGGCCTGTGAAACGCAGTTTCTTTGCAGGCCTTATCCGGCTGAAGTAGGACTTCTGCTCTGGGTGTGCTACTTTGCCCTAGAGCTGAAAGGCACAACGTGCAGGCTTCTTTCCAAAGGGCGAGTTGGGCCCCACAGCATCTTGCTTCCAGCTCTTTGGGAAGCTAAGAAACAACTCGCTCTGCACAGTGCTCTTACAGCCTAGTGGGAACATCTCTTCCAAAGGCCTGGGAAACGCAGTTTCTTTGCAGGCCTGATCTGGCTGAAGTAGGACTTCTGCTCTGGGTGTGCTACGTTGCCCTAGAGCTGAAAGGCACAACGTGCAGGCTTCTTTCCAAAGGGCGAGTTGGGCCCCACAGCATCTTGCTTCCAGCTCTTTGGGAAGCTAAGAAACAACTCGCTCTGCACAGTGCTCTTACAGCCTAGTGGGAACATCTCTTCCAAAGGCCTGTGAAACGCAGTTGCTTTGCAGGCCTGATCTGGCTGAAGTAGGACTTCTGCTCTGGGTGTGCTACTTTGCCCTAGAGCTGAAAGGCACAACGTGCAGGCTTCTTTCCAAAGGGCGAGTTGGGCCCCACAGCATCTTGCTTCCAGCTCTTTGGGAAGCTAAGAAACAACTCGCTCTGCACAGTGCTCTTAGAGCCTAGTGGGAACATCTCTTCCAAAGGCCTGTGAAACGCAGTTTCTTTGCAGGCCTGATCTGGCTGAAGTAGGACTTCTGCTCTGGGTGTGCTACTTTGCCCTAGAGCTGAAAGGCACAACGTGCAGTCTTCTTTCCAAAGGGCGAGTTGGGCCCCACAGCATCTTGCTTCCAGCTCTTTGGGAAGCTAAGAAACAACTCGCTCTGCACAGTGCTCTTACAGCCTACCGGGAACATCTCTTCCAAAGGCCTGTGAAACGCAGTTTCTTTGCAGGCCTGATCTGGCTGAAGTAGGACTTCTGCTCTGGGTGTGCTACTTTGCCCTAGAGCTGAAAGGCACAACGTGCAGGCTTCTTTCCAAAGGGCCAGTTGGGCCCCACAGCATCTTGCTTCCAGCTCTTTGGGAAGCTAAGAAACAACTCGCTCTGCACAGTGCTCTTACAGCCTAGTGGGAACATCTCTTCCAAAGGCCTGGGAAACGCAGTTTCTTTGCAGGCCTGATCTGGCTGAAGTAGGACTTCTGCTCTGGGTGTGCTACTTTGCCCTAGAGCTGAAAGGCACAACGTGCAGGCTTCTTTCCAAAGGGCGAGTTGGGCCCCACAGCATCTTGCTTCCAGCTCTTTGGGAAGCTAAGAAACAACTCGCTCTGCACAGTGCTCTTACAGCCTACCGGGAACATCTCTTCCAAAGGCCTGTGAAACGCAGTTTCTTTGCAGGCCTGATCCGGCTGAAGTAGGACTTCTGCTCTGGGTGTGCTACTTTGCCCTAGAGCTGAAAGGCACAACGTGCAGGCTTCTTTCCAAAGGGCGAGTTGGGCCCCACAGCATCTTGCTTCCAGCTCTTTGGGAAGCTAAGAAACAACTCGCTCTGCACAGTGCTCTTACAGCCTACCGGGAACATCTCTTCCAAAGGCCTGTGAAACGCAGTTTCTTTGCAGGCCTGATCTGGCTGAAGTAGGACTTCTGCTCTGGGTGTGCTACTTTGCCCTGGAGCTGAAAGGCACAACGTGCAGGCTTCTTTCCAAAGGGCGAGTTGGGCCCCACAGCATCTTGCTTCCAGCTCTTGGGAAGCTAAGAAACAACTCGCTCTGCACAGTGCTCTTACAGCCTACCGGGAACATCTCTTCCAAAGGCCTGTGAAACGCAGTTTCTTTGCAGGCCTGATCTGGCTGAAGTAGGACTTCTGCTCTGGGTGTGCTACTTTGCCCTAGAGCTGAAAGGCACAACGTGCAGACTTCTTTCCAAAGGGCGAGTTGGGCCCCACAGCATCTTGCTTCCAGCTCTTTGGGAAGCTAAGAAACAACTCGCTCTGAACAGTGCTCTTACAGCCTACCGGGAACATCTCTTCCAAAGGCCTGTGAAACGCAGTTTCTTTGCAGGCCTGATCTGGCTGAAGTAGGACTTCTGCTCTGGGGTGCTACTTTGCCCTAGAGCTGAAAGGCACAACGTGCAGGCTTCTTTCCAAAGGGCGAGTTGGGCCCCACAGCATCTTGCTTCCAGCTCTTTGGGAAGCTAAGAAACAACTCGCTCTGCACAGTGCTCTTACAGCCTAGTGGGAACATCTCTTCCAAAGGCCTGTGAAACGCAGTTTCTTTGCAGGCCTGATCTGGCTGAAGTAGGACTTCTGCTCTGGGTGTGCTACTTTGCCCTGGAGCTGAAAGGCACAACGTGCAGGCTTCTTTCCAAAGGGCGAGTTGGGCCCCACAGCATCTTGCTTCCAGCTCTTTGGGAAGCTAAGAAACAACTCGCTCTGCACAGTGCTCTTACAGCCTAGTGGGAACATCTCTTCCAAAGGCCTGGGAAACGCAGTTTCTTTGCAGGTCTGATCTGGCTGAAGTAGGACTTCTGCTCTGGGTGTGCTACTTTGCCCTAGAGCTGAAAGGCACAACGTGCAGGCTTCTTTCCAAAGGGCGAGTTGGGCCCAACAGCATCTTGCTTCCAGCTCTTTGGGAAGCTAAGAAACAACTCGCTCTGCACAGTCTTCTTAAAGCCTAGTGGGAACATCTCTTCCAAAGGCCTGTGAAACGCAGTTTCTTTGCAGGCCTGATCTGGCTGAAGTAGGACTTCTGCTCTGGGTGTGCTACTTTGCCCTAGAGCTGAAAGGCACAACGTGCAGGCTTCTTTCCAAAGGCCGAGTTGGGCCCCACAGCATCTTGCTTCCAGCTCTTTGGGAAGCTAAGAAACAACTCGCTCTGCACAGTGCTCTTACAGCCTACCGGGAACATCTCTTCCAAAGGCCTGTGAAACGCAGTTTCTTTGCAGGCCTGATCCGGCTGAAGTAGGACTTCTGCTCTGGGTGTGCTACTTTGCCCTAGAGCTGAAAGGCACAACGTGCAGGCTTCTTTCCAAAGGGCGAGTTGGGCCCCACAGCATCTTGCTTCCAGCTCTTTGGGAAGCTAAGAAACAACTCGCTCTGCACAGTGCTCTTACAGCCTACCGGGAACATCTCTTCCAAAGGCCTGTGAAACGCAGTTTCTTTGCAGGCCTGATCTGGCTGAAGTAGGACTTCTGCTGTGGGTGTGCTACTTTGCCCTACAGCTGAAAGGCACAACGTGCAGGCTTCTTTCCAAAGGGCGAGTTGGGCCCCACAGCATCTTGCTTCCAGCTCTTTGGGAAGCTAAGAAACAACTCTCTCTGCACAGTGTTCTTACAGCCTAGTGGGAACATCTCTTCCAAAGGCCGGTGAAACGCAGTTTCTTTGCAGGCCTGATCTGGCTGAAGTAGGACTTCTGCTCTGGGTGTGCTACTTTGCCCTAGAGCTGAAAGGCACAACGTGCAGGCTTCTTTCCAAAGGGCGAGTTGGGCCCCACAGCATCTTGCTTCCAGCTCTTTGGGAAGCTAAGAAACAACTCGCTCTGCACAGTGCTCTTACAGCCTACCGGGAACATCTCTTCCAAAGGCCTGTGAAACGCAGTTTCTTTGCAGGCCTGATCTGGCTGAAGTAGGACTTCTGCTCTGGGTGTGCTACTTTGCCCTAGAGCTGAAAGGCACAACGTGCAGGCTTCTTTCCAAAGGGCGAGTTGGGCCCCACAGCATCTTGCTTCCAGCTCTTTGGGAAGCTAAGAAACAACTCGCTCTGCACAGTGCTCTTACAGCCTACCGGGAACATCTCTTCCAAAGGCCTTTGAAACGCAGTTTCTTTGCAGGCCTTATCTGGCTGAAGTAGGACTTCTGCTCTGGGTGTGCTACTTTGCCCTAGAGCTGAAAGGCACAACGTGCAGGCTTCTTTCCAAAGGGCGAGTTGGGCCCCACAGCATCTTGCTTCCAGCTCTTTGGGAAGCTAAGAAACAACTCTCTCTGCACAGTGTTCTTACAGCCTAGTGGGAACATCTCTTCCAAAGGCCGGTGAAACGCAGTTTCTTTGCAGGCCTGATCTGGCTGAAGTAGGACTTCTGCTCTGGGTGTGCCACTTTGCCCTAGAGCTGAAAGGCACAACGTGCAGGCTTCTTTCCAAAGGGCGAGTTGGGCCCCACAGCATCTTGCTTCCAGCTCTTTGGGAAGCTAAGAAACAACTCGCTCTGCACAGTGCTCTTACAGCCTACCGGGAACATCTCTTCCAAAGGCCTGTGAAACGCAGTTTCTTTGCAGGCCTGATCTGGCTGAAGTAGGACTTCTGCTCTGGGTGTGCTACTTTGCCCTGGAGCTGAAAGGCACAACGTGCAGGCTTCTTTCCAAAGGGCGAGTTGGGCCCCACAGCATCTTGCTTCCAGCTCTTTGGGAAGCTAAGAAACAACTCGCTCTGCACAGTGCTCTTACAGCCTACCGGGAACATCTCTTCCAAAGGCCTTTGAAACGCAGTTTCTTTGCAGGCCTTATCTGGCTGAAGTAGGACTTCTGCTCTGGGTGTGCTACTTTGCCCTAGAGCTGAAAGGCACAACGTGCAGGCTTCTTTCCAAAGGGCGAGTTGGGCCCCACAGCATCTTGCTTCCAGCTCTTTGGGAAGCTAAGAAACAACTCGCTCTGCACAGTGCTCTTACAGCCTACCGGGAACATCTCTTCCAAAGGCCTGTGAAACGCAGTTTCTTTGCAGGCCTGATCTGGCTGAAGTAGGACTTCTGCTCTGGGTGTGCTACTTTGCCCTAGAGCTGAAAGGCACAACGTGCAGGCTTCTTTCCAAAGGGCGAGTTGGGCCCCACAGCATCTTGCTTCCAGCTCTTTGGGAAGCTAAGAAACAACTCGCTCTGCACAGTGCTCTTACAGCCTACCGGGAACATCTCTTCCAAAGGCCTTTGAAACGCAGTTTCTTTGCAGGCCTTATCTGGCTGAAGTAGGACTTCTGCTCTGGGTGTGCTACTTTGCCCTAGAGCTGAAAGGCACAACGTGCAGGCTTCTTTCCAAAGGGCCAGTTGGGCCCCACAGCATCTTGCTTCCAGCTCTTTGGGAAGCTAAGAAACAACTCGCTCTGCACAGTGCTCTTACAGCCTAGTGGGAACATCTCTTCCAAAGGCCTGGGAAACGCAGTTTCTTTGCAGGTCTGATCTGGCTGAAGTAGGACTTCTGCTCTGGGTGTGCTACTTTGCCCTAGAGCTGAAAGGCACAACGTGCAGTCTTCTTTCCAAAGGGCGAGTTGGGCCCCACAGCATCTTGCTTCCAGCTCTTTGGGAAGCTAAGAAACAACTCGCTCTGCACAGTGGTCTTAAAGCCTAGTGGGAACATCTCTTCCAAAGGCCTGTGAAACGCAGTTTCTTTGCAGGCCTGATCTGGCTGAAGTAGGACTTCTGCTCTGGGTGTGCTACTTTGCCCTAGAGCTGAAAGGCACAACGTGCAGACTTCTTTCCAAAGGGCGAGTTGGGCCCCACAGCATCTTGCTTCCAGCTCTTTGGGAAGCTAAGAAACAACTCGCTCTGCACAGTGCTCTTACAGCCTACCGGGAACATCTCTTCCAAAGGCCTGTGAAACGCAGTTTCTTTGCAGGCCTGATCTGGCTGAAGTAGGACTTCTGCTCTGGGGTGCTACTTTGCCCTAGAGCTGAAAGGCACAACGTGCAGGCTTCTTTCCAAAGGGCGAGTTGGGCCCCACAGCATCTTGCTTCCAGCTCTTTGGGAAGCTAAGAAACAACTCGCTCTGCACAGTGCTCTTACAGCCTAGTGGGAACATCTCTTCCAAAGGCCTGTGAAACGCAGTTTCTTTGCAGGCCTGATCTGGCTGAAGTAGGACTTCTGCTCTGGGTGTGCTACTTTGCCCTAGAGCTGAAAGGCACAACGTGCAGGCTTCTTTCCAAAGGGCGAGTTGGGCCCCACAGCATCTTGCTTCCAGCTCTTTGGGAAGCTAAGAAACAACTCGCTCTGCACAGTGCTCTTACAGCCTACCGGGAACATCTCTTCCAAAGGCCTGTGAAACGCAGTTTCTTTGCAGGCCTTATCCGGCTGAAGTAGGACTTCTGCTCTGGGTGTGCTACTTTGCCCTAGAGCTGAAAGGCACAACGTGCAGGCTTCTTTCCAAAGGGCGAGTTGGGCCCCACAGCATCTTGCTTCCAGCTCTTTGGGAAGCTAAGAAACAACTCGCTCTGCACAGTGCTCTTACAGCCTAGTGGGAACATCTCTTCCAAAGGCCTGGGAAACGCAGTTTCTTTGCAGGCCTGATCTGGCTGAAGTAGGACTTCTGCTCTGGGTGTGCTACGTTGCCCTAGAGCTGAAAGGCACAACGTGCAGGCTTCTTTCCAAAGGGCGAGTTGGGCCCCACAGCATCTTGCTTCCAGCTCTTTGGGAAGCTAAGAAACAACTCGCTCTGCACAGTGCTCTTACAGCCTAGTGGGAACATCTCTTCCAAAGGCCTGTGAAACGCAGTTGCTTTGCAGGCCTGATCTGGCTGAAGTAGGACTTCTGCTCTGGGTGTGCTACTTTGCCCTAGAGCTGAAAGGCACAACGTGCAGGCTTCTTTCCAAAGGGCGAGTTGGGCCCCACAGCATCTTGCTTCCAGCTCTTTGGGAAGCTAAGAAACAACTCGCTCTGCACAGTGCTCTTAGAGCCTAGTGGGAACATCTCTTCCAAAGGCCTGTGAAACGCAGTTTCTTTGCAGGCCTGATCTGGCTGAAGTAGGACTTCTGCTCTGGGTGTGCTACTTTGCCCTAGAGCTGAAAGGCACAACGTGCAGTCTTCTTTCCAAAGGGCGAGTTGGGCCCCACAGCATCTTGCTTCCAGCTCTTTGGGAAGCTAAGAAACAACTCGCTCTGCACAGTGCTCTTACAGCCTACCGGGAACATCTCTTCCAAAGGCCTGTGAAACGCAGTTTCTTTGCAGGCCTGATCTGGCTGAAGTAGGACTTCTGCTCTGGGTGTGCTACTTTGCCCTAGAGCTGAAAGGCACAACGTGCAGGCTTCTTTCCAAAGGGCCAGTTGGGCCCCACAGCATCTTGCTTCCAGCTCTTTGGGAAGCTAAGAAACAACTCGCTCTGCACAGTGCTCTTACAGCCTAGTGGGAACATCTCTTCCAAAGGCCTGGGAAACGCAGTTTCTTTGCAGGCCTGATCTGGCTGAAGTAGGACTTCTGCTCTGGGTGTGCTACTTTGCCCTAGAGCTGAAAGGCACAACGTGCAGGCTTCTTTCCAAAGGGCGAGTTGGGCCCCACAGCATCTTGCTTCCAGCTCTTTGGGAAGCTAAGAAACAACTCGCTCTGCACAGTGCTCTTACAGCCTACCGGGAACATCTCTTCCAAAGGCCTGTGAAACGCAGTTTCTTTGCAGGCCTGATCCGGCTGAAGTAGGACTTCTGCTCTGGGTGTGCTACTTTGCCCTAGAGCTGAAAGGCACAACGTGCAGGCTTCTTTCCAAAGGGCGAGTTGGGCCCCACAGCATCTTGCTTCCAGCTCTTTGGGAAGCTAAGAAACAACTCGCTCTGCACAGTGCTCTTACAGCCTACCGGGAACATCTCTTCCAAAGGCCTGTGAAACGCAGTTTCTTTGCAGGCCTGATCTGGCTGAAGTAGGACTTCTGCTGTGGGTGTGCTACTTTGCCCTAGAGCTGAAAGGCACAACGTGCAGGCTTCTTTCCAAAGGGCGAGTTGGGCCCCACAGCATCTTGCTTCCAGCTCTTTGGGAAGCTAAGAAACAACTCTCTCTGCACAGAGTTCTTACAGCCTAGTGGGAACATCTCTTCCAAAGGCCGGTGAAACGCAGTTTCTTTGCAGGCCTGATCTGGCTGAAGTAGGACTTCTGCTCTGGGTGTGCTACTTTGCCCTAGAGCTGAAAGGCACAACGTGCAGGCTTCTTTCCAAAGGGCGAGTTGGGCCCCACAGCATCTTGCTTCCAGCTCTTTGGGAAGCTAAGAAACAACTCGCTCTGCACAGTGCTCTTACAGCCTACCGGGAACATCTCTTCCAAAGGCCTGTGAAACGCAGTTTCTTTGCAGGCCTGATCTGGCTGAAGTAGGACTTCTGCTCTGGGTGTGCTACTTTGCCCTAGAGCTGAAAGGCACAACGTGCAGGCTTCTTTCCAAAGGGCGAGTTGGGCCCCACAGCATCTTGCTTCCAGCTCTTTGGGAAGCTAAGAAACAACTCGCTCTGCACAGTGCTCTTACAGCCTACCGGGAACATCTCTTCCAAAGGCCTTTGAAACGCAGTTTCTTTGCAGGCCTTATCTGGCTGAAGTAGGACTTCTGCTCTGGGTGTGCTACTTTGCCCTAGAGCTGAAAGGCACAACGTGCAGGCTTCTTTCCAAAGGGCGAGTTGGGCCCCACAGCATCTTGCTTCCAGCTCTTTGGGAAGCTAAGAAACAACTCTCTCTGCACAGTGTTCTTACAGCCTAGTGGGAACATCTCTTCCAAAGGCCGGTGAAACGCAGTTTCTTTGCAGGCCTGATCTGGCTGAAGTAGGACTTCTGCTCTGGGTGTGCTACTTTGCCCTAGAGCTGAAAGGCACAACGTGCAGGCTTCTTTCCAAAGGGCGAGTTGGGCCCCACAGCATCTTGCTTCCAGCTCTTTGGGAAGCTAAGAAACAACTCGCTCTGCACAGTGCTCTTACAGCCTACCGGGAACATCTCTTCCAAAGGCCTGTGAAACGCAGTTTCTTTGCAGGCCTGATCTGGCTGAAGTAGGACTTCTGCTCTGGGTGTGCTACTTTGCCCTGGAGCTGAAAGGCACAACGTGCAGGCTTCTTTCCAAAGGGCGAGTTGGGCCCCACAGCATCTTGCTTCCAGCTCTTGGGAAGCTAAGAAACAACTCGCTCTGCACAGTGCTCTTACAGCCTACCGGGAACATCTCTTCCAAAGGCCTGTGAAACGCAGTTTCTTTGCAGGCCTGATCTGGCTGAAGTAGGACTTCTGCTCTGGGTGTGCTACTTTGCCCTAGAGCTGAAAGGCACAACGTGCAGACTTCTTTCCAAAGGGCGAGTTGGGCCCCACAGCATCTTGCTTCCAGCTCTTTGGGAAGCTAAGAAACAACTCGCTCTGAACAGTGCTCTTACAGCCTACCGGGAACATCTCTTCCAAAGGCCTGTGAAACGCAGTTTCTTTGCAGGCCTGATCTGGCTGAAGTAGGACTTCTGCTCTGGGGTGCTACTTTGCCCTAGAGCTGAAAGGCACAACGTGCAGGCTTCTTTCCAAAGGGCGAGTTGGGCCCCACAGCATCTTGCTTCCAGCTCTTTGGGAAGCTAAGAAACAACTCGCTCTGCACAGTGCTCTTACAGCCTAGTGGGAACATCTCTTCCAAAGGCCTGTGAAACGCAGTTTCTTTGCAGGCCTGATCTGGCTGAAGTAGGACTTCTGCTCTGGGTGTGCTACTTTGCCCTGGAGCTGAAAGGCACAACGTGCAGGCTTCTTTCCAAAGGGCGAGTTGGGCCCCACAGCATCTTGCTTCCAGCTCTTTGGGAAGCTAAGAAACAACTCGCTCTGCACAGTGCTCTTACAGCCTAGTGGGAACATCTCTTCCAAAGGCCTGGGAAACGCAGTTTCTTTGCAGGTCTGATCTGGCTGAAGTAGGACTTCTGCTCTGGGTGTGCTACTTTGCCCTAGAGCTGAAAGGCACAACGTGCAGGCTTCTTTCCAAAGGGCGAGTTGGGCCCCACAGCATCTTGCTTCCAGCTCTTTGGGAAGCTAAGAAACAACTCGCTCTGCACAGTCTTCTTAAAGCCTAGTGGGAACATCTCTTCCAAAGGCCTGTGAAACGCAGTTTCTTTGCAGGCCTGATCTGGCTGAAGTAGGACTTCTGCTCTGGGTGTGCTACTTTGCCCTAGAGCTGAAAGGCACAACGTGCAGGCTTCTTTCCAAAGGCCGAGTTGGGCCCCACAGCATCTTGCTTCCAGCTCTTTGGGAAGCTAAGAAACAACTCGCTCTGCACAGTGCTCTTACAGCCTACCGGGAACATCTCTTCCAAAGGCCTGTGAAACGCAGTTTCTTTGCAGGCCTGATCCGGCTGAAGTAGGACTTCTGCTCTGGGTGTGCTACTTTGCCCTAGAGCTGAAAGGCACAACGTGCAGGCTTCTTTCCAAAGGGCGAGTTGGGCCCCACAGCATCTTGCTTCCAGCTCTTTGGGAAGCTAAGAAACAACTCGCTCTGCACAGTGCTCTTACAGCCTACCGGGAACATCTCTTCCAAAGGCCTGTGAAACGCAGTTTCTTTGCAGGCCTGATCTGGCTGAAGTAGGACTTCTGCTCTGGGTGTGCTACTTTGCCCTAGAGCTGAAAGGCACAACGTGCAGGCTTCTTTCCAAAGGGCGAGTTGGGCCCCACAGCATCTTGCTTCCAGCTCTTGGGAAGCTAAGAAACAACTCGCTCTGCACAGTGCTCTTACAGCCTACCGGGAACATCTCTTCCAAAGGCCTGTGAAACGCAGTTTCTTTGCAGGCCTGATCTGGCTGAAGTAGGACTTCTGCTCTGGGTGTGCTACTTTGCCCTAGAGCTGAAAGGCACAACGTGCAGACTTCTTTCCAAAGGCGAGTTGGGCCCCACAGCATCTTGCTTCCAGCTCTTTGGGAAGCTAAGAAACAACTCGCTCTGCACAGTGCTCTTACAGCCTACCGGGAACATCTCTTCCAAAGGCCTGTGAAACGCAGTTTCTTTGCAGGCCTGATCTGGCTGAAGTAGGACTTCTGCTCTGGGGTGCTACTTTGCCCTAGAGCTGAAAGGCACAACGTGCAGGCTTCTTTCCAAAGGGCGAGTTGGGCCCCACAGCATCTTGCTTCCAGCTCTTTGGGAAGCTAAGAAACAACTCGCTCTGCACAGTGCTCTTACAGCCTAGTGGGAACATCTCTTCCAAAGGCCTGTGAAACGCAGTTTCTTTGCAGGCCTGATCTGGCTGAAGTAGGACTTCTGCTCTGGGTGTGCTACTTTGCCCTAGAGCTGAAAGGCACAACGTGCAGGCTTCTTTCCAAAGGGCGAGTTGGGCCCCACAGCATCTTGCTTCCAGCTCTTTGGGAAGCTAAGAAACAACTCGCTCTGCACAGTGCTCTTACAGCCTACCGGGAACGTCTCTTCCAAAGGCCTGTGAAACGCAGTTTCTTTGCAGGCCTGATCTGGCTGAAGTAGGACTTCTGCTCTGGGTGTGCTACTCGGCCCTAGAGCTGATAGGCACAACGTGCAGTCTTCTTTCCAAAGGGCGAGTTGGGCACCACAGCATCTTGCTTCCAGCTCTTTGGGAAGCTAAGAAACAACTCGCTCTGCACAGTGCTCTTACAGCCTAGTGGGAACATCTCTTCCAAAGGCCTGTGAAACGCAGTTTCTTTGCAGGCCTGATCTGGCTGAAGTAGGACTTCTGCTCTGGGTGTGCTACTTTGCCCTAGAGCTGAAAGGCACAACGTGCAGGCTTCTTTCCAAAGGGCGAGTTGGGCCCCACAGCATCTTGCTTCCAGCTCTTTGGGAAGCTAAGAAACAACTCGCTCTGCACAGTGCTCTTACAGCCTAGTGGGAACATCTCTTCCAAAGGCCTGTGAAACGCAGTTGCTTTGCAGGCCTGATCTGGCTGAAGTAGGACTTCTGCTCTGGGTGTGCTACTTTGCCCTAGAGCTGAAAGGCACAACGTGCAGTCTTCTTTCCAAAGGGCGAGTTGGGCCCCACAGCATCTTGCTTCCAGCTCTTTGGGAAGCTAAGAAACAACTCGCTCTGCACAGTGCTCTTAGATCCTATTGGGAACATCTCTTCCAAAGGCCTGTGAAACGCAGTTTCTTTGCAGGCCTGATCTGGCTGAAGTAGGACTTCTGCTCTGGGTGTGCTACTTTGCCCTAGAGCTGAAAGGCACAACGTGCAGGCTTCTTTCCAAAGGGCGAGTTGGGCCCCACAGCATCTTGCTTCCAGCTCTTTGGGAAGCTAAGAAACAACTCGCTCTGCACAGTGCTCTTACAGCATACCGGGAACATGTCTTCCAAAGGCCTGTGAAACGCAGTTTCTTTGCAGGCCTGATCCGGCTGAAGTAGGACTTCTGCTCTGGGTGTGCTACTTTGCCCTAGAGCTGAAAGGCACAACGTGCAGGCTTCTTTCCAAAGGGCGAGTTGGGCCCCACAGCATCTTGCTTCCAGCTCTTTGGGAAGCTAAGAAACAACTCGCTCTGCACAGAGCTCTTACAGCCTACCGGGAACATCTCTTCCAAAGGCCTGTGAAACGCAGTTTCTTTGCAGGCCTGATCTGGCTGAAGTAGGACTTCTGCTCTGGGTGTGCTACTTTGCCCTAGAGCTGAAAGGCACAACGTGCAGGCTTCTTTCCAAAGGGCGAGTTGGGCCCCACAGAATCTTGCTTCCAGCTCTTTGGGAAGCTAAGAAACAACTCGCTCTGCACAGTGCTCTTACAGCCTAGTGGGAACATCTCTTCCAAAGGCCTGTGAAACGCAGTTTCTTTGCAGGCCTGATCTGGCTGAAGTAGGACTTCTGCTCTGGGTGTGCTACTTTGCCCTAGAGCTGAAAGGCACAACGTGCAGGCTTCTTTCCAAAGGGCGAGTTGGGCCCCACAGCATCTTGCTTCCAGCTCTTTGGGAAGCTAAGAAACAACTCGCTCTGCACAGTGCTCTTACAGCCTACCGGGAACATCTCTTCCAAAGGCCTGTGAAACGCAGTTTCTTTGCCGGCCTGATCTGGCTGAAGTAGGACTTCTGCTCTGGGTGTGCTACTTTGCCCTAGAGCTGAAAGGCACAACGTGCAGGCTTCTTTCCAAAGGGCGAGTTGGGCCCCACAGCACCTTGCTTCCACCTCTTTGGGAAGCTAAGAAACAACTCGCTCTGCACAGTGCTCTTACAGCCTAGTGGGAACATCTCTTCCAAAGGCCTGTGAAACGCAGTTTCTTTGCAGGCCTGATCTGGCTGAAGTAGGACTTCTGCTCTGGGTGTGCTACTTTGCCCTAGAGCTGAAAGGCACAACGTGCAGGCTTCTTTCCAAAGGGCGAGTTGGGCCCCACAGCATCTTGCTTCCAGCTCTTTGGGAAGCTAAGAAACAACTCGCTCTGCACAGTGCTCTTACAGCCTACCGGGAACATCTCTTCCAAATGCCTGTGAAACGCAGTTTCTTTGCAGGCCTGATCTGGCTGAAGTAGGACTTCTGCTCTGGGTGTGCTACTTTGCCCTAGAGCTGAAAGGCACAACGTGCAGGCTTCTTTCCAAAGGGCGAGTTGGGCCCCACAGCATCTTGCTTCCAGCTCTTTGGGAAGCTAAGAAACAACTCGCTCTGCACAGTGCTCTTACAAACTAGTGGGAACATCTCTTCCAAAGGCCTGTGAAACGCAGTTTCTTTGCAGGCCTGATCTGGCTGAAGTAGGACTTCTGCTCTGGGTGTGCTACTTTGCCCTAGAGCTGAAAGGCACAACGTGCAGGCTTCTTTCCAAAGGGCGAGTTGGGCCCCACAGCATCTTGCTTCCAGCTCTTTGGGAAGCTAAGAAACAACTCGCTCTGCACAGTGCTCTTACAGCCTACCGGGAACATGTCTTCCAAAGGCCTGTGAAACGCAGTTTCTTTGCGGCCTGATCTGGCTGAAGTAGGACTTCTACTCTGGGTGTGCCACATGGCCCTAGAGCTGAAAGGCACAACGTGCAGGCTTCTTTCCAAAGGGCGAGTTGGGCCCCAAAGCCTCTTGCTTCCAGCTCTTTGGGAAGCTAAGAAACAACTCGCTCTGCAGACCTCTCTTACAGCCAACCGGGAGCATCTCTTGCAAAGGCCTGAGAAATGCAGTTTCTTTGCAGGCCTTATCTCGCTGAGGTAGAACTGCTGCTATGCCATGTCCTACATCGGCCTAGAGTTGCAAGGCTCAAAGTCCTGCCTTGACTCCTCAAGGGCAGACAGGCCCCACAGCGTGGGGCTTCCACCTCTTTGGGCAGCTAAGAAACAACTTGCTCTGCACTGTTGTTTTGCAGCCTACAGGGAACAAGTCTTACAAAGGCCTGTGAAACGCAGTTTCTTCCCAGCCTTGATCTGGCTGAAGTAGAACTTCTGCTCTGGGTGTGCTACATTCCCCTGGAGCTGAAAGGCACAACCCGCAGTCTTCATTCCAAAGGGCGAGTTGAGCCCCAAAGCATTTTGCTTCCAGCTCTTTGGGAAGCTAAGAAACAACTCGCTCTGCACAGTGCTCTTACAGCCTACCGGGAACATCTCTCAGAAAGGCCTGTGAAACGCAGTTTCTATGCAGGCCTCATCTGGCTGAAGTAGAACTTCTGCTCTGGGTGTGCCACCTTGCCCTAGAGCTGAAAGGCGCAACGTGCAGTCTCATTTCCAAAGGGCGAGTTGGGCCCCAAAGCATCTTGCTTCCAGCTCTTTGGAAGCTGAGAAACAGCTCGCTGTGCACAGTGCTCTTACAGCGTACCGGGAACATCTCTTCCAAAGGCCTGTGAAACGCAGTTTCTTTGCAGGCCTGATCTGGCTGAATTAGAACTTCTTCTCTGGGTGTGCTACATTGCCCTAGGGCTGACAGGCACAACGTGCCGTCTCCTTTCCAAAAAGCGAGTTGGGCCCCTCAGCATCTTTCTTCCAGCTCTTTGGGAAGCTAAGAAACAACTCGCTCTGCACAGTGCTCTTACAGCCTACCGGGAACATCTCTTCCAAAGGCCTGTGAAACGCAGTTTCTTTGCAGGCCTGATCTGGCTGAAGTAGGACTTCTGCTGTGGGTGTGCTACTTTGCCCTAGAGCTGAAAGGCACAACGTGCAGGCTTCTTTCCAAAGGCCGAGTTGGGCCCCACAGCATCTTGCTTCCAGCTCTTTGGGAAGCTAAGAAACAACTCGCTCTGCGCAGTGCTCTTACAGCCTAGTGGGAACATCTCTTCCAAAGGCCTGTGAAACGCAGTTTCTTTGCAGGCCTGATCTGGCTGAAGTAGGACTTCTGCTCTGGGTGTGCTACTTTGCCCTAGAGCTGAAAGGCACAACGTGCAGGCTTCTTTCCAAAGGGCGAGTTGGGCCCCACAGCATCTTGCTTCCAGCTCTTTGGGAAGCTAAGAAACAACTCTCTCTGCACAGTGTTCTTACAGCCTAGTGGGAACATCTCTTCCAAAGGCCGGTGAAACGCAGTTTCTTTGCAGGCCTGATCTGGCTGAAGTAGGACTTCTGCTCTGGGTGTGCTACTTTGCCCTAGAGCTGAAAAGCACAACGTGCAGGCTTCTTTCCAAAGGGCGAGTTGGGCCCCACAGCATCTTGCTTCCAGCTCTTTGGGAAGCTAAGAAACAACTCGCTCTGCACAGTGCTCTTCCATCCAAGTGAGAACATCTCTTCCAAAGGAATGTGAAACGCAGTTTCTTTGCAGGCCTGATCTGGCTGAAGTAAGTCTTCTGGTCTGGGTGTGCTACTTTGCCCTAGAGCTGAAAGGCACAACGTGCAGGCTTCTTTCCAAAGGGCGAGTTGGGCCCCACAGCATCTTGCTTCCAGCTCTTTGGGAAGCTAAGAAACAACTCGCTCTGCACAGTGCTCTTACAGCCTACCGGGAACATCTCTTCCAAAGGCCTGTGAAACGCAGTTTCTTTGCAGGCCTCTTTTGGCTGAAGTAGGACTTCTGCTCTGCGTGTGCTACTTTGCCCTGGAGCTGAAAGGCACAACGTGCAGGCTTCTTTCCAAAGGCCGAGTTGGGCCCCACAGCATCTTGCTTCCAGCTCTTTGGGAAGCTAAGAAACAACTCGCTCTGCACAGTGCTCTTACAGCCTACCGGGAACATCTCTTCCAAAGGCCTGTGAAACGCAGTTTCTTTGCAGGCCTGATCTGGCTGAAGTAGGACTTCTGCTGTGGGTGTGCTACTTTGCCCTAGAGCTGAAAGGCACAACGTGCAGGCTTCTTTCCAAAGGCCGAGTTGGGCCCCACAGCATCTTGCTTCCAGCTCTTTGGGAAGCTAAGAAACAACTCGCTCTGCACAGTGCTCTTACAGCCTACCGGGAACATCTCTTCCAAAGGCCTGTGAAACGCAGTTTCTTTGCAGGCCTGATCTGGCTGAAGTAGGACTTCTGCTCTGGGTGTGCTACTTTGCCCTAGAGCTGAAAGGCACAACGTGCAGGCTTCTTTCCAAAGGCCGAGTTGGGCCCCACAGCATCTTGCTTCCAGCTCTTTGGGAAGCTAAGAAACAACTCGCTCTGCACAGTGCTCTTACAGCCTACCGGGAACATCTCTTCCAAAGGCCTGTGAAACGCAGTTTCTTTGCAGGCCTGATCTGGCTGAAGTAGGACTTCTGCTCTGGGTGTGCTACTTTGCCCTAGAGCTGAAAGGCACAACGTGCAGGCTTCTTTCCAAAGGGCGAGTTGGGCCCCACAGCATCTTGCTTCCAGCTCTTTGGGAAGCTAAGAAACAACTCGCTCTGCACAGTGCTCTTACAGCCTACCGGGAACATCTCTTCCAAAGGCCTGTGAAACGCAGTTTCTTTGCAGGCCTGATCTGGCTGAAGTAGGACTTCTGCTGTGGGTGTGCTACTTTGCCCTAGAGCTGAAAGGCACAACGTGCAGGCTTCTTTCCAAAGGGCGAGTTGGGCCCCACAGCATCTTGCTTCCAGCTCTTTGGGAAGCTAAGAAACAACTCGCTCTGCACAGTGCTCTTAGAGCCTAGTGGGAACATCTCTTCCAAAGGCCTGTGAAACGCAGTTTCTTTGCAGGCCTGATCTGGCTGAAGTAGGACTTCTGCTGTGGGTGTGCTACTTTGCCCTAGAGCTGAAAGGCACAACGTGCAGGCTTCTTTCCAAAGGGCGAGTTGGGCCCCACAGCATCTTGCTTCCAGCTCTTTGGGAAGCTAAGAAACAACTCGCTCTGCACAGTGCTCTTACAGCCTACCGGGAACATCTCTTCCAAAGGCCTGTGAAACGCAGTTTCTTTGCAGGCCTGATCTGGCTGAAGTAGGACTTCTGCTCTGGGTGTGCTACTTTGCCCTAGAGCTGAAAGGCACAACGTGCAGGCTTCTTTCCAAAGGGCGAGTTGGGCACCACAGCATCTTGCTTCCAGCTCTTTGGGAAGCTAAGAAACAACTCGCTCTGCACAGTGCTCTTACAGCCTACCGGGAACATCTCTTCCAAAGGCCTGTGAAACGCAGTTTCTTTGCAGGCCTGATCTGGCTGAAGTAGGACTTCTGCTGTGGGTGTGCTACTTTGCCCTAGAGCTGAAAGGCACAACGTGCAGGCTTCTTTCCAAAGGCCGAGTTGGGCCCCACAGCATCTTGCTTCCAGCTCTTTGGGAAGCTAAGAAACAACTCGCTCTGCACAGTGCTCTTACAGCCTACCGGGAACATCTCTTCCAAAGGCCTGTGAAACGCAGTTTCTTTGCAGGCCTGATCTGGCTGAAGTAGGACTTCTGCTGTGGGTGTGCTACTTTGCCCTAGAGCTGAAAGGCACAACGTGCAGGCTTCTTTCCAAAGGGCGAGTTGGGCCCCACAGCATCTTGCTTCCAGCTCTTTGGGAAGCTAAGAAACAACTCGCTCTGCACAGTGCTCTTACAGCCTACCGGGAACATCTCTTCCAAAGGCCTGTGAAACGCAGTTTCTTTGCAGGCCTGATCTGGCTGAAGTAGGACTTCTGCTCTGGGTGTGCTACTTTGCCCTAGAGCTGAAAGGCACAACGTGCAGGCTTCTTTCCAAAGGGCGAGTTGGGCCCCACAGCATCTTGCTTCCAGCTCTTTGGGAAGCTAAGAAACAACTCGCTCTGCACAGTGCTCTTACAGCCTACCGGGAACATGTCTTCCAAAGGCCTGTGAAACGCAGTTTCTTTGCAGGCCTGATCTGGCTGAAGTAGGACTTCTGCTCTGGGTGTGCTACTTTGCCCTAGAGCTGAAAGGCACAACGTGCAGGCTTCTTTCGAAAGGGCGAGTTGGACCCCACAGCATCTTGCTTCCAGCTCTTTGGGAAGCTAAGAAACAACTGGCTCTGCTGACCTCTCTTACAGCCAACTGGGAGCATCTCTTGCAAAGGCCTGAGAAATGCAGTTTCTTTGCAGGCCTTATCTCGCTGAGGTAGAACTGCTGCTATGGCATATCCTTCTTTGGCCTAGTGTTGCAAGGCTCAAAGTCCTGCCTTGACTCCTCAAGGGCAGACAGGCCCCACAGCGTGGGGCTTCCACCTCTTTAGGCCGCTAAGAAACAACTTGCTCTGCACTGGTGTTTTACAGCCTACAGGGAACGCGTCTTACAAAGGCCTGTGAAACGCAGTTTATTCCCAGCCCTGATCTGGCTGAAGTAGAACTTCTGCTCTGGGTGTGCTACATTCCCCTGGAGCTGAAAGGCACAACCCGCAGTCTTCATTCCAAAGGGCGAGTTGAGCCCCAAAGCATTTTGCTTCCAGCTCTTTGGGAAGCTAAGAAACAACTCGCTCTGCACAGTGCTCTTACAGCCTACCGGAAACATCTCTCAGAAAGGCCTGTGAAACGCAGTTTCTATGCAGGCCTCATCTGGCTGAAGTAGAACTTCTGCTCTGGGTGTGCCACCTTGCCCTAGAGCTGAAAGGCGCAACGTGCAGTCTCATTTCCAAAGGGCGATTTGGGCCCCAAGGCATCTTGCTTCCAGCTCTTTGGAAGCTGAGAAACAGCTCGCTGTGCACAGTGCTCTTACAGCCTACCGGGAACATCTCTTCCAAAGGCCTGTGAAACGCAGTTTCTTTGCAGGCCTGATCTGGCTGAATTAGAACTTCTTCTCTGGGTGTGCTACATTGCCCTAGGGCTGAAAGGCACAACGTGCCGTCTCCTTTCCAAAAAGCGAGTTGGGCCCCTCAGCATCTTTCTTCCAGCTCTTTGGGAAGCTAAGAAACAACTCGCTCTGCACAGTGCTCTTACAGCCTACCGGGAACATCTCTTCCAAAGGCCTGTGAAACGCAGTTTCTTTGCAGGCCTGATCTGGCTGAAGTAGGACTTCTGCTCTGGGTGTGCTACTTTGCCCTAGAGCTGAAAGGCACAACGTGCAGGCTTCTTTCAAAAGGGCGAGTTGGACCCCACAGCATCTTGCTTCCAGCTCTTTGGGAAGCTAAGAAACAACTCGCTCTGCACAGTGCTCTTACAGCCTAGTGGGAACATCTCTTCCAAAGGCCTGGGAAACGCAGTTTCTTTGCAGGCCTGATCTGGCTGAAGTAGGACTTCTGCTCTGGGTGTGCTACGTTGCCCTAGAGCTGAAAGGCACAACGTGCAGGCTTCTTTCCAAAGGGCGAGTTGGGCCCCACAGCATCTTGCTTCCAGCTCTTTGGGAAGCTAAGAAACAACTCGCTCTGCACAGTGCTCTTACAGCCTAGTGGGAACATCTCTTCCAAAGGCCTGTGAAACGCAGTTGCTTTGCAGGCCTGATCTGGCTGAAGTAGGACTTCTGCTCTGGGTGTGCTACTTTGCCCTAGAGCTGAAAGGCACAACGTGCAGGCTTCTTTCCAAAGGGCGAGTTGGGCCCCACAGCATCTTGCTTCCAGCTCTTTGGGAAGCTAAGAAACAACTCGCTCTGCACAGTGCTCTTAGAGCCTAGTGGGAACATCTCTTCCAAAGGCCTGTGAAACGCAGTTTCTTTGCAGGCCTGATCTGGCTGAAGTAGGACTTCTGCTCTGGGTGTGCTACTTTGCCCTAGAGCTGAAAGGCACAACGTGCAGGCTTCTTTCCAAAGGGCGAGTTGGGCCCCACAGCATCTTGCTTCCAGCTCTTTGGGAAGCTAAGAAACAACTCGCTCTGCACAGTGCTCTTACAGCCTACCGGGAACATCTCTTCCAAAGGCCTGTGAAACGCAGTTTCTTTGCAGGCCTGATCTGGCTGAAGTAGGACTTCTGCTCTGGGTGTGCTACTTTGCCCTAGAGCTGAAAGGCACAACGTGCAGGCTTCTTTCCAAAGGGCGAGTTGGGCCCCACAGCATCTTGCTTCCAGCTCTTTGGGAAGCTAAGAAACAACTCGCTCTGCACAGTGCTCTTACAGCCTAGTGGGAACATCTCTTCCAAAGGCCTGGGAAACGCAGTTTCTTTGCAGGCCTGATCTGGCTGAAGTAGGACTTCTGCTCTGGGTGTGCTACTTTGCCCTAGAGCTGAAAGGCACAACGTGCAGGCTTCTTTCCAAAGGGCGAGTTGGGCCCCACAGCATCTTGCTTCCAGCTCTTTGGGAAGCTAAGAAACAACTCGCTCTGCACAGTGCTCTTACAGCCTACCGGGAACATCTCTTCCAAAGGCCTGTGAAACGCAGTTTCTTTGCAGGCCTGATCTGGCTGAAGTAGGACTTCTGCTGTGGGTGTGCTACTTTGCCCTAGAGCTGAAAGGCACAACGTGCAGGCTTCTTTCCAAAGGGCGAGTTGGGCCCCACAGCATCTTGCTTCCAGCTCTTTGGGAAGCTAAGAAACAACTCTCTCTGCACAGAGTTCTTACAGCCTAGTGGGAACATCTCTTCCAAAGGCCGGTGAAACGCAGTTTCTTTGCAGGCCTGATCTGGCTGAAGTAGGACTTCTGCTCTGGGTGTGCTACTTTGCCCTAGAGCTGAAAGGCACAACGTGCAGGCTTCTTTCCAAAGGGCGAGTTGGGCCCCACAGCATCTTGCTTCCAGCTCTTTGGGAAGCTAAGAAACAACTCGCTCTGCACAGTGCTCTTACAGCCTACCGGGAACATCTCTTCCAAAGGCCTGTGAAACGCAGTTTCTTTGCAGGCCTGATCTGGCTGAAGTAGGACTTCTGCTCTGGGTGTGCTACTTTGCCCTAGAGCTGAAAGGCACAACGTGCAGGCTTCTTTCCAAAGGGCGAGTTGGGCCCCACAGCATCTTGCTTCCAGCTCTTTGGGAAGCTAAGAAACAACTCGCTCTGCACAGTGCTCTTACAGCCTACCGGGAACATCTCTTCCAAAGGCCTTTGAAACGCAGTTTCTTTGCAGGCCTTATCTGGCTGAAGTAGGACTTCTGCTCTGGGTGTGCTACTTTGCCCTAGAGCTGAAAGGCACAACGTGCAGGCTTCTTTCCAAAGGGCGAGTTGGGCCCCACAGCATCTTGCTTCCAGCTCTTTGGGAAGCTAAGAAACAACTCTCTCTGCACAGTGTTCTTACAGCCTAGTGGGAACATCTCTTCCAAAGGCCGGTGAAACGCAGTTTCTTTGCAGGCCTGATCTGGCTGAAGTAGGACTTCTGCTCTGGGTGTGCTACTTTGCCCTAGAGCTGAAAGGCACAACGTGCAGGCTTCTTTCCAAAGGGCGAGTTGGGCCCCACAGCATCTTGCTTCCAGCTCTTTGGGAAGCTAAGAAACAACTCGCTCTGCACAGTGCTCTTACAGCCTACCGGGAACATCTCTTCCAAAGGCCTGTGAAACGCAGTTTCTTTGCAGGCCTGATCTGGCTGAAGTAGGACTTCTGCTCTGGGTGTGCTACTTTGCCCTGGAGCTGAAAGGCACAACGTGCAGGCTTCTTTCCAAAGGGCGAGTTGGGCCCCACAGCATCTTGCTTCCAGCTCTTGGGAAGCTAAGAAACAACTCGCTCTGCACAGTGCTCTTACAGCCTACCGGGAACATCTCTTCCAAAGGCCTGTGAAACGCAGTTTCTTTGCAGGCCTGATCTGGCTGAAGTAGGACTTCTGCTCTGGGTGTGCTACTTTGCCCTAGAGCTGAAAGGCACAACGTGCAGACTTCTTTCCAAAGGGCGAGTTGGGCCCCACAGCATCTTGCTTCCAGCTCTTTGGGAAGCTAAGAAACAACTCGCTCTGAACAGTGCTCTTACAGCCTACCGGGAACATCTCTTCCAAAGGCCTGTGAAACGCAGTTTCTTTGCAGGCCTGATCTGGCTGAAGTAGGACTTCTGCTCTGGGGTGCTACTTTGCCCTAGAGCTGAAAGGCACAACGTGCAGGCTTCTTTCCAAAGGGCGAGTTGGGCCCCACAGCATCTTGCTTCCAGCTCTTTGGGAAGCTAAGAAACAACTCGCTCTGCACAGTGCTCTTACAGCCTAGTGGGAACATCTCTTCCAAAGGCCTGTGAAACGCAGTTTCTTTGCAGGCCTGATCTGGCTGAAGTAGGACTTCTGCTCTGGGTGTGCTACTTTGCCCTGGAGCTGAAAGGCACAACGTGCAGGCTTCTTTCCAAAGGGCGAGTTGGGCCCCACAGCATCTTGCTTCCAGCTCTTTGGGAAGCTAAGAAACAACTCGCTCTGCACAGTGCTCTTACAGCCTAGTGGGAACATCTCTTCCAAAGGCCTGGGAAACGCAGTTTCTTTGCAGGTCTGATCTGGCTGAAGTAGGACTTCTGCTCTGGGTGTGCTACTTTGCCCTAGAGCTGAAAGGCACAACGTGCAGGCTTCTTTCCAAAGGGCGAGTTGGGCCCCACAGCATCTTGCTTCCAGCTCTTTGGGAAGCTAAGAAACAACTCGCTCTGCACAGTCTTCTTAAAGCCTAGTGGGAACATCTCTTCCAAAGGCCTGTGAAACGCAGTTTCTTTGCAGGCCTGATCTGGCTGAAGTAGGACTTCTGCTCTGGGTGTGCTACTTTGCCCTAGAGCTGAAAGGCACAACGTGCAGGCTTCTTTCCAAAGGCCGAGTTGGGCCCCACAGCATCTTGCTTCCAGCTCTTTGGGAAGCTAAGAAACAACTCGCTCAGCACAGTGCTCTTACAGCCTACCGGGAACATCTCTTCCAAAGGCCTGTGAAACGCAGTTTCTTTGCAGGCCTGATCCGGCTGAAGTAGGACTTCTGCTCTGGGTGTGCTACTTTGCCCTAGAGCTGAAAGGCACAACGTGCAGGCTTCTTTCCAAAGGGCGAGTTGGGCCCCACAGCATCTTGCTTCCAGCTCTTTGGGAAGCTAAGAAACAACTCGCTCTGCACAGTGCTCTTACAGCCTACCGGGAACATCTCTTCCAAAGGCCTGTGAAACGCAGTTTCTTTGCAGGCCTGATCTGGCTGAAGTAGGACTTCTGCTCTGGGTGTGCTACTTTGCCCTAGAGCTGAAAGGCACAACGTGCAGGCTTCTTTCCAAAGGGCGAGTTGGGCCCCACAGCATCTTGCTTCCAGCTCTTGGGAAGCTAAGAAACAACTCGCTCTGCACAGTGCTCTTACAGCCTACCGGGAACATCTCTTCCAAAGGCCTGTGAAACGCAGTTTCTTTGCAGGCCTGATCTGGCTGAAGTAGGACTTCTGCTCTGGGTGTGCTACTTTGCCCTAGAGCTGAAAGGCACAACGTGCAGACTTCTTTCCAAAGGCGAGTTGGGCCCCACAGCATCTTGCTTCCAGCTCTTTGGGAAGCTAAGAAACAACTCGCTCTGCACAGTGCTCTTACAGCCTACCGGGAACATCTCTTCCAAAGGCCTGTGAAACGCAGTTTCTTTGCAGGCCTGATCTGGCTGAAGTAGGACTTCTGCTCTGGGGTGCTACTTTGCCCTAGAGCTGAAAGGCACAACGTGCAGGCTTCTTTCCAAAGGGCGAGTTGGGCCCCACAGCATCTTGCTTCCAGCTCTTTGGGAAGCTAAGAAACAACTCGCTCTGCACAGTGCTCTTACAGCCTAGTGGGAACATCTCTTCCAAAGGCCTGTGAAACGCAGTTTCTTTGCAGGCCTGATCTGGCTGAAGTAGGACTTCTGCTCTGGGTGTGCTACTTTGCCCTAGAGCTGAAAGGCACAACGTGCAGGCTTCTTTCCAAAGGGCGAGTTGGGCCCCACAGCATCTTGCTTCCAGCTCTTTGGGAAGCTAAGAAACAACTCGCTCTGCACAGTGCTCTTACAGCCTACCGGGAACGTCTCTTCCAAAGGCCTGTGAAACGCAGTTTCTTTGCAGGCCTGATCTGGCTGAAGTAGGACTTCTGCTCTGGGTGTGCTACTCGGCCCTAGAGCTGATAGGCACAACGTGCAGTCTTCTTTCCAAAGGGCGAGTTGGGCACCACAGCATCTTGCTTCCAGCTCTTTGGGAAGCTAAGAAACAACTCGCTCTGCACAGTGCTCTTACAGCCTAGTGGGAACATCTCTTCCAAAGGCCTGTGAAACGCAGTTTCTTTGCAGGCCTGATCTGGCTGAAGTAGGACTTCTGCTCTGGGTGTGCTACTTTGCCCTAGAGCTGAAAGGCACAACGTGCAGGCTTCTTTCCAAAGGGCGAGTTGGGCCCCACAGCATCTTGCTTCCAGCTCTTTGGGAAGCTAAGAAACAACTCGCTCTGCACAGTGCTCTTACAGCCTAGTGGGAACATCTCTTCCAAAGGCCTGTGAAACGCAGTTGCTTTGCAGGCCTGATCTGGCTGAAGTAGGACTTCTGCTCTGGGTGTGCTACTTTGCCCTAGAGCTGAAAGGCACAACGTGCAGTCTTCTTTCCAAAGGGCGAGTTGGGCCCCACAGCATCTTGCTTCCAGCTCTTTGGGAAGCTAAGAAACAACTCGCTCTGCACAGTGCTCTTAGATCCTATTGGGAACATCTCTTCCAAAGGCCTGTGAAACGCAGTTTCTTTGCAGGCCTGATCTGGCTGAAGTAGGACTTCTGCTCTGGGTGTGCTACTTTGCCCTAGAGCTGAAAGGCACAACGTGCAGGCTTCTTTCCAAAGGGCGAGTTGGGCCCCACAGCATCTTGCTTCCAGCTCTTTGGGAAGCTAAGAAACAACTCGCTCTGCACAGTGCTCTTACAGCATACCGGGAACATGTCTTCCAAAGGCCTGTGAAACGCAGTTTCTTTGCAGGCCTGATCCGGCTGAAGTAGGACTTCTGCTCTGGGTGTGCTACTTTGCCCTAGAGCTGAAAGGCACAACGTGCAGGCTTCTTTCCAAAGGGCGAGTTGGGCCCCACAGCATCTTGCTTCCAGCTCTTTGGGAAGCTAAGAAACAACTCGCTCTGCACAGAGCTCTTACAGCCTACCGGGAACATCTCTTCCAAAGGCCTGTGAAACGCAGTTTCTTTGCAGGCCTGATCTGGCTGAAGTAGGACTTCTGCTCTGGGTGTGCTACTTTGCCCTAGAGCTGAAAGGCACAACGTGCAGGCTTCTTTCCAAAGGGCGAGTTGGGCCCCACAGAATCTTGCTTCCAGCTCTTTGGGAAGCTAAGAAACAACTCGCTCTGCACAGTGCTCTTACAGCCTAGTGGGAACATCTCTTCCAAAGGCCTGTGAAACGCAGTTTCTTTGCAGGCCTGATCTGGCTGAAGTAGGACTTCTGCTCTGGGTGTGCTACTTTGCCCTAGAGCTGAAAGGCACAACGTGCAGGCTTCTTTCCAAAGGGCGAGTTGGGCCCCACAGCATCTTGCTTCCAGCTCTTTGGGAAGCTAAGAAACAACTCGCTCTGCACAGTGCTCTTACAGCCTACCGGGAACATCTCTTCCAAAGGCCTGTGAAACGCAGTTTCTTTGCCGGCCTGATCTGGCTGAAGTAGGACTTCTGCTCTGGGTGTGCTACTTTGCCCTAGAGCTGAAAGGCACAACGTGCAGGCTTCTTTCCAAAGGGCGAGTTGGGCCCCACAGCACCTTGCTTCCACCTCTTTGGGAAGCTAAGAAACAACTCGCTCTGCACAGTGCTCTTACAGCCTAGTGGGAACATCTCTTCCAAAGGCCTGTGAAACGCAGTTTCTTTGCAGGCCTGATCTGGCTGAAGTAGGACTTCTGCTCTGGGTGTGCTACTTTGCCCTAGAGCTGAAAGGCACAACGTGCAGGCTTCTTTCCAAAGGGCGAGTTGGGCCCCACAGCATCTTGCTTCCAGCTCTTTGGGAAGCTAAGAAACAACTCGCTCTGCACAGTGCTCTTACAGCCTACCGGGAACATCTCTTCCAAATGCCTGTGAAACGCAGTTTCTTTGCAGGCCTGATCTGGCTGAAGTAGGACTTCTGCTCTGGGTGTGCTACTTTGCCCTAGAGCTGAAAGGCACAACGTGCAGGCTTCTTTCCAAAGGGCGAGTTGGGCCCCACAGCATCTTGCTTCCAGCTCTTTGGGAAGCTAAGAAACAACTCGCTCTGCACAGTGCTCTTACAAACTAGTGGGAACATCTCTTCCAAAGGCCTGTGAAACGCAGTTTCTTTGCAGGCCTGATCTGGCTGAAGTAGGACTTCTGCTCTGGGTGTGCTACTTTGCCCTAGAGCTGAAAGGCACAACGTGCAGGCTTCTTTCCAAAGGGCGAGTTGGGCCCCACAGCATCTTGCTTCCAGCTCTTTGGGAAGCTAAGAAACAACTCGCTCTGCACAGTGCTCTTACAGCCTACCGGGAACATGTCTTCCAAAGGCCTGTGAAACGCAGTTTCTTTGCGGCCTGATCTGGCTGAAGTAGGACTTCTACTCTGGGTGTGCCACATGGCCCTAGAGCTGAAAGGCACAACGTGCAGGCTTCTTTCCAAAGGGCGAGTTGGGCCCCAAAGCCTCTTGCTTCCAGCTCTTTGGGAAGCTAAGAAACAACTCGCTCTGCAGACCTCTCTTACAGCCAACCGGGAGCATCTCTTGCAAAGGCCTGAGAAATGCAGTTTCTTTGCAGGCCTTATCTCGCTGAGGTAGAACTGCTGCTATGCCATGTCCTACATCGGCCTAGAGTTGCAAGGCTCAAAGTCCTGCCTTGACTCCTCAAGGGCAGACAGGCCCCACAGCGTGGGGCTTCCACCTCTTTGGGCAGCTAAGAAACAACTTGCTCTGCACTGTTGTTTTGCAGCCTACAGGGAACAAGTCTTACAAAGGCCTGTGAAACGCAGTTTCTTCCCAGCCTTGATCTGGCTGAAGTAGAACTTCTGCTCTGGGTGTGCTACATTCCCCTGGAGCTGAAAGGCACAACCCGCAGTCTTCATTCCAAAGGGCGAGTTGAGCCCCAAAGCATTTTGCTTCCAGCTCTTTGGGAAGCTAAGAAACAACTCGCTCTGCACAGTGCTCTTACAGCCTACCGGGAACATCTCTCAGAAAGGCCTGTGAAACGCAGTTTCTATGCAGGCCTCATCTGGCTGAAGTAGAACTTCTGCTCTGGGTGTGCCACCTTGCCCTAGAGCTGAAAGGCGCAACGTGCAGTCTCATTTCCAAAGGGCGAGTTGGGCCCCAAAGCATCTTGCTTCCAGCTCTTTGGAAGCTGAGAAACAGCTCGCTGTGCACAGTGCTCTTACAGCGTACCGGGAACATCTCTTCCAAAGGCCTGTGAAACGCAGTTTCTTTGCAGGCCTGATCTGGCTGAATTAGAACTTCTTCTCTGGGTGTGCTACATTGCCCTAGGGCTGACAGGCACAACGTGCCGTCTCCTTTCCAAAAAGCGAGTTGGGCCCCTCAGCATCTTTCTTCCAGCTCTTTGGGAAGCTAAGAAACAACTCGCTCTGCACAGTGCTCTTACAGCCTACCGGGAACATCTCTTCCAAAGGCCTGTGAAACGCAGTTTCTTTGCAGGCCTGATCTGGCTGAAGTAGGACTTCTGCTGTGGGTGTGCTACTTTGCCCTAGAGCTGAAAGGCACAACGTGCAGGCTTCTTTCCAAAGGCCGAGTTGGGCCCCACAGCATCTTGCTTCCAGCTCTTTGGGAAGCTAAGAAACAACTCGCTCTGCGCAGTGCTCTTACAGCCTAGTGGGAACATCTCTTCCAAAGGCCTGTGAAACGCAGTTTCTTTGCAGGCCTGATCTGGCTGAAGTAGGACTTCTGCTCTGGGTGTGCTACTTTGCCCTAGAGCTGAAAGGCACAACGTGCAGGCTTCTTTCCAAAGGGCGAGTTGGGCCCCACAGCATCTTGCTTCCAGCTCTTTGGGAAGCTAAGAAACAACTCTCTCTGCACAGTGTTCTTACAGCCTAGTGGGAACATCTCTTCCAAAGGCCGGTGAAACGCAGTTTCTTTGCAGGCCTGATCTGGCTGAAGTAGGACTTCTGCTCTGGGTGTGCTACTTTGCCCTAGAGCTGAAAAGCACAACGTGCAGGCTTCTTTCCAAAGGGCGAGTTGGGCCCCACAGCATCTTGCTTCCAGCTCTTTGGGAAGCTAAGAAACAACTCGCTCTGCACAGTGCTCTTCCATCCAAGTGAGAACATCTCTTCCAAAGGAATGTGAAACGCAGTTTCTTTGCAGGCCTGATCTGGCTGAAGTAAGTCTTCTGGTCTGGGTGTGCTACTTTGCCCTAGAGCTGAAAGGCACAACGTGCAGGCTTCTTTCCAAAGGGCGAGTTGGGCCCCACAGCATCTTGCTTCCAGCTCTTTGGGAAGCTAAGAAACAACTCGCTCTGCACAGTGCTCTTACAGCCTACCGGGAACATCTCTTCCAAAGGCCTGTGAAACGCAGTTTCTTTGCAGGCCTCTTTTGGCTGAAGTAGGACTTCTGCTCTGCGTGTGCTACTTTGCCCTGGAGCTGAAAGGCACAACGTGCAGGCTTCTTTCCAAAGGCCGAGTTGGGCCCCACAGCATCTTGCTTCCAGCTCTTTGGGAAGCTAAGAAACAACTCGCTCTGCACAGTGCTCTTACAGCCTACCGGGAACATCTCTTCCAAAGGCCTGTGAAACGCAGTTTCTTTGCAGGCCTGATCTGGCTGAAGTAGGACTTCTGCTGTGGGTGTGCTACTTTGCCCTAGAGCTGAAAGGCACAACGTGCAGGCTTCTTTCCAAAGGCCGAGTTGGGCCCCACAGCATCTTGCTTCCAGCTCTTTGGGAAGCTAAGAAACAACTCGCTCTGCACAGTGCTCTTACAGCCTACCGGGAACATCTCTTCCAAAGGCCTGTGAAACGCAGTTTCTTTGCAGGCCTGATCTGGCTGAAGTAGGACTTCTGCTCTGGGTGTGCTACTTTGCCCTAGAGCTGAAAGGCACAACGTGCAGGCTTCTTTCCAAAGGCCGAGTTGGGCCCCACAGCATCTTGCTTCCAGCTCTTTGGGAAGCTAAGAAACAACTCGCTCTGCACAGTGCTCTTACAGCCTACCGGGAACATCTCTTCCAAAGGCCTGTGAAACGCAGTTTCTTTGCAGGCCTGATCTGGCTGAAGTAGGACTTCTGCTCTGGGTGTGCTACTTTGCCCTAGAGCTGAAAGGCACAACGTGCAGGCTTCTTTCCAAAGGGCGAGTTGGGCCCCACAGCATCTTGCTTCCAGCTCTTTGGGAAGCTAAGAAACAACTCGCTCTGCACAGTGCTCTTACAGCCTACCGGGAACATCTCTTCCAAAGGCCTGTGAAACGCAGTTTCTTTGCAGGCCTGATCTGGCTGAAGTAGGACTTCTGCTGTGGGTGTGCTACTTTGCCCTAGAGCTGAAAGGCACAACGTGCAGGCTTCTTTCCAAAGGGCGAGTTGGGCCCCACAGCATCTTGCTTCCAGCTCTTTGGGAAGCTAAGAAACAACTCGCTCTGCACAGTGCTCTTACAGCCTACCGGGAACATCTCTTCCAAAGGCCTGTGAAACGCAGTTTCTTTGCAGGCCTGATCTGGCTGAAGTAGGACTTCTGCTGTGGGTGTGCTACTTTGCCCTAGAGCTGAAAGGCACAACGTGCAGGCTTCTTTCCAAAGGGCGAGTTGGGCCCCACAGCATCTTGCTTCCAGCTCTTTGGGAAGCTAAGAAACAACTCGCTCTGCACAGTGCTCTTACAGCCTACCGGGAACATCTCTTCCAAAGGCCTGTGAAACGCAGTTTCTTTGCAGGCCTGATCTGGCTGAAGTAGGACTTCTGCTCTGGGTGTGCTACTTTGCCCTAGAGCTGAAAGGCACAACGTGCAGGCTTCTTTCCAAAGGGCGAGTTGGGCCCCACAGCATCTTGCTTCCAGCTCTTTGGGAAGCTAAGAAACAACTCGCTCTGCACAGTGCTCTTACAGCCTACCGGGAACATCTCTTCCAAAGGCCTGTGAAACGCAGTTTCTTTGCAGGCCTGATCTGGCTGAAGTAGGACTTCTGCTGTGGGTGTGCTACTTTGCCCTAGAGCTGAAAGGCACAACGTGCAGGCTTCTTTCCAAAGGGCGAGTTGGGCCCCACAGCATCTTGCTTCCAGCTCTTTGGGAAGCTAAGAAACAACTCGCTCTGCACAGTGCTCTTACAGCCTACCGGGAACATCTCTTCCAAAGGCCTGTGAAACGCAGTTTCTTTGCAGGCCTGATCTGGCTGAAGTAGGACTTCTGCTCTGGGTGTGCTACTTTGCCCTAGAGCTGAAAGGCACAACGTGCAGGCTTCTTTCCAAAGGGCGAGTTGGGCCCCACAGCATCTTGCTTCCAGCTCTTTGGGAAGCTAAGAAACAACTCGCTCTGCACAGTGCTCTTACAGCCTACCGGGAACATCTCTTCCAAAGGCCTGTGAAACGCAGTTTCTTTGCAGGCCTGATCTGGCTGAAGTAGGACTTCTGCTCTGGGTGTGCTACTTTGCCCTAGAGCTGAAAGGCACAACGTGCAGGCTTCTTTCGAAAGGGCGAGTTGGACCCCACAGCATCTTGCTTCCAGCTCTTTGGGAAGCTAAGAAACAACTGGCTCTGCTGACCTCTCTTACAGCCAACTGGGAGCATCTCTTGCAAAGGCCTGAGAAATGCAGTTTCTTTGCAGGCCTTATCTCGCTGAGGTAGAACTGCTGCTATGGCATATCCTTCTTTGGCCTAGTGTTGCAAGGCTCAAAGTCCTGCCTTGACTCCTCAAGGGCAGACAGGCCCCACAGCGTGGGGCTTCCACCTCTTTAGGCCGCTAAGAAACAACTTGCTCTGCACTGGTGTTTTACAGCCTACAGGGAACGCGTCTTACAAAGGCCTGTGAAACGCAGTTTATTCCCAGCCCTGATCTGGCTGAAGTAGAACTTCTGCTCTGGGTGTGCTACATTCCCCTGGAGCTGAAAGGCACAACCCGCAGTCTTCATTCCAAAGGGCGAGTTGAGCCCCAAAGCATTTTGCTTCCAGCTCTTTGGGAAGCTAAGAAACAACTCGCTCTGCACAGTGCTCTTACAGCCTACCGGAAACATCTCTCAGAAAGGCCTGTGAAACGCAGTTTCTATGCAGGCCTCATCTGGCTGAAGTAGAACTTCTGCTCTGGGTGTGCCACCTTGCCCTAGAGCTGAAAGGCGCAACGTGCAGTCTCATTTCCAAAGGGCGATTTGGGCCCCAAGGCATCTTGCTTCCAGCTCTTTGGAAGCTGAGAAACAGCTCGCTGTGCACAGTGCTCTTACAGCCTACCGGGAACATCTCTTCCAAAGGCCTGTGAAACGCAGTTTCTTTGCAGGCCTGATCTGGCTGAATTAGAACTTCTTCTCTGGGTGTGCTACATTGCCCTAGGGCTGAAAGGCACAACGTGCCGTCTCCTTTCCAAAAAGCGAGTTGGGCCCCTCAGCATCTTTCTTCCAGCTCTTTGGGAAGCTAAGAAACAACTCGCTCTGCACAGTGCTCTTACAGCCTACCGGGAACATCTCTTCCAAAGGCCTGTGAAACGCAGTTTCTTTGCAGGCCTGATCTGGCTGAAGTAGGACTTCTGCTCTGGGTGTGCTACTTTGCCCTAGAGCTGAAAGGCACAACGTGCAGGCTTCTTTCGAAAGGGCGAGTTGGACCCCACAGCATCTTGCTTCCAGCTCTTTGGGAAGCTAAGAAACAACTGGCTCTGCAGACCTCTCTTACAGCCAACTGGGAGCATCTCTTGCAAAGGCCTGAGAAATGCAGTTTCTTTGCAGGCCTTATCTCGCTGAGGTAGAACTGCTGCTATGGCATATCCTTCTTTGGCCTAGTGTTGCAAGGCTCAAAGTCCTGCCTTGACTCCTCAAGGGCAGACAGGCCCCACAGCGTGGGGCTTCCACCTCTTTAGGCCGCTAAGAAACAACTTGCTCTGCACTGGTGTTTTACAGCCTACAGGGAACGAGTCTTACAAAGGCCTGTGAAACGCAGTTTATTCCCAGCCCTGATCTGGCTGAAGTAGAACTTCTGCTCTGCCGGGTCCTACATGGCGCTAGAGCTGCAAGGCACAAAGTCTTGCCTTGTTTCCACAAGGGTAGACAAGTCCCTCAGGTCCAGATTCCAGCTCTTTCGGTAGCTAAGAAACAACTCGCTCTGCACAGTGCTCTTACAGCCTACCGGGAATATCTCTTACAAAGGCCTGTGATACGCAGTTCCTTTGCAGGCCTGATCTGGCAGAAGTAGGACTTCTGCTCTGGGTGTGCTACTTTGCCCTAGAGCTGAAAGGCACAACGTGCAGGCTTCTTTCCAAAGGGCGAGTTGGGCCCCAAAGCACCTTGCTTCCAGCTCTTTGGGAAGCTAAGAACCAACTCGCTCTGACAGTGCTCTTACAGCCTAGGGAGAACATATCTTACAAAGGCATGTGAAACGCAGTTTCTTTGCAGGCCTGATCTGGCTGAAGTAGGACTTCTGCTCTGGGTGTGCTACATTCCCCTAGAGCTGCAAGGCTCAAAGTGATGTCTTCTTTCCAAAGGGCGAGTTGGGCCCCAAAGCATCTTGCCTCCAGCTCTTTGGGAAGCTAAGAAACAACTCGCTCTGCAGACCTCTCTTACAGCCAACCGAGAACATCTCTTGCAAAGGCCTGAGAAATGCAGTTTCTTTGTAGGCCTTATCTCGCTGAGGTAGAACTGCTGCTATGCCGTGTCCTACATCGGCCTAGAGTTGCAAGGCTCAAAGTCCTGTCTTGACTCCTCAAGGGCAGACAGGCCCCACAAGGTGGGGCTTCCACCTCTTTGGGCAGCTAAGAAACAACTCGCTCTGCACAGTGCTCTTCCAACCAAGTGAGAACATCTCTTCCAAAGGCCTGTGAAACGCAGTTTCTTTGCAGGCCTGATCTGGCTGAAGTAGGACTTCTGCTGTGGGTGTGCTACTTTGCCCTACAGCTGAAAGGCACAACGTGCAGGCTTCTTTCCAAAGGGCGAGTTGGGCCCCACAGCATCTTGCTTCCAGCTCTTTGGGAAGCTAAGAAACAACTCTCTCTGCACAGTGTTCTTACAGCCTAGTGGGAACATCTCTTCCAAAGGCCGGTGAAACGCAGTTTCTTTGCAGGCCTGATCTGGCTGAAGTAGGACTTCTGCTCTGGGTGTGCTACTTTGCCCTAGAGCTGAAAGGCACAACGTGCAGGCTTCTTTCCAAAGGGCGAGTTGGGCCCCACAGCATCTTGCTTCCAGCTCTTTGGGAAGCTAAGAAACAACTCGCTCTGCACAGTGCTCTTACAGCCTACCGGGAACATCTCTTCCAAAGGCCTGTGAAACGCAGTTTCTTTGCAGGCCTGATCTGGCTGAAGTAGGACTTCTGCTCTGGGTGTGCTACTTTGCCCTAGAGCTGAAAGGCACAACGTGCAGGCTTCTTTCCAAAGGGCGAGTTGGGCCCCACAGCATCTTGCTTCCAGCTCTTTGGGAAGCTAAGAAACCACTCGCTCTGAACAGTGCTCTTACAGCCTAGTGGGAACATCTCTTCCAAAGGCCTGTGAAACGCAGTTTCTTTGCAGGACTGATCTGGCTGAAGTAGGACTTCTGCTCTGGGAGTGCTACTTTGCCCTAGAGCTGAAAGGCACAACGTGCAGGCTTCTTTCCAAAGGGCGAGTTGGGCCCCACAGCATCTTGATTCCAGCTCTTTGGGAAGCTAAGAAACAACTCGCTCTGCACAGTGCTCTTACAGCCTACCGGGAACATCTCTTCCAAAGGCCTGTGAAACGGAGTTTCTTTGCGGGCCTGGTCTTGCTGAAGTAGGACTTCTGCTCTCCGTGTGCTACTTTGCCCTAGAGCTGAAAGGCACAACGTGCAGGCTTCTTTCCAAAGGGCGAGTTGGGCCCCACAGCATCTTGCTTCCAGCTCTTTGGGAACCTAAGAAACAACTCGCTCTGCACAGTGCTCTTACAGCCTACCGGGAACATCTCTTCCAAAGGCCTGTGAAACGCAGTTTCTATGCAGGCCTGATCTGGCTGAAGTAGGACTTCTGCTCTGGGTGTGCTACTTTGCCCTAGAGCTGAAAGGCACAACGTGCAGGCTTCTTTCCAAAGGGCGAGTTGGGCCCCACAGCATCTTGCTTCCAGCTCTTTGGGAAGCTAAGAAACAACTCGCTCTGCACAGTGCTCTTACAGCCTACCGGGAACATCTCTTCCAAAGGCCTGTGAAACGCAGTTTCTTTGCAGGCCTGATCTGGCTGAAGTAGGACTTCTGCTCTGGGTGTGCTACTTTGCCCTAGAGCTGAAAGGCACAACGTGCAGGCTTCTTTCCAAAGGCCGAGTTGGGCCCCACAGCATCTTGCTTCCAGCTCTTTGGGAAGCTAAGAAACAACTCGCTCTGCACAGTGCTCTTACAGCCTAGTGGGAACATCTCTTCCAAAGGCCTGTGAAACGCAGTTTCTTTGCAGGCCTGATCTGGCTGAAGTAGGACTTCTGCTCTGGGTGTGCTACTTTGCCCTAGAGCTGAAAGGCACAACGTGCAGGCTTCTTTCCAAAGGGCGAGTTGGGCCCCACAGCATCTTGCTTCCAGCTCTTTGGGAAGCTAAGAAACAACTCGCTCTGCACAGTGCTCTTACAGCCTAGTGGGAACATCTCTTCCAAAGGCCTGTGAAACGCAGTTTCTTTGCAGGCCTGATCTGGCTGAAGTAGGACTTCTGCTCTGGGTGTGCTACTTTGCCCTAGAGCTGAAAGGCACAACGTGCAGGCTTCTTTCCAAAGGGCGAGTTGGGCCCCACAGCATCTTGCTTCCAGCTATTTGGGAAGCTAAGAAACAACTCGCTCTGCACAGTGCTCTCACAGCCTACCGGGAACATCTCTTCC
Organism: Equus caballus; assembly: GCF_041296265.1. Lineage (NCBI taxonomy): Eukaryota > Metazoa > Chordata > Mammalia > Perissodactyla > Equidae > Equus > Equus caballus. The sequence continues at coordinate 664,138 of NC_091712.1, forward strand.
AAAGGCCTGTGAAACGCAGTTTCTTTGCAGGCCTGATCTGGCTGAAGTAGGACTTCTGCTCTGGGTGTGCTACTTTGCCCTAGAGCTGAAAGGCACAACGTGCAGGCTTCTTTCCAAAGGGCGAGTTGGGCCCCACAGCATCTTGCTTCCAGCTCTTTGGGAAGCTAAGAAACCACTCGCTCTGCACAGTGCTCTTACAGCCTACCGGGAACATCTCTTCCAAAGGCCTGTGAAACGCAGTTTCTTTGCAGGCCTGATCTGGCTGAAGTAGGACTTCTGCTCTGGGTGTGCTACTTTGCCCTAGAGCTGAAAGGCACAACGTGCAGGCTTCTTTCCAAAGGGCGAGTTGGGCCCCACAGCATCTTGCTTCCAGCTCTTTGGGAAGCTAAGAAACAACTCGCTCTGCACAGTGCTCTTACAGCCTAGTGGGAACATCTCTTCCAAAGGCCTGTGAAACGCAGTTTCTTTGCAGCCCTGATCTGGCTGAAGTAGGACTTCTGCTCTGGGTGTGCTACTTTGCCCTAGAGCTGAGAGGCACAACGTGCAGGCTTCTTTCCAAAGGGCGAGTTGGGCCCCACAGCATCTTGCTTCCAGCTCTTTGGGAAGCTAAGAAACAACTCGCTCTGCACAGTGCTCTTACAGCCTAGTGGGAACATCTCTTCCAAAGGCCTGTGAAACGCAGTTTCTTTGCAGGCCTGATCTGGCTGAAGTAGGACTTCTGCTCTGGGTGTGCTACTTTGCCCTAGAGCTGAAAGGCACAACGTGCAGGCTTCTTTCCAAAGGGCGAGTTGGGCCCCACAGCATCTTGCTTCCAGCTCTTTGGCAAGCTAAGAAACAGCTCGCTCTGCACAGTGCTCTTACAGCCTACCGGGAACATCTCTTCCAAAGGCCTGTGAAACGCAGTTTCTTTGCAGGCCTGATCTGGCTGAAGTAGGACTTCTGCTCTGGGTGTGCTACTTTGCCCTAGAGCTGAAAGGCACAACGTGCAGGCTTCTTTCCAAAGGGCGAGTTGGGCCCCACAGCACCTTGCTTCCAGCTCTTTGGGAATCTAAGAAACCACTCTCTCTGCAGAGTGCTCTTACGGCCAACCGGGAACATCTCTTCCAAAGGCCTGTGAAACGCAGTTTCTTTCCAGGCCTGATCTGGCTGAAGTGGGACTTCTGCTCTGGGTGTGCTACTTTGCCCTAGAGCTGAAAGGCACAACGTGCAGGCTTCTTTCCAAAGGGCGAGTTGGGCCCCAAAGCACCTTGCTTCCAGCTCTTTGGGAAGCTAAGAACCAACTCGCTCTGACAGTGCTCTTACAGCCTAGGGAGAACATATCTTACAAAGGCATGTGAAACGCAGTTTCTATGCAGGCCTGATCTGGCTGAAGTAGGACTTCTGCTCTGGGTGTGCTACTTTGCCCTAGAGCTGAAAGGCACAACGTGCAGGCTTCTTTCCAAAGGGCGAGTTGGGCCCCAAAGCATCTTGCCTCCAGCTCTTTGGGAAGCTAAGAAACAACTCGCTCTGCAGACCTCTCTTACAGCCAACCGAGAACATCTCTTGCAAAGGCCTGAGAAATGCAGTTTCTTTGTAGGCCTTATCTCGCTGAGGTAGAACTGCTGCTATGCCGTGTCCTACATCGGCCTAGAGTTGCAAGGCTCAAAGTCCTGTCTTGACTCCTCAAGGGCAGACAGGCCCCACAAGGTGGGGCTTCCACCTCTTTGGGCAGCTAAGAAACAACTCGCTCTGCACAGTGCTCTTCCAACCAAGTGAGAACATCTCTTCCAAAGGAATGTGAAACGCAGTTTCTTTGCAGGCCTGATCTGGCTGAAGTAAGCCTTCTGGTCTGGGTGTGCTACTTTGCCCTAGAGCTGAAAGGCACAACGTGCAGGCTTCATTCCAAAGGGCGAGTTGGGCCCCACAGCATCTTGCTTCCAGCTCTTTGGGAACCTAAGAAACAACTCGCTCTGCACAGTGCTCTTACAGCCTACCGGGAACATCTCTTCCAAAGGCCCGTGAAACGCAGTTTATTTGAAGGCCTGATCTGGCTGATGTAGGACTTCTTGTCTGGGTGTGCTACTTTACCCTAGAGCTGAAAGGCACAACGTGCAGGCTTCTTTCCAAAGGGCGAGTTGGGCCCCACAGCATCTTGCTTCCAGCTCTTTGGGAATCTAAGAAACCACTCTCTCTGCAGAGTGCTCTTACGGCCAACCGGGAACATCTCTTCCAAAGGCCTGTGAAACGCAGTTTCTTTGCAGGCCTGATCTGGCTGAAGTAGGACTTCTGCTCTGGGTGTGCTACTTTGCCCTAGAGCTGAAAGGCACAACGTGCAGGCTTCTTTCCAAAGGGCGAGTTGGGCCCCACAGCATCTTGCTTCCAGCTCTTTGGGAACCTAAGAAACAACTCGCTCTGCACAGTGCTCTTACAGCCTACCGGGAACATCTCTTCCAAAGGCCTGTGAAACGCAGTTTATTTGCAGGCCTGATCTGGCTGAAGTAGGACTTCTGCTGTGGGTGTGCTACTTTGCCCTAGAGCTGAAAGGCACAACGTGCAGGCTTCTTTCCAAAGGGCGAGTTGGGCCCCACAGCATCTTGCTTCCAGCTCTTTGGGAAGCTAAGAAACAACTCGCTCTGCACAGTGCTCTTACAGCCTACCGGGAACATCTCTTCCAAAGGCCTGTGAAACGCAGTTTCTTTGCAGGCCTGATCTGGCTGAAGTAGGACTTCTGCTCTGGGTGTGCTACTTTGCCCTAGAGCTGAAAGGCACAACGTGCAGGCTTCTTTCCAAAGGGCGAGTTGGGCCCCACAGCATCTTGCTTCCAGCTCTTTGGGAAGCTAAGAAACAACTCGCTCTGCACAGTGCTCTTACAGCCTACCGGGAACATCTCTTCCAAAGGCCTTTGAAACGCAGTTTCTTTGCAGGCCTTATCTGGCTGAAGTAGGACTTCTGCTCTGGGTGTGCTACTTTGCCCTAGAGCTGAAAGGCACAACGTGCAGGCTTCTTTCCAAAGGGCCAGTTGGGCCCCACAGCATCTTGCTTCCAGCTCTTTGGGAAGCTAAGAAACAACTCGCTCTGCACAGTGCTCTTACAGCCTAGTGGGAACATCTCTTCCAAAGGCCTGGGAAACGCAGTTTCTTTGCAGGTCTGATCTGGCTGATGTAGGACTTCTGCTCTGGGTGTGCTACTTTGCCCTAGAGCTGAAAGGCACAACGTGCAGTCTTCTTTCCAAAGGGCGAGTTGGGCCCCACAGCATCTTGCTTCCAGCTCTTTGGGAAGCTAAGAAACAACTCGCTCTGCACAGTGGTCTTAAAGCCTAGTGGGAACATCTCTTCCAAAGGCCTGTGAAACGCAGTTTCTTTGCAGGCCTGATCTGGCTGAAGTAGGACTTCTGCTCTGGGTGTGCTACTTTGCCCTAGAGCTGAAAGGCACAACGTGCAGACTTCTTTCCAAAGGGCGAGTTGGGCCCCACAGCATCTTGCTTCCAGCTCTTTGGGAAGCTAAGAAACAACTCGCTCTGCACAGTGCTCTTACAGCCTACCGGGAACATCTCTTCCAAAGGCCTGTGAAACGCAGTTTCTTTGCAGGCCTGATCTGGCTGAAGTAGGACTTCTGCTCTGGGGTGCTACTTTGCCCTAGAGCTGAAAGGCACAACGTGCAGGCTTCTTTCCAAAGGGCGAGTTGGGCCCCACAGCATCTTGCTTCCAGCTCTTTGGGAAGCTAAGAAACAACTCGCTCTGCACAGTGCTCTTACAGCCTAGTGGGAACATCTCTTCCAAAGGCCTGTGAAACGCAGTTTCTTTGCAGGCCTGATCTGGCTGAAGTAGGACTTCTGCTCTGGGTGTGCTACTTTGCCCTAGAGCTGAAAGGCACAACGTGCAGGCTTCTTTCCAAAGGGCGAGTTGGGCCCCACAGCATCTTGCTTCCAGCTCTTTGGGAAGCTAAGAAACAACTCGCTCTGCACAGTGCTCTTACAGCCTACCGGGAACATCTCTTCCAAAGGCCTGTGAAACGCAGTTTCTTTGCAGGCCTGATCCGGCTGAAGTAGGACTTCTGCTCTGGGTGTGCTACTTTGCCCTAGAGCTGAAAGGCACAACGTGCAGGCTTCTTTCCAAAGGGCGAGTTGGGCCCCACAGCATCTTGCTTCCAGCTCTTTGGGAAGCTAAGAAACAACTCGCTCTGCACAGTGCTCTTACAGCCTAGTGGGAACATCTCTTCCAAAGGCCTGGGAAACGCAGTTTCTTTGCAGGCCTGATCTGGCTGAAGTAGGACTTCTGCTCTGGGTGTGCTACGTTGCCCTAGAGCTGAAAGGCACAACGTGCAGGCTTCTTTCCAAAGGGCGAGTTGGGCCCCACAGCATCTTGCTTCCAGCTCTTTGGGAAGCTAAGAAACAACTCGCTCTGCACAGTGCTCTTACAGCCTAGTGGGAACATCTCTTCCAAAGGCCTGTGAAACGCAGTTGCTTTGCAGGCCTGATCTGGCTGAAGTAGGACTTCTGCTCTGGGTGTGCTACTTTGCCCTAGAGCTGAAAGGCACAACGTGCAGGCTTCTTTCCAAAGGGCGAGTTGGGCCCCACAGCATCTTGCTTCCAGCTCTTTGGGAAGCTAAGAAACAACTCGCTCTGCACAGTCTTCTTAAAGCCTAGTGGGAACATCTCTTCCAAAGGCCTGTGAAACGCAGTTTCTTTGCAGGCCTGATCTGGCTGAAGTAGGACTTCTGCTCTGGGTGTGCTACTTTGCCCTAGAGCTGAAAGGCACAACGTGCAGGCTTCTTTCCAAAGGGCGAGTTGGGCCCCACAGCATCTTGCTTCCAGCTCTTTGGGAAGCTAAGAAACAACTCGCTCTGCACAGTCTTCTTAAAGCCTAGTGGGAACATCTCTTCCAAAGGCCTGTGAAACGCAGTTTCTTTGCAGGCCTGATCTGGCTGAAGTAGGACTTCTGCTCTGGGTGTGCTACTTTGCCCTAGAGCTGAAAGGCACAACGTGCAGGCTTCTTTCCAAAGGGCGAGTTGGGCCCCACAGCATCTTGCTTCCAGCTCTTTGGGAAGCTAAGAAACAACTCGCTCTGCACAGTGCTCTTACAGCCTACCGGGAACATCTCTTCCAAAGGCCTGTGAAACGCAGTTTCTTTGCAGGCCTGATCCGGCTGAAGTAGGACTTCTGCTCTGGGTGTGCTACTTTGCCCTAGAGCTGAAAGGCACAACGTGCAGGCTTCTTTCCAAAGGGCGAGTTGGGCCCCACAGCATCTTGCTTCCAGCTCTTTGGGAAGCTAAGAAACAACTCGCTCTGCACAGTGCTCTTACAGCCTACCGGGAACATCTCTTCCAAAGGCCTGTGAAACGCAGTTTCTTTGCAGGCCTGATCTGGCTGAAGTAGGACTTCTGCTCTGGGTGTGCTACTTTGCCCTGGAGCTGAAAGGCACAACGTGCAGGCTTCTTTCCAAAGGGCGAGTTGGGCCCCACAGCATCTTGCTTCCAGCTCTTGGGAAGCTAAGAAACAACTCGCTCTGCACAGTGCTCTTACAGCCTACCGGGAACATCTCTTCCAAAGGCCTGTGAAACGCAGTTTCTTTGCAGGCCTGATCTGGCTGAAGTAGGACTTCTGCTCTGGGGTGCTACTTTGCCCTAGAGCTGAAAGGCACAACGTGCAGGCTTCTTTCCAAAGGGCGAGTTGGGCCCCACAGCATCTTGCTTCCAGCTCTTTGGGAAGCTAAGAAACAACTCGCTCTGCACAGTGCTCTTACAGCCTAGTGGGAACATCTCTTCCAAAGGCCTGTGAAACGCAGTTTCTTTGCAGGCCTGATCTGGCTGAAGTAGGACTTCTGCTCTGGGTGTGCTACTTTGCCCTGGAGCTGAAAGGCACAACGTGCAGGCTTCTTTCCAAAGGGCCAGTTGGGCCCCACAGCATCTTGCTTCCAGCTCTTTGGGAAGCTAAGAAACAACTCGCTCTGCACAGTGCTCTTACAGCCTAGTGGGAACATCTCTTCCAAAGGCCTGGGAAACGCAGTTTCTTTGCAGGTCTGATCTGGCTGAAGTAGGACTTCTGCTCTGGGTGTGCTACTTTGCCCTAGAGCTGAAAGGCACAACGTGCAGGCTTCTTTCCAAAGGGCGAGTTGGGCCCCACAGCATCTTGCTTCCAGCTCTTTGGGAAGCTAAGAAACAACTCGCTCTGCACAGTGCTCTTACAGCCTAGTGGGAACATCACTTCCAAAGGCCTGTGAAACGCAGTTTCTTTGCAGGCCTGATCTGGCTGAAGTAGGACTTCTGCTCTGGGTGTGCTACTTTGCCCTAGAGCTGAAAGGCACAACGTGCAGGCTTCTTTCCAAAGGGCGAGTTGGGCCCCACAGCATCTTGCTTCCAGCTCTTTGGGAAGCTAAGAAACAACTCGCTCTGCACAGTGCTCTTACAGCCTACCGGGAACATCTCTTCCAAAGGCCTGTGAAACGCAGTTTCTTTGCAGGCCTGATCCGGCTGAAGTAGGACTTCTGCTCTGGGTGTGCTACTTTGCCCTAGAGCTGAAAGGCACAACGTGCAGGCTTCTTTCCAAAGGGCGAGTTGGGCCCCACAGCATCTTGCTTCCAGCTCTTTGGGAAGCTAAGAAACAACTCGCTCTGCACAGTGCTCTTACAGCCTACCGGGAACATCTCTTCCAAAGGCCTGTGAAACGCAGTTTCTTTGCAGGCCTGATCTGGCTGAAGTAGGACTTCTGCTGTGGGTGTGCTACTTTGCCCTACAGCTGAAAGGCACAACGTGCAGGCTTCTTTCCAAAGGGCGAGTTGGGCCCCACAGCATCTTGCTTCCAGCTCTTTGGGAAGCTAAGAAACAACTCTCTCTGCACAGTGTTCTTACAGCCTAGTGGGAACATCTCTTCCAAAGGCCGGTGAAACGCAGTTTCTTTGCAGGCCTGATCTGGCTGAAGTAGGACTTCTGCTCTGGGTGTGCTACTTTGCCCTAGAGCTGAAAGGCACAACGTGCAGGCTTCTTTCCAAAGGGCGAGTTGGGCCCCACAGCATCTTGCTTCCAGCTCTTTGGGAAGCTAAGAAACAACTCGCTCTGCACAGTGCTCTTACAGCCTACCGGGAACATCTCTTCCAAAGGCCTGTGAAACGCAGTTTCTTTGCAGGCCTGATCTGGCTGAAGTAGGACTTCTGCTCTGGGTGTGCTACTTTGCCCTAGAGCTGAAAGGCACAACGTGCAGGCTTCTTTCCAAAGGGCGAGTTGGGCCCCACAGCATCTTGCTTCCAGCTCTTTGGGAAGCTAAGAAACAACTCGCTCTGCACAGTGCTCTTACAGCCTACCGGGAACATCTCTTCCAAAGGCCTTTGAAACGCAGTTTCTTTGCAGGCCTGATCTGGCTGAAGTAGGACTTCTGCTCTGGGTGTGCTACTTTGCCCTAGAGCTGAAAGGCACAACGTGCAGGCTTCTTTCCAAAGGGCCAGTTGGGCCCCACAGCATCTTGCTTCCAGCTCTTTGGGAAGCTAAGAAACAACTCGCTCTGCACAGTGTTCTTACAGCCTAGTGGGAACATCTCTTCCAAAGGCCGGTGAAACGCAGTTTCTTTGCAGGCCTGATCTGGCTGAAGTAGGACTTCTGCTCTGGGTGTGCTACTTTGCCCTAGAGCTGAAAGGCACAACGTGCAGGCTTCTTTCCAAAGGGCGAGTTGGGCCCCACAGCATCTTGCTTCCAGCTCTTTGGGAAGCTAAGAAACAACTCGCTCTGCAGAGTGCTCTTACAGCCTACCGGGAACATCTCTTCCAAAGGCCTGTGAAACGCAGTTTGGTTGCAGGCCTGATCTGGCTGAAGTAGGACTTCTGCTCTGTGTGTGCTACTTTGCCCTAGAGCTGAAAGGCACAACGTGCAGGCTTCTTTCCAAAGGGCGAGTTGGGCCCCACAGCATCTTGCTTCCAGCTCTTTGGGAAGCTAAGAAACAACTCGCTCTGCACAGTGCTCTTACAGCCTACCGGGAACATCTCTTCCAAAGGCCTTTGAAACGCAGTTTCTTTGCAGGCCTTATCTGGCTGAAGTAGGACTTCTGCTCTGGGTGTGCTACTTTGCCCTAGAGCTGAAAGGCACAACGTGCAGGCTTCTTTCCAAAGGGCGAGTTGGGCCCCACAGCATCTTGCTTCCAGCTCTTTGGGAAGCTAAGAAACAACTCGCTCTGCACAGTGCTCTTACAGCCTACCGGGAACATCTCTTCCAAAGGCCTGTGAAACGCAGTTTCTTTGCAGGCCTGATCTGGCTGAAGTAGGACTTCTGCTCTGGGTGTGCTACTTTGCCCTAGAGCTGAAAGGCACAACGTGCAGGCTTCTTTCCAAAGGGCCAGTTGGGCCCCACAGCATCTTGCTTCCAGCTCTTTGGGAAGCTAAGAAACAACTCGCTCTGCACAGTGCTCTTACAGCCTAGTGGGAACATCTCTTCCAAAGGCCTGGGAAACGCAGTTTCTTTGCAGGTCTGATCTGGCTGAAGTAGGACTTCTGCTCTGGGTGTGCTACTTTGCCCTAGAGCTGAAAGGCACAACGTGCAGGCTTCTTTCCAAAGGGCGAGTTGGGCCCCACAGCATCTTGCTTCCAGCTCTTTGGGAAGCTAAGAAACAACTCGCTCTGCACAGTCTTCTTAAAGCCTAGTGGGAACATCTCTTCCAAAGGCCTGTGAAACGCAGTTTCTTTGCAGGCCTGATCTGGCTGAAGTAGGACTTCTGCTCTGGGTGTGCTACTTTGCCCTAGAGCTGAAAGGCACAACGTGCAGGCTTCTTTCCAAAGGGCGAGTTGGGCCCCACAGCATCTTGCTTCCAGCTCTTTGGGAAGCTAAGAAACAACTCGCTCTGCACAGTGCTCTTACAGCCTACCGGGAACATCTCTTCCAAAGGCCTGTGAAACGCAGTTTCTTTGCAGGCCTGATCCGGCTGAAGTAGGACTTCTGCTCTGGGTGTGCTACTTTGCCCTAGAGCTGAAAGGCACAACGTGCAGGCTTCTTTCCAAAGGGCGAGTTGGGCCCCACAGCATCTTGCTTCCAGCTCTTTGGGAAGCTAAGAAACAACTCGCTCTGCACAGTGCTCTTACAGCCTACCGGGAACATCTCTTCCAAAGGCCTGTGAAACGCAGTTTCTTTGCAGGCCTGATCTGGCTGAAGTAGGACTTCTGCTCTGGGTGTGCTACTTTGCCCTGGAGCTGAAAGGCACAACGTGCAGGCTTCTTTCCAAAGGGCGAGTTGGGCCCCACAGCATCTTGCTTCCAGCTCTTGGGAAGCTAAGAAACAACTCGCTCTGCACAGTGCTCTTACAGCCTACCGGGAACATCTCTTCCAAAGGCCTGTGAAACGCAGTTTCTTTGCAGGCCTGATCTGGCTGAAGTAGGACTTCTGCTCTGGGTGTGCTACTTTGCCCTAGAGCTGAAAGGCACAACGTGCAGACTTCTTTCCAAAGGGCGAGTTGGGCCCCACAGCATCTTGCTTCCAGCTCTTTGGGAAGCTAAGAAACAACTCGCTCTGAACAGTGCTCTTACAGCCTACCGGGAACATCTCTTCCAAAGGCCTGTGAAACGCAGTTTCTTTGCAGGCCTGATCTGGCTGAAGTAGGACTTCTGCTCTGGGTGTGCTACTTTGCCCTAGAGCTGAAAGGCACAACGTGCAGGCTTCTTTCCAAAGGGCGAGTTGGGCCCCACAGCATCTTGCTTCCAGCTCTTTGGGAAGCTAAGAAACAACTCGCTCTGCACAGTGCTCTTACAGCCTAGTGGGAACATCTCTTCCAAAGGCCTGGGAAACGCAGTTTCTTTGCAGGTCTGATCTCGCTGAAGTAGGACTTCTGCTCTGGGTGTGCTACTTTGCCCTAGAGCTGAAAGGCACAACGTGCAGGCTTCTTTCCAAAGGGCGAGTTGGGCCCCACAGCATCTTGCTTCCAGCTCTTTGGGAAGCTAAGAAACAACTCGCTCTGCACAGTGCTCTTACAGCCTAGTGGGAACATCTCTTCCAAAGGCCTGTGAAACGCAGTTGCTTTGCAGGCCTGATCTGGCTGAAGTAGGACTTCTGCTCTGGGTGTGCTACTTTGCCCTAGAGCTGAAAGGCACAACGTGCAGGCTTCTTTCCAAAGGGCGAGTTGGGCCCCACAGCATCTTGCTTCCAGCTCTTTGGGAAGCTAAGAAACAACTCGCTCTGCACAGTGCTCTTAGAGCCTAGTGGGAACATCTCTTCCAAAGGCCTGTGAAACGCAGTTTCTTTGCAGGCCTGATCTGGCTGAAGTAGGACTTCTGCTCTGGGTGTGCTACTTTGCCCTAGAGCTGAAAGGCACAACGTGCAGTCTTCTTTCCAAAGGGCGAGTTGGGCCCCACAGCATCTTGCTTCCAGCTCTTTGGGAAGCTAAGAAACAACTCGCTCTGCACAGTGCTCTTACAGCCTACCGGGAACATCTCTTCCAAAGGCCTGTGAAACGCAGTTTCTTTGCAGGCCTGATCTGGCTGAAGTAGGACTTCTGCTCTGGGTGTGCTACTTTGCCCTAGAGCTGAAAGGCACAACGTGCAGGCTTCTTTCCAAAGGGCCAGTTGGGCCCCACAGCATCTTGCTTCCAGCTCTTTGGGAAGCTAAGAAACAACTCGCTCTGCACAGTGCTCTTACAGCCTAGTGGGAACATCTCTTCCAAAGGCCTGGGAAACGCAGTTTCTTTGCAGGTCTGATCTGGCTGAAGTAGGACTTCTGCTCTGGGTGTGCTACTTTGCCCTAGAGCTGAAAGGCACAACGTGCAGGCTTCTTTCCAAAGGGCGAGTTGGGCCCCACAGCATCTTGCTTCCAGCTCTTTGGGAAGCTAAGAAACAACTCGCTCTGCACAGTCTTCTTAAAGCCTAGTGGGAACATCTCTTCCAAAGGCCTGTGAAACGCAGTTTCTTTGCAGGCCTGATCTGGCTGAAGTAGGACTTCTGCTCTGGGTGTGCTACTTTGCCCTAGAGCTGAAAGGCACAACGTGCAGTCTTCTTTCCAAAGGGCGAGTTGGGCCCCACAGCATCTTGCTTCCAGCTCTTTGGGAAGCTAAGAAACAACTCGCTCTGCACAGTGCTCTTACAGCCTACCGGGAACATCTCTTCCAAAGGCCTGTGAAACGCAGTTTCTTTGCAGGCCTGATCCGGCTGAAGTAGGACTTCTGCTCTGGGTGTGCTACTTTGCCCTAGAGCTGAAAGGCACAACGTGCAGGCTTCTTTCCAAAGGGCGAGTTGGGCCCCACAGCATCTTGCTTCCAGCTCTTTGGGAAGCTAAGAAACAACTCGCTCTGCACAGTGCTCTTACAGCCTACCGGGAACATCTCTTCCAAAGGCCTGTGAAACGCAGTTTCTTTGCAGGCCTGATCTGGCTGAAGTAGGACTTCTGCTCTGGGTGTGCTACTTTGCCCTGGAGCTGAAAGGCACAACGTGCAGGCTTCTTTCCAAAGGGCGAGTTGGGCCCCACAGCATCTTGCTTCCAGCTCTTGGGAAGCTAAGAAACAACTCGCTCTGCACAGTGCTCTTACAGCCTACCGGGAACATCTCTTCCAAAGGCCTGTGAAACGCAGTTTCTTTGCAGGCCTGATCTGGCTGAAGTAGGACTTCTGCTCTGGGTGTGCTACTTTGCCCTAGAGCTGAAAGGCACAACGTGCAGACTTCTTTCCAAAGGGCGAGTTGGGCCCCACAGCATCTTGCTTCCAGCTCTTTGGGAAGCTAAGAAACAACTCGCTCTGAAGAGTGCTCTTACAGCCTACCGGGAACATCTCTTCCAAAGGCCTGTGAAACGCAGTTTCTTTGCAGGCCTGATCTGGCTGAAGTAGGACTTCTGCTCTGGGGTGCTACTTTGCCCTAGAGCTGAAAGGCACAACGTGCAGGCTTCTTTCCAAAGGGCGAGTTGGGCCCCACAGCATCTTGCTTCCAGCTCTTTGGGAAGCTAAGAAACAACTCGCTCTGCACAGTGCTCTTACAGCCTAGTGGGAACATCTCTTCCAAAGGCCTGTGAAACGCAGTTTCTTTGCAGGCCTGATCTGGCTGAAGTAGGACTTCTGCTCTGGGTGTGCTACTTTGCCCTGGAGCTGAAAGGCACAACGTGCAGGCTTCTTTCCAAAGGGCGAGTTGGGCCCCACAGCATCTTGCTTCCAGCTCTTTGGGAAGCTAAGAAACAACTCGCTCTGCACAGTGCTCTTACAGCCTAGTGGGAACATCTCTTCCAAAGGCCTGGGAAACGCAGTTTCTTTGCAGGTCTGATCTGGCTGAAGTAGGACTTCTGCTCTGGGTGTGCTACTTTGCCCTAGAGCTGAAAGGCACAACGTGCAGGCTTCTTTCCAAAGGGCGAGTTGGGCCCCACAGCATCTTGCTTCCAGCTCTTTGGGAAGCTAAGAAACAACTCGCTCTGCACAGTCTTCTTAAAGCCTAGTGGGAACATCTCTTCCAAAGGCCTGTGAAACGCAGTTTCTTTGCAGGCCTGATCTGGCTGAAGTAGGACTTCTGCTCTGGGTGTGCTACTTTGCCCTAGAGCTGAAAGGCACAACGTGCAGGCTTCTTTCCAAAGGGCGAGTTGGGCCCCACAGCATCTTGCTTCCAGCTCTTTGGGAAGCTAAGAAACAACTCGCTCTGCACAGTGCTCTTACAGCCTACCGGGAACATCTCTTCCAAAGGCCTGTGAAACGCAGTTTCTTTGCAGGCCTGATCCGGCTGAAGTAGGACTTCTGCTCTGGGTGTGCTACTTTGCCCTAGAGCTGAAAGGCACAACGTGCAGGCTTCTTTCCAAAGGGCGAGTTGGGCCCCACAGCATCTTGCTTCCAGCTCTTTGGGAAGCTAAGAAACAACTCGCTCTGCACAGTGCTCTTACAGCCTACCGGGAACATCTCTTCCAAAGGCCTGTGAAACGCAGTTTCTTTGCAGGCCTGATCTGGCTGAAGTAGGACTTCTGCTGTGGGTGTGCTACTTTGCCCTACAGCTGAAAGGCACAACGTGCAGGCTTCTTTCCAAAGGGCGAGTTGGGCCCCACAGCATCTTGCTTCCAGCTCTTTGGGAAGCTAAGAAACAACTCTCTCTGCACAGTGTTCTTACAGCCTAGTGGGAACATCTCTTCCAAAGGCCGGTGAAACGCAGTTTCTTTGCAGGCCTGATCTGGCTGAAGTAGGACTTCTGCTCTGGGTGTGCTACTTTGCCCTAGAGCTGAAAGGCACAACGTGCAGGCTTCTTTCCAAAGGGCGAGTTGGGCCCCACAGCATCTTGCTTCCAGCTCTTTGGGAAGCTAAGAAACAACTCGCTCTGCACAGTGCTCTTAGATCCTAGTGGGAACATCTCTTCCAAAGGCCTGTGAAACGCAGTTTCTTTGCAGGCCTGATCTGGCTGAAGTAGGACTTCTGCTCTGGGTGTGCTACTTTGCCCTAGAGCTGAAAGGCACAACGTGCAGACTTCTTTCCAAAGGGCGAGTTGGGCCCCACAGCATCTTGCTTCCAGCTCTTTGGGAAGCTAAGAAACAACTCGCTCTGCACAGTGCTCTTACAGCCTACCGGGAACATCTCTTCCAAAGGCCTGTGAAACGCAGTTTCTTTGCAGGCCTGATCTGGCTGAAGTAGGACTTCTGCTCTGGGGTGCTACTTTGCCCTAGAGCTGAAAGGCACAACGTGCAGGCTTCTTTCCAAAGGGCGAGTTGGGCCCCACAGCATCTTGCTTCCAGCTCTTTGGGAAGCTAAGAAACAACTCGCTCTGCACAGTGCTCTTACAGCCTAGTGGGAACATCTCTTCCAAAGGCCTGTGAAACGCAGTTTCTTTGCAGGCCTGATCTGGCTGAAGTAGGACTTCTGCTCTGGGTGTGCTACTTTGCCCTAGAGCTGAAAGGCACAACGTGCAGGCTTCTTTCCAAAGGGCGAGTTGGGCCCCACAGCATCTTGCTTCCAGCTCTTTGGGAAGCTAAGAAACAACTCGCTCTGCACAGTGCTCTTACAGCCTACCGGGAACATCTCTTCCAAAGGCCTGTGAAACGCAGTTTCTTTGCAGGCCTGATCCGGCTGAAGTAGGACTTCTGCTCTGGGTGTGCTACTTTGCCCTAGAGCTGAAAGGCACAACGTGCAGGCTTCTTTCCAAAGGGCGAGTTGGGCCCCACAGCATCTTGCTTCCAGCTCTTTGGGAAGCTAAGAAACAACTCGCTCTGCACAGTGCTCTTACAGCCTAGTGGGAACATCTCTTCCAAAGGCCTGGGAAACGCAGTTTCTTTGCAGGCCTGATCTGGCTGAAGTAGGACTTCTGCTCTGGGTGTGCTACGTTGCCCTAGAGCTGAAAGGCACAACGTGCAGGCTTCTTTCCAAAGGGCGAGTTGGGCCCCACAGCATCTTGCTTCCAGCTCTTTGGGAAGCTAAGAAACAACTCGCTCTGCACAGTGCTCTTACAGCCTAGTGGGAACATCTCTTCCAAAGGCCTGTGAAACGCAGTTGCTTTGCAGGCCTGATCTGGCTGAAGTAGGACTTCTGCTCTGGGTGTGCTACTTTGCCCTAGAGCTGAAAGGCACAACGTGCAGGCTTCTTTCCAAAGGGCGAGTTGGGCCCCACAGCATCTTGCTTCCAGCTCTTTGGGAAGCTAAGAAACAACTCGCTCTGCACAGTCTTCTTAAAGCCTAGTGGGAACATCTCTTCCAAAGGCCTGTGAAACGCAGTTTCTTTGCAGGCCTGATCTGGCTGAAGTAGGACTTCTGCTCTGGGTGTGCTACTTTGCCCTAGAGCTGAAAGGCACAACGTGCAGGCTTCTTTCCAAAGGGCGAGTTGGGCCCCACAGCATCTTGCTTCCAGCTCTTTGGGAAGCTAAGAAACAACTCGCTCTGCACAGTCTTCTTAAAGCCTAGTGGGAACATCTCTTCCAAAGGCCTGTGAAACGCAGTTTCTTTGCAGGCCTGATCTGGCTGAAGTAGGACTTCTGCTCTGGGTGTGCTACTTTGCCCTAGAGCTGAAAGGCACAACGTGCAGGCTTCTTTCCAAAGGGCGAGTTGGGCCCCACAGCATCTTGCTTCCAGCTCTTTGGGAAGCTAAGAAACAACTCGCTCTGCACAGTGCTCTTACAGCCTACCGGGAACATCTCTTCCAAAGGCCTGTGAAACGCAGTTTCTTTGCAGGCCTGATCCGGCTGAAGTAGGACTTCTGCTCTGGGTGTGCTACTTTGCCCTAGAGCTGAAAGGCACAACGTGCAGGCTTCTTTCCAAAGGGCGAGTTGGGCCCCACAGCATCTTGCTTCCAGCTCTTTGGGAAGCTAAGAAACAACTCGCTCTGCACAGTGCTCTTACAGCCTACCGGGAACATCTCTTCCAAAGGCCTGTGAAACGCAGTTTCTTTGCAGGCCTGATCTGGCTGAAGTAGGACTTCTGCTCTGGGTGTGCTACTTTGCCCTGGAGCTGAAAGGCACAACGTGCAGGCTTCTTTCCAAAGGGCGAGTTGGGCCCCACAGCATCTTGCTTCCAGCTCTTGGGAAGCTAAGAAACAACTCGCTCTGCACAGTGCTCTTACAGCCTACCGGGAACATCTCTTCCAAAGGCCTGTGAAACGCAGTTTCTTTGCAGGCCTGATCTGGCTGAAGTAGGACTTCTGCTCTGGGTGTGCTACTTTGCCCTAGAGCTGAAAGGCACAACGTGCAGACTTCTTTCCAAAGGGCGAGTTGGGCCCCACAGCATCTTGCTTCCAGCTCTTTGGGAAGCTAAGAAACAACTCGCTCTGAACAGTGCTCTTACAGCCTACCGGGAACATCTCTTCCAAAGGCCTGTGAAACGCAGTTTCTTTGCAGGCCTGATCTGGCTGAAGTAGGACTTCTGCTCTGGGGTGCTACTTTGCCCTAGAGCTGAAAGGCACAACGTGCAGGCTTCTTTCCAAAGGGCGAGTTGGGCCCCACAGCATCTTGCTTCCAGCTCTTTGGGAAGCTAAGAAACAACTCGCTCTGCACAGTGCTCTTACAGCCTAGTGGGAACATCTCTTCCAAAGGCCTGTGAAACGCAGTTTCTTTGCAGGCCTGATCTGGCTGAAGTAGGACTTCTGCTCTGGGTGTGCTACTTTGCCCTGGAGCTGAAAGGCACAACGTGCAGGCTTCTTTCCAAAGGGCGAGTTGGGCCCCACAGCATCTTGCTTCCAGCTCTTTGGGAAGCTAAGAAACAACTCGCTCTGCACAGTGCTCTTACAGCCTAGTGGGAACATCTCTTCCAAAGGCCTGGGAAACGCAGTTTCTTTGCAGGTCTGATCTGGCTGAAGTAGGACTTCTGCTCTGGGTGTGCTACTTTGCCCTAGAGCTGAAAGGCACAACGTGCAGGCTTCTTTCCAAAGGGCGAGTTGGGCCCCACAGCATCTTGCTTCCAGCTCTTTGGGAAGCTAAGAAACAACTCGCTCTGCACAGTCTTCTTAAAGCCTAGTGGGAACATCACTTCCAAAGGCCTGTGAAACGCAGTTTCTTTGCAGGCCTGATCTGGCTGAAGTAGGACTTCTGCTCTGGGTGTGCTACTTTGCCCTAGAGCTGAAAGGCACAACGTGCAGGCTTCTTTCCAAAGGGCGAGTTGGGCCCCACAGCATCTTGCTTCCAGCTCTTTGGGAAGCTAAGAAACAACTCGCTCTGCACAGTGCTCTTACAGCCTACCGGGAACATCTCTTCCAAAGGCCTGTGAAACGCAGTTTCTTTGCAGGCCTGATCCGGCTGAAGTAGGACTTCTGCTCTGGGTGTGCTACTTTGCCCTAGAGCTGAAAGGCACAACGTGCAGGCTTCTTTCCAAAGGGCGAGTTGGGCCCCACAGCATCTTGCTTCCAGCTCTTTGGGAAGCTAAGAAACAACTCGCTCTGCACAGTGCTCTTACAGCCTACCGGGAACATCTCTTCCAAAGGCCTGTGAAACGCAGTTTCTTTGCAGGCCTGATCTGGCTGAAGTAGGACTTCTGCTGTGGGTGTGCTACTTTGCCCTACAGCTGAAAGGCACAACGTGCAGGCTTCTTTCCAAAGGGCGAGTTGGGCCCCACAGCATCTTGCTTCCAGCTCTTTGGGAAGCTAAGAAACAACTCTCTCTGCACAGTGTTCTTACAGCCTAGTGGGAACATCTCTTCCAAAGGCCGGTGAAACGCAGTTTCTTTGCAGGCCTGATCTGGCTGAAGTAGGACTTCTGCTCTGGGTGTGCTACTTTGCCCTAGAGCTGAAAGGCACAACGTGCAGGCTTCTTTCCAAAGGGCGAGTTGGGCCCCACAGCATCTTGCTTCCAGCTCTTTGGGAAGCTAAGAAACAACTCGCTCTGCACAGTGCTCTTACAGCCTACCGGGAACATCTCTTCCAAAGGCCTGTGAAACGCAGTTTCTTTGCAGGCCTGATCTGGCTGAAGTAGGACTTCTGCTCTGGGTGTGCTACTTTGCCCTAGAGCTGAAAGGCACAACGTGCAGGCTTCTTTCCAAAGGGCGAGTTGGGCCCCACAGCATCTTGCTTCCAGCTCTTTGGGAAGCTAAGAAACAACTCGCTCTGCACAGTGCTCTTACAGCCTACCGGGAACATCTCTTCCAAAGGCCTTTGAAACGCAGTTTCATTGCAGGCCTGATCTGGCTGAAGTAGGACTTCTGCTCTGGGTGTGCTACTTTGCCCTAGAGCTGAAAGGCACAACGTGCAGGCTTCTTTCCAAAGGGCCAGTTGGGCCCCACAGCATCTTGCTTCCAGCTCTTTGGGAAGCTAAGAAACAACTCGCTCTGCACAGTGTTCTTACAGCCTAGTGGGAACATCTCTTCCAAAGGCCGGTGAAACGCAGTTTCTTTGCAGGCCTGATCTGGCTGAAGTAGGACTTCTGCTCTGGGTGTGCTACTTTGCCCTAGAGCTGAAAGGCACAACGTGCAGGCTTCTTTCCAAAGGGCGAGTTGGGCCCCACAGCATCTTGCTTCCAGCTCTTTGGGAAGCTAAGAAACAACTCGCTCTGCACAGTGCTCTTACAGCCTACCGGGAACATCTCTTCCAAAGGCCTGTGAAACGCAGTTTCTTTGCAGGCCTGATCCGGCTGAAGTAGGACTTCTGCTCTGGGTGTGCTACTTTGCCCTAGAGCTGAAAGGCACAACGTGCAGGCTTCTTTCCAAAGGGCGAGTTGGGCCCCACAGCATCTTGCTTCCAGCTCTTTGGGAAGCTAAGAAACAACTCGCTCTGCACAGTGCTCTTACAGCCTACCGGGAACATCTCTTCCAAAGGCCTGTGAAACGCAGTTTCTTTGCAGGCCTGATCTGGCTGAAGTAGGACTTCTGCTGTGGGTGTGCTACTTTGCCCTACAGCTGAAAGGCACAACGTGCAGGCTTCTTTCCAAAGGGCGAGTTGGGCCCCACAGCATCTTGCTTCCAGCTCTTTGGGAAGCTAAGAAACAACTCTCTCTGCACAGTGTTCTTACAGCCTAGTGGGAACATCTCTTCCAAAGGCCGGTGAAACGCAGTTTCTTTGCAGGCCTGATCTGGCTGAAGTAGGACTTCTGCTCTGGGTGTGCTACTTTGCCCTAGAGCTGAAAGGCACAACGTGCAGGCTTCTTTCCAAAGGGCGAGTTGGGCCCCACAGCATCTTGCTTCCAGCTCTTTGGGAAGCTAAGAAACAACTCGCTCTGCACAGTGCTCTTACAGCCTACCGGGAACATCTCTTCCAAAGGCCTGTGAAACGCAGTTTCTTTGCAGGCCTGATCTGGCTGAAGTAGGACTTCTGCTCTGGGTGTGCTACTTTGCCCTAGAGCTGAAAGGCACAACGTGCAGACTTCTTTCCAAAGGGCGAGTTGGGCCCCACAGCATCTTGCTTCCAGCTCTTTGGGAAGCTAAGAAACAACTCGCTCTGCACAGTGCTCTTACAGCCTACCGGGAACATCTCTTCCAAAGGCCTGTGAAACGCAGTTTCTTTGCAGGCCTGATCTGGCTGAAGTAGGACTTCTGCTGTGGGGTGCTACTTTGCCCTAGAGCTGAAAGGCACAACGTGCAGGCTTCTTTCCAAAGGGCGAGTTGGGCCCCACAGCATCTTGCTTCCAGCTCTTTGGGAAGCTAAGAAACAACTCGCTCTGCACAGTGCTCTTACAGCCTAGTGGGAACATCTCTTCCAAAGGCCTGTGAAACGCAGTTTCTTTGCAGGCCTGATCTGGCTGAAGTAGGACTTCTGCTCTGGGTGTGCTACTTTGCCCTAGAGCTGAAAGGCACAACGTGCAGGCTTCTTTCCAAAGGGCGAGTTGGGCCCCACAGCATCTTGCTTCCAGCTCTTTGGGAAGCTAAGAAACAACTCGCTCTGCACAGTGCTCTTACAGCCTACCGGGAACATCTCTTCCAAAGGCCTGTGAAACGCAGTTTCTTTGCAGGCCTGATCCGGCTGAAGTAGGACTTCTGCTCTGGGTGTGCTACTTTGCCCTAGAGCTGAAAGGCACAACGTGCAGGCTTCTTTCCAAAGGGCGAGTTGGGCCCCACAGCATCTTGCTTCCAGCTCTTTGGGAAGCTAAGAAACAACTCGCTCTGCACAGTGCTCTTACAGCCTAGTGGGAACATCTCTTCCAAAGGCCTGGGAAACGCAGTTTCTTTGCAGGCCTGATCTGGCTGAAGTAGGACTTCTGCTCTGGGTGTGCTACCTTGCCCTAGAGCTGAAAGGCACAACGTGCAGGCTTCTTTCCAAAGGGCGAGTTGGGCCCCACAGCATCTTGCTTCCAGCTCTTTGGGAAGCTAAGAAACAACTCGCTCTGCACAGTGCTCTTACAGCCTAGTGGGAACATCTCTTCCAAAGGCCTGTGAAACGCAGTTGCTTTGCAGGCCTGATCTGGCTGAAGTAGGACTTCTGCTCTGGGTGTGCTACTTTGCCCTAGAGCTGAAAGGCACAACGTGCAGGCTTCTTTCCAAAGGGCGAGTTGGGCCCCACAGCATCTTGCTTCCAGCTCTTTGGGAAGCTAAGAAACAACTCGCTCTGCACAGTCTTCTTAAAGCCTAGTGGGAACATCTCTTCCAAAGGCCTGTGAAACGCAGTTTCTTTGCAGGCCTGATCTGGCTGAAGTAGGACTTCTGCTCTGGGTGTGCTACTTTGCCCTAGAGCTGAAAGGCACAACGTGCAGGCTTCTTTCCAAAGGGCGAGTTGGGCCCCACAGCATCTTGCTTCCAGCTCTTTGGGAAGCTAAGAAACAACTCGCTCTGCACAGTCTTCTTAAAGCCTAGTGGGAACATCTCTTCCAAAGGCCTGTGAAACGCAGTTTCTTTGCAGGCCTGATCTGGCTGAAGTAGGACTTCTGCTCTGGGTGTGCTACTTTGCCCTAGAGCTGAAAGGCACAACGTGCAGGCTTCTTTCCAAAGGGCGAGTTGGGCCCCACAGCATCTTGCTTCCAGCTCTTTGGGAAGCTAAGAAACAACTCGCTCTGCACAGTGCTCTTACAGCCTACCGGGAACATCTCTTCCAAAGGCCTGTGAAACGCAGTTTCTTTGCAGGCCTGATCCGGCTGAAGTAGGACTTCTGCTCTGGGTGTGCTACTTTGCCCTAGAGCTGAAAGGCACAACGTGCAGGCTTCTTACCAAAGGGCGAGTTGGGCCCCACAGCATCTTGCTTCCAGCTCTTTGGGAAGCTAAGAAACAACTCGCTCTGCACAGTGCTCTTACAGCCTACCGGGAACATCTCTTCCAAAGGCCTGTGAAACGCAGTTTCTTTGCAGGCCTGATCTGGCTGAAGTAGGACTTCTGCTCTGGGTGTGCTACTTTGCCCTGGAGCTGAAAGGCACAACGTGCAGGCTTCTTTCCAAAGGGCGAGTTGGGCCCCACAGCATCTTGCTTCCAGCTCTTGGGAAGCTAAGAAACAACTCGCTCTGCACAGTGCTCTTACAGCCTACCGGGAACATCTCTTCCAAAGGCCTGTGAAACGCAGTTTCTTTGCAGGCCTGATCTGGCTGAAGTAGGACTTCTGCTCTGGGTGTGCTACTTTGCCCTAGAGCTGAAAGGCACAACGTGCAGACTTCTTTCCAAAGGGCGAGTTGGGCCCCACAGCATCTTGCTTCCAGCTCTTTGGGAAGCTAAGAAACAACTCGCTCTGAACAGTGCTCTTACAGCCTACCGGGAACATCTCTTCCAAAGGCCTGTGAAACGCAGTTTCTTTGCAGGCCTGATCTGGCTGAAGTAGGACTTCTGCTCTGGGGTGCTACTTTGCCCTAGAGCTGAAAGGCACAACGTGCAGGCTTCTTTCCAAAGGGCGAGTTGGGCCCCACAGCATCTTGCTTCCAGCTCTTTGGGAAGCTAAGAAACAACTCGCTCTGCACAGTGCTCTTACAGCCTAGTGGGAACATCTCTTCCAAAGGCCTGTGAAACGCAGTTTCTTTGCAGGCCTGATCTGGCTGAAGTAGGACTTCTGCTCTGGGTGTGCTACTTTGCCCTGGAGCTGAAAGGCACAACGTGCAGGCTTCTTTCCAAAGGGCGAGTTGGGCCCCACAGCATCTTGCTTCCAGCTCTTTGGGAAGCTAAGAAACAACTCGCTCTGCACAGTGCTCTTACAGCCTAGTGGGAACATCTCTTCCAAAGGCCTGGGAAACGCAGTTTCTTTGCAGGTCTGATCTGGCTGAAGTAGGACTTCTGCTCTGGGTGTGCTACTTTGCCCTAGAGCTGAAAGGCACAACGTGCAGGCTTCTTTCCAAAGGGCGAGTTGGGCCCCACAGCATCTTGCTTCCAGCTCTTTGGGAAGCTAAGAAACAACTCGCTCTGCACAGTCTTCTTAAAGCCTAGTGGGAACATCACTTCCAAAGGCCTGTGAAACGCAGTTTCTTTGCAGGCCTGATCTGGCTGAAGTAGGACTTCTGCTCTGGGTGTGCTACTTTGCCCTAGAGCTGAAAGGCACAACGTGCAGGCTTCTTTCCAAAGGGCGAGTTGGGCCCCACAGCATCTTGCTTCCAGCTCTTTGGGAAGCTAAGAAACAACTCGCTCTGCACAGTGCTCTTACAGCCTACCGGGAACATCTCTTCCAAAGGCCTGTGAAACGCAGTTTCTTTGCAGGCCTGATCCGGCTGAAGTAGGACTTCTGCTCTGGGTGTGCTACTTTGCCCTAGAGCTGAAAGGCACAACGTGCAGGCTTCTTTCCAAAGGGCGAGTTGGGCCCCACAGCATCTTGCTTCCAGCTCTTTGGGAAGCTAAGAAACAACTCGCTCTGCACAGTGCTCTTACAGCCTACCGGGAACATCTCTTCCAAAGGCCTGTGAAACGCAGTTTCTTTGCAGGCCTGATCTGGCTGAAGTAGGACTTCTGCTGTGGGTGTGCTACTTTGCCCTACAGCTGAAAGGCACAACGTGCAGGCTTCTTTCCAAAGGGCGAGTTGGGCCCCACAGCATCTTGCTTCCAGCTCTTTGGGAAGCTAAGAAACAACTCTCTCTGCACAGTGTTCTTACAGCCTAGTGGGAACATCTCTTCCAAAGGCCGGTGAAACGCAGTTTCTTTGCAGGCCTGATCTGGCTGAAGTAGGACTTCTGCTCTGGGTGTGCTACTTTGCCCTAGAGCTGAAAGGCACAACGTGCAGGCTTCTTTCCAAAGGGCGAGTTGGGCCCCACAGCATCTTGCTTCCAGCTCTTTGGGAAGCTAAGAAACAACTCGCTCTGCACAGTGCTCTTACAGCCTACCGGGAACATCTCTTCCAAAGGCCTGTGAAACGCAGTTTCTTTGCAGGCCTGATCTGGCTGAAGTAGGACTTCTGCTCTGGGTGTGCTACTTTGCCCTAGAGCTGAAAGGCACAACGTGCAGGCTTCTTTCCAAAGGGCGAGTTGGGCCCCACAGCATCTTGCTTCCAGCTCTTTGGGAAGCTAAGAAACAACTCGCTCTGCACAGTGCTCTTACAGCCTACCGGGAACATCTCTTCCAAAGGCCTTTGAAACGCAGTTTCTTTGCAGGCCTGATCTGGCTGAAGTAGGACTTCTGCTCTGGGTGTGCTACTTTGCCCTAGAGCTGAAAGGCACAACGTGCAGGCTTCTTTCCAAAGGGCCAGTTGGGCCCCACAGCATCTTGCTTCCAGCTCTTTGGGAAGCTAAGAAACAACTCGCTCTGCACAGTGTTCTTACAGCCTAGTGGGAACATCTCTTCCAAAGGCCGGTGAAACGCAGTTTCTTTGCAGGCCTGATCTGGCTGAAGTAGGACTTCTGCTCTGGGTGTGCTACTTTGCCCTAGAGCTGAAAGGCACAACGTGCAGGCTTCTTTCCAAAGGGCGAGTTGGGCCCCACAGCATCTTGCTTCCAGCTCTTTGGGAAGCTAAGAAACAACTCGCTCTGCAGAGTGCTCTTACAGCCTACCGGGAACATCTCTTCCAAAGGCCTGTGAAACGCAGTTTGGTTGCAGGCCTGATCTGGCTGAAGTAGGACTTCTGCTCTGTGTGTGCTACTTTGCCCTAGAGCTGAAAGGCACAACGTGCAGGCTTCTTTCCAAAGGGCGAGTTGGGCCCCACAGCATCTTGCTTCCAGCTCTTTGGGAAGCTAAGAAACAACTCGCTCTGCACAGTGCTCTTACAGCCTACCGGGAACATCTCTTCCAAAGGCCTTTGAAACGCAGTTTCTTTGCAGGCCTTATCTGGCTGAAGTAGGACTTCTGCTCTGGGTGTGCTACTTTGCCCTAGAGCTGAAAGGCACAACGTGCAGGCTTCTTTCCAAAGGGCGAGTTGGGCCCCACAGCATCTTGCTTCCAGCTCTTTGGGAAGCTAAGAAACAACTCGCTCTGCACAGTGCTCTTACAGCCTACCGGGAACATCTCTTCCAAAGGCCTGTGAAACGCAGTTTCTTTGCAGGCCTGATCTGGCTGAAGTAGGACTTCTGCTCTGGGTGTGCTACTTTGCCCTAGAGCTGAAAGGCACAACGTGCAGGCTTCTTTCCAAAGGGCCAGTTGGGCCCCACAGCATCTTGCTTCCAGCTCTTTGGGAAGCTAAGAAACAACTCGCTCTGCACAGTGCTCTTACAGCCTAGTGGGAACATCTCTTCCAAAGGCCTGGGAAACGCAGTTTCTTTGCAGGTCTGATCTGGCTGAAGTAGGACTTCTGCTCTGGGTGTGCTACTTTGCCCTAGAGCTGAAAGGCACAACGTGCAGGCTTCTTTCCAAAGGGCGAGTTGGGCCCCACAGCATCTTGCTTCCAGCTCTTTGGGAAGCTAAGAAACAACTCGCTCTGCACAGTCTTCTTAAAGCCTAGTGGGAACATCTCTTCCAAAGGCCTGTGAAACGCAGTTTCTTTGCAGGCCTGATCTGGCTGAAGTAGGACTTCTGCTCTGGGTGTGCTACTTTGCCCTAGAGCTGAAAGGCACAACGTGCAGGCTTCTTTCCAAAGGGCGAGTTGGGCCCCACAGCATCTTGCTTCCAGCTCTTTGGGAAGCTAAGAAACAACTCGCTCTGCACAGTGCTCTTACAGCCTACCGGGAACATCTCTTCCAAAGGCCTGTGAAACGCAGTTTCTTTGCAGGCCTGATCCGGCTGAAGTAGGACTTCTGCTCTGGGTGTGCTACTTTGCCCTAGAGCTGAAAGGCACAACGTGCAGGCTTCTTTCCAAAGGGCGAGTTGGGCCCCACAGCATCTTGCTTCCAGCTCTTTGGGAAGCTAAGAAACAACTCGCTCTGCACAGTGCTCTTACAGCCTACCGGGAACATCTCTTCCAAAGGCCTGTGAAACGCAGTTTCTTTGCAGGCCTGATCTGGCTGAAGTAGGACTTCTGCTCTGGGTGTGCTACTTTGCCCTGGAGCTGAAAGGCACAACGTGCAGGCTTCTTTCCAAAGGGCGAGTTGGGCCCCACAGCATCTTGCTTCCAGCTCTTGGGAAGCTAAGAAACAA
Source organism: Equus caballus (assembly GCF_041296265.1). Taxonomy (NCBI): domain Eukaryota; kingdom Metazoa; phylum Chordata; class Mammalia; order Perissodactyla; family Equidae; genus Equus; species Equus caballus. Next base: position 688,831 of record NC_091712.1, read on the forward strand.
CTCGCTCTGCACAGTGCTCTTACAGCCTACCGGGAACATCTCTTCCAAAGGCCTGTGAAACGCAGTTTCTTTGCAGGCCTGATCTGGCTGAAGTAGGACTTCTGCTCTGGGTGTGCTACTTTGCCCTAGAGCTGAAAGGCACAACGTGCAGACTTCTTTCCAAAGGGCGAGTTGGGCCCCACAGCATCTTGCTTCCAGCTCTTTGGGAAGCTAAGAAACAACTCGCTCTGAACAGTGCTCTTACAGCCTACCGGGAACATCTCTTCCAAAGGCCTGTGAAACGCAGTTTCTTTGCAGGCCTGATCTGGCTGAAGTAGGACTTCTGCTCTGGGTGTGCTACTTTGCCCTAGAGCTGAAAGGCACAACGTGCAGGCTTCTTTCCAAAGGGCGAGTTGGGCCCCACAGCATCTTGCTTCCAGCTCTTTGGGAAGCTAAGAAACAACTCGCTCTGCACAGTGCTCTTACAGCCTAGTGGGAACATCTCTTCCAAAGGCCTGGGAAACGCAGTTTCTTTGCAGGTCTGATCTCGCTGAAGTAGGACTTCTGCTCTGGGTGTGCTACTTTGCCCTAGAGCTGAAAGGCACAACGTGCAGGCTTCTTTCCAAAGGGCGAGTTGGGCCCCACAGCATCTTGCTTCCAGCTCTTTGGGAAGCTAAGAAACAACTCGCTCTGCACAGTGCTCTTACAGCCTAGTGGGAACATCTCTTCCAAAGGCCTGTGAAACGCAGTTGCTTTGCAGGCCTGATCTGGCTGAAGTAGGACTTCTGCTCTGGGTGTGCTACTTTGCCCTAGAGCTGAAAGGCACAACGTGCAGGCTTCTTTCCAAAGGGCGAGTTGGGCCCCACAGCATCTTGCTTCCAGCTCTTTGGGAAGCTAAGAAACAACTCGCTCTGCACAGTGCTCTTAGAGCCTAGTGGGAACATCTCTTCCAAAGGCCTGTGAAACGCAGTTTCTTTGCAGGCCTGATCTGGCTGAAGTAGGACTTCTGCTCTGGGTGTGCTACTTTGCCCTAGAGCTGAAAGGCACAACGTGCAGTCTTCTTTCCAAAGGGCGAGTTGGGCCCCACAGCATCTTGCTTCCAGCTCTTTGGGAAGCTAAGAAACAACTCGCTCTGCACAGTGCTCTTACAGCCTACCGGGAACATCTCTTCCAAAGGCCTGTGAAACGCAGTTTCTTTGCAGGCCTGATCTGGCTGAAGTAGGACTTCTGCTCTGGGTGTGCTACTTTGCCCTAGAGCTGAAAGGCACAACGTGCAGGCTTCTTTCCAAAGGGCGAGTTGGGCCCCACAGCATCTTGCTTCCAGCTCTTTGGGAAGCTAAGAAACAACTCGCTCTGCACAGTGCTCTTACAGCCTAGTGGGAACATCTCTTCCAAAGGCCTGGGAAACGCAGTTTCTTTGCAGGTCTGATCTGGCTGAAGTAGGACTTCTGCTCTGGGTGTGCTACTTTGCCCTAGAGCTGAAAGGCACAACGTGCAGGCTTCTTTCCAAAGGGCGAGTTGGGCCCCACAGCATCTTGCTTCGAGCTCTTTGGGAAGCTAAGAAACAACTCGCTCTGCACAGTCTTCTTAAAGCCTAGTGGGAACATCTCTTCCAAAGGCCTGTGAAACGCAGTTTCTTTGCAGGCCTGATCTGGCTGAAGTAGGACTTCTGCTCTGGGTGTGCTACTTTGCCCTAGAGCTGAAAGGCACAACGTGCAGTCTTCTTTCCAAAGGGCGAGTTGGGCCCCACAGCATCTTGCTTCCAGCTCTTTGGGAAGCTAAGAAACAACTCGCTCTGCACAGTGCTCTTACAGCCTACCGGGAACATCTCTTCCAAAGGCCTGTGAAACGCAGTTTCTTTGCAGGCCTGATCCGGCTGAAGTAGGACTTCTGCTCTGGGTGTGCTCCTTTGCCCTAGAGCTGAAAGGCACAACGTGCAGGCTTCTTTCCAAAGGGCGAGTTGGGCCCCACAGCATCTTGCTTCCAGCTCTTTGGGAAGCTAAGAAACAACTCGCTCTGCACAGTGCTCTTACAGCCTACCGGGAACATCTCTTCCAAAGGCCTGTGAAACGCAGTTTCTTTGCAGGCCTGATCCGGCTGAAGTAGGACTTCTGCTCTGGGTGTGCTACTTTGCCCTAGAGCTGAAAGGCACAACGTGCAGGCTTCTTTCCAAAGGGCGAGTTGGGCCCCACAGCATCTTGCTTCCAGCTCTTTGGGAAGCTAAGAAACAACTCGCTCTGCACAGTCTTCTTAAAGCCTAGTGGGAACATCTCTTCCAAAGGCCTGTGAAACGCAGTTTCTTTGCAGGCCTGATCTGGCTGAAGTAGGACTTCTGCTCTGGGTGTGCTACTTTGCCCTAGAGCTGAAAGGCACAACGTGCAGGCTTCTTTCCAAAGGGCGAGTTGGGCCCCACAGCATCTTGCTTCCAGCTCTTTGGGAAGCTAAGAAACAACTCGCTCTGCACAGTGCTCTTACAGCCTACCGGGAACATCTCTTCCAAAGGCCTGTGAAACGCAGTTTCTTTGCAGGCCTGATCCGGCTGAAGTAGGACTTCTGCTCTGGGTGTGCTACTTTGCCCTAGAGCTGAAAGGCACAACGTGCAGGCTTCTTTCCAAAGGGCGAGTTGGGCCCCACAGCATCTTGCTTCCAGCTCTTTGGGAAGCTAAGAAACAACTCGCTCTGCACAGTGCTCTTACAGCCTACCGGGAACATCTCTTCCAAAGGCCTGTGAAACGCAGTTTCTTTGCAGGCCTGATCTGGCTGAAGTAGGACTTCTGCTCTGGGTGTGCTACTTTGCCCTGGAGCTGAAAGGCACAACGTGCAGGCTTCTTTCCAAAGGGCGAGTTGGGCCCCACAGCATCTTGCTTCCAGCTCTTGGGAAGCTAAGAAACAACTCGCTCTGCACAGTGCTCTTACAGCCTACCGGGAACATCTCTTCCAAAGGCCTGTGAAACGCAGTTTCTTTGCAGGCCTGATCTGGCTGAAGTAGGACTTCTGCTCTGGGTGTGCTACTTTGCCCTAGAGCTGAAAGGCACAACGTGCAGACTTCTTTCCAAAGGGCGAGTTGGGCCCCACAGCATCTTGCTTCCAGCTCTTTGGGAAGCTAAGAAACAACTCGCTCTGAACAGTGCTCTTACAGCCTACCGGGAACATCTCTTCCAAAGGCCTGTGAAACGCAGTTTCTTTGCAGGCCTGATCTGGCTGAAGTAGGACTTCTGCTCTGGGTGTGCTACTTTGCCCTAGAGCTGAAAGGCACAACGTGCAGGCTTCTTTCCAAAGGGCGAGTTGGGCCCCACAGCATCTTGCTTCCAGCTCTTTGGGAAGCTAAGAAACAACTCGCTCTGCACAGTGCTCTTACAGCCTAGTGGGAACATCTCTTCCAAAGGCCTGGGAAACGCAGTTTCTTTGCAGGTCTGATCTCGCTGAAGTAGGACTTCTGCTCTGGGTGTGCTACTTTGCCCTAGAGCTGAAAGGCACAACGTGCAGGCTTCTTTCCAAAGGGCGAGTTGGGCCCCACAGCATCTTGCTTCCAGCTCTTTGGGAAGCTAAGAAACAACTCGCTCTGCACAGTGCTCTTACAGCCTAGTGGGAACATCTCTTCCAAAGGCCTGTGAAACGCAGTTGCTTTGCAGGCCTGATCTGGCTGAAGTAGGACTTCTGCTCTGGGTGTGCTACTTTGCCCTAGAGCTGAAAGGCACAACGTGCAGGCTTCTTTCCAAAGGGCGAGTTGGGCCCCACAGCATCTTGCTTCCAGCTCTTTGGGAAGCTAAGAAACAACTCGCTCTGCACAGTGCTCTTAGAGCCTAGTGGGAACATCTCTTCCAAAGGCCTGTGAAACGCAGTTTCTTTGCAGGCCTGATCTGGCTGAAGTAGGACTTCTGCTCTGGGTGTGCTACTTTGCCCTAGAGCTGAAAGGCACAACGTGCAGTCTTCTTTCCAAAGGGCGAGTTGGGCCCCACAGCATCTTGCTTCCAGCTCTTTGGGAAGCTAAGAAACAACTCGCTCTGCACAGTGCTCTTACAGCCTACCGGGAACATCTCTTCCAAAGGCCTGTGAAACGCAGTTTCTTTGCAGGCCTGATCTGGCTGAAGTAGGACTTCTGCTCTGGGTGTGCTACTTTGCCCTAGAGCTGAAAGGCACAACGTGCAGGCTTCTTTCCAAAGGGCCAGTTGGGCCCCACAGCATCTTGCTTCCAGCTCTTTGGGAAGCTAAGAAACAACTCGCTCTGCACAGTGCTCTTACAGCCTAGTGGGAACATCTCTTCCAAAGGCCTGGGAAACGCAGTTTCTTTGCAGGTCTGATCTGGCTGAAGTAGGACTTCTGCTCTGGGTGTGCTACTTTGCCCTAGAGCTGAAAGGCACAACGTGCAGGCTTCTTTCCAAAGGGCGAGTTGGGCCCCACAGCATCTTGCTTCCAGCTCTTTGGGAAGCTAAGAAACAACTCGCTCTGCACAGTCTTCTTAAAGCCTAGTGGGAACATCTCTTCCAAAGGCCTGTGAAACGCAGTTTCTTTGCAGGCCTGATCTGGCTGAAGTAGGACTTCTGCTCTGGGTGTGCTACTTTGCCCTAGAGCTGAAAGGCACAACGTGCAGTCTTCTTTCCAAAGGGCGAGTTGGGCCCCACAGCATCTTGCTTCCAGCTCTTTGGGAAGCTAAGAAACAACTCGCTCTGCACAGTGCTCTTACAGCCTACCGGGAACATCTCTTCCAAAGGCCTGTGAAACGCAGTTTCTTTGCAGGCCTGATCCGGCTGAAGTAGGACTTCTGCTCTGGGTGTGCTACTTTGCCCTAGAGCTGAAAGGCACAACGTGCAGGCTTCTTTCCAAAGGGCGAGTTGGGCCCCACAGCATCTTGCTTCCAGCTCTTTGGGAAGCTAAGAAACAACTCGCTCTGCACAGTGCTCTTACAGCCTACCGGGAACATCTCTTCCAAAGGCCTGTGAAACGCAGTTTCTTTGCAGGCCTGATCTGGCTGAAGTAGGACTTCTGCTCTGGGTGTGCTACTTTGCCCTGGAGCTGAAAGGCACAACGTGCAGGCTTCTTTCCAAAGGGCGAGTTGGGCCCCACAGCATCTTGCTTCCAGCTCTTGGGAAGCTAAGAAACAACTCGCTCTGCACAGTGCTCTTACAGCCTACCGGGAACATCTCTTCCAAAGGCCTGTGAAACGCAGTTTCTTTGCAGGCCTGATCTGGCTGAAGTAGGACTTCTGCTCTGGGTGTGCTACTTTGCCCTAGAGCTGAAAGGCACAACGTGCAGACTTCTTTCCAAAGGGCGAGTTGGGCCCCACAGCATCTTGCTTCCAGCTCTTTGGGAAGCTAAGAAACAACTCGCTCTGAAGAGTGCTCTTACAGCCTACCGGGAACATCTCTTCCAAAGGCCTGTGAAACGCAGTTTCTTTGCAGGCCTGATCTGGCTGAAGTAGGACTTCTGCTCTGGGGTGCTACTTTGCCCTAGAGCTGAAAGGCACAACGTGCAGGCTTCTTTCCAAAGGGCGAGTTGGGCCCCACAGCATCTTGCTTCCAGCTCTTTGGGAAGCTAAGAAACAACTCGCTCTGCACAGTGCTCTTACAGCCTAGTGGGAACATCTCTTCCAAAGGCCTGTGAAACGCAGTTTCTTTGCAGGCCTGATCTGGCTGAAGTAGGACTTCTGCTCTGGGTGTGCTACTTTGCCCTGGAGCTGAAAGGCACAACGTGCAGGCTTCTTTCCAAAGGGCGAGTTGGGCCCCACAGCATCTTGCTTCCAGCTCTTTGGGAAGCTAAGAAACAACTCGCTCTGCACAGTGCTCTTACAGCCTAGTGGGAACATCTCTTCCAAAGGCCTGGGAAACGCAGTTTCTTTGCAGGTCTGATCTGGCTGAAGTAGGACTTCTGCTCTGGGTGTGCTACTTTGCCCTAGAGCTGAAAGGCACAACGTGCAGGCTTCTTTCCAAAGGGCGAGTTGGGCCCCACAGCATCTTGCTTCCAGCTCTTTGGGAAGCTAAGAAACAACTCGCTCTGCACAGTCTTCTTAAAGCCTAGTGGGAACATCTCTTCCAAAGGCCTGTGAAACGCAGTTTCTTTGCAGGCCTGATCTGGCTGAAGTAGGACTTCTGCTCTGGGTGTGCTACTTTGCCCTAGAGCTGAAAGGCACAACGTGCAGGCTTCTTTCCAAAGGGCGAGTTGGGCCCCACAGCATCTTGCTTCCAGCTCTTTGGGAAGCTAAGAAACAACTCGCTCTGCACAGTGCTCTTACAGCCTACCGGGAACATCTCTTCCAAAGGCCTGTGAAACGCAGTTTCTTTGCAGGCCTGATCCGGCTGAAGTAGGACTTCTGCTCTGGGTGTGCTACTTTGCCCTAGAGCTGAAAGGCACAACGTGCAGGCTTCTTTCCAAAGGGCGAGTTGGGCCCCACAGCATCTTGCTTCCAGCTCTTTGGGAAGCTAAGAAACAACTCGCTCTGCACAGTGCTCTTACAGCCTACCGGGAACATCTCTTCCAAAGGCCTGTGAAACGCAGTTTCTTTGCAGGCCTGATCTGGCTGAAGTAGGACTTCTGCTGTGGGTGTGCTACTTTGCCCTACAGCTGAAAGGCACAACGTGCAGGCTTCTTTCCAAAGGGCGAGTTGGGCCCCACAGCATCTTGCTTCCAGCTCTTTGGGAAGCTAAGAAACAACTCTCTCTGCACAGTGTTCTTACAGCCTAGTGGGAACATCTCTTCCAAAGGCCGGTGAAACGCAGTTTCTTTGCAGGCCTGATCTGGCTGAAGTAGGACTTCTGCTCTGGGTGTGCTACTTTGCCCTAGAGCTGAAAGGCACAACGTGCAGGCTTCTTTCCAAAGGGCGAGTTGGGCCCCACAGCATCTTGCTTCCAGCTCTTTGGGAAGCTAAGAAACAACTCGCTCTGCACAGTGCTCTTAGATCCTAGTGGGAACATCTCTTCCAAAGGCCTGTGAAACGCAGTTTCTTTGCAGGCCTGATCTGGCTGAAGTAGGACTTCTGCTCTGGGTGTGCTACTTTGCCCTAGAGCTGAAAGGCACAACGTGCAGACTTCTTTCCAAAGGGCGAGTTGGGCCCCACAGCATCTTGCTTCCAGCTCTTTGGGAAGCTAAGAAACAACTCGCTCTGCACAGTGCTCTTACAGCCTACCGGGAACATCTCTTCCAAAGGCCTGTGAAACGCAGTTTCTTTGCAGGCCTGATCTGGCTGAAGTAGGACTTCTGCTCTGGGGTGCTACTTTGCCCTAGAGCTGAAAGGCACAACGTGCAGGCTTCTTTCCAAAGGGCGAGTTGGGCCCCACAGCATCTTGCTTCCAGCTCTTTGGGAAGCTAAGAAACAACTCGCTCTGCACAGTGCTCTTACAGCCTAGTGGGAACATCTCTTCCAAAGGCCTGTGAAACGCAGTTTCTTTGCAGGCCTGATCTGGCTGAAGTAGGACTTCTGCTCTGGGTGTGCTACTTTGCCCTAGAGCTGAAAGGCACAACGTGCAGGCTTCTTTCCAAAGGGCGAGTTGGGCCCCACAGCATCTTGCTTCCAGCTCTTTGGGAAGCTAAGAAACAACTCGCTCTGCACAGTGCTCTTACAGCCTACCGGGAACATCTCTTCCAAAGGCCTGTGAAACGCAGTTTCTTTGCAGGCCTGATCCGGCTGAAGTAGGACTTCTGCTCTGGGTGTGCTACTTTGCCCTAGAGCTGAAAGGCACAACGTGCAGGCTTCTTTCCAAAGGGCGAGTTGGGCCCCACAGCATCTTGCTTCCAGCTCTTTGGGAAGCTAAGAAACAACTCGCTCTGCACAGTGCTCTTACAGCCTAGTGGGAACATCTCTTCCAAAGGCCTGGGAAACGCAGTTTCTTTGCAGGCCTGATCTGGCTGAAGTAGGACTTCTGCTCTGGGTGTGCTACGTTGCCCTAGAGCTGAAAGGCACAACGTGCAGGCTTCTTTCCAAAGGGCGAGTTGGGCCCCACAGCATCTTGCTTCCAGCTCTTTGGGAAGCTAAGAAACAACTCGCTCTGCACAGTGCTCTTACAGCCTAGTGGGAACATCTCTTCCAAAGGCCTGTGAAACGCAGTTGCTTTGCAGGCCTGATCTGGCTGAAGTAGGACTTCTGCTCTGGGTGTGCTACTTTGCCCTAGAGCTGAAAGGCACAACGTGCAGGCTTCTTTCCAAAGGGCGAGTTGGGCCCCACAGCATCTTGCTTCCAGCTCTTTGGGAAGCTAAGAAACAACTCGCTCTGCACAGTCTTCTTAAAGCCTAGTGGGAACATCTCTTCCAAAGGCCTGTGAAACGCAGTTTCTTTGCAGGCCTGATCTGGCTGAAGTAGGACTTCTGCTCTGGGTGTGCTACTTTGCCCTAGAGCTGAAAGGCACAACGTGCAGGCTTCTTTCCAAAGGGCGAGTTGGGCCCCACAGCATCTTGCTTCCAGCTCTTTGGGAAGCTAAGAAACAACTCGCTCTGCACAGTCTTCTTAAAGCCTAGTGGGAACATCTCTTCCAAAGGCCTGTGAAACGCAGTTTCTTTGCAGGCCTGATCTGGCTGAAGTAGGACTTCTGCTCTGGGTGTGCTACTTTGCCCTAGAGCTGAAAGGCACAACGTGCAGGCTTCTTTCCAAAGGGCGAGTTGGGCCCCACAGCATCTTGCTTCCAGCTCTTTGGGAAGCTAAGAAACAACTCGCTCTGCACAGTGCTCTTACAGCCTACCGGGAACATCTCTTCCAAAGGCCTGTGAAACGCAGTTTCTTTGCAGGCCTGATCCGGCTGAAGTAGGACTTCTGCTCTGGGTGTGCTACTTTGCCCTAGAGCTGAAAGGCACAACGTGCAGGCTTCTTTCCAAAGGGCGAGTTGGGCCCCACAGCATCTTGCTTCCAGCTCTTTGGGAAGCTAAGAAACAACTCGCTCTGCACAGTGCTCTTACAGCCTACCGGGAACATCTCTTCCAAAGGCCTGTGAAACGCAGTTTCTTTGCAGGCCTGATCTGGCTGAAGTAGGACTTCTGCTCTGGGTGTGCTACTTTGCCCTGGAGCTGAAAGGCACAACGTGCAGGCTTCTTTCCAAAGGGCGAGTTGGGCCCCACAGCATCTTGCTTCCAGCTCTTGGGAAGCTAAGAAACAACTCGCTCTGCACAGTGCTCTTACAGCCTACCGGGAACATCTCTTCCAAAGGCCTGTGAAACGCAGTTTCTTTGCAGGCCTGATCTGGCTGAAGTAGGACTTCTGCTCTGGGTGTGCTACTTTGCCCTAGAGCTGAAAGGCACAACGTGCAGACTTCTTTCCAAAGGGCGAGTTGGGCCCCACAGCATCTTGCTTCCAGCTCTTTGGGAAGCTAAGAAACAACTCGCTCTGAACAGTGCTCTTACAGCCTACCGGGAACATCTCTTCCAAAGGCCTGTGAAACGCAGTTTCTTTGCAGGCCTGATCTGGCTGAAGTAGGACTTCTGCTCTGGGGTGCTACTTTGCCCTAGAGCTGAAAGGCACAACGTGCAGGCTTCTTTCCAAAGGGCGAGTTGGGCCCCACAGCATCTTGCTTCCAGCTCTTTGGGAAGCTAAGAAACAACTCGCTCTGCACAGTGCTCTTACAGCCTAGTGGGAACATCTCTTCCAAAGGCCTGTGAAACGCAGTTTCTTTGCAGGCCTGATCTGGCTGAAGTAGGACTTCTGCTCTGGGTGTGCTACTTTGCCCTGGAGCTGAAAGGCACAACGTGCAGGCTTCTTTCCAAAGGGCGAGTTGGGCCCCACAGCATCTTGCTTCCAGCTCTTTGGGAAGCTAAGAAACAACTCGCTCTGCACAGTGCTCTTACAGCCTAGTGGGAACATCTCTTCCAAAGGCCTGGGAAACGCAGTTTCTTTGCAGGTCTGATCTGGCTGAAGTAGGACTTCTGCTCTGGGTGTGCTACTTTGCCCTAGAGCTGAAAGGCACAACGTGCAGGCTTCTTTCCAAAGGGCGAGTTGGGCCCCACAGCATCTTGCTTCCAGCTCTTTGGGAAGCTAAGAAACAACTCGCTCTGCACAGTCTTCTTAAAGCCTAGTGGGAACATCACTTCCAAAGGCCTGTGAAACGCAGTTTCTTTGCAGGCCTGATCTGGCTGAAGTAGGACTTCTGCTCTGGGTGTGCTACTTTGCCCTAGAGCTGAAAGGCACAACGTGCAGGCTTCTTTCCAAAGGGCGAGTTGGGCCCCACAGCATCTTGCTTCCAGCTCTTTGGGAAGCTAAGAAACAACTCGCTCTGCACAGTGCTCTTACAGCCTACCGGGAACATCTCTTCCAAAGGCCTGTGAAACGCAGTTTCTTTGCAGGCCTGATCCGGCTGAAGTAGGACTTCTGCTCTGGGTGTGCTACTTTGCCCTAGAGCTGAAAGGCACAACGTGCAGGCTTCTTTCCAAAGGGCGAGTTGGGCCCCACAGCATCTTGCTTCCAGCTCTTTGGGAAGCTAAGAAACAACTCGCTCTGCACAGTGCTCTTACAGCCTACCGGGAACATCTCTTCCAAAGGCCTGTGAAACGCAGTTTCTTTGCAGGCCTGATCTGGCTGAAGTAGGACTTCTGCTGTGGGTGTGCTACTTTGCCCTACAGCTGAAAGGCACAACGTGCAGGCTTCTTTCCAAAGGGCGAGTTGGGCCCCACAGCATCTTGCTTCCAGCTCTTTGGGAAGCTAAGAAACAACTCTCTCTGCACAGTGTTCTTACAGCCTAGTGGGAACATCTCTTCCAAAGGCCGGTGAAACGCAGTTTCTTTGCAGGCCTGATCTGGCTGAAGTAGGACTTCTGCTCTGGGTGTGCTACTTTGCCCTAGAGCTGAAAGGCACAACGTGCAGGCTTCTTTCCAAAGGGCGAGTTGGGCCCCACAGCATCTTGCTTCCAGCTCTTTGGGAAGCTAAGAAACAACTCGCTCTGCACAGTGCTCTTACAGCCTACCGGGAACATCTCTTCCAAAGGCCTGTGAAACGCAGTTTCTTTGCAGGCCTGATCTGGCTGAAGTAGGACTTCTGCTCTGGGTGTGCTACTTTGCCCTAGAGCTGAAAGGCACAACGTGCAGGCTTCTTTCCAAAGGGCGAGTTGGGCCCCACAGCATCTTGCTTCCAGCTCTTTGGGAAGCTAAGAAACAACTCGCTCTGCACAGTGCTCTTACAGCCTACCGGGAACATCTCTTCCAAAGGCCTTTGAAACGCAGTTTCATTGCAGGCCTGATCTGGCTGAAGTAGGACTTCTGCTCTGGGTGTGCTACTTTGCCCTAGAGCTGAAAGGCACAACGTGCAGGCTTCTTTCCAAAGGGCCAGTTGGGCCCCACAGCATCTTGCTTCCAGCTCTTTGGGAAGCTAAGAAACAACTCGCTCTGCACAGTGTTCTTACAGCCTAGTGGGAACATCTCTTCCAAAGGCCGGTGAAACGCAGTTTCTTTGCAGGCCTGATCTGGCTGAAGTAGGACTTCTGCTCTGGGTGTGCTACTTTGCCCTAGAGCTGAAAGGCACAACGTGCAGGCTTCTTTCCAAAGGGCGAGTTGGGCCCCACAGCATCTTGCTTCCAGCTCTTTGGGAAGCTAAGAAACAACTCGCTCTGCACAGTGCTCTTACAGCCTACCGGGAACATCTCTTCCAAAGGCCTGTGAAACGCAGTTTCTTTGCAGGCCTGATCCGGCTGAAGTAGGACTTCTGCTCTGGGTGTGCTACTTTGCCCTAGAGCTGAAAGGCACAACGTGCAGGCTTCTTTCCAAAGGGCGAGTTGGGCCCCACAGCATCTTGCTTCCAGCTCTTTGGGAAGCTAAGAAACAACTCGCTCTGCACAGTGCTCTTACAGCCTACCGGGAACATCTCTTCCAAAGGCCTGTGAAACGCAGTTTCTTTGCAGGCCTGATCTGGCTGAAGTAGGACTTCTGCTGTGGGTGTGCTACTTTGCCCTACAGCTGAAAGGCACAACGTGCAGGCTTCTTTCCAAAGGGCGAGTTGGGCCCCACAGCATCTTGCTTCCAGCTCTTTGGGAAGCTAAGAAACAACTCTCTCTGCACAGTGTTCTTACAGCCTAGTGGGAACATCTCTTCCAAAGGCCGGTGAAACGCAGTTTCTTTGCAGGCCTGATCTGGCTGAAGTAGGACTTCTGCTCTGGGTGTGCTACTTTGCCCTAGAGCTGAAAGGCACAACGTGCAGGCTTCTTTCCAAAGGGCGAGTTGGGCCCCACAGCATCTTGCTTCCAGCTCTTTGGGAAGCTAAGAAACAACTCGCTCTGCACAGTGCTCTTACAGCCTACCGGGAACATCTCTTCCAAAGGCCTGTGAAACGCAGTTTCTTTGCAGGCCTGATCTGGCTGAAGTAGGACTTCTGCTCTGGGTGTGCTACTTTGCCCTAGAGCTGAAAGGCACAACGTGCAGACTTCTTTCCAAAGGGCGAGTTGGGCCCCACAGCATCTTGCTTCCAGCTCTTTGGGAAGCTAAGAAACAACTCGCTCTGCACAGTGCTCTTACAGCCTACCGGGAACATCTCTTCCAAAGGCCTGTGAAACGCAGTTTCTTTGCAGGCCTGATCTGGCTGAAGTAGGACTTCTGCTGTGGGGTGCTACTTTGCCCTAGAGCTGAAAGGCACAACGTGCAGGCTTCTTTCCAAAGGGCGAGTTGGGCCCCACAGCATCTTGCTTCCAGCTCTTTGGGAAGCTAAGAAACAACTCGCTCTGCACAGTGCTCTTACAGCCTAGTGGGAACATCTCTTCCAAAGGCCTGTGAAACGCAGTTTCTTTGCAGGCCTGATCTGGCTGAAGTAGGACTTCTGCTCTGGGTGTGCTACTTTGCCCTAGAGCTGAAAGGCACAACGTGCAGGCTTCTTTCCAAAGGGCGAGTTGGGCCCCACAGCATCTTGCTTCCAGCTCTTTGGGAAGCTAAGAAACAACTCGCTCTGCACAGTGCTCTTACAGCCTACCGGGAACATCTCTTCCAAAGGCCTGTGAAACGCAGTTTCTTTGCAGGCCTGATCCGGCTGAAGTAGGACTTCTGCTCTGGGTGTGCTACTTTGCCCTAGAGCTGAAAGGCACAACGTGCAGGCTTCTTTCCAAAGGGCGAGTTGGGCCCCACAGCATCTTGCTTCCAGCTCTTTGGGAAGCTAAGAAACAACTCGCTCTGCACAGTGCTCTTACAGCCTAGTGGGAACATCTCTTCCAAAGGCCTGGGAAACGCAGTTTCTTTGCAGGCCTGATCTGGCTGAAGTAGGACTTCTGCTCTGGGTGTGCTACCTTGCCCTAGAGCTGAAAGGCACAACGTGCAGGCTTCTTTCCAAAGGGCGAGTTGGGCCCCACAGCATCTTGCTTCCAGCTCTTTGGGAAGCTAAGAAACAACTCGCTCTGCACAGTGCTCTTACAGCCTAGTGGGAACATCTCTTCCAAAGGCCTGTGAAACGCAGTTGCTTTGCAGGCCTGATCTGGCTGAAGTAGGACTTCTGCTCTGGGTGTGCTACTTTGCCCTAGAGCTGAAAGGCACAACGTGCAGGCTTCTTTCCAAAGGGCGAGTTGGGCCCCACAGCATCTTGCTTCCAGCTCTTTGGGAAGCTAAGAAACAACTCGCTCTGCACAGTCTTCTTAAAGCCTAGTGGGAACATCTCTTCCAAAGGCCTGTGAAACGCAGTTTCTTTGCAGGCCTGATCTGGCTGAAGTAGGACTTCTGCTCTGGGTGTGCTACTTTGCCCTAGAGCTGAAAGGCACAACGTGCAGGCTTCTTTCCAAAGGGCGAGTTGGGCCCCACAGCATCTTGCTTCCAGCTCTTTGGGAAGCTAAGAAACAACTCGCTCTGCACAGTCTTCTTAAAGCCTAGTGGGAACATCTCTTCCAAAGGCCTGTGAAACGCAGTTTCTTTGCAGGCCTGATCTGGCTGAAGTAGGACTTCTGCTCTGGGTGTGCTACTTTGCCCTAGAGCTGAAAGGCACAACGTGCAGGCTTCTTTCCAAAGGGCGAGTTGGGCCCCACAGCATCTTGCTTCCAGCTCTTTGGGAAGCTAAGAAACAACTCGCTCTGCACAGTGCTCTTACAGCCTACCGGGAACATCTCTTCCAAAGGCCTGTGAAACGCAGTTTCTTTGCAGGCCTGATCCGGCTGAAGTAGGACTTCTGCTCTGGGTGTGCTACTTTGCCCTAGAGCTGAAAGGCACAACGTGCAGGCTTCTTACCAAAGGGCGAGTTGGGCCCCACAGCATCTTGCTTCCAGCTCTTTGGGAAGCTAAGAAACAACTCGCTCTGCACAGTGCTCTTACAGCCTACCGGGAACATCTCTTCCAAAGGCCTGTGAAACGCAGTTTCTTTGCAGGCCTGATCTGGCTGAAGTAGGACTTCTGCTCTGGGTGTGCTACTTTGCCCTGGAGCTGAAAGGCACAACGTGCAGGCTTCTTTCCAAAGGGCGAGTTGGGCCCCACAGCATCTTGCTTCCAGCTCTTGGGAAGCTAAGAAACAACTCGCTCTGCACAGTGCTCTTACAGCCTACCGGGAACATCTCTTCCAAAGGCCTGTGAAACGCAGTTTCTTTGCAGGCCTGATCTGGCTGAAGTAGGACTTCTGCTCTGGGTGTGCTACTTTGCCCTAGAGCTGAAAGGCACAACGTGCAGACTTCTTTCCAAAGGGCGAGTTGGGCCCCACAGCATCTTGCTTCCAGCTCTTTGGGAAGCTAAGAAACAACTCGCTCTGAACAGTGCTCTTACAGCCTACCGGGAACATCTCTTCCAAAGGCCTGTGAAACGCAGTTTCTTTGCAGGCCTGATCTGGCTGAAGTAGGACTTCTGCTCTGGGGTGCTACTTTGCCCTAGAGCTGAAAGGCACAACGTGCAGGCTTCTTTCCAAAGGGCGAGTTGGGCCCCACAGCATCTTGCTTCCAGCTCTTTGGGAAGCTAAGAAACAACTCGCTCTGCACAGTGCTCTTACAGCCTAGTGGGAACATCTCTTCCAAAGGCCTGTGAAACGCAGTTTCTTTGCAGGCCTGATCTGGCTGAAGTAGGACTTCTGCTCTGGGTGTGCTACTTTGCCCTGGAGCTGAAAGGCACAACGTGCAGGCTTCTTTCCAAAGGGCGAGTTGGGCCCCACAGCATCTTGCTTCCAGCTCTTTGGGAAGCTAAGAAACAACTCGCTCTGCACAGTGCTCTTACAGCCTAGTGGGAACATCTCTTCCAAAGGCCTGGGAAACGCAGTTTCTTTGCAGGTCTGATCTGGCTGAAGTAGGACTTCTGCTCTGGGTGTGCTACTTTGCCCTAGAGCTGAAAGGCACAACGTGCAGGCTTCTTTCCAAAGGGCGAGTTGGGCCCCACAGCATCTTGCTTCCAGCTCTTTGGGAAGCTAAGAAACAACTCGCTCTGCACAGTCTTCTTAAAGCCTAGTGGGAACATCACTTCCAAAGGCCTGTGAAACGCAGTTTCTTTGCAGGCCTGATCTGGCTGAAGTAGGACTTCTGCTCTGGGTGTGCTACTTTGCCCTAGAGCTGAAAGGCACAACGTGCAGGCTTCTTTCCAAAGGGCGAGTTGGGCCCCACAGCATCTTGCTTCCAGCTCTTTGGGAAGCTAAGAAACAACTCGCTCTGCACAGTGCTCTTACAGCCTACCGGGAACATCTCTTCCAAAGGCCTGTGAAACGCAGTTTCTTTGCAGGCCTGATCCGGCTGAAGTAGGACTTCTGCTCTGGGTGTGCTACTTTGCCCTAGAGCTGAAAGGCACAACGTGCAGGCTTCTTTCCAAAGGGCGAGTTGGGCCCCACAGCATCTTGCTTCCAGCTCTTTGGGAAGCTAAGAAACAACTCGCTCTGCACAGTGCTCTTACAGCCTACCGGGAACATCTCTTCCAAAGGCCTGTGAAACGCAGTTTCTTTGCAGGCCTGATCTGGCTGAAGTAGGACTTCTGCTGTGGGTGTGCTACTTTGCCCTACAGCTGAAAGGCACAACGTGCAGGCTTCTTTCCAAAGGGCGAGTTGGGCCCCACAGCATCTTGCTTCCAGCTCTTTGGGAAGCTAAGAAACAACTCTCTCTGCACAGTGTTCTTACAGCCTAGTGGGAACATCTCTTCCAAAGGCCGGTGAAACGCAGTTTCTTTGCAGGCCTGATCTGGCTGAAGTAGGACTTCTGCTCTGGGTGTGCTACTTTGCCCTAGAGCTGAAAGGCACAACGTGCAGGCTTCTTTCCAAAGGGCGAGTTGGGCCCCACAGCATCTTGCTTCCAGCTCTTTGGGAAGCTAAGAAACAACTCGCTCTGCACAGTGCTCTTACAGCCTACCGGGAACATCTCTTCCAAAGGCCTGTGAAACGCAGTTTCTTTGCAGGCCTGATCTGGCTGAAGTAGGACTTCTGCTCTGGGTGTGCTACTTTGCCCTAGAGCTGAAAGGCACAACGTGCAGGCTTCTTTCCAAAGGGCGAGTTGGGCCCCACAGCATCTTGCTTCCAGCTCTTTGGGAAGCTAAGAAACAACTCGCTCTGCACAGTGCTCTTACAGCCTACCGGGAACATCTCTTCCAAAGGCCTTTGAAACGCAGTTTCTTTGCAGGCCTGATCTGGCTGAAGTAGGACTTCTGCTCTGGGTGTGCTACTTTGCCCTAGAGCTGAAAGGCACAACGTGCAGGCTTCTTTCCAAAGGGCCAGTTGGGCCCCACAGCATCTTGCTTCCAGCTCTTTGGGAAGCTAAGAAACAACTCGCTCTGCACAGTGTTCTTACAGCCTAGTGGGAACATCTCTTCCAAAGGCCGGTGAAACGCAGTTTCTTTGCAGGCCTGATCTGGCTGAAGTAGGACTTCTGCTCTGGGTGTGCTACTTTGCCCTAGAGCTGAAAGGCACAACGTGCAGGCTTCTTTCCAAAGGGCGAGTTGGGCCCCACAGCATCTTGCTTCCAGCTCTTTGGGAAGCTAAGAAACAACTCGCTCTGCAGAGTGCTCTTACAGCCTACCGGGAACATCTCTTCCAAAGGCCTGTGAAACGCAGTTTGGTTGCAGGCCTGATCTGGCTGAAGTAGGACTTCTGCTCTGTGTGTGCTACTTTGCCCTAGAGCTGAAAGGCACAACGTGCAGGCTTCTTTCCAAAGGGCGAGTTGGGCCCCACAGCATCTTGCTTCCAGCTCTTTGGGAAGCTAAGAAACAACTCGCTCTGCACAGTGCTCTTACAGCCTACCGGGAACATCTCTTCCAAAGGCCTGTGAAACGCAGTTTCTTTGCAGGCCTGATCTGGCTGAAGTAGGACTTCTGCTCTGGGTGTGCTACTTTGCCCTAGAGCTGAAAGGCACAACGTGCAGGCTTCTTTCCAAAGGGCGAGTTGGGCCCCACAGCATCTTGCTTCCAGCTCTTTGGGAAGCTAAGAAACAACTCGCTCTGCACAGTGCTCTTACAGCCTAGTGGGAACATCTCTTCCAAAGGCCTGGGAAACGCAGTTTCTTTGCAGGTCTGATCTCGCTGAAGTAGGACTTCTGCTCTGGGTGTGCTACTTTGCCCTAGAGCTGAAAGGCACAACGTGCAGGCTTCTTTCCAAAGGGCGAGTTGGGCCCCACAGCATCTTGCTTCCAGCTCTTTGGGAAGCTAAGAAACAACTCGCTCTGCACAGTGCTCTTACAGCCTAGTGGGAACATCTCTTCCAAAGGCCTGTGAAACGCAGTTGCTTTGCAGGCCTGATCTGGCTGAAGTAGGACTTCTGCTCTGGGTGTGCTACTTTGCCCTAGAGCTGAAAGGCACAACGTGCAGGCTTCTTTCCAAAGGGCGAGTTGGGCCCCACAGCATCTTGCTTCCAGCTCTTTGGGAAGCTAAGAAACAACTCGCTCTGCACAGTGCTCTTAGAGCCTAGTGGGAACATCTCTTCCAAAGGCCTGTGAAACGCAGTTTCTTTGCAGGCCTGATCTGGCTGAAGTAGGACTTCTGCTCTGGGTGTGCTACTTTGCCCTAGAGCTGAAAGGCACAACGTGCAGTCTTCTTTCCAAAGGGCGAGTTGGGCCCCACAGCATCTTGCTTCCAGCTCTTTGGGAAGCTAAGAAACAACTCGCTCTGCACAGTGCTCTTACAGCCTACCGGGAACATCTCTTCCAAAGGCCTGTGAAACGCAGTTTCTTTGCAGGCCTGATCTGGCTGAAGTAGGACTTCTGCTCTGGGTGTGCTACTTTGCCCTAGAGCTGAAAGGCACAACGTGCAGGCTTCTTTCCAAAGGGCGAGTTGGGCCCCACAGCATCTTGCTTCCAGCTCTTTGGGAAGCTAAGAAACAACTCGCTCTGCACAGTGCTCTTACAGCCTAGTGGGAACATCTCTTCCAAAGGCCTGGGAAACGCAGTTTCTTTGCAGGTCTGATCTGGCTGAAGTAGGACTTCTGCTCTGGGTGTGCTACTTTGCCCTAGAGCTGAAAGGCACAACGTGCAGGCTTCTTTCCAAAGGGCGAGTTGGGCCCCACAGCATCTTGCTTCGAGCTCTTTGGGAAGCTAAGAAACAACTCGCTCTGCACAGTCTTCTTAAAGCCTAGTGGGAACATCTCTTCCAAAGGCCTGTGAAACGCAGTTTCTTTGCAGGCCTGATCTGGCTGAAGTAGGACTTCTGCTCTGGGTGTGCTACTTTGCCCTAGAGCTGAAAGGCACAACGTGCAGTCTTCTTTCCAAAGGGCGAGTTGGGCCCCACAGCATCTTGCTTCCAGCTCTTTGGGAAGCTAAGAAACAACTCGCTCTGCACAGTGCTCTTACAGCCTACCGGGAACATCTCTTCCAAAGGCCTGTGAAACGCAGTTTCTTTGCAGGCCTGATCCGGCTGAAGTAGGACTTCTGCTCTGGGTGTGCTCCTTTGCCCTAGAGCTGAAAGGCACAACGTGCAGGCTTCTTTCCAAAGGGCGAGTTGGGCCCCACAGCATCTTGCTTCCAGCTCTTTGGGAAGCTAAGAAACAACTCGCTCTGCACAGTGCTCTTACAGCCTACCGGGAACATCTCTTCCAAAGGCCTGTGAAACGCAGTTTCTTTGCAGGCCTGATCTGGCTGAAGTAGGACTTCTGCTCTGGGTGTGCTACTTTGCCCTGGAGCTGAAAGGCACAACGTGCAGGCTTCTTTCCAAAGGGCGAGTTGGGCCCCACAGCATCTTGCTTCCAGCTCTTGGGAAGCTAAGAAACAACTCGCTCTGCACAGTGCTCTTACAGCCTACCGGGAACATCTCTTCCAAAGGCCTGTGAAACGCAGTTTCTTTGCAGGCCTGATCTGGCTGAAGTAGGACTTCTGCTCTGGGTGTGCTACTTTGCCCTAGAGCTGAAAGGCACAACGTGCAGACTTCTTTCCAAAGGGCGAGTTGGGCCCCACAGCATCTTGCTTCCAGCTCTTTGGGAAGCTAAGAAACAACTCGCTCTGAAGAGTGCTCTTACAGCCTACCGGGAACATCTCTTCCAAAGGCCTGTGAAACGCAGTTTCTTTGCAGGCCTGATCTGGCTGAAGTAGGACTTCTGCTCTGGGGTGCTACTTTGCCCTAGAGCTGAAAGGCACAACGTGCAGGCTTCTTTCCAAAGGGCGAGTTGGGCCCCACAGCATCTTGCTTCCAGCTCTTTGGGAAGCTAAGAAACAACTCGCTCTGCACAGTGCTCTTACAGCCTAGTGGGAACATCTCTTCCAAAGGCCTGTGAAACGCAGTTTCTTTGCAGGCCTGATCTGGCTGAAGTAGGACTTCTGCTCTGGGTGTGCTACTTTGCCCTGGAGCTGAAAGGCACAACGTGCAGGCTTCTTTCCAAAGGGCGAGTTGGGCCCCACAGCATCTTGCTTCGAGCTCTTTGGGAAGCTAAGAAACAACTCGCTCTGCACAGTGCTCTTACAGCCTAGTGGGAACATCTCTTCCAAAGGCCTGGGAAACGCAGTTTCTTTGCAGGTCTGATCTGGCTGAAGTAGGACTTCTGCTCTGGGTGTGCTACTTTGCCCTAGAGCTGAAAGGCACAACGTGCAGGCTTCTTTCCAAAGGGCGAGTTGGGCCCCACAGCATCTTGCTTCCAGCTCTTTGGGAAGCTAAGAAACAACTCGCTCTGCACAGTCTTCTTAAAGCCTAGTGGGAACATCTCTTCCAAAGGCCTGTGAAACGCAGTTTCTTTGCAGGCCTGATCTGGCTGAAGTAGGACTTCTGCTCTGGGTGTGCTACTTTGCCCTAGAGCTGAAAGGCACAACGTGCAGGCTTCTTTCCAAAGGGCGAGTTGGGCCCCACAGCATCTTGCTTCCAGCTCTTTGGGAAGCTAAGAAACAACTCGCTCTGCACAGTGCTCTTACAGCCTACCGGGAACATCTCTTCCAAAGGCCTGTGAAACGCAGTTTCTTTGCAGGCCTGATCCGGCTGAAGTAGGACTTCTGCTCTGGGTGTGCTACTTTGCCCTAGAGCTGAAAGGCACAACGTGCAGGCTTCTTTCCAAAGGGCGAGTTGGGCCCCACAGCATCTTGCTTCCAGCTCTTTGGGAAGCTAAGAAACAACTCGCTCTGCACAGTGCTCTTACAGCCTACCGGGAACATCTCTTCCAAAGGCCTGTGAAACGCAGTTTCTTTGCAGGCCTGATCTGGCTGAAGTAGGACTTCTGCTCTGGGTGTGCTACTTTGCCCTAGAGCTGAAAGGCACAACGTGCAGGCTTCTTTCCAAAGGGCGAGTTGGGCCCCACAGCATCTTGCTTCCAGCTCTTTGGGAAGCTAAGAAACAACTCGCTCTGCACAGTGCTCTTACAGCCTACCGGGAACATCTCTTCCAAAGGCCTTTGAAACGCAGTTTCTTTGCAGGCCTTATCTGGCTGAAGTAGGACTTCTGCTCTGGGTGTGCTACTTTGCCCTAGAGCTGAAAGGCACAACGTGCAGGCTTCTTTCCAAAGGGCGAGTTGGGCCCCACAGCATCTTGCTTCCAGCTCTTTGGGAAGCTAAGAAACAACTCTCTCTGCACAGTGTTCTTACAGCCTAGTGGGAACATCTCTTCCAAAGGCCGGTGAAACGCAGTTTCTTTGCAGTCCTGATCTGGCTGAAGTAGGACTTCTGCTCTGGGTGTGCTACTTTGCCCTAGAGCTGAAAGGCACAACGTGCAGGCTTCTTTCCAAAGGGCCAGTTGGGCCCCACAGCATCTTGCTTCCAGCTCTTTGGGAAGCTAAGAAACAACTCGCTCTGCACAGTGTTCTTACAGCCTAGTGGGAACATCTCTTCCAAAGGCCGGTGAAACGCAGTTTCTTTGCAGGCCTGATCTGGCTGAAGTAGGACTTCTGCTCTGGGTGTGCTACTTTGCCCTAGAGCTGAAAGGCACAACGTGCAGGCTTCTTTCCAAAGGGCGAGTTGGGCCCCACAGCATCTTGCTTCCAGCTCTTTGGGAAGCTAAGAAACAACTCGCTCTGCACAGTGCTCTTACAGCCTACCGGGAACATCTCTTCCAAAGGCCTGTGAAACGCAGTTTCTTTGCAGGCCTGATCTGGCTGAAGTAGGACTTCTGCTCTGGGTGTGCTACTTTGCCCTAGAGCTGAAAGGCACAACGTGCAGGCTTCTTTCCAAAGGGCGAGTTGGGCCCCACAGCATCTTGCTTCCAGCTCTTTGGGAAGCTAAGAAACAACTCGCTCTGCACAGTGCTCTTACAGCCTACCGGGAACATCTCTTCCAAAGGCCTTTGAAACGCAGTTTCTTTGCAGGCCTTATCTGGCTGAAGTAGGACTTCTGCTCTGGGTGTGCTACTTTGCCCTAGAGCTGAAAGGCACAACGTGCAGGCTTCTTTCCAAAGGGCCAGTTGGGCCCCACAGCATCTTGCTTCCAGCTCTTTGGGAAGCTAAGAAACAACTCGCTCTGCACAGTGCTCTTACAGCCTAGTGGGAACATCTCTTCCAAAGGCCTGGGAAACGCAGTTTCTTTGCAGGTCTGATCTGGCTGAAGTAGGACTTCTGCTCTGGGTGTGCTACTTTGCCCTAGAGCTGAAAGGCACAACGTGCAGGCTTCTTTCCAAAGGGCGAGTTGGGCCCCACAGCATCTTGCTTTCAGCTCTTTGGGAAGCTAAGAAACAACTCGCTCTGCACAGTGCTCTTACAGCCTACCGGGAACATCTCTTCCAAAGGCCTGTGAAACGCAGTTTCTTTGCAGGCCTGATCTGGCTGAAGTAGGACTTCTGCTCTGGGTGTGCTACTTTGCCCTAGAGCTGAAAGGCACAACGTGCAGGCTTCTTTCCAAAGGGCCAGTTGGGCCCCACAGCATCTTGCTTCCAGCTCTTTGGGAAGCTAAGAAACAACTCGCTCTGCACAGTGCTCTTACAGCCTAGTGGGAACATCTCTTCCAAAGGCCTGGGAAACGCAGTTTCTTTGCAGGTCTGATCTGGCTGAAGTAGGACTTCTGCTCTGGGTGTGCTACTTTGCCCTAGAGCTGAAAGGCACAACGTGCAGGCTTCTTTCCAAAGGGCGAGTTGGGCCCCACAGCATCTTGCTTCCAGCTCTTTGGGAAGCTAAGAAACAACTCGCTCTGCACAGTCTTCTTAAAGCCTAGTGGGAACATCTCTTCCAAAGGCCTGTGAAACGCAGTTTCTTTGCAGGCCTGATCTGGCTGAAGTAGGACTTCTGCTCTGGGTGTGCTACTTTGCCCTAGAGCTGAAAGGCACAACGTGCAGGCTTCTTTCCAAAGGGCGAGTTGGGCCCCACAGCATCTTGCTTCCAGCTCTTTGGGAAGCTAAGAAACAACTCGCTCTGCACAGTGCTCTTACAGCCTACCGGGAACATCTCTTCCAAAGGCCTGTGAAACGCAGTTTCTTTGCAGGCCTGATCCGGCTGAAGTAGGACTTCTGCTCTGGGTGTGCTACTTTGCCCTAGAGCTGAAAGGCACAACGTGCAGGCTTCTTTCCAAAGGGCGAGTTGGGCCCCACAGCATCTTGCTTCCAGCTCTTTGGGAAGCTAAGAAACAACTCGCTCTGCACAGTGCTCTTACAGCCTACCGGGAACATCTCTTCCAAAGGCCTGTGAAACGCAGTTACTTTGCAGGCCTGATCTGGCTGAAGTAGGACTTCTGCTCTGGGTGTGCTACTTTGCCCTGGAGCTGAAAGGCACAACGTGCAGGCTTCTTTCCAAAGGGCGAGTTGGGCCCCACAGCATCTTGCTTCCAGCTCTTGGGAAGCTAAGAAACAACTCGCTCTGCACAGTGCTCTTACAGCCTACCGGGAACATCTCTTCCAAAGGCCTGTGAAACGCAGTTTCTTTGCAGGCCTGATCTGGCTGAAGTAGGACTTCTGCTCTGGGTGTGCTACTTTGCCCTAGAGCTGAAAGGCACAACGTGCAGACTTCTTTCCAAAGGGCGAGTTGGGCCCCACAGCATCTTGCTTCCAGCTCTTTGGGAAGCTAAGAAACAACTCGCTCTGAACAGTGCTCTTACAGCCTACCGGGAACATCTCTTCCAAAGGCCTGTGAAACGCAGTTTCTTTGCAGGCCTGATCTGGCTGAAGTAGGACTTCTGCTCTGGGGTGCTACTTTGCCCTAGAGCTGAAAGGCACAACGTGCAGGCTTCTTTCCAAAGGGCGAGTTGGGCCCCACAGCATCTTGCTTCCAGCTCTTTGGGAAGCTAAGAAACAACTCGCTCTGCACAGTGCTCTTACAGCCTAGTGGGAACATCTCTTCCAAAGGCCTGTGAAACGCAGTTTCTTTGCAGGCCTGATTTGGCTGAAGTAGGACTTCTGCTCTGGGTGTGCTACTTTGCCCTGGAGCTGAAAGGCACAACGTGCAGGCTTCTTTCCAAAGGGCGAGTTGGGCCCCACAGCATCTTGCTTCCAGCTCTTTGGGAAGCTAAGAAACAACTCGCTCTGCACAGTGCTCTTACAGCCTAGTGGGAACATCTCTTCCAAAGGCCTGGGAAACGCAGTTTCTTTGCAGGCCTGATCTGGCTGAAGTAGGACTTCTGCTCTGGGTGTGCTACGTTGCCCTAGAGCTGAAAGGCACAACGTGCAGGCTTCTTTCCAAAGGGCGAGTTGGGCCCCACAGCATCTTGCTTCCAGCTCTTTGGGAAGCTAAGAAACAACTCGCTCTGCACAGTGCTCTTACAGCCTAGTGGGAACATCTCTTCCAAAGGCCTGTGAAACGCAGTTGCTTTGCAGGCCTGATCTGGCTGAAGTAGGACTTCTGCTCTGGGTGTGCTACTTTGCCCTAGAGCTGAAAGGCACAACGTGCAGGCTTCTTTCCAAAGGGCGAGTTGGGCCCCACAGCATCTTGCTTCCAGCTCTTTGGGAAGCTAAGAAACAACTCGCTCTGCACAGTGCTCTTAGAGCCTAGTGGGAACATCTCTTCCAAAGGCCTGTGAAACGCAGTTTCTTTGCAGGCCTGATCTGGCTGAAGTAGGACTTCTGCTCTGGGTGTGCTACTTTGCCCTAGAGCTGAAAGGCACAACGTGCAGTCTTCTTTCCAAAGGGCGAGTTGGGCCCCACAGCATCTTGCTTCCAGCTCTTTGGGAAGCTAAGAAACAACTCGCTCTGCACAGTGCTCTTACAGCCTACCGGGAACATCTCTTCCAAAGGCCTGTGAAACGCAGTTTCTTTGCAGGCCTGATCTGGCTGAAGTAGGACTTCTGCTCTGGGTGTGCTACTTTGCCCTAGAGCTGAAAGGCACAACGTGCAGGCTTCTTTCCAAAGGGCCAGTTGGGCCCCACAGCATCTTGCTTCCAGCTCTTTGGGAAGCTAAGAAACAACTCGCTCTGCACAGTGCTCTTACAGCCTAGTGGGAACATCTCTTCCAAAGGCCTGGGAAACGCAGTTTTTTTGCAGGTCTGATCTGGCTGAAGTAGGACTTCTGCTCTGGGTGTGCTACTTTGCCCTAGAGCTGAAAGGCACAACGTGCAGGCTTCTTTCCAAAGGGCGAGTTGGGCCCCACAGCATCTTGCTTCCAGCTCTTTGGGAAGCTAAGAAACAACTCGCTCTGCACAGTCTTCTTAAAGCCTAGTGGGAACATCTCTTCCAAAGGCCTGTGAAACGCAGTTTCTTTGCAGGCCTGATCTGGCTGAAGTAGGACTTCTGCTCTGGGTGTGCTACTTTGCCCTAGAGCTGAAAGGCACAACGTGCAGGCTTCTTTCCAAAGGGCGAGTTGGGCCCCACAGCATCTTGCTTCCAGCTCTTTGGGAAGCTAAGAAACAACTCGCTCTGAACAGTGCTCTTACAGCCTACCGGGAACATCTCTTCCAAAGGCCTGTGAAACGCAGTTTCTTTGCAGGCCTGATCTGGCTGAAGTAGGACTTCTGCTCTGGGGTGCTACTTTGCCCTAGAGCTGAAAGGCACAACGTGCAGGCTTCTTTCCAAAGGGCGAGTTGGGCCCCACAGCATCTTGCTTCCAGCTCTTTGGGAAGCTAAGAAACAACTCGCTCTGCACAGTGCTCTTACAGCCTAGTGGGAACATCTCTTCCAAAGGCCTGTGAAACGCAGTTTCTTTGCAGGCCTGATCTGGCTGAAGTAGGACTTCTGCTCTGGGTGTGCTACTTTGCCCTGGAGCTGAAAGGCACAACGTGCAGGCTTCTTTCCAAAGGGCGAGTTGGGCCCCACAGCATCTTGCTTCCAGCTCTTTGGGAAGCTAAGAAACAACTCGCTCTGCACAGTGCTCTTACAGCCTAGTGGGAACATCTCTTCCAAAGGCCTGGGAAACGCAGTTTCTTTGCAGGTCTGATCTGGCTGAAGTAGGACTTCTGCTCTGGGTGTGCTACTTTGCCCTAGAGCTGAAAGGCACAACGTGCAGGCTTCTTTCCAAAGGGCGAGTTGGGCCCCACAGCATCTTGCTTCCAGCTCTTTGGGAAGCTAAGAAACAACTCGCTCTGCACAGTCTTCTTAAAGCCTAGTGGGAACATCTCTTCCAAAGGCCTGTGAAACGCAGTTTCTTTGCAGGCCTGATCTGGCTGAAGTAGGACTTCTGCTCTGGGTGTGCTACTTTGCCCTAGAGCTGAAAGGCACAACGTGCAGGCTTCTTTCCAAAGGGCGAGTTGGGCCCCACAGCATCTTGCTTCCAGCTCTTTGGGAAGCTAAGAAACAACTCGCTCTGCACAGTGCTCTTACAGCCTACCGGGAACATCTCTTCCAAAGGCCTGTGAAACGCAGTTTCTTTGCAGGCCTGATCCGGGTGAAGTAGGACTTCTGCTCTGGGTGTGCTACTTTGCCCTAGAGCTGAAAGGCACAACGTGCAGGCTTCTTTCCAAAGGGCGAGTTGGGCCCCACAGCATCTTGCTTCCAGCTCTTTGGGAAGCTAAGAAACAACTCGCTCTGCACAGTGCTCTTACAGCCTACCGGGAACATCTCTTCCAAAGGCCTGTGAAACGCAGTTTCTTTGCAGGCCTGATCTGGCTGAAGTAGGACTTCTGCTGTGGGTGTGCTACTTTGCCCTAGAGCTGAAAGGCACAACGTGCAGGCTTCTTTCCAAAGGGCGAGTTGGGCCCCACAGCATCTTGCTTCCAGCTCTTTGGGAAGCTAAGAAACAACTCTCTCTGCACAGTGTTCTTACAGCCTAGTGGGAACATCTCTTCCAAAGGCCGGTGAAACGCAGTTTCTTTGCAGGCCTGATCTGGCTGAAGTAGGACTTCTGCTCTGGGTGTGCTACTTTGCCCTAGAGCTGAAAGGCACAACGTGCAGGCTTCTTTCCAAAGGGCGAGTTGGGCCCCACAGCATCTTGCTTCCAGCTCTTTGGGAAGCTAAGAAACAACTCGCTCTGCACAGTGCTCTTACAGCCTACCGGGAACATCTCTTCCAAAGGCCTTTGAAACGCAGTTTCTTTGCAGGCCTTATCTGGCTGAAGTAGGACTTCTGCTCTGGGTGTGCTACTTTGCCCTAGAGCTGAAAGGCACGACGTGCAGGCTTCTTTCCAAAGGGCCAGTTGGGCCCCACAGCATCTTGCTTCCAGCTCTTTGGGAAGCTAAGAAACAACTCGCTCTGCACAGTGTTCTTACAGCCTAGTGGGAACATCTCTTCCAAAGGCCGGTGAAACGCAGTTTCTTTGCAGGCCTGATCTGGCTGAAGTAGGACTTCTGCTCTGGGTGTGCTACTTTGCCCTAGAGCTGAAAGGCACAACGTGCAGGCTTCTTTCCAAAGGGCGAGTTGGGCCCCACAGCATCTTGCTTCCAGCTCTTTGGGAAGCTAAGAAACAACTCGCTCTGCACAGTGCTCTTACAGCCTACCGGGAACATCTCTTCCAAAGGCCTTTGAAACGCAGTTTCTTTGCAGGCCTTATCTGGCTGAAGTAGGACTTCTGCTCTGGGTGTGCTACTTTGCCCTAGAGCTGAAAGGCACAACGTGCAGGCTTCTTTCCAAAGGGCCAGTTGGGCCCCACAGCATCTTGCTTCCAGCTCTTTGGGAAGCTAAGAAACAACTCGCTCTGCACAGTGCTCTTACAGCCTAGTGGGAACATCTCTTCCAAAGGCCTGGGAAACGCAGTTTCTTTGCAGGTCTGATCTGGCTGAAGTAGGACTTCTGCTCTGGGTGTGCTACTTTGCCCTAGAGCTGAAAGGCACAACGTGCAGTCTTCTTTCCAAAGGGCGAGTTGGGCCCCACAGCATCTTGCTTCCAGCTCTTTGGGAAGCTAAGAAACAACTCGCTCTGCACAGTGGTCTTAAAGCCTAGTGGGAACATCTCTTCCAAAGGCCTGTGAAACGCAGTTTCTTTGCAGGCCTGATCTGGCTGAAGTAGGACTTCTGCTCTGGGTGTGCTACTTTGCCCTAGAGCTGAAAGGCACAACGTGCAGACTTCTTTCCAAAGGGCGAGTTGGGCCCCACAGCATCTTGCTTCCAGCTCTTTGGGAAGCTAAGAAACAACTCGCTCTGCACAGTGCTCTTACAGCCTACCGGGAACATCTCTTCCAAAGGCCTGTGAAACGCAGTTTCTTTGCAGGCCTGATCTGGCTGAAGTAGGACTTCTGCTCTGGGGTGCTACTTTGCCCTAGAGCTGAAAGGCACAACGTGCAGGCTTCTTTCCAAAGGGC
The DNA here is from genome assembly GCF_041296265.1 of Equus caballus. NCBI lineage: Eukaryota > Metazoa > Chordata > Mammalia > Perissodactyla > Equidae > Equus > Equus caballus. The sequence continues at coordinate 716,609 of NC_091712.1, forward strand.
GAGTTGGGCCCCACAGCATCTTGCTTCCAGCTCTTTGGGAAGCTAAGAAACAACTCGCTCTGCACAGTGCTCTTACAGCCTAGTGGGAACATCTCTTCCAAAGGCCTGTGAAACGCAGTTTCTTTGCAGGCCTGATCTGGCTGAAGTAGGACTTCTGCTCTGGGTGTGCTACTTTGCCCTAGAGCTGAAAGGCACAACGTGCAGGCTTCTTTCCAAAGGGCGAGTTGGGCCCCACAGCATCTTGCTTCCAGCTCTTTGGGAAGCTAAGAAACAACTCGCTCTGCACAGTGCTCTTACAGCCTACCGGGAACATCTCTTCCAAAGGCCTGTGAAACGCAGTTTCTTTGCAGGCCTTATCCGGCTGAAGTAGGACTTCTGCTCTGGGTGTGCTACTTTGCCCTAGAGCTGAAAGGCACAACGTGCAGGCTTCTTTCCAAAGGGCGAGTTGGGCCCCACAGCATCTTGCTTCCAGCTCTTTGGGAAGCTAAGAAACAACTCGCTCTGCACAGTGCTCTTACAGCCTAGTGGGAACATCTCTTCCAAAGGCCTGGGAAACGCAGTTTCTTTGCAGGCCTGATCTGGCTGAAGTAGGACTTCTGCTCTGGGTGTGCTACGTTGCCCTAGAGCTGAAAGGCACAACGTGCAGGCTTCTTTCCAAAGGGCGAGTTGGGCCCCACAGCATCTTGCTTCCAGCTCTTTGGGAAGCTAAGAAACAACTCGCTCTGCACAGTGCTCTTACAGCCTAGTGGGAACATCTCTTCCAAAGGCCTGTGAAACGCAGTTGCTTTGCAGGCCTGATCTGGCTGAAGTAGGACTTCTGCTCTGGGTGTGCTACTTTGCCCTAGAGCTGAAAGGCACAACGTGCAGGCTTCTTTCCAAAGGGCGAGTTGGGCCCCACAGCATCTTGCTTCCAGCTCTTTGGGAAGCTAAGAAACAACTCGCTCTGCACAGTGCTCTTAGAGCCTAGTGGGAACATCTCTTCCAAAGGCCTGTGAAACGCAGTTTCTTTGCAGGCCTGATCTGGCTGAAGTAGGACTTCTGCTCTGGGTGTGCTACTTTGCCCTAGAGCTGAAAGGCACAACGTGCAGTCTTCTTTCCAAAGGGCGAGTTGGGCCCCACAGCATCTTGCTTCCAGCTCTTTGGGAAGCTAAGAAACAACTCGCTCTGCACAGTGCTCTTACAGCCTACCGGGAACATCTCTTCCAAAGGCCTGGGAAACGCAGTTTCTTTGCAGGCCTGATCTGGCTGAAGTAGGACTTCTGCTCTGGGTGTGCTACTTTGCCCTGGAGCTGAAAGGCACAACGTGCAGGCTTCTTTCCAAAGGGCGAGTTGGGCCCCACAGCATCTTGCTTCCAGCTCTTTGGGAAGCTAAGAAACAACTCGCTCTGCACAGTGCTCTTACAGCCTAGTGGGAACATCTCTTCCAAAGGCCTGGGAAACGCAGTTTCTTTGCAGGTCTGATCTGGCTGAAGTAGGACTTCTGCTCTGGGTGTGCTACTTTGCCCTAGAGCTGAAAGGCACAACGTGCAGGCTTCTTTCCAAAGGGCGAGTTGGGCCCCACAGCATCTTGCTTCCAGCTCTTTGGGAAGCTAAGAAACAACTCGCTCTGCACAGTCTTCTTAAAGCCTAGTGGGAACATCTCTTCCAAAGGCCTGTGAAACGCAGTTTCTTTGCAGGCCTGATCTGGCTGAAGTAGGACTTCTGCTCTGGGTGTGCTACTTTGCCCTAGAGCTGAAAGGCACAACGTGCAGGCTTCTTTCCAAAGGGCGAGTTGGGCCCCACAGCATCTTGCTTCCAGCTCTTTGGGAAGCTAAGAAACAACTCGCTCTGCACAGTGCTCTTACAGCCTACCGGGAACATCTCTTCCAAAGGCCTGTGAAACGCAGTTTCTTTGCAGGCCTGATCCGGCTGAAGTAGGACTTCTGCTCTGGGTGTGCTACTTTGCCCTAGAGCTGAAAGGCACAACGTGCAGGCTTCTTTCCAAAGGGCGAGTTGGGCCCCACAGCATCTTGCTTCCAGCTCTTTGGGAAGCTAAGAAACAACTCGCTCTGCACAGTGCTCTTACAGCCTACCGGGAACATCTCTTCCAAAGGCCTGTGAAACGCAGTTTCTTTGCAGGCCTGATCTGGCTGAAGTAGGACTTCTGCTCTGGGTGTGCTACTTTGCCCTAGAGCTGAAAGGCACAACGTGCAGGCTTCTTTCCAAAGGGCGAGTTGGGCCCCACAGCATCTTGCTTCCAGCTCTTGGGAAGCTAAGAAACAACTCGCTCTGCACAGTGCTCTTACAGCCTACCGGGAACATCTCTTCCAAAGGCCTGTGAAACGCAGTTTCTTTGCAGGCCTGATCTGGCTGAAGTAGGACTTCTGCTCTGGGTGTGCTACTTTGCCCTAGAGCTGAAAGGCACAACGTGCAGACTTCTTTCCAAAGGGCGAGTTGGGCCCCACAGCATCTTGCTTCCAGCTCTTTGGGAAGCTAAGAAACAACTCGCTCTGAACAGTGCTCTTACAGCCTACCGGGAACATCTCTTCCAAAGGCCTGTGAAACGCAGTTTCTTTGCAGGCCTGATCTGGCTGAAGTAGGACTTCTGCTCTGGGTGTGCTACTTTGCCCTGGAGCTGAAAGGCACAACGTGCAGGCTTCTTTCCAAAGGGCGAGTTGGGCCCCACAGCATCTTGCTTCCAGCTCTTTGGGAAGCTAAGAAACAACTCGCTCTGCACAGTGCTCTTACAGCCTAGTGGGAACATCTCTTCCAAAGGCCTGGGAAACGCAGTTTCTTTGCAGGCCTGATCTGGCTGAAGTAGGACTTCTGCTCTGGGTGTGCTACTTTGCCCTAGAGCTGAAAGGCACAACGTGCAGGCTTCTTTCCAAAGGGCGAGTTGGGCCCCACAGCATCTTGCTTCCAGCTCTTTGGGAAGCTAAGAAACAACTCGCTCTGCACAGTGCTCTTACAGCCTACCGGGAACATCTCTTCCAAAGGCCTTTGAAACGCAGTTTCTTTGCAGGCCTTATCTGGCTGAAGTAGGACTTCTGCTCTGGGTGTGCTACTTTGCCCTAGAGCTGAAAGGCACAACGTGCAGGCTTCTTTCCAAAGGGCCAGTTGGGCCCCACAGTATCTTGCTTCCAGCTCTTTGGGAAGCTAAGAAACAACTCGCTCTGCACAGTGCTCTTACAGCCTAGTGGGAACATCTCTTCCAAAGGCCTGGGAAACGCAGTTTCTTTGCAGGTCTGATCTGGCTGAAGTAGGACTTCTGCTCTGGGTGTGCTACTTTGCCCTAGAGCTGAAAGGCACAACGTGCAGTCTTCTTTCCAAAGGGCGAGTTGGGCCCCACAGCATCTTGCTTCCAGCTCTTTGGGAAGCTAAGAAACAACTCGCTCTGCACAGTGGTCTTAAAGCCTAGTGGGAACATCTCTTCCAAAGGCCTGTGAAACGCAGTTTCTTTGCAGGCCTGATCTGGCTGAAGTAGGACTTCTGCTCTGGGTGTGCTACTTTGCCCTAGAGCTGAAAGGCACAACGTGCAGACTTCTTTCCAAAGGGCGAGTTGGGCCCCACAGCATCTTGCTTCCAGCTCTTTGGGAAGCTAAGAAACAACTCGCTCTGCACAGTGCTCTTACAGCCTACCGGGAACATCTCTTCCAAAGGCCTGTGAAACGCAGTTTCTTTGCAGGCCTGATCTGGCTGAAGTAGGACTTCTGCTCTGGGGTGCTACTTTGCCCTAGAGCTGAAAGGCACAACGTGCAGGCTTCTTTCCAAAGGGCGAGTTGGGCCCCACAGCATCTTGCTTCCAGCTCTTTGGGAAGCTAAGAAACAACTCGCTCTGCACAGTGCTCTTACAGCCTAGTGGGAACATCTCTTCCAAAGGCCTGTGAAACGCAGTTTCTTTGCAGGCCTGATCTGGCTGAAGTAGGACTTCTGCTCTGGGTGTGCTACTTTGCCCTAGAGCTGAAAGGCACAACGTGCAGGCTTCTTTCCAAAGGGCGAGTTGGGCCCCACAGCATCTTGCTTCCAGCTCTTTGGGAAGCTAAGAAACAACTCGCTCTGCACAGTGCTCTTACAGCCTACCGGGAACATCTCTTCCAAAGGCCTGTGAAACGCAGTTTCTTTGCAGGCCTTATCCGGCTGAAGTAGGACTTCTGCTCTGGGTGTGCTACTTTGCCCTAGAGCTGAAAGGCACAACGTGCAGGCTTCTTTCCAAAGGGCGAGTTGGGCCCCACAGCATCTTGCTTCCAGCTCTTTGGGAAGCTAAGAAACAACTCGCTCTGCACAGTGCTCTTACAGCCTAGTGGGAACATCTCTTCCAAAGGCCTGGGAAACGCAGTTTCTTTGCAGGCCTGATCTGGCTGAAGTAGGACTTCTGCTCTGGGTGTGCTACGTTGCCCTAGAGCTGAAAGGCACAACGTGCAGGCTTCTTTCCAAAGGGCGAGTTGGGCCCCACAGCATCTTGCTTCCAGCTCTTTGGGAAGCTAAGAAACAACTCGCTCTGCACAGTGCTCTTACAGCCTAGTGGGAACATCTCTTCCAAAGGCCTGTGAAACGCAGTTGCTTTGCAGGCCTGATCTGGCTGAAGTAGGACTTCTGCTCTGGGTGTGCTACTTTGCCCTAGAGCTGAAAGGCACAACGTGCAGGCTTCTTTCCAAAGGGCGAGTTGGGCCCCACAGCATCTTGCTTCCAGCTCTTTGGGAAGCTAAGAAACAACTCGCTCTGCACAGTGCTCTTAGAGCCTAGTGGGAACATCTCTTCCAAAGGCCTGTGAAACGCAGTTTCTTTGCAGGCCTGATCTGGCTGAAGTAGGACTTCTGCTCTGGGTGTGCTACTTTGCCCTAGAGCTGAAAGGCACAACGTGCAGTCTTCTTTCCAAAGGGCGAGTTGGGCCCCACAGCATCTTGCTTCCAGCTCTTTGGGAAGCTAAGAAACAACTCGCTCTGCACAGTGCTCTTACAGCCTACCGGGAACATCTCTTCCAAAGGCCTGGGAAACGCAGTTTCTTTGCAGGCCTGATCTGGCTGAAGTAGGACTTCTGCTCTGGGTGTGCTACTTTGCCCTGGAGCTGAAAGGCACAACGTGCAGGCTTCTTTCCAAAGGGCGAGTTGGGCCCCACAGCATCTTGCTTCCAGCTCTTTGGGAAGCTAAGAAACAACTCGCTCTGCACAGTGCTCTTACAGCCTAGTGGGAACATCTCTTCCAAAGGCCTGGGAAACGCAGTTTCTTTGCAGGTCTGATCTGGCTGAAGTAGGACTTCTGCTCTGGGTGTGCTACTTTGCCCTAGAGCTGAAAGGCACAACGTGCAGGCTTCTTTCCAAAGGGCGAGTTGGGCCCCACAGCATCTTGCTTCCAGCTCTTTGGGAAGCTAAGAAACAACTCGCTCTGCACAGTCTTCTTAAAGCCTAGTGGGAACATCTCTTCCAAAGGCCTGTGAAACGCAGTTTCTTTGCAGGCCTGATCTGGCTGAAGTAGGACTTCTGCTCTGGGTGTGCTACTTTGCCCTAGAGCTGAAAGGCACAACGTGCAGGCTTCTTTCCAAAGGGCGAGTTGGGCCCCACAGCATCTTGCTTCCAGCTCTTTGGGAAGCTAAGAAACAACTCGCTCTGCACAGTGCTCTTACAGCCTACCGGGAACATCTCTTCCAAAGGCCTGTGAAACGCAGTTTCTTTGCAGGCCTGATCCGGCTGAAGTAGGACTTCTGCTCTGGGTGTGCTACTTTGCCCTAGAGCTGAAAGGCACAACGTGCAGGCTTCTTTCCAAAGGGCGAGTTGGGCCCCACAGCATCTTGCTTCCAGCTCTTTGGGAAGCTAAGAAACAACTCGCTCTGCACAGTGCTCTTACAGCCTACCGGGAACATCTCTTCCAAAGGCCTGTGAAACGCAGTTTCTTTGCAGGCCTGATCTGGCTGAAGTAGGACTTCTGCTCTGGGTGTGCTACTTTGCCCTGGAGCTGAAAGGCACAACGTGCAGGCTTCTTTCCAAAGGGCGAGTTGGGCCCCACAGCATCTTGCTTCCAGCTCTTGGGAAGCTAAGAAACAACTCGCTCTGCACAGTGCTCTTACAGCCTACCGGGAACATCTCTTCCAAAGGCCTGTGAAACGCAGTTTCTTTGCAGGCCTGATCTGGCTGAAGTAGGACTTCTGCTCTGGGTGTGCTACTTTGCCCTAGAGCTGAAAGGCACAACGTGCAGACTTCTTTCCAAAGGGCGAGTTGGGCCCCACAGCATCTTGCTTCCAGCTCTTTGGGAAGCTAAGAAACAACTCGCTCTGAACAGTGCTCTTACAGCCTACCGGGAACATCTCTTCCAAAGGCCTGTGAAACGCAGTTTCTTTGCAGGCCTGATCTGGCTGAAGTAGGACTTCTGCTCTGGGTGTGCTACTTTGCCCTGGAGCTGAAAGGCACAACGTGCAGGCTTCTTTCCAAAGGGCGAGTTGGGCCCCACAGCATCTTGCTTCCAGCTCTTTGGGAAGCTAAGAAACAACTCGCTCTGCACAGTGCTCTTACAGCCTAGTGGGAACATCTCTTCCAAAGGCCTGGGAAACGCAGTTTCTTTGCAGGTCTGATCTGGCTGAAGTAGGACTTCTGCTCTGGGTGTGCTACTTTGCCCTAGAGCTGAAAGGCACAACGTGCAGGCTTCTTTCCAAAGGGCGAGTTGGGCCCCACAGCATCTTGCTTCCAGCTCTTTGGGAAGCTAAGAAACAACTCGCTCTGCACAGTGCTCTTACAGCCTAGTGGGAACATCTCTTCCAAAGGCCTGTGAAACGCAGTTGCTTTGCAGGCCTGATCTGGCTGAAGTAGGACTTCTGCTCTGGGTGTGCTACTTTGCCCTAGAGCTGAAAGGCACAACGTGCAGGCTTCTTTCCAAAGGGCGAGTTGGGCCCCACAGCATCTTGCTTCCAGCTCTTTGGGAAGCTAAGAAACAACTCGCTCTGCACAGTGCTCTTACAGCCTACCAGGAACATCTCTTCCAAAGGCCTTTGAAACGCAGTTTCTTTGCAGGCCTTATCTGGCTGAAGTAGGACTTCTGCTCTGGGTGTGCTACTTTGCCCTAGAGCTGAAAGGCACAACGTGCAGGCTTCTTTCGAAAGGGCCAGTTGGGCCCCACAGCATCTTGCTTCCAGCTCTTTGGGAAGCTAAGAAACAACTCGCTCTGCACAGTGTTCTTACAGCCTAGTGGGAACATCTCTTCCAAAGGCCGGTGAAACGCAGTTTCTTTGCAGGCCTGATCTGGCTGAAGTAGGACTTCTGCTCTGGGTGTGCTACTTTGCCCTAGAGCTGAAAGGCACAACGTGCAGGCTTCTTTCCAAAGGGCGAGTTGGGCCCCACAGCATCTTGCTTCCAGCTCTTTGGGAAGCTAAGAAACAACTCGCTCTGCACAGTGCTCTTACAGCCTACCGGGAACATCTCTTCCAAAGGCCTGTGAAACGCAGTTTCTTTGCAGGCCTGATCTGGCTGAAGTAGGACTTCTGCTCTGGGTGTGCTACTTTGCCCTAGAGCTGAAAGGCACAACGTGCAGGCTTCTTTCCAAAGGGCGAGTTGGGCCCCACAGCATCTTGCTTCCAGCTCTTTGGGAAGCTAAGAAACAACTCGCTCTGCACAGTGCTCTTACAGCCTACCGGGAACATCTCTTCCAAAGGCCTTTGAAACGCAGTTTCTTTGCAGGCCTTATCTGGCTGAAGTAGGACTTCTGCTCTGGGTGTGCTACTTTGCCCTAGAGCTGAAAGGCACAACGTGCAGGCTTCTTTCCAAAGGGCCAGTTGGGCCCCACAGCATCTTGCTTCCAGCTCTTTGGGAAGCTAAGAAACAACTCGCTCTGCACAGTGCTCTTACAGCCTACCGGGAACATCTCTTCCAAAGGCCTGGGAAACGCAGTTTCTTTGCAGGTCTGATCTGGCTGAAGTAGGACTTCTGCTCTGGGTGTGCTACTTTGCCCTAGAGCTGAAAGGCACAACGTGCAGTCTTCTTTCCAAAGGGCGAGTTGGGCCCCACAGCATCTTGCTTCCAGCTCTTTGGGAAGCTAAGAAACAACTCGCTCTGCACAGTGGTCTTAAAGCCTAGTGGGAACATCTCTTCCAAAGGCCTGTGAAACGCAGTTTCTTTGCAGGCCTGATCTGGCTGAAGTAGGACTTCTGCTCTGGGTGTGCTACTTTGCCCTAGAGCTGAAAGGCACAACGTGCAGACTTCTTTCCAAAGGGCGAGTTGGGCCCCACAGCATCTTGCTTCCAGCTCTTTGGGAAGCTAAGAAACAACTCGCTCTGCACAGTGCTCTTACAGCCTACCGGGAACATCTCTTCCAAAGGCCTGTGAAACGCAGTTTCTTTGCAGGCCTGATCTGGCTGAAGTAGGACTTCTGCTCTGGGGTGCTACTTTGCCCTAGAGCTGAAAGGCACAACGTGCAGGCTTCTTTCCAAAGGGCGAGTTGGGCCCCACAGCATCTTGCTTCCAGCTCTTTGGGAAGCTAAGAAACAACTCGCTCTGCACAGTGCTCTTACAGCCTAGTGGGAACATCTCTTCCAAAGGCCTGTGAAACGCAGTTTCTTTGCAGGCCTGATCTGGCTGAAGTAGGACTTCTGCTCTGGGTGTGCTACTTTGCCCTAGAGCTGAAAGGCACAACGTGCAGGCTTCTTTCCAAAGGGCGAGTTGGGCCCCACAGCATCTTGCTTCCAGCTCTTTGGGAAGCTAAGAAACAACTCGCTCTGCACAGTGCTCTTACAGCCTACCGGGAACATCTCTTCCAAAGGCCTGTGAAACGCAGTTTCTTTGCAGGCCTTATCCGGCTGAAGTAGGACTTCTGCTCTGGGTGTGCTACTTTGCCCTAGAGCTGAAAGGCACAACGTGCAGGCTTCTTTCCAAAGGGCGAGTTGGGCCCCACAGCATCTTGCTTCCAGCTCTTTGGGAAGCTAAGAAACAACTCGCTCTGCACAGTGCTCTTACAGCCTAGTGGGAACATCTCTTCCAAAGGCCTGGGAAACGCAGTTTCTTTGCAGGCCTGATCTGGCTGAAGTAGGACTTCTGCTCTGGGTGTGCTACGTTGCCCTAGAGCTGAAAGGCACAACGTGCAGGCTTCTTTCCAAAGGGCGAGTTGGGCCCCACAGCATCTTGCTTCCAGCTCTTTGGGAAGCTAAGAAACAACTCGCTCTGCACAGTGCTCTTACAGCCTAGTGGGAACATCTCTTCCAAAGGCCTGTGAAACGCAGTTGCTTTGCAGGCCTGATCTGGCTGAAGTAGGACTTCTGCTCTGGGTGTGCTACTTTGCCCTAGAGCTGAAAGGCACAACGTGCAGGCTTCTTTCCAAAGGGCGAGTTGGGCCCCACAGCATCTTGCTTCCAGCTCTTTGGGAAGCTAAGAAACAACTCTCTCTGCACAGTGTTCTTACAGCCTAGTGGGAACATCTCTTCCAAAGGCCGGTGATACGCAGTTTCTTTGCAGGCCTGATCTGGCTGAAGTAGGACTTCTGCTCTGGGTGTGCTACTTTGCCCTAGAGCTGAAAGGCACAACGTGCAGGCTTCTTTCCAAAGGGCGAGTTGGGCCCCACAGCATCTTGCTTCCAGCTCTTTGGGAAGCTAAGAAACAACTCGCTCTGCACAGTGCTCTTACAGCCTACCGGGAACATCTCTTCCAAAGGCCTGTGAAACGCAGTTTCTTTGCAGGCCTGATCTGGCTGAAGTAGGACTTCTGCTCTGGGTGTGCTACTTTGCCCTAGAGCTGAAAGGCACAACGTGCAGGCTTCTTTCCAAAGGGCGAGTTGGGCCCCACAGCATCTTGCTTCCAGCTCTTTGGGAAGCTAAGAAACAACTCGCTCTGCACAGTGCTCTTACAGCCTACCGGGAACATCTCTTCCAAAGGCCTTTGAAACGCAGTTTCTTTGCAGGCCTTATCTGGCTGAAGTAGGACTTCTGCTCTGGGTGTGCTACTTTGCCCTAGAGCTGAAAGGCACAACGTGCAGGCTTCTTTCCAAAGGGCGAGTTGGGCCCCACAGCATCTTGCTTCCAGCTCTTTGGGAAGCTAAGAAACAACTCTCTCTGCACAGTGTTCTTACAGCCTAGTGGGAACATCTCTTCCAAAGGCCGGTGAAACGCACTTTCTTTGCAGGCCTGATCTGGCTGAAGTAGGACTTCTGCTCTGGGTGTGCTACTTTGCCCTAGAGCTGAAAGGCACAACGTGCAGGCTTCTTTCCAAAGGGCGAGTTGGGCCCCACAGCATCTTGCTTCCAGCTCTTTGGGAAGCTAAGAAACAACTCGCTCTGCACAGTGCTCTTACAGCCTACCGGGAACATCTCTTCCAAAGGCCTGTGAAACGCAGTTTCTTTGCAGGCCTGATCTGGCTGAAGTAGGACTTCTGCTCTGGGTGTGCTACTTTGCCCTAGAGCTGAAAGGCACAACGTGCAGGCTTCTTTCCAAAGGGCGAGTTGGGCCCCACAGCATCTTGCTTCCAGCTCTTTGGGAAGCTAAGAAACAACTCGCTCTGCACAGTGCTCTTACAGCCTACCGGGAACATCTCTTCCAAAGGCCTTTGAAACGCAGTTTCTTTGCAGGCCTTATCTGGCTGAAGTAGGACTTCTGCTCTGGGTGTGCTACTTTGCCCTAGAGCTGAAAGGCACAACGTGCAGGCTTCTTTCCAAAGGGCCAGTTGGGCCCCACAGCATCTTGCTTCCAGCTCTTTGGGAAGCTAAGAAACAACTCGCTCTGCACAGTGTTCTTACAGGCTAGTGGGAACATCTCTTCCAAAGGCCGGTGAAACGCAGTTTCTTTGCAGGCCTGATCTGGCTGAAGTAGGACTTCTGCTCTGGGTGTGCTACTTTGCCCTAGAGCTGAAAGGCACAACGTGCAGGCTTCTTTCCAAAGGGCGAGTTGGGCCCCACAGCATCTTGCTTCCAGCTCTTTGGGAAGCTAAGAAACAACTCGCTCTGCACAGTGCTCTTACAGCCTACCGGGAACATCTCTTCCAAAGGCCTGTGAAACGCAGTTTGTTTGCAGGCCTGATCTGGCTGAAGTAGGACTTCTGCTCTGGGTGTGCTACTTTGCCCTAGAGCTGAAAGGCACAACGTGCAGGCTTCTTTCCAAAGGGCGAGTTGGGCCCCACAGCATCTTGCTTCCAGCTCTTTGGGAAGCTAAGAAACAACTCGCTCTGCACAGTGCTCTTACAGCCTACCGGGAACATCTCTTCCAAAGGCCTTTGAAACGCAGTTTCTTTGCAGGCCTTATCTGGCTGAAGTAGGACTTCTGCTCTGGGTGTGCTACTTTGCCCTAGAGCTGAAAGGCACAACGTGCAGGTTTCTTTCCAAAGGGCGAGTTGGGCCCCACAGCATCTTGCTTCCAGCTCTTTGGGAAGCTAAGAAACAACTCGCTCTGCACAGTGGTCTTAAAGCCTAGTGGGAACATCTCTTCCAAAGGCCTGTGAAACGCAGTTTCTTTGCAGGCCTGATCTGGCTGAAGTAGGACTTCTGCTCTGGGTGTGCTACTTTGCCCTAGAGCTGAAAGGCACAACGTGCAGACTTCTTTCCAAAGGGTGAGTTGGGCCCCACAGCATCTTGCTTCCAGCTCTTTGGGAAGCTAAGAAACAACTCGCTCTGCACAGTGCTCTTACAGCCTACCGGGAACATCTCTTCCAAAGGCCTGTGAAACGCAGTTTCTTTGCAGGCCTGATCTGGCTGAAGTAGGACTTCTGCTCTGGGGTGCTACTTTGCCCTAGAGCTGAAAGGCACAACGTGCAGGCTTCTTTCCAAAGGGCGAGTTGGGCCCCACAGCATCTTGCTTCCAGCTCTTTGGGAAGCTAAGAAACAACTCGCTCTGCACAGTGCTCTTACAGCCTAGTGGGAACATCTCTTCCAAAGGCCTGTGAAACGCAGTTTCTTTGCAGGCCTGATCTGGCTGAAGTAGGACTTCTGCTCTGGGTGTGCTACTTTGCCCTAGAGCTGAAAGGCACAACGTGCAGGCTTCTTTCCAAAGGGCGAGTTGGGCCCCACAGCATCTTGCTTCCAGCTCTTTGGGAAGCTAAGAAACAACTCGCTCTGCACAGTGCTCTTACAGCCTACCGGGAACATCTCTTCCAAAGGCCTGTGAAATGCAGTTTCTTTGCAGGCCTTATCCGGCTGAAGTAGGACTTCTGCTCTGGGTGTGCTTCTTTGCCCTAGAGCTGAAAGGCACAACGTGCAGGCTTCTTTCCAAAGGGCGAGTTGGGCCCCACAGCATCTTGCTTCCAGCTCTTTGGGAAGCTAAGAAACAACTCGCTCTGCACAGTGCTCTTACAGCCTAGTGGGAACATCTCTTCCAAAGGCCTGGGAAACGCAGTTTCTTTGCAGGCCTGATCTGGCTGAAGTAGGACTTCTGCTCTGGGTGTGCTACGTTGCCCTAGAGCTGAAAGGCACAACGTGCAGGCTTCTTTCCAAAGGGCGAGTTGGGCCCCACAGCATCTTGCTTCCAGCTCTTTGGGAAGCTAAGAAACAACTCGCTCTGCACAGTGCTCTAACAGCCTAGTGGGAACATCTCTTCCAAAGGCCTGTGAAACGCAGTTGCTTTGCAGGCCTGATCTGGCTGAAGTAGGACTTCTGCTCTGGGTGTGCTACTTTGCCCTAGAGCTGAAAGGCACAACGTGCAGGCTTCTTTCCAAAGGGCGAGTTGGGCCCCACAGCATCTTGCTTCCAGCTCTTTGGGAAGCTAAGAAACAACTCGCTCTGCACAGTGCTCTTACAGCCTACCGGGAACATCTCTTCCAAAGGCCTGTGAAACGCAGTTTCTTTGCAGGCCTTATCCGGCTGAAGTAGGACTTCTGCTCTGGGTGTGCTACTTTGCCCTAGAGCTGAAAGGCACAACGTGCAGGCTTCTTTCCAAAGGGCGAGTTGGGCCCCACAGCATCTTGCTTCCAGCTCTTTGGGAAGCTAAGAAACAACTCGCTCTGCACAGTGCTCTTACAGCCTAGTGGGAACATCTCTTCCAAAGGCCTGGGAAACGCAGTTTCTTTGCAGGCCTGATCTGGCTGAAGTAGGACTTCTGCTCTGGGTGTGCTACGTTGCCCTAGAGCTGAAAGGCACAACGTGCAGGCTTCTTTCCAAAGGGCGAGTTGGGCCCCACAGCATCTTGCTTCCAGCTCTTTGGGAAGCTAAGAAACAACTCGCTCTGCACAGTGCTCTTACAGCCTAGTGGGAACATCTCTTCCAAAGGCCTGTGAAACGCAGTTGCTTTGCAGGCCTGATCTGGCTGAAGTAGGACTTCTGCTCTGGGTGTGCTACTTTGCCCTAGAGCTGAAAGGCACAACGTGCAGGCTTCTTTCCAAAGGGCGAGTTGGGCCCCACAGCATCTTGCTTCCAGCTCTTTGGGAAGCTAAGAAACAACTCGCTCTGCACAGTGCTCTTAGAGCCTAGTGGGAACATCTCTTCCAAAGGCCTGTGAAACGCAGTTTCTTTGCAGGCCTGATCTGGCTGAAGTAGGACTTCTGCTCTGGGTGTGCTACTTTGCCCTAGACCTGAAAGGCACAACGTGCAGTCTTCTTTCCAAAGGGCGAGTTGGGCCCCACAGCATCTTGCTTCCAGCTCTTTGGGAAGCTAAGAAACAACTCGCTCTGCACAGTGCTCTTACAGCCTACCGGGAACATCTCTTCCAAAGGCCTGTGAAACGCAGTTTCTTTGCAGGCCTGATCTGGCTGAAGTAGGACTTCTGCTCTGGGTGTGCTACTTTGCCCTAGAGCTGAAAGGCACAACGTGCAGGCTTCTTTCCAAAGGGCCAGTTGGGCCCCACAGCATCTTGCTTCCAGCTCTTTGGGAAGCTAAGAAACAACTCGCTCTGCACAGTGCTCTTACAGCCTAGTGGGAACATCTCTTCCAAAGGCCTGGGAAACGCAGTTTCTTTGCAGGTCTGATCTGGCTGAAGTAGGACTTCTGCTCTGGGTGTGCTACTTTGCCCTAGAGCTGAAAGGCACAACGTGCAGGCTTCTTTCCAAAGGGCGAGTTGGGCCCCACAGCATCTTGCTTCCAGCTCTTTGGGAAGCTAAGAAACAACTCGCTCTGCACAGTCTTCTTAAAGCCTAGTGGGAACATCTCTTCCAAAGGCCTGTGAAACGCAGTTTCTTTGCAGGCCTGATCTGGCTGAAGTAGGACTTCTGCTCTGGGTGTGCTACTTTGCCCTAGAGCTGAAAGGCACAACGTGCAGGCTTCTTTCCAAAGGGCGAGTTGGGCCCCACAGCATCTTGCTTCCAGCTCTTTGGGAAGCTAAGAAACAACTCGCTCTGCACAGTGCTCTTACAGCCTACCGGGAACATCTCTTCCAAAGGCCTGTGAAACGCAGTTTCTTTGCAGGCCTGATCCGGCTGAAGTAGGACTTCTGCTCTGGGTGTGCTACTTTGCCCTAGAGCTGAAAGGCACAACGTGCAGGCTTCTTTCCAAAGGGCGAGTTGGGCCCCACAGCATCTTGCTTCCAGCTCTTTGGGAAGCTAAGAAACAACTCGCTCTGCACAGTGCTCTTACAGCCTACCGGGAACATCTCTTCCAAAGGCCTGTGAAACGCAGTTTCTTTGCAGGCCTGATCTGGCTGAAGTAGGACTTCTGCTCTGGGTGTGCTACTTTGCCCTGGAGCTGAAAGGCACAACGTGCAGGCTTCTTTCCAAAGGGCGAGTTGGGCCCCACAGCATCTTGCTTCCAGCTCTTGGGAAGCTAAGAAACAACTCGCTCTGCACAGTGCTCTTACAGCCTACCGGGAACATCTCTTCCAAAGGCCTGTGAAACGCAGTTTCTTTGCAGGCCTGATCTGGCTGAAGTAGGACTTCTGCTCTGGGTGTGCTACTTTGCCCTAGAGCTGAAAGGCACAACGTGCAGACTTCTTTCCAAAGGGCGAGTTGGGCCCCACAGCATCTTGCTTCCAGCTCTTTGGGAAGGTAAGAAACAACTCGCTCTGAACAGTGCTCTTACAGCCTACCGGGAACATCTCTTCCAAAGGCCTGTGAAACGCAGTTTCTTTGCAGGCCTGATCTGGCTGAAGTAGGACTTCTGCTCTGGGGTGCTACTTTGCCCTAGAGCTGAAAGGCACAACGTGCAGGCTTCTTTCCAAAGGGCGAGTTGGGCCCCACAGCATCTTGCTTCCAGCTCTTTGGGAAGCTAAGAAACAACTCGCTCTGCACAGTGCTCTTACAGCCTAGTGGGAACATCTCTTCCAAAGGCCTGTGAAACGCAGTTTCTTTGCAGGCCTGATCTGGCTGAAGTAGGACTTCTGCTCTGGGTGTGCTACTTTGCCCTGGAGCTGAAAGGCACAACGTGCAGGCTTCTTTCCAAAGGGCGAGTTGGGCCCCACAGCATCTTGCTTCCAGCTCTTTGGGAAGCTAAGAAACAACTCGCTCTGCACAGTGCTCTTACAGCCTAGTGGGAACATCTCTTCCAAAGGCCTGGGAAACGCAGTTTCTTTGCAGGTCTGATCTGGCTGAAGTAGGACTTCTGCTCTGGGTGTGCTACTTTGCCCTAGAGCTGAAAGGCACAACGTGCAGGCTTCTTTCCAAAGGGCGAGTTGGGCCCCACAGCATCTTGCTTCCAGCTCTTTGGGAAGCTAAGAAACAACTCGCTCTGCACAGTGCTCTTACAGCCTACCGGGAACATCTCTTCCAAAGGCCTGTGAAACGCAGTTTCTTTGCAGGCCTGATCTGGCTGAAGTAGGACTTCTGCTGTGGGTGTGCTACTTTGCCCTACAGCTGAAAGGCACAACGTGCAGGCTTCTTTCCAAAGGGCGAGTTGGGCCCCACAGCATCTTGCTTCCAGCTCTTTGGGAAGCTAAGAAACAACTCTCTCTGCACAGTGTTCTTACAGCCTAGTGGGAACATCTCTTCCAAAGGCCGGTGAAACGCAGTTTCTTTGCAGGCCTGATCTGGCTGAAGTAGGACTTCTGCTCTGGGTGTGCTACTTTGCCCTAGAGCTGAAAGGCACAACGTGCAGGCTTCTTTCCAAAGGGCGAGTTGGGCCCCACAGCATCTTGCTTCCAGCTCTTTGGGAAGCTAAGAAACAACTCGCTCTGCACAGTGCTCTTACAGCCTACCGGGAACATCTCTTCCAAAGGCCTGTGAAACGCAGTTTCTTTGCAGGCCTGATCTGGCTGAAGTAGGACTTCTGCTCTGGGTGTGCTACTTTGCCCTAGAGCTGAAAGGCACAACGTGCAGGCTTCTTTCCAAAGGGCGAGTTGGGCCCCACAGCATCTTGCTTCCAGCTCTTTGGGAAGCTAAGAAACAACTCGCTCTGCACAGTGCTCTTACAGCCTACCGGGAACATCTCTTCCAAAGGCCTTTGAAACGCAGTTTCTTTGCAGGCCTTATCTGGCTGAAGTAGGACTTCTGCTCTGGGTGTGCTACTTTGCCCTAGAGCTGAAAGGCACAACGTGCAGGCTTCTTTCCAAAGGGCGAGTTGGGCCCCACAGCATCTTGCTTCCAGCTCTTTGGGAAGCTAAGAAACAACTCGCTCTGCACAGTGTTCTTACAGCCTAGTGGGAACATCTCTTCCAAAGGCCGGTGAAACGCAGTTTCTTTGCAGGCCTGATCTGGCTGAAGTAGGACTTCTGCTCTGGGTGTGCTACTTTGCCCTAGAGCTGAAAGGCACAACGTGCAGGCTTCTTTCCAAAGGGCGAGTTGGGCCCCGCAGCATCTTGCTTCCAGCTCTTTGGGAAGCTAAGAAACAACTCGCTCTGCACAGTGCTCTTACAGCCTACCGGGAACATCTCTTCCAAAGGCCTGTGAAACGCAGTTTGTTTGCAGGCCTGATCTGGCTGAAGTAGGACTTCTGCTCTGGGTGTGCTACTTTGCCCTAGAGCTGAAAGGCACAACGTGCAGGCTTCTTTCCAAAGGGCGAGTTGGGCCCCACAGCATCTTGCTTCCAGCTCTTTGGGAAGCTAAGAAACAACTCGCTCTGCACAGTGCTCTTACAGCCTACCGGGAACATCTCTTCCAAAGGCCTTTGAAACGCAGTTTCTTTGCAGGCCTTATCTGGCTGAAGTAGGACTTCTGCTCTGGGTGTGCTACTTTGCCCTAGAGCTGAAAGGCACAACGTGCAGGCTTCTTTCCAAAGGGCCAGTTGGGCCCCACAGCATCTTGCTTCCAGCTCTTTGGGAAGCTAAGAAACAACTCGCTCTGCACAGTGCTCTTACAGCCTAGTGGGAACATCTCTTCCAAAGGCCTGTGAAACGCAGTTTCTTTGCAGGTCTGATCTGGCTGAAGTAGGACTTCTGCTCTGGGTGTGCTACTTTGCCCTAGAGCTGAAAGGCACAACGTGCAGTCTTCTTTCCAAAGGGCGAGTTGGGCCCCACAGCATCTTGCTTCCAGCTCTTTGGGAAGCTAAGAAACAACTCGCTCTGCACAGTGGTCTTAAAGCCTAGTGGGAACATCTCTTCCAAAGGCCTGTGAAACGCAGTTTCTTTGCAGGCCTGATCTGGCTGAAGTAGGACTTCTGCTCTGGGTGTGCTACTTTGCCCTGGAGCTGAAAGGCACAACGTGCAGGCTTCTTTCCAAAGGGCGAGTTGGGCCCCACAGCATCTTGCTTCCAGCTCTTGGGAAGCTAAGAAACAACTCGCTCTGCACAGTGCTCTTACAGCCTACCGGGAACATCTCTTCCAAAGGCCTGTGAAACGCAGTTTCTTTGCAGGCCTGATCTGGCTGAAGTAGGACTTCTGCTCTGGGTGTGCTACTTTGCCCTAGAGCTGAAAGGCACAACGTGCAGACTTCTTTCCAAAGGGCGAGTTGGGCCCCACAGCATCTTGCTTCCAGCTCTTTGGGAAGCTAAGAAACAACTCGCTCTGCACAGTGCTCTTACAGCCTACCGGGAACATCTCTTCCAAAGGCCTGTGAAACGCAGTTTCTTTGCAGGTCTGATCTGGCTGAAGTAGGACTTCTGCTCTGGGTGTGCTACTTTGCCCTAGAGCTGAAAGGCACAACGTGCAGGCTTCTTTCCAAAGGGCGAGTTGGGCCCCACAGCATCTTGCTTCCAGCTCTTTGGGAAGCTAAGAAACAACTCGATCTGCACAGTCTTCTTAAAGCCTAGTGGGAACATCTCTTCCAAAGGCCTGTGAAACGCAGTTTCTTTGCAGGCCTGATCTGGCTGAAGTAGGACTTCTGCTCTGGGTGTGCTACTTTGCCCTAGAGCTGAAAGGCACAACGTGCAGGCTTCTTTCCAAAGGGCGAGTTGGGCCCCACAGCATCTTGCTTCCAGCTCTTTGGGAAGCTAAGAAACAACTCGCTCTGCACAGTGCTCTTACAGCCTACCGGGAACATCTCTTCCAAAGGCCTGTGAAACGCAGTTTCTTTGCAGGCCTGATCCGGCTGAAGTAGGACTTCTGCTCTGGGTGTGCTACTTTGCCCTAGAGCTGAAAGGCACAACGTGCAGGCTTCTTTCCAAAGGGCGAGTTGGGCCCCACAGCATCTTGCTTCCAGCTCTTTGGGAAGCTAAGAAACAACTCGCTCTGCACAGTGCTCTTACAGCCTACCGGGAACATCTCTTCCAAAGGCCTGTGAAACGCAGTTTCTTTGCAGGCCTGATCTGGCTGAAGTAGGACTTCTGCTGTGGGTGTGCTACTTTGCCCTACAGCTGAAAGGCACAACGTGCAGGCTTCTTTCCAAAGGGCGAGTTGGGCCCCACAGCATCTTGCTTCCAGCTCTTTGGGAAGCTAAGAAACAACTCTCTCTGCACAGTGTTCTTACAGCCTAGTGGGAACATCTCTTCCAAAGGCCGGTGAAACGCACTTTCTTTGCAGGCCTGATCTGGCTGAAGTAGGACTTCTGCTCTGGGTGTGCTACTTTGCCCTAGAGCTGAAAGGCACAACGTGCAGGCTTCTTTCCAAAGGGCGAGTTGGGCCCCACAGCATCTTGCTTCCAGCTCTTTGGGAAGCTAAGAAACAACTCGCTCTGCACAGTGCTCTTACAGCCTACCGGGAACATCTCTTCCAAAGGCCTGTGAAACGCAGTTTCTTTGCAGGCCTGATCTGGCTGAAGTAGGACTTCTGCTCTGGGTGTGCTACTTTGCCCTAGAGCTGAAAGGCACAACGTGCAGGCTTCTTTCCAAAGGGCGAGTTGGGCCCCACAGCATCTTGCTTCCAGCTCTTTGGGAAGCTAAGAAACAACTCGCTCTGCACAGTGCTCTTACAGCCTACCGGGAACATCTCTTCCAAAGGCCTTTGAAACGCAGTTTCTTTGCAGGCCTTATCTGGCTGAAGTAGGACTTCTGCTCTGGGTGTGCTACTTTGCCCTAGAGCTGAAAGGCACAACGTGCAGGCTTCTTTCCAAAGGGCCAGTTGGGCCCCACAGCATCTTGCTTCCAGCTCTTTGGGAAGCTAAGAAACAACTCGCTCTGCACAGTGTTCTTACAGCCTAGTGGGAACATCTCTTCCAAAGGCCGGTGAAATGCAGTTTCTTTGCAGGCCTGATCTGGCTGAAGTAGGACTTCTGCTCTGGGTGTGCTACTTTGCCCTAGAGCTGAAAGGCACAACGTGCAGGCTTCTTTCCAAAGGGCGAGTTGGGCCCCACAGCATCTTGCTTCCAGCTCTTTGGGAAGCTAAGAAACAACTCGCTCTGCACAGTGCTCTTACAGCCTACCGGGAACATCTCTTCCAAAGGCCTGTGAAACGCAGTTTGTTTGCAGGCCTGATCTGGCTGAAGTAGGACTTCTGCTCTGGGTGTGCTACTTTGCCCTAGAGCTGAAAGGCACAACGTGCAGGCTTCTTTCCAAAGGGCGAGTTGGGCCCCACAGCATCTTGCTTCCAGCTCTTTGGGAAGCTAAGAAACAACTCGCTCTGCACAGTGCTCTTACAGCCTACCGGGAACATCTCTTCCAAAGGCCTTTGAAACGCAGTTTCTTTGCAGGCCTTATCTGGCTGAAGTAGGACTTCTGCTCTGGGTGTGCTACTTTGCCCTAGAGCTGAAAGGCACAACGTGCAGGCTTCTTTCCAAAGGGCCAGTTGGGCCCCACAGCATCTTGCTTCCAGCTCTTTGGGAAGCTAAGAAACAACTCGCTCTGCACAGTGCTCTTACAGCCTAGTGGGAACATCTCTTCCAAAGGCCTGGGAAACGCAGTTTCTTTGCAGGTCTGATCTGGCTGAAGTAGGACTTCTGCTCTGGGTGTGCTACTTTGCCCTAGAGCTGAAAGGCACAACGTGCAGTCTTCTTTCCAAAGGGCGAGTTGGGCCCCACAGCATCTTGCTTCCAGCTCTTTGGGAAGCTAAGAAACAACTCGCTCTGCACAGTGGTCTTAAAGCCTAGTGGGAACATCTCTTCCAAAGGCCTGTGAAACGCAGTTTCTTTGCAGGCCTGATCTGGCTGAAGTAGGACTTCTGCTCTGGGTGTGCTACTTTGCCCTAGAGCTGAAAGGCACAACGTGCAGACTTCTTTCCAAAGGGCGAGTTGGGCCCCACAGCATCTTGCTTCCAGCTCTTTGGGAAGCTAAGAAACAACTCGCTCTGCACAGTGCTCTTACAGCCTACCGGGAACATCTCTTCCAAAGGCCTGTGAAACGCAGTTTCTTTGCAGGCCTGATCTGGCTGAAGTAGGACTTCTGCTCTGGGGTGCTACTTTGCCCTAGAGCTGAAAGGCACAACGTGCAGGCTTCTTTCCAAAGGGCGAGTTGGGCCCCACAGCATCTTGCTTCCAGCTCTTTGGGAAGCTAAGAAACAACTCGCTCTGCACAGTGCTCTTACAGCCTAGTGGGAACATCTCTTCCAAAGGCCTGTGAAACGCAGTTTCTTTGCAGGCCTGATCTGGCTGAAGTAGGACTTCTGCTCTGGGTGTGCTACTTTGCCCTAGAGCTGAAAGGCACAACGTGCAGGCTTCTTTCCAAAGGGCGAGTTGGGCCCCACAGCATCTTGCTTCCAGCTCTTTGGGAAGCTAAGAAACAACTCGCTCTGCACAGTGCTCTTACAGCCTACCGGGAACATGTCTTCCAAAGGCCTGTGAAACGCAGTTTCTTTGCAGGCCTTATCCGGCTGAAGTAGGACTTCTGCTCTGGGTGTGCTACTTTGCCCTAGAGCTGAAAGGCACAACGTGCAGGCTTCTTTCCAAAGGGCGAGTTGGGCCCCACAGCATCTTGCTTCCAGCTCTTTGGGAAGCTAAGAAACAACTCGCTCTGCACAGTGCTCTTACAGCCTAGTGGGAACATCTCTTCCAAAGGCCTGGGAAACGCAGTTTCTTTGCAGGCCTGATCTGGCTGAAGTAGGACTTCTGCTCTGGGTGTGCTACGTTGCCCTAGAGCTGAAAGGCACAACGTGCAGGCTTCTTTCCAAAGGGCGAGTTGGGCCCCACAGCATCTTGCTTCCAGCTCTTTGGGAAGCTAAGAAACAACTCGCTCTGCACAGTGCTCTTACAGCCTAGTGGGAACATCTCTTCCAAAGGCCTGTGAAACGCAGTTGCTTTGCAGGCCTGATCTGGCTGAAGTAGGACTTCTGCTCTGGGTGTGCTACTTTGCCCTAGAGCTGAAAGGCACAACGTGCAGGCTTCTTTCCAAAGGGCGAGTTGGGCCCCACAGCATCTTGCTTCCAGCTCTTTGGGAAGCTAAGAAACAACTCGCTCTGCACAGTGCTCTTAGAGCCTAGTGGGAACATCTCTTCCAAAGGCCTGTGAAACGCAGTTTCTTTGCAGGCCTGATCTGGCTGAAGTAGGACTTCTGCTCTGGGTGTGCTACTTTGCCCTAGAGCTGAAAGGCACAACGTGCAGTCTTCTTTCCAAAGGGCGAGTTGGGCCCCACAGCATCTTGCTTCCAGCTCTTTGGGAAGCTAAGAAACAACTCGCTCTGCACAGTGCTCTTACAGCCTACCGGGAACATCTCTTCCAAAGGCCTGTGAAACGCAGTTTCTTTGCAGGCCTGATCTGGCTGAAGTAGGACTTCTGCTCTGGGTGTGCTACTTTGCCCTAGAGCTGAAAGGCACAACGTGCAGGCTTCTTTCCAAAGGGCCAGTTGGGCCCCACAGCATCTTGCTTCCAGCTCTTTGGGAAGCTAAGAAACAACTCGCTCTGCACAGTGCTCTTACAGCCTAGTGGGAACATCTCTTCCAAAGGCCTGGGAAACGCAGTTTCTTTGCAGGTCTGATCTGGCTGAAGTAGGACTTCTGCTCTGGGTGTGCTACTTTGCCCTAGAGCTGAAAGGCACAACGTGCAGTCTTCTTTCCAAAGGGCGAGTTGGGCCCCACAGCATCTTGCTTCCAGCTCTTTGGGAAGCTAAGAAACAACTCGCTCTGCACAGTCTTCTTAAAGCCTAGTGGGAACATCTCTTCCAAAGGCCTGTGAAACGCAGTTTCTTTGCAGGCCTGATCTGGCTGAAGTAGGACTTCTGCTCTGGGTGTGCTACTTTGCCCTAGAGCTGAAAGGCACAACGTGCAGGCTTCTTTCCAAAGGGCGAGTTGGGCCCCACAGCATCTTGCTTCCAGCTCTTTGGGAAGCTAAGAAACAACTCGCTCTGCACAGTGCTCTTACAGCCTACCGGGAACATCTCTTCCAAAGGCCTGTGAAACGCAGTTTCTTTGCAGGCCTGATCCGGCTGAAGTAGGACTTCTGCTCTGGGTGTGCTACTTTGCCCTAGAGCTGAAAGGCACAACGTGCAGGCTTCTTTCCAAAGGGCGAGTTGGGCCCCACAGCATCTTGCTTCCAGCTCTTTGGGAAGCTAAGAAACAACTCGCTCTGCACAGTGCTCTCACAGCCTACCGGGAACATCTCTTCCAAAGGCCTGTGAAACGCAGTTTCTTTGCAGGCCTGATCTGGCTGAAGTAGGACTTCTGCTCTGGGTGTGCTACTTTGCCCTGGAGCTGAAAGGCACAACGTGCAGGCTTCTTTCCAAAGGGCGAGTTGGGCCCCACAGCATCTTGCTTCCAGCTCTTGGGAAGCTAAGAAACAACTCGCTCTGCACAGTGCTCTTACAGCCTACCGGGAACATCTCTTCCAAAGGCCTGTGAAACGCAGTTTCTTTGCAGGCCTGATCTGGCTGAAGTAGGACTTCTGCTCTGGGTGTGCTACTTTGCCCTAGAGCTGAAAGGCACAACGTGCAGACTTCTTTCCAAAGGGCGAGTTGGGCCCCACAGCATCTTGCTTCCAGCTCTTTGGGAAGCTAAGAAACAACTCGCTCTGAACAGTGCTCTTACAGCCTACCGGGAACATCTCTTCCAAAGGCCTGGGAAACGCAGTTTCTTTGCAGGCCTGATCTGGCTGAAGTAGGACTTCTGCTCTGGGTGTGCTACTTTGCCCTGGAGCTGAAAGGCACAACGTGCAGGCTTCTTTCCAAAGGGCGAGTTGGGCCCCACAGCATCTTGCTTCCAGCTCTTTGGGAAGCTAAGAAACAACTCGCTCTGCACAGTGCTCTTACAGCCTAGTGGGAACATCTCTTCCAAAGGCCTGGGAAACGCAGTTTCTTTGCAGGTCTGATCTGGCTGAAGTAGGACTTCTGCTCTGGGTGTGCTACTTTGCCCTAGAGCTGAAAGGCACAACGTGCAGGCTTCTTTCCAAAGGGCGAGTTGGGCCCCACAGCATCTTGCTTCCAGCTCTTTGGGAAGCTAAGAAACAACTCGCTCTGCACAGTGCTCTTACAGCCTAGTGGGAACATCTCTTCCAAAGGCCTGTGAAACGCAGTTGCTTTGCAGGCCTGATCTGGCTGAAGTAGGACTTCTGCTCTGGGTGTGCTACTTTGCCCTAGAGCTGAAAGGCACAACGTGCAGGCTTCTTTCCAAAGGGCGAGTTG
Organism: Equus caballus; assembly: GCF_041296265.1. Lineage (NCBI taxonomy): Eukaryota > Metazoa > Chordata > Mammalia > Perissodactyla > Equidae > Equus > Equus caballus. The sequence goes on from NC_091712.1 coordinate 740,252, forward strand.
GGCCCCACAGCATCTTGCTTCCAGCTCTTTGGGAAGCTAAGAAACAACTCGCTCTGCACAGTGCTCTTAGAGCCTACCGGGAACATCTCTTCCAAAGGCCTGTGAAACGCAGTTTCTTTGCAGGCCTGATCTGGCTGAAGTAGGACTTCTGCTCTGGGTGTGCTACTTTGCCCTAGAGCTGAAAGGCACAACGTGCAGTCTTCTTTCCAAAGGGCGAGTTGGGCCCCACAGCATCTTGCTTCCAGCTCTTTGGGAAGCTAAGAAACAACTCGCTCTGCACAGTGCTCTTACAGCCTACCGGGAACATCTCTTCCAAAGGCCTGTGAAACGCAGTTTCTTTGCAGGCCTGATCTGGCTGAAGTAGGACTTCTGCTCTGGGTGTGCTACTTTGCCCTGGAGCTGAAAGGCACAACGTGCAGGCTTCTTTCCAAAGGGCCAGTTGGGCCCCACAGCATCTTGCTTCCAGCTCTTTGGGAAGCTAAGAAACAACTCGCTCTGCACAGTGCTCTTACAGCCTAGTGGGAACATCTCTTCCAAAGGCCTGGGAAACGCAGTTTCTTTGCAGGTCTGATCTGGCTGAAGTAGGACTTCTGCTCTGGGTGTGCTACTTTGCCCTAGAGCTGAAAGGCACAACGTGCAGTCTTCTTTCCAAAGGGCGAGTTGGGCCCCACAGCATCTTGCTTCCAGCTCTTTGGGAAGCTAAGAAACAACTCGCTCTGCACAGTCTTCTTAAAGCCTAGTGGGAACATCTCTTCCAAAGGCCTGTGAAACGCAGTTTCTTTGCAGGCCTGATCTGGCTGAAGTAGGACTTCTGCTCTGGGTGTGCTACTTTGCCCTAGAGCTGAAAGGCACAACGTGCAGGCTTCTTTCCAAAGGGCGAGTTGGGCCCCACAGCATCTTGCTTCCAGCTCTTTGGGAAGCTAAGAAACAACTCGCTCTGCACAGTGCTCTTACAGCCTACCGGGAACATCTCTTCCAAAGGCCTGTGAAACGCAGTTTCTTTACAGGCCTGATCCGGCTGAAGTAGGACTTCTGCTCTGGGTGTGCTACTTTGCCCTAGAGCTGAAAGGCACAACGTGCAGGCTTCTTTCCAAAGGGCGAGTTGGGCCCCACAGCATCTTGCTTCCAGCTCTTTGGGAAGCTAAGAAACAACTCGCTCTGCACAGTGCTCTCACAGCCTACCGGGAACATCTCTTCCAAAGGCCTGTGAAACGCAGTTTCTTTGCAGGCCTGATCTGGCTGAAGTAGGACTTCTGCTCTGGGTGTGCTACTTTGCCCTGGAGCTGAAAGGCACAACGTGCAGGCTTCTTTCCAAAGGGCGAGTTGGGCCCCACAGCATCTTGCTTCCAGCTCTTGGGAAGCTAAGAAACAACTCGCTCTGCACAGTGCTCTTACAGCCTACCGGGAACATCTCTTCCAAAGGCCTGTGAAACGCAGTTTCTTTGCAGGCCTGATCTGGCTGAAGTAGGACTTCTGCTCTGGGTGTGCTACTTTGCCCTAGAGCTGAAAGGCACAACGTGCAGACTTCTTTCCAAAGGGCGAGTTGGGCCCCACAGCATCTTGCTTCCAGCTCTTTGGGAAGCTAAGAAACAACTCGCTCTGAACAGTGCTCTTACAGCCTACCGGGAACATCTCTTCCAAAGGCCTGGGAAACGCAGTTTCTTTGCAGGCCTGATCTGGCTGAAGTAGGACTTCTGCTCTGGGTGTGCTACTTTGCCCTGGAGCTGAAAGGCACAACGTGCAGGCTTCTTTCCAAAGGGCGAGTTGGGCCCCACAGCATCTTGCTTCCAGCTCTTTGGGAAGCTAAGAAACAACTCGCTCTGCACAGTGCTCTTACAGCCTAGTGGGAACATCTCTTCCAAAGGCCTGGGAAACGCAGTTTCTTTGCAGGTCTGATCTGGCTGAAGTAGGACTTCTGCTCTGGGTGTGCTACTTTGCCCTAGAGCTGAAAGGCACAACGTGCAGGCTTCTTTCCAAAGGGCGAGTTGGGCCCCACAGCATCTTGCTTCCAGCTCTTTGGGAAGCTAAGAAACAACTCGCTCTGCACAGTGCTCTTACAGCCTAGTGGGAACATCTCTTCCAAAGGCCTGTGAAACGCAGTTGCTTTGCAGGCCTGATCTGGCTGAAGTAGGACTTCTGCTCTGGGTGTGCTACTTTGCCCTAGAGCTGAAAGGCACAACGTGCAGGCTTCTTTCCAAAGGGCGAGTTGGGCCCCACAGCATCTTGCTTCCAGCTCTTTGGGAAGCTAAGAAACAACTCGCTCTGCACAGTGCTCTTACAGCCTACCGGGAACATCTCTTCCAAAGGCCTGTGAAACGCAGTTTCTTTGCAGGCCTGATCTGGCTGAAGTAGGACTTCTGCTCTGGGTGTGCTACTTTGCCCTAGAGCTGAAAGGCACAACGTGCAGTCTTCTTTCCAAAGGGCGAGTTGGGCCCCACAGCATCTTGCTTCCAGCTCTTTGGGAAGCTAAGAAACAACTCGCTCTGCACAGTGCTCTTACAGCCTACCGGGAACATCTCTTCCAAAGGCCTGTGAAACGCAGTTTCTTTGCAGGCCTGATCTGGCTGAAGTAGGACTTCTGCTCTGGGTGTGCTACTTTGCCCTGGAGCTGAAAGGCACAACGTGCAGGCTTCTTTCCAAAGGGCCAGTTGGGCCCCACAGCATCTTGCTTCCAGCTCTTTGGGAAGCTAAGAAACAACTCGCTCTGCACAGTGCTCTTACAGCCTAGTGGGAACATCTCTTCCAAAGGCCTGGGAAACGCAGTTTCTTTGCAGGTCTGATCTGGCTGAAGTAGGACTTCTGCTCTGGGTGTGCTACTTTGCCCTAGAGCTGAAAGGCACAACGTGCAGGCTTCTTTCCAAAGGGCGAGTTGGGCCCCACAGCATCTTGCTTCCAGCTCTTTGGGAAGCTAAGAAACAACTCGATCTGCACAGTCTTCTTAAAGCCTAGTGGGAACATCTCTTCCAAAGGCCTGTGAAACGCAGTTTCTTTGCAGGCCTGATCTGGCTGAAGTAGGACTTCTGCTCTGGGTGTGCTACTTTGCCCTAGAGCTGAAAGGCACAACGTGCAGGCTTCTTTCCAAAGGGCGAGTTGGGCCCCACAGCATCTTGCTTCCAGCTCTTTGGGAAGCTAAGAAACAACTCGCTCTGCACAGTGCTCTTACAGCCTACCGGGAACATCTCTTCCAAAGGCCTGTGAAACGCAGTTTCTTTGCAGGCCTGATCCGGCTGAAGTAGGACTTCTGCTCTGGGTGTGCTACTTTGCCCTAGAGCTGAAAGGCACAACGTGCAGGCTTCTTTCCAAAGGGCGAGTTGGGCCCCACAGCATCTTGCTTCCAGCTCTTTGGGAAGCTAAGAAACAACTCGCTCTGCACAGTGCTCTTACAGCCTACCGGGAACATCTCTTCCAAAGGCCTGTGAAACGCAGTTTCTTTGCAGGCCTGATCTGGCTGAAGTAGGACTTCTGCTGTGGGTGTGCTACTTTGCCCTACAGCTGAAAGGCACAACGTGCAGGCTTCTTTCCAAAGGGCGAGTTGGGCCCCACAGCATCTTGCTTCCAGCTCTTTGGGAAGCTAAGAAACAACTCGCTCTGCACAGTGCTCTTACAGCCTACCGGGAACATCTCTTCCAAAGGCCTGTGAAACGCAGTTTCTTTGCAGGCCTGATCTGGCTGAAGTAGGACTTCTGCTCTGGGTGTGCTACTTTGCCCTGGAGCTGAAAGGCACAACGTGCAGGCTTCTTTCCAAAGGGCCAGTTGGGCCCCACAGCATCTTGCTTCAAGCTCTTTGGGAAGCTAAGAAACAACTCGCTCTGCACAGTGCTCTTACAGCCTAGTGGGAACATCTCTTCCAAAGGCCTGGGAAACGCAGTTTCTTTGCAGGTCTGATCTGGCTGAAGTAGGACTTCTGCTCTGGGTGTGCTACTTTGCCCTAGAGCTGAAAGGCACAACGTGCAGGCTTCTTTCCAAAGGGCGAGTTGGGCCCCACAGCATCTTGCTTCCAGCTCTTTGGGAAGCTAAGAAACAACTCGCTCTGCACAGTCTTCTTAAAGCCTAGTGGGAACATCTCTTCCAAAGGCCTGTGAAACGCAGTTTCTTTGCAGGCCTGATCTGGCTGAAGTAGGACTTCTGCTCTGGGTGTGCTACTTTGCCCTAGAGCTGAAAGGCACAACGTGCAGGCTTCTTTCCAAAGGGCGAGTTGGGCCCCACAGCATCTTGCTTCCAGCTCTTTGGGAAGCTAAGAAACAACTCGCTCTGCACAGTGCTCTTACAGCCTACCGGGAACATCTCTTCCAAAGGCCTGTGAAACGCAGTTTCTTTGCAGGCCTGATCCGGCTGAAGTAGGACTTCTGCTCTGGGTGTGCTACTTTGCCCTAGAGCTGAAAGGCACAACGTGCAGGCTTCTTTCCAAAGGGCGAGTTGGGCCCCACAGCATCTTGCTTCCAGCTCTTTGGGAAGCTAAGAAACAACTCGCTCTGCACAGTGCTCTTACAGCCTACCGGGAACATCTCTTCCAAAGGCCTGTGAAACGCAGTTTCTTTGCAGGCCTGATCTGGCTGAAGTAGGACTTCTGCTCTGGGTGTGCTACTTTGCCCTGGAGCTGAAAGGCACAACGTGCAGGCTTCTTTCCAAAGGGCGAGTTGGGCCCCACAGCATCTTGCTTCCAGCTCTTGGGAAGCTAAGAAACAACTCGCTCTGCACAGTGCTCTTACAGCCTACCGGGAACATCTCTTCCAAAGGCCTGTGAAACGCAGTTTCTTTGCAGGCCTGATCTGGCTGAAGTAGGACTTCTGCTCTGGGTGTGCTACTTTGCCCTAGAGCTGAAAGGCACAACGTGCAGACTTCTTTCCAAAGGGCGAGTTGGGCCCCACAGCATCTTGCTTCCAGCTCTTTGGGAAGCTAAGAAACAACTCGCTCTGAAGAGTGCTCTTACAGCCTACCGGGAACATCTCTTCCAAAGGCCTGTGAAACGCAGTTTCTTTGCAGGCCTGATCTGGCTGAAGTAGGACTTCTGCTCTGGGGTGCTACTTTGCCCTAGAGCTGAAAGGCACAACGTGCAGGCTTCTTTCCAAAGGGCGAGTTGGGCCCCACAGCATCTTGCTTCCAGCTCTTTGGGAAGCTAAGAAACAACTCGCTCTGCACAGTGCTCTTACAGCCTAGTGGGAACATCTCTTCCAAAGGCCTGTGAAACGCAGTTTCTTTGCAGGCCTGATCTGGCTGAAGTAGGACTTCTGCTCTGGGTGTGCTACTTTGCCCTGGAGCTGAAAGGCACAACGTGCAGGCTTCTTTCCAAAGGGCGAGTTGGGCCCCACAGCATCTTGCTTCCAGCTCTTTGGGAAGCTAAGAAACAACTCGCTCTGCACAGTGCTCTTACAGCCTAGTGGGAACATCTCTTCCAAAGGCCTGGGAAACGCAGTTTCTTTGCAGGTCTGATCTGGCTGAAGTAGGACTTCTGCTCTGGGTGTGCTACTTTGCCCTAGAGCTGAAAGGCACAACGTGCAGGCTTCTTTCCAAAGGGCGAGTTGGGCCCCACAGCATCTTGCTTCCAGCTCTTTGGGAAGCTAAGAAACAACTCGCTCTGCACAGTCTTCTTAAAGCCTAGTGGGAACATCTCTTCCAAAGGCCTGTGAAACGCAGTTTCTTTGCAGGCCTGATCTGGCTGAAGTAGGACTTCTGCTCTGGGGGTGCTACTTTGCCCTAGAGCTGAAAGGCACAACGTGCAGGCTTCTTTCCAAAGGGCGAGTTGGGCCCCACAGCATCTTGCTTCCAGCTCTTTGGGAAGCTAAGAAACAACTCGCTCTGCACAGTGCTCTTACAGCCTAGTGGGAACATCTCTTCCAAAGGCCTGTGAAACGCAGTTTCTTTGCAGGCCTGATCCGGCTGAAGTAGGACTTCTGCTCTGGGTGTGCTACTTTGCCCTAGAGCTGAAAGGCACAACGTGCAGGCTTCTTTCCAAAGGGCGAGTTGGGCCCCACAGCATCTTGCTTCCAGCTCTTTGGGAAGCTAAGAAACAACTCGCTCTGCACAGTGCTCTTACAGCCTACCGGGAACATCTCTTCCAAAGGCCTGTGAAACGCAGTTTCTTTGCAGGCCTGATCTGGCTGAAGTAGGACTTCTGCTGTGGGTGTGCTACTTTGCCCTACAGCTGAAAGGCACAACGTGCAGGCTTCTTTCCAAAGGGCGAGTTGGGCCCCACAGCATCTTGCTTCCAGCTCTTTGGGAAGCTAAGAAACAACTCTCTCTGCACAGTGTTCTTACAGCCTAGTGGGAACATCTCTTCCAAAGGCCGGTGAAACGCAGTTTCTTTGCAGGCCTGATCTGGCTGAAGTAGGACTTCTGCTCTGGGTGTGCTACTTTGCCCTAGAGCTGAAAGGCACAACGTGCAGGCTTCTTTCCAAAGGGCGAGTTGGGCCCCACAGCATCTTGCTTCCAGCTCTTTGGGAAGCTAAGAAACAACTCGCTCTGCACAGTGCTCTTACAGCCTACCGGGAACATCTCTTCCAAAGGCCTGTGAAACGCAGTTTCTTTGCAGGCCTGATCTGGCTGAAGTAGGACTTCTGCTCTGGGTGTGCTACTTTGCCCTAGAGCTGAAAGGCACAACGTGCAGGCTTCTTTCCAAAGGGCGAGTTGGGCCCCACAGCATCTTGCTTCCAGCTCTTTGGGAAGCTAAGAAACAACTCGCTCTGCACAGTGCTCTTACAGCCTACCGGGAACATCTCTTCCAAAGGCCTTTGAAACGCAGTTTCTTTGCAGGCCTTATCTGGCTGAAGTAGGACTTCTGCTCTGGGTGTGCTACTTTGCCCTAGAGCTGAAAGGCACAACGTGCAGGCTTCTTTCCAAAGGGCGAGTTGGGCCCCACAGCATCTTGCTTCCAGCTCTTTGGGAAGCTAAGAAACAACTCTCTCTGCACAGTGTTCTTACAGCCTAGTGGGAACATCTCTTCCAAAGGCCGGTGAAACGCAGTTTCTTTGCAGGCCTGATCTGGCTGAAGTAGGACTTCTGCTCTGGGTGTGCTACTTTGCCCTAGAGCTGAAAGGCACAACGTGCAGGCTTCTTTCCAAAGGGCGAGTTGGGCCCCACAGCATCTTGCTTCCAGCTCTTTGGGAAGCTAAGAAACAACTCGCTCTGCACAGTGCTCTTACAGCCTACCGGGAACATCTCTTCCAAAGGCCTGTGAAACGCAGTTTCTTTGCAGGCCTGATCTGGCTGAAGTAGGACTTCTGCTCTGGGTGTGCTACTTTGCCCTAGAGCTGAAAGGCACAACGTGCAGGCTTCTTTCCAAAGGGCGAGTTGGGCCCCACAGCATCTTGCTTCCAGCTCTTTGGGAAGCTAAGAAACAACTCGCTCTGCACAGTGCTCTTACAGCCTACCGGGAACATCTCTTCCAAAGGCCTTTGAAACGCAGTTTCTTTGCAGGCCTTATCTGGCTGAAGTAGGACTTCTGCTCTGGGTGTGCTACTTTGCCCTAGAGCTGAAAGGCACAACGTGCAGGCTTCTTTCCAAAGGGCGAGTTGGGCCCCACAGCATCTTGCTTCCAGCTCTTTGGGAAGCTAAGAAACAACTCGCTCTGCACAGTGCTCTTACAGCCTACCGGGAACATCTCTTCCAAAGGCCTGTGAAACGCAGTTTCTTTGCAGGCCTGATCTGGCTGAAGTAGGACTTCTGCTCTGGGTGTGCTACTTTGCCCTAGAGCTGAAAGGCACAACGTGCAGGCTTCTTTCCAAAGGGCGAGTTGGGCCCCACAGCATCTTGCTTCCAGCTCTTTGGGAAGCTAAGAAACAACTCGCTCTGCACAGTGCTCTTACAGCCTACCGGGAACATCTCTTCCAAAGGCCTTTGAAACGCAGTTTCTTTGCAGGCCTTATCTGGCTGAAGTAGGACTTCTGCTCTGGGTGTGCTACTTTGCCCTAGAGCTGAAAGGCACAACGTGCAGGCTTCTTTCCAAAGGGCCAGTTGGGCCCCACAGCATCTTGCTTCCAGCTCTTTGGGAAGCTAAGAAACAACTCGCTCTGCACAGTGCTCTTACAGCCTAGTGGGAACATCTCTTCCAAAGGCCTGGGAAACGCAGTTTCTTTGCAGGTCTGATCTGGCTGAAGTAGGACTTCTGCTCTGGGTGTGCTACTTTGCCCTAGAGCTGAAAGGCACAACGTGCAGTCTTCTTTCCAAAGGGCGAGTTGGGCCCCACAGCATCTTGCTTCCAGCTCTTTGGGAAGCTAAGAAACAACTCGCTCTGCACAGTGGTCTTAAAGCCTAGTTGGAACATCTCTTCCAAAGGCCTGTGAAACGCAGTTTCTTTGCAGGCCTGATCTGGCTGAAGTAGGACTTCTGCTCTGGGTGTGCTACTTTGCCCTAGAGCTGAAAGGCACAACGTGCAGACTTCTTTCCAAAGGGCGAGTTGGGCCCCACAGCATCTTGCTTCCAGCTCTTTGGGAAGCTAAGAAACAACTCGCTCTGCACAGTGCTCTTACAGCCTACCGGGAACATCTCTTCCAAAGGCCTGTGAAACGCAGTTTCTTTGCAGGCCTGATCTGGCTGAAGTAGGACTTCTGCTCTGGGGTGCTACTTTGCCCTAGAGCTGAAAGGCACAACGTGCAGGCTTCTTTCCAAAGGGCGAGTTGGGCCCCACAGCATCTTGCTTCCAGCTCTTTGGGAAGCTAAGAAACAACTCGCTCTGCACAGTGCTCTTACAGCCTAGTGGGAACATCTCTTCCAAAGGCCTGTGAAACGCAGTTTCTTTGCAGGCCTGATCTGGCTGAAGTAGGACTTCTGCTCTGGGTGTGCTACTTTGCCCTAGAGCTGAAAGGCACAACGTGCAGGCTTCTTTCCAAAGGGCGAGTTGGGCCCCACAGCATCTTGCTTCCAGCTCTTTGGGAAGCTAAGAAACAACTCGCTCTGCACAGTGCTCTTACAGCCTACCGGGAACATCTCTTCCAAAGGCCTGTGAAACGCAGTTTCTTTGCAGGCCTTATCCGGCTGAAGTAGGACTTCTGCTCTGGGTGTGCTACTTTGCCCTAGAGCTGAAAGGCACAACGTGCAGGCTTCTTTCCAAAGGGCGAGTTGGGCCCCACAGCATCTTGCTTCCAGCTCTTTGGGAAGCTAAGAAACAACTCGCTCTGCACAGTGCTCTTACAGCCTAGTGGGAACATCTCTTCCAAAGGCCTGGGAAACGCAGTTTCTTTGCAGGCCTGATCTGGCTGAAGTAGGACTTCTGCTCTGGGTGTGCTACGTTGCCCTAGAGCTGAAAGGCACAATGTGCAGGCTTCTTTCCAAAGGGCGAGTTGGGCCCCACAGCATCTTGCTTCCAGCTCTTTGGGAAGCTAAGAAACAACTCGCTCTGCACAGTGCTCTTACAGCCTAGTGGGAACATCTCTTCCAAGGGCTGTGAAACGCAGTTGCTTTGCAGGCCTGATCTGGCTGAAGTAGGACTTCTGCTCTGGGTGTGCTACTTTGCCCTAGAGCTGAAAGGCACAACGTGCAGGCTTCTTTCCAAAGGGCGAGTTGGGCCCCACAGCATCTTGCTTCCAGCTCTTTGGGAAGCTAAGAAACAACTCGCTCTGCACAGTGCTCTTAGAGCCTAGTGGGAACATCTCTTCCAAAGGCCTGTGAAACGCAGTTTCTTTGCAGGCCTGATCTGGCTGAAGTAGGACTTCTGCTCTGGGTGTGCTACTTTGCCCTAGAGCTGAAAGGCACAACGTGCAGTCTTCTTTCCAAAGGGCGAGTTGGGCCCCACAGCATCTTGCTTCCAGCTCTTTGGGAAGCTAAGAAACAACTCGCTCTGCACAGTGCTCTTACAGCCTACCGGGAACATCTCTTCCAAAGGCCTGTGAAACGCAGTTTCTTTGCAGGCCTGATCTGGCTGAAGTAGGACTTCTGCTCTGGGTGTGCTACTTTGCCCTAGAGCTGAAAGGCACAACGTGCAGGCTTCTTTCCAAAGGGCCAGTTGGGCCCCACAGCATCTTGCTTCCAGCTCTTTGGGAAGCTAAGAAACAACTCGCTCTGCACAGTGCTCTTACAGCCTAGTGGGAACATCTCTTCCAAAGGCCTGGGAAACGCAGTTTCTTTGCAGGTCTGATCTGGCTGAAGTAGGACTTCTGCTCTGGGTGTGCTACTTTGCCCTAGAGCTGAAAGGCACAACGTGCAGGCTTCTTTCCAAAGGGCGAGTTGGGCCCCACAGCATCTTGCTTCCAGCTCTTTGGGAAGCTAAGAAACAACTCGCTCTGCACAGTGCTCTTACAGCCTACCGGGAACATCTCTTCCAAAGGCCTGTGAAACGCAGTTTCTTTGCAGGCCTGATCCGGCTGAAGTAGGACTTCTGCTCTGGGTGTGCTACTTTGCCCTAGAGCTGAAAGGCACAACGTGCAGGCTTCTTTCCAAAGGGCGAGTTGGGCCCCACAGCATCTTGCTTCCAGCTCTTTGGGAAGCTAAGAAACAACTCGCTCTGCACAGTGCTCTTACAGCCTACCGGGAACATCTCTTCCAAAGGCCTGTGAAACGCAGTTTCTTTGCAGGCCTGATCTGGCTGAAGTAGGACTTCTGCTGTGGGTGTGCTACTTTGCCCTACAGCTGAAAGGCACAACGTGCAGGCTTCTTTCCAAAGGGCGAGTTGGGCCCCACAGCATCTTGCTTCCAGCTCTTTGGGAAGCTAAGAAACAACTCTCTCTGCACAGTGTTCTTACAGCCTAGTGGGAACATCTCTTCCAAAGGCCGGTGAAACGCAGTTTCTTTGCAGGCCTGATCTGGCTGAAGTAGGACTTCTGCTCTGGGTGTGCTACTTTGCCCTAGAGCTGAAAGGCACAACGTGCAGGCTTCTTTCCAAAGGGCCAGTTGGGCCCCACAGCATCTTGCTTCCAGCTCTTTGGGAAGCTAAGAAACAACTCGCTCTGCACAGTGCTCTTACAGCCTACCGGGAACATCTCTTCCAAAGGCCTGTGAAACGCAGTTTCTTTGCAGGCCTGATCTGGCTGAAGTAGGACTTCTGCTCTGGGTGTGCTACTTTGCCCTAGAGCTGAAAGGCACAACGTGCAGGCTTCTTTCCAAAGGGCGAGTTGGGCCCCACAGCATCTTGCTTCCAGCTCTTTGGGAAGCTAAGAAACAACTCGCTCTGCACAGTGCTCTTACAGCCTACCGGGAACATCTCTTCCAAAGGCCTTTGAAACGCAGTTTCTTTGCAGGCCTTATCTGGCTGAAGTAGGACTTCTGCTCTGGGTGTGCTACTTTGCCCTAGAGCTGAAAGGCACAACGTGCAGGCTTCTTTCCAAAGGGCGAGTTGGGCCCCACAGCATCTTGCTTCCAGCTCTTTGGGAAGCTAAGAAACAACTCTCTCTGCACAGTGTTCTTACAGCCTAGTGGGAACATCTCTTCCAAAGGCCGGTGAAACGCAGTTTCTTTGCAGGCCTGATCTGGCTGAAGTAGGACTTCTGCTCTGGGTGTGCTACTTTGCCCTAGAGCTGAAAGGCACAACGTGCAGGCTTCTTTCCAAAGGGCGAGTTGGGCCCCACAGCATCTTGCTTCCAGCTCTTTGGGAAGCTAAGAAACAACTCGCTCTGCACAGTGCTCTTACAGCCTACCGGGAACATCTCTTCCAAAGGCCTGTGAAACGCAGTTTCTTTGCAGGCCTGATCTGGCTGAAGTAGGACTTCTGCTCTGGGTGTGCTACTTTGCCCTGGAGCTGAAAGGCACAACGTGCAGGCTTCTTTCCAAAGGGCGAGTTGGGCCCCACAGCATCTTGCTTCCAGTTCTTGGGAAGCTAAGAAACAACTCGCTCTGCACAGTGCTCTTACAGCCTACCGGGAACATCTCTTCCAAAGGCCTGTGAAACGCAGTTTCTTTGCAGGCCTGATCTGGCTGAAGTAGGACTTCTGGTCTGGGTGTGCTACTTTGCCCTAGAGCTGAAAGGCACAACGTGCAGACTTCTTTCCAAAGGGCGAGTTGGGCCCCACAGCATCTTGCTTCCAGCTCTTTGGGAAGCTAAGAAACAACTCGCTCTGAACAGTGCTCTTACAGCCTACCGGGAACATCTCTTCCAAAGGCCTGTGAAACGCAGTTTCTTTGCAGGCCTGATCTGGCTGAAGTAGGACTTCTGCTCTGGGGTGCTACTTTGCCCTAGAGCTGAAAGGCACAACGTGCAGGCTTCTTTCCAAAGGGCGAGTTGGGCCCCACAGCATCTTGCTTCCAGCTCTTTGGGAAGCTAAGAAACAACTCGCTCTGCACAGTGCTCTTACAGCCTAGTGGGAACATCTCTTCCAAAGGCCTGTGAAACGCAGTTTCTTTGCAGGCCTGATCTGGCTGAAGTAGGACTTCTGCTCTGGGTGTGCTACTTTGCCCTGGAGCTGAAAGGCACAATGTGCAGGCTTCTTTCCAAAGGGCGAGTTGGGCCCCACAGCATCTTGCTTCCAGCTCTTTGGGAAGCTAAGAAACAACTCGCTCTGCACAGTGCTCTTACAGCCTAGTGGGAACATCTCTTCCAAAGGCCTGGGAAACGCAGTTTCTTTGCAGGTCTGATCTGGCTGAAGTAGGACTTCTGCTCTGGGTGTGCTACTTTGCCCTAGAGCTGAAAGGCACAACGTGCAGGCTTCTTTCCAAAGGGCGAGTTGGGCCCCACAGCATCTTGCTTCCAGCTCTTTGGGAAGCTAAGAAACAACTCGCTCTGCACAGTGCTCTTACAGCCTACCGGGAACATCTCTTCCAAAGGCCTGTGAAACGCAGTTTCTTTGCAGGCCTGATCCGGCTGAAGTAGGACTTCTGCTCTGGGTGTGCTACTTTGCCCTAGAGCTGAAAGGCACAACGTGCAGGCTTCTTTCCAAAGGGCGAGTTGGGCCCCACAGCATCTTGCTTCCAGCTCTTTGGGAAGCTAAGAAACAACTCGCTCTGCACAGTGCTCTTACAGCCTACCGGGAACATCTCTTCCAAAGGCCTGTGAAACGCAGTTTCTTTGCAGGCCTGATCTGGCTGAAGTAGGACTTCTGCTGTGGGTGTGCTACTTTGCCCTACAGCTGAAAGGCACAACGTGCAGGCTTCTTTCCAAAGGGCGAGTTGGGCCCCACAGCATCTTGCTTCCAGCTCTTTGGGAAGCTAAGAAACAACTCTCTCTGCACAGTGTTCTTACAGCCTAGTGGGAACATCTCTTCCAAAGGCCGGTGAAACGCAGTTTCTTTGCAGGCCTGATCTGGCTGAAGTAGGACTTCTGCTCTGGGTGTGCTACTTTGCCCTAGAGCTGAAAGGCACAACGTGCAGGCTTCTTTCCAAAGGGCCAGTTGGGCCCCACAGCATCTTGCTTCCAGCTCTTTGGGAAGCTAAGAAACAACTCGCTCTGCACAGTGCTCTTACAGCCTACCGGGAACATCTCTTCCAAAGGCCTGTGAAACGCAGTTTCTTTGCAGGCCTGATCTGGCTGAAGTAGGACTTCTGCTCTGGGTGTGCTACTTTGCCCTAGAGCTGAAAGGCACAACGTGCAGGCTTCTTTCCAAAGGGCGAGTTGGGCCCCACAGCATCTTGCTTCCAGCTCTTTGGGAAGCTAAGAAACAACTCGCTCTGCACAGTGCTCTTACAGCCTACCGGGAACATCTCTTCCAAAGGCCTTTGAAACGCAGTTTCTTTGCAGGCCTTATCTGGCTGAAGTAGGACTTCTGCTCTGGGTGTGCTACTTTGCCCTAGAGCTGAAAGGCACAACGTGCAGGCTTCTTTCCAAAGGGCGAGTTGGGCCCCACAGCATCTTGCTTCCAGCTCTTTGGGAAGCTAAGAAACAACTCTCTCTGCACAGTGTTCTTACAGCCTAGTGGGAACATCTCTTCCAAAGGCCGGTGAAACGCAGTTTCTTTGCAGGCCTGATCTGGCTGAAGTAGGACTTCTGCTCTGGGTGTGCTACTTTGCCCTAGAGCTGAAAGGCACAACGTGCAGGCTTCTTTCCAAAGGGCGAGTTGGGCCCCACAGCATCTTGCTTCCAGCTCTTTGGGAAGCTAAGAAACAACTCGCTCTGCACAGTGCTCTTACAGCCTACCGGGAACATCTCTTCCAAAGGCCTGTGAAACGCAGTTTCTTTGCAGGCCTGATCTGGCTGAAGTAGGACTTCTGCTCTGGGTGTGCTACTTTGCCCTGGAGCTGAAAGGCACAACGTGCAGGCTTCTTTCCAAAGGGCGAGTTGGGCCCCACAGCATCTTGCTTCCAGTTCTTGGGAAGCTAAGAAACAACTCGCTCTGCACAGTGCTCTTACAGCCTACCGGGAACATCTCTTCCAAAGGCCTGTGAAACGCAGTTTCTTTGCAGGCCTGATCTGGCTGAAGTAGGACTTCTGGTCTGGGTGTGCTACTTTGCCCTAGAGCTGAAAGGCACAACGTGCAGACTTCTTTCCAAAGGGCGAGTTGGGCCCCACAGCATCTTGCTTCCAGCTCTTTGGGAAGCTAAGAAACAACTCGCTCTGAACAGTGCTCTTACAGCCTACCGGGAACATCTCTTCCAAAGGCCTGTGAAACGCAGTTTCTTTGCAGGCCTGATCTGGCTGAAGTAGGACTTCTGCTCTGGGGTGCTACTTTGCCCTAGAGCTGAAAGGCACAACGTGCAGGCTTCTTTCCAAAGGGCGAGTTGGGCCCCACAGCATCTTGCTTCCAGCTCTTTGGGAAGCTAAGAAACAACTCGCTCTGCACAGTGCTCTTACAGCCTAGTGGGAACATCTCTTCCAAAGGCCTGTGAAACGCAGTTTCTTTGCAGGCCTGATCTGGCTGAAGTAGGACTTCTGCTCTGGGTGTGCTACTTTGCCCTGGAGCTGAAAGGCACAATGTGCAGGCTTCTTTCCAAAGGGCGAGTTGGGCCCCACAGCATCTTGCTTCCAGCTCTTTGGGAAGCTAAGAAACAACTCGCTCTGCACAGTGCTCTTACAGCCTAGTGGGAACATCTCTTCCAAAGGCCTGGGAAACGCAGTTTCTTTGCAGGTCTGATCTGGCTGAAGTAGGACTTCTGCTCTGGGTGTGCTACTTTGCCCTAGAGCTGAAAGGCACAACGTGCAGGCTTCTTTCCAAAGGGCGAGTTGGGCCCCACAGCATCTTGCTTCCAGCTCTTTGGGAAGCTAAGAAACAACTCGCTCTGCACAGTCTTCTTAAAGCCTAGTGGGAACATCTCTTCCAAAGGCCTGTGAAACGCAGTTTCTTTGCAGGCCTGATCTGGCTGAAGTAGGACTTCTGCTCTGGGTGTGCTACTTTGCCCTAGAGCTGAAAGGCACAACGTGCAGGCTTCTTTCCAAAGGGCGAGTTGGGCCCCACAGCATCTTGCTTCCAGCTCTTTGGGAAGCTAAGAAACAACTCGCTCTGCACAGTGCTCTTACAGCCTACCGGGAACATCTCTTCCAAAGGCCTGTGAAACGCAGTTTCTTTGCAGGCCTGATCCGGCTGAAGTAGGACTTCTGCTCTGGGTGTGCTACTTTGCCCTAGAGCTGAAAGGCACAACGTGCAGGCTTCTTTCCAAAGGGCGAGTTGGGCCCCACAGCATCTTGCTTCCAGCTCTTTGGGAAGCTAAGAAACAACTCGCTCTGCACAGTGCTCTTACAGCCTACCGGGAACATCTCTTCCAAAGGCCTGTGAAACGCAGTTTCTTTGCAGGCCTGATCTGGCTGAAGTAGGACTTCTGCTCTGGGTGTGCTACTTTGCCCTAGAGCTGAAAGGCACAACGTGCAGGCTTCTTTCCAAAGGGCGAGTTGGGCCCCACAGCATCTTGCTTCCAGCTCTTGGGAAGCTAAGAAACAACTCGCTCTGCACAGTGCTCTTACAGCCTACCGGGAACATCTCTTCCAAAGGCCTGTGAAACGCAGTTTCTTTGCAGGCCTGATCTGGCTGAAGTAGGACTTCTGCTCTGGGTGTGCTACTTTGCCCTAGAGCTGAAAGGCACAACGTGCAGACTTCTTTCCAAAGGGCGAGTTGGGCCCCACAGCATCTTGCTTCCAGCTCTTTGGGAAGCTAAGAAACAACTCGCTCTGCACAGTGCTCTTACAGCCTACCGGGAACATCTCTTCCAAAGGCCTGTGAAACGCAGTTTCTTTGCAGGCCTGATCTGGCTGAAGTAGGACTTCTGCTCTGGGGTGCTACTTTGCCCTAGAGCTGAAAGGCACAACGTGCAGGCTTCTTTCCAAAGGGCGAGTTGGGCCCCACAGCATCTTGCTTCCAGCTCTTTGGGAAGCTAAGAAACAACTCGCTCTGCACAGTGCTCTTACAGCCTAGTGGGAACATCTCTTCCAAAGGCCTGTGAAACGCAGTTTCTTTGCAGGCCTGATCTGGCTGAAGTAGGACTTCTGCTCTGGGTGTGCTACTTTGCCCTAGAGCTGAAAGGCACAACGTGCAGGCTTCTTTCCAAAGGGCGAGTTGGGCCCCACAGCATCTTGCTTCCAGCTCTTTGGGAAGCTAAGAAACAACTCGCTCTGCACAGTGCTCTTACAGCCTACCGGGAACGTCTCTTCCAAAGGCCTGTGAAACGCAGTTTCTTTGCAGGCCTGATCTGGCTGAAGTAGGACTTCTGCTCTGGGTGTGCTACTCGGCCCTAGAGCTGATAGGCACAACGTGCAGTCTTCTTTCCAAAGGGCGAGTTGGGCACCACAGCATCTTGCTTCCAGCTCTTTGGGAAGCTAAGAAACAACTCGCTCTGCACAGTGCTCTTACAGCCTAGTGGGAACATCTCTTCCAAAGGCCTGTGAAACGCAGTTTCTTTGCAGGCCTGATCTGGCTGAAGTAGGACTTCTGCTCTGGGTGTGCTACTTTGCCCTAGAGCTGAAAGGCACAACGTGCAGGCTTCTTTCCAAAGGGCGAGTTGGGCCCCACAGCATCTTGCTTCCAGCTCTTTGGGAAGCTAAGAAACAACTCGCTCTGCACAGTGCTCTTACAGCCTAGTGGGAACATCTCTTCCAAAGGCCTGTGAAACGCAGTTGCTTTGCAGGCCTGATCTGGCTGAAGTAGGACTTCTGCTCTGGGTGTGCTACTTTGCACTAGAGCTGAAAGGCACAACGTGCAGGCTTCTTTCCAAAGGGCGAGTTGGGCCCCACAGCATCTTGCTTCCAGCTCTTTGGGAAGCTAAGAAACAACTCGCTCTGCACAGTGCTCTTAGATCCTATTGGGAACATCTCTTCCAAAGGCCTGTGAAACGCAGTTTCTTTGCAGGCCTGATCTGGCTGAAGTAGGACTTCTGCTCTGGGTGTGCTACTTTGCCCTAGAGCTGAAAGGCACAACGTGCAGGCTTCTTTCCAAAGGGCGAGTTGGGCCCCACAGCATCTTGCTTCCAGCTCTTTGGGAAGCTAAGAAACAACTCGCTCTGCACAGTGCTCTTACAGCATACCGGGAACATCTCTTCCAAAGGCCTGTGAAACGCAGTTTCTTTGCAGGCCTGATCCGGCTGAAGTAGGACTTCTGCTCTGGGTGTGCTACTTTGCCCTAGAGCTGAAAGGCACAACGTGCAGGCTTCTTTCCAAAGGGCGAGTTGGGCCCCACAGCATCTTGCTTCCAGCTCTTTGGGAAGCTAAGAAACAACTCGCTCTGCACAGAGCTCTTACAGCCTACCGGGAACATCTCTTCCAAAGGCCTGTGAAACGCAGTTTCTTTGCAGGCCTGATCTGGCTGAAGTAGGACTTCTGCTCTGGGTGTGCTACTTTGCCCTAGAGCTGAAAGGCACAACGTGCAGGCTTCTTTCCAAAGGGCGAGTTGGGCCCCACAGAATCTTGCTTCCAGCTCTTTGGGAAGCTAAGAAACAACTCGCTCTGCACAGTGCTCTTACAGCCTAGTGGGAACATCTCTTCCAAAGGCCTGTGAAACGCAGTTTCTTTGCAGGCCTGATCTGGCTGAAGTAGGACTTCTGCTCTGGGTGTGCTACTTTGCCCTAGAGCTGAAAGGCACAACGTGCAGGCTTCTTTCCAAAGGGCGAGTTGGGCCCCACAGCATCTTGCTTCCAGCTCTTTGGGAAGCTAAGAAACAACTCGCTCTGCACAGTGCTCTTACAGCCTACCGGGAACATCTCTTCCAAAGGCCTGTGAAACGCAGTTTCTTTGCCGGCCTGATCTGGCTGAAGTAGGACTTCTGCTCTGGGTGTGCTACTTTGCCCTAGAGCTGAAAGGCACAACGTGCAGGCTTCTTTCCAAAGGGCGAGTTGGGCCCCACAGCACCTTGCTTCCACCTCTTTGGGAAGCTAAGAAACAACTCGCTCTGCACAGTGCTCTTACAGCCTAGTGGGAACATCTCTTCCAAAGGCCTGTGAAACGCAGTTTCTTTGCAGGCCTGATCTGGCTGAAGTAGGACTTCTGCTCTGGGTGTGCTACTTTGCCCTAGAGCTGAAAGGCACAACGTGCAGGCTTCTTTCCAAAGGGCGAGTTGGGCCCCACAGCATCTTGCTTCCAGCTCTTTGGGAAGCTAAGAAACAACTCGCTCTGCACAGTGCTCTTACAGCCTACCGGGAAAATCTCTTCCAAATGCCTGTGAAACGCAGTTTCTTTGCAGGCCTGATCTGGCTGAAGTAGGACTTCTGCTCTGGGTGTGCTACTGTGCCCTAGAGCTGAAAGGCACAACGTGCAGGCTTCTTTCCAAAGGGCGAGTTGGGCCCCACAGCATCTTGCTTCCAGCTCTTTGGGAAGCTAAGAAACAACTCGCTCTGCACAGTGCTCTTACAAACTAGTGGGAACATCTCTTCCAAAGGCCTGTGAAACGCAGTTTCTTTGCAGGCCTGATCTGGCTGAAGTAGGACTTCTGCTCTGGGTGTGCTACTTTGCCCTAGAGCTGAAAGGCACAACGTGCAGGCTTCTTTCCAAAGGGCGAGTTGGGCCCCACAGCATCTTGCTTCCAGCTCTTTGGGAAGCTAAGAAACAACTCGCTCTGCACAGTGCTCTTACAGCCTACCGGGAACATGTCTTCCAAAGGCCTGTGAAACGCAGTTTCTTTGCGGCCTGATCTGGCTGAAGTAGGACTTCTACTCTGGGTGTGCCACTTGGCCCTAGAGCTGAAAGGCACAACGTGCAGGCTTCTTTCCAAAGGGCGAGTTGGGCCCCAAAGCCTCTTGCTTCCAGCTCTTTGGGAAGCTAAGAAACAACTCGCTCTGCAGACCTCTCTTACAGCCAACCGGGAGCATCTCTTGCAAAGGCCTGAGAAATGCAGTTTCTTTGCAGGCCTTATCTCGCTGAGGTAGAACTGCTGCTATGCCATGTCCTACATCGGCCTAGAGTTGCAAGGCTCAAAGTCCTGCCTTGACTCCTCAAGGGCAGACAGGCCCCACAGCGTGGGGCTTCCACCTCTTTGGGCAGCTAAGAAACAACTTGCTCTGCACTGTTGTTTTGCAGCCTACAGGGAACAAGTCTTACAAAGGCCTGTGAAACGCAGTTTCTTCCCAGCCTTGATCTGGCTGAAGTAGAACTTCTGCTCTGGGTGTGCTACATTCCCCTGGAGCTGAAAGGCACAACCCGCAGTCTTCATTCCAAAGGGCGAGTTGAGCCCCAAAGCATTTTGCTTCCAGCTCTTTGGGAAGCTAAGAAACAACTCGCTCTGCACAGTGCTCTTACAGCCTACCGGGAACATCTCTCAGAAAGGCCTGTGAAACGCAGTTTCTATGCAGGCCTCATCTGGCTGAAGTAGAACTTCTGCTCTGGGTGTGCCACCTTGCCCTAGAGCTGAAAGGCGCAACGTGCAGTCTCATTTCCAAAGGGCGAGTTGGGCCCCAAAGCATCTTGCTTCCAGCTCTTTGAAGGTGAGAAACAGCTCGCTGTGCACAGTGCTCTTACAGCCTACCGGGAACATCTCTTCCAAAGGCCTGTGAAACGCAGTTTCTTTGCAGGCCTGATCTGGCTGAATTAGAACTTCTTCTCTGGGTGTGCTACATTGCCCTAGGGCTGAAAGGCACAACGTGCCGTCTCCTTTCCAAAAAGCGAGTTGGGCCCCTCAGCATCTTTCTTCCAGCTCTTTGGGAAGCTAAGAAACAACTCGCTCTGCACAGTGCTCTTACAGCCTACCGGGAACATCTCTTCCAAAGGCCTGTGAAACGCAGTTTCTTTGCAGGCCTGATCTGGCTGAAGTAGGACTTCTGCTGTGGGTGTGCTACTTTGCCCTAGAGCTGAAAGGCACAACGTGCAGGCTTCTTTCCAAAGGCCGAGTTGGGCCCCACAGCATCTTGCTTCCAGCTCTTTGGGAAGCTAAGAAACAACTCGCTCTGCGCAGTGCTCTTACAGCCTAGTGGGAACATCTCTTCCAAAGGCCTGTGAAACGCAGTTTCTTTGCAGGCCTGATCTGGCTGAAGTAGGACTTCTGCTCTGGGTGTGCTACTTTGCCCTAGAGCTGAAAGGCACAACGTGCAGGCTTCTTTCCAAAGGGCGAGTTGGGCCCCACAGCATCTTGCTTCCAGCTCTTTGGGAAGCTAAGAAACAACTCTCTCTGCACAGTGTTCTTACAGCCTAGTGGGAACATCTCTTCCAAAGGCCGGTGAAACGCAGTTTCTTTGCAGGCCTGATCTGGCTGAAGTAGGACTTCTGCTCTGGGTGTGCTACTTTGCCCTAGAGCTGAAAAGCACAACGTGCAGGCTTCTTTCCAAAGGGCGAGTTGGGCCCCACAGCATCTTGCTTCCAGCTCTTTGGGAAGCTAAGAAACAACTCGCTCTGCACAGTGTTCTTCCATCCAAGTGAGAACATCTCTTCCAAAGGAATGTGAAACGCAGTTTCTTTGCAGGCCTGATCTGGCTGAAGTAAGTCTTCTGGTCTGGGTGTGCTACTTTGCCCTAGAGCTGAAAGGCACAACGTGCAGGCTTCTTTCCAAAGGGCGAGTTGGGCCCCACAGCATCTTGCTTCCAGCTCTTTGGGAAGCTAAGAAACAACTCGCTCTGCACAGTGCTCTTACAGCCTACCGGGAACATCTCTTCCAAAGGCCTGTGAAACGCAGTTTCTTTGCAGGCCTCTTTTGGCTGAAGTAGGACTTCTGCTCTGCGTGTGCTACTTTGCCCTAGAGCTGAAAGGCACAACGTGCAGGCTTCTTTCCAAAGGCCGAGTTGGGCCCCACAGCATCTTGCTTCCAGCTCTTTGGGAAGCTAAGAAACAACTCGCTCTGCACAGTGCTCTTACAGCCTACCGGGAACATCTCTTCCAAAGGCCTGTGAAACGCAGTTTCTTTGCAGGCCTGATCTGGCTGAAGTAGGACTTCTGCTCTGGGTGTGCTACTTTGCCCTAGAGCTGAAAGGCACAACGTGCAGGCTTCTTTCCAAAGGGCGAGTTGGGCCCCACAGCATCTTGCTTCCAGCTCTTTGGGAAGCTAAGAAACAACTCGCTCTGCACAGTGCTCTTACAGCCTACCGGGAACATCTCTTCCAAAGGCCTGTGAAACGCAGTTTCTTTGCAGGCCTGATCTGGCTGAAGTAGGACTTCTGCTCTGGGTGTGCTACTTTGCCCTAGAGCTGAAAGGCACAACGTGCAGGCTTCTTTCCAAAGGCCGAGTTGGGCCCCACAGCATCTTGCTTCCAGCTCTTTGGGAAGCTAAGAAACAACTCGCTCTGCACAGTGCTCTTACAGCCTACCGGGAACATCTCTTCCAAAGGCCTGTGAAACGCAGTTTCTTTGCAGGCCTGATCTGGCTGAAGTAGGACTTCTGCTCTGGGTGTGCTACTTTGCCCTAGAGCTGAAAGGCACAACGTGCAGGCTTCTTTCCAAAGGGCGAGTTGGGCCCCACAGCATCTTGCTTCCAGCTCTTTGGGAAGCTAAGAAACAACTCGCTCTGCACAGTGCTCTTACAGCCTACCGGGAACATCTCTTCCAAAGGCCTGTGAAACGCAGTTTCTTTGCAGGCCTGATCTGGCTGAAGTAGGACTTCTGCTGTGGGTGTGCTACTTTGCCCTAGAGCTGAAAGGCACAACGTGCAGGCTTCTTTCCAAAGGCCGAGTTGGGCCCCACAGCATCTTGCTTCCAGCTCTTTGGGAAGCTAAGAAACAACTCGCTCTGCACAGTGCTCTTACAGCCTACCGGGAACATCTCTTCCAAAGGCCTGTGAAACGCAGTTTCTTTGCAGGCCTGATCTGGCTGAAGTAGGACTTCTGCTGTGGGTGTGCTACTTTGCCCTAGAGCTGAAAGGCACAACGTGCAGGCTTCTTTCCAAAGGGCGTGTTGGGCCCCACAGCATCTTGCTTCCAGCTCTTTGGGAAGCTAAGAAACAACTCGCTCTGCACAGTGCTCTTACAGCCTACCGGGAACATCTCTTCCAAAGGCCTGTGAAACGCAGTTTCTTTGCAGGCCTGATCTGGCTGAAGTAGGACTTCTGCTCTGGGTGTGCTACTTTGCCCTAGAGCTGAAAGGCACAACGTGCAGGCTTCTTTCCAAAGGGCGAGTTGGGCACCACAGCATCTTGCTTCCAGCTCTTTGGGAAGCTAAGAAACAACTCGCTCTGCACAGTGCTCTTACAGCCTACCGGGAACATCTCTTCCAAAGGCCTGTGAAACGCAGTTTCTTTGCAGGCCTGATCTGGCTGAAGTAGGACTTCTGCTCTGGGTGTGCTACTTTGCCCTAGAGCTGAAAGGCACAACGTGCAGGCTTCTTTCCAAAGGGCGAGTTGGGCCCCACAGCATCTTGCTTCCAGCTCTTTGGGAAGCTAAGAAACAACTCGCTCTGCACAGTGCTCTTACAGCCTACCGGGAACATCTCTTCCAAAGGCCTGTGAAACGCAGTTTCTTTGCAGGCCTGATCTGGCTGAAGTAGGACTTCTGCTCTGGGTGTGCTACTTTGCCCTAGAGCTGAAAGGCACAACGTGCAGGCTTCTTTCCAAAGGGCGAGTTGGGCCCCACAGCATCTTGCTTCCAGCTCTTTGGGAAGCTAAGAAACAACTCGCTCTGCACAGTGCTCTTACAGCCTACCGGGAACATCTCTTCCAAAGGCCTTTGAAACGCAGTTTCTTTGCAGGCCTTATCTGGCTGAAGTAGGACTTCTGCTCTGGGTGTGCTACTTTGCCCTAGAGCTGAAAGGCACAACGTGCAGGCTTCTTTCCAAAGGGCGAGTTGGGCCCCACAGCATCTTGCTTCCAGCTCTTTGGGAAGCTAAGAAACAACTCTCTCTGCACAGTGTTCTTACAGCCTAGTGGGAACATCTCTTCCAAAGGCCGGTGAAACGCAGTTTCTTTGCAGGCCTGATCTGGCTGAAGTAGGACTTCTGCTCTGGGTGTGCTACTTTGCCCTAGAGCTGAAAGGCACAACGTGCAGGCTTCTTTCCAAAGGGCGAGTTGGGCCCCACAGCATCTTGCTTCCAGCTCTTTGGGAAGCTAAGAAACAACTCGCTCTGCACAGTGCTCTTACAGCCTACCGGGAACATCTCTTCCAAAGGCCTGTGAAACGCAGTTTCTTTGCAGGCCTGATCTGGCTGAAGTAGGACTTCTGCTCTGGGTGTGCTACTTTGCCCTAGAGCTGAAAGGCACAACGTGCAGGCTTCTTTCCAAAGGGCGAGTTGGGCCCCACAGCATCTTGCTTCCAGCTCTTTGGGAAGCTAAGAAACAACTCGCTCTGCACAGTGCTCTTACAGCCTACCGGGAACATCTCTTCCAAAGGCCTTTGAAACGCAGTTTCTTTGCAGGCCTTATCTGGCTGAAGTAGGACTTCTGCTCTGGGTGTGCTACTTTGCCCTAGAGCTGAAAGGCACAACGTGCAGGCTTCTTTCCAAAGGGCGAGTTGGGCCCCACAGCATCTTGCTTCCAGCTCTTTGGGAAGCTAAGAAACAACTCGCTCTGCACAGTGCTCTTACAGCCTACCGGGAACATCTCTTCCAAAGGCCTGTGAAACGCAGTTTGTTTGCAGGCCTGATCTGGCTGAAGTAGGACTTCTGCTCTGGGTGTGCTACTTTGCCCTAGAGCTGAAAGGCACAACGTGCAGGCTTCTTTCCAAAGGGCGAGTTGGGCCCCACAGCATCTTGCTTCCAGCTCTTTGGGAAGCTAAGAAACAACTCGCTCTGCACAGTGCTCTTACAGCCTACCGGGAACATCTCTTCCAAAGGCCTTTGAAACGCAGTTTCTTTGCAGGCCTTATCTGGCTGAAGTAGGACTTCTGCTCTGGGTGTGCTACTTTGCCCTAGAGCTGAAAGGCACAACGTGCAGGCTTCTTTCCAAAGGGCCAGTTGGGCCCCACAGCATCTTGCTTCCAGCTCTTTGGGAAGCTAAGAAACAACTCGCTCTGCACAGTGCTCTTACAGCCTAGTGGGAACATCTCTTCCAAAGGCCTGGGAAACGCAGTTTCTTTGCAGGTCTGATCTGGCTGAAGTAGGACTTCTGCTCTGGGTGTGCTACTTTGCCCTAGAGCTGAAAGGCACAACGTGCAGTCTTCTTTCCAAAGGGCGAGTTGGGCCCCACAGCATCTTGCTTCCAGCTCTTTGGGAAGCTAAGAAACAACTCGCTCTGCACAGTGGTCTTAAAGCCTAGTGGGAACATCTCTTCCAAAGGCCTGTGAAACGCAGTTTCTTTGCAGGCCTGATCTGGCTGAAGTAGGACTTCTGCTCTGGGTGTGCTACTTTGCCCTAGAGCTGAAAGGCACAACGTGCAGACTTCTTTCCAAAGGGCGAGTTGGGCCCCACAGCATCTTGCTTCCAGCTCTTTGGGAAGCTAAGAAACAACTCGCTCTGCACAGTGCTCTTACAGCCTACCGGGAACATCTCTTCCAAAGGCCTGTGAAACGCAGTTTCTTTGCAGGCCTGATCTGGCTGAAGTAGGACTTCTGCTCTGGGGTGCTACTTTGCCCTAGAGCTGAAAGGCACAACGTGCAGGCTTCTTTCCAAAGGGCGAGTTGGGCCCCACAGCATCTTGCTTCCAGCTCTTTGGGAAGCTAAGAAACAACTCGCTCTGCACAGTGCTCTTACAGCCTACCGGGAACATCTCTTCCAAAGGCCTGTGAAACGCAGTTTCTTTGCAGGCCTGATCTGGCTGAAGTAGGACTTCTGCTCTGGGTGTGCTACTTTGCCCTAGAGCTGAAAGGCACAACGTGCAGGCTTCTTTCCAAAGGGCGAGTTGGGCCCCACAGCATCTTGCTTCCAGCTCTTTGGGAAGCTAAGAAACAACTCGCTCTGCACAGTGCTCTTACAGCCTACCGGGAACATCTCTTCCAAAGGCCTGTGAAACGCAGTTTCTTTGCAGGCCTTATCCGGCTGAAGTAGGACTTCTGCTCTGGGTGTGCTACTTTGCCCTAGAGCTGAAAGGCACAACGTGCAGGCTTCTTTCCAAAGGGCGAGTTGGGCCCCACAGCATCTTGCTTCCAGCTCTTTGGGAAGCTAAGAAACAACTCGCTCTGCACAGTGCTCTTACAGCCTAGTGGGAACATCTCTTCCAAAGGCCTGGGAAACGCAGTTTCTTTGCAGGCCTGATCTGGCTGAAGTAGGACTTCTGCTCTGGGTGTGCTACGTTGCCCTAGAGCTGAAAGGCACAATGTGCAGGCTTCTTTCCAAAGGGCGAGTTGGGCCCCACAGCATCTTGCTTCCAGCTCTTTGGGAAGCTA
Organism: Equus caballus; assembly: GCF_041296265.1. NCBI lineage: Eukaryota > Metazoa > Chordata > Mammalia > Perissodactyla > Equidae > Equus > Equus caballus. Next base: position 765,692 of record NC_091712.1, read on the forward strand.
AGAAACAACTCGCTCTGCACAGTGCTCTTACAGCCTAGTGGGAACATCTCTTCCAAAGGCCTGTGAAACGCAGTTGCTTTGCAGGCCTGATCTGGCTGAAGTAGGACTTCTGCTCTGGGTGTGCTACTTTGCCCTAGAGCTGAAAGGCACAACGTGCAGGCTTCTTTCCAAAGGGCGAGTTGGGCCCCACAGCATCTTGCTTCCAGCTCTTTGGGAAGCTAAGAAACAACTCGCTCTGCACAGTGCTCTTAGAGCCTAGTGGGAACATCTCTTCCAAAGGCCTGTGAAACGCAGTTTCTTTGCAGGCCTGATCTGGCTGAAGTAGGACTTCTGCTCTGGGTGTGCTACTTTGCCCTAGAGCTGAAAGGCACAACGTGCAGTCTTCTTTCCAAAGGGCGAGTTGGGCCCCACAGCATCTTGCTTCCAGCTCTTTGGGAAGCTAAGAAACAACTCGCTCTGCACAGTGCTCTTACAGCCTACCGGGAACATCTCTTCCAAAGGCCTGTGAAACGCAGTTTCTTTGCAGGCCTGATCTGGCTGAAGTAGGACTTCTGCTCTGGGTGTGCTACTTTGCCCTAGAGCTGAAAGGCACAACGTGCAGGCTTCTTTCCAAAGGGCCAGTTGGGCCCCACAGCATCTTGCTTCCAGCTCTTTGGGAAGCTAAGAAACAACTCGCTCTGCACAGTGCTCTTACAGCCTAGTGGGAACATCTCTTCCAAAGGCCTGGGAAACGCAGTTTCTTTGCAGGTCTGATCTGGCTGAAGTAGGACTTCTGCTCTGGGTGTGCTACTTTGCCCTAGAGCTGAAAGGCACAACGTGCAGGCTTCTTTCCAAAGGGCGAGTTGGGCCCCACAGCATCTTGCTTCCAGCTCTTTGGGAAGCTAAGAAACAACTCGCTCTGCACAGTGCTCTTACAGCCTACCGGGAACATCTCTTCCAAAGGCCTGTGAAACGCAGTTTCTTTGCAGGCCTGATCCGGCTGAAGTAGGACTTCTGCTCTGGGTGTGCTACTTTGCCCTAGAGCTGAAAGGCACAACGTGCAGGCTTCTTTCCAAAGGGCGAGTTGGGCCCCACAGCATCTTGCTTCCAGCTCTTTGGGAAGCTAAGAAACAACTCGCTCTGCACAGTGCTCTTACAGCCTACCGGGAACATCTCTTCCAAAGGCCTGTGAAACGCAGTTTCTTTGCAGGCCTGATCTGGCTGAAGTAGGACTTCTGCTGTGGGTGTGCTACTTTGCCCTACAGCTGAAAGGCACAACGTGCAGGCTTCTTTCCAAAGGGCGAGTTGGGCCCCACAGCATCTTGCTTCCAGCTCTTTGGGAAGCTAAGAAACAACTCTCTCTGCACAGTGTTCTTACAGCCTAGTGGGAACATCTCTTCCAAAGGCCGGTGAAACGCAGTTTCTTTGCAGGCCTGATCTGGCTGAAGTAGGACTTCTGCTCTGGGTGTGCTACTTTGCCCTAGAGCTGAAAGGCACAACGTGCAGGCTTCTTTCCAAAGGGCCAGTTGGGCCCCACAGCATCTTGCTTCCAGCTCTTTGGGAAGCTAAGAAACAACTCGCTCTGCACAGTGCTCTTACAGCCTACCGGGAACATCTCTTCCAAAGGCCTGTGAAACGCAGTTTCTTTGCAGGCCTGATCTGGCTGAAGTAGGACTTCTGCTCTGGGTGTGCTACTTTGCCCTAGAGCTGAAAGGCACAACGTGCAGGCTTCTTTCCAAAGGGCGAGTTGGGCCCCACAGCATCTTGCTTCCAGCTCTTTGGGAAGCTAAGAAACAACTCGCTCTGCACAGTGCTCTTACAGCCCACCGGGAACATCTCTTCCAAAGGCCTTTGAAACGCAGTTTCTTTGCAGGCCTTATCTGGCTGAAGTAGGACTTCTGCTCTGGGTGTGCTACTTTGCCCTAGAGCTGAAAGGCACAACGTGCAGGCTTCTTTCCAAAGGGCGAGTTGGGCCCCACAGCATCTTGCTTCCAGCTCTTTGGGAAGCTAAGAAACAACTCGCTCTGCACAGTGCTCTTACAGCCTACCGGGAACATCTCTTCCAAAGGCCTGTGAAACGCAGTTTCTTTGCAGGCCTGATCTGGCTGAAGTAGGACTTCTGCTCTGGGTGTGCTACTTTGCCCTGGAGCTGAAAGGCACAACGTGCAGGCTTCTTTCCAAAGGGCGAGTTGGGCCCCACAGCATCTTGCTTCCAGTTCTTGGGAAGCTAAGAAACAACTCGCTCTGCACAGTGCTCTTACAGCCTACCGGGAACATCTCTTCCAAAGGCCTGTGAAACGCAGTTTCTTTGCAGGCCTGATCTGGCTGAAGTAGGACTTCTGCTCTGGGTGTGCTACTTTGCCCTAGAGCTGAAAGGCACAACGTGCAGACTTCTTTCCAAAGGGCGAGTTGGGCCCCACAGCATCTTGCTTCCAGCTCTTTGGGAAGCTAAGAAACAACTCGCTCTGAAGAGTGCTCTTACAGCCTACCGGGAACATCTCTTCCAAAGGCCTGTGAAACGCAGTTTCTTTGCAGGCCTGATCTGGCTGAAGTAGGACTTCTGCTCTGGGGTGCTACTTTGCCCTAGAGCTGAAAGGCACAACGTGCAGGCTTCTTTCCAAAGGGCGAGTTGGGCCCCACAGCATCTTGCTTCCAGCTCTTTGGGAAGCTAAGAAACAACTCGCTCTGCACAGTGCTCTTACAGCCTAGTGGGAACATCTCTTCCAAAGGCCTGTGAAACGCAGTTTCTTTGCAGGCCTGATCTGGCTGAAGTAGGACTTCTGCTCTGGGTGTGCTACTTTGCCCTGGAGCTGAAAGGCACAACGTGCAGGCTTCTTTCCAAAGGGCGAGTTGGGCCCCACAGCATCTTGCTTCCAGCTCTTTGGGAAGCTAAGAAACAACTCGCTCTGCACAGTGCTCTTACAGCCTAGTGGGAACATCTCTTCCAAAGGCCTGGGAAACGCAGTTTCTTTGCAGGTCTGATCTGGCTGAAGTAGGACTTCTGCTCTGGGTGTGCTACTTTGCCCTAGAGCTGAAAGGCACAACGTGCAGGCTTCTTTCCAAAGGGCGAGTTGGGCCCCACAGCATCTTGCTTCCAGCTCTTTGGGAAGCTAAGAAACAACTCGCTCTGCACAGTCTTCTTAAAGCCTAGTGGGAACATCTCTTCCAAAGGCCTGTGAAACGCAGTTTCTTTGCAGGCCTGATCTGGCTGAAGTAGGACTTCTGCTCTGGGTGTGCTACTTTGCCCTAGAGCTGAAAGGCACAACGTGCAGGCTTCTTTCCAAAGGGCGAGTTGGGCCCCACAGCATCTTGCTTCCAGCTCTTTGGGAAGCTAAGAAACAACTCGCTCTGCACAGTGCTCTTACAGCCTACCGGGAACATCTCTTCCAAAGGCCTGTGAAACGCAGTTTCTTTGCAGGCCTGATCCGGCTGAAGTAGGACTTCTGCTCTGGGTGTGCTACTTTGCCCTAGAGCTGAAAGGCACAACGTGCAGGCTTCTTTCCAAAGGGCGAGTTGGGCCCCACAGCATCTTGCTTCCAGCTCTTTGGGAAGCTAAGAAACAACTCGCTCTGCACAGTGCTCTTACAGCCTACCGGGAACATCTCTTCCAAAGGCCTGTGAAACGCAGTTTCTTTGCAGGCCTGATCTGGCTGAAGTAGGACTTCTGCTCTGGGTGTGCTACTTTGCCCTAGAGCTGAAAGGCACAACGTGCAGGCTTCTTTCCAAAGGGCGAGTTGGGCCCCACAGCATCTTGCTTCCAGCTCTTGGGAAGCTAAGAAACAACTCGCTCTGCACAGTGCTCTTACAGCCTACCGGGAACATCTCTTCCAAAGGCCTGTGAAACGCAGTTTCTTTGCAGGCCTGATCTGGCTGAAGTAGGACTTCTGCTCTGGGTGTGCTACTTTGCCCTAGAGCTGAAAGGCACAACGTGCAGACTTCTTTCCAAAGGGCGAGTTGGGCCCCACAGCATCTTGCTTCCAGCTCTTTGGGAAGCTAAGAAACAACTCGCTCTGCACAGTGCTCTTACAGCCTACCGGGAACATCTCTTCCAAAGGCCTGTGAAACGCAGTTTCTTTGCAGGCCTGATCTGGCTGAAGTAGGACTTCTGCTCTGGGGTGCTACTTTGCCCTAGAGCTGAAAGGCACAACGTGCAGGCTTCTTTCCAAAGGGCGAGTTGGGCCCCACAGCATCTTGCTTCCAGCTCTTTGGGAAGCTAAGAAACAACTCGCTCTGCACAGTGCTCTTACAGCCTAGTGGGAACATCTCTTCCAAAGGCCTGTGAAACGCAGTTTCTTTGCAGGCCTGATCTGGCTGAAGTAGGACTTATGCTCTGGGTGTGCTACTTTGCCCTAGAGCTGAAAGGCACAACGTGCAGGCTTCTTTCCAAAGGGCGAGTTGGGCCCCACAGCATCTTGCTTCCAGCTCTTTGGGAAGCTAAGAAACAACTCGCTCTGCACAGTGCTCTTACAGCCTACCGGGAACGTCTCTTCCAAAGGCCTGTGAAACGCAGTTTCTTTGCAGGCCTGATCTGGCTGAAGTAGGACTTCTACTCTGGGTGTGCTACTCGGCCCTAGAGCTGATAGGCACAACGTGCAGTCTTCTTTCCAAAGGGCGAGTTGGGCACCACAGCATCTTGCTTCCAGCTCTTTGGGAAGCTAAGAAACAACTCGCTCTGCAGACCTCTCTTACAGCCAACCGGGAGCATCTCTTGCAAAGGCCTGAGAAATGCAGTTTCTTTGCAGGCCTTATCTCGCTGAGGTAGAACTGCTGCTATGCCATGTCCTACATCGGCCTAGAGTTGCAAGGCTCAAAGTCCTGCCTTGACTCCTCAAGGGCAGACAGGCCCCACAGCGTGGGGCTTCCACCTCTTTGGGCAGCTAAGAAACAACTTGCTCTGCACTGTTGTTTTGCAGCCTACAGGGAACAAGTCTTACAAAGGCCTGTGAAACGCAGTTTCTTCCCAGCCCTGATCTGGCTGAAGTAGAACTTCTGCTCTGCCGGGTCCTACATGGCGCTAGAGCTGCAAGGCACAAAGTCTTGCCTTGTTTCCACAAGGGTAGACAAGTCCCTCAGGTCCAGATTCCAGCTCTTTCGGTAGCTAAGAAACAACTCGCTCTGCACAGTGCTCTTACAGCCTACCGGGAACATCTCTTACAAAGGCCTGTGATACGCAGTTCCTTTGCAGGCCTGATCTGGCAGAAGTAGGACTTCTGCTCTGGGTGTGCTACTTTGCCCTAGAGCTGAAAGGCACAACGTGCAGGCTTCTTTCCAAAGGGCGAGTTGGGCCCCAAAGCACCTTGCTTCCAGCTCTTTGGGAAGCTAAGAACCAACTCGCTCTGCACAGTGCTCTTACAGCCTAGGGAGAACATATCTTACAAAGGCATGTGAAACGCAGTTTCTATGCAGGCCTGATCTGGCTGAAGTAGGACTTCTGCTCTGGGTGTGCTACATTCCCCTAGAGCTGCAAGGCTCAAAGTGATGTCTTCTTTCCAAAGGGCGAGTTGGGCCCCAAAGCATCTTGCCTCCAGCTCTTTGGGAAGCTAAGAAACAACTCGCTCTGCAGACCTCTCTTACAGCCAACCGAGAACATCTCTTGCAAAGGCCTGAGAAATGCAGTTTCTTTGTAGGCCTTATCTCGCTGAGGTAGAACTGCTGCTATGCCGTGTCCTACATCGGCCTAGAGTTGCAAGGCTCAAAGTCCTGTCTTGACTCCTCAAGGGAAGACAGGCCCCACAAGGTGGGGCTTCCACCTCTTTGGGCAGCTAAGAAACAACTCGCTCTGCACAGTGCTCTTCCAACCAAGTGAGAACATCTCTTCCAAAGGCCTGTGAAACGCAGTTTCTTTGCAGGCCTGATCTGGCTGAAGTAGGACTTCTGCTGTGGGTGTGCTACTTTGCCCTACAGCTGAAAGGCACAACGTGCAGGCTTCTTTCCAAAGGGCGAGTTGGGCCCCACAGCATCTTGCTTCCAGCTCTTTGGGAAGCTAAGAAACAACTCTCTCTGCACAGTGTTCTTACAGCCTAGTGGGAACATCTCTTCCAAAGGCCGGTGAAACGCAGTTTCTTTGCAGGCCTGATCTGGCTGAAGTAGGACTTCTGCTCTGGGTGTGCTACTTTGCCCTAGAGCTGAAAGGCACAACGTGCAGGCTTCTTTCCAAAGGGCGAGTTGGGCCCCACAGCATCTTGCTTCCAGCTCTTTGGGAAGCTAAGAAACAACTCGCTCTGCACAGTGCTCTTACAGCCTACCAGGAACATCTCTTCCAAAGGCCTGTGAAACGCAGTTTCTTTGCAGGCCTGATCTGGCTGAAGTAGGACTTCTGCTCTGGGTGTGCTACTTTGCCCTAGAGCTGAAAGGCACAACGTGCAGGCTTCTTTCCAAAGGGCCAGTTGGGCCCCACAGCATCTTGCTTCCAGCTCTTTGGGAAGCTAAGAAACCACTCGCTCTGAACAGTGCTCTTACAGCCTAGTGGGAACATCTCTTCCAAAGGCCTGTGAAACGCAGTTTCTTTGCAGGACTGATCTGGCTGAAGTAGGACTTCTGCTCTGGGAGTGCTACTTTGCCCTAGAGCTGAAAGGCACAACGTGCAGGCTTCTTTCCAAAGGGCGAGTTGGGCCCCACAGCATCTTGATTCCAGCTCTTTGGGAAGCTAAGAAACAACTCGCTCTGCACAGTGCTCTTACAGCCTACCGGGAACATCTCTTCCAAAGGCCTGTGAAACGGAGTTTCTTTGCGGGCCTGGTCTTGCTGAAGTAGGACTTCTGCTCTCCGTGTGCTACTTTGCCCTAGAGCTGAAAGGCACAACGTGCAGGCTTCTTTCCAAAGGGCGAGTTGGGCCCCACAGCATCTTGCTTCCAGCTCTTTGGGAACCTAAGAAACAACTCGCTCTGCACAGTGCTCTTACAGCCTACCGGGAACATCTCTTCCAAAGGCCTGTGAAACGCAGTTTCTATGCAGGCCTGATCTGGCTGAAGTAGGACTTCTGCTCTGGGTGTGCTACTTTGCCCTAGAGCTGAAAGGCACAACGTGCAGGCTTCTTTCCAAAGGGCGAGTTGGGCCCCACAGCATCTTGCTTCCAGCTCTTTGGGAAGCTAAGAAACAACTCGCTCTGCACAGTGCTCTTACAGCCTACCGGGAACATCTCTTCCAAAGGCCTGTGAAACGCAGTTTCTTTGCAGGCCTGATCTGGCTGAAGTAGGACTTCTGCTCTGGGTGTGCTACTTTGCCCTAGAGCTGAAAGGCACAACGTGCAGGCTTCTTTCCAAAGGCCGAGTTGGGCCCCACAGCATCTTGCTTCCAGCTCTTTGGGAAGCTAAGAAACAACTCGCTCTGCACAGTGCTCTTACAGCCTAGTGGGAACATCTCTTCCAAAGGCCTGTGAAACGCAGTTTCTTTGCAGGCCTGATCTGGCTGAAGTAGGACTTCTGCTCTGGGTGTGCTACTTTGCCCTAGAGCTGAAAGGCACAACGTGCAGCCTTCTTTCCAAAGGGCGAGTTGGGCCCCACAGCATCTTGCTTCCAGCTCTTTGGGAAGCTAAGAAACAACTCGCTCTGCACAGTGCTCTTACAGCCTAGTGGGAACATCTCTTCCAAAGGCCTGTGAAACGCAGTTTCTTTGCAGGCCTGATCTGGCTGAAGTAGGACTTCTGCTCTGGGTGTGCTACTTTGCCCTAGAGCTGAAAGGCACAACGTGCAGGCTTCTTTCCAAAGGGCGAGTTGGGCCCCACAGCATCTTGCTTCCAGCTATTTGGGAAGCTAAGAAACAACTCGCTCTGCACAGTGCTCTCACAGCCTACCGGGAACATCTCTTCCAAAGGCCTGTGAAACGCAGTTTCTTTGCAGGCCTGATCTGGCTGAAGTAGGACTTCTGCTCTGGGTGTGCTACTTTGCCCTAGAGCTGAAAGGCACAACGTGCAGGCTTCTTTCCAAAGGGCGAGTTGGGCCCCACAGCATCTTGCTTCCAGCTCTTTGGGAAGCTAAGAAACCACTCGCTCTGCACAGTGCTCTTACAGCCTACCGGGAACATCTCTTCCAAAGGCCTGTGAAACGCAGTTTCTTTGCAGGCCTGATCTGGCTGAAGTAGGACTTCTGCTCTGGGTGTGCTACTTTGCCCTGGAGCTGAAAGGCACAACGTGCAGGCTTCTTTCCAAAGGGCGAGTTGGGCCCCACAGCATCTTGCTTCCAGCTCTTTGGGAAGCTAAGAAACAACTCGCTCTGCACAGTGCTCTTACAGCCTAGTGGGAACATCTCTTCCAAAGGCCTGTGAAACGCAGTTTCTTTGCAGGCCTGATCTGGCTGAAGTAGGACTTCTGCTCTGGGTGTGCTACTTTGCCCTAGAGCTGAGAGGCACAACGTGCAGGCTTCTTTCCAAAGGGCGAGTTGGGCCCCACAGCATCTTGCTTCCAGCTCTTTGGGAAGCTAAGAAACAACTCGCTCTGCACAGTGCTCTTACAGCCTAGTGGGAACATCTCTTCCAAAGGCCTGTGAAACGCAGTTTCTTTGCAGGCCTGATCTGGCTGAAGTAGGACTTCTGCTCTGGGTGTGCTACTTTGCCCTAGAGCTGAAAGGCACAACGTGCAGGCTTCTTTCCAAAGGGCGAGTTGGGCCCCACAGCATCTTGCTTCCAGCTCTTTGGCAAGCTAAGAAACAGCTCGCTCTGCACAGTGCTCTTACAGCCTACCGGGAACATCTCTTCCAAAGGCCTGTGAAACGCAGTTTCTTTGCAGGCCTGATCTGGCTGAAGTAGGACTTCTGCTCTGGGTGTGCTACTTTGCCCTAGAGCTGAAAGGCACAACGTGCAGGCTTCTTTCCAAAGGGCGAGTTGGGCCCCACAGCATCTTGCTTCCAGCTCTTTGGGAATCTAAGAAACCACTCTCTCTGCAGAGTGCTCTTACGGCCAACCGGGAACATCTCTTCCAAAGGCCTGTGAAACGCAGTTTCTTTCCAGGCCTGATCTGGCTGAAGTGGGACTTCTGCTCTGGGTGTGCTACTTTGCCCTAGAGCTGAAAGGCACAACGTGCAGGCTTCTTTCCAAAGGGCGAGTTGGGCCCCAAAGCACCTTGCTTCCAGCTCTTTGGGAAGCTAAGAACCAACTCGCTCTGACAGTGCTCTTACAGCCTAGGGAGAACATATCTTACAAAGGCATGTGAAACGCAGTTTCTATGCAGGCCTGATCTGGCTGAAGTAGGACTTCTGCTCTGGGTGTGCTACTTTGCCCTAGAGCTGAAAGGCACAACGTGCAGGCTTCTTTCCAAAGGGCGAGTTGGGCCCCAAAGCATCTTGCCTCCAGCTCTTTGGGAAGCTAAGAAACAACTCGCTCTGCAGACCTCTCTTACAGCCAACCGAGAACATCTCTTGCAAAGGCCTGAGAAATGCAGTTTCTTTGTAGGCCTTATCTCGCTGAGGTAGAACTGCTGCTATGCCGTGTCCTACATCGGCCTAGAGTTGCAAGGCTCAAAGTCCTGTCTTGACTCCTCAAGGGCAGACAGGCCCCACAAGGTGGGGCTTCCACCTCTTTGGGCAGCTAAGAAACAACTCGCTCTGCACAGTGCTCTTCCAACCAAGTGAGAACATCTCTTCCAAAGGAATGTGAAACGCAGTTTCTTTGCAGGCCTGATCTGGCTGAAGTAAGCCTTCTGGTCTGGGTGTGCTACTTTGCCCTAGAGCTGAAAGGCACAACGTGCAGGCTTCATTCCAAAGGGCGAGTTGGGCCCCACAGCATCTTGCTTCCAGCTCTTTGGGAACCTAAGAAACAACTCGCTCTGCACAGTGCTCTTACAGCCTACCGGGAACATCTCTTCCAAAGGCCCGTGAAACGCAGTTTATTTGAAGGCCTGATCTGGCTGATGTAGGACTTCTTGTCTGGGTGTGCTACTTTACCCTAGAGCTGAAAGGCACAACGTGCAGGCTTCTTTCCAAAGGGCGAGTTGGGCCCCACAGCATCTTGCTTCCAGCTCTTTGGGAATCTAAGAAACCACTCTCTCTGCAGAGTGCTCTTACGGCCAACCGGGAACATCTCTTCCAAAGGCCTGTGAAACGCAGTTTCTTTGCAGGCCTGATCTGGCTGAAGTAGGACTTCTGCTCTGGGTGTGCTACTTTGCCCTAGAGCTGAAAGGCACAACGTGCAGGCTTCTTTCCAAAGGGCGAGTTGGGCCCCACAGCATCTTGCTTCCAGCTCTTTGGGAACCTAAGAAACAACTCGCTCTGCACAGTGCTCTTACAGCCTACCGGGAACATCTCTTCCAAAGGCCTGTGAAACGCAGTTTATTTGCAGGCCTGATCTGGCTGAAGTAGGACTTCTGCTCTGGGTGTGCTACTTTGCCCTAGAGCTGAAAGGCACAACGTGCAGGCTTCTTTCCAAAGGGCGAGTTGGGCCCCACAGCATCTTGCTTCCAGCTCTTTGGGAAGCTAAGAAACAACTCGCTCTGCACAGTGCTCTTACAGCCTACCGGGAACATCTCTTCCAAAGGCCTGTGAAACGCAGTTTCTTTGCAGGCCTGATCTGGCTGAAGTAGGACTTCTGCTCTGGGTGTGCTACTTTGCCCTAGAGCTGAAAGGCACAACGTGCAGGCTTCTTTCCAAAGGGCGAGTTGGGCCCCACAGCATCTTGCTTCCAGCTCTTTGAGAAGCTAAGAAACAACTCGCTCTGCACAGTGCTCTTACAGCCTAGTGGGAACATCTCTTCCAAAGGCCTGTGAAATGCAGTTTCTTTGCAGGCCTGATCTGGCTGAAGTGGGACTTCTGCTCTGGGTGTGCTACTTTGCCCTAGAGCTGAAAAGCACAACGTGCAGGCTTCTTTCCAAAGGGCGAGTTGGGCCCCACAGCATCTTTCTTCCAGCTCTTTGGGAACCTAAGAAACAACTCGCTCTGCACAGTGCTCTTCCATCCAAGTGAGAACATCTCTTCCAAAGGAATGTGAAACGCAGTTTCTTTGCAGGCCTGATCTGGCTGAAGTAAGTCTTCTGGTCTGGGTGTGCTACTTTGCCCTAGAGCTGAAAGGCGCAACGTGCAGGCTTCTTTCCAAAGGGCGAGTTGGGCCCCACAACATCTTGCTTCCAGCTCTTTGGGAAGCTAAGAAACAACTCGCTCTGCACAGTGCTCTTACAGCCTACTGGGAACATCTCTTCCAAAGGCCTGTGAAACGCAGTTTCTTTGCAGGCCTGATCTGGCTGAAGTAGAACTTCTGCTCTGGGTGTGCTACGTTGCCCTGGAGGTGAAAGGCACAATCCGCAGGCTTCTTTCCAAAGGGCGAGTTGGGCCCCACAGCATCTTGCTTCCAGCTCTTTGGGAAGCTAAGAAACAACTGGCTCTGCAGACCTCTCTTACAGCCAACTGGGAGCATCTCTTGCAAAGGCCTGAGAAATGCAGTTTCTTTGCAGGCCTTATCTCGCTGAGGTAGAACTGCTGCTATGGCATATCCTTCTTTGGCCTAGTGTTGCAAGGCTCAAAGTCCTGCCTTGACTCCTCAAGGGCAGACAGGACCCACAGCGTGGGGCTTCCACCTCTTTAGGCCGCTAAGAAACAACTTGCTCTGCACTGGTGTTTTACAGCCTACAGGGAACGAGTCTTACAAAGGCCTGTGAAACGCAGTTTATTCCCAGCATTGATCTGGCTGAAGTAGAACTTCTGCTCTGCCGGGTCCTACATGGCGCTAGAGCTGCAAGGCACAAAGTCTTGCCTTGTTTCCACAAGGGTAGACAAGTCCCTCAGGTCCAGATTCCAGCTCTTTCGGTAGCTAAGAAACAACTCGCTCTGCACAGTGCTCTTACAGCCTAGTGGGAACATCTCTTCCAAAGGCCTGTGAAACGCAGTTTCTTTGCAGGCCTGATCTGGCTGAAGTAGGACTTCTGCTGTGGGTGTGCTACTTTGCCCTACAGCTGAAAGGCACAACGTGCAGGCTTCTTTCCAAAGGGCGAGTTGGGCCCCACAGCATCTTGCTTCCAGCTCTTTGGGAAGCTAAGAAACAACTCTCTCTGCACAGTGTTCTTACAGCCTAGTGGGAACATCTCTTCCAAAGGCCGGTGAAACGCAGTTTCTTTGCAGGCCTGATCTGGCTGAAGTAGGACTTCTGCTCTGGGTGTGCTACTTTGCCCTAGAGCTGAAAGGCACAACGTGCAGGCTTCTTTCCAAAGGGCGAGTTGGGCCCCACAGCATCTTGCTTCCAGCTCTTTGGGAAGCTAAGAAACAACTCGCTCTGCACAGTGCTCTTACAGCCTACCGGGAACATCTCTTCCAAAGGCCTGGGAAACGCAGTTTCTTTGCAGGCCTGATCTGGCTGAAGTAGGACTTCTGCTCTGGGTGTGCTACTTTGCCCTAGAGCTGAAAGGCACAACGTGCAGGCTTCTTTCCAAAGGGCGAGTTGGGCCCCACAGCATCTTGCTTCCAGCTCTTTGGGAAGCTAAGAAACAACTCGCTCTGCACAGTGCTCTTACAGCCTACAGGGAACATCTCTTCCAAAGGCCTTTGAAACGCAGTTTCTTTGCAGGCCTTATCTGGCTGAAGTAGGACTTCTGCTCTGGGTGTGCTACTTTGCCCTAGAGCTGAAAGGCACAACGTGCAGGCTTCTTTCCAAAGGGCCAGTTGGGCCCCACAGCATCTTGCTTCCAGCTCTTTGGGAAGCTAAGAAACAACTCGCTCTGCACAGTGTTCTTACAGCCTAGTGGGAACATCTCTTCCAAAGGCCGGTGAAACGCAGTTTCTTTGCAGGCCTGATCTGGCTGAAGTAGGACTTCTGCTCTGGGTGTGCTACTTTGCCCTAGAGCTGAAAGGCACAACGTGCAGGCTTCTTTCCAAAGGGCGAGTTGGGCCCCACAGCATCTTGCTTCCAGCTCTTTGGGAAGCTAAGAAACAACTCGCTCTGCACAGTGCTCTTACAGCCTACCGGGAACATCTCTTCCAAAGGCCTGTGAAACGCAGTTTCTTTGCAGGCCTGATCCGGCTGAAGTAGGACTTCTGCTCTGGGTGTGCTACTTTGCCCTAGAGCTGAAAGGCACAACGTGCAGGCTTCTTTCCAAAGGGCGAGTTGGGCCCCACAGCATCTTGCTTCCAGCTCTTTGGGAAGCTAAGAAACAACTCGCTCTGCACAGTGCTCTTACAGCCTAGTGGGAACATCTCTTCCAAAGGCCTGGGAAACGCAGTTTCTTTGCAGGCCTGATCTGGCTGAAGTAGGACTTCTGCTCTGGGTGTGCTACGTTGCCCTAGAGCTGAAAGGCACAACGTGCAGGCTTCTTTCCAAAGGGCGAGTTGGGCCCCACAGCATCTTGCTTCCAGCTCTTTGGGAAGCTAAGAAACAACTCGCTCTGCACAGTGCTCTTACAGCCTAGTGGGAACATCTCTTCCAAAGGCCTGTGAAACGCAGTTGCTTTGCAGGCCTGATCTGGCTGAAGTAGGACTTCTGCTCTGGGTGTGCTACTTTGCCCTAGAGCTGAAAGGCACAACGTGCAGGCTTCTTTCCAAAGGGCGAGTTGGGCCCCACAGCATCTTGCTTCCAGCTCTTTGGGAAGCTAAGAAACAACTCGCTCTGCACAGTGCTCTTAGAGCCTAGTGGGAACATCTCTTCCAAAGGCCTGTGAAACGCAGTTTCTTTGCAGGCCAGATCTGGCTGAAGTAGGACTTCTGCTCTGGGTGTGCTACTTTGCCCTAGAGCTGAAAGGCACAACGTGCAGTCTTCTTTCCAAAGGGCGAGTTGGGCCCCACAGCATCTTGCTTCCAGCTCTTTGGGAAGCTAAGAAACAACTCGCTCTGCACAGTGCTCTTACAGCCTACCGGGAACATCTCTTCCAAAGGCCTGTGAAACGCAGTTTCTTTGCAGGCCTGATCTGGCTGAAGTAGGACTTCTGCTCTGGGTGTGCTACTTTGCCCTAGAGCTGAAAGGCACAACGTGCAGGCTTCTTTCCAAAGGGCCAGTTGGGCCCCACAGCATCTTGCTTCCAGCTCTTTGGGAAGCTAAGAAACAACTCGCTCTGCACAGTGCTCTTACAGCCTAGTGGGAACATCTCTTCCAAAGGCCTGGGAAACGCAGTTTCTTTGCAGGTCTGATCTGGCTGAAGTAGGACTTCTGCTCTGGGTGTGCTACGTTGCCCTAGAGCTGAAAGGCACAACGTGCAGGCTTCTTTCCAAAGGGCGAGTTGGGCCCCACAGCATCTTGCTTCCAGCTCTTTGGGAAGCTAAGAAACAACTCGCTCTGCACAGTGCTCTTACAGCCTACCGGGAACATCTCTTCCAAAGGCCTGTGAAACGCAGTTTCTTTGCAGGCCTGATCTGGCTGAAGTAGGACTTCTGCTCTGGGTGTGCTACTTTGCCCTAGAGCTGAAAGGCACAACGTGCAGGCTTCTTTCCAAAGGGCGAGTTGGGCCCCACAGCATCTTGCTTCCAGCTCTTTGGGAAGCTAAGAAACAACTCGCTCTGCACAGTGCTCTTACAGCCTACCGGGAACATCTCTTCCAAAGGCCTGTGAAACGCAGTTTCTTTGCAGGCCTGATCCGGCTGAAGTAGGACTTCTGCTCTGGGTGTGCTACTTTGCCCTAGAGCTGAAAGGCACAACGTGCAGGCTTCTTTCCAAAGGGCGAGTTGGGCCCCACAGCATCTTGCTTCCAGCTCTTTGGGAAGCTAAGAAACAACTCGCTCTGCACAGTGCTCTTACAGCCTACCGGGAACATCTCTTCCAAAGGCCTGTGAAACGCAGTTTCTTTGCAGGCCTGATCTGGCTGAAGTAGGACTTCTGCTCTGGGTGTGCTACTTTGCCCTGGAGCTGAAAGGCACAATGTGCAGGCTTCTTTCCAAAGGGCGAGTTGGGCCCCACAGCATCTTGCTTCCAGCTCTTGGGAAGCTAAGAAACAACTCGCTCTGCACAGTGCTCTTACAGCCTACCGGGAACATCTCTTCCAAAGGCCTGTGAAACGCAGTTTCTTTGCAGGCCTGATCTGGCTGAAGTAGGACTTCTGCTCTGGGTGTGCTACTTTGCCCTAGAGCTGAAAGGCACAACGTGCAGACTTCTTTCCAAAGGGCGAGTTGGGCCCCACAGCATCTTGCTTCCAGCTCTTTGGGAAGCTAAGAAACAACTCGCTCTGAACAGTGCTCTTACAGCCTACCGGGAACATCTCTTCCAAAGGCCTGTGAAACGCAGTTTCTTTGCAGGCCTGATCTGGCTGAAGTAGGACTTCTGCTCTGGGGTGCTACTTTGCCCTAGAGCTGAAAGGCACAACGTGCAGGCTTCTTTCCAAAGGGCGAGTTGGGCCCCACAGCATCTTGCTTCCAGCTCTTTGGGAAGCTAAGAAACAACTCGCTCTGCACAGTGCTCTTACAGCCTAGTGGGAACATCTCTTCCAAAGGCCTGTGAAACGCAGTTTCTTTGCAGGCCTGATCTGGCTGAAGTAGGACTTCTGCTCTGGGTGTGCTACTTTGCCCTGGAGCTGAAAGGCACAACGTGCAGGCTTCTTTCCAAAGGGCGAGTTGGGCCCCACAGCATCTTGCTTCCAGCTCTTTGGGAAGCTAAGAAACAACTCGCTCTGCACAGTGCTCTTACAGCCTAGTGGGAACATCTCTTCCAAAGGCCTGGGAAACGCAGTTTCTTTGCAGGTCTGATCTGGCTGAAGTAGGACTTCTGCTCTGGGTGTGCTACTTTGCCCTAGAGCTGAAAGGCACAACGTGCAGGCTTCTTTCCAAAGGGCGAGTTGGGCCCCACAGCATCTTGCTTCCAGCTCTTTGGGAAGCTAAGAAACAACTCGCTCTGCACAGTCTTCTTAAAGCCTAGTGGGAACATCACTTCCAAAGGCCTGTGAAACGCAGTTTCTTTGCAGGCCTGATCTGGCTGAAGTAGGACTTCTGCTCTGGGTGTGCTACTTTGCCCTAGAGCTGAAAGGCACAACGTGCAGGCTTCTTTCCAAAGGGCGAGTTGGGCCCCACAGCATCTTGCTTCCAGCTCTTTGGGAAGCTAAGAAACAACTCGCTCTGCACAGTGCTCTTACAGCCTACCGGGAACATCTCTTCCAAAGGCCTGTGAAACGCAGTTTCTTTGCAGGCCTGATCCGGCTGAAGTAGGACTTCTGCTCTGGGTGTGCTACTTTGCCCTAGAGCTGAAAGGCACAACGTGCAGGCTTCTTTCCAAAGGGCGAGTTGGGCCCCACAGCATCTTGCTTCCAGCTCTTTGGGAAGCTAAGAAACAACTCGCTCTGCACAGTGCTCTTACAGCCTACCGGGAACATCTCTTCCAAAGGCCTGTGAAACGCAGTTTCTTTGCAGGCCTGATCTGGCTGAAGTAGGACTTCTGCTGTGGGTGTGCTACTTTGCCCTACAGCTGAAAGGCACAACGTGCAGGCTTCTTTCCAAAGGGCGAGTTGGGCCCCACAGCATCTTGCTTCCAGCTCTTTGGGAAGCTAAGAAACAACTCTCTCTGCACAGTGTTCTTACAGCCTAGTGGGAACATCTCTTCCAAAGGCCGGTGAAACGCAGTTTCTTTGCAGGCCTGATCTGGCTGAAGTAGGACTTCTGCTCTGGGTGTGCTACTTTGCCCTAGAGCTGAAAGGCACAACGTGCAGGCTTCTTTCCAAAGGGCGAGTTGGGCCCCACAGCATCTTGCTTCCAGCTCTTTGGGAAGCTAAGAAACAACTCGCTCTGCACAGTGCTCTTACAGCCTACCGGGAACATCTCTTCCAAAGGCCTGTGAAACGCAGTTTCTTTGCAGGCCTGATCTGGCTGAAGTAGGACTTCTGCTCTGGGTGTGCTACTTTGCCCTAGAGCTGAAAGGCACAACGTGCAGGCTTCTTTCCAAAGGGCGAGTTGGGCCCCACAGCATCTTGCTTCCAGCTCTTTGGGAAGCTAAGAAACAACTCGCTCTGCACAGTGCTCTTACAGCCTACCGGGAACATCTCTTCCAAAGGCCTTTGAAACGCAGTTTCTTTGCAGGCCTGATCTGGCTGAAGTAGGACTTCTGCTCTGGGTGTGCTACTTTGCCCTAGAGCTGAAAGGCACAACGTGCAGGCTTCTTTCCAAAGGGCCAGTTGGGCCCCACAGCATCTTGCTTCCAGCTCTTTGGGAAGCTAAGAAACAACTCGCTCTGCACAGTGTTCTTACAGCCTAGTGGGAACATCTCTTCCAAAGGCCTGTGAAACGCAGTTTCTTTGCAGGCCTGATCTGGCTGAAGTAGGACTTCTGCTCTGGGTGTGCTACTTTGCCCTAGAGCTGAAAGGCACAACGTGCAGGCTTCTTTCCAAAGGGCGAGTTGGGCCCCACAACATCTTGCTTCCAGCTCTTTGGGAAGCTAAGAAACAACTCGCTCTGCACAGTGCTCTTACAGCCTACTGGGAACATCTCTTCCAAAGGCCTGTGAAACGCAGTTTCTTTGCAGGCCTGATCTGGCTGAAGTAGAACTTCTGCTCTGGGTGTGCTACGTTGCCCTGGAGGTGAAAGGCACAATCCGCAGGCTTCTTTCCAAAGGGCGAGTTGGGCCCCACAGCATCTTCCTTCCAGCTCTTTGGGAAGCTAAGAAACAACTGGCTCTGCAGACCTCTCTTACAGCCAACTGGGAGCATCTCTTGCAAAGGCCTGAGAAATGCAGTTTCTTTGCAGGCCTTATCTCGCTGAGGTAGAACTGCTGCTATGGCATATCCTTCTTTGGCCTAGTGTTGCAAGGCTCAAAGTCCTGCCTTGACTCCTCAAGGGCAGACAGGACCCACAGCGTGGGGCTTCCACCTCTTTAGGCCGCTAAGAAACAACTTGCTCTGCACTGGTGTTTTACAGCCTACAGGGAACGAGTCTTACAAAGGCCTGTGAAACGCAGTTTATTCCCAGCATTGATCTGGCTGAAGTAGAACTTCTGCTCTGCCGGGTCCTACATGGCGCTAGAGCTGCAAGGCACAAAGTCTTGCCTTGTTTCCACAAGGGTAGACAAGTCCCTCAGGTCCAGATTCCAGCTCTTTCGGTAGCTAAGAAACAACTCGCTCTGCACAGTGCTCTTACAGCCTAGTGGGAACATCTCTTCCAAAGGCCTGTGAAACGCAGTTTCTTTGCAGGCCTGATCTGGCTGAAGTAGGACTTCTGCTGTGGGTGTGCTACTTTGCCCTACAGCTGAAAGGCACAACGTGCAGGCTTCTTTCCAAAGGGCGAGTTGGGCCCCACAGCATCTTGCTTCCAGCTCTTTGGGAAGCTAAGAAACAACTCTCTCTGCACAGTGTTCTTACAGCCTAGTGGGAACATCTCTTCCAAAGGCCGGTGAAACGCAGTTTCTTTGCAGGCCTGATCTGGCTGAAGTAGGACTTCTGCTCTGGGTGTGCTACGTTGCCCTAGAGCTGAAAGGCACAACGTGCAGGCTTCTTTCCAAAGGGCGAGTTGGGCCCCACAGCATCTTGCTTCCAGCTCTTTGGGAAGCTAAGAAACAACTCGCTCTGCACAGTGCTCTTACAGCCTACCGGGAACATCTCTTCCAAAGGCCTGTGAAACGCAGTTTCTTTGCAGGCCTGATCTGGCTGAAGTAGGACTTCTGCTCTGGGTGTGCTACTTTGCCCTAGAGCTGAAAGGCACAACGTGCAGGCTTCTTTCCAAAGGGCGAGTTGGGCCCCACAGCATCTTGCTTCCAGCTCTTTGGGAAGCTAAGAAACAACTCGCTCTGCACAGTGCTCTTACAGCCTACCGGGAACATCTCTTCCAAAGGCCTTTGAAACGCAGTTTCTTTGCAGGCCTTATCTGGCTGAAGTAGGACTTCTGCTCTGGGTGTGCTACTTTGCCCTAGAGCTGAAAGGCACAACGTGCAGGCTTCTTTCCAAAGGGCCAGTTGGGCCCCACAGCATCTTGCTTCCAGCTCTTTGGGAAGCTAAGAAACAACTCGCTCTGCACAGTGTTCTTACAGCCTAGTGGGAACATCTCTTCCAAAGGCCGGTGAAACGCAGTTTCTTTGCAGGCCTGATCTGGCTGAAGTAGGACTTCTGCTCTGGGTGTGCTACTTTGCCCTAGAGCTGAAAGGCACAACGTGCAGGCTTCTTTCCAAAGGGCGAGTTGGGCCCCACAGCATCTTGCTTCCAGCTCTTTGGGAAGCTAAGAAACAACTCGCTCTGCACAGTGCTCTTACAGCCTACCGGGAACATCTCTTCCAAAGGCCTGTGAAACGCAGTTTCTTTGCAGGCCTGATCTGGCTGAAGTAGGACTTCTGCTCTGGGTGTGCTCCTTTGCCCTAGAGCTGAAAGGCACAACGTGCAGGCTTCTTTCCAAAGGGCGAGTTGGGCCCCACAGCATCTTGCTTCCAGCTCTTTGGGAAGCTAAGAAACAACTCGCTCTGCACAGTGTTCTTACAGCCTAGTGGGAACATCTCTTCCAAAGGCCGGTGAAACGCAGTTTCTTTGCAGGCCTGATATGGCTGAAGTAGGACTTCTGCTCTGGGTGTGCTACTTTGCCCTAGAGCTGAAAGGCACAACGTGCAGGCTTCTTTCCAAAGGGCGAGTTGGGCCCCACAGCATCTTGCTTCCAGCTCTTTGGGAAGCTAAGAAACAACTCGCTCTGCACAGTGCTCTTACAGCCTACCGGGAACATCTCTTCCAAAGGCCTGTGAAACGCAGTTTCTTTGCAGGCCTGATCTGGCTGAAGTAGGACTTCTGCTCTGGGTGTGCTACTTTGCCCTAGAGCTGAAAGGCACAACGTGCAGGCTTCTTTCCAAAGGGCGAGTTGGGCCCCACAGCATCTTGCTTCCAGCTCTTTGGGAAGCTAAGAAACAACTCGCTCTGCACAGTGCTCTTACAGCCTACCGGGAACATCTCTTCCAAAGGCCTTTGAAACGCAGTTTCTTTGCAGGCCTTATCTGGCTGAAGTAGGACTTCTGCTCTGGGTGTGCTACTTTGCCCTAGAGCTGAAAGGCACAACGTGCAGGCTTCTTTCCAAAGGGCCAGTTGGGCCCCACAGCATCTTGCTTCCAGCTCTTTGGGAAGCTAAGAAACAACTCGCTCTGCACAGTGTTCTTACAGCCTAGTGGGAACATCTCTTCCAAAGGCCGGTGAAACGCAGTTTCTTTGCAGGCCTGATCTGGCTGAAGTAGGACTTCTGCTCTGGGTGTGCTACTTTGCCCTAGAGCTGAAAGGCACAACGTGCAGGCTTCTTTCCAAAGGGCGAGTTGGGCCCCACAGCATCTTGCTTCCAGCTCTTTGGGAAGCTAAGAAACAACTCGCTCTGCACAGTGCTCTTACAGCCTACCGGGAACATCTCTTCCAAAGGCCTGTGAAACGCAGTTTCTTTGCAGGCCTGATCTGGCTGAAGTAGGACTTCTGCTCTGGGTGTGCTACTTTGCCCTAGAGCTGAAAGGCACAACGTGCAGGCTTCTTTCCAAAGGGCGAGTTGGGCCCCACAGCATCTTGCTTCCAGCTCTTTGGGAAGCTAAGAAACAACTCGCTCTGCACAGTGCTCTTACAGCCTACCGGGAACATCTCTTCCAAAGGCCTTTGAAACGCAGTTTCTTTGCAGGCCTTATCTGGCTGAAGTAGGACTTCTGCTCTGGGTGTGCTACTTTGCCCTAGAGCTGAAAGGCACAACGTGCAGGCTTCTTTCCAAAGGGCCAGTTGGGCCCCACAGCATCTTGTTTCCAGCTCTTTGGGAAGCTAAGAAACAACTCGCTCTGCACAGTGCTCTTACAGCCTAGTGGGAACATCTCTTCCAAAGGCCTGGGAAACGCAGTTTCTTTGCAGGTCTGATCTGGCTGACGTAGGACTTCTGCTCTGGGTGTGCTACTTTGCCCTAGAGCTGAAAGGCACAACGTGCAGTCTTCTTTCCAAAGGGCGAGTTGGGCCCCACAGCATCTTGCTTCCAGCTCTTTGGGAAGCTAAGAAACAACTCGCTCTGCACAGTGGTCTTAAAGCCTAGTGGGAACATCTCTTCCAAAGGCCTGTGAAACGCAGTTTCTTTGCAGGCCTGATCTGGCTGAAGTAGGACTTCTGCTCTGGGTGTGCTACTTTGCCCTAGAGCTGAAAGGCACAACGTGCAGACTTCTTTCCAAAGGGCGAGTTGGGCCCCACAGCATCTTGCTTCCAGCTCTTTGGGAAGCTAAGAAACAACTCGCTCTGCACAGTGCTCTTACAGCCTACCGGGAACATCTCTTCCAAAGGCCTGTGAAACGCAGTTTCTTTGCAGGCCTGATCTGGCTGAAGTAGGACTTCTGCTCTGGGGTGCTACTTTGCCCTAGAGCTGAAAGGCACAACGTGCAGGCTTCTTTCCAAAGGGCGAGTTGGGCCCCACAGCATCTTGCTTCCAGCTCTTTGGGAAGCTAAGAAACAACTCGCTCTGCACAGTGCTCTTACAGCCTAGTGGGAACATCTCTTCCAAAGGCCTGTGAAACGCAGTTTCTTTGCAGGCCTGATCTGGCTGAAGTAGGACTTCTGCTCTGGGTGTGCTACTTTGCCCTAGAGCTGAAAGGCACAACGTGCAGGCTTCTTTCCAAAGGGCGAGTTGGGCCCCACAGCATCTTGCTTCCAGCTCTTTGGGAAGCTAAGAAACAACTCGCTCTGCACAGTGCTCTTACAGCCTACCGGGAACATCTCTTCCAAAGGCCTGTGAAACGCAGTTTCTTTGCAGGCCTGATCCGGCTGAAGTAGGACTTCTGCTCTGGGTGTGCTACTTTGCCCTAGAGCTGAAAGGCACAACGTGCAGGCTTCTTTCCAAAGGGCGAGTTGGGCCCCACAGCATCTTGCTTCCAGCTCTTTGGGAAGCTAAGAAACAACTCGCTCTGCACAGTGCTCTTACAGCCTAGTGGGAACATCTCTTCCAAAGGCCTGGGAAACGCAGTTTCTTTGCAGGCCTGATCTGGCTGAAGTAGGACTTCTGCTCTGGGTGTGCTACGTTGCCCTAGAGCTGAAAGGCACAACGTGCAGGCTTCTTTCCAAAGGGCGAGTTGGGCCCCACAGCATCTTGCTTCCAGCTCTTTGGGAAGCTAAGAAACAACTCGCTCTGCACAGTGCTCTTACAGCCTAGTGGGAACATCTCTTCCAAAGGCCTGTGAAACGCAGTTGCTTTGCAGGCCTGATCTGGCTGAAGTAGGACTTCTGCTCTGGGTGTGCTACTTTGCCCTAGAGCTGAAAGGCACAACGTGCAGGCTTCTTTCCAAAGGGCGAGTTGGGCCCCACAGCATCTTGCTTCCAGCTCTTTGGGAAGCTAAGAAACAACTCGCTCTGCACAGTGCTCTTAGAGCCTAGTGGGAACATCTCTTCCAAAGGCCTGTGAAACGCAGTTTCTTTGCAGGCCAGATCTGGCTGAAGTAGGACTTCTGCTCTGGGTGTGCTACTTTGCCCTAGAGCTGAAAGGCACAACGTGCAGTCTTCTTTCCAAAGGGCGAGTTGGGCCCCACAGCATCTTGCTTCCAGCTCTTTGGGAAGCTAAGAAACAACTCGCTCTGCACAGTGCTCTTACAGCCTACCGGGAACATCTCTTCCAAAGGCCTGTGAAACGCAGTTTCTTTGCAGGCCTGATCTGGCTGAAGTAGGACTTCTGCTCTGGGTGTGCTACTTTGCCCTAGAGCTGAAAGGCACAACGTGCAGGCTTCTTTCCAAAGGGCCAGTTGGGCCCCACAGCATCTTGCTTCCAGCTCTTTGGGAAGCTAAGAAACAACTCGCTCTGCACAGTGCTCTTACAGCCTAGTGGGAGCATCTCTTCCAAAGGCCTGGGAAACGCAGTTTCTTTGCAGGTCTGATCTGGCTGAAGTAGGACTTCTGCTCTGGGTGTGCTACGTTGCCCTAGAGCTGAAAGGCACAACGTGCAGGCTTCTTTCCAAAGGGCGAGTTGGGCCCCACAGCATCTTGCTTCCAGCTCTTTGGGAAGCTAAGAAACAACTCGCTCTGCACAGTGCTCTTACAGCCTACCGGGAACATCTCTTCCAAAGGCCTGTGAAACGCAGTTTCTTTGCAGGCCTGATCTGGCTGAAGTAGGACTTCTGCTCTGGGTGTGCTACTTTGCCCTAGAGCTGAAAGGCACAACGTGCAGGCTTCTTTCCAAAGGGCGAGTTGGGCCCCACAGCATCTTGCTTCCAGCTCTTTGGGAAGCTAAGAAACAACTCGCTCTGCACAGTGCTCTTACAGCCTACCGGGAACATCTCTTCCAAAGGCCTGTGAAACGCAGTTTCTTTGCAGGCCTGATCCGGCTGAAGTAGGACTTCTGCTCTGGGTGTGCTACTTTGCCCTAGAGCTGAAAGGCACAACGTGCAGGCTTCTTTCCAAAGGGCGAGTTGGGCCCCACAGCATCTTGCTTCCAGCTCTTTGGGAAGCTAAGAAACAACTCGCTCTGCACAGTGCTCTTACAGCCTACCGGGAACATCTCTTCCAAAGGCCTGTGAAACGCAGTTTCTTTGCAGGCCTGATCTGGCTGAAGTAGGACTTCTGCTCTGGGTGTGCTACTTTGCCCTGGAGCTGAAAGGCACAATGTGCAGGCTTCTTTCCAAAGGGCGAGTTGGGCCCCACAGCATCTTGCTTCCAGCTCTTGGGAAGCTAAGAAACAACTCGCTCTGCACAGTGCTCTTACAGCCTACCGGGAACATCTCTTCCAAAGCCCTGTGAAACGCAGTTTCTTTGCAGGCCTGATCTGGCTGAAGTAGGACTTCTGCTCTGGGTGTGCTACTTTGCCCTAGAGCTGAAAGGCACAACGTGCAGACTTCTTTCCAAAGGGCGAGTTGGGCCCCACAGCATCTTGCTTCCAGCTCTTTGGGAAGCTAAGAAACAACTCGCTCTGAACAGTGCTCTTACAGCCTACCGGGAACATCTCTTCCAAAGGCCTGTGAAACGCAGTTTCTTTGCAGGCCTGATCTGGCTGAAGTAGGACTTCTGCTCTGGGGTGCTACTTTGCCCTAGAGCTGAAAGGCACAACGTGCAGGCTTCTTTCCAAAGGGCGAGTTGGGCCCCACAGCATCTTGCTTCCAGCTCTTTGGGAAGCTAAGAAACAACTCGCTCTGCACAGTGCTCTTACAGCCTAGTGGGAACATCTCTTCCAAAGGCCTGTGAAACGCAGTTTCTTTGCAGGCCTGATCTGGCTGAAGTAGGACTTCTGCTCTGGGTGTGCTACTTTGCCCTGGAGCTGAAAGGCACAACGTGCAGGCTTCTTTCCAAAGGGCGAGTTGGGCCCCACAGCATCTTGCTTCCAGCTCTTTGGGAAGCTAAGAAACAACTCGCTCTGCACAGTGCTCTTACAGCCTAGTGGGAACATCTCTTCCAAAGGCCTGGGAAACGCAGTTTCTTTGCAGGTCTGATCTGGCTGAAGTAGGACTTCTGCTCTGGGTGTGCTACTTTGCCCTAGAGCTGAAAGGCACAACGTGCAGGCTTCTTTCCAAAGGGCGAGTTGGGCCCCACAGCATCTTGCTTCCAGCTCTTTGGGAAGCTAAGAAACAACTCGCTCTGCACAGTCTTCTTAAAGCCTAGTGGGAACATCACTTCCAAAGGCCTGTGAAACGCAGTTTCTTTGCAGGCCTGATCTGGCTGAAGTAGGACTTCTGCTCTGGGTGTGCTACTTTGCCCTAGAGCTGAAAGGCACAACGTGCAGGCTTCTTTCCAAAGGGCGAGTTGGGCCCCACAGCATCTTGCTTCCAGCTCTTTGGGAAGCTAAGAAACAACTCGCTCTGCACAGTGCTCTTACAGCCTACCGGGAACATCTCTTCCAAAGGCCTGTGAAACGCAGTTTCTTTGCAGGCCTGATCCGGCTGAAGTAGGACTTCTGCTCTGGGTGTGCTACTTTGCCCTAGAGCTGAAAGGCACAACGTGCAGGCTTCTTTCCAAAGGGCGAGTTGGGCCCCACAGCATCTTGCTTCCAGCTCTTTGGGAAGCTAAGAAACAACTCGCTCTGCACAGTGCTCTTACAGCCTACCGGGAACATCTCTTCCAAAGGCCTGTGAAACGCAGTTTCTTTGCAGGCCTGATCTGGCTGAAGTAGGACTTCTGCTGTGGGTGTGCTACTTTGCCCTACAGCTGAAAGGCACAACATGCAGGCTTCTTTCCAAAGGGCGAGTTGGGCCCCACAGCATCTTGCTTCCAGCTCTTTGGGAAGCTAAGAAACAACTCTCTCTGCACAGTGTTCTTACAGCCTAGTGGGAACATCTCTTCCAAAGGCCGGTGAAACGCAGTTTCTTTGCAGGTCTGATCTGGCTGAAGTAGGACTTCTGCTCTGGGTGTGCTACTTTGCCCTAGAGCTGAAAGGCACAACGTGCAGGCTTCTTTCCAAAGGGCGAGTGGGGCCCCACAGCATCTTGCTTCCAGCTCTTTGGGAAGCTAAGAAACAACTCGCTCTGCACAGTGCTCTTACAGCCTACCGGGAACATCTCTTCCAAAGGCCTGTGAAACGCAGTTTCTTTGCAGGCCTGATCTGGCTGAAGTAGGACTTCTGCTCTGGGTGTGCTACTTTGCCCTAGAGCTGAAAGGCACAACGTGCAGGCTTCTTTCCAAAGGGCGAGTTGGGCCCCACAGCATCTTGCTTCCAGCTCTTTGGGAAGCTAAGAAACAACTCGCTCTGCACAGTGCTCTTACAGCCTACCGGGAACATCTCTTCCAAAGGCCTTTGAAACGCAGTTTCTTTGCAGGCCTGATCTGGCTGAAGTAGGACTTCTGCTCTGGGTGTGCTACTTTGCCCTAGAGCTGAAAGGCACAACGTGCAGGCTTCTTTCCAAAGGGCCAGTTGGGCCCCACAGCATCTTGCTTCCAGCTCTTTGGGAAGCTAAGAAACAACTCGCTCTGCACAGTGTTCTTACAGCCTAGTGGGAACATCTCTTCCAAAGGCCGGTGAAACGCAGTTTCTTTGCAGGCCTGATCTGGCTGAAGTAGGACTTCTGCTCTGGGTGTGCTACTTTGCCCTAGAGCTGAAAGGCACAACGTGCAGGCTTCTTTCCAAAGGGCGAGTTGGGCCCCACAGCATCTTGCTTCCAGCTCTTTGGGAAGCTAAGAAACAACTCGCTCTGCAGAGTGCTCTTACAGCCTACCGGGAACATCTCTTCCAAAGGCCTGTGAAACGCAGTTTGGTTGCAGGCCTGATCTGGCTGAAGTAGGACTTCTGCTCTGTGTGTGCTACTTTGCCCTAGAGCTGAAAGGCACAACGTGCAGGCTTCTTTCCAAAGGGCGAGTTGGGCCCCACAGCATCTTGCTTCCAGCTCTTTGGGAAGCTAAGAAACAACTCGCTCTGCACAGTGCTCTTACAGCCTACCGGGAACATCTCTTCCAAAGGCCTTTGAAACGCAGTTTCTTTGCAGGCCTTATCTGGCTGAAGTAGGACTTCTGCTCTGGGTGTGCTACTTTGCCCTAGAGCTGAAAGGCACAACGTGCAGGCTTCTTTCCAAAGGGCGAGTTGGGCCCCACAGCATCTTGCTTCCAGCTCTTTGGGAAGCTAAGAAACAACTCGCTCTGCACAGTGCTCTTACAGCCTACCGGGAACATCTCTTCCAAAGGCCTGTGAAACGCAGTTTCTTTGCAGGCCTGATCTGGCTGAAGTAGGACTTCTGCTCTGGGTGTGCTACTTTGCCCTAGAGCTGAAAGGCACAACGTGCAGGCTTCTTTCCAAAGGGCCAGTTGGGCCCCACAGCATCTTGCTTCCAGCTCTTTGGGAAGCTAAGAAACAACTCGCTCTGCACAGTGCTCTTACAGCCTAGTGGGAACATCTCTTCCAAAGGCCTGGGAAACGCAGTTTCTTTGCAGGTCTGATCTGGCTGAAGTAGGACTTCTGCTCTGGGTGTGCTACTTTGCCCTAGAGCTGAAAGGCACAACGTGCAGGCTTCTTTCCAAAGGGCGAGTTGGGCCCCACAGCATCTTGCTTCCAGCTCTTTGGGAAGCTAAGAAACAACTCGCTCTGCAAAGTCTTCTTAAAGCCTAGTGGGAACATCTCTTCCAAAGGCCTGTGAAACGCAGTTTCTTTGCAGGCCTGATCTGGCTGAAGTAGGACTTCTGCTCTGGGTGTGCTACTTTGCCCTAGAGCTGAAAGGCACAACGTGCAGGCTTCTTTCCAAAGGGCGAGTTGGGCCCCACAGCATCTTGCTTCCAGCTCTTTGGGAAGCTAAGAAACAACTCGCTCTGCACAGTGCTCTTACAGCCTACCGGGAACATCTCTTCCAAAGGCCTGTGAAACGCAGTTTCTTTGCAGGCCTGATCCGGCTGAAGTAGGACTTCTGCTCTGGGTGTGCTACTTTGCCCTAGAGCTGAAAGGCACAACGTGCAGGCTTCTTTCCAAAGGGCGAGTTGGGCCCCACAGCATCTTGCTTCCAGCTCTTTGGGAAGCTAAGAAACAACTCGCTCTGCACAGTGCTCTTACAGCCTACCGGGAACATCTCTTCCAAAGGCCTGTGAAACGCAGTTTCTTTGCAGGCCTGATCTGGCTGAAGTAGGACTTCTGCTCTGGGTGTGCTACTTTGCCCTGGAGCTGAAAGGCACAACGTGCAGGCTTCTTTCCAAAGGGCGAGTTGGGCCCCACAGCATCTTGCTTCCAGCTCTTGGGAAGCTAAGAAACAACTCGCTCTGCACAGTGCTCTTACAGCCTACCGGGAACATCTCTTCCAAAGGCCTGTGAAACGCAGTTTCTTTGCAGGCCTGATCTGGCTGAAGTAGGACTTCTGCTCTGGGTGTGCTACTTTGCCCTAGAGCTGAAAGGCACAACGTGCAGACTTCTTTCCAAAGGGCGAGTTGGGCCCCACAGCATCTTGCTTCCAGCTCTTTGGGAAGCTAAGAAACAACTCGCTCTGAACAGTGCTCTTACAGCCTACCGGGAACATCTCTTCCAAAGGCCTGTGAAACGCAGTTTCTTTGCAGGCCTGATCTGGCTGAAGTAGGACTTCTGCTCTGGGTGTGCTACTTTGCCCTGGAGCTGAAAGGCACAACGTGCAGGCTTCTTTCCAAAGGGCGAGTTGGGCCCCACAGCATCTTGCTTCCAGCTCTTTGGGAAGCTAAGAAACAACTCGCTCTGCACAGTGCTCTTACAGCCTAGTGGGAACATCTCTTCCAAAGGCCTGGGAAACGCAGTTTCTTTGCAGGTCTCATCTCGCTGAAGTAGGACTTCTGCTCTGGGTGTGCTACTTTGCCCTAGAGCTGAAAGGCACAACGTGCAGGCTTCTTTCCAAAGGGCGAGTTGGGCCCCACAGCATCTTGCTTCCAGCTCTTTGGGAAGCTAAGAAACAACTCGCTCTGCACAGTGCTCTTACAGCCTAGTGGGAACATCTCTTCCAAAGGCCTGTGAAACGCAGTTGCTTTGCAGGCCTGATCTGGCTGAAGTAGGACTTCTGCTCTGGGTGTGCTACTTTGCCCTAGAGCTGAAAGGCACAACGTGCAGGCTTCTTTCCAAAGGGCGAGTTGGGCCCCACAGCATCTTGCTTCCAGCTCTTTGGGAAGCTAAGAAACAACTCGCTCTGCACAGTGCTCTTAGAGCCTAGTGGGAACATCTCTTCCAAAGGCCTGTGAAACGCAGTTTCTTTGCAGGCCTGATCTGGCTGAAGTAGGACTTCTGCTCTGGGTGTGCTACTTTGCCCTAGAGCTGAAAGGCACAACGTGCAGTCTTCTTTCCAAAGGGCGAGTTGGGCCCCACAGCATCTTGCTTCCAGCTCTTTGGGAAGCTAAGAAACAACTCGCTCTGCACAGTGCTCTTACAGCCTACCGGGAACATCTCTTCCAAAGGCCTGTGAAACGCAGTTTCTTTGCAGGCCTGATCTGGCTGAAGTAGGACTTCTGCTCTGGGTGTGCTACTTTGCCCTAGAGCTGAAAGGCACAACGTGCAGGCTTCTTTCCAAAGGGCGAGTTGGGCCCCACAGCATCTTGCTTCCAGCTCTTTGGGAAGCTAAGAAACAACTCGCTCTGCACAGTGCTCTTACAGCCTAGTGGGAACATCTCTTCCAAAGGCCTGGGAAACGCAGTTTCTTTGCAGGTCTGATCTGGCTGAAGTAGGACTTCTGCTCTGGGTGTGCTACTTTGCCCTAGAGCTGAAAGGCACAACGTGCAGGCTTCTTTCCAAAGGGCGAGTTGGGCCCCACAGCATCTTGCTTCCAGCTCTTTGGGAAGCTAAGAAACAACTCGCTCTGCACAGTCTTCTTAAAGCCTAGTGGGAACATCTCTTCCAAAGGCCTGTGAAACGCAGTTTCTTTGCAGGCCTGATCTGGCTGAAGTAGGACTTCTGCTCTGGGTGTGCTACTTTGCCCTAGAGCTGAAAGGCACAACGTGCAGTCTTCTTTCCAAAGGGCGAGTTGGGCCCCACAGCATCTTGCTTCCAGCTCTTTGGGAAGCTAAGAAACAACTCGCTCTGCACAGTGCTCTTACAGCCTACCGGGAACATCTCTTCCAAAGGCCTGTGAAACGCAGTTTCTTTGCAGGCCTGATCCGGCTGAAGTAGGACTTCTGCTCTGGGTGTGCTACTTTGCCCTAGAGCTGAAAGGCACAACGTGCAGGCTTCTTTCCAAAGGGCGAGTTGGGCCCCACAGCATCTTGCTTCCAGCTCTTTGGGAAGCTAAGAAACAACTCGCTCTGCACAGTGCTCTTACAGCCTACCGGGAACATCTCTTCCAAAGGCCTGTGAAACGCAGTTTCTTTGCAGGCCTGATCTGGCTGAAGTAGGACTTCTGCTCTGGGTGTGCTACTTTGCCCTGGAGCTGAAAGGCACAACGTGCAGGCTTCTTTCCAAAGGGCGAGTTGGGCCCCACAGCATCTTGCTTCCAGCTCTTGGGAAGCTAAGAAACAACTCGCTCTGCACAGTGCTCTTACAGCCTACCGGGAACATCTCTTCCAAAGGCCTGTGAAACGCAGTTTCTTTGCAGGCCTGATCTGGCTGAAGTAGGACTTCTGCTCTGGGTGTGCTACTTTGCCCTAGAGCTGAAAGGCACAACGTGCAGACTTCTTTCCAAAGGGCGAGTTGGGCCCCACAGCATCTTGCTTCCAGCTCTTTGGGAAGCTAAGAAACAACTCGCTCTGAAGAGTGCTCTTACAGCCTACCGGGAACATCTCTTCCAAAGGCCTGTGAAACGCAGTTTCTTTGCAGGCCTGATCTGGCTGAAGTAGGACTTCTGCTCTGGGGTGCTACTTTGCCCTAGAGCTGAAAGGCACAACGTGCAGGCTTCTTTCCAAAGGGCGAGTTGGGCCCCACAGCATCTTGCTTCCAGCTCTTTGGGAAGCTAAGAAACAACTCGCTCTGCACAGTGCTCTTACAGCCTAGTGGGAACATCTCTTCCAAAGGCCTGTGAAACGCAGTTTCTTTGCAGGCCTGATCTGGCTGAAGTAGGACTTCTGCTCTGGGTGTGCTACTTTGCCCTGGAGCTGAAAGGCACAACGTGCAGGCTTCTTTCCAAAGGGCGAGTTGGGCCCCACAGCATCTTGCTTCCAGCTCTTTGGGAAGCTAAGAAACAACTCGCTCTGCACAGTGCTCTTACAGCCTAGTGGGAACATCTCTTCCAAAGGCCTGGGAAACGCAGTTTCTTTGCAGGTCTGATCTGGCTGAAGTAGGACTTCTGCTCTGGGTGTGCTACTTTGCCCTAGAGCTGAAAGGCACAACGTGCAGGCTTCTTTCCAAAGGGCGAGTTGGGCCCCACAGCATCTTGCTTCCAGCTCTTTGGGAAGCTAAGAAACAACTCGCTCTGCACAGTCTTCTTAAAGCCTAGTGGGAACATCTCTTCCAAAGGCCTGTGAAACGCAGTTTCTTTGCAGGCCTGATCTGGCTGAAGTAGGACTTCTGCTCTGGGTGTGCTACTTTGCCCTAGAGCTGAAAGGCACAACGTGCAGGCTTCTTTCCAAAGGGCGAGTTGGGCCCCACAGCATCTTGCTTCCAGCTCTTTGGGAAGCTAAGAAACAACTCGCTCTGCACAGTGCTCTTACAGCCTACCGGGAACATCTCTTCCAAAGGCCTGTGAAACGCAGTTTCTTTGCAGGCCTGATCCGGCTGAAGTAGGACTTCTGCTCTGGGTGTGCTACTTTGCCCTAGAGCTGAAAGGCACAACGTGCAGGCTTCTTTCCAAAGGGCGAGTTGGGCCCCACAGCATCTTGCTTCCAGCTCTTTGGGAAGCTAAGAAACAACTCGCTCTGCACAGTGCTCTTACAGCCTACCGGGAACATCTCTTCCAAAGGCCTGTGAAACGCAGTTTCTTTGCAGGCCTGATCTGGCTGAAGTAGGACTTCTGCTGTGGGTGTGCTACTTTGCCCTACAGCTGAAAGGCACAACGTGCAGGCTTCTTTCCAAAGGGCGAGTTGGGCCCCACAGCATCTTGCTTCCAGCTCTTTGGGAAGCTAAGAAACAACTCGCTCTGCACAGTGTTCTTACAGCCTAGTGGGAACATCTCTTCCAAAGGCCGGTGAAACGCAGTTTCTTTGCAGGCCTGATCTGGCTGAAGTAGGACTTCTGCTCTGGGTGTGCTACTTTGCCCTAGAGCTGAAAGGCACAACGTGCAGGCTTCTTTCCAAAGGGCGAGTTGGGCCCCACAGCATCTTGCTTCCAGCTCTTTGGGAAGCTAAGAAACAACTCGCTCTGCACAGTGCTCTTACAGCCTACCGGGAACATCTCTTCCAAAGGCCTGTGAAACGCAGTTTCTTTGCAGGCCTGATCTGGCTGAAGTAGGACTTCTGCTCTGGGTGTGCTACTTTGCCCTAGAGCTGAAAGGCACAACGTGCAGGCTTCTTTCCAAAGGGCGAGTTGGGCCCCACAGCATCTTGCTTCCAGCTCTTTGGGAAGCTAAGAAACAACTCGCTCTGCACAGTGCTCTTACAGCCTACCGGGAACATCTCTTCCAAAGGCCTTTGAAACGCAGTTTCTTTGCAGGCCTTATCTGGCTGAAGTAGGACTTCTGCTCTGGGTGTGCTACTTTGCCCTAGAGCTGAAAGGCACAACGTGCAGGCTTCTTTCCAAAGGGCGAGTTGGGCCCCACAGCATCTTGCTTCCAGCTCTTTGGGAAGCTAAGAAACAACTCTCTCTGCACAGTGTTCTTACAGCCTAGTGGGAACATCTCTTCCAAAGGCCGGTGAAACGCAGTTTCTTTGCAGGCCTGATCTGGCTGAAGTAGGACTTCTGCTCTGGGTGTGCTACTTTGCCCTAGAGCTGAAAGGCACAACGTGCAGGCTTCTTTCCAAAGGGCGAGTTGGGCCCCACAGCATCTTGCTTCCAGCTCTTTGGGAAGCTAAGAAACAACTCGCTCTGCACAGTGCTCTTACAGCCTACCGGGAACATCTCTTCCAAAGGCCTGTGAAACGCAGTTTCTTTGCAGGCCTGATCTGGCTGAAGTAGGACTTCTGCTCTGGGTGTGCTACTTTGCCCTAGAGCTGAAAGGCACAACGTGCAGGCTTCTTTCCAAAGGGCGAGTTGGGCCCCACAGCATCTTGCTTCCAGCTCTTTGGGAAGCTAAGAAACAACTCGCTCTGCACAGTGCTCTTACAGCCTACCGGGAACATCTCTTCCAAAGGCCTTTGAAACGCAGTTTCTTTGCAGGCCTTATCTGGCTGAAGTAGGACTTCTGCTCTGGGTGTGCTACTTTGCCCTAGAGCTGAAAGGCACAACGTGCAGGCTTCTTTCCAAAGGGCCAGTTGGGCCCCACAGCATCTTGCTTCCAGCTCTTTGGGAAGCTAAGAAACAACTCGCTCTGCACAGTGTTCTTACAGCCTAGTGGGAACATCTCTTCCAAAGGCCGGTGAAACGCAGTTTCTTTGCAGGCCTGATCTGGCTGAAGTAGGACTTCTGCTCTGGGTGTGCTACTTTGCCCTAGAGCTGAAAGGCACAACGTGCAGGCTTCTTTCCAAAGGGCGAGTTGGGCCCCACAGCATCTTGCTTCCAGCTCTTTGGGAAGCTAAGAAACAACTCGCTCTGCACAGTGCTCTTACAGCCTACCGGGAACATCTCTTCCAAAGGCCTGTGAAACGCAGTTTCTTTGCAGGCCTGATCTGGCTGAAGTAGGACTTCTGCTCTGGGTGTGCTACTTTGCCCTAGAGCTGAAAGGCACAACGTGCAGGCTTCTTTCCAAAGGGCGAGTTGGGCCCCACAGCATCTTGCTTCCAGCTCTTTGGGAAGCTAAGAAACAACTCGCTCTGCACAGTGCTCTTACAGCCTACCGGGAACATCTCTTCCAAAGGCCTTTGAAACGCAGTTTCTTTGCAGGCCTTATCTGGCTGAAGTAGGACTTCTGCTCTGGGTGTGCTACTTTGCCCTAGAGCTGAAAGGCACAACGTGCAGGCTTCTTTCCAAAGGGCCAGTTGGGCCCCACAGCATCTTGCTTCCAGCTCTTTGGGAAGCTAAGAAACAACTCGCTCTGCACAGTGCTCTTACAGCCTAGTGGGAACATCTCTTCCAAAGGCCTGGGAAACGCAGTTTCTTTGCAGGTCTGATCTGGCTGAAGTAGGACTTCTGCTCTGGGTGTGCTACTTTGCCCTAGAGCTGAAAGGCACAACGTGCAGGCTTCTTTCCAAAGGGCGAGTTGGGCCCCACAGCATCTTGCTTCCAGCTCTTTGGGAAGCTAAGAAACAACTCGCTCTGCACAGTGCTCTTACAGCCTACCGGGAACATCTCTTCCAAAGGCCTGTGAAACGCAGTTTCTTTGCAGGCCTGATCTGGCTGAAGTAGGACTTCTGCTCTGGGTGTGCTACTTTGCCCTAGAGCTGAAAGGCACAACGTGCAGGCTTCTTTCCAAAGGGCCAGTTGGGCCCCACAGCATCTTGCTTCCAGCTCTTTGGGAAGCTAAGAAACAACTCGCTCTGCACAGTGCTCTTACAGCCTAGTGGGAACATCTCTTCCAAAGGCCTGGGAAACGCAGTTTCTTTGCAGGTCTGATCTGGCTGAAGTAGGACTTCTGCTCTGGGTGTGCTACTTTGCCCTAGAGCTGAAAGGCACAACGTGCAGGCTTCTTTCCAAAGGGCGAGTTGGGCCCCACAGCATCTTGCTTCCAGCTCTTTGGGAAGCTAAGAAACAACTCGCTCTGCACAGTGGTCTTAAAGCCTAGTGGGAACATCTCTTCCAAAGGCCTGTGAAACGCAGTTTCTTTGCAGGCCTGATCTGGCTGAAGTAGGACTTCTGCTCTGGGTGTGCTACTTTGCCCTAGAGCTGAAAGGCACAACGTGCAGGCTTCTTTCCAAAGGGCGAGTTGGGCCCCACAGCATCTTGCTTCCAGCTCTTTGGGAAGCTAAGAAACAACTCGCTCTGCACAGTGCTCTTACAGCCTACCGGGAACATCTCTTCCAAAGGCCTGTGAAACGCAGTTTCTTTGCAGGCCTGATCCGGCTGAAGTAGGACTTCTGCTCTGGGTGTGCTACTTTGCCCTAGAGCTGAAAGGCACAACGTGCAGGCTTCTTTCCAAAGGGCGAGTTGGGCCCCACAGCATCTTGCTTCCAGCTCTTTGGGAAGCTAAGAAACAACTCGCTCTGCACAGTGCTCTTACAGCCTACCGGGAACATCTCTTCCAAAGGCCTGTGAAACGCAGTTACTTTGCAGGCCTGATCTGGCTGAAGTAGGACTTCTGCTCTGGGTGTGCTACTTTGCCCTGGAGCTGAAAGGCACAACGTGCAGGCTTCTTTCCAAAGGGCGAGTTGGGCCCCACAGCATCTTGCTTCCAGCTCTTGGGAAGCTAAGAAACAACTCGCTCTGCACAGTGCTCTTACAGCCTACCGGGAACATCTCTTCCAAAGGCCTGTGAAACGCAGTTTCTTTGCAGGCCTGATCTGGCTGAAGTAGGACTTCTGCTCTGGGTGTGCTACTTTGCCCTAGAGCTGAAAGGCACAACGTGCAGACTTCTTTCCAAAGGGCGAGTTGGGCCCCACAGCATCTTGCTTCCAGCTCTTTGGGAAGCTAAGAAACAACTCGCTCTGAACAGTGCTCTTACAGCCTACCGGGAACATCTCTTCCAAAGGCCTGTGAAACGCAGTTTCTTTGCAGGCCTGATCTGGCTGAAGTAGGACTTCTGCTCTGGGGTGCTACTTTGCCCTAGAGCTGAAAGGCACAACGTGCAGGCTTCTTTCCAAAGGGCGAGTTGGGCCCCACAGCATCTTGCTTCCAGCTCTTTGGGAAGCTAAGAAACAACTCGCTCTGCACAGTGCTCTTACAGCCTAGTGGGAACATCTCTTCCAAAGGCCTGTGAAACGCAGTTTCTTTGCAGGCCTGATTTGGCTGAAGTAGGACTTCTGCTCTGGGTGTGCTACTTTGCCCTGGAGCTGAAAGGCACAACGTGCAGGCTTCTTTCCAAAGGGCGAGTTGGGCCCCACAGCATCTTGCTTCCAGCTCTTTGGGAAGCTAAGAAACAACTCGCTCTGCACAGTGCTCTTACAGCCTAGTGGGAACATCTCTTCCAAAGGCCTGGGAAACGCAGTTTCTTTGCAGGTCTGATCTGGCTGAAGTAGGACTTCTGCTCTGGGTGTGCTACTTTGCCCTAGAGCTGAAAGGCACAACGTGCAGGCTTCTTTCCAAAGGGCGAGTTGGGCCCCACAGCATCTTGCTTCCAGCTCTTTGGGAAGCTAAGAAACAACTCGCTCTGCACAGTCTTCTTAAAGCCTAGTGGGAACATCTCTTCCAAAGGCCTGTGAAACGCAGTTTCTTTGCAGGCCTGATCTGGCTGAAGTAGGACTTCTGCTCTGGGTGTGCTACTTTGCCCTAGAGCTGAAAGGCACAACGTGCAGGCTTCTTTCCAAAGGGCGAGTTGGGCCCCACAGCATCTTGCTTCCAGCTCTTTGGGAAGCTAAGAAACAACTCGCTCTGCACAGTGCTCTTACAGCCTACCGGGAACATCTCTTCCAAAGGCCTGTGAAACGCAGTTTCTTTGCAGGCCTGATCCGGCTGAAGTAGGACTTCTGCTCTGGGTGTGCTACTTTGCCCTAGAGCTGAAAGGCACAACGTGCAGGCTTCTTTCCAAAGGGCGAGTTGGGCCCCACAGCATCTTGCTTCCAGCTCTTTGGGAAGCTAAGAAACAACTCGCTCTGCACAGTGCTCTTACAGCCTACCGGGAACATCTCTTCCAAAGGCCTGTGAAACGCAGTTTCTTTGCAGGCCTGATCTGGCTGAAGTAGGACTTCTGCTCTGGGTGTGCTACTTTGCCCTGGAGCTGAAAGGCACAACGTGCAGGCTTCTTTCCAAAGGGCGAGTTGGGCCCCACAGCATCTTGCTTCCAGCTCTTGGGAAGCTAAGAAACAACTCGCTCTGCACAGTGCTCTTACAGCCTACCGGGAACATCTCTTCCAAAGGCCTGTGAAACGCAGTTTCTTTGCAGGCCTGATCTGGCTGAAGTAGGACTTCTGCTCTGGGTGTGCTACTTTGCCCTAGAGCTGAAAGGCACAACGTGCAGACTTCTTTCCAAAGGGCGAGTTGGGCCCCACAGCATCTTGCTTCCAGCTCTTTGGGAAGCTAAGAAACAACTCGCTCTGCACAGTGCTCTTACAGCCTAGTGGGAACATCTCTTCCAAAGGCCTGGGAAACGCAGTTTCTTTGCAGGTCTGATCTGGCTGAAGTAGGACTTCTGCTCTGGGTGTGCTACTTTGCCCTAGAGCTGAAAGGCACAACGTGCAGGCTTCTTTCCAAAGGGCGAGTTGGGCCCCACAGCATCTTGCTTCCAGCTCTTTGGGAAGCTAAGAAACAGCTCGCTCTGCACAGTCTTCTTAAAGCCTAGTGGGAACATCTCTTCCAAAGGCCTGTGAAACGCAGTTTCTTTGCAGGCCTGATCTGGCTGAAGTAGGACTTCTGCTCTGGGTGTGCTACTTTGCCCTAGAGCTGAAAGGCACAACGTGCAGGCTTCTTTCCAAAGGGCGAGTTGGGCCCCACAGCATCTTGCTTCCAGCTCTTTGGGAAGCTAAGAAACAACTCGCTCTGCACAGTGCTCTTACAGCCTACCGGGAACATCTCTTCCAAAGGCCTGTGAAACGCAGTTTCTTTGCAGGCCTGATCCGGCTGAAGTAGGACTTCTGCTCTGGGTGTGCTACTTTGCCCTAGAGCTGAAAGGCACAACGTGCAGGCTTCTTTCCAAAGGGCGAGTTGGGCCCCACAGCATCTTGCTTCCAGCTCTTTGGGAAGCTAAGAAACAACTCGCTCTGCACAGTGCTCTTACAGCCTACCGGGAACATCTCTTCCAAAGGCCTGTGAAACGCAGTTTCTTTGCAGGCCTGATCTGGCTGAAGTAGGACTTCTGCTCTGGGTGTGCTACTTTGCCCTGGAGCTGAAAGGCACAACGTGCAGGCTTCTTTCCAAAGGGCGAGTTGGGCCCCACAGCATCTTGCTTCCAGCTCTTGGGAAGCTAAGAAACAACTCGCTCTGCACAGTGCTCTTACAGCCTACCGGGAACATCTCTTCCAAAGGCCTGTGAAACGCAGTTTCTTTGCAGGCCTGATCTGGCTGAAGTAGGACTTCTGCTCTGGGTGTGCTACTTTGCCCTAGAGCTGAAAGGCACAACGTGCAGACTTCTTTCCAAAGGGCGAGTTGGGCCCCACAGCATCTTGCTTCCAGCTCTTTGGGAAGCTAAGAAACAACTCGCTCTGCACAGTGCTCTTACAGCCTACCGGGAACATCTCTTCCAAAGGCCTGTGAAACGCAGTTTCTTTGCAGGCCTGATCTGGCTGAAGTAGGACTTCTGCTCTGGGGTGCTACTTTGCCCTAGAGCTGAAAGGCACAACGTGCAGGCTTCTTTCCAAAGGGCGAGTTGGGCCCCACAGCATCTTGCTTCCAGCTCTTTGGGAAGCTAAGAAACAACTCGCTCTGCACAGTGCTCTTACAGCCTAGTGGGAACATCTCTTCCAAAGGCCTGTGAAACGCAGTTTCTTTGCAGGCCTGATCTGGCTGAAGTAGGACTTCTGCTCTGGGTGTGCTACTTTGCCCTAGAGCTGAAAGGCACAACGTGCAGGCTTCTTTCCAAAGGGCGAGTTGGGCCCCACAGCATCTTGCTTCCAGCTCTTTGGGAAGCTAAGAAACAACTCGCTCTGCACAGTGCTCTTACAGCCTACCGGGAACATCTCTTCCAAAGGCCTGTGAAACGCAGTTTCTTTGCAGGCCTGATCCGGCTGAAGTAGGACTTCTGCTCTGGGTGTGCTACTTTGCCCTAGAGCTGAAAGGCACAACGTGCAGGCTTCTTTCCAAAGGGCGAGTTGGGCCCCACAGCATCTTGCTTCCAGCTCTTTGGGAAGCTAAGAAACAACTCGCTCTGCACAGTGCTCTTACAGCCTAGTGGGAACATCTCTTCCAAAGGCCTGGGAAACGCAGTTTCTTTGCAGGCCTGATCTGGCTGAAGTAGGACTTCTGCTCTGGGTGTGCTACGTTGCCCTAGAGCTGAAAGGCACAACGTGCAGGCTTCTTTCCAAAGGGCGAGTTGGGCCCCACAGCATCTTGCTTCCAGCTCTTTGGGAAGCTAAGAAACAACTCGCTCTGCACAGTGCTCTTACAGCCTAGTGGGAACATCTCTTCCAAAGGCCTGTGAAACGCAGTTGCTTTGCAGGCCTGATCTGGCTGAAGTAGGACTTCTGCTCTGGGTGTGCTACTTTGCCCTAGAGCTGAAAGGCACAACGTGCAGGCTTCTTTCCAAAGGGCGAGTTGGGCCCCACAGCATCTTGCTTCCAGCTCTTTGGGAAGCTAAGAAACAACTCGCTCTGCACAGTGCTCTTACAGCCTACCGGGAACATCTCTTCCAAAGGCCTGTGAAACGCAGTTTCTTTGCAGGCCTGATCCGGCTGAAGTAGGACTTCTGCTCTGGGTGTGCTACTTTGCCCTAGAGCTGAAAGGCACAACGTGCAGGCTTCTTTCCAAAGGGCGAGTTGGGCCCCACAGCATCTTGCTTCCAGCTCTTTGGGAAGCTAAGAAACAACTCGCTCTGCACAGTCTTCTTAAAGCCTAGTGGGAACATCTCTTCCAAAGGCCTGTGAAACGCAGTTTCTTTGCAGGCCTGATCTGGCTGAAGTAGGACTTCTGCTCTGGGTGTGCTACTTTGCCCTAGAGCTGAAAGGCACAACGTGCAGGCTTCTTTCCAAAGGGCGAGTTGGGCCCCACAGCATCTTGCTTCCAGCTCTTTGGGAAGCTAAGAAACAACTCGCTCTGCACAGTGCTCTTACAGCCTACCGGGAACATCTCTTCCAAAGGCCTGTGAAACGCAGTTTCTTTGCAGGCCTGATCCGGCTGAAGTAGGACTTCTGCTCTGGGTGTGCTACTTTGCCCTAGAGCTGAAAGGCACAACGTGCAGGCTTCTTTCCAAAGGGCGAGTTGGGCCCCACAGCATCTTGCTTCCAGCTCTTTGGGAAGCTAAGAAACAACTCGCTCTGCACAGTGCTCTTACAGCCTACCGGGAACATCTCTTCCAAAGGCCTGTGAAACGCAGTTTCTTTGCAGGCCTGATCTGGCTGAAGTAGGACTTCTGCTCTGGGTGTGCTACTTTGCCCTAGAGCTGAAAGGCACAACGTGCAGGCTTCTTTCCAAAGGGCGAGTTGGGCCCCACAGAATCTTGCTTCCAGCTCTTTGGGAAGCTAAGAAACAACTCGCTGTGCACAGTGCTCTTACAGCCTAGTGGGAACATCTCTTCCAAAGGCCTGTGAAACGCAGTTTCTTTGCAGGCCTGATCTGGCTGAAGTAGGACTTCTGCTCTGGGTGTGCTACTTTGCCCTAGAGCTGAAAGGCACAACGTGCAGGCTTCTTTCCAAAGGGCGAGTTGGGCCCCACAGCATCTTGCTTCCAGCTCTTTGGGAAGCTAAGAAACAACTCGCTCTGCACAGTGCTCTTACAGCCTACCGGGAACATCTCTTCCAAAGGCCTGTGAAACGCAGTTTCTTTGCCGGCCTGATCCGGCTGAAGTAGGACTTCTGCTCTGGGTGTGCTACTTTGCCCTAGAGCTGAAAGGCACAACGTGCAGGCTTCTTTCCAAAGGGCGAGTTGGGCCCCACAGCATCTTGCTTCCAGCTCTTTGGGAAGCTAAGAAACAACTCGCTCTGCACAGTGCTCTTACAGCCTAGTGGGAACATCTCTTCCAAAGGCCTGTGAAACGCAGTTTCTTTGCAGGCCTGATCTGGCTGAAGTAGGACTTCTGCTCTGGGTGTGCTACTTTGCCCTAGAGCTGAAAGGCACAACGTGCAGGCTTCTTTCCAAAGGGCGAGTTGGGCCCCACAGCATCTTGCTTCCAGCTCTTTGGGAAGCTAAGAAACAACTCGCTCTGCACAGTGCTCTTACAGCCTACCGGGAACATCTCTTCCAAAGGCCTGTGAAACGCAGTTTCTTTGCAGGCCTGATCTGGCTGAAGTAGGACTTCTGCTCTGGGGTGCTACTTTGCCCTAGAGCTGAAAGGCACAACGTGCAGGCTTCTTTCCAAAGGGCGAGTTGGGCCCCACAGCATCTTGCTTCCAGCTCTTTGGGAAGCTAAGAAACAACTCGCTCTGCACAGTGCTCTTACAGCCTAGTGGGAACATCTCTTCCAAAGGCCTGTGAAACGCAGTTTCTTTGCAGGCCTGATCTGGCTGAAGTAGGACTTCTGCTCTGGGTGTGCTACTTTGCCCTAGAGCTGAAAGGCACAACGTGCAGGCTTCTTTCCAAAGGGCGAGTTGGGCCCCACAGCATCTTGCTTCCAGCTCTTTGGGAAGCTAAGAAACAACTCGCTCTGCACAGTGCTCTTACAGCCTACCGGGAACATCTCTTCCAAAGGCCTGTGAAACGCAGTTTCTTTGCAGGCCTGATCCGGCTGAAGTAGGACTTCTGCTCTGGGTGTGCTACTTTGCCCTAGAGCTGAAAGGCACAACGTGCAGGCTTCTTTCCAAAGGGCGAGTTGGGCCCCACAGCATCTTGCTTCCAGCTCTTTGGGAAGCTAAGAAACAACTCGCTCTGCACAGTGCTCTTACAGCCTAGTGGGAACATCTCTTCCAAAGGCCTGGGAAACGCAGTTTCTTTGCAGGCCTGATCTGGCTGAAGTAGGACTTCTGCTCTGGGTGTGCTACGTTGCCCTAGAGCTGAAAGGCACAACGTGCAGGCTTCTTTCCAAAGGGCGAGTTGGGCCCCACAGCATCTTGCTTCCAGCTCTTTGGGAAGCTAAGAAACAACTCGCTCTGCACAGTGCTCTTACAGCCTAGTGGGAACATCTCTTCCAAAGGCCTGTGAAACGCAGTTTCTTTGCAGGCCTGATCTGGCTGAAGTAGGACTTCTGCTCTGGGTGTGCTACTTTGCCCTAGAGCTGAAAGGCACAACGTGCAGGCTTCTTTCCAAAGGGCGAGTTGGGCCCCACAGCATCTTGCTTCCAGCTCTTTGGGAAGCTAAGAAACAACTCGCTCTGCACAGTGCTCTTACAGCCTAGTGGGAACATCTCTTCCAAAGGCCTGTGAAACGCAGTTTCTTTGCAGGCCTGATCTGGCTGAAGTAGGACTTCTGCTCTGGGTGTGCTACTTTGCCCTAGAGCTGAAAGGCACAACGTGCAGTCTTCTTTCCAAAGGGCGAGTTGGGCCCCACAGCATCTTGCTTCCAGCTCTTTGGGAAGCTAAGAAACAACTCGCTCTGCACAGTGCTCTTACAGCCTACCGGGAACATCTCTTCCAAAGGCCTGTGAAACGCAGTTTCTTTGCAGGCCTGATCTGGCTGAAGTAGGACTTCTGCTCTGGGTGTGCTACTTTGCCCTAGAGCTGAAAGGCACAACGTGCAGGCTTCTTTCCAAAGGGCCAGTTGGGCCCCACAGCATCTTGCTTCCAGCTCTTTGGGAAGCTAAGAAACAACTCGCTCTGCACAGTGCTCTTACAGCCTAGTGGGAACATCTCTTCAAAAGGCCTGGGAAACGCAGTTTCTTTGCAGGTCTGATCTGGCTGAAGTAGGACTTCTGCTCTGGGTGTGCTACTTTGCCCTAGAGCTGAAAGGCACAACGTGCAGGCTTCTTTCCAAAGGGCGAGTTGGGCCCCACAGCATCTTGCTTCCAGCTCTTTGGGAAGCTAAGAAACAACTCGCTCTGCACAGTCTTCTTAAAGCCTAGTGGGAACATCTCTTCCAAAGGCCTGTGAAACGCAGTTTCTTTGTAGGCCTGATCTGGCTGAAGTAGGACTTCTGCTCTGGGTGTGCTACTTTGCCCTAGAGCTGAAAGGCACAACGTGCAGGCTTCTTTCCAAAGGGCGAGTTGGGCCCCACAGCATCTTGCTTCCAGCTCTTTGGGAAGCTAAGAAACAACTCGCTCTGCACAGTGCTCTTACAGCCTACCGGGAACATCTCTTCCAAAGGCCTGTGAAACGCAGTTTCTTTGCAGGCCTGATCCGGCTGAAGTAGGACTTCTGCTCTGGGTGTGCTACTTTGCCCTAGAGCTGAAAGGCACAACGTGCAGGCTTCTTTCCAAAGGGCGAGTTGGGCCCCACAGCATCTTGCTTCCAGCTCTTTGGGAAGCTAAGAAACAACTCGCTCTGCACAGTGCTCTTACAGCCTACCGGGAACATCTCTTCCAAAGGCCTGTGAAACGCAGTTTCTTTGCAGGCCTGATCTGGCTGAAGTAGGACTTCTGCTCTGGGTGTGCTACTTTGCCCTAGAGCTGAAAGGCACAACGTGCAGGCTTCTTTCCAAAGGGCGAGTTGGGCCCCACAGCATCTTGCTTCCAGCTCTTGGGAAGCTAAGAAACAACTCGCTCTGCACAGTGCTCTTACAGCCTACCGGGAACATCTCTTCCAAAGGCCTGTGAAACGCAGTTTCTTTGCAGGCCTGATCTGGCTGAAGTAGGACTTCTGCTCTGGGTGTGCTACTTTGCCCTAGAGCTGAAAGGCACAACGTGCAGACTTCTTTCCAAAGGGCGAGTTGGGCCCCACAGCATCTTGCTTCCAGCTCTTTGGGAAGCTAAGAAACAACTCGCTCTGCACAGTGCTCTTACAGCCTAGTTTGAACATCTCTTCCAAAGGCCTGTGAAACGCAGTTTCTTTGCAGGCCTGATCTGGCTGAAGTAGGACTTCTGCTCTGGGTGTGCTACTTTGCCCTAGAGCTGAAAGGCACAACGTGCAGGCTTCTTTCCAAAGGGCGAGTTGGGCCCCACAGCATCTTGCTTCCAGCTCTTTGGGAAGCTAAGAAACAACTCGCTCTGCACAGTGCTCTTACAGCCTACCGGGAACATCTCTTCCAAAGGCCTGTGAAACGCAGTTTCTTTGCAGGCCTGATCTGGCTGAAGTAGGACTTCTGCTCTGGGTGTGCTACTTTGCCCTAGAGCTGAAAGGCACAACGTGCAGGCTTCTTTCCAAAGGGCGAGTTGGGCCCCACAGCATCTTGCTTCCAGCTCTTTGGGAAGCTAAGAAACAACTCGCTCTGCACAGTGCTCTTACAGCCTACCGGGAACATCTCTTCCAAAGGCCTTTGAAACGCAGTTTCTTTGCAGGCCTTATCTGGCTGAAGTAGGACTTCTGCTCTGGGTGTGCTACTTTGCCCTAGAGCTGAAAGGCACAACGTGCAGGCTTCTTTCCAAAGGGCCAGTTGGGCCCCACAGCATCTTGCTTCCAGCTCTTTGGGAAGCTAAGAAACAACTCGCTCTGCACAGTGCTCTTACAGCCTAGTGGGAACATCTCTTACAAAGGCCTGGGAAACGCAGTTTCTTTGCAGGTCTGATCTGGCTGAAGTAGGACTTCTGCTCTGGGTGTGCTACTTTGCCCTAGAGCTGAAAGGCACAACGTGCAGTCTTCTTTCCAAAGGGCGAGTTGGGCCCCACAGCATCTTGCTTCCAGCTCTTTGGGAAGCTAAGAAACAACTCGCTCTGCACAGTGGTCTTAAAGCCTAGTGGGAACATCTCTTCCAAAGGCCTGTGAAACGCAGTTTCTTTGCAGGCCTGATCTGGCTGAAGTAGGACTTCTGCTCTGGGTGTGCTACTTTGCCCTAGAGCTGAAAGGCACAACGTGCAGACTTCTTTCCAAAGGGCGAGTTGGGCCCCACAGCATCTTGCTTCCAGCTCTTTGGGAAGCTAAGAAACAACTCGCTCTGCACAGTGCTCTTACAGCCTACCGGGAACATCTCTTCCAAAGGCCTGTGAAACGCAGTTTCTTTGCAGGCCTGATCTGGCTGAAGTAGGACTTCTGCTCTGGGGTGCTACTTTGCCCTAGAGCTGAAAGGCACAACGTGCAGGCTTCTTTCCAAAGGGCGAGTTGGGCCCCACAGCATCTTGCTTCCAGCTCTTTGGGAAGCTAAGAAACAACTCGCTCTGCACAGTGCTCTTACAGCCTAGTGGGAACATCTCTTCCAAAGGCCTGTGAAACGCAGTTTCTTTGCAGGCCTGATCTGGCTGAAGTAGGACTTCTGCTCTGGGTGTGCTACTTTGCCCTAGAGCTGAAAGGCACAACGTGCAGGCTTCTTTCCAAAGGGCGAGTTGGGCCCCACAGCATCTTGCTTCCAGCTCTTTGGGAAGCTAAGAAACAACTCGCTCTGCACAGTGCTCTTACAGCCTACCGGGAACATCTCTTCCAAAGGCCTGTGAAACGCAGTTTCTTTGCAGGCCTTATCCGGCTGAAGTAGGACTTCTGCTCTGGGTGTGCTACTTTGCCCTAGAGCTGAAAGGCACAACGTGCAGGCTTCTTTCCAAAGGGCGAGTTGGGCCCCACAGCATCTTGCTTCCAGCTCTTTGGGAAGCTAAGAAACAACTCGCTCTGCACAGTGCTCTTACAGCCT
This sequence comes from Equus caballus, assembly GCF_041296265.1. Taxonomy (NCBI): domain Eukaryota; kingdom Metazoa; phylum Chordata; class Mammalia; order Perissodactyla; family Equidae; genus Equus; species Equus caballus. The sequence goes on from NC_091712.1 coordinate 810,133, forward strand.
AGTGGGAACATCTCTTCCAAAGGCCTGGGAAACGCAGTTTCTTTGCAGGCCTGATCTGGCTGAAGTAGGACTTCTGCTCTGGGTGAGCTACGTTGCCCTAGAGCTGAAAGGCACAACGTGCAGGCTTCTTTCCAAAGGGCGAGTTGGGCCCCACAGCATCTTGCTTCCAGCTCTTTGGGAAGCTAAGAAACAACTCGCTCTGCACAGTGCTCTTACAGCCTAGTGGGAACATCTCTTCCAAAGGCCTGTGAAACGCAGTTTCTTTGCAGGCCTGATCTGGCTGAAGTAGGACTTCTGCTCTGGGTGTGCTACTTTGCCCTAGAGCTGAAAGGCACAACGTGCAGGCTTCTTTCCAAAGGGCGAGTTGGGCCCCACAGCATCTTGCTTCCAGCTCTTTGGGAAGCTAAGAAACAACTCGCTCTGCACAGTGCTCTTAGAGCCTAGTGGGAACATCTCTTCCAAAGGCCTGTGAAACGCAGTTTCTTTGCAGGCCTGATCTGGCTGAAGTAGGACTTCTGCTCTGGGTGTGCTACTTTGCCCTAGAGCTGAAAGGCACAACGTGCAGTCTTCTTTCCAAAGGGCGAGTTGGGCCCCACAGCATCTTGCTTCCAGCTCTTTGGGAAGCTAAGAAACAACTCGCTCTGCACAGTGCTCTTACAGCCTACCGGGAACATCTCTTCCAAAGGCCTGTGAAACGCAGTTTCTTTGCAGGCCTGATCTGGCTGAAGTAGGACTTCTGCTCTGGGTGTGCTACTTTGCCCTAGAGCTGAAAGGCACAACGTGCAGGCTTCTTTCCAAAGGGCCAGTTGGGCCCCACAGCATCTTGCTTCCAGCTCTTTGGGAAGCTAAGAAACAACTCGCTCTGCACAGTGCTCTTACAGCCTAGTGGGAACATCTCTTCCAAAGGCCTGTGAAACGCAGTTTCTTTGCAGGCCTGATCCGGCTGAAGTAGGACTTCTGCTCTGGGTGTGCTACTTTGCCCTAGAGCTGAAAGGCACAACGTGCAGGCTTCTTTCCAAAGGGCGAGTTGGGCCCCACAGCATCTTGCTTCCAGCTCTTTGGGAAGCTAAGAAACAACTCGCTCTGCACAGTGCTCTTACAGCCTACCGGGAACATCTCTTCCAAAGGCCTGTGAAACGCAGTTTCTTTGCAGGCCTGATCTGGCTGAAGTAGGACTTCTGCTGTGGGTGTGCTACTTTGCCCTAGAGCTGAAAGGCACAACGTGCAGGCTTCTTTCCAAAGGGCGAGTTGGGCCCCACAGCATCTTGCTTCCAGCTCTTTGGGAAGCTAAGAAACAACTCTCTCTGCACAGTGTTCTTACAGCCTAGTGGGAACATCTCTTCCAAAGGCCGGTGAAACGCAGTTTCTTTGCAGGCCTGATCTGGCTGAAGTAGGACTTCTGCTCTGGGTGTGCTACTTTGCCCTAGAGCTGAAAGGCACAACGTGCAGGCTTCTTTCCAAAGGGCCAGTTGGGCCCCACAGCATCTTGCTTCCAGCTCTTTGGGAAGCTAAGAAACAACTCGCTCTGCACAGTGCTCTTACAGCCTACCGGGAACATCTCTTCCAAAGGCCTGTGAAACGCAGTTTCTTTGCAGGCCTGATCTGGCTGAAGTAGGACTTCTGCTCTGGGTGTGCTACTTTGCCCTAGAGCTGAAAGGCACAACGTGCAGGCTTCTTTCCAAAGGGCGAGTTGGGCCCCACAGCATCTTGCTTCCAGCTCTTTGGGAAGCTAAGAAACAACTCGCTCTGCACAGTGCTCTTACAGCCTACCGGGAACATCTCTTCCAAAGGCCTTTGAAACGCAGTTTCTTTGCAGGCCTTATCTGGCTGAAGTAGGACTTCTGCTCTGGGTGTGCTACTTTGCCCTAGAGCTGAAAGGCACAACGTGCAGGCTTCTTTCCAAAGGGCGAGTTGGGCCCCACAGCATCTTGCTTCCAGCTCTTTGGGAAGCTAAGAAACAACTCGCTCTGCACAGTGCTCTTACAGCCTACCGGGAACATCTCTTCCAAAGGCCTGTGAAACGCAGTTTCTTTGCAGGCCTGATCTGGCTGAAGTAGGACTTCTGCTCTGGGTGTGCTACTTTGCCCTGGAGCTGAAAGGCACAACGTGCAGGCTTCTTTCCAAAGGGCGAGTTGGGCCCCACAGCATCTTGCTTCCAGTTCTTGGGAAGCTAAGAAACAACTCGCTCTGCACAGTGCTCTTACAGCCTACCGGGAACATCTCTTCCAAAGGCCTGTGAAACGCAGTTTCTTTGCAGGCCTGATCTGGCTGAAGTAGGACTTCTGCTCTGGGTGTGCTACTTTGCCCTAGAGCTGAAAGGCACAACGTGCAGACTTCTTTCCAAAGGGCGAGTTGGGCCCCACAGCATCTTGCTTCCAGCTCTTTGGGAAGCTAAGAAACAACTCGCTCTGAAGAGTGCTCTTACAGCCTACCGGGAACATCTCTTCCAAAGGCCTGTGAAACGCAGTTTCTTTGCAGGCCTGATCTGGCTGAAGTAGGACTTCTGCTCTGGGGTGCTACTTTGCCCTAGAGCTGAAAGGCACAACGTGCAGGCTTCTTTCCAAAGGGCGAGTTGGGCCCCACAGCATCTTGCTTCCAGCTCTTTGGGAAGCTAAGAAACAACTCGCTCTGCACAGTGCTCTTACAGCCTAGTGGGAACATCTCTTCCAAAGGCCTGTGAAACGCAGTTTCTTTGCAGGCCTGATCTGGCTGAAGTAGGACTTCTGCTCTGGGTGTGCTACTTTGCCCTGGAGCTGAAAGGCACAACGTGCAGGCTTCTTTCCAAAGGGCGAGTTGGGCCCCACAGCATCTTGCTTCCAGCTCTTTGGGAAGCTAAGAAACAACTCGCTCTGCACAGTGCTCTTACAGCCTAGTGGGAACATCTCTTCCAAAGGCCTGGGAAACGCAGTTTCTTTGCAGGTCTGATCTGGCTGAAGTAGGACTTCTGCTCTGGGTGTGCTACTTTGCCCTAGAGCTGAAAGGCACAACGTGCAGGCTTCTTTCCAAAGGGCGAGTTGGGCCCCACAGCATCTTGCTTCCAGCTCTTTGGGAAGCTAAGAAACAACTCGCTCTGCACAGTCTTCTTAAAGCCTAGTGGGAACATCTCTTCCAAAGGCCTGTGAAACGCAGTTTCTTTGCAGGCCTGATCTGGCTGAAGTAGGACTTCTGCTCTGGGTGTGCTACTTTGCCCTAGAGCTGAAAGGCACAACGTGCAGGCTTCTTTCCAAAGGGCGAGTTGGGCCCCACAGCATCTTGCTTCCAGCTCTTTGGGAAGCTAAGAAACAACTCGCTCTGCACAGTGCTCTTACAGCCTACCGGGAACATCTCTTCCAAAGGCCTGTGAAACGCAGTTTCTTTGCAGGCCTGATCCGGCTGAAGTAGGACTTCTGCTCTGGGTGTGCTACTTTGCCCTAGAGCTGAAAGGCACAACGTGCAGGCTTCTTTCCAAAGGGCGAGTTGGGCCCCACAGCATCTTGCTTCCAGCTCTTTGGGAAGCTAAGAAACAACTCGCTCTGCACAGTGCTCTTACAGCCTACCGGGAACATCTCTTCCAAAGGCCTGTGAAACGCAGTTTCTTTGCAGGCCTGATCTGGCTGAAGTAGGACTTCTGCTCTGGGTGTGCTACTTTGCCCTAGAGCTGAAAGGCACAACGTGCAGGCTTCTTTCCAAAGGGCGAGTTGGGCCCCACAGCATCTTGCTTCCAGCTCTTGGGAAGCTAAGAAACAACTCGCTCTGCACAGTGCTCTTACAGCCTACCGGGAACATCTCTTCCAAAGGCCTGTGAAACGCAGTTTCTTTGCAGGCCTGATCTGGCTGAAGTAGGACTTCTGCTCTGGGTGTGCTACTTTGCCCTAGAGCTGAAAGGCACAACGTGCAGACTTCTTTCCAAAGGGCGAGTTGGGCCCCACAGCATCTTGCTTCCAGCTCTTTGGGAAGCTAAGAAACAACTCGCTCTGCACAGTGCTCTTACAGCCTACCGGGAACATCTCTTCCAAAGGCCTGTGAAACGCAGTTTCTTTGCAGGCCTGATCTGGCTGAAGTAGGACTTCTGCTCTGGGGTGCTACTTTGCCCTAGAGCTGAAAGGCACAACGTGCAGGCTTCTTTCCAAAGGGCGAGTTGGGCCCCACAGCATCTTGCTTCCAGCTCTTTGGGAAGCTAAGAAACAACTCGCTCTGCACAGTGCTCTTACAGCCTAGTGGGAACATCTCTTCCAAAGGCCTGTGAAACGCAGTTTCTTTGCAGGCCTGATCTGGCTGAAGTAGGACTTCTGCTCTGGGTGTGCTACTTTGCCCTAGAGCTGAAAGGCACAACGTGCAGGCTTCTTTCCAAAGGGCGAGTTGGGCCCCACAGCATCTTGCTTCCAGCTCTTTGGGAAGCTAAGAAACAACTCGCTCTGCACAGTGCTCTTACAGCCTACCGGGAACGTCTCTTCCAAAGGCCTGTGAAACGCAGTTTCTTTGCAGGCCTGATCTGGCTGAAGTAGGACTTCTACTCTGGGTGTGCTACTCGGCCCTAGAGCTGATAGGCACAACGTGCAGTCTTCTTTCCAAAGGGCGAGTTGGGCACCACAGCATCTTGCTTCCAGCTCTTTGGGAAGCTAAGAAACAACTCGCTCTGCAGACCTCTCTTACAGCCAACCGGGAGCATCTCTTGCAAAGGCCTGAGAAATGCAGTTTCTTTGCAGGCCTTATCTCGCTGAGGTAGAACTGCTGCTATGCCATGTCCTACATCGGCCTAGAGTTGCAAGGCTCAAAGTCCTGCCTTGACTCCTCAAGGGCAGACAGGCCCCACAGCGTGGGGCTTCCACCTCTTTGGGCAGCTAAGAAACAACTTGCTCTGCACTGTTGTTTTGCAGCCTACAGGGAACAAGTCTTACAAAGGCCTGTGAAACGCAGTTTCTTCCCAGCCCTGATCTGGCTGAAGTAGAACTTCTGCTCTGCCGGGTCCTACATGGCGCTAGAGCTGCAAGGCACAAAGTCTTTCCTTGTTTCCGCAAGGGTAGACAAGTCCCTCAGGTCCAGATTCCAGCTCTTTCGGCAGCTAAGAAACAACTCGCTCTGCACAGTGCTCTTACAGCCTACCGGGAACATCTCTTACAAAGGCCTGTGAAACGCAGTTCCTTTGCAGGCCTGATCTGGCAGAAGTAGGACTTCTGCTCTGGGTGTGCTACTTTGCCCTAGAGCTGAAAGGCACAACGTGCAGGCTTCTTTCCAAAGGGCGAGTTGGGCCCCAAAGCACCTTGCTTCCAGCTCTTTGGGAAGCTAAGAACCAACTCGCTCTGACAGTGCTCTTACAGCCTAGGGAGAACATATCTTACAAAGGCATGTGAAACGCAGTTTCTATGCAGGCCTGATCTGGCTGAAGTAGGACTTCTGCTCTGGGTGTGCTACATTCCCCTAGAGCTGCAAGGCTCAAAGTGATGTCTTCTTTCCAAAGGGCGAGTTGGGCCCCAAAGCATCTTGCCTCCAGCTCTTTGGGAAGCTAAGAAACAACTCGCTCTGCAGACCTCTCTTACAGCCAACCGAGAACATCTCTTGCAAAGGCCTGAGAAATGCAGTTTCTTTGTAGGCCTTATCTCGCTGAGGTAGAACTGCTGCTATGCCGTGTCCTACATCGGCCTAGAGTTGCAAGGCTCAAAGTCCTGTCTTGACTCCTCAAGGGAAGACAGGCCCCACAAGGTGGGGCTTCCACCTCTTTGGGCAGCTAAGAAACAACTCGCTCTGCACAGTGCTCTTCCAACCAAGTGAGAACATCTCTTCCAAAGGCCTGTGAAACGCAGTTTCTTTGCAGGCCTGATCTGGCTGAAGTAGGACTTCTGCTGTGGGTGTGCTACTTTGCCCTACAGCTGAAAGGCACAACGTGCAGGCTTCTTTCCAAAGGGCGAGTTGGGCCCCACAGCATCTTGCTTCCAGCTCTTTGGGAAGCTAAGAAACAACTCTCTCTGCACAGTGTTCTTACAGCCTAGTGGGAACATCTCTTCCAAAGGCCGGTGAAACGCAGTTTCTTTGCAGGCCTGATCTGGCTGAAGTAGGACTTCTGCTCTGGGTGTGCTACTTTGCCCTAGAGCTGAAAGGCACAACGTGCAGGCTTCTTTCCAAAGGGCGAGTTGGGCCCCACAGCATCTTGCTTCCAGCTCTTTGGGAAGCTAAGAAACAACTCGCTCTGCACAGTGCTCTTACAGCCTACCAGGAACATCTCTTCCAAAGGCCTGTGAAACGCAGTTTCTTTGCAGGCCTGATCTGGCTGAAGTAGGACTTCTGCTCTGGGTGTGCTACTTTGCCCTAGAGCTGAAAGGCACAACGTGCAGGCTTCTTTCCAAAGGGCCAGTTGGGCCCCACAGCATCTTGCTTCCAGCTCTTTGGGAAGCTAAGAAACCACTCGCTCTGAACAGTGCTCTTACAGCCTAGTGGGAACATCTCTTCCAAAGGCCTGTGAAACGCAGTTTCTTTGCAGGACTGATCTGGCTGAAGTAGGACTTCTGCTCTGGGAGTGCTACTTTGCCCTAGAGCTGAAAGGCACAACGTGCAGGCTTCTTTCCAAAGGGCGAGTTGGGCCCCACAGCATCTTGATTCCAGCTCTTTGGGAAGCTAAGAAACAACTCGCTCTGCACAGTGCTCTTACAGCCTACCGGGAACATCTCTTCCAAAGGCCTGTGAAACGGAGTTTCTTTGCGGGCCTGGTCTTGCTGAAGTAGGACTTCTGCTCTCCGTGTGCTACTTTGCCCTAGAGCTGAAAGGCACAACGTGCAGGCTTCTTTCCAAAGGGCGAGTTGGGCCCCACAGCATCTTGCTTCCAGCTCTTTGGGAACCTAAGAAACAACTCGCTCTGCACAGTGCTCTTACAGCCTACCGGGAACATCTCTTCCAAAGGCCTGTGAAACGCAGTTTCTATGCAGGCCTGATCTGGCTGAAGTAGGACTTCTGCTCTGGGTGTGCTACTTTGCCCTAGAGCTGAAAGGCACAACGTGCAGGCTTCTTTCCAAAGGGCGAGTTGGGCCCCACAGCATCTTGCTTCCAGCTCTTTGGGAAGCTAAGAAACAACTCGCTCTGCACAGTGCTCTTACAGCCTACCGGGAACATCTCTTCCAAAGGCCTGTGAAACGCAGTTTCTTTGCAGGCCTGATCTGGCTGAAGTAGGACTTCTGCTCTGGGTGTGCTACTTTGCCCTAGAGCTGAAAGGCACAACGTGCAGGCTTCTTTCCAAAGGCCGAGTTGGGCCCCACAGCATCTTGCTTCCAGCTCTTTGGGAAGCTAAGAAACAACTCGCTCTGCACAGTGCTCTTACAGCCTAGTGGGAACATCTCTTCCAAAGGCCTGTGAAACGCAGTTTCTTTGCAGGCCTGATCTGGCTGAAGTAGGACTTCTGCTCTGGGTGTGCTACTTTGCCCTAGAGCTGAAAGGCACAACGTGCAGCCTTCTTTCCAAAGGGCGAGTTGGGCCCCACAGCATCTTGCTTCCAGCTCTTTGGGAAGCTAAGAAACAACTCGCTCTGCACAGTGCTCTTACAGCCTAGTGGGAACATCTCTTCCAAAGGCCTGTGAAACGCAGTTTCTTTGCAGGCCTGATCTGGCTGAAGTAGGACTTCTGCTCTGGGTGTGCTACTTTGCCCTAGAGCTGAAAGGCACAACGTGCAGGCTTCTTTCCAAAGGGCGAGTTGGGCCCCACAGCATCTTGCTTCCAGCTATTTGGGAAGCTAAGAAACAACTCGCTCTGCACAGTGCTCTCACAGCCTACCGGGAACATCTCTTCCAAAGGCCTGTGAAACGCAGTTTCTTTGCAGGCCTGATCTGGCTGAAGTAGGACTTCTGCTCTGGGTGTGCTACTTTGCCCTAGAGCTGAAAGGCACAACGTGCAGGCTTCTTTCCAAAGGGCGAGTTGGGCCCCACAGCATCTTGCTTCCAGCTCTTTGGGAAGCTAAGAAACCACTCGCTCTGCACAGTGCTCTTACAGCCTACCGGGAACATCTCTTCCAAAGGCCTGTGAAACGCAGTTTCTTTGCAGGCCTGATCTGGCTGAAGTAGGACTTCTGCTCTGGGTGTGCTACTTTGCCCTGGAGCTGAAAGGCACAACGTGCAGGCTTCTTTCCAAAGGGCGAGTTGGGCCCCACAGCATCTTGCTTCCAGCTCTTTGGGAAGCTAAGAAACAACTCGCTCTGCACAGTGCTCTTACAGCCTAGTGGGAACATCTCTTCCAAAGGCCTGTGAAACGCAGTTTCTTTGCAGGCCTGATCTGGCTGAAGTAGGACTTCTGCTCTGGGTGTGCTACTTTGCCCTAGAGCTGAGAGGCACAACGTGCAGGCTTCTTTCCAAAGGGCGAGTTGGGCCCCACAGCATCTTGCTTCCAGCTCTTTGGGAAGCTAAGAAACAACTCGCTCTGCACAGTGCTCTTACAGCCTAGTGGGAACATCTCTTCCAAAGGCCTGTGAAACGCAGTTTCTTTGCAGGCCTGATCTGGCTGAAGTAGGACTTCTGCTCTGGGTGTGCTACTTTGCCCTAGAGCTGAAAGGCACAACGTGCAGGCTTCTTTCCAAAGGGCGAGTTGGGCCCCACAGCATCTTGCTTCCAGCTCTTTGGCAAGCTAAGAAACAGCTCGCTCTGCACAGTGCTCTTACAGCCTACCGGGAACATCTCTTCCAAAGGCCTGTGAAACGCAGTTTCTTTGCAGGCCTGATCTGGCTGAAGTAGGACTTCTGCTCTGGGTGTGCTACTTTGCCCTAGAGCTGAAAGGCACAACGTGCAGGCTTCTTTCCAAAGGGCGAGTTGGGCCCCACAGCATCTTGCTTCCAGCTCTTTGGGAATCTAAGAAACCACTCTCTCTGCAGAGTGCTCTTACGGCCAACCGGGAACATCTCTTCCAAAGGCCTGTGAAACGCAGTTTCTTTCCAGGCCTGATCTGGCTGAAGTGGGACTTCTGCTCTGGGTGTGCTACTTTGCCCTAGAGCTGAAAGGCACAACGTGCAGGCTTCTTTCCAAAGGGCGAGTTGGGCCCCAAAGCACCTTGCTTCCAGCTCTTTGGGAAGCTAAGAACCAACTCGCTCTGACAGTGCTCTTACAGCCTAGGGAGAACATATCTTACAAAGGCATGTGAAACGCAGTTTCTATGCAGGCCTGATCTGGCTGAAGTAGGACTTCTGCTCTGGGTGTGCTACTTTGCCCTAGAGCTGAAAGGCACAACGTGCAGGCTTCTTTCCAAAGGGCGAGTTGGGCCCCAAAGCATCTTGCCTCCAGCTCTTTGGGAAGCTAAGAAACAACTCGCTCTGCAGACCTCTCTTACAGCCAACCGAGAACATCTCTTGCAAAGGCCTGAGAAATGCAGTTTCTTTGTAGGCCTTATCTCGCTGAGGTAGAACTGCTGCTATGCCGTGTCCTACATCGGCCTAGAGTTGCAAGGCTCAAAGTCCTGTCTTGACTCCTCAAGGGCAGACAGGCCCCACAAGGTGGGGCTTCCACCTCTTTGGGCAGCTAAGAAACAACTCGCTCTGCACAGTGCTCTTCCAACCAAGTGAGAACATCTCTTCCAAAGGAATGTGAAACGCAGTTTCTTTGCAGGCCTGATCTGGCTGAAGTAAGCCTTCTGGTCTGGGTGTGCTACTTTGCCCTAGAGCTGAAAGGCACAACGTGCAGGCTTCATTCCAAAGGGCGAGTTGGGCCCCACAGCATCTTGCTTCCAGCTCTTTGGGAACCTAAGAAACAACTCGCTCTGCACAGTGCTCTTACAGCCTACCGGGAACATCTCTTCCAAAGGCCCGTGAAACGCAGTTTATTTGAAGGCCTGATCTGGCTGATGTAGGACTTCTTGTCTGGGTGTGCTACTTTACCCTAGAGCTGAAAGGCACAACGTGCAGGCTTCTTTCCAAAGGGCGAGTTGGGCCCCACAGCATCTTGCTTCCAGCTCTTTGGGAATCTAAGAAACCACTCTCTCTGCAGAGTGCTCTTACGGCCAACCGGGAACATCTCTTCCAAAGGCCTGTGAAACGCAGTTTCTTTGCAGGCCTGATCTGGCTGAAGTAGGACTTCTGCTCTGGGTGTGCTACTTTGCCCTAGAGCTGAAAGGCACAACGTGCAGGCTTCTTTCCAAAGGGCGAGTTGGGCCCCACAGCATCTTGCTTCCAGCTCTTTGGGAACCTAAGAAACAACTCGCTCTGCACAGTGCTCTTACAGCCTACCGGGAACATCTCTTCCAAAGGCCTGTGAAACGCAGTTTATTTGCAGGCCTGATCTGGCTGAAGTAGGACTTCTGCTCTGGGTGTGCTACTTTGCCCTAGAGCTGAAAGGCACAACGTGCAGGCTTCTTTCCAAAGGGCGAGTTGGGCCCCACAGCATCTTGCTTCCAGCTCTTTGGGAAGCTAAGAAACAACTCGCTCTGCACAGTGCTCTTACAGCCTACCGGGAACATCTCTTCCAAAGGCCTGTGAAACGCAGTTTCTTTGCAGGCCTGATCTGGCTGAAGTAGGACTTCTGCTCTGGGTGTGCTACTTTGCCCTAGAGCTGAAAGGCACAACGTGCAGGCTTCTTTCCAAAGGGCGAGTTGGGCCCCACAGCATCTTGCTTCCAGCTCTTTGAGAAGCTAAGAAACAACTCGCTCTGCACAGTGCTCTTACAGCCTAGTGGGAACATCTCTTCCAAAGGCCTGTGAAATGCAGTTTCTTTGCAGGCCTGATCTGGCTGAAGTGGGACTTCTGCTCTGGGTGTGCTACTTTGCCCTAGAGCTGAAAAGCACAACGTGCAGGCTTCTTTCCAAAGGGCGAGTTGGGCCCCACAGCATCTTTCTTCCAGCTCTTTGGGAACCTAAGAAACAACTCGCTCTGCACAGTGCTCTTCCATCCAAGTGAGAACATCTCTTCCAAAGGAATGTGAAACGCAGTTTCTTTGCAGGCCTGATCTGGCTGAAGTAAGTCTTCTGGTCTGGGTGTGCTACTTTGCCCTAGAGCTGAAAGGCGCAACGTGCAGGCTTCTTTCCAAAGGGCGAGTTGGGCCCCACAACATCTTGCTTCCAGCTCTTTGGGAAGCTAAGAAACAACTCGCTCTGCACAGTGCTCTTACAGCCTACTGGGAACATCTCTTCCAAAGGCCTGTGAAACGCAGTTTCTTTGCAGGCCTGATCTGGCTGAAGTAGAACTTCTGCTCTGGGTGTGCTACGTTGCCCTGGAGGTGAAAGGCACAATCCGCAGGCTTCTTTCCAAAGGGCGAGTTGGGCCCCACAGCATCTTGCTTCCAGCTCTTTGGGAAGCTAAGAAACAACTGGCTCTGCAGACCTCTCTTACAGCCAACTGGGAGCATCTCTTGCAAAGGCCTGAGAAATGCAGTTTCTTTGCAGGCCTTATCTCGCTGAGGTAGAACTGCTGCTATGGCATATCCTTCTTTGGCCTAGTGTTGCAAGGCTCAAAGTCCTGCCTTGACTCCTCAAGGGCAGACAGGACCCACAGCGTGGGGCTTCCACCTCTTTAGGCCGCTAAGAAACAACTTGCTCTGCACTGGTGTTTTACAGCCTACAGGGAACGAGTCTTACAAAGGCCTGTGAAACGCAGTTTATTCCCAGCATTGATCTGGCTGAAGTAGAACTTCTGCTCTGCCGGGTCCTACATGGCGCTAGAGCTGCAAGGCACAAAGTCTTGCCTTGTTTCCACAAGGGTAGACAAGTCCCTCAGGTCCAGATTCCAGCTCTTTCGGTAGCTAAGAAACAACTCGCTCTGCACAGTGCTCTTACAGCCTAGTGGGAACATCTCTTCCAAAGGCCTGTGAAACGCAGTTTCTTTGCAGGCCTGATCTGGCTGAAGTAGGACTTCTGCTGTGGGTGTGCTACTTTGCCCTACAGCTGAAAGGCACAACGTGCAGGCTTCTTTCCAAAGGGCGAGTTGGGCCCCACAGCATCTTGCTTCCAGCTCTTTGGGAAGCTAAGAAACAACTCTCTCTGCACAGTGTTCTTACAGCCTAGTGGGAACATCTCTTCCAAAGGCCGGTGAAACGCAGTTTCTTTGCAGGCCTGATCTGGCTGAAGTAGGACTTCTGCTCTGGGTGTGCTACTTTGCCCTAGAGCTGAAAGGCACAACGTGCAGGCTTCTTTCCAAAGGGCGAGTTGGGCCCCACAGCATCTTGCTTCCAGCTCTTTGGGAAGCTAAGAAACAACTCGCTCTGCACAGTGCTCTTACAGCCTACCGGGAACATCTCTTCCAAAGGCCTGGGAAACGCAGTTTCTTTGCAGGCCTGATCTGGCTGAAGTAGGACTTCTGCTCTGGGTGTGCTACTTTGCCCTAGAGCTGAAAGGCACAACGTGCAGGCTTCTTTCCAAAGGGCGAGTTGGGCCCCACAGCATCTTGCTTCCAGCTCTTTGGGAAGCTAAGAAACAACTCGCTCTGCACAGTGCTCTTACAGCCTACAGGGAACATCTCTTCCAAAGGCCTTTGAAACGCAGTTTCTTTGCAGGCCTTATCTGGCTGAAGTAGGACTTCTGCTCTGGGTGTGCTACTTTGCCCTAGAGCTGAAAGGCACAACGTGCAGGCTTCTTTCCAAAGGGCCAGTTGGGCCCCACAGCATCTTGCTTCCAGCTCTTTGGGAAGCTAAGAAACAACTCGCTCTGCACAGTGTTCTTACAGCCTAGTGGGAACATCTCTTCCAAAGGCCGGTGAAACGCAGTTTCTTTGCAGGCCTGATCTGGCTGAAGTAGGACTTCTGCTCTGGGTGTGCTACTTTGCCCTAGAGCTGAAAGGCACAACGTGCAGGCTTCTTTCCAAAGGGCGAGTTGGGCCCCACAGCATCTTGCTTCCAGCTCTTTGGGAAGCTAAGAAACAACTCGCTCTGCACAGTGCTCTTACAGCCTACCGGGAACATCTCTTCCAAAGGCCTGTGAAACGCAGTTTCTTTGCAGGCCTGATCCGGCTGAAGTAGGACTTCTGCTCTGGGTGTGCTACTTTGCCCTAGAGCTGAAAGGCACAACGTGCAGGCTTCTTTCCAAAGGGCGAGTTGGGCCCCACAGCATCTTGCTTCCAGCTCTTTGGGAAGCTAAGAAACAACTCGCTCTGCACAGTGCTCTTACAGCCTAGTGGGAACATCTCTTCCAAAGGCCTGGGAAACGCAGTTTCTTTGCAGGCCTGATCTGGCTGAAGTAGGACTTCTGCTCTGGGTGTGCTACGTTGCCCTAGAGCTGAAAGGCACAACGTGCAGGCTTCTTTCCAAAGGGCGAGTTGGGCCCCACAGCATCTTGCTTCCAGCTCTTTGGGAAGCTAAGAAACAACTCGCTCTGCACAGTGCTCTTACAGCCTAGTGGGAACATCTCTTCCAAAGGCCTGTGAAACGCAGTTGCTTTGCAGGCCTGATCTGGCTGAAGTAGGACTTCTGCTCTGGGTGTGCTACTTTGCCCTAGAGCTGAAAGGCACAACGTGCAGGCTTCTTTCCAAAGGGCGAGTTGGGCCCCACAGCATCTTGCTTCCAGCTCTTTGGGAAGCTAAGAAACAACTCGCTCTGCACAGTGCTCTTAGAGCCTAGTGGGAACATCTCTTCCAAAGGCCTGTGAAACGCAGTTTCTTTGCAGGCCAGATCTGGCTGAAGTAGGACTTCTGCTCTGGGTGTGCTACTTTGCCCTAGAGCTGAAAGGCACAACGTGCAGTCTTCTTTCCAAAGGGCGAGTTGGGCCCCACAGCATCTTGCTTCCAGCTCTTTGGGAAGCTAAGAAACAACTCGCTCTGCACAGTGCTCTTACAGCCTACCGGGAACATCTCTTCCAAAGGCCTGTGAAACGCAGTTTCTTTGCAGGCCTGATCTGGCTGAAGTAGGACTTCTGCTCTGGGTGTGCTACTTTGCCCTAGAGCTGAAAGGCACAACGTGCAGGCTTCTTTCCAAAGGGCCAGTTGGGCCCCACAGCATCTTGCTTCCAGCTCTTTGGGAAGCTAAGAAACAACTCGCTCTGCACAGTGCTCTTACAGCCTAGTGGGAACATCTCTTCCAAAGGCCTGGGAAACGCAGTTTCTTTGCAGGTCTGATCTGGCTGAAGTAGGACTTCTGCTCTGGGTGTGCTACGTTGCCCTAGAGCTGAAAGGCACAACGTGCAGGCTTCTTTCCAAAGGGCGAGTTGGGCCCCACAGCATCTTGCTTCCAGCTCTTTGGGAAGCTAAGAAACAACTCGCTCTGCACAGTGCTCTTACAGCCTACCGGGAACATCTCTTCCAAAGGCCTGTGAAACGCAGTTTCTTTGCAGGCCTGATCTGGCTGAAGTAGGACTTCTGCTCTGGGTGTGCTACTTTGCCCTAGAGCTGAAAGGCACAACGTGCAGGCTTCTTTCCAAAGGGCGAGTTGGGCCCCACAGCATCTTGCTTCCAGCTCTTTGGGAAGCTAAGAAACAACTCGCTCTGCACAGTGCTCTTACAGCCTACCGGGAACATCTCTTCCAAAGGCCTGTGAAACGCAGTTTCTTTGCAGGCCTGATCCGGCTGAAGTAGGACTTCTGCTCTGGGTGTGCTACTTTGCCCTAGAGCTGAAAGGCACAACGTGCAGGCTTCTTTCCAAAGGGCGAGTTGGGCCCCACAGCATCTTGCTTCCAGCTCTTTGGGAAGCTAAGAAACAACTCGCTCTGCACAGTGCTCTTACAGCCTACCGGGAACATCTCTTCCAAAGGCCTGTGAAACGCAGTTTCTTTGCAGGCCTGATCTGGCTGAAGTAGGACTTCTGCTCTGGGTGTGCTACTTTGCCCTGGAGCTGAAAGGCACAATGTGCAGGCTTCTTTCCAAAGGGCGAGTTGGGCCCCACAGCATCTTGCTTCCAGCTCTTGGGAAGCTAAGAAACAACTCGCTCTGCACAGTGCTCTTACAGCCTACCGGGAACATCTCTTCCAAAGGCCTGTGAAACGCAGTTTCTTTGCAGGCCTGATCTGGCTGAAGTAGGACTTCTGCTCTGGGTGTGCTACTTTGCCCTAGAGCTGAAAGGCACAACGTGCAGACTTCTTTCCAAAGGGCGAGTTGGGCCCCACAGCATCTTGCTTCCAGCTCTTTGGGAAGCTAAGAAACAACTCGCTCTGAACAGTGCTCTTACAGCCTACCGGGAACATCTCTTCCAAAGGCCTGTGAAACGCAGTTTCTTTGCAGGCCTGATCTGGCTGAAGTAGGACTTCTGCTCTGGGGTGCTACTTTGCCCTAGAGCTGAAAGGCACAACGTGCAGGCTTCTTTCCAAAGGGCGAGTTGGGCCCCACAGCATCTTGCTTCCAGCTCTTTGGGAAGCTAAGAAACAACTCGCTCTGCACAGTGCTCTTACAGCCTAGTGGGAACATCTCTTCCAAAGGCCTGTGAAACGCAGTTTCTTTGCAGGCCTGATCTGGCTGAAGTAGGACTTCTGCTCTGGGTGTGCTACTTTGCCCTGGAGCTGAAAGGCACAACGTGCAGGCTTCTTTCCAAAGGGCGAGTTGGGCCCCACAGCATCTTGCTTCCAGCTCTTTGGGAAGCTAAGAAACAACTCGCTCTGCACAGTGCTCTTACAGCCTAGTGGGAACATCTCTTCCAAAGGCCTGGGAAACGCAGTTTCTTTGCAGGTCTGATCTGGCTGAAGTAGGACTTCTGCTCTGGGTGTGCTACTTTGCCCTAGAGCTGAAAGGCACAACGTGCAGGCTTCTTTCCAAAGGGCGAGTTGGGCCCCACAGCATCTTGCTTCCAGCTCTTTGGGAAGCTAAGAAACAACTCGCTCTGCACAGTCTTCTTAAAGCCTAGTGGGAACATCACTTCCAAAGGCCTGTGAAACGCAGTTTCTTTGCAGGCCTGATCTGGCTGAAGTAGGACTTCTGCTCTGGGTGTGCTACTTTGCCCTAGAGCTGAAAGGCACAACGTGCAGGCTTCTTTCCAAAGGGCGAGTTGGGCCCCACAGCATCTTGCTTCCAGCTCTTTGGGAAGCTAAGAAACAACTCGCTCTGCACAGTGCTCTTACAGCCTACCGGGAACATCTCTTCCAAAGGCCTGTGAAACGCAGTTTCTTTGCAGGCCTGATCCGGCTGAAGTAGGACTTCTGCTCTGGGTGTGCTACTTTGCCCTAGAGCTGAAAGGCACAACGTGCAGGCTTCTTTCCAAAGGGCGAGTTGGGCCCCACAGCATCTTGCTTCCAGCTCTTTGGGAAGCTAAGAAACAACTCGCTCTGCACAGTGCTCTTACAGCCTACCGGGAACATCTCTTCCAAAGGCCTGTGAAACGCAGTTTCTTTGCAGGCCTGATCTGGCTGAAGTAGGACTTCTGCTGTGGGTGTGCTACTTTGCCCTACAGCTGAAAGGCACAACGTGCAGGCTTCTTTCCAAAGGGCGAGTTGGGCCCCACAGCATCTTGCTTCCAGCTCTTTGGGAAGCTAAGAAACAACTCTCTCTGCACAGTGTTCTTACAGCCTAGTGGGAACATCTCTTCCAAAGGCCGGTGAAACGCAGTTTCTTTGCAGGCCTGATCTGGCTGAAGTAGGACTTCTGCTCTGGGTGTGCTACTTTGCCCTAGAGCTGAAAGGCACAACGTGCAGGCTTCTTTCCAAAGGGCGAGTTGGGCCCCACAGCATCTTGCTTCCAGCTCTTTGGGAAGCTAAGAAACAACTCGCTCTGCACAGTGCTCTTACAGCCTACCGGGAACATCTCTTCCAAAGGCCTGTGAAACGCAGTTTCTTTGCAGGCCTGATCTGGCTGAAGTAGGACTTCTGCTCTGGGTGTGCTACTTTGCCCTAGAGCTGAAAGGCACAACGTGCAGGCTTCTTTCCAAAGGGCGAGTTGGGCCCCACAGCATCTTGCTTCCAGCTCTTTGGGAAGCTAAGAAACAACTCGCTCTGCACAGTGCTCTTACAGCCTACCGGGAACATCTCTTCCAAAGGCCTTTGAAACGCAGTTTCTTTGCAGGCCTGATCTGGCTGAAGTAGGACTTCTGCTCTGGGTGTGCTACTTTGCCCTAGAGCTGAAAGGCACAACGTGCAGGCTTCTTTCCAAAGGGCCAGTTGGGCCCCACAGCATCTTGCTTCCAGCTCTTTGGGAAGCTAAGAAACAACTCGCTCTGCACAGTGTTCTTACAGCCTAGTGGGAACATCTCTTCCAAAGGCCTGTGAAACGCAGTTTCTTTGCAGGCCTGATCTGGCTGAAGTAGGACTTCTGCTCTGGGTGTGCTACTTTGCCCTAGAGCTGAAAGGCACAACGTGCAGGCTTCTTTCCAAAGGGCGAGTTGGGCCCCACAACATCTTGCTTCCAGCTCTTTGGGAAGCTAAGAAACAACTCGCTCTGCACAGTGCTCTTACAGCCTACTGGGAACATCTCTTCCAAAGGCCTGTGAAACGCAGTTTCTTTGCAGGCCTGATCTGGCTGAAGTAGAACTTCTGCTCTGGGTGTGCTACGTTGCCCTGGAGGTGAAAGGCACAATCCGCAGGCTTCTTTCCAAAGGGCGAGTTGGGCCCCACAGCATCTTCCTTCCAGCTCTTTGGGAAGCTAAGAAACAACTGGCTCTGCAGACCTCTCTTACAGCCAACTGGGAGCATCTCTTGCAAAGGCCTGAGAAATGCAGTTTCTTTGCAGGCCTTATCTCGCTGAGGTAGAACTGCTGCTATGGCATATCCTTCTTTGGCCTAGTGTTGCAAGGCTCAAAGTCCTGCCTTGACTCCTCAAGGGCAGACAGGACCCACAGCGTGGGGCTTCCACCTCTTTAGGCCGCTAAGAAACAACTTGCTCTGCACTGGTGTTTTACAGCCTACAGGGAACGAGTCTTACAAAGGCCTGTGAAACGCAGTTTATTCCCAGCATTGATCTGGCTGAAGTAGAACTTCTGCTCTGCCGGGTCCTACATGGCGCTAGAGCTGCAAGGCACAAAGTCTTGCCTTGTTTCCACAAGGGTAGACAAGTCCCTCAGGTCCAGATTCCAGCTCTTTCGGTAGCTAAGAAACAACTCGCTCTGCACAGTGCTCTTACAGCCTAGTGGGAACATCTCTTCCAAAGGCCTGTGAAACGCAGTTTCTTTGCAGGCCTGATCTGGCTGAAGTAGGACTTCTGCTGTGGGTGTGCTACTTTGCCCTACAGCTGAAAGGCACAACGTGCAGGCTTCTTTCCAAAGGGCGAGTTGGGCCCCACAGCATCTTGCTTCCAGCTCTTTGGGAAGCTAAGAAACAACTCTCTCTGCACAGTGTTCTTACAGCCTAGTGGGAACATCTCTTCCAAAGGCCGGTGAAACGCAGTTTCTTTGCAGGCCTGATCTGGCTGAAGTAGGACTTCTGCTCTGGGTGTGCTACTTTGCCCTAGAGCTGAAAGGCACAACGTGCAGGCTTCTTTCCAAAGGGCGAGTTGGGCCCCACAGCATCTTGCTTCCAGCTCTTTGGGAAGCTAAGAAACAACTCGCTCTGCACAGTGCTCTTACAGCCTACCGGGAACATCTCTTCCAAAGGCCTGTGAAACGCAGTTTCTTTGCAGGCCTGATCTGGCTGAAGTAGGACTTCTGCTCTGGGTGTGCTACTTTGCCCTAGAGCTGAAAGGCACAACGTGCAGGCTTCTTTCCAAAGGGCGAGTTGGGCCCCACAGCATCTTGCTTCCAGCTCTTTGGGAAGCTAAGAAACAACTCGCTCTGCACAGTGCTCTTACAGCCTACCGGGAACATCTCTTCCAAAGGCCTTTGAAACGCAGTTTCTTTGCAGGCCTTATCTGGCTGAAGTAGGACTTCTGCTCTGGGTGTGCTACTTTGCCCTAGAGCTGAAAGGCACAACGTGCAGGCTTCTTTCCAAAGGGCCAGTTGGGCCCCACAGCATCTTGCTTCCAGCTCTTTGGGAAGCTAAGAAACAACTCGCTCTGCACAGTGTTCTTACAGCCTAGTGGGAACATCTCTTCCAAAGGCCGGTGAAACGCAGTTTCTTTGCAGGCCTGATCTGGCTGAAGTAGGACTTCTGCTCTGGGTGTGCTACTTTGCCCTAGAGCTGAAAGGCACAACGTGCAGGCTTCTTTCCAAAGGGCGAGTTGGGCCCCACAGCATCTTGCTTCCAGCTCTTTGGGAAGCTAAGAAACAACTCGCTCTGCACAGTGCTCTTACAGCCTACCGGGAACATCTCTTCAAAAGGCCTGTGAAACGCAGTTTCTTTGCAGGCCTGATCTGGCTGAAGTAGGACTTCTGCTCTGGGTGTGCTCCTTTGCCCTAGAGCTGAAAGGCACAACGTGCAGGCTTCTTTCCAAAGGGCGAGTTGGGCCCCACAGCATCTTGCTTCCAGCTCTTTGGGAAGCTAAGAAACAACTCGCTCTGCACAGTGTTCTTACAGCCTAGTGGGAACATCTCTTCCAAAGGCCGGTGAAACGCAGTTTCTTTGCAGGCCTGATATGGCTGAAGTAGGACTTCTGCTCTGGGTGTGCTACTTTGCCCTAGAGCTGAAAGGCACAACGTGCAGGCTTCTTTCCAAAGGGCGAGTTGGGCCCCACAGCATCTTGCTTCCAGCTCTTTGGGAAGCTAAGAAACAACTCGCTCTGCACAGTGCTCTTACAGCCTACCGGGAACATCTCTTCCAAAGGCCTGTGAAACGCAGTTTCTTTGCAGGCCTGATCTGGCTGAAGTAGGACTTCTGCTCTGGGTGTGCTACTTTGCCCTAGAGCTGAAAGGCACAACGTGCAGGCTTCTTTCCAAAGGGCGAGTTGGGCCCCACAGCATCTTGCTTCCAGCTCTTTGGGAAGCTAAGAAACAACTCGCTCTGCACAGTGCTCTTACAGCCTACCGGGAACATCTCTTCCAAAGGCCTTTGAAACGCAGTTTCTTTGCAGGCCTTATCTGGCTGAAGTAGGACTTCTGCTCTGGGTGTGCTACTTTGCCCTAGAGCTGAAAGGCACAACGTGCAGGCTTCTTTCCAAAGGGCCAGTTGGGCCCCACAGCATCTTGCTTCCAGCTCTTTGGGAAGCTAAGAAACAACTCGCTCTGCACAGTGTTCTTACAGCCTAGTGGGAACATCTCTTCCAAAGGCCGGTGAAACGCAGTTTCTTTGCAGGCCTGATCTGGCTGAAGTAGGACTTCTGCTCTGGGTGTGCTACTTTGCCCTAGAGCTGAAAGGCACAACGTGCAGGCTTCTTTCCAAAGGGCGAGTTGGGCCCCACAGCATCTTGCTTCCAGCTCTTTGGGAAGCTAAGAAACAACTCGCTCTGCACAGTGCTCTTACAGCCTAGTGGGAACATCTCTTCCAAAGGCCTGGGAAACGCAGTTTCTTTGCAGGTCTGATCTGGCTGACGTAGGACTTCTGCTCTGGGTGTGCTACTTTGCCCTAGAGCTGAAAGGCACAACGTGCAGTCTTCTTTCCAAAGGGCGAGTTGGGCCCCACAGCATCTTGCTTCCAGCTCTTTGGGAAGCTAAGAAACAACTCGCTCTGCACAGTGGTCTTAAAGCCTAGTGGGAACATCTCTTCCAAAGGCCTGTGAAACGCAGTTTCTTTGCAGGCCTGATCTGGCTGAAGTAGGACTTCTGCTCTGGGTGTGCTACTTTGCCCTAGAGCTGAAAGGCACAACGTGCAGACTTCTTTCCAAAGGGCGAGTTGGGCCCCACAGCATCTTGCTTCCAGCTCTTTGGGAAGCTAAGAAACAACTCGCTCTGCACAGTGCTCTTACAGCCTACCGGGAACATCTCTTCCAAAGGCCTGTGAAACGCAGTTTCTTTGCAGGCCTGATCTGGCTGAAGTAGGACTTCTGCTCTGGGGTGCTACTTTGCCCTAGAGCTGAAAGGCACAACGTGCAGGCTTCTTTCCAAAGGGCGAGTTGGGCCCCACAGCATCTTGCTTCCAGCTCTTTGGGAAGCTAAGAAACAACTCGCTCTGCACAGTGCTCTTACAGCCTAGTGGGAACATCTCTTCCAAAGGCCTGTGAAACGCAGTTTCTTTGCAGGCCTGATCTGGCTGAAGTAGGACTTCTGCTCTGGGTGTGCTACTTTGCCCTAGAGCTGAAAGGCACAACGTGCAGGCTTCTTTCCAAAGGGCGAGTTGGGCCCCACAGCATCTTGCTTCCAGCTCTTTGGGAAGCTAAGAAACAACTCGCTCTGCACAGTGCTCTTACAGCCTACCGGGAACATCTCTTCCAAAGGCCTGTGAAACGCAGTTTCTTTGCAGGCCTGATCCGGCTGAAGTAGGACTTCTGCTCTGGGTGTGCTACTTTGCCCTAGAGCTGAAAGGCACAACGTGCAGGCTTCTTTCCAAAGGGCGAGTTGGGCCCCACAGCATCTTGCTTCCAGCTCTTTGGGAAGCTAAGAAACAACTCGCTCTGCACAGTGCTCTTACAGCCTAGTGGGAACATCTCTTCCAAAGGCCTGGGAAACGCAGTTTCTTTGCAGGCCTGATCTGGCTGAAGTAGGACTTCTGCTCTGGGTGTGCTACGTTGCCCTAGAGCTGAAAGGCACAACGTGCAGGCTTCTTTCCAAAGGGCGAGTTGGGCCCCACAGCATCTTGCTTCCAGCTCTTTGGGAAGCTAAGAAACAACTCGCTCTGCACAGTGCTCTTACAGCCTAGTGGGAACATCTCTTCCAAAGGCCTGTGAAACGCAGTTGCTTTGCAGGCCTGATCTGGCTGAAGTAGGACTTCTGCTCTGGGTGTGCTACTTTGCCCTAGAGCTGAAAGGCACAACGTGCAGGCTTCTTTCCAAAGGGCGAGTTGGGCCCCACAGCATCTTGCTTCCAGCTCTTTGGGAAGCTAAGAAACAACTCGCTCTGCACAGTGCTCTTAGAGCCTAGTGGGAACATCTCTTCCAAAGGCCTGTGAAACGCAGTTTCTTTGCAGGCCAGATCTGGCTGAAGTAGGACTTCTGCTCTGGGTGTGCTACTTTGCCCTAGAGCTGAAAGGCACAACGTGCAGTCTTCTTTCCAAA
Source organism: Equus caballus (assembly GCF_041296265.1). NCBI lineage: Eukaryota > Metazoa > Chordata > Mammalia > Perissodactyla > Equidae > Equus > Equus caballus. The sequence goes on from NC_091712.1 coordinate 831,923, forward strand.
GGGCGAGTTGGGCCCCACAGCATCTTGCTTCCAGCTCTTTGGGAAGCTAAGAAACAACTCGCTCTGCACAGTGCTCTTACAGCCTACCGGGAACATCTCTTCCAAAGGCCTGTGAAACGCAGTTTCTTTGCAGGCCTGATCTGGCTGAAGTAGGACTTCTGCTCTGGGTGTGCTACTTTGCCCTAGAGCTGAAAGGCACAACGTGCAGGCTTCTTTCCAAAGGGCCAGTTGGGCCCCACAGCATCTTGCTTCCAGCTCTTTGGGAAGCTAAGAAACAACTCGCTCTGCACAGTGCTCTTACAGCCTAGTGGGAGCATCTCTTCCAAAGGCCTGGGAAACGCAGTTTCTTTGCAGGTCTGATCTGGCTGAAGTAGGACTTCTGCTCTGGGTGTGCTACGTTGCCCTAGAGCTGAAAGGCACAACGTGCAGGCTTCTTTCCAAAGGGCGAGTTGGGCCCCACAGCATCTTGCTTCCAGCTCTTTGGGAAGCTAAGAAACAACTCGCTCTGCACAGTGCTCTTACAGCCTACCGGGAACATCTCTTCCAAAGGCCTGTGAAACGCAGTTTCTTTGCAGGCCTGATCTGGCTGAAGTAGGACTTCTGCTCTGGGTGTGCTACTTTGCCCTAGAGCTGAAAGGCACAACGTGCAGGCTTCTTTCCAAAGGGCGAGTTGGGCCCCACAGCATCTTGCTTCCAGCTCTTTGGGAAGCTAAGAAACAACTCGCTCTGCACAGTGCTCTTACAGCCTACCGGGAACATCTCTTCCAAAGGCCTGTGAAACGCAGTTTCTTTGCAGGCCTGATCCGGCTGAAGTAGGACTTCTGCTCTGGGTGTGCTACTTTGCCCTAGAGCTGAAAGGCACAACGTGCAGGCTTCTTTCCAAAGGGCGAGTTGGGCCCCACAGCATCTTGCTTCCAGCTCTTTGGGAAGCTAAGAAACAACTCGCTCTGCACAGTGCTCTTACAGCCTACCGGGAACATCTCTTCCAAAGGCCTGTGAAACGCAGTTTCTTTGCAGGCCTGATCTGGCTGAAGTAGGACTTCTGCTCTGGGTGTGCTACTTTGCCCTGGAGCTGAAAGGCACAATGTGCAGGCTTCTTTCCAAAGGGCGAGTTGGGCCCCACAGCATCTTGCTTCCAGCTCTTGGGAAGCTAAGAAACAACTCGCTCTGCACAGTGCTCTTACAGCCTACCGGGAACATCTCTTCCAAAGCCCTGTGAAACGCAGTTTCTTTGCAGGCCTGATGTGGCTGAAGTAGGACTTCTGCTCTGGGTGTGCTACTTTGCCCTAGAGCTGAAAGGCACAACGTGCAGACTTCTTTCCAAAGGGCGAGTTGGGCCCCACAGCATCTTGCTTCCAGCTCTTTGGGAAGCTAAGAAACAACTCGCTCTGAACAGTGCTCTTACAGCCTACCGGGAACATCTCTTCCAAAGGCCTGTGAAACGCAGTTTCTTTGCAGGCCTGATCTGGCTGAAGTAGGACTTCTGCTCTGGGGTGCTACTTTGCCCTAGAGCTGAAAGGCACAACGTGCAGGCTTCTTTCCAAAGGGCGAGTTGGGCCCCACAGCATCTTGCTTCCAGCTCTTTGGGAAGCTAAGAAACAACTCGCTCTGCACAGTGCTCTTACAGCCTAGTGGGAACATCTCTTCCAAAGGCCTGTGAAACGCAGTTTCTTTGCAGGCCTGATCTGGCTGAAGTAGGACTTCTGCTCTGGGTGTGCTACTTTGCCCTGGAGCTGAAAGGCACAACGTGCAGGCTTCTTTCCAAAGGGCGAGTTGGGCCCCACAGCATCTTGCTTCCAGCTCTTTGGGAAGCTAAGAAACAACTCGCTCTGCACAGTGCTCTTACAGCCTAGTGGGAACATCTCTTCCAAAGGCCTGGGAAACGCAGTTTCTTTGCAGGTCTGATCTGGCTGAAGTAGGACTTCTGCTCTGGGTGTGCTACTTTGCCCTAGAGCTGAAAGGCACAACGTGCAGGCTTCTTTCCAAAGGGCGAGTTGGGCCCCACAGCATCTTGCTTCCAGCTCTTTGGGAAGCTAAGAAACAACTCGCTCTGCACAGTCTTCTTAAAGCCTAGTGGGAACATCACTTCCAAAGGCCTGTGAAACGCAGTTTCTTTGCAGGCCTGATCTGGCTGAAGTAGGACTTCTGCTCTGGGTGTGCTACTTTGCCCTAGAGCTGAAAGGCACAACGTGCAGGCTTCTTTCCAAAGGGCGAGTTGGGCCCCACAGCATCTTGCTTCCAGCTCTTTGGGAAGCTAAGAAACAACTCGCTCTGCACAGTGCTCTTACAGCCTACCGGGAACATCTCTTCCAAAGGCCTGTGAAACGCAGTTTCTTTGCAGGCCTGATCCGGCTGAAGTAGGACTTCTGCTCTGGGTGTGCTACTTTGCCCTAGAGCTGAAAGGCACAACGTGCAGGCTTCTTTCCAAAGGGCGAGTTGGGCCCCACAGCATCTTGCTTCCAGCTCTTTGGGAAGCTAAGAAACAACTCGCTCTGCACAGTGCTCTTACAGCCTACCGGGAACATCTCTTCCAAAGGCCTGTGAAACGCAGTTTCTTTGCAGGCCTGATCTGGCTGAAGTAGGACTTCTGCTGTGGGTGTGCTACTTTGCCCTACAGCTGAAAGGCACAACATGCAGGCTTCTTTCCAAAGGGCGAGTTGGGCCCCACAGCATCTTGCTTCCAGCTCTTTGGGAAGCTAAGAAACAACTCTCTCTGCACAGTGTTCTTACAGCCTAGTGGGAACATCTCTTCCAAAGGCCGGTGAAACGCAGTTTCTTTGCAGGTCTGATCTGGCTGAAGTAGGACTTCTGCTCTGGGTGTGCTACTTTGCCCTAGAGCTGAAAGGCACAACGTGCAGGCTTCTTTCCAAAGGGCGAGTGGGGCCCCACAGCATCTTGCTTCCAGCTCTTTGGGAAGCTAAGAAACAACTCGCTCTGCACAGTGCTCTTACAGCCTACCGGGAACATCTCTTCCAAAGGCCTGTGAAACGCAGTTTCTTTGCAGGCCTGATCTGGCTGAAGTAGGACTTCTGCTCTGGGTGTGCTACTTTGCCCTAGAGCTGAAAGGCACAACGTGCAGGCTTCTTTCCAAAGGGCGAGTTGGGCCCCACAGCATCTTGCTTCCAGCTCTTTGGGAAGCTAAGAAACAACTCGCTCTGCACAGTGCTCTTACAGCCTACCGGGAACATCTCTTCCAAAGGCCTTTGAAACGCAGTTTCTTTGCAGGCCTGATCTGGCTGAAGTAGGACTTCTGCTCTGGGTGTGCTACTTTGCCCTAGAGCTGAAAGGCACAACGTGCAGGCTTCTTTCCAAAGGGCCAGTTGGGCCCCACAGCATCTTGCTTCCAGCTCTTTGGGAAGCTAAGAAACAACTCGCTCTGCACAGTGTTCTTACAGCCTAGTGGGAACATCTCTTCCAAAGGCCGGTGAAACGCAGTTTCTTTGCAGGCCTGATCTGGCTGAAGTAGGACTTCTGCTCTGGGTGTGCTACTTTGCCCTAGAGCTGAAAGGCACAACGTGCAGGCTTCTTTCCAAAGGGCGAGTTGGGCCCCACAGCATCTTGCTTCCAGCTCTTTGGGAAGCTAAGAAACAACTCGCTCTGCAGAGTGCTCTTACAGCCTACCGGGAACATCTCTTCCAAAGGCCTGTGAAACGCAGTTTGGTTGCAGGCCTGATCTGGCTGAAGTAGGACTTCTGCTCTGTGTGTGCTACTTTGCCCTAGAGCTGAAAGGCACAACGTGCAGGCTTCTTTCCAAAGGGCGAGTTGGGCCCCACAGCATCTTGCTTCCAGCTCTTTGGGAAGCTAAGAAACAACTCGCTCTGCACAGTGCTCTTACAGCCTACCGGGAACATCTCTTCCAAAGGCCTTTGAAACGCAGTTTCTTTGCAGGCCTTATCTGGCTGAAGTAGGACTTCTGCTCTGGGTGTGCTACTTTGCCCTAGAGCTGAAAGGCACAACGTGCAGGCTTCTTTCCAAAGGGCGAGTTGGGCCCCACAGCATCTTGCTTCCAGCTCTTTGGGAAGCTAAGAAACAACTCGCTCTGCACAGTGCTCTTACAGCCTACCGGGAACATCTCTTCCAAAGGCCTGTGAAACGCAGTTTCTTTGCAGGCCTGATCTGGCTGAAGTAGGACTTCTGCTCTGGGTGTGCTACTTTGCCCTAGAGCTGAAAGGCACAACGTGCAGGCTTCTTTCCAAAGGGCCAGTTGGGCCCCACAGCATCTTGCTTCCAGCTCTTTGGGAAGCTAAGAAACAACTCGCTCTGCACAGTGCTCTTACAGCCTAGTGGGAACATCTCTTCCAAAGGCCTGGGAAACGCAGTTTCTTTGCAGGTCTGATCTGGCTGAAGTAGGACTTCTGCTCTGGGTGTGCTACTTTGCCCTAGAGCTGAAAGGCACAACGTGCAGGCTTCTTTCCAAAGGGCGAGTTGGGCCCCACAGCATCTTGCTTCCAGCTCTTTGGGAAGCTAAGAAACAACTCGCTCTGCAAAGTCTTCTTAAAGCCTAGTGGGAACATCTCTTCCAAAGGCCTGTGAAACGCAGTTTCTTTGCAGGCCTGATCTGGCTGAAGTAGGACTTCTGCTCTGGGTGTGCTACTTTGCCCTAGAGCTGAAAGGCACAACGTGCAGGCTTCTTTCCAAAGGGCGAGTTGGGCCCCACAGCATCTTGCTTCCAGCTCTTTGGGAAGCTAAGAAACAACTCGCTCTGCACAGTGCTCTTACAGCCTACCGGGAACATCTCTTCCAAAGGCCTGTGAAACGCAGTTTCTTTGCAGGCCTGATCCGGCTGAAGTAGGACTTCTGCTCTGGGTGTGCTACTTTGCCCTAGAGCTGAAAGGCACAACGTGCAGGCTTCTTTCCAAAGGGCGAGTTGGGCCCCACAGCATCTTGCTTCCAGCTCTTTGGGAAGCTAAGAAACAACTCGCTCTGCACAGTGCTCTTACAGCCTACCGGGAACATCTCTTCCAAAGGCCTGTGAAACGCAGTTTCTTTGCAGGCCTGATCTGGCTGAAGTAGGACTTCTGCTCTGGGTGTGCTACTTTGCCCTGGAGCTGAAAGGCACAACGTGCAGGCTTCTTTCCAAAGGGCGAGTTGGGCCCCACAGCATCTTGCTTCCAGCTCTTGGGAAGCTAAGAAACAACTCGCTCTGCACAGTGCTCTTACAGCCTACCGGGAACATCTCTTCCAAAGGCCTGTGAAACGCAGTTTCTTTGCAGGCCTGATCTGGCTGAAGTAGGACTTCTGCTCTGGGTGTGCTACTTTGCCCTAGAGCTGAAAGGCACAACGTGCAGACTTCTTTCCAAAGGGCGAGTTGGGCCCCACAGCATCTTGCTTCCAGCTCTTTGGGAAGCTAAGAAACAACTCGCTCTGAACAGTGCTCTTACAGCCTACCGGGAACATCTCTTCCAAAGGCCTGTGAAACGCAGTTTCTTTGCAGGCCTGATCTGGCTGAAGTAGGACTTCTGCTCTGGGTGTGCTACTTTGCCCTGGAGCTGAAAGGCACAACGTGCAGGCTTCTTTCCAAAGGGCGAGTTGGGCCCCACAGCATCTTGCTTCCAGCTCTTTGGGAAGCTAAGAAACAACTCGCTCTGCACAGTGCTCTTACAGCCTAGTGGGAACATCTCTTCCAAAGGCCTGGGAAACGCAGTTTCTTTGCAGGTCTCATCTCGCTGAAGTAGGACTTCTGCTCTGGGTGTGCTACTTTGCCCTAGAGCTGAAAGGCACAACGTGCAGGCTTCTTTCCAAAGGGCGAGTTGGGCCCCACAGCATCTTGCTTCCAGCTCTTTGGGAAGCTAAGAAACAACTCGCTCTGCACAGTGCTCTTACAGCCTAGTGGGAACATCTCTTCCAAAGGCCTGTGAAACGCAGTTGCTTTGCAGGCCTGATCTGGCTGAAGTAGGACTTCTGCTCTGGGTGTGCTACTTTGCCCTAGAGCTGAAAGGCACAACGTGCAGGCTTCTTTCCAAAGGGCGAGTTGGGCCCCACAGCATCTTGCTTCCAGCTCTTTGGGAAGCTAAGAAACAACTCGCTCTGCACAGTGCTCTTAGAGCCTAGTGGGAACATCTCTTCCAAAGGCCTGTGAAACGCAGTTTCTTTGCAGGCCTGATCTGGCTGAAGTAGGACTTCTGCTCTGGGTGTGCTACTTTGCCCTAGAGCTGAAAGGCACAACGTGCAGTCTTCTTTCCAAAGGGCGAGTTGGGCCCCACAGCATCTTGCTTCCAGCTCTTTGGGAAGCTAAGAAACAACTCGCTCTGCACAGTGCTCTTACAGCCTACCGGGAACATCTCTTCCAAAGGCCTGTGAAACGCAGTTTCTTTGCAGGCCTGATCTGGCTGAAGTAGGACTTCTGCTCTGGGTGTGCTACTTTGCCCTAGAGCTGAAAGGCACAACGTGCAGGCTTCTTTCCAAAGGGCCAGTTGGGCCCCACAGCATCTTGCTTCCAGCTCTTTGGGAAGCTAAGAAACAACTCGCTCTGCACAGTGCTCTTACAGCCTAGTGGGAACATCTCTTCCAAAGGCCTGGGAAACGCAGTTTCTTTGCAGGTCTGATCTGGCTGAAGTAGGACTTCTGCTCTGGGTGTGCTACTTTGCCCTAGAGCTGAAAGGCACAACGTGCAGGCTTCTTTCCAAAGGGCGAGTTGGGCCCCACAGCATCTTGCTTCCAGCTCTTTGGGAAGCTAAGAAACAACTCGCTCTGCACAGTCTTCTTAAAGCCTAGTGGGAACATCTCTTCCAAAGGCCTGTGAAACGCAGTTTCTTTGCAGGCCTGATCTGGCTGAAGTAGGACTTCTGCTCTGGGTGTGCTACTTTGCCCTAGAGCTGAAAGGCACAACGTGCAGTCTTCTTTCCAAAGGGCGAGTTGGGCCCCACAGCATCTTGCTTCCAGCTCTTTGGGAAGCTAAGAAACAACTCGCTCTGCACAGTGCTCTTACAGCCTACCGGGAACATCTCTTCCAAAGGCCTGTGAAACGCAGTTTCTTTGCAGGCCTGATCCGGCTGAAGTAGGACTTCTGCTCTGGGTGTGCTACTTTGCCCTAGAGCTGAAAGGCACAACGTGCAGGCTTCTTTCCAAAGGGCGAGTTGGGCCCCACAGCATCTTGCTTCCAGCTCTTTGGGAAGCTAAGAAACAACTCGCTCTGCACAGTGCTCTTACAGCCTACCGGGAACATCTCTTCCAAAGGCCTGTGAAACGCAGTTTCTTTGCAGGCCTGATCTGGCTGAAGTAGGACTTCTGCTCTGGGTGTGCTACTTTGCCCTGGAGCTGAAAGGCACAACGTGCAGGCTTCTTTCCAAAGGGCGAGTTGGGCCCCACAGCATCTTGCTTCCAGCTCTTGGGAAGCTAAGAAACAACTCGCTCTGCACAGTGCTCTTACAGCCTACCGGGAACATCTCTTCCAAAGGCCTGTGAAACGCAGTTTCTTTGCAGGCCTGATCTGGCTGAAGTAGGACTTCTGCTCTGGGTGTGCTACTTTGCCCTAGAGCTGAAAGGCACAACGTGCAGACTTCTTTCCAAAGGGCGAGTTGGGCCCCACAGCATCTTGCTTCCAGCTCTTTGGGAAGCTAAGAAACAACTCGCTCTGAAGAGTGCTCTTACAGCCTACCGGGAACATCTCTTCCAAAGGCCTGTGAAACGCAGTTTCTTTGCAGGCCTGATCTGGCTGAAGTAGGACTTCTGCTCTGGGGTGCTACTTTGCCCTAGAGCTGAAAGGCACAACGTGCAGGCTTCTTTCCAAAGGGCGAGTTGGGCCCCACAGCATCTTGCTTCCAGCTCTTTGGGAAGCTAAGAAACAACTCGCTCTGCACAGTGCTCTTACAGCCTAGTGGGAACATCTCTTCCAAAGGCCTGTGAAACGCAGTTTCTTTGCAGGCCTGATCTGGCTGAAGTAGGACTTCTGCTCTGGGTGTGCTACTTTGCCCTGGAGCTGAAAGGCACAACGTGCAGGCTTCTTTCCAAAGGGCGAGTTGGGCCCCACAGCATCTTGCTTCCAGCTCTTTGGGAAGCTAAGAAACAACTCGCTCTGCACAGTGCTCTTACAGCCTAGTGGGAACATCTCTTCCAAAGGCCTGGGAAACGCAGTTTCTTTGCAGGTCTGATCTGGCTGAAGTAGGACTTCTGCTCTGGGTGTGCTACTTTGCCCTAGAGCTGAAAGGCACAACGTGCAGGCTTCTTTCCAAAGGGCGAGTTGGGCCCCACAGCATCTTGCTTCCAGCTCTTTGGGAAGCTAAGAAACAACTCGCTCTGCACAGTCTTCTTAAAGCCTAGTGGGAACATCTCTTCCAAAGGCCTGTGAAACGCAGTTTCTTTGCAGGCCTGATCTGGCTGAAGTAGGACTTCTGCTCTGGGTGTGCTACTTTGCCCTAGAGCTGAAAGGCACAACGTGCAGGCTTCTTTCCAAAGGGCGAGTTGGGCCCCACAGCATCTTGCTTCCAGCTCTTTGGGAAGCTAAGAAACAACTCGCTCTGCACAGTGCTCTTACAGCCTACCGGGAACATCTCTTCCAAAGGCCTGTGAAACGCAGTTTCTTTGCAGGCCTGATCCGGCTGAAGTAGGACTTCTGCTCTGGGTGTGCTACTTTGCCCTAGAGCTGAAAGGCACAACGTGCAGGCTTCTTTCCAAAGGGCGAGTTGGGCCCCACAGCATCTTGCTTCCAGCTCTTTGGGAAGCTAAGAAACAACTCGCTCTGCACAGTGCTCTTACAGCCTACCGGGAACATCTCTTCCAAAGGCCTGTGAAACGCAGTTTCTTTGCAGGCCTGATCTGGCTGAAGTAGGACTTCTGCTGTGGGTGTGCTACTTTGCCCTACAGCTGAAAGGCAGAACGTGCAGGCTTCTTTCCAAAGGGCGAGTTGGGCCCCACAGCATCTTGCTTCCAGCTCTTTGGGAAGCTAAGAAACAACTCGCTCTGCACAGTGTTCTTACAGCCTAGTGGGAACATCTCTTCCAAAGGCCGGTGAAACGCAGTTTCTTTGCAGGCCTGATCTGGCTGAAGTAGGACTTCTGCTCTGGGTGTGCTACTTTGCCCTAGAGCTGAAAGGCACAACGTGCAGGCTTCTTTCCAAAGGGCGAGTTGGGCCCCACAGCATCTTGCTTCCAGCTCTTTGGGAAGCTAAGAAACAACTCGCTCTGCACAGTGCTCTTACAGCCTACCGGGAACATCTCTTCCAAAGGCCTGTGAAACGCAGTTTCTTTGCAGGCCTGATCTGGCTGAAGTAGGACTTCTGCTCTGGGTGTGCTACTTTGCCCTAGAGCTGAAAGGCACAACGTGCAGGCTTCTTTCCAAAGGGCGAGTTGGGCCCCACAGCATCTTGCTTCCAGCTCTTTGGGAAGCTAAGAAACAACTCGCTCTGCACAGTGCTCTTACAGCCTACCGGGAACATCTCTTCCAAAGGCCTTTGAAACGCAGTTTCTTTGCAGGCCTTATCTGGCTGAAGTAGGACTTCTGCTCTGGGTGTGCTACTTTGCCCTAGAGCTGAAAGGCACAACGTGCAGGCTTCTTTCCAAAGGGCGAGTTGGGCCCCACAGCATCTTGCTTCCAGCTCTTTGGGAAGCTAAGAAACAACTCTCTCTGCACAGTGTTCTTACAGCCTAGTGGGAACATCTCTTCCAAAGGCCGGTGAAACGCAGTTTCTTTGCAGGCCTGATCTGGCTGAAGTAGGACTTCTGCTCTGGGTGTGCTACTTTGCCCTAGAGCTGAAAGGCACAACGTGCAGGCTTCTTTCCAAAGGGCGAGTTGGGCCCCACAGCATCTTGCTTCCAGCTCTTTGGGAAGCTAAGAAACAACTCGCTCTGCACAGTGCTCTTACAGCCTACCGGGAACATCTCTTCCAAAGGCCTGTGAAACGCAGTTTCTTTGCAGGCCTGATCTGGCTGAAGTAGGACTTCTGCTCTGGGTGTGCTACTTTGCCCTAGAGCTGAAAGGCACAACGTGCAGGCTTCTTTCCAAAGGGCGAGTTGGGCCCCACAGCATCTTGCTTCCAGCTCTTTGGGAAGCTAAGAAACAACTCGCTCTGCACAGTGCTCTTACAGCCTACCGGGAACATCTCTTCCAAAGGCCTTTGAAACGCAGTTTCTTTGCAGGCCTTATCTGGCTGAAGTAGGACTTCTGCTCTGGGTGTGCTACTTTGCCCTAGAGCTGAAAGGCACAACGTGCAGGCTTCTTTCCAAAGGGCCAGTTGGGCCCCACAGCATCTTGCTTCCAGCTCTTTGGGAAGCTAAGAAACAACTCGCTCTGCACAGTGTTCTTACAGCCTAGTGGGAACATCTCTTCCAAAGGCCGGTGAAACGCAGTTTCTTTGCAGGCCTGATCTGGCTGAAGTAGGACTTCTGCTCTGGGTGTGCTACTTTGCCCTAGAGCTGAAAGGCACAACGTGCAGGCTTCTTTCCAAAGGGCGAGTTGGGCCCCACAGCATCTTGCTTCCAGCTCTTTGGGAAGCTAAGAAACAACTCGCTCTGCACAGTGCTCTTACAGCCTACCGGGAACATCTCTTCCAAAGGCCTGTGAAACGCAGTTTCTTTGCAGGCCTGATCTGGCTGAAGTAGGACTTCTGCTCTGGGTGTGCTACTTTGCCCTAGAGCTGAAAGGCACAACGTGCAGGCTTCTTTCCAAAGGGCGAGTTGGGCCCCACAGCATCTTGCTTCCAGCTCTTTGGGAAGCTAAGAAACAACTCGCTCTGCACAGTGCTCTTACAGCCTACCGGGAACATCTCTTCCAAAGGCCTTTGAAACGCAGTTTCTTTGCAGGCCTTATCTGGCTGAAGTAGGACTTCTGCTCTGGGTGTGCTACTTTGCCCTAGAGCTGAAAGGCACAACGTGCAGGCTTCTTTCCAAAGGGCCAGTTGGGCCCCACAGCATCTTGCTTCCAGCTCTTTGGGAAGCTAAGAAACAACTCGCTCTGCACAGTGCTCTTACAGCCTAGTGGGAACATCTCTTCCAAAGGCCTGGGAAACGCAGTTTCTTTGCAGGTCTGATCTGGCTGAAGTAGGACTTCTGCTCTGGGTGTGCTACTTTGCCCTAGAGCTGAAAGGCACAACGTGCAGGCTTCTTTCCAAAGGGCGAGTTGGGCCCCACAGCATCTTGCTTCCAGCTCTTTGGGAAGCTAAGAAACAACTCGCTCTGCACAGTGCTCTTACAGCCTACCGGGAACATCTCTTCCAAAGGCCTGTGAAACGCAGTTTCTTTGCAGGCCTGATCTGGCTGAAGTAGGACTTCTGCTCTGGGTGTGCTACTTTGCCCTAGAGCTGAAAGGCACAACGTGCAGGCTTCTTTCCAAAGGGCCAGTTGGGCCCCACAGCATCTTGCTTCCAGCTCTTTGGGAAGCTAAGAAACAACTCGCTCTGCACAGTGCTCTTACAGCCTAGTGGGAACATCTCTTCCAAAGGCCTGGGAAACGCAGTTTCTTTGCAGGTCTGATCTGGCTGAAGTAGGACTTCTGCTCTGGGTGTGCTACTTTGCCCTAGAGCTGAAAGGCACAACGTGCAGGCTTCTTTCCAAAGGGCGAGTTGGGCCCCACAGCATCTTGCTTCCAGCTCTTTGGGAAGCTAAGAAACAACTCGCTCTGCACAGTCTTCTTAAAGCCTAGTGGGAACATCTCTTCCAAAGGCCTGTGAAACGCAGTTTCTTTGCAGGCCTGATCTGGCTGAAGTAGGACTTCTGCTCTGGGTGTGCTACTTTGCCCTAGAGCTGAAAGGCACAACGTGCAGGCTTCTTTCCAAAGGGCGAGTTGGGCCCCACAGCATCTTGCTTCCAGCTCTTTGGGAAGCTAAGAAACAACTCGCTCTGCACAGTGCTCTTACAGCCTACCGGGAACATCTCTTCCAAAGGCCTGTGAAACGCAGTTTCTTTGCAGGCCTGATCCGGCTGAAGTAGGACTTCTGCTCTGGGTGTGCTACTTTGCCCTAGAGCTGAAAGGCACAACGTGCAGGCTTCTTTCCAAAGGGCGAGTTGGGCCCCACAGCATCTTGCTTCCAGCTCTTTGGGAAGCTAAGAAACAACTCGCTCTGCACAGTGCTCTTACAGCCTACCGGGAACATCTCTTCCAAAGGCCTGTGAAACGCAGTTACTTTGCAGGCCTGATCTGGCTGAAGTAGGACTTCTGCTCTGGGTGTGCTACTTTGCCCTGGAGCTGAAAGGCACAACGTGCAGGCTTCTTTCCAAAGGGCGAGTTGGGCCCCACAGCATCTTGCTTCCAGCTCTTGGGAAGCTAAGAAACAACTCGCTCTGCACAGTGCTCTTACAGCCTACCGGGAACATCTCTTCCAAAGGCCTGTGAAACGCAGTTTCTTTGCAGGCCTGATCTGGCTGAAGTAGGACTTCTGCTCTGGGTGTGCTACTTTGCCCTAGAGCTGAAAGGCACAACGTGCAGACTTCTTTCCAAAGGGCGAGTTGGGCCCCACAGCATCTTGCTTCCAGCTCTTTGGGAAGCTAAGAAACAACTCGCTCTGAACAGTGCTCTTACAGCCTACCGGGAACATCTCTTCCAAAGGCCTGTGAAACGCAGTTTCTTTGCAGGCCTGATCTGGCTGAAGTAGGACTTCTGCTCTGGGGTGCTACTTTGCCCTAGAGCTGAAAGGCACAACGTGCAGGCTTCTTTCCAAAGGGCGAGTTGGGCCCCACAGCATCTTGCTTCCAGCTCTTTGGGAAGCTAAGAAACAACTCGCTCTGCACAGTGCTCTTACAGCCTAGTGGGAACATCTCTTCCAAAGGCCTGTGAAACGCAGTTTCTTTGCAGGCCTGATTTGGCTGAAGTAGGACTTCTGCTCTGGGTGTGCTACTTTGCCCTGGAGCTGAAAGGCACAACGTGCAGGCTTCTTTCCAAAGGGCGAGTTGGGCCCCACAGCATCTTGCTTCCAGCTCTTTGGGAAGCTAAGAAACAACTCGCTCTGCACAGTGCTCTTACAGCCTAGTGGGAACATCTCTTCCAAAGGCCTGGGAAACGCAGTTTCTTTGCAGGTCTGATCTGGCTGAAGTAGGACTTCTGCTCTGGGTGTGCTACTTTGCCCTAGAGCTGAAAGGCACAACGTGCAGGCTTCTTTCCAAAGGGCGAGTTGGGCCCCACAGCATCTTGCTTCCAGCTCTTTGGGAAGCTAAGAAACAACTCGCTCTGCACAGTCTTCTTAAAGCCTAGTGGGAACATCTCTTCCAAAGGCCTGTGAAACGCAGTTTCTTTGCAGGCCTGATCTGGCTGAAGTAGGACTTCTGCTCTGGGTGTGCTACTTTGCCCTAGAGCTGAAAGGCACAACGTGCAGGCTTCTTTCCAAAGGGCGAGTTGGGCCCCACAGCATCTTGCTTCCAGCTCTTTGGGAAGCTAAGAAACAACTCGCTCTGCACAGTGCTCTTACAGCCTACCGGGAACATCTCTTCCAAAGGCCTGTGAAACGCAGTTTCTTTGCAGGCCTGATCCGGCTGAAGTAGGACTTCTGCTCTGGGTGTGCTACTTTGCCCTAGAGCTGAAAGGCACAACGTGCAGGCTTCTTTCCAAAGGGCGAGTTGGGCCCCACAGCATCTTGCTTCCAGCTCTTTGGGAAGCTAAGAAACAACTCGCTCTGCACAGTGCTCTTACAGCCTACCGGGAACATCTCTTCCAAAGGCCTGTGAAACGCAGTTTCTTTGCAGGCCTGATCTGGCTGAAGTAGGACTTCTGCTCTGGGTGTGCTACTTTGCCCTGGAGCTGAAAGGCACAACGTGCAGGCTTCTTTCCAAAGGGCGAGTTGGGCCCCACAGCATCTTGCTTCCAGCTCTTGGGAAGCTAAGAAACAACTCGCTCTGCACAGTGCTCTTACAGCCTACCGGGAACATCTCTTCCAAAGGCCTGTGAAACGCAGTTTCTTTGCAGGCCTGATCTGGCTGAAGTAGGACTTCTGCTCTGGGTGTGCTACTTTGCCCTAGAGCTGAAAGGCACAACGTGCAGACTTCTTTCCAAAGGGCGAGTTGGGCCCCACAGCATCTTGCTTCCAGCTCTTTGGGAAGCTAAGAAACAACTCGCTCTGCACAGTGCTCTTACAGCCTAGTGGGAACATCTCTTCCAAAGGCCTGGGAAACGCAGTTTCTTTGCAGGTCTGATCTGGCTGAAGTAGGACTTCTGCTCTGGGTGTGCTACTTTGCCCTAGAGCTGAAAGGCACAACGTGCAGGCTTCTTTCCAAAGGGCGAGTTGGGCCCCACAGCATCTTGCTTCCAGCTCTTTGGGAAGCTAAGAAACAGCTCGCTCTGCACAGTCTTCTTAAAGCCTAGTGGGAACATCTCTTCCAAAGGCCTGTGAAACGCAGTTTCTTTGCAGGCCTGATCTGGCTGAAGTAGGACTTCTGCTCTGGGTGTGCTACTTTGCCCTAGAGCTGAAAGGCACAACGTGCAGGCTTCTTTCCAAAGGGCGAGTTGGGCCCCACAGCATCTTGCTTCCAGCTCTTTGGGAAGCTAAGAAACAACTCGCTCTGCACAGTGCTCTTACAGCCTACCGGGAACATCTCTTCCAAAGGCCTGTGAAACGCAGTTTCTTTGCAGGCCTGATCCGGCTGAAGTAGGACTTCTGCTCTGGGTGTGCTACTTTGCCCTAGAGCTGAAAGGCACAACGTGCAGGCTTCTTTCCAAAGGGCGAGTTGGGCCCCACAGCATCTTGCTTCCAGCTCTTTGGGAAGCTAAGAAACAACTCGCTCTGCACAGTGCTCTTACAGCCTACCGGGAACATCTCTTCCAAAGGCCTGTGAAACGCAGTTTCTTTGCAGGCCTGATCTGGCTGAAGTAGGACTTCTGCTCTGGGTGTGCTACTTTGCCCTGGAGCTGAAAGGCACAACGTGCAGGCTTCTTTCCAAAGGGCGAGTTGGGCCCCACAGCATCTTGCTTCCAGCTCTTGGGAAGCTAAGAAACAACTCGCTCTGCACAGTGCTCTTACAGCCTACCGGGAACATCTCTTCCAAAGGCCTGTGAAACGCAGTTTCTTTGCAGGCCTGATCTGGCTGAAGTAGGACTTCTGCTCTGGGTGTGCTACTTTGCCCTAGAGCTGAAAGGCACAACGTGCAGACTTCTTTCCAAAGGGCGAGTTGGGCCCCACAGCATCTTGCTTCCAGCTCTTTGGGAAGCTAAGAAACAACTCGCTCTGCACAGTGCTCTTACAGCCTACCGGGAACATCTCTTCCAAAGGCCTGTGAAACGCAGTTTCTTTGCAGGCCTGATCTGGCTGAAGTAGGACTTCTGCTCTGGGGTGCTACTTTGCCCTAGAGCTGAAAGGCACAACGTGCAGGCTTCTTTCCAAAGGGCGAGTTGGGCCCCACAGCATCTTGCTTCCAGCTCTTTGGGAAGCTAAGAAACAACTCGCTCTGCACAGTGCTCTTACAGCCTAGTGGGAACATCTCTTCCAAAGGCCTGTGAAACGCAGTTTCTTTGCAGGCCTGATCTGGCTGAAGTAGGACTTCTGCTCTGGGTGTGCTACTTTGCCCTAGAGCTGAAAGGCACAACGTGCAGGCTTCTTTCCAAAGGGCGAGTTGGGCCCCACAGCATCTTGCTTCCAGCTCTTTGGGAAGCTAAGAAACAACTCGCTCTGCACAGTGCTCTTACAGCCTACCGGGAACATCTCTTCCAAAGGCCTGTGAAACGCAGTTTCTTTGCAGGCCTGATCCGGCTGAAGTAGGACTTCTGCTCTGGGTGTGCTACTTTGCCCTAGAGCTGAAAGGCACAACGTGCAGGCTTCTTTCCAAAGGGCGAGTTGGGCCCCACAGCATCTTGCTTCCAGCTCTTTGGGAAGCTAAGAAACAACTCGCTCTGCACAGTGCTCTTACAGCCTAGTGGGAACATCTCTTCCAAAGGCCTGGGAAACGCAGTTTCTTTGCAGGCCTGATCTGGCTGAAGTAGGACTTCTGCTCTGGGTGTGCTACGTTGCCCTAGAGCTGAAAGGCACAACGTGCAGGCTTCTTTCCAAAGGGCGAGTTGGGCCCCACAGCATCTTGCTTCCAGCTCTTTGGGAAGCTAAGAAACAACTCGCTCTGCACAGTGCTCTTACAGCCTAGTGGGAACATCTCTTCCAAAGGCCTGTGAAACGCAGTTGCTTTGCAGGCCTGATCTGGCTGAAGTAGGACTTCTGCTCTGGGTGTGCTACTTTGCCCTAGAGCTGAAAGGCACAACGTGCAGGCTTCTTTCCAAAGGGCGAGTTGGGCCCCACAGCATCTTGCTTCCAGCTCTTTGGGAAGCTAAGAAACAACTCGCTCTGCACAGTGCTCTTACAGCCTACCGGGAACATCTCTTCCAAAGGCCTGTGAAACGCAGTTTCTTTGCAGGCCTGATCCGGCTGAAGTAGGACTTCTGCTCTGGGTGTGCTACTTTGCCCTAGAGCTGAAAGGCACAACGTGCAGGCTTCTTTCCAAAGGGCGAGTTGGGCCCCACAGCATCTTGCTTCCAGCTCTTTGGGAAGCTAAGAAACAACTCGCTCTGCACAGTCTTCTTAAAGCCTAGTGGGAACATCTCTTCCAAAGGCCTGTGAAACGCAGTTTCTTTGCAGGCCTGATCTGGCTGAAGTAGGACTTCTGCTCTGGGTGTGCTACTTTGCCCTAGAGCTGAAAGGCACAACGTGCAGGCTTCTTTCCAAAGGGCGAGTTGGGCCCCACAGCATCTTGCTTCCAGCTCTTTGGGAAGCTAAGAAACAACTCGCTCTGCACAGTGCTCTTACAGCCTACCGGGAACATCTCTTCCAAAGGCCTGTGAAACGCAGTTTCTTTGCAGGCCTGATCCGGCTGAAGTAGGACTTCTGCTCTGGGTGTGCTACTTTGCCCTAGAGCTGAAAGGCACAACGTGCAGGCTTCTTTCCAAAGGGCGAGTTGGGCCCCACAGCATCTTGCTTCCAGCTCTTTGGGAAGCTAAGAAACAACTCGCTCTGCACAGTGCTCTTACAGCCTACCGGGAACATCTCTTCCAAAGGCCTGTGAAACGCAGTTTCTTTGCAGGCCTGATCTGGCTGAAGTAGGACTTCTGCTCTGGGTGTGCTACTTTGCCCTAGAGCTGAAAGGCACAACGTGCAGGCTTCTTTCCAAAGGGCGAGTTGGGCCCCACAGAATCTTGCTTCCAGCTCTTTGGGAAGCTAAGAAACAACTCGCTGTGCACAGTGCTCTTACAGCCTAGTGGGAACATCTCTTCCAAAGGCCTGTGAAACGCAGTTTCTTTGCAGGCCTGATCTGGCTGAAGTAGGACTTCTGCTCTGGGTGTGCTACTTTGCCCTAGAGCTGAAAGGCACAACGTGCAGGCTTCTTTCCAAAGGGCGAGTTGGGCCCCACAGCATCTTGCTTCCAGCTCTTTGGGAAGCTAAGAAACAACTCGCTCTGCACAGTGCTCTTACAGCCTACCGGGAACATCTCTTCCAAAGGCCTGTGAAACGCAGTTTCTTTGCCGGCCTGATCCGGCTGAAGTAGGACTTCTGCTCTGGGTGTGCTACTTTGCCCTAGAGCTGAAAGGCACAACGTGCAGGCTTCTTTCCAAAGGGCGAGTTGGGCCCCACAGCATCTTGCTTCCAGCTCTTTGGGAAGCTAAGAAACAACTCGCTCTGCACAGTGCTCTTACAGCCTAGTGGGAACATCTCTTCCAAAGGCCTGTGAAACGCAGTTTCTTTGCAGGCCTGATCTGGCTGAAGTAGGACTTCTGCTCTGGGTGTGCTACTTTGCCCTAGAGCTGAAAGGCACAACGTGCAGGCTTCTTTCCAAAGGGCGAGTTGGGCCCCACAGCATCTTGCTTCCAGCTCTTTGGGAAGCTAAGAAACAACTCGCTCTGCACAGTGCTCTTACAGCCTACCGGGAACATCTCTTCCAAAGGCCTGTGAAACGCAGTTTCTTTGCAGGCCTGATCTGGCTGAAGTAGGACTTCTGCTCTGGGGTGCTACTTTGCCCTAGAGCTGAAAGGCACAACGTGCAGGCTTCTTTCCAAAGGGCGAGTTGGGCCCCACAGCATCTTGCTTCCAGCTCTTTGGGAAGCTAAGAAACAACTCGCTCTGCACAGTGCTCTTACAGCCTAGTGGGAACATCTCTTCCAAAGGCCTGTGAAACGCAGTTTCTTTGCAGGCCTGATCTGGCTGAAGTAGGACTTCTGCTCTGGGTGTGCTACTTTGCCCTAGAGCTGAAAGGCACAACGTGCAGGCTTCTTTCCAAAGGGCGAGTTGGGCCCCACAGCATCTTGCTTCCAGCTCTTTGGGAAGCTAAGAAACAACTCGCTCTGCACAGTGCTCTTACAGCCTACCGGGAACATCTCTTCCAAAGGCCTGTGAAACGCAGTTTCTTTGCAGGCCTGATCCGGCTGAAGTAGGACTTCTGCTCTGGGTGTGCTACTTTGCCCTAGAGCTGAAAGGCACAACGTGCAGGCTTCTTTCCAAAGGGCGAGTTGGGCCCCACAGCATCTTGCTTCCAGCTCTTTGGGAAGCTAAGAAACAACTCGCTCTGCACAGTGCTCTTACAGCCTAGTGGGAACATCTCTTCCAAAGGCCTGGGAAACGCAGTTTCTTTGCAGGCCTGATCTGGCTGAAGTAGGACTTCTGCTCTGGGTGTGCTACGTTGCCCTAGAGCTGAAAGGCACAACGTGCAGGCTTCTTTCCAAAGGGCGAGTTGGGCCCCACAGCATCTTGCTTCCAGCTCTTTGGGAAGCTAAGAAACAACTCGCTCTGCACAGTGCTCTTACAGCCTAGTGGGAACATCTCTTCCAAAGGCCTGTGAAACGCAGTTTCTTTGCAGGCCTGATCTGGCTGAAGTAGGACTTCTGCTCTGGGTGTGCTACTTTGCCCTAGAGCTGAAAGGCACAACGTGCAGGCTTCTTTCCAAAGGGCGAGTTGGGCCCCACAGCATCTTGCTTCCAGCTCTTTGGGAAGCTAAGAAACAACTCGCTCTGCACAGTGCTCTTACAGCCTAGTGGGAACATCTCTTCCAAAGGCCTGTGAAACGCAGTTTCTTTGCAGGCCTGATCTGGCTGAAGTAGGACTTCTGCTCTGGGTGTGCTACTTTGCCCTAGAGCTGAAAGGCACAACGTGCAGTCTTCTTTCCAAAGGGCGAGTTGGGCCCCACAGCATCTTGCTTCCAGCTCTTTGGGAAGCTAAGAAACAACTCGCTCTGCACAGTGCTCTTACAGCCTACCGGGAACATCTCTTCCAAAGGCCTGTGAAACGCAGTTTCTTTGCAGGCCTGATCTGGCTGAAGTAGGACTTCTGCTCTGGGTGTGCTACTTTGCCCTAGAGCTGAAAGGCACAACGTGCAGGCTTCTTTCCAAAGGGCCAGTTGGGCCCCACAGCATCTTGCTTCCAGCTCTTTGGGAAGCTAAGAAACAACTCGCTCTGCACAGTGCTCTTACAGCCTAGTGGGAACATCTCTTCAAAAGGCCTGGGAAACGCAGTTTCTTTGCAGGTCTGATCTGGCTGAAGTAGGACTTCTGCTCTGGGTGTGCTACTTTGCCCTAGAGCTGAAAGGCACAACGTGCAGGCTTCTTTCCAAAGGGCGAGTTGGGCCCCACAGCATCTTGCTTCCAGCTCTTTGGGAAGCTAAGAAACAACTCGCTCTGCACAGTCTTCTTAAAGCCTAGTGGGAACATCTCTTCCAAAGGCCTGTGAAACGCAGTTTCTTTGTAGGCCTGATCTGGCTGAAGTAGGACTTCTGCTCTGGGTGTGCTACTTTGCCCTAGAGCTGAAAGGCACAACGTGCAGGCTTCTTTCCAAAGGGCGAGTTGGGCCCCACAGCATCTTGCTTCCAGCTCTTTGGGAAGCTAAGAAACAACTCGCTCTGCACAGTGCTCTTACAGCCTACCGGGAACATCTCTTCCAAAGGCCTGTGAAACGCAGTTTCTTTGCAGGCCTGATCCGGCTGAAGTAGGACTTCTGCTCTGGGTGTGCTACTTTGCCCTAGAGCTGAAAGGCACAACGTGCAGGCTTCTTTCCAAAGGGCGAGTTGGGCCCCACAGCATCTTGCTTCCAGCTCTTTGGGAAGCTAAGAAACAACTCGCTCTGCACAGTGCTCTTACAGCCTACCGGGAACATCTCTTCCAAAGGCCTGTGAAACGCAGTTTCTTTGCAGGCCTGATCTGGCTGAAGTAGGACTTCTGCTCTGGGTGTGCTACTTTGCCCTAGAGCTGAAAGGCACAACGTGCAGGCTTCTTTCCAAAGGGCGAGTTGGGCCCCACAGCATCTTGCTTCCAGCTCTTGGGAAGCTAAGAAACAACTCGCTCTGCACAGTGCTCTTACAGCCTACCGGGAACATCTCTTCCAAAGGCCTGTGAAACGCAGTTTCTTTGCAGGCCTGATCTGGCTGAAGTAGGACTTCTGCTCTGGGTGTGCTACTTTGCCCTAGAGCTGAAAGGCACAACGTGCAGACTTCTTTCCAAAGGGCGAGTTGGGCCCCACAGCATCTTGCTTCCAGCTCTTTGGGAAGCTAAGAAACAACTCGCTCTGCACAGTGCTCTTACAGCCTAGTTTGAACATCTCTTCCAAAGGCCTGTGAAACGCAGTTTCTTTGCAGGCCTGATCTGGCTGAAGTAGGACTTCTGCTCTGGGTGTGCTACTTTGCCCTAGAGCTGAAAGGCACAACGTGCAGGCTTCTTTCCAAAGGGCGAGTTGGGCCCCACAGCATCTTGCTTCCAGCTCTTTGGGAAGCTAAGAAACAACTCGCTCTGCACAGTGCTCTTACAGCCTACCGGGAACATCTCTTCCAAAGGCCTGTGAAACGCAGTTTCTTTGCAGGCCTGATCTGGCTGAAGTAGGACTTCTGCTCTGGGTGTGCTACTTTGCCCTAGAGCTGAAAGGCACAACGTGCAGGCTTCTTTCCAAAGGGCGAGTTGGGCCCCACAGCATCTTGCTTCCAGCTCTTTGGGAAGCTAAGAAACAACTCGCTCTGCACAGTGCTCTTACAGCCTACCGGGAACATCTCTTCCAAAGGCCTTTGAAACGCAGTTTCTTTGCAGGCCTTATCTGGCTGAAGTAGGACTTCTGCTCTGGGTGTGCTACTTTGCCCTAGAGCTGAAAGGCACAACGTGCAGGCTTCTTTCCAAAGGGCCAGTTGGGCCCCACAGCATCTTGCTTCCAGCTCTTTGGGAAGCTAAGAAACAACTCGCTCTGCACAGTGCTCTTACAGCCTAGTGGGAACATCTCTTACAAAGGCCTGGGAAACGCAGTTTCTTTGCAGGTCTGATCTGGCTGAAGTAGGACTTCTGCTCTGGGTGTGCTACTTTGCCCTAGAGCTGAAAGGCACAACGTGCAGTCTTCTTTCCAAAGGGCGAGTTGGGCCCCACAGCATCTTGCTTCCAGCTCTTTGGGAAGCTAAGAAACAACTCGCTCTGCACAGTGCTCTTACAGCCTACCGGGAACATCTCTTCCAAAGGCCTGTGAAACGCAGTTTCTTTGCAGGCCTGATCTGGCTGAAGTAGGACTTCTGCTCTGGGTGTGCTACTTTGCCCTAGAGCTGAAAGGCACAACGTGCAGACTTCTTTCCAAAGGGCGAGTTGGGCCCCACAGCATCTTGCTTCCAGCTCTTTGGGAAGCTAAGAAACAACTCGCTCTGCACAGTGCTCTTACAGCCTACCGGGAACATCTCTTCCAAAGGCCTGTGAAACGCAGTTTCTTTGCAGGCCTGATCTGGCTGAAGTAGGACTTCTGCTCTGGGGTGCTACTTTGCCCTAGAGCTGAAAGGCACAACGTGCAGGCTTCTTTCCAAAGGGCGAGTTGGGCCCCACAGCATCTTGCTTCCAGCTCTTTGGGAAGCTAAGAAACAACTCGCTCTGCACAGTGCTCTTACAGCCTAGTGGGAACATCTCTTCCAAAGGCCTGTGAAACGCTGTTACTTTGCAGGCCTGATCTGGCTGAAGTAGGACTTCTGCTCTGGGTGTGCTACTTTGCCCTAGAGCTGAAAGGCACAACGTGCAGGCTTCTTTCCAAAGGGCGAGTTGGGCCCCACAGCATCTTGCTTCCAGCTCTTTGGGAAGCTAAGAAACAACTCGCTCTGCACAGTGCTCTTACAGCCTACCGGGAACATCTCTTCCAAAGGCCTGTGAAACGCAGTTTCTTTGCAGGCCTTATCCGGCTGAAGTAGGACTTCTGCTCTGGGTGTGCTACTTTGCCCTAGAGCTGAAAGGCACAACGTGCAGGCTTCTTTCCAAAGGGCGAGTTGGGCCCCACAGCATCTTGCTTCCAGCTCTTTGGGAAGCTAAGAAACAACTCGCTCTGCACAGTGCTCTTACAGCCTAGTGGGAACATCTCTTCCAAAGGCCTGGGAAACGCAGTTTCTTTGCAGGCCTGATCTGGCTGAAGTAGGACTTCTGCTCTGGGTGAGCTACGTTGCCCTAGAGCTGAAAGGCACAACGTGCAGGCTTCTTTCCAAAGGGCGAGTTGGGCCCCACAGCATCTTGCTTCCAGCTCTTTGGGAAGCTAAGAAACAACTCGCTCTGCACAGTGCTCTTACAGCCTAGTGGGAACATCTCTTCCAAAGGCCTGTGAAACGCAGTTGCTTTGCAGGCCTGATCTGGCTGAAGTAGGACTTCTGCTCTGGGTGTGCTACTTTGCCCTAGAGCTGAAAGGCACAACGTGCAGGCTTCTTTCCAAAGGGCGAGTTGGGCCCCACAGCATCTTGCTTCCAGCTCTTTGGGAAGCTAAGAAACAACTCGCTCTGCACAGTGCTCTTAGAGCCTAGTGGGAACATCTCTTCCAAAGGCCTGTGAAACGCAGTTTCTTTGCAGGCCTGATCTGGCTGAAGTAGGACTTCTGCTCTGGGTGTGCTACTTTGCCCTAGAGCTGAAAGGCACAACGTGCAGTCTTCTTTCCAAAGGGCGAGTTGGGCCCCACAGCATCTTGCTTCCAGCTCTTTGGGAAGCTAAGAAACAACTCGCTCTGCACAGTGCTCTTACAGCCTACCGGGAACATCTCTTCCAAAGGCCTGTGAAACGCAGTTTCTTTGCAGGCCTGATCTGGCTGAAGTAGGACTTCTGCTCTGGGTGTGCTACTTTGCCCTAGAGCTGAAAGGCACAACGTGCAGGCTTCTTTCCAAAGGGCCAGTTGGGCCCCACAGCATCTTGCTTCCAGCTCTTTGGGAAGCTAAGAAACAACTCGCTCTGCACAGTGCTCTTACAGCCTAGTGGGAACATCTCTTCCAAAGGCCTGTGAAACGCAGTTTCTTTGCAGGCCTGATCCGGCTGAAGTAGGACTTCTGCTCTGGGTGTGCTACTTTGCCCTAGAGCTGAAAGGCACAACGTGCAGGCTTCTTTCCAAAGGGCGAGTTGGGCCCCACAGCATCTTGCTTCCAGCTCTTTGGGAAGCTAAGAAACAACTCGCTCTGCACAGTGCTCTTACAGCCTACCGGGAACATCTCTTCCAAAGGCCTGTGAAACGCAGTTTCTTTGCAGGCCTGATCTGGCTGAAGTAGGACTTCTGCTCTGGGTGTGCTACTTTGCCCTAGAGCTGAAAGGCACAACGTGCAGGCTTCTTTCCAAAGGGCGAGTTGGGCCCCACAGCATCTTGCTTCCAGCTCTTTGGGAAGCTAAGAAACAACTCGCTCTGCACAGTGCTCTTACAGCCTAGTGGGAACATCTCTTCCAAAGGCCTGTGAAACGCAGTTTCTTTGCAGGCCTGATCTGGCTGAAGTAGGACTTCTGCTCTGGGTGTGCTACTTTGCCCTAGAGCTGAAAGGCACAACGTGCAGGCTTCTTTCCAAAGGGCGAGTTGGGCCCCACAGCATCTTGCTTCCAGCTCTTTGGGAAGCTAAGAAACAACTCGCTCTGCACAGTGCTCTTACAGCCTAGTGGGAACATCTCTTCCAAAGGCCTGTGAAACGCAGTTGCTTTGCAGGCCTGATCTGGCTGAAGTAGGACTTCTGCTCTGGGTGTGCTACTTTGCCCTAGAGCTGAAAGGCACAACGTGCAGGCTTCTTTCCAAAGGGCGAGTTGGGCCCCACAGCATCTTGCTTCCAGCTCTTTGGGAAGCTAAGAAACAACTCGCTCTGCACAGTGCTCTTACAGCCTAGTGGGAACATCTCTTCCAAAGGCCTGTGAAACGCAGTTTCTTTGCAGGCCTGATCTGGCTGAAGTAGGACTTCTGCTCTGGGTGTGCTACTTTGCCCTAGAGCTGAAAGGCACAACGTGCAGTCTTCTTTCCAAAGGGCGAGTTGGGCCCCACAGCATCTTGCTTCCAGCTCTTTGGGAAGCTAAGAAACAACTCGCTCTGCACAGTGCTCTTACAGCCTACCGGGAACATCTCTTCCAAAGGCCTGTGAAACGCAGTTTCTTTGCAGGCCTGATCTGGCTGAAGTAGGACTTCTGCTCTGGGTGTGCTACTTTGCCCTAGAGCTGAAAGGCACAACGTGCAGGCTTCTTTCCAAAGGGCCAGTTGGGCTCCACAGCATCTTGCTTCCAGCTCTTTGGGAAGCTAAGAAACAACTCGCTCTGCACAGTGCTCTTACAGCCTAGTGGGAACATCTCTTCCAAAGGCCTGGGAAACGCAGTTTCTTTGCAGGTCTGATCTGGCTGAAGTAGGACTTCTGCTCTGGGTGTGCTACTTTGCCCTAGAGCTGAAAGGCACAACGTGCAGGCTTCTTTCCAAAGGGCGAGTTGGGCCCCACAGCATCTTGCTTCCAGCTCTTTGGGAAGCTAAGAAACAACTCGCTCTGCACAGTCTTCTTAAAGCCTAGTGGGAACATCTCTTCCAAAGGCCTGTGAAACGCAGTTTCTTTGCAGGCCTGATCTGGCTGAAGTAGGACTTCTGCTCTGGGTGTGCTACTTTGCCCTAGAGCTGAAAGGCACAACGTGCAGCCTTCTTTCCAAAGGGCGAGTTGGGCCCCACAGCATCTTGCTTCCAGCTCTTTGGGAAGCTAAGAAACAACTCGCTCTGCACAGTGCTCTTACAGCCTACCGGGAACATCTCTTCCAAAGGCCTGTGAAACGCAGTTTCTTTGCAGGCCTGATCCGGCTGAAGTAGGACTTCTGCTCTGGGTGTGCTACTTTGCCCTAGAGCTGAAAGGCACAACGTGCAGGCTTCTTTCCAAAGGGCGAGTTGGGCCCCACAGCATCTTGCTTCCAGCTCTTTGGGAAGCTAAGAAACAACTCGCTCTGCACAGTGCTCTTACAGCCTACCGGGAACATCTCTTCCAAAGGCCTGTGAAACGCAGTTTCTTTGCAGGCCTGATCTGGCTGAAGTAGGACTTCTGCTCTGGGTGTGCTACTTTGCCCTAGAGCTGAAAGGCACAACGTGCAGGCTTCTTTCCAAAGGGCGAGTTGGGCCCCACAGCATCTTGCTTCCAGCTCTTGGGAAGCTAAGAAACAACTCGCTCTGCACAGTGCTCTTACAGCCTACCGGGAACATCTCTTCCAAAGGCCTGTGAAACGCAGTTTCTTTGCAGGCCTGATCTGGCTGAAGTAGGACTTCTGCTCTGGGTGTGCTACTTTGCCCTAGAGCTGAAAGGCACAACGTGCAGACTTCTTTCCAAAGGGCGAGTTGGGCCCCACAGCATCTTGCTTCCAGCTCTTTGGGAAGCTAAGAAACAACTCGCTCTGCACAGTGCTCTTACAGCCTACCGGGAACATCTCTTCCAAAGGCCTGTGAAACGCAGTTTCTTTGCAGGCCTGATCTGGCTGAAGTAGGACTTCTGCTCTGGGTGTGCTACTTTGCCCTAGAGCTGAAAGGCACAACGTGCAGGCTTCTTTCCAAAGGGCCAGTTGGGCCCCACAGCATCTTGCTTCCAGCTCTTTGGGAAGCTAAGAAACAACTCGCTCTGCACAGTGCTCTTACAGCCTAGTGGGAACATCTCTTCCAAAGGCCTGGGAAACGCAGTTTCTTTGCAGGTCTGATCTGGCTGAAGTAGGACTTCTGCTCTGGGTGTGCTACTTTGCCCTAGAGCTGAAAGGCACAACGTGCAGGCTTCTTTCCAAAGGGCGAGTTGGGCCCCACAGCATCTTGCTTCCAGCTCTTTGGGAAGCTAAGAAACAACTCGCTCTGCACAGTCTTCTTAAAGCCTAGTGGGAACATCTCTTCCAAAGGCCTGTGAAACGCAGTTTCTTTGCAGGCCTGATCTGGCTGAAGTAGGACTTCTGCTCTGGGTGTGCTACTTTGCCCTAGAGCTGAAAGGCACAACGTGCAGCCTTCTTTCCAAAGGGCGAGTTGGGCCCCACAGCATCTTGCTTCCAGCTCTTTGGGAAGCTAAGAAACAACTCGCTCTGCACAGTGCTCTTACAGCCTACCGGGAACATCTCTTCCAAAGGCCTGTGAAACGCAGTTTCTTTGCAGGCCTGATCCGGCTGAAGTAGGACTTCTGCTCTGGGTGTGCTACTTTGCCCTAGAGCTGAAAGGCACAACGTGCAGGCTTCTTTCCAAAGGGCGAGTTGGGCCCCACAGCATCTTGCTTCCAGCTCTTTGGGAAGCTAAGAAACAACTCGCTCTGCACAGTGCTCTTACAGCCTACCGGGAACATCTCTTCCAAAGGCCTGTGAAACGCAGTTTCTTTGCAGGCCTGATCTGGCTGAAGTAGGACTTCTGCTCTGGGTGTGCTACTTTGCCCTAGAGCTGAAAGGCACAACGTGCAGGCTTCTTTCCAAAGGGCGAGTTGGGCCCCACAGCATCTTGCTTCCAGCTCTTGGGAAGCTAAGAAACAACTCGCTCTGCACAGTGCTCTTACAGCCTACCGGGAACATCTCTTCCAAAGGCCTGTGAAACGCAGTTTCTTTGCAGGCCTGATCTGGCTGAAGTAGGACTTCTGCTCTGGGTGTGCTACTTTGCCCTAGAGCTGAAAGGCACAACGTGCAGACTTCTTTCCAAAGGGCGAGTTGGGCCCCACAGCATCTTGCTTCCAGCTCTTTGGGAAGCTAAGAAACAACTCGCTCTGCACAGTGCTCTTACAGCCTACCGGGAACATCTCTTCCAAAGGCCTGTGAAACGCAGTTTCTTTGCAGGCCTGATCTGGCTGAAGTAGGACTTCTGCTCTGGGGTGCTACTTTGCCCTAGAGCTGAAAGGCACAACGTGCAGGCTTCTTTCCAAAGGGCGAGTTGGGCCCCACAGCATCTTGCTTCCAGCTCTTTGGGAAGCTAAGAAACAACTCGCTCTGCACAGTGCTCTTACAGCCTAGTGGGAACATCTCTTCCAAAGGCCTGGGAAACGCAGTTTCTTTGCAGGTCTGATCTGGCTGAAGTAGGACTTCTGCTCTGGGTGTGCTACTTTGCCCTAGAGCTGAAAGGCACAACGTGCAGGCTTCTTTCCAAAGGGCGAGTTGGGCCCCACAGCATCTTGCTTCCAGCTCTTTGGGAAGCTAAGAAACAACTCGCTCTGCACAGTCTTCTTAAAGCCTAGTGGGAACATCTCTTCCAAAGGCCTGTGAAACGCAGTTTCTTTGCAGGCCTGATCTGGCTGAAGTAGGACTTCTGCTCTGGGTGTGCTACTTTGCCCTAGAGCTGAAAGGCACAACGTGCAGGCTTCTTTCCAAAGGGCGAGTTGGGCCCCACAGCATCTTGCTTCCAGCTCTTTGGGAAGCTAAGAAACAACTCGCTCTGCACAGTGCTCTTACAGCCTACCGGGAACATCTCTTCCAAAGGCCTGTGAAACGCAGTTTCTTTGCAGGCCTGATCCGGCTGAAGTAGGACTTCTGCTCTGGGTGTGCTACTTTGCCCTAGAGCTGAAAGGCACAACGTGCAGGCTTCTTTCCAAAGGGCGAGTTGGGCCCCACAGCATCTTGCTTCCAGCTCTTTGGGAAGCTAAGAAACAACTCGCTCTGCACAGTCTTCTTAAAGCCTAGTGGGAACATCTCTTCCAAAGGCCTGTGAAACGCAGTTTCTTTGCAGGCCTGATCTGGCTGAAGTAGGACTTCTGCTCTGGGTGTGCTACTTTGCCCTAGAGCTGAAAGGCACAACGTGCAGGCTTCTTTCCAAAGGGCGAGTTGGGCCCCACAGCATCTTGCTTCCAGCTCTTTGGGAAGCTAAGAAACAACTCGCTCTGCACAGTGCTCTTACAGCCTAGTGGGAACATCTCTTCCAAAGGCCTGGGAAACGCAGTTTCTTTGCAGGTCTGATCTGGCTGAAGTAGGACTTCTGCTCTGGGTGTGCTACTTTGCCCTAGAGCTGAAAGGCACAACGTGCAGGCTTCTTTCCAAAGGGCGAGTTGGGCCCCACAGCATCTTGCTTCCAGCTCTTTGGGAAGCTAAGAAACAACTCGCTCTGCACAGTCTTCTTAAAGCCTAGTGGGAACATCTCTTCCAAAGGCCTGTGAAACGCAGTTTCTTTGCAGGCCTGATCTGGCTGAAGTAGGACTTCTGCTCTGGGTGTGCTACTTTGCCCTAGAGCTGAAAGGCACAACGTGCAGGCTTCTTTCCAAAGGGCGAGTTGGGCCCCACAGCATCTTGCTTCCAGCTCTTTGGGAAGCTAAGAAACAACTCGCTCTGCACAGTGCTCTTACAGCCTACCGGGAACATCTCTTCCAAAGGCCTGTGAAACGCAGTTTCTTTGCAGGCCTGATCCGGCTGAAGTAGGACTTCTGCTCTGGGTGTGCTACTTTGCCCTAGAGCTGAAAGGCACAACGTGCAGGCTTCTTTCCAAAGGGCGAGTTGGGCCCCACAGCATCTTGCTTCCAGCTCTTTGGGAAGCTAAGAAACAACTCGCTCTGCACAGTCTTCTTAAAGCCTAGTGGGAACATCTCTTCCAAAGGCCTGTGAAACGCAGTTTCTTTGCAGGCCTGATCTGGCTGAAGTAGGACTTCTGCTCTGGGTGTGCTACTTTGCCCTAGAGCTGAAAGGCACAACGTGCAGGCTTCTTTCCAAAGGGCGAGTTGGGCCCCACAGCATCTTGCTTCCAGCTCTTTGGGAAGCTAAGAAACAACTCGCTCTGCACAGTGCTCTTACAGCCTACCGGGAACATCTCTTCCAAAGGCCTGTGAAACGCAGTTTCTTTGCAGGCCTGATCCGGCTGAAGTAGGACTTCTGCTCTGGGTGTGCTACTTTGCCCTAGAGCTGAAAGGCACAACGTGCAGGCTTCTTTCCAAAGGGCGAGTTGGGCCCCACAGCATCTTGCTTCCAGCTCTTTGGGAAGCTAAGAAACAACTCGCTCTGCACAGTGCTCTTACAGCCTACCGGGAACATCTCTTCCAAAGGCCTGTGAAACGCAGTTTCTTTGCAGGCCTGATCTGGCTGAAGTAGGACTTCTGCTCTGGGTGTGCTACTTTGCCCTAGAGCTGAAAGGCACAACGTGCAGGCTTCTTTCCAAAGGGCGAGTTGGGCCCCACAGAATCTTGCTTCCAGCTCTTTGGGAAGCTAAGAAACAACTCGCTCTGCACAGTGCTCTTACAGCCTAGTGGGAACATCTCTTCCAAAGGCCTGTGAAACGCAGTTTCTTTGCAGGCCTGATCTGGCTGAAGTAGGACTTCTGCTCTGGGTGTGCTACTTTGCCCTAGAGCTGAAAGGCACAACGTGCAGGCTTCTTTCCAAAGGGCGAGTTGGGCCCCACAGCATCTTGCTTCCAGCTCTTTGGGAAGCTAAGAAACAACTCGCTCTGCACAGAGCTCTTACAGCCTACCGGGAACATCTCTTCCAAAGGCCTGTGAAACGCAGTTTCTTTGCCGGCCTGATCCGGCTGAAGTAGGACTTCTGCTCTGGGTGTGCTACTTTGCCCTAGAGCTGAAAGGCACAACGTGCAGGCTTCTTTCCAAAGGGCGAGTTGGGCCCCACAGCATCTTGCTTCCAGCTCTTTGGGAAGCTAAGAAACAACTCGCTCTGCACAGTGCTCTTACAGCCTAGTGGGAACATCTCTTCCAAAGGCCTGTGAAACGCAGTTTCTTTGCAGGCCTGATCTGGCTGAAGTAGGACTTCTGCTCTGGGTGTGCTACTTTGCCCTAGAGCTGAAAGGCACAACGTGCAGGCTTCTTTCCAAAGGGCGAGTTGGGCCCCACAGCATCTTGCTTCCAGCTCTTTGGGAAGCTAAGAAACAACTCGCTCTGCACAGTGCTCTTACAGCCTACCGGGAACATCTCTTCCAAAGGCCTGTGAAACGCAGTTTCTTTGCAGGCCTGATCTGGCTGAAGTAGGACTTCTGCTCTGGGGTGCTACTTTGCCCTAGAGCTGAAAGGCACAACGTGCAGGCTTCTTTCCAAAGGGCGAGTTGGGCCCCACAGCATCTTGCTTCCAGCTCTTTGGGAAGCTAAGAAACAACTCGCTCTGCACAGTGCTCTTACAGCCTAGTGGGAACATCTCTTCCAAAGGCCTGTGAAACGCAGTTTCTTTGCAGGCCTGATCTGGCTGAAGTAGGACTTCTGCTCTGGGTGTGCTACTTTGCCCTAGAGCTGAAAGGCACAACGTGCAGGCTTCTTTCCAAAGGGCGAGTTGGGCCCCACAGCATCTTGCTTCCAGCTCTTTGGGAAGCTAAGAAACAACTCGCTCTGCACAGTGCTCTTACAGCCTACTGGGAACATCTCTTCCAAAGGCCTGTGAAACGCAGTTTCTTTGCAGGCCTGATCCGGCTGAAGTAGGACTTCTGCTCTGGGTGTGCTACTTTGCCCTAGAGCTGAAAGGCACAACGTGCAGGCTTCTTTCCAAAGGGCGAGTTGGGCCCCACAGCATCTTGCTTCCAGCTCTTTGGGAAGCTAAGAAACAACTCGCTCTGCACAGTGCTCTTACAGCCTAGTGGGAACATCTCTTCCAAAGGCCTGGGAAACGCAGTTTCTTTGCAGGCCTGATCTGGCTGAAGTAGGACTTCTGCTCTGGGTGTGCTACGTTGCCCTAGAGCTGAAAGGCACAACGTGCAGGCTTCTTTCCAAAGGGCGAGTTGGGCCCCACAGCATCTTGCTTCCAGCTCTTTGGGAAGCTAAGAAACAACTCGCTCTGCACAGTGCTCTTACAGCCTAGTGGGAACATCTCTTCCAAAGGCCTGTGAAACGCAGTTGCTTTGCAGGCCTGATCTGGCTGAAGTAGGACTTCTGCTCTGGGTGTGCTACTTTGCCCTAGAGCTGAAAGGCACAACGTGCAGGCTTCTTTCCAAAGGGCGAGTTGGGCCCCACAGCATCTTGCTTCCAGCTCTTTGGGAAGCTAAGAAACAACTCGCTCTGCACAGTGCTCTTACAGCCTAGTGGGAACATCTCTTCCAAAGGCCTGTGAAACGCAGTTTCTTTGCAGGCCTGATCTGGCTGAAGTAGGACTTCTGCTCTGGGTGTGCTACTTTGCCCTAGAGCTGAAAGGCACAACGTGCAGTCTTCTTTCCAAAGGGCGAGTTGGGCCCCACAGCATCTTGCTTCCAGCTCTTTGGGAAGCTAAGAAACAACTCGCTCTGCACAGTGCTCTTACAGCCTACCGGGAACATCTCTTCCAAAGGCCTGTGAAACGCAGTTTCTTTGCAGGCCTGATCTGGCTGAAGTAGGACTTCTGCTCTGGGTGTGCTACTTTGCCCTAGAGCTGAAAGGCACAACGTGCAGGCTTCTTTCCAAAGGGCCAGTTGGGCCCCACAGCATCTTGCTTCCAGCTCTTTGGGAAGCTAAGAAACAACTCGCTCTGCACAGTGCTCTTACAGCCTAGTGGGAACATCTCTTCCAAAGGCCTGGGAAACGCAGTTTCTTTGCAGGTCTGATCTGGCTGAAGTAGGACTTCTGCTCTGGGTGTGCTACTTTGCCCTAGAGCTGAAAGGCACAACGTGCAGGCTTCTTTCCAAAGGGCGAGTTGGGCCCCACAGCATCTTGCTTCCAGCTCTTTGGGAAGCTAAGAAACAACTCGCTCTGCACAGTCTTCTTAAAGCCTAGTGGGAACATCTCTTCCAAAGGCCTGTGAAACGCAGTTTCTTTGCAGGCCTGATCTGGCTGAAGTAGGACTTCTGCTCTGGGTGTGCTACTTTGCCCTAGAGCTGAAAGGCACAACGTGCAGGCTTCTTTCCAAAGGGCGAGTTGGGCCCCACAGCATCTTGCTTCCAGCTCTTTGGGAAGCTAAGAAACAACTCGCTCTGCACAGTGCTCTTACAGCCTACCGGGAACATCTCTTCCAAAGGCCTGTGAAACGCAGTTTCTTTGCAGGCCTGATCCGGCTGAAGTAGGACTTCTGCTCTGGGTGTGCTACTTTGCCCTAGAGCTGAAAGGCACAACGTGCAGGCTTCTTTCCAAAGGGCGAGTTGGGCCCCACAGCATCTTGCTTCCAGCTCTTTGGGAAGCTAAGAAACAACTCGCTCTGCACAGTGCTCTTACAGCCTACCGGGAACATCTCTTCCAAAGGCCTGTGAAACGCAGTTTCTTTGCAGGCCTGATCTGGCTGAAGTAGGACTTCTGCTCTGGGGTGCTACTTTGCCCTAGAGCTGAAAGGCACAACGTGCAGGCTTCTTTCCAAAGGGCGAGTTGGGCCCCACAGCATCTTGCTTCCAGCTCTTTGGGAAGCTAAGAAACAACTCGCTCTGCACAGTGCTCTTACAGCCTAGTGTGAACATCTCTTCCAAAGGCCTGTGAAACGCAGTTTCTTTGCAGGCCTGATCTGGCTGAAGTAGGACTTCTGCTCTGGGTGTGCTACTTTGCCCTAGAGCTGAAAGGCACAACGTGCAGGCTTCTTTCCAAAGGGCGAGTTGGGCCCCACAGCATCTTGCTTCCAGCTCTTTGGGAAGCTAAGAAACAACTCGCTCTGCACAGTGCTCTTACAGCCTACCGGGAACGTCTCTTCCAAAGGCCTGTGAAACGCAGTTTCTTTGCAGGCCTGATCTGGCTGAAGTAGGACTTCTGCTCTGGGTGTGCTACTCGGCCCTAGAGCTGATAGGCACAACGTGCAGTCTTCTTTCCAAAGGGCGAGTTGGGCACCACAGCATCTTGCTTCCAGCTCTTTGGGAAGCTAAGAAACAACTCGCTCTGCACAGTGCTCTTACAGCCTTCCGGGAACATCTCTTCCAAAGGCCTGTGAAACGCAGTTTCTTTGCAGGCCTGATCTGGCTGAAGTAGGACTTCTGCTCTGGGTGTGCTACTTTGCCCTAGAGCTGAAAGGCACAACGTGCAGGCTTCTTTCCAAAGGGCGAGTTGGGCCCCACAGCATCTTGCTTCCAGCTCTTTGGGAAGCTAAGAAACAACTCGCTCTGCACAGTGCTCTTACAGCCTAGTGGGAACATCTCTTCCAAAGGCCTGTGAAACGCAGTTTCTTTGCAGGCCTGATCTGGCTGAAGTAGGACTTCTGCTCTGGGTGTGCTACTTTGCCCTAGAGCTGAAAGGCACAACGTGCAGGCTTCTTTCCAAAGGGCGAGTTGGGCCCCACAGCATCTTGCTTCCAGCTCTTTGGGAAGCTAAGAAACAACTCGCTCTGCACAGTGCTCTTAGATCCTAGTGGGAACATCTCTTCCAAAGGCCTGTGAAACGCAGTTTCTTTGCAGGCCTGATCTGGCTGAAGTAGGACTTCTGCTCTGGGTGTGCTACTTTGCCCTAGAGCTGAAAGGCACAACGTGCAGTCTTCTTTCCAAAGGGCGAGTTGGGCCCCACAGCATCTTGCTTCCAGCTCTTTGGGAAGCTAAGAAACAACTCGCTCTGCACAGTGCTCTTACAGCCTACCGGGAACATCTCTTCCAAAGGCCTGTGAAACGCAGTTTCTTTGCAGGCCTGATCTGGCTGAAGTAGGACTTCTGCTCTGGGTGTGCTACTTTGCCCTGGAGCTGAAAGGCACAACGTGCAGGCTTCTTTCCAAAGGGCGAGTTGGGCCCCACAGCATCTTGCTTCCAGCTCTTTGGGAAGCTAAGAAACAACTCGCTCTGCACAGTGCTCTTACAGCCTAGTGGGAACATCTCTTCCAAAGGCCTGGGAAACGCAGTTTCTTTGCAGGTCTGATCTCGCTGAAGTAGGACTTCTGCTCTGGGTGTGCTACTTTGCCCTAGAGCTGAAAGGCACAACGTGCAGGCTTCTTTCCAAAGGGCGAGTTGGGCCCCACAGCATCTTGCTTCCAGCTCTTTGGGAAGCTAAGAAACAACTCGCTCTGCACAGTGCTCTTACAGCCTAGTGGGAACATCTCTTCCAAAGGCCTGTGAAACGCAGTTGCTTTGCAGGCCTGATCTGGCTGAAGTAGGACTTCTGCTCTGGGTGTGCTACTTTGCCCTAGAGCTGAAAGGCACAACGTGCAGGCTTCTTTCCAAAGGGCGAGTTGGGCCCCACAGCATCTTGCTTCCAGCTCTTTGGGAAGCTAAGAAACAACTCGCTCTGCACAGTGCTCTTAGAGCCTAGTGGGAACATCTCTTCCAAAGGCCTGTGAAACGCAGTTTCTTTGCAGGCCTGATCTGGCTGAAGTAGGACTTCTGCTCTGGGTGTGCTACTTTGCCCTAGAGCTGAAAGGCACAACGTGCAGTCTTCTTTCCAAAGGGCGAGTTGGGCCCCACAGCATCTTGCTTCCAGCTCTTTGGGAAGCTAAGAAACAACTCGCTCTGCACAGTGCTCTTACAGCCTACCGGGAACATCTCTTCCAAAGGCCTGTGAAACGCAGTTTCTTTGCAGGCCTGATCTGGCTGAAGTAGGACTTCTGCTCTGGGTGTGCTACTTTGCCCTAGAGCTGAAAGGCACAACGTGCAGGCTTCTTTCCAAAGGGCCAGTTGGGCCCCACAGCATCTTGCTTCCAGCTCTTTGGGAAGCTAAGAAACAACTCGCTCTGCACAGTGCTCTTACAGCCTAGTGGGAACATCTCTTCCAAAGGCCTGGGAAACGCAGTTTCTTTGCAGGTCTGATCTGGCTGAAGTAGGACTTCTGCTCTGGGTGTGCTACTTTGCCCTAGAGCTGAAAGGCACAACGTGCAGGCTTCTTTCCAAAGGGCGAGTTGGGCCCCACAGCATCTTGCTTCCAGCTCTTTGGGAAGCTAAGAAACAACTCGCTCTGCACAGTCTTCTTAAAGCCTAGTGGGAACATCTCTTCCAAAGGCCTGTGAAACGCAGTTTCTTTGCAGGCCTGATCTGGCTGAAGTAGGACTTCTGCTCTGGGTGTGCTACTTTGCCCTAGAGCTGAAAGGCACAACGTGCAGTCTTCTTTCCAAAGGGCGAGTTGGGCCCCACAGCATCTTGCTTCCAGCTCTTTGGGAAGCTAAGAAACAACTCGCTCTGCACAGTGCTCTTACAGCCTACCGGGAACATCTCTTCCAAAGGCCTGTGAAACGCAGTTTCTTTGCAGGCCTGATCCGGCTGAAGTAGGACTTCTGCTCTGGGTGTCCTACTTTGCCCTAGAGCTGAAAGGCACAACGTGCAGGCTTCTTTCCAAAGGGCGAGTTGGGCCCCACAGCATCTTGCTTCCAGCTCTTTGGGAAGCTAAGAAACAACTCGCTCTGCACAGTGCTCTTACAGCCTACCGGGAACATCTCTTCCAAAGGCCTGTGAAACGCAGTTTCTTTGCAGGCCTGATCTGGCTGAAGTAGGACTTCTGCTCTGGGTGTGCTACTTTGCCCTGGAGCTGAAAGGCACAACGTGCAGGCTTCTTTCCAAAGGGCGAGTTGGGCCCCACAGCATCTTGCTTCCAGCTCTTGGGAAGCTAAGAAACAACTCGCTCTGCACAGTGCTCTTACAGCCTACCGGGAACATCTCTTCCAAAGGCCTGTGAAACGCAGTTTCTTTGCAGGCCTGATCTGGCTGAAGTAGGACTTCTGCTCTGGGTGTGCTACTTTGCCCTAGAGCTGAAAGGCACAACGTGCAGACTTCTTTCCAAAGGGCGAGTTGGGCCCCACAGCATCTTGCTTCCAGCTCTTTGGGAAGCTAAGAAACAACTCGCTCTGAAGAGTGCTCTTACAGCCTACCGGGAACATCTCTTCCAAAGGCCTGTGAAACGCAGTTTCTTTGCAGGCCTGATCTGGCTGAAGTAGGACTTCTGCTCTGGGGTGCTACTTTGCCCTAGAGCTGAAAGGCACAACGTGCAGGCTTCTTTCCAAAGGGCGAGTTGGGCCCCACAGCATCTTGCTTCCAGCTCTTTGGGAAGCTAAGAAACAACTCGCTCTGCACAGTGCTCTTACAGCCTAGTGGGAACATCTCTTCCAAAGGCCTGTGAAACGCAGTTTCTTTGCAGGCCTGATCTGGCTGAAGTAGGACTTCTGCTCTGGGTGTGCTACTTTGCCCTGGAGCTGAAAGGCACAACGTGCAGGCTTCTTTCCAAAGGGCGAGTTGGGCCCCACAGCATCTTGCTTCCAGCTCTTTGGGAAGCTAAGAAACAACTCGCTCTGCACAGTGCTCTTACAGCCTAGTGGGAACATCTCTTCCAAAGGCCTGGGAAACGCAGTTTCTTTGCAGGTCTGATCTGGCTGAAGTAGGACTTCTGCTCTGGGTGTGCTACTTTGCCCTAGAGCTGAAAGGCACAACGTGCAGGCTTCTTTCCAAAGGGCGAGTTGGGCCCCACAGCATCTTGCTTCCAGCTCTTTGGGAAGCTAAGAAACAACTCGCTCTGCACAGTCTTCTTAAAGCCTAGTGGGAACATCTCTTCCAAAGGCCTGTGAAACGCAGTTGCTTTGCAGGCCTGATCTGGCTGAAGTAGGACTTCTGCTCTGGGTGTGCTACTTTGCCCTAGAGCTGAAAGGCACAACGTGCAGGCTTCTTTCCAAAGGGCGAGTTGGGCCCCACAGCATCTTGCTTCCAGCTCTTTGGGAAGCTAAGAAACAACTCGCTCTGCACAGTGCTCTTACAGCCTACCGGGAACATCTCTTCCAAAGGCCTGTGAAACGCAGTTTCTTTGCAGGCCTGATCCGGCTGAAGTAGGACTTCTGCTCTGGGTGTGCTACTTTGCCCTAGAGCTGAAAGGCACAACGTGCAGGCTTCTTTCCAAAGGGCGAGTTGGGCCCCACAGCATCTTGCTTCCAGCTCTTTGGGAAGCTAAGAAACAACTCGCTCTGCACAGTGCTCTTACAGCCTACCGGGAACATCTCTTCCAAAGGCCTGTGAAACGCAGTTTCTTTGCAGGCCTGATCTGGCTGAAGTAGGACTTCTGCTGTGGGTGTGCTACTTTGCCCTACAGCTGAAAGGCACAACGTGCAGGCTTCTTTCCAAAGGGCGAGTTGGGCCCCACAGCATCTTGCTTCCAGCTCTTTGGGAAGCTAAGAAACAACTCTCTCTGCACAGTGTTCTTACAGCCTAGTGGGAACATCTCTTCCAAAGGCCGGTGAAACGCAGTTTCTTTGCAGGCCTGAACTGGCTGAAGTAGGACTTCTGCTCTGGGTGTGCTACTTTGCCCTAGAGCTGAAAGGCACAACGTGCAGGCTTCTTTCCAAAGGGCGAGTTGGGCCCCACAGCATCTTGCTTCCAGCTCTTTGGGAAGCTAAGAAACAACTCGCTCTGCACAGTGCTCTTACAGCCTACCGGGAACATCTCTTCCAAAGGCCTGTGAAACGCAGTTTCTTTGCAGGCCTGATCTGGCTGAAGTAGGACTTCTGCTCTGGGTGTGCTACTTTGCCCTAGAGCTGAAAGGCACAACGTGCAGGCTTCTTTCCAAAGGGCGAGTTGGGCCCCACAGCATCTTGCTTCCAGCTCTTTGGGAAGCTAAGAAACAACTCGCTCTGCACAGTGCTCTTACAGCCTACCGGGAACGTCTCTTCCAAAGGCCTGTGAAACGCAGTTTCTTTGCAGGCCTGATCTGGCTGAAGTAGGACTTCTGCTCTGGGTGTGCTACTCGGCCCTAGAGCTGATAGGCACAACGTGCAGTCTTCTTTCCAAAGGGCGAGTTGGGCACCACAGCATCTTGCTTCCAGCTCTTTGGGAAGCTAAGAAACAACTCGCTCTGCACAGTGCTCTTACAGCCTTCCGGGAACATCTCTTCCAAAGGCCTGTGAAACGCAGTTTCTTTGCAGGCCTGATCTGGCTGAAGTAGGACTTCTGCTCTGGGTGTGCTACTTTGCCCTAGAGCTGAAAGGCACAACGTGCAGGCTTCTTTCCAAAGGGCGAGTTGGGCCCCACAGCATCTTGCTTCCAGCTCTTTGGGAAGCTAAGAAACAACTCGCTCTGCACAGTGCTCTTACAGCCTAGTGGGAACATCTCTTCCAAAGGCCTGTGAAACGCAGTTTCTTTGCAGGCCTGATCTGGCTGAAGTAGGACTTCTGCTCTGGGTGTGCTACTTTGCCCTAGAGCTGAAAGGCACAACGTGCAGGCTTCTTTCCAAAGGGCGAGTTGGGCCCCACAGCATCTTGCTTCCAGCTCTTTGGGAAGCTAAGAAACAACTCGCTCTGCACAGTGCTCTTAGATCCTAGTGGGAACATCTCTTCCAAAGGCCTGTGAAACGCAGTTTCTTTGCAGGCCTGATCTGGCTGAAGTAGGACTTCTGCTCTGGGTGTGCTACTTTGCCCTAGAGCTGAAAGGCACAACGTGCAGTCTTCTTTCCAAAGGGCGAGTTGGGCCCCACAGCATCTTGCTTCCAGCTCTTTGGGAAGCTAAGAAACAACTCGCTCTGCACAGTGCTCTTACAGCCTACCGGGAACATCTCTTCCAAAGGCCTGTGAAACGCAGTTTCTTTGCAGGCCTGATCTGGCTGAAGTAGGACTTCTGCTCTGGGTGTGCTACTTTGCCCTGGAGCTGAAAGGCACAACGTGCAGGCTTCTTTCCAAAGGGCGAGTTGGGCCCCACAGCATCTTGCTTCCAGCTCTTTGGGAAGCTAAGAAACAACTCGCTCTGCACAGTGCTCTTACAGCCTAGTGGGAACATCTCTTCCAAAGGCCTGGGAAACGCAGTTTCTTTGCAGGTCTGATCTCGCTGAAGTAGGACTTCTGCTCTGGGTGTGCTACTTTGCCCTAGAGCTGAAAGGCACAACGTGCAGGCTTCTTTCCAAAGGGCGAGTTGGGCCCCACAGCATCTTGCTTCCAGCTCTTTGGGAAGCTAAGAAACAACTCGCTCTGCACAGTGCTCTTACAGCCTAGTGGGAACATCTCTTCCAAAGGCCTGTGAAACGCAGTTGCTTTGCAGGCCTGATCTGGCTGAAGTAGGACTTCTGCTCTGGGTGTGCTACTTTGCCCTAGAGCTGAAAGGCACAACGTGCAGGCTTCTTTCCAAAGGGCGAGTTGGGCCCCACAGCATCTTGCTTCCAGCTCTTTGGGAAGCTAAGAAACAACTCGCTCTGCACAGTGCTCTTAGAGCCTAGTGGGAACATCTCTTCCAAAGGCCTGTGAAACGCAGTTTCTTTGCAGGCCTGATCTGGCTGAAGTAGGACTTCTGCTCTGGGTGTGCTACTTTGCCCTAGAGCTGAAAGGCACAACGTGCAGTCTTCTTTCCAAAGGGCGAGTTGGGCCCCACAGCATCTTGCTTCCAGCTCTTTGGGAAGCTAAGAAACAACTCGCTCTGCACAGTGCTCTTACAGCCTACCGGGAACATCTCTTCCAAAGGCCTGTGAAACGCAGTTTCTTTGCAGGCCTGATCTGGCTGAAGTAGGACTTCTGCTCTGGGTGTGCTACTTTGCCCTAGAGCTGAAAGGCACAACGTGCAGGCTTCTTTCCAAAGGGCGAGTTGGGCCCCACAGCATCTTGCTTCCAGCTCTTTGGGAAGCTAAGAAACAACTCGCTCTGCACAGTCTTCTTAAAGCCTAGTGGGAACATCTCTTCCAAAGGCCTGTGAAACGCAGTTTCTTTGCAGGCCTGATCTGGCTGAAGTAGGACTTCTGCTCTGGGTGTGCTACTTTGCCCTAGAGCTGAAAGGCACAACGTGCAGTCTTCTTTCCAAAGGGCGAGTTGGGCCCCACAGCATCTTGCTTCCAGCTCTTTGGGAAGCTAAGAAACAACTCGCTCTGCACAGTGCTCTTACAGCCTACCGGGAACATCTCTTCCAAAGGCCTGTGAAACGCAGTTTCTTTGCAGGCCTGATCCGGCTGAAGTAGGACTTCTGCTCTGGGTGTCCTACTTTGCCCTAGAGCTGAAAGGCACAACGTGCAGGCTTCTTTCCAAAGGGCGAGTTGGGCCCCACAGCATCTTGCTTCCAGCTCTTTGGGAAGCTAAGAAACAACTCGCTCTGCACAGTGCTCTTACAGCCTACCGGGAACATCTCTTCCAAAGGCCTGTGAAACGCAGTTTCTTTGCAGGCCTGATCTGGCTGAAGTAGGACTTCTGCTCTGGGTGTGCTACTTTGCCCTGGAGCTGAAAGGCACAACGTGCAGGCTTCTTTCCAAAGGGCGAGTTGGGCCCCACAGCATCTTGCTTCCAGCTCTTGGGAAGCTAAGAAACAACTCGCTCTGCACAGTGCTCTTACAGCCTACCGGGAACATCTCTTCCAAAGGCCTGTGAAACGCAGTTTCTTTGCAGGCCTGATCTGGCTGAAGTAGGACTTCTGCTCTGGGTGTGCTACTTTGCCCTAGAGCTGAAAGGCACAACGTGCAGACTTCTTTCCAAAGGGCGAGTTGGGCCCCACAGCATCTTGCTTCCAGCTCTTTGGGAAGCTAAGAAACAACTCGCTCTGAAGAGTGCTCTTACAGCCTACCGGGAACATCTCTTCCAAAGGCCTGTGAAACGCAGTTTCTTTGCAGGCCTGATCTGGCTGAAGTAGGACTTCTGCTCTGGGGTGCTACTTTGCCCTAGAGCTGAAAGGCACAACGTGCAGGCTTCTTTCCAAAGGGCGAGTTGGGCCCCACAGCATCTTGCTTCCAGCTCTTTGGGAAGCTAAGAAACAACTCGCTCTGCACAGTGCTCTTACAGCCTAGTGGGAACATCTCTTCCAAAGGCCTGTGAAACGCAGTTTCTTTGCAGGCCTGATCTGGCTGAAGTAGGACTTCTGCTCTGGGTGTGCTACTTTGCCCTGGAGCTGAAAGGCACAACGTGCAGGCTTCTTTCCAAAGGGCGAGTTGGGCCCCACAGCATCTTGCTTCCAGCTCTTTGGGAAGCTAAGAAACAACTCGCTCTGCACAGTGCTCTTACAGCCTAGTGGGAACATCTCTTCCAAAGGCCTGGGAAACGCAGTTTCTTTGCAGGTCTGATCTGGCTGAAGTAGGACTTCTGCTCTGGGTGTGCTACTTTGCCCTAGAGCTGAAAGGCACAACGTGCAGGCTTCTTTCCAAAGGGCGAGTTGGGCCCCACAGCATCTTGCTTCCAGCTCTTTGGGAAGCTAAGAAACAACTCGCTCTGCACAGTCTTCTTAAAGCCTAGTGGGAACATCTCTTCCAAAGGCCTGTGAAACGCAGTTGCTTTGCAGGCCTGATCTGGCTGAAGTAGGACTTCTGCTCTGGGTGTGCTACTTTGCCCTAGAGCTGAAAGGCACAACGTGCAGGCTTCTTTCCAAAGGGCGAGTTGGGCCCCACAGCATCTTGCTTCCAGCTCTTTGGGAAGCTAAGAAACAACTCGCTCTGCACAGTGCTCTTACAGCCTACCGGGAACATCTCTTCCAAAGGCCTGTGAAACGCAGTTTCTTTGCAGGCCTGATCCGGCTGAAGTAGGACTTCTGCTCTGGGTGTGCTACTTTGCCCTAGAGCTGAAAGGCACAACGTGCAGGCTTCTTTCCAAAGGGCGAGTTGGGCCCCACAGCATCTTGCTTCCAGCTCTTTGGGAAGCTAAGAAACAACTCGCTCTGCACAGTGCTCTTACAGCCTACCGGGAACATCTCTTCCAAAGGCCTGTGAAACGCAGTTTCTTTGCAGGCCTGATCTGGCTGAAGTAGGACTTCTGCTGTGGGTGTGCTACTTTGCCCTACAGCTGAAAGGCACAACGTGCAGGCTTCTTTCCAAAGGGCGAGTTGGGCCCCACAGCATCTTGCTTCCAGCTCTTTGGGAAGCTAAGAAACAACTCTCTCTGCACAGTGTTCTTACAGCCTAGTGGGAACATCTCTTCCAAAGGCCGGTGAAACGCAGTTTCTTTGCAGGCCTGATCTGGCTGAAGTAGGACTTCTGCTCTGGGTGTGCTACTTTGCCCTAGAGCTGAAAGGCACAACGTGCAGGCTTCTTTCCAAAGGGCGAGTTGGGCCCCACAGCATCTTGCTTCCAGCTCTTTGGGAAGCTAAGAAACAACTCGCTCTGCACAGTGCTCTTACAGCCTACCGGGAACATCTCTTCCAAAGGCCTGTGAAACGCAGTTTCTTTGCAGGCCTGATCTGGCTGAAGTAGGACTTCTGCTCTGGGTGTGCTACTTTGCCCTAGAGCTGAAAGGCACAACGTGCAGGCTTCTTTCCAAAGGGCGAGTTGGGCCCCACAGCATCTTGCTTCCAGCTCTTTGGGAAGCTAAGAAACAACTCGCTCTGCACAGTGCTCTTACAGCCTACCGGGAACATCTCTTCCAAAGGCCTTTGAAACGCAGTTTCTTTGCAGGCCTTATCTGGCTGAAGTAGGACTTCTGCTCTGGGTGTGCTACTTTGCCCTAGAGCTGAAAGGCACAACGTGCAGGCTTCTTTCCAAAGGGCGAGTTGGGCCCCACAGCATCTTGCTTCCAGCTCTTTGGGAAGCTAAGAAACAACTCTCTCTGCACAGTGTTCTTACAGCCTAGTGGGAACATCTCTTCCAAAGGCCGGTGAAACGCAGTTTCTTTGCAGGCCTGATCTGGCTGAAGTAGGACTTCTGCTCTGGGTGTGCTACTTTGCCCTAGAGCTGAAAGGCACAACGTGCAGGCTTCTTTCCAAAGGGCGAGTTGGGCCCCACAGCATCTTGCTTCCAGCTCTTTGGGAAGCTAAGAAACAACTCGCTCTGCACAGTGCTCTTACAGCCTACCGGGAACATCTCTTCCAAAGGCCTGTGAAACGCAGTTTCTTTGCAGGCCTGATCTGGCTGAAGTAGGACTTCTGCTCTGGGTGTGCTACTTTGCCCTAGAGCTGAAAGGCACAACGTGCAGGCTTCTTTCCAAAGGGCGAGTTGGGCCCCACAGCATCTTGCTTCCAGCTCTTTGGGAAGCTAAGAAACAACTCGCTCTGCACAGTGCTCTTACAGCCTACCGGGAACATCTCTTCCAAAGGCCTTTGAAACGCAGTTTCTTTGCAGGCCTTATCTGGCTGAAGTAGGACTTCTGCTCTGGGTGTGCTACTTTGCCCTAGAGCTGAAAGGCACAACGTGCAGGCTTCTTTCCAAAGGGCCAGTTGGGCCCCACAGCATCTTGCTTCCAGCTCTTTGGGAAGCTAAGAAACAACTCGCTCTGCACAGTGTTCTTACAGCCTAGTGGGAACATCTCTTCCAAAGGCCGGTGAAACGCAGTTTCTTTGCAGGCCTGATCTGGCTGAAGTAGGACTTCTGCTCTGGGTGTGCTACTTTGCCCTAGAGCTGAAAGGCACAACGTGCAGGCTTCTTTCCAAAGGGCGAGTTGGGCCCCACAGCATCTTGCTTCCAGCTCTTTGGGAAGCTAAGAAACAACTCGCTCTGCACAGTGCTCTTACAGCCTACCGGGAACATCTCTTCCAAAGGCCTGTGAAACGCAGTTTCTTTGCAGGCCTGATCTGGCTGAAGTAGGACTTCTGCTCTGGGTGTGCTACTTTGCCCTAGAGCTGAAAGGCACAACGTGCAGGCTTCTTTCCAAAGGGCGAGTTGGGCCCCACAGCATCTTGCTTCCAGCTCTTTGGGAAGCTAAGAAACAACTCGCTCTGCACAGTGCTCTTACAGCCTACCGGGAACATCTCTTCCAAAGGCCTTTGAAACGCAGTTTCTTTGC
The DNA here is from genome assembly GCF_041296265.1 of Equus caballus. NCBI lineage: Eukaryota > Metazoa > Chordata > Mammalia > Perissodactyla > Equidae > Equus > Equus caballus. Next base: position 875,348 of record NC_091712.1, read on the forward strand.
AGGCCTTATCTGGCTGAAGTAGGACTTCTGCTCTGGGTGTGCTACTTTGCCCTAGAGCTGAAAGGCACAACGTGCAGGCTTCTTTCCAAAGGGCCAGTTGGGCCCCACAGCATCTTGCTTCCAGCTCTTTGGGAAGCTAAGAAACAACTCGCTCTGCACAGTGCTCTTACAGCCTAGTGGGAACATCTCTTCCAAAGGCCTGGGAAACGCAGTTTCTTTGCAGGTCTGATCTGGCTGAAGTAGGACTTCTGCTCTGGGTGTGCTACTTTGCCCTAGAGCTGAAAGGCACAACGTGCAGGCTTCCTTCCAAAGGGCGAGTTGGGCCCCACAGCATCTTGCTTCCAGCTCTTTGGGAAGCTAAGAAACAACTCGCTCTGCACAGTGCTCTTACAGCCTACCGGGAACATCTCTTCCAAAGGCCTGTGAAACGCAGTTTCTTTGCAGGCCTGATCTGGCTGAAGTAGGACTTCTGCTCTGGGTGTGCTACTTTGCCCTAGAGCTGAAAGGCACAACGTGCAGGCTTCTTTCCAAAGGGCCAGTTGGGCCCCACAGCATCTTGCTTCCAGCTCTTTGGGAAGCTAAGAAACAACTCGCTCTGCACAGTGCTCTTACAGCCTAGTGGGAACATCTCTTCCAAAGGCCTGGGAAACGCAGTTTCTTTGCAGGTCTGATCTGGCTGAAGTAGGACTTCTGCTCTGGGTGTGCTACTTTGCCCTAGAGCTGAAAGGCACAACGTGCAGGCTTCTTTCCAAAGGGCGAGTTGGGCCCCACAGCATCTTGCTTCCAGCTCTTTGGGAAGCTAAGAAACAACTCGCTCTGCACAGTCTTCTTAAAGCCTAGTGGGAACATCTCTTCCAAAGGCCTGTGAAACGCAGTTTCTTTGCAGGCCTGATCTGGCTGAAGTAGGACTTCTGCTCTGGGTGTGCTACTTTGCCCTAGAGCTGAAAGGCACAACGTGCAGGCTTCTTTCCAAAGGGCGAGTTGGGCCCCACAGCATCTTGCTTCCAGCTCTTTGGGAAGCTAAGAAACAACTCGCTCTGCACAGTGCTCTTACAGCCTACCGGGAACATCTCTTCCAAAGGCCTGTGAAACGCAGTTTCTTTGCAGGCCTGATCCGGCTGAAGTAGGACTTCTGCTCTGGGTGTGCTACTTTGCCCTAGAGCTGAAAGGCACAACGTGCAGGCTTCTTTCCAAAGGGCGAGTTGGGCCCCACAGCATCTTGCTTCCAGCTCTTTGGGAAGCTAAGAAACAACTCGCTCTGCACAGTGCTCTTACAGCCTACCGGGAACATCTCTTCCAAAGGCCTGTGAAACGCAGTTACTTTGCAGGCCTGATCTGGCTGAAGTAGGACTTCTGCTCTGGGTGTGCTACTTTGCCCTGGAGCTGAAAGGCACAACGTGCAGGCTTCTTTCCAAAGGGCGAGTTGGGCCCCACAGCATCTTGCTTCCAGCTCTTGGGAAGCTAAGAAACAACTCGCTCTGCACAGTGCTCTTACAGCCTACCGGGAACGTCTCTTCCAAAGGCCTGTGAAACGCAGTTTCTTTGCAGGCCTGATCTGGCTGAAGTAGGACTTCTGCTCTGGGTGTGCTACTCGGCCCTAGAGCTGATAGGCACAACGTGCAGTCTTCTTTCCAAAGGGCGAGTTGGGCACCACAGCATCTTGCTTCCAGCTCTTTGGGAAGCTAAGAAACAACTCGCTCTGCACAGTGCTCTTACAGCCTTCCGGGAACATCTCTTCCAAAGGCCTGTGAAACGCAGTTTCTTTGCAGGCCTGATCTGGCTGAAGTAGGACTTCTGCTCTGGGTGTGCTACTTTGCCCTAGAGCTGAAAGGCACAACGTGCAGGCTTCTTTCCAAAGGGCGAGTTGGGCCCCACAGCATCTTGCTTCCAGCTCTTTGGGAAGCTAAGAAACAACTCGCTCTGCACAGTGCTCTTACAGCCTAGTGGGAACATCTCTTCCAAAGGCCTGTGAAACGCAGTTGCTTTGCAGGCCTGATCTGGCTGAAGTAGGACTTCTGCTCTGGGTGTGCTACTTTGCCCTAGAGCTGAAAGGCACAACGTGCAGGCTTCTTTCCAAAGGGCGAGTTGGGCCCCACAGCATCTTGCTTCCAGCTCTTTGGGAAGCTAAGAAACAACTCGCTCTGCACAGTGCTCTTAGATCCTAGTGGGAACATCTCTTCCAAAGGCCTGTGAAACGCAGTTTCTTTGCAGGCCTGATCTGGCTGAAGTAGGACTTCTGCTCTGGGTGTGCTACTTTGCCCTAGAGCTGAAAGGCACAACGTGCAGTCTTCTTTCCAAAGGGCGAGTTGGGCCCCACAGCATCTTGCTTCCAGCTCTTTGGGAAGCTAAGAAACAACTCGCTCTGCACAGTGCTCTTACAGCCTACCGGGAACATGTCTTCCAAAGGCCTGTGAAAGGCAGTTTCTTTGCAGGCCTGATCTGGCTGAAGTAGGACTTCTGCTCTGGGTGTGCTACTTTGCCCTGGAGCTGAAAGGCACAACGTGCAGGCTTCTTTCCAAAGGGCGAGTTGGGCCCCACAGCATCTTGCTTCCAGCTCTTTGGGAAGCTAAGAAACAACTCGCTCTGCACAGTGCTCTTACAGCCTAGTGGGAACATCTCTTCCAAAGGCCTGGGAAACGCAGTTTCTTTGCAGGTCTGATCTCGCTGAAGTAGGACTTCTGCTCTGGGTGTGCTACTTTGCCCTAGAGCTGAAAGGCACAACGTGCAGGCTTCTTTCCAAAGGGCGAGTTGGGCCCCACAGCATCTTGCTTCCAGCTCTTTGGGAAGCTAAGAAACAACTCGCTCTGCACAGTGCTCTTACAGCCTAGTGGGAACATCTCTTCCAAAGGCCTGTGAAACGCAGTTGCTTTGCAGGCCTGATCTGGCTGAAGTAGGACTTCTGCTCTGGGTGTGCTACTTTGCCCTAGAGCTGAAAGGCACAACGTGCAGGCTTCTTTCCAAAGGGCGAGTTGGGCCCCACAGCATCTTGCTTCCAGCTCTTTGGGAAGCTAAGAAACAACTCGCTCTGCACAGTGCTCTTAGAGCCTAGTGGGAACATCTCTTCCAAAGGCCTGTGAAACGCAGTTTCTTTGCAGGCCTGATCTGGCTGAAGTAGGACTTCTGCTCTGGGTGTGCTACTTTGCCCTAGAGCTGAAAGGCACAACGTGCAGTCTTCTTTCCAAAGGGCGAGTTGGGCCCCACAGCATCTTGCTTCCAGCTCTTTGGGAAGCTAAGAAACAACTCGCTCTGCACAGTGCTCTTACAGCCTACCGGGAACATCTCTTCCAAAGGCCTGTGAAACGCAGTTTCTTTGCAGGCCTGATCTGGCTGAAGTAGGACTTCTGCTCTGGGTGTGCTACTTTGCCCTAGAGCTGAAAGGCACAACGTGCAGGCTTCTTTCCAAAGGGCCAGTTGGGCCCCACAGCATCTTGCTTCCAGCTCTTTGGGAAGCTAAGAAACAACTCGCTCTGCACAGTGCTCTTACAGCCTAGTGGGAACATCTCTTCCAAAGGCCTGGGAAACGCAGTTTCTTTGCAGGCCTGATCTGGCTGAAGTAGGACTTCTGCTCTGGGTGTGCTACTTTGCCCTAGAGCTGAAAGGCACAACGTGCAGGCTTCTTTCCAAAGGGCGAGTTGGGCCCCACAGCATCTTGCTTCCAGCTCTTTGGGAAGCTAAGAAACAACTCGCTCTGCACAGTCTTCTTAAAGCCTAGTGGGAACATCTCTTCCAAAGGCCTGTGAAACGCAGTTTCTTTGCAGGCCTGATCTGGCTGAAGTAGGACTTCTGCTCTGGGTGTGCTACTTTGCCCTAGAGCTGAAAGGCACAACGTGCAGTCTTCTTTCCAAAGGGCGAGTTGGGCCCCACAGCATCTTGCTTCCAGCTCTTTGGGAAGCTAAGAAACAACTCGCTCTGCACAGTGCTCTTACAGCCTACCGGGAACATCTCTTCCAAAGGCCTGTGAAACGCAGTTTCTTTGCAGGCCTGATCCGGCTGAAGTAGGACTTCTGCTCTGGGTGTGCTACTTTGCCCTAGAGCTGAAAGGCACAACGTGCAGGCTTCTTTCCAAAGGGCGAGTTGGGCCCCACAGCATCTTGCTTCCAGCTCTTTGGGAAGCTAAGAAACAACTCGCTCTGCACAGTGCTCTTACAGCCTACCGGGAACATCTCTTCCAAAGGCCTGTGAAACGCAGTTTCTTTGCAGGCCTGATCTGGCTGAAGTAGGACTTCTGCTCTGGGTGTGCTACTTTGCCCTGGAGCTGAAAGGCACAACGTGCAGGCTTCTTTCCAAAGGGCGAGTTGGGCCCCACAGCATCTTGCTTCCAGCTCTTGGGAAGCTAAGAAACAACTCGCTCTGCACAGTGCTCTTACAGCCTACCGGGAACATCTCTTCCAAAGGCCTGTGAAACGCAGTTTCTTTGCAGGCCTGATCTGGCTGAAGTAGGACTTCTGCTCTGGGTGTGCTACTTTGCCCTAGAGCTGAAAGGCACAACGTGCAGACTTCTTTCCAAAGGGCGAGTTGGGCCCCACAGCATCTTGCTTCCAGCTCTTTGGGAAGCTAAGAAACAACTCGCTCTGAAGAGTGCTCTTACAGCCTACCGGGAACATCTCTTCCAAAGGCCTGTGAAACGCAGTTTCTTTGCAGGCCTGATCTGGCTGAAGTAGGACTTCTGCTCTGGGGTGCTACTTTGCCCTAGAGCTGAAAGGCACAACGTGCAGGCTTCTTTCCAAAGGGCGAGTTGGGCCCCACAGCATCTTGCTTCCAGCTCTTTGGGAAGCTAAGAAACAACTCGCTCTGCACAGTGCTCTTACAGCCTAGTGGGAACATCTCTTCCAAAGGCCTGTGAAACGCAGTTTCTTTGCAGGCCTGATCTGGCTGAAGTAGGACTTCTGCTCTGGGTGTGCTACTTTGCCCTGGAGCTGAAAGGCACAACGTGCAGGCTTCTTTCCAAAGGGCGAGTTGGGCCCCACAGCATCTTGCTTCCAGCTCTTTGGGAAGCTAAGAAACAACTCGCTCTGCACAGTGCTCTTACAGCCTAGTGGGAACATCTCTTCCAAAGGCCTGGGAAACGCAGTTTCTTTGCAGGTCTGATCTGGCTGAAGTAGGACTTCTGCTCTGGGTGTGCTACTTTGCCCTAGAGCTGAAAGGCACAACGTGCAGGCTTCTTTCCAAAGGGCGAGTTGGGCCCCACAGCATCTTGCTTCCAGCTCTTTGGGAAGCTAAGAAACAACTCGCTCTGCACAGTCTTCTTAAAGCCTAGTGGGAACATCTCTTCCAAAGGCCTGTGAAACGCAGTTTCTTTGCAGGCCTGATCTGGCTGAAGTAGGACTTCTGCTCTGGGTGTGCTACTTTGCCCTAGAGCTGAAAGGCACAACGTGCAGGCTTCTTTCCAAAGGGCGAGTTGGGCCCCACAGCATCTTGCTTCCAGCTCTTTGGGAAGCTAAGAAACAACTCGCTCTGCACAGTGCTCTTACAGCCTACCGGGAACATCTCTTCCAAAGGCCTGTGAAACGCAGTTTCTTTGCAGGCCTGATCCGGCTGAAGTAGGACTTCTGCTCTGGGTGTGCTACTTTGCCCTAGAGCTGAAAGGCACAACGTGCAGGCTTCTTTCCAAAGGGCGAGTTGGGCCCCACAGCATCTTGCTTCCAGCTCTTTGGGAAGCTAAGAAACAACTCGCTCTGCACAGTGCTCTTACAGCCTACCGGGAACATCTCTTCCAAAGGCCTGTGAAACGCAGTTTCTTTGCAGGCCTGATCTGGCTGAAGTAGGACTTCTGCTGTGGGTGTGCTACTTTGCCCTACAGCTGAAAGGCACAACGTGCAGGCTTCTTTCCAAAGGGCGAGTTGGGCCCCACAGCATCTTGCTTCCAGCTCTTTGGGAAGCTAAGAAACAACTCTCTCTGCACAGTGTTCTTACAGCCTAGTGGGAACATCTCTTCCAAAGGCCGGTGAAACGCAGTTTCTTTGCAGGCCTGATCTGGCTGAAGTAGGACTTCTGCTCTGGGTGTGCTACTTTGCCCTAGAGCTGAAAGGCACAACGTGCAGGCTTCTTTCCAAAGGGCGAGTTGGGCCCCACAGCATCTTGCTTCCAGCTCTTTGGGAAGCTAAGAAACAACTCGCTCTGCACAGTGCTCTTACAGCCTACCGGGAACATCTCTTCCAAAGGCCTGTGAAACGCAGTTTCTTTGCAGGCCTGATCTGGCTGAAGTAGGACTTCTGCTCTGGGTGTGCTACTTTGCCCTAGAGCTGAAAGGCACAACGTGCAGGCTTCTTTCCAAAGGGCGAGTTGGGCCCCACAGCATCTTGCTTCCAGCTCTTTGGGAAGCTAAGAAACAACTCGCTCTGCACAGTGCTCTTACAGCCTACCGGGAACATCTCTTCCAAAGGCCTTTGAAACGCAGTTTCTTTGCAGGCCTTATCTGGCTGAAGTAGGACTTCTGCTCTGGGTGTGCTACTTTGCCCTAGAGCTGAAAGGCACAACGTGCAGGCTTCTTTCCAAAGGGCGAGTTGGGCCCCACAGCATCTTGCTTCCAGCTCTTTGGGAAGCTAAGAAACAACTCTCTCTGCACAGTGTTCTTACAGCCTAGTGGGAACATCTCTTCCAAAGGCCGGTGAAACGCAGTTTCTTTGCAGGCCTGATCTGGCTGAAGTAGGACTTCTGCTCTGGGTGTGCTACTTTGCCCTAGAGCTGAAAGGCACAACGTGCAGGCTTCTTTCCAAAGGGCGAGTTGGGCCCCACAGCATCTTGCTTCCAGCTCTTTGGGAAGCTAAGAAACAACTCGCTCTGCACAGTGCTCTTACAGCCTACCGGGAACATCTCTTCCAAAGGCCTGTGAAACGCAGTTTCTTTGCAGGCCTGATCTGGCTGAAGTAGGACTTCTGCTCTGGGTGTGCTACTTTGCCCTAGAGCTGAAAGGCACAACGTGCAGGCTTCTTTCCAAAGGGCGAGTTGGGCCCCACAGCATCTTGCTTCCAGCTCTTTGGGAAGCTAAGAAACAACTCGCTCTGCACAGTGCTCTTACAGCCTACCGGGAACATCTCTTCCAAAGGCCTTTGAAACGCAGTTTCTTTGCAGGCCTTATCTGGCTGAAGTAGGACTTCTGCTCTGGGTGTGCTACTTTGCCCTAGAGCTGAAAGGCACAACGTGCAGGCTTCTTTCCAAAGGGCCAGTTGGGCCCCACAGCATCTTGCTTCCAGCTCTTTGGGAAGCTAAGAAACAACTCGCTCTGCACAGTGTTCTTACAGCCTAGTGGGAACATCTCTTCCAAAGGCCGGTGAAACGCAGTTTCTTTGCAGGCCTGATCTGGCTGAAGTAGGACTTCTGCTCTGGGTGTGCTACTTTGCCCTAGAGCTGAAAGGCACAACGTGCAGGCTTCTTTCCAAAGGGCGAGTTGGGCCCCACAGCATCTTGCTTCCAGCTCTTTGGGAAGCTAAGAAACAACTCGCTCTGCACAGTGCTCTTAGAGCCTAGTGGGAACATCTCTTCCAAAGGCCTGTGAAACGCAGTTTCTTTGCAGGCCTGATCTGGCTGAAGTAGGACTTCTGCTCTGGGTGTGCTACTTTGCCCTAGAGCTGAAAGGCACAACGTGCAGTCTTCTTTCCAAAGGGCGAGTTGGGCCCCACAGCATCTTGCTTCCAGCTCTTTGGGAAGCTAAGAAACAACTCGCTCTGCACAGTGCTCTTACAGCCTACCGGGAACATCTCTTCCAAAGGCCTGTGAAACGCAGTTTCTTTGCAGGCCTGATCTGGCTGAAGTAGGACTTCTGCTCTGGGTGTGCTACTTTGCCCTAGAGCTGAAAGGCACAACGTGCAGGCTTCTTTCCAAAGGGCCAGTTGGGCCCCACAGCATCTTGCTTCCAGCTCTTTGGGAAGCTAAGAAACAACTCGCTCTGCACAGTGCTCTTACAGCCTAGTGGGAACATCTCTTCCAAAGGCCTGGGAAACGCAGTTTCTTTGCAGGCCTGATCTGGCTGAAGTAGGACTTCTGCTCTGGGTGTGCTACTTTGCCCTAGAGCTGAAAGGCACAACGTGCAGGCTTCTTTCCAAAGGGCGAGTTGGGCCCCACAGCATCTTGCTTCCAGCTCTTTGGGAAGCTAAGAAACAACTCGCTCTGCACAGTCTTCTTAAAGCCTAGTGGGAACATCTCTTCCAAAGGCCTGTGAAACGCAGTTTCTTTGCAGGCCTGATCTGGCTGAAGTAGGACTTCTGCTCTGGGTGTGCTACTTTGCCCTAGAGCTGAAAGGCACAACGTGCAGTCTTCTTTCCAAAGGGCGAGTTGGGCCCCACAGCATCTTGCTTCCAGCTCTTTGGGAAGCTAAGAAACAACTCGCTCTGCACAGTGCTCTTACAGCCTACCGGGAACATCTCTTCCAAAGGCCTGTGAAACGCAGTTTCTTTGCAGGCCTGATCCGGCTGAAGTAGGACTTCTGCTCTGGGTGTGCTACTTTGCCCTAGAGCTGAAAGGCACAACGTGCAGGCTTCTTTCCAAAGGGCGAGTTGGGCCCCACAGCATCTTGCTTCCAGCTCTTTGGGAAGCTAAGAAACAACTCGCTCTGCACAGTGCTCTTACAGCCTACCGGGAACATCTCTTCCAAAGGCCTGTGAAACGCAGTTTCTTTGCAGGCCTGATCTGGCTGAAGTAGGACTTCTGCTCTGGGTGTGCTACTTTGCCCTGGAGCTGAAAGGCACAACGTGCAGGCTTCTTTCCAAAGGGCGAGTTGGGCCCCACAGCATCTTGCTTCCAGCTCTTGGGAAGCTAAGAAACAACTCGCTCTGCACAGTGCTCTTACAGCCTACCGGGAACATCTCTTCCAAAGGCCTGTGAAACGCAGTTTCTTTGCAGGCCTGATCTGGCTGAAGTAGGACTTCTGCTCTGGGTGTGCTACTTTGCCCTAGAGCTGAAAGGCACAACGTGCAGACTTCTTTCCAAAGGGCGAGTTGGGCCCCACAGCATCTTGCTTCCAGCTCTTTGGGAAGCTAAGAAACAACTCGCTCTGAAGAGTGCTCTTACAGCCTACCGGGAACATCTCTTCCAAAGGCCTGTGAAACGCAGTTTCTTTGCAGGCCTGATCTGGCTGAAGTAGGACTTCTGCTCTGGGGTGCTACTTTGCCCTAGAGCTGAAAGGCACAACGTGCAGGCTTCTTTCCAAAGGGCGAGTTGGGCCCCACAGCATCTTGCTTCCAGCTCTTTGGGAAGCTAAGAAACAACTCGCTCTGCACAGTGCTCTTACAGCCTAGTGGGAACATCTCTTCCAAAGGCCTGTGAAACGCAGTTTCTTTGCAGGCCTGATCTGGCTGAAGTAGGACTTCTGCTCTGGGTGTGCTACTTTGCCCTGGAGCTGAAAGGCACAACGTGCAGGCTTCTTTCCAAAGGGCGAGTTGGGCCCCACAGCATCTTGCTTCCAGCTCTTTGGGAAGCTAAGAAACAACTCGCTCTGCACAGTGCTCTTACAGCCTAGTGGGAACATCTCTTCCAAAGGCCTGGGAAACGCAGTTTCTTTGCAGGTCTGATCTGGCTGAAGTAGGACTTCTGCTCTGGGTGTGCTACTTTGCCCTAGAGCTGAAAGGCACAACGTGCAGGCTTCTTTCCAAAGGGCGAGTTGGGCCCCACAGCATCTTGCTTCCAGCTCTTTGGGAAGCTAAGAAACAACTCGCTCTGCACAGTCTTCTTAAAGCCTAGTGGGAACATCTCTTCCAAAGGCCTGTGAAACGCAGTTTCTTTGCAGGCCTGATCTGGCTGAAGTAGGACTTCTGCTCTGGGTGTGCTACTTTGCCCTAGAGCTGAAAGGCACAACGTGCAGGCTTCTTTCCAAAGGGCGAGTTGGGCCCCACAGCATCTTGCTTCCAGCTCTTTGGGAAGCTAAGAAACAACTCGCTCTGCACAGTGCTCTTACAGCCTACCGGGAACATCTCTTCCAAAGGCCTGTGAAACGCAGTTTCTTTGCAGGCCTGATCCGGCTGAAGTAGGACTTCTGCTCTGGGTGTGCTACTTTGCCCTAGAGCTGAAAGGCACAACGTGCAGGCTTCTTTCCAAAGGGCGAGTTGGGCCCCACAGCATCTTGCTTCCAGCTCTTTGGGAAGCTAAGAAACAACTCGCTCTGCACAGTGCTCTTACAGCCTACCGGGAACATCTCTTCCAAAGGCCTGTGAAACGCAGTTTCTTTGCAGGCCTGATCTGGCTGAAGTAGGACTTCTGCTGTGGGTGTGCTACTTTGCCCTACAGCTGAAAGGCACAACGTGCAGGCTTCTTTCCAAAGGGCGAGTTGGGCCCCACAGCATCTTGCTTCCAGCTCTTTGGGAAGCTAAGAAACAACTCTCTCTGCACAGTGTTCTTACAGCCTAGTGGGAACATCTCTTCCAAAGGCCGGTGAAACGCAGTTTCTTTGCAGGCCTGATCTGGCTGAAGTAGGACTTCTGCTCTGGGTGTGCTACTTTGCCCTAGAGCTGAAAGGCACAACGTGCAGGCTTCTTTCCAAAGGGCGAGTTGGGCCCCACAGCATCTTGCTTCCAGCTCTTTGGGAAGCTAAGAAACAACTCGCTCTGCACAGTGCTCTTACAGCCTACCGGGAACATCTCTTCCAAAGGCCTGTGAAACGCAGTTTCTTTGCAGGCCTGATCTGGCTGAAGTAGGACTTCTGCTCTGGGTGTGCTACTTTGCCCTAGAGCTGAAAGGCACAACGTGCAGGCTTCTTTCCAAAGGGCGAGTTGGGCCCCACAGCATCTTGCTTCCAGCTCTTTGGGAAGCTAAGAAACAACTCGCTCTGCACAGTGCTCTTACAGCCTACCGGGAACATCTCTTCCAAAGGCCTTTGAAACGCAGTTTCTTTGCAGGCCTTATCTGGCTGAAGTAGGACTTCTGCTCTGGGTGTGCTACTTTGCCCTAGAGCTGAAAGGCACAACGTGCAGGCTTCTTTCCAAAGGGCGAGTTGGGCCCCACAGCATCTTGCTTCCAGCTCTTTGGGAAGCTAAGAAACAACTCTCTCTGCACAGTGTTCTTACAGCCTAGTGGGAACATCTCTTCCAAAGGCCGGTGAAACGCAGTTTCTTTGCAGGCCTGATCTGGCTGAAGTAGGACTTCTGCTCTGGGTGTGCTACTTTGCCCTAGAGCTGAAAGGCACAACGTGCAGGCTTCTTTCCAAAGGGCGAGTTGGGCCCCACAGCATCTTGCTTCCAGCTCTTTGGGAAGCTAAGAAACAACTCGCTCTGCACAGTGCTCTTACAGCCTACCGGGAACATCTCTTCCAAAGGCCTGTGAAACGCAGTTTCTTTGCAGGCCTGATCTGGCTGAAGTAGGACTTCTGCTCTGGGTGTGCTACTTTGCCCTAGAGCTGAAAGGCACAACGTGCAGGCTTCTTTCCAAAGGGCGAGTTGGGCCCCACAGCATCTTGCTTCCAGCTCTTTGGGAAGCTAAGAAACAACTCGCTCTGCACAGTGCTCTTACAGCCTACCGGGAACATCTCTTCCAAAGGCCTTTGAAACGCAGTTTCTTTGCAGGCCTTATCTGGCTGAAGTAGGACTTCTGCTCTGGGTGTGCTACTTTGCCCTAGAGCTGAAAGGCACAACGTGCAGGCTTCTTTCCAAAGGGCCAGTTGGGCCCCACAGCATCTTGCTTCCAGCTCTTTGGGAAGCTAAGAAACAACTCGCTCTGCACAGTGTTCTTACAGCCTAGTGGGAACATCTCTTCCAAAGGCCGGTGAAACGCAGTTTCTTTGCAGGCCTGATCTGGCTGAAGTAGGACTTCTGCTCTGGGTGTGCTACTTTGCCCTAGAGCTGAAAGGCACAACGTGCAGGCTTCTTTCCAAAGGGCGAGTTGGGCCCCACAGCATCTTGCTTCCAGCTCTTTGGGAAGCTAAGAAACAACTCGCTCTGCACAGTGCTCTTACAGCCTACCGGGAACATCTCTTCCAAAGGCCTGTGAAACGCAGTTTCTTTGCAGGCCTGATCTGGCTGAAGTAGGACTTCTGCTCTGGGTGTGCTACTTTGCCCTAGAGCTGAAAGGCACAACGTGCAGGCTTCTTTCCAAAGGGCGAGTTGGGCCCCACAGCATCTTGCTTCCAGCTCTTTGGGAAGCTAAGAAACAACTCGCTCTGCACAGTGCTCTTACAGCCTACCGGGAACATCTCTTCCAAAGGCCTGTGAAACGCAGTTTCTTTGCAGGCCTTATCTGGCTGAAGTAGGACTTCTGCTCTGGGTGTGCTACTTTGCCCTAGAGCTGAAAGGCACAACGTGCAGGCTTCTTTCCAAAGGGCCAGTTGGGCCCCACAGCATCTTGCTTCCAGCTCTTTGGGAAGCTAAGAAACAACTCGCTCTGCACAGTGCTCTTACAGCCTAGTGGGAACATCTCTTCCAAAGGCCTGGGAAACGCAGTTTCTTTGCAGGTCTGATCTGGCTGAAGTAGGACTTCTGCTCTGGGTGTGCTACTTTGCCCTAGAGCTGAAAGGCACAACGTGCAGGCTTCTTTCCAAAGGGCGAGTTGGGCCCCACAGCATCTTGCTTCCAGCTCTTTGGGAAGCTAAGAAACAACTCGCTCTGCACAGTGCTCTTACAGCCTACCGGGAACATCTCTTCCAAAGGCCTGTGAAACGCAGTTTCTTTGCAGGCCTGATCTGGCTGAAGTAGGACTTCTGCTCTGGGTGTGCTACTTTGCCCTAGAGCTGAAAGGCACAACGTGCAGGCTTCTTTCCAAAGGGCCAGTTGGGCCCCACAGCATCTTGCTTCCAGCTCTTTGGGAAGCTAAGAAACAACTCGCTCTGCACAGTGCTCTTACAGCCTAGTGGGAACATCTCTTCCAAAGGCCTGGGAAACGCAGTTTCTTTGCAGGTCTGATCTGGCTGAAGTAGGACTTCTGCTCTGGGTGTGCTACTTTGCCCTAGAGCTGAAAGGCACAACGTGCAGGCTTCTTTCCAAAGGGCGAGTTGGGCCCCACAGCATCTTGCTTCCAGCTCTTTGGGAAGCTAAGAAACAACTCGCTCTGCACAGTCTTCTTAAAGCCTAGTGGGAACATCTCTTCCAAAGGCCTGTGAAACGCAGTTTCTTTGCAGGCCTGATCTGGCTGAAGTAGGACTTCTGCTCTGGGTGTGCTACTTTGCCCTAGAGCTGAAAGGCACAACGTGCAGGCTTCTTTCCAAAGGGCGAGTTGGGCCCCACAGCATCTTGCTTCCAGCTCTTTGGGAAGCTAAGAAACAACTCGCTCTGCACAGTGCTCTTACAGCCTACCGGGAACATCTCTTCCAAAGGCCTGTGAAACGCAGTTTCTTTGCAGGCCTGATCCGGCTGAAGTAGGACTTCTGCTCTGGGTGTGCTACTTTGCCCTAGAGCTGAAAGGCAAAACTTGCAGGCTTCTTTCCAAAGGGCGAGTTGGGCCCCACAGCATCTTGCTTCCAGCTCTTTGGGAAGCTAAGAAACAACTCGCTCTGCACAGTGCTCTTACAGCCTACCGGGAACATCTCTTCCAAAGGCCTGTGAAACACAGTTACTTTGCAGGCCTGATCTGGCTGAAGTAGGACTTCTGCTCTGGGTGTGCTACTTTGCCCTGGAGCTGAAAGGCACAACGTGCAGGCTTCTTTCCAAAGGGCGAGTTGGGCCCCACAGCATCTTGCTTCCAGCTCTTGGGAAGCTAAGAAACAACTCGCTCTGCACAGTGCTCTTACAGCCTACCGGGAACATCTCTTCCAAAGGCCTGTGAAACGCAGTTTCTTTGCAGGCCTGATCTGGCTGAAGTAGGACTTCTGCTCTGGGTGTGCTACTTTGCCCTAGAGCTGAAAGGCACAACGTGCAGACTTCTTTCCAAAGGGCGAGTTGGGCCCCACAGCATCTTGCTTCCAGCTCTTTGGGAAGCTAAGTAACAACTCGCTCTGAACAGTGCTCTTACAGCCTACCGGGAACATCTCTTCCAAAGGACTGTGAAACGCAGTTTCTTTGCAGGCCTGATCTGGCTGAAGTAGGACTTCTGCTCTGGGGTGCTACTTTGCCCTAGAGCTGAAAGGCACAACGTGCAGGCTTCTTTCCAAAGGGCGAGTTGGGCCCCACAGCATCTTGCTTCCAGCTCTTTGGGAAGCTAAGAAACAACTCGCTCTGCACAGTGCTCTTACAGCCTAGTGGGAACATCTCTTCCAAAGGCCTGTGAAACGCAGTTTCTTTGCAGGCCTGATTTGGCTGAAGTAGGACTTCTGCTCTGGGTGTGCTACTTTGCCCTGGAGCTGAAAGGCACAACGTGCAGGCTTCTTTCCAAAGGGCGAGTTGGGCCCCACAGCATCTTGCTTCCAGCTCTTTGGGAAGCTAAGAAACAACTCGCTCTGCACAGTGCTCTTACAGCCTAGTGGGAACATCTCTTCCAAAGGCCTGGGAAACGCAGTTTCTTTGCAGGTCTGATCTGGCTGAAGTAGGACTTCTGCTCTGGGTGTGCTACTTTGCCCTAGAGCTGAAAGGCACAACGTGCAGGCTTCTTTCCAAAGGGCGAGTTGGGCCCCACAGCATCTTGCTTCCAGCTCTTTGGGAAGCTAAGAAACAACTCGCTCTGCACAGTCTTCTTAAAGCCTAGTGGGAACATCTCTTCCAAAGGCCTGTGAAACGCAGTTTCTTTGCAGGCCTGATCTGGCTGAAGTAGGACTTCTGCTCTGGGTGTGCTACTTTGCCCTAGAGCTGAAAGGCACAACGTGCAGGCTTCTTTCCAAAGGGCGAGTTGGGCCCCACAGCATCTTGCTTCCAGCTCTTTGGGAAGCTAAGAAACAACTCGCTCTGCACAGTGCTCTTACAGCCTACCGGGAACATCTCTTCCAAAGGCCTGTGAAACGCAGTTTCTTTGCAGGCCTGATCCGGCTGAAGTAGGACTTCTGCTCTGGGTGTGCTACTTTGCCCTAGAGCTGAAAGGCACAACGTGCAGGCTTCTTTCCAAAGGGCGAGTTGGGCCCCACAGCATCTTGCTTCCAGCTCTTTGGGAAGCTAAGAAACAACTCGCTCTGCACAGTGCTCTTACAGCCTACCGGGAACATCTCTTCCAAAGGCCTGTGAAACGCAGTTTCTTTGCAGGCCTGATCTGGCTGAAGTAGGACTTCTGCTCTGGGTGTGCTACTTTGCCCTGGAGCTGAAAGGCACAACGTGCAGGCTTCTTTCCAAAGGGCGAGTTGGGCCCCACAGCATCTTGCTTCCAGCTCTTGGGAAGCTAAGAAACAACTCGCTCTGCACAGTGCTCTTACAGCCTACCGGGAACATCTCTTCCAAAGGCCTGTGAAACGCAGTTTCTTTGCAGGCCTGATCTGGCTGAAGTAGGACTTCTGCTCTGGGTGTGCTACTTTGCCCTAGAGCTGAAAGGCACAACGTGCAGACTTCTTTCCAAAGGGCGAGTTGGGCCCCACAGCATCTTGCTTCCAGCTCTTTGGGAAGCTAAGAAACAACTCGCTCTGCACAGTGCTCTTACAGCCTAGTGGGAACATCTCTTCCAAAGGCCTGGGAAACGCAGTTTCTTTGCAGGTCTGATCTGGCTGAAGTAGGACTTCTGCTCTGGGTGTGCTACTTTGCCCTAGAGCTGAAAGGCACAACGTGCAGGCTTCTTTCCAAAGGGCGAGTTGGGCCCCACAGCATCTTGCTTCCAGCTCTTTGGGAAGCTAAGAAACAACTCGCTCTGCACAGTCTTCTTAAAGCCTAGTGGGAACATCTCTTCCAAAGGCCTGTGAAACGCAGTTTCTTTGCAGGCCTGATCTGGCTGAAGTAGGACTTCTGCTCTGGGTGTGCTACTTTGCCCTAGAGCTGAAAGGCACAACGTGCAGGCTTCTTTCCAAAGGGCGAGTTGGGCCCCACAGCATCTTGCTTCCAGCTCTTTGGGAAGCTAAGAAACAACTCGCTCTGCACAGTGCTCTTACAGCCTACCGGGAACATCTCTTCCAAAGGCCTGTGAAACGCAGTTTCTTTGCAGGCCTGATCCGGCTGAAGTAGGACTTCTGCTCTGGGTGTGCTACTTTGCCCTAGAGCTGAAAGGCACAACGTGCAGGCTTCTTTCCAAAGGGCGAGTTGGGCCCCACAGCATCTTGCTTCCAGCTCTTTGGGAAGCTAAGAAACAACTCGCTCTGCACAGTGCTCTTACAGCCTACCGGGAACATCTCTTCCAAAGGCCTGTGAAACGCAGTTTCTTTGCAGGCCTGATCTGGCTGAAGTAGGACTTCTGCTCTGGGTGTGCTACTTTGCCCTGGAGCTGAAAGGCACAACGTGCAGGCTTCTTTCCAAAGGGCGAGTTGGGCCCCACAGCATCTTGCTTCCAGCTCTTGGGAAGCTAAGAAACAACTCGCTCTGCACAGTGCTCTTACAGCCTACCGGGAACATCTCTTCCAAAGGCCTGTGAAACGCAGTTTCTTTGCAGGCCTGATCTGGCTGAAGTAGGACTTCTGCTCTGGGTGTGCTACTTTGCCCTAGAGCTGAAAGGCACAACGTGCAGACTTCTTTCCAAAGGGCGAGTTGGGCCCCACAGCATCTTGCTTCCAGCTCTTTGGGAAGCTAAGAAACAACTCGCTCTGCACAGTGCTCTTACAGCCTACCGGGAACATCTCTTCCAAAGGCCTGTGAAACGCAGTTTCTTTGCAGGCCTGATCTGGCTGAAGTAGGACTTCTGCTCTGGGGTGCTACTTTGCCCTAGAGCTGAAAGGCACAACGTGCAGGCTTCTTTCCAAAGGGCGAGTTGGGCCCCACAGCATCTTGCTTCCAGCTCTTTGGGAAGCTAAGAAACAACTCGCTCTGCACAGTGCTCTTACAGCCTAGTGGGAACATCTCTTCCAAAGGCCTGTGAAACGCAGTTTCTTTGCAGGCCTGATCTGGCTGAAGTAGGACTTCTGCTCTGGGTGTGCTACTTTGCCCTAGAGCTGAAAGGCACAACGTGCAGGCTTCTTTCCAAAGGGCGAGTTGGGCCCCACAGCATCTTGCTTCCAGCTCTTTGGGAAGCTAAGAAACAACTCGCTCTGCACAGTGCTCTTACAGCCTACCGGGAACATCTCTTCCAAAGGCCTGTGAAACGCAGTTTCTTTGCAGGCCTGATCCGGCTGAAGTAGGACTTCTGCTCTGGGTGTGCTACTTTGCCCTAGAGCTGAAAGGCACAACGTGCAGGCTTCTTTCCAAAGGGCGAGTTGGGCCCCACAGCATCTTGCTTCCAGCTCTTTGGGAAGCTAAGAAACAACTCGCTCTGCACAGTGCTCTTACAGCCTAGTGGGAACATCTCTTCCAAAGGCCTGGGAAACGCAGTTTCTTTGCAGGCCTGATCTGGCTGAAGTAGGACTTCTGCTCTGGGTGTGCTACGTTGCCCTAGAGCTGAAAGGCACAACGTGCAGGCTTCTTTCCAAAGGGCGAGTTGGGCCCCACAGCATCTTGCTTCCAGCTCTTTGGGAAGCTAAGAAACAACTCGCTCTGCACAGTGCTCTTACAGCCTAGTGGGAACATCTCTTCCAAAGGCCTGTGAAACGCAGTTGCTTTGCAGGCCTGATCTGGCTGAAGTAGGACTTCTGCTCTGGGTGTGCTACTTTGCCCTAGAGCTGAAAGGCACAACGTGCAGGCTTCTTTCCAAAGGGCGAGTTGGGCCCCACAGCATCTTGCTTCCAGCTCTTTGGGAAGCTAAGAAACAACTCGCTCTGCACAGTGCTCTTACAGCCTAGTGGGAACATCTCTTCCAAAGGCCTGTGAAACGCAGTTTCTTTGCAGGCCTGATCTGGCTGAAGTAGGACTTCTGCTCTGGGTGTGCTACTTTGCCCTAGAGCTGAAAGGCACAACGTGCAGTCTTCTTTCCAAAGGGCGAGTTGGGCCCCACAGCATCTTGCTTCCAGCTCTTTGGGAAGCTAAGAAACAACTCGCTCTGCACAGTGCTCTTACAGCCTACCGGGAACATCTCTTCCAAAGGCCTGTGAAACGCAGTTTCTTTGCAGGCCTGATCTGGCTGAAGTAGGACTTCTGCTCTGGGTGTGCTACTTTGCCCTAGAGCTGAAAGGCACAACGTGCAGGCTTCTTTCCAAAGGGCCAGTTGGGCCCCACAGCATCTTGCTTCCAGCTCTTTGGGAAGCTAAGAAACAACTCGCTCTGCACAGTGCTCTTACAGCCTAGTGGGAACATCTCTTCCAAAGGCCTGGGAAACGCAGTTTCTTTGCAGGTCTGATCTGGCTGAAGTAGGACTTCTGCTCTGGGTGTGCTACTTTGCCCTAGAGCTGAAAGGCACAACGTGCAGGCTTCTTTCCAAAGGGCGAGTTGGGCCCCACAGCATCTTGCTTCCAGCTCTTTGGGAAGCTAAGAAACAACTCGCTCTGCACAGTCTTCTTAAAGCCTAGTGGGAACATCTCTTCCAAAGGCCTGTGAAACGCAGTTTCTTTGCAGGCCTGATCTGGCTGAAGTAGGACTTCTGCTCTGGGTGTGCTACTTTGCCCTAGAGCTGAAAGGCACAACGTGCAGGCTTCTTTCCAAAGGGCGAGTTGGGCCCCACAGCATCTTGCTTCCAGCTCTTTGGGAAGCTAAGAAACAACTCGCTCTGCACAGTGCTCTTACAGCCTACCGGGAACATCTCTTCCAAAGGCCTGTGAAACGCAGTTTCTTTGCAGGCCTGATCCGGCTGAAGTAGGACTTCTGCTCTGGGTGTGCTACTTTGCCCTAGAGCTGAAAGGCACAACGTGCAGGCTTCTTTCCAAAGGGCGAGTTGGGCCCCACAGCATCTTGCTTCCAGCTCTTTGGGAAGCTAAGAAACAACTCGCTCTGCACAGTGCTCTTACAGCCTACCGGGAACATCTCTTCCAAAGGCCTGTGAAACGCAGTTTCTTTGCAGGCCTGATCTGGCTGAAGTAGGACTTCTGCTCTGGGGTGCTACTTTGCCCTAGAGCTGAAAGGCACAACGTGCAGGCTTCTTTCCAAAGGGCGAGTTGGGCCCCACAGCATCTTGCTTCCAGCTCTTTGGGAAGCTAAGAAACAACTCGCTCTGCACAGTGCTCTTACAGCCTAGTGGGAACATCTCTTCCAAAGGCCTGTGAAACGCAGTTTCTTTGCAGGCCTGATCTGGCTGAAGTAGGACTTCTGCTCTGGGTGTGCTACTTTGCCCTAGAGCTGAAAGGCACAACGTGCAGGCTTCTTTCCAAAGGGCGAGTTGGGCCCCACAGCATCTTGCTTCCAGCTCTTTGGGAAGCTAAGAAACAACTCGCTCTGCACAGTGCTCTTACAGCCTACCGGGAACGTCTCTTCCAAAGGCCTGTGAAACGCAGTTTCTTTGCAGGCCTGATCTGGCTGAAGTAGGACTTCTGCTCTGGGTGTGCTACTCGGCCCTAGAGCTGATAGGCACAACGTGCAGTCTTCTTTCCAAAGGGCGAGTTGGGCACCACAGCATCTTGCTTCCAGCTCTTTGGGAAGCTAAGAAACAACTCGCTCTGCACAGTGCTCTTACAGCCTTCCGGGAACATCTCTTCCAAAGGCCTGTGAAACGCAGTTTCTTTGCAGGCCTGATCTGGCTGAAGTAGGACTTCTGCTCTGGGTGTGCTACTTTGCCCTAGAGCTGAAAGGCACAACGTGCAGTCTTCTTTCCAAAGGGCGAGTTGGGCCCCACAGCATCTTGCTTCCAGCTCTTTGGGAAGCTAAGAAACAACTCGCTCTGCACAGTGCTCTTACAGCCTACCGGGAACATCTCTTCCAAAGGCCTGTGAAACGCAGTTTCTTTGCAGGCCTGATCTGGCTGAAGTAGGACTTCTGCTCTGGGTGTGCTACTTTGCCCTAGAGCTGAAAGGCACAACGTGCAGGCTTCTTTCCAAAGGGCCAGTTGGGCCCCACAGCATCTTGCTTCCAGCTCTTTGGGAAGCTAAGAAACAACTCGCTCTGCACAGTGCTCTTACAGCCTAGTGGGAACATCTCTTCCAAAGGCCTGGGAAACGCAGTTTCTTTGCAGGTCTGATCTGGCTGAAGTAGGACTTCTGCTCTGGGTGTGCTACTTTGCCCTAGAGCTGAAAGGCACAACGTGCAGGCTTCTTTCCAAAGGGCGAGTTGGGCCCCACAGCATCTTGCTTCCAGCTCTTTGGGAAGCTAAGAAACAACTCGCTCTGCACAGTCTTCTTAAAGCCTAGTGGGAACATCTCTTCCAAAGGCCTGTGAAACGCAGTTTCTTTGCAGGCCTGATCTGGCTGAAGTAGGACTTCTGCTCTGGGTGTGCTACTTTGCCCTAGAGCTGAAAGGCACAACGTGCAGGCTTCTTTCCAAAGGGCGAGTTGGGCCCCACAGCATCTTGCTTCCAGCTCTTTGGGAAGCTAAGAAACAACTCGCTCTGCACAGTGCTCTTACAGCCTACCGGGAACATCTCTTCCAAAGGCCTGTGAAACGCAGTTTCTTTGCAGGCCTGATCTGGCTGAAGTAGGACTTCTGCTCTGGGTGTGCTACTTTGCCCTAGAGCTGAAAGGCACAACGTGCAGGCTTCTTTCCAAAGGGCGAGTTGGGCCCCACAGCATCTTGCTTCCAGCTCTTTGGGAAGCTAAGAAACAACTCGCTCTGCACAGTGCTCTTACAGCCTACCGGGAACATCTCTTCCAAAGGCCTGTGAAACGCAGTTTCTTTGCAGGCCTGATCTGGCTGAAGTAGGACTTCTGCTCTGGGTGTGCTACTTTGCCCTAGAGCTGAAAGGCACAACGTGCAGGCTTCTTTCCAAAGGGCGAGTTGGGCCCCACAGCATCTTCCTTCCAGCTCTTTGGGAAGCTAAGAAACAACTCGCTCTGCACAGTGCTCTTACAGCCTAGTGGGAACATCTCTTCCAAAGGCCTGTGAAACGCAGTTTCTTTGCAGGCCTGATCTGGCTGAAGTAGGACTTCTGCTCTGGGTGTGCTACTTTGCCCTAGAGCTGAAAGGCACAACGTGCAGGCTTCTTTCCAGAGGGCGAGTTGGGCCCCACAGCATCTTGCTTCCAGCTCTTTGGGAAGCTAAGAAACAACTCGCTCTGCACAGTGCTCTTACAGCCTACCGGGAACATCTCTTCCAAAGGCCAGTGAAACGCAGTTACTTTGCAGGCCTGATCCGGCTGAAGTAGGACTTCTGCTCTGGGTGTGCTACTTTGCCCTAGAGCTGAAAGGCACAACGTGCAGGCTTCTTTCCAAAGGGCGAGTTGGGCCCCACAGCATCTTGCTTCCAGCTCTTTGGGAAGCTAAGAAACAACTCGCTCTGCACAGTGCTCTTACAGCCTAGTTTGAACATCTCTTCCAAAGGCCTGTGAAACGCAGTTTCTTTGCAGGCCTGATCTGGCTGAAGTAGGACTTCTGCTCTGGGTGTGCTACTTTGCCCTAGAGCTGAAAGGCACAACGTGCAGGCTTCTTTCCAAAGGGCGAGTTGGGCCCCACAGCATCTTGCTTCCAGCTCTTTGGGAAGCTAAGAAACAACTCGCTCTGCACAGTGCTCTTACAGCCTACCGGGAACATCTCTTCCAAAGGCCTGTGAAACGCAGTTTCTTTGCAGGCCTGATCTGGCTGAAGTAGGACTTCTGCTCTGGGTGTGCTACTTTGCCCTAGAGCTGAAAGGCACAACGTGCAGGCTTCTTTCCAAAGGGCGAGTTGGGCCCCACAGCATCTTGCTTCCAGCTCTTTGGGAAGCTAAGAAACAACTCGCTCTGCACAGTGCTCTTACAGCCTACCGGGAACATCTCTTCCAAAGGCCTTTGAAACGCAGTTTCTTTGCAGGCCTTATCTGGCTGAAGTAGGACTTCTGCTCTGGGTGTGCTACTTTGCCCTAGAGCTGAAAGGCACAACGTGCAGGCTTCTTTCCAAAGGGCCAGTTGGGCCCCACAGCATCTTGCTTCCAGCTCTTTGGGAAGCTAAGAAACAACTCGCTCTGCACAGTGCTCTTACAGCCTAGTGGGAACATCTCTTCCAAAGGCCTGGGAAACGCAGTTTCTTTGCAGGTCTGATCTGGCTGAAGTAGGACTTCTGCTCTGGGTGTGCTACTTTGCCCTAGAGCTGAAAGGCACAACGTGCAGTCTTCTTTCCAAAGGGCGAGTTGGGCCCCACAGCATCTTGCTTCCAGCTCTTTGGGAAGCTAAGAAACAACTCGCTCTGCACAGTGGTCTTAAAGCCTAGTGGGAACATCTCTTCCAAAGGCCTGTGAAACGCAGTTTCTTTGCAGGCCTGATCTGGCTGAAGTAGGACTTCTGCTCTGGGTGTGCTACTTTGCCCTAGAGCTGAAAGGCACAACGTGCAGACTTCTTTCCAAAGGGCGAGTTGGGCCCCACAGCATCTTGCTTCCAGCTCTTTGGGAAGCTAAGAAACAACTCGCTCTGCACAGTGCTCTTACAGCCTACCGGGAACATCTCTTCCAAAGGCCTGTGAAACGCAGTTTCTTTGCAGGCCTGATCTGGCTGAAGTAGGACTTCTGCTCTGGGGTGCTACTTTGCCCTAGAGCTGAAAGGCACAACGTGCAGGCTTCTTTCCAAAGGGCGAGTTGGGCCCCACAGCATCTTGCTTCCAGCTCTTTGGGAAGCTAAGAAACAACTCGCTCTGCACAGTGCTCTTACAGCCTAGTGGGAACATCTCTTCCAAAGGCCTGTGAAACGCAGTTTCTTTGCAGGCCTGATCTGGCTGAAGTAGGACTTCTGCTCTGGGTGTGCTACTTTGCCCTAGAGCTGAAAGGCACAACGTGCAGGCTTCTTTCCAAAGGGCGAGTTGGGCCCCACAGCATCTTGCTTCCAGCTCTTTGGGAAGCTAAGAAACAACTCGCTCTGCACAGTGCTCTTACAGCCTACCGGGAACATCTCTTCCAAAGGCCTGTGAAACGCAGTTTCTTTGCAGGCCTTATCCGGCTGAAGTAGGACTTCTGCTCTGGGTGTGCTACTTTGCCCTAGAGCTGAAAGGCACAACGTGCAGGCTTCTTTCCAAAGGGCGAGTTGGGCCCCACAGCATCTTGCTTCCAGCTCTTTGGGAAGCTAAGAAACAACTCGCTCTGCACAGTGCTCTTACAGCCTAGTGGGAACATCTCTTCCAAAGGCCTGGGAAACGCAGTTTCTTTGCAGGCCTGATCTGGCTGAAGTAGGACTTCTGCTCTGGGTGTGCTACGTTGCCCTAGAGCTGAAAGGCACAACGTGCAGGCTTCTTTCCAAAGGGCCAGTTGGGCCCCACAGCATCTTGCTTCCAGCTCTTTGGGAAGCTAAGAAACAACTCGCTCTGCACAGTGCTCTTACAGCCTAGTGGGAACATCTCTTCCAAAGGCCTGTGAAACGCAGTTGCTTTGCAGGCCTGATCTGGCTGAAGTAGGACTTCTGCTCTGGGTGTGCTACTTTGCCCTAGAGCTGAAAGGCACAACGTGCAGGCTTCTTTCCAAAGGGCGAGTTGGGCCCCACAGCATCTTGCTTCCAGCTCTTTGGGAAGCTAAGAAACAACTCGCTCTGCACAGTGCTCTTAGAGCCTAGTGGGAACATCTCTTCCAAAGGCCTGTGAAACGCAGTTTCTTTGCAGGCCTGATCTGGCTGAAGTAGGACTTCTGCTCTGGGTGTGCTACTTTGCCCTAGAGCTGAAAGGCACAACGTGCAGTCTTCTTTCCAAAGGGCGAGTTGGGCCCCACAGCATCTTGCTTCCAGCTCTTTGGGAAGCTAAGAAACAACTCGCTCTGCACAGTGCTCTTACAGCCTACCGGGAACATCTCTTCCAAAGGCCTGTGAAACGCAGTTTCTTTGCAGGCCTGATCTGGCTGAAGTAGGACTTCTGCTCTGGGTGTGCTACTTTGCCCTAGAGCTGAAAGGCACAACGTGCAGGCTTCTTTCCAAAGGGCCAGTTGGGCCCCACAGCATCTTGCTTCCAGCTCTTTGGGAAGCTAAGAAACAACTCGCTCTGCACAGTGCTCTTACAGCCTAGTGGGAACATCTCTTCCAAAGGCCTGGGAAACGCAGTTTCTTTGCAGGTCTGATCTGGCTGAAGTAGGACTTCTGCTCTGGGTGTGCTACTTTGCCCTAGAGCTGAAAGGCACAACGTGCAGGCTTCTTTCCAAAGGGCGAGTTGGGCCCCACAGCATCTTGCTTCCAGCTCTTTGGGAAGCTAAGAAACAACTCGCTCTGCACAGTCTTCTTAAAGCCTAGTGGGAACATCTCTTCCAAAGGCCTGTGAAACGCAGTTTCTTTGCAGGCCTGATCTGGCTGAAGTAGGACTTCTGCTCTGGGTGTGCTACTTTGCCCTAGAGCTGAAAGGCACAACGTGCAGGCTTCTTTCCAAAGGGCGAGTTGGGCCCCACAGCATCTTGCTTCCAGCTCTTTGGGAAGCTAAGAAACAACTCGCTCTGCACAGTGCTCTTACAGCCTACCGGGAACATCTCTTCCAAAGGCCTGTGAAACGCAGTTTCTTTGCAGGCCTGATCCGGCTGAAGTAGGACTTCTGCTCTGGGTGTGCTACTTTGCCCTAGAGCTGAAAGGCACAACGTGCAGGCTTCTTTCCAAAGGGCGAGTTGGGCCCCACAGCATCTTGCTTCCAGCTCTTTGGGAAGCTAAGAAACAACTCGCTCTGCACAGTGCTCTTACAGCCTACCGGGAACATCTCTTCCAAAGGCCTGTGAAACGCAGTTTCTTTGCAGGCCTGATCTGGCTGAAGTAGGACTTCTGCTCTGGGTGTGCTACTTTGCCCTGGAGCTGAAAGGCACAACGTGCAGGCTTCTTTCCAAAGGGCGAGTTGGGCCCCACAGCATCTTGCTTCCAGCTCTTGGGAAGCTAAGAAACAACTCGCTCTGCACAGTGCTCTTACAGCCTACCGGGAACATCTCTTCCAAAGGCCTGTGAAACGCAGTTTCTTTGCAGGCCTGATCTGGCTGAAGTAGGACTTCTGCTCTGGGTGTGCTACTTTGCCCTAGAGCTGAAAGGCACAACGTGCAGACTTCTTTCCAAAGGGCGAGTTGGGCCCCACAGCATCTTGCTTCCAGCTCTTTGGGAAGCTAAGAAACAACTCGCTCTGCACAGTGCTCTTACAGCCTAGTGGGAACATCTCTTCCAAAGGCCTGGGAAACGCAGTTTCTTTGCAGGTCTGATCTGGCTGAAGTAGGACTTCTGCTCTGGGTGTGCTACTTTGCCCTAGAGCTGAAAGGCACAACGTGCAGGCTTCTTTCCAAAGGGCGAGTTGGGCCCCACAGCATCTTGCTTCCAGCTCTTTGGGAAGCTAAGAAACAACTCGCTCTGCACAGTCTTCTTAAAGCCTAGTGGGAACATCTCTTCCAAAGGCCTGTGAAACGCAGTTTCTTTGCAGGCCTGATCTGGCTGAAGTAGGACTTCTGCTCTGGGTGTGCTACTTTGCCCTAGAGCTGAAAGGCACAACGTGCAGGCTTCTTTCCAAAGGGCGAGTTGGGCCCCACAGCATCTTGCTTCCAGCTCTTTGGGAAGCTAAGAAACAACTCGCTCTGCACAGTGCTCTTACAGCCTACCGGGAACATCTCTTCCAAAGGCCTGTGAAACGCAGTTTCTTTGCAGGCCTGATCCGGCTGAAGTAGGACTTCTGCTCTGGGTGTGCTACTTTGCCCTAGAGCTGAAAGGCACAACGTGCAGGCTTCTTTCCAAAGGGCGAGTTGGGCCCCACAGCATCTTGCTTCCAGCTCTTTGGGAAGCTAAGAAACAACTCGCTCTGCACAGTGCTCTTACAGCCTACCGGGAACATCTCTTCCAAAGGCCTGTGAAACGCAGTTTCTTTGCAGGCCTGATCTGGCTGAAGTAGGACTTCTGCTCTGGGTGTGCTACTTTGCCCTGGAGCTGAAAGGCACAACGTGCAGGCTTCTTTCCAAAGGGCGAGTTGGGCCCCACAGCATCTTGCTTCCAGCTCTTGGGAAGCTAAGAAACAACTCGCTCTGCACAGTGCTCTTACAGCCTACCGGGAACATCTCTTCCAAAGGCCTGTGAAACGCAGTTTCTTTGCAGGCCTGATCTGGCTGAAGTAGGACTTCTGCTCTGGGTGTGCTACTTTGCCCTAGAGCTGAAAGGCACAACGTGCAGACTTCTTTCCAAAGGGCGAGTTGGGCCCCACAGCATCTTGCTTCCAGCTCTTTGGGAAGCTAAGAAACAACTCGCTCTGCACAGTGCTCTTACAGCCTACCGGGAACATCTCTTCCAAAGGCCTGTGAAACGCAGTTTCTTTGCAGGCCTGATCTGGCTGAAGTAGGACTTCTGCTCTGGGGTGCTACTTTGCCCTAGAGCTGAAAGGCACAACGTGCAGGCTTCTTTCCAAAGGGCGAGTTGGGCCCCACAGCATCTTGCTTCCAGCTCTTTGGGAAGCTAAGAAACAACTCGCTCTGCACAGTGCTCTTACAGCCTAGTGGGAACATCTCTTCCAAAGGCCTGTGAAACGCAGTTTCTTTGCAGGCCTGATCTGGCTGAAGTAGGACTTCTGCTCTGGGTGTGCTACTTTGCCCTAGAGCTGAAAGGCACAATGTGCAGGCTTCTTTCCAAAGGGCGAGTTGGGCCCCACAGCATCTTGCTTCCAGCTCTTTGGGAAGCTAAGAAACAACTCGCTCTGCACAGTGCTCTTACAGCCTAGTGGGAACATCTCTTCCAAAGGCCTGTGAAACGCAGTTGCTTTGCAGGCCTGATCTGGCTGAAGTAGGACTTCTGCTCTGGGTGTGCTACTTTGCCCTAGAGCTGAAAGGCACAACGTGCAGGCTTCTTTCCAAAGGGCGAGTTGGGCCCCACAGCATCTTGCTTCCAGCTCTTTGGGAAGCTAAGAAACAACTCGCTCTGCACAGTGCTCTTACAGCCTAGTGGGAACATCTCTTCCAAATGCCTGTGAAACGCAGTTGCTTTGCAGGCCTGATCTGGCTGAAGTAGGACTTCTGCTCTGGGTGTGCTACTTTGCCCTAGAGCTGAAAGGCACAACGTGCAGGCTTCTTTCCAAAGGGCGAGTTGGGCCCCACAGCATCTTGCTTCCAGCTCTTTGGGAAGCTAAGAAACAACTCGCTCTGCACAGTGCTCTTACAGCCTAGTGGGAACATCTCTTCCAAAGGCCTGTGAAACGCAGTTGCTTTGCAGGCCTGATCTGGCTGAAGTAGGACTTCTGCTCTGGGTGTGCTACTTTGCCCTAGAGCTGAAAGGCACAACGTGCAGGCTTCTTTCCAAAGGGCGAGTTGGGCCCCACAGCATCTTGCTTCCAGCTCTTTGGGAAGCTAAGAAACAACTCGCTCTGCACAGTGCTCTTACAGCCTAGTGGGAACATCTCTTCCAAAGGCCTGTGAAACGCAGTTTCTTTGCAGGCCTGATCTGGCTGAAGTAGGACTTCTGCTCTGGGTGTGCTACTTTGCCCTAGAGCTGAAAGGCACAACGTGCAGTCTTCTTTCCAAAGGGCGAGTTGGGCCCCACAGCATCTTGCTTCCAGCTCTTTGGGAAGCTAAGAAACAACTCGCTCTGCACAGTGCTCTTACAGCCTACCGGGAACATCTCTTCCAAAGGCCTGTGAAACGCAGTTTCTTTGCAGGCCTGATCTGGCTGAAGTAGGACTTCTGCTCTGGGTGTGCTACTTTGCCGTAGAGCTGAAAGGCACAACGTGCAGGCTTCTTTCCAAAGGGCCAGTTGGGCTCCACAGCATCTTGCTTCCAGCTCTTTGGGAAGCTAAGAAACAACTCGCTCTGCACGGTGCTCTTACAGCCTAGTGGGAACATCTCTTCCAAAGGCCTGGGAAACGCAGTTTCTTTGCAGGTCTGATCTGGCTGAAGTAGGACTTCTGCTCTGGGTGTGCTACTTTGCCCTAGAGCTGAAAGGCACAACGTGCAGGCTTCTTTCCAAAGGGCGAGTTGGGCCCCACAGCATCTTGCTTCCAGCTCTTTGGGAAGCTAAGAAACAACTCGCTCTGCACAGTCTTCTTAAAGCCTAGTGGGAACATCTCTTCCAAAGGCCTGTGAAACGCAGTTTCTTTGCAGGCCTGATCTGGCTGAAGTAGGACTTCTGCTCTGGGTGTGCTACTTTGCCCTAGAGCTGAAAGGCACAACGTGCAGCCTTCTTTCCAAAGGGCGAGTTGGGCCCCACAGCATCTTGCTTCCAGCTCTTTGGGAAGCTAAGAAACAACTCGCTCTGCACAGTGCTCTTACAGCCTAGTGGGAACATCTCTTCCAAAGGCCTGTGAAACGCAGTTTCTTTGCAGGCCTGATCCGGCTGAAGTAGGACTTCTGCTCTGGGTGTGCTACTTTGCCCTAGAGCTGAAAGGCACAACGTGCAGGCTTCTTTCCAAAGGGCGAGTTGGGCCCCACAGCATCTTGCTTCCAGCTCTTTGGGAAGCTAAGAAACAACTCGCTCTGCACAGTGCTCTTACAGCCTACCGGGAACATCTCTTCCAAAGGCCTGTGAAACGCAGTTTCTTTGCAGGCCTGATCTGGCTGAAGTAGGACTTCTGCTCTGGGTGTGCTACTTTGCCCTAGAGCTGAAAGGCACAACGTGCAGGCTTCTTTCCAAAGGGCGAGTTGGGCCCCACAGCATCTTGCTTCCAGCTCTTGGGAAGCTAAGAAACAACTCGCTCTGCACAGTGCTCTTACAGCCTACCGGGAACATCTCTTCCAAAGGCCTGTGAAACGCAGTTTCTTTGCAGGCCTGATCTGGCTGAAGTAGGACTTCTGCTCTGGGTGTGCTACTTTGCCCTAGAGCTGAAAGGCACAACGTGCAGACTTCTTTCCAAAGGGCGAGTTGGGCCCCACAGCATCTTGCTTCCAGCTCTTTGGGAAGCTAAGAAACAACTCGCTCTGCACAGTGCTCTTACAGCCTACCGGGAACATCTCTTCCAAAGGCCTGTGAAACGCAGTTTCTTTGCAGGCCTGATCTGGCTGAAGTAGGACTTCTGCTCTGGGGTGCTACTTTGCCCTAGAGCTGAAAGGCACAACGTGCAGGCTTCTTTCCAAAGGGCGAGTTGGGCCCCACAGCATCTTGCTTCCAGCTCTTTGGGAAGCTAAGAAACAACTCGCTCTGCACAGTGCTCTTACAGCCTAGTGGGAACATCTCTTCCAAAGGCCTGGGAAACGCAGTTTCTTTGCAGGTCTGATCTGGCTGAAGTAGGACTTCTGCTCTGGGTGTGCTACTTTGCCCTAGAGCTGAAAGGCACAACGTGCAGGCTTCTTTCCAAAGGGCGAGTTGGGCCCCACAGCATCTTGCTTCCAGCTCTTTGGGAAGCTAAGAAACAACTCGCTCTGCACAGTCTTCTTAAAGCCTAGTGGGAACATCTCTTCCAAAGGCCTGTGAAACGCAGTTTCTTTGCAGGCCTGATCTGGCTGAAGTAGGACTTCTGCTCTGGGTGTGCTACTTTGCCCTAGAGCTGAAAGGCACAACGTGCAGGCTTCTTTCCAAAGGGCGAGTTGGGCCCCACAGCATCTTGCTTCCAGCTCTTTGGGAAGCTAAGAAACAACTCGCTCTGCACAGTGCTCTTACAGCCTACCGGGAACATCTCTTCCAAAGGCCTGTGAAACGCAGTTTCTTTGCAGGCCTGATCCGGCTGAAGTAGGACTTCTGCTCTGGGTGTGCTACTTTGCCCTAGAGCTGAAAGGCACAACGTGCAGGCTTCTTTCCAAAGGGCGAGTTGGGCCCCACAGCATCTTGCTTCCAGCTCTTTGGGAAGCTAAGAAACAACTCGCTCTGCACAGTCTTCTTAAAGCCTAGTGGGAACATCTCTTCCAAAGGCCTGTGAAACGCAGTTTCTTTGCAGGCCTGATCTGGCTGAAGTAGGACTTCTGCTCTGGGTGTGCTACTTTGCCCTAGAGCTGAAAGGCACAACGTGCAGGCTTCTTTCCAAAGGGCGAGTTGGGCCCCACAGCATCTTGCTTCCAGCTCTTTGGGAAGCTAAGAAACAACTCGCTCTGCACAGTGCTCTTACAGCCTAGTGGGAACATCTCTTCCAAAGGCCTGGGAAACGCAGTTTCTTTGCAGGTCTGATCTGGCTGAAGTAGGACTTCTGCTCTGGGTGTGCTACTTTGCCCTAGAGCTGAAAGGCACAACGTGCAGGCTTCTTTCCAAAGGGCGAGTTGGGCCCCACAGCATCTTGCTTCCAGCTCTTTGGGAAGCTAAGAAACAACTCGCTCTGCACAGTCTTCTTAAAGCCTAGTGGGAACATCTCTTCCAAAGGCCTGTGAAACGCAGTTTCTTTGCAGGCCTGATCTGGCTGAAGTAGGACTTCTGCTCTGGGTGTGCTACTTTGCCCTAGAGCTGAAAGGCACAACGTGCAGGCTTCTTTCCAAAGGGCGAGTTGGGCCCCACAGCATCTTGCTTCCAGCTCTTTGGGAAGCTAAGAAACAACTCGCTCTGCACAGTGCTCTTACAGCCTACCGGGAACATCTCTTCCAAAGGCCTGTGAAACGCAGTTTCTTTGCAGGCCTGATCCGGCTGAAGTAGGACTTCTGCTCTGGGTGTGCTACTTTGCCCTAGAGCTGAAAGGCACAACGTGCAGGCTTCTTTCCAAAGGGCGAGTTGGGCCCCACAGCATCTTGCTTCCAGCTCTTTGGGAAGCTAAGAAACAACTCGCTCTGCACAGTCTTCTTAAAGCCTAGTGGGAACATCTCTTCCAAAGGCCTGTGAAACGCAGTTTCTTTGCAGGCCTGATCTGGCTGAAGTAGGACTTCTGCTCTGGGTGTGCTACTTTGCCCTAGAGCTGAAAGGCACAACGTGCAGGCTTCTTTCCAAAGGGCGAGTTGGGCCCCACAGCATCTTGCTTCCAGCTCTTTGGGAAGCTAAGAAACAACTCGCTCTGCACAGTGCTCTTACAGCCTACCGGGAACATCTCTTCCAAAGGCCTGTGAAACGCAGTTTCTTTGCAGGCCTGATCCGGCTGAAGTAGGACTTCTGCTCTGGGTGTGCTACTTTGCCCTAGAGCTGAAAGGCACAACGTGCAGGCTTCTTTCCAAAGGGCGAGTTGGGCCCCACAGCATCTTGCTTCCAGCTCTTTGGGAAGCTAAGAAACAACTCGCTCTGCACAGTGCTCTTACAGCCTACCGGGAACATCTCTTCCAAAGGCCTGTGAAACGCAGTTTCTTTGCAGGCCTGATCTGGCTGAAGTAGGACTTCTGCTCTGGGTGTGCTACTTTGCCCTAGAGCTGAAAGGCACAACGTGCAGACTTCTTTCCAAAGGGCGAGTTGGGCCCCACAGCATCTTGCTTCCAGCTCTTTGGGAAGCTAAGAAACAACTCGCTCTGCACAGTGCTCTTACAGCCTACCGGGAACATCTCTTCCAAAGGCCTGTGAAACGCAGTTTCTTTGCAGGCCTGATCTGGCTGAAGTAGGACTTCTGCTCTGGGGTGCTACTTTGCCCTAGAGCTGAAAGGCACAACGTGCAGGCTTCTTTCCAAAGGGCGAGTTGGGCCCCACAGCATCTTGCTTCCAGCTCTTTGGGAAGCTAAGAAACAACTCGCTCTGCACAGTGCTCTTACAGCCTAGTGGGAACATCTCTTCCAAAGGCCTGTGAAACGCAGTTTCTTTGCAGGCCTGATCTGGCTGAAGTAGGACTTCTGCTCTGGGTGTGCTACTTTGCCCTAGAGCTGAAAGGCACAATGTGCAGGCTTCTTTCCAAAGGGCGAGTTGGGCCCCACAGCATCTTGCTTCCAGCTCTTTGGGAAGCTAAGAAACAACTCGCTCTGCACAGTGCTCTTACAGCCTAGTGGGAACATCTCTTCCAAAGGCCTGTGAAACGCAGTTGCTTTGCAGGCCTGATCTGGCTGAAGTAGGACTTCTGCTCTGGGTGTGCTACTTTGCCCTAGAGCTGAAAGGCACAACGTGCAGGCTTCTTTCCAAAGGGCGAGTTGGGCCCCACAGCATCTTGCTTCCAGCTCTTTGGGAAGCTAAGAAACAACTCGCTCTGCACAGTGCTCTTACAGCCTAGTGGGAACATCTCTTCCAAATGCCTGTGAAACGCAGTTGCTTTGCAGGCCTGATCTGGCTGAAGTAGGACTTCTGCTCTGGGTGTGCTACTTTGCCCTAGAGCTGAAAGGCACAACGTGCAGGCTTCTTTCCAAAGGGCGAGTTGGGCCCCACAGCATCTTGCTTCCAGCTCTTTGGGAAGCTAAGAAACAACTCGCTCTGCACAGTGCTCTTACAGCCTAGTGGGAACATCTCTTCCAAAGGCCTGTGAAACGCAGTTGCTTTGCAGGCCTGATCTGGCTGAAGTAGGACTTCTGCTCTGGGTGTGCTACTTTGCCCTAGAGCTGAAAGGCACAACGTGCAGGCTTCTTTCCAAAGGGCGAGTTGGGCCCCACAGCATCTTGCTTCCAGCTCTTTGGGAAGCTAAGAAACAACTCGCTCTGCACAGTGCTCTTACAGCCTAGTGGGAACATCTCTTCCAAAGGCCTGTGAAACGCAGTTTCTTTGCAGGCCTGATCTGGCTGAAGTAGGACTTCTGCTCTGGGTGTGCTACTTTGCCCTAGAGCTGAAAGGCACAACGTGCAGTCTTCTTTCCAAAGGGCGAGTTGGGCCCCACAGCATCTTGCTTCCAGCTCTTTGGGAAGCTAAGAAACAACTCGCTCTGCACAGTGCTCTTACAGCCTACCGGGAACATCTCTTCCAAAGGCCTGTGAAACGCAGTTTCTTTGCAGGCCTGATCTGGCTGAAGTAGGACTTCTGCTCTGGGTGTGCTACTTTGCCGTAGAGCTGAAAGGCACAACGTGCAGGCTTCTTTCCAAAGGGCCAGTTGGGCTCCACAGCATCTTGCTTCCAGCTCTTTGGGAAGCTAAGAAACAACTCGCTCTGCACGGTGCTCTTACAGCCTAGTGGGAACATCTCTTCCAAAGGCCTGGGAAACGCAGTTTCTTTGCAGGTCTGATCTGGCTGAAGTAGGACTTCTGCTCTGGGTGTGCTACTTTGCCCTAGAGCTGAAAGGCACAACGTGCAGGCTTCTTTCCAAAGGGCGAGTTGGGCCCCACAGCATCTTGCTTCCAGCTCTTTGGGAAGCTAAGAAACAACTCGCTCTGCACAGTCTTCTTAAAGCCTAGTGGGAACATCTCTTCCAAAGGCCTGTGAAACGCAGTTTCTTTGCAGGCCTGATCTGGCTGAAGTAGGACTTCTGCTCTGGGTGTGCTACTTTGCCCTAGAGCTGAAAGGCACAACGTGCAGCCTTCTTTCCAAAGGGCGAGTTGGGCCCCACAGCATCTTGCTTCCAGCTCTTTGGGAAGCTAAGAAACAACTCGCTCTGCACAGTGCTCTTACAGCCTAGTGGGAACATCTCTTCCAAAGGCCTGTGAAACGCAGTTTCTTTGCAGGCCTGATCCGGCTGAAGTAGGACTTCTGCTCTGGGTGTGCTACTTTGCCCTAGAGCTGAAAGGCACAACGTGCAGGCTTCTTTCCAAAGGGCGAGTTGGGCCCCACAGCATCTTGCTTCCAGCTCTTTGGGAAGCTAAGAAACAACTCGCTCTGCACAGTGCTCTTACAGCCTACCGGGAACATCTCTTCCAAAGGCCTGTGAAACGCAGTTTCTTTGCAGGCCTGATCTGGCTGAAGTAGGACTTCTGCTCTGGGTGTGCTACTTTGCCCTAGAGCTGAAAGGCACAACGTGCAGGCTTCTTTCCAAAGGGCGAGTTGGGCCCCACAGCATCTTGCTTCCAGCTCTTGGGAAGCTAAGAAACAACTCGCTCTGCACAGTGCTCTTACAGCCTACCGGGAACATCTCTTCCAAAGGCCTGTGAAACGCAGTTTCTTTGCAGGCCTGATCTGGCTGAAGTAGGACTTCTGCTCTGGGTGTGCTACTTTGCCCTAGAGCTGAAAGGCACAACGTGCAGACTTCTTTCCAAAGGGCGAGTTGGGCCCCACAGCATCTTGCTTCCAGCTCTTTGGGAAGCTAAGAAACAACTCGCTCTGCA
Source organism: Equus caballus (assembly GCF_041296265.1). Lineage (NCBI taxonomy): Eukaryota > Metazoa > Chordata > Mammalia > Perissodactyla > Equidae > Equus > Equus caballus. The sequence goes on from NC_091712.1 coordinate 909,079, forward strand.
CAGTGCTCTTACAGCCTACCGGGAACATCTCTTCCAAAGGCCTGTGAAACGCAGTTTCTTTGCAGGCCTGATCTGGCTGAAGTAGGACTTCTGCTCTGGGGTGCTACTTTGCCCTAGAGCTGAAAGGCACAACGTGCAGGCTTCTTTCCAAAGGGCGAGTTGGGCCCCACAGCATCTTGCTTCCAGCTCTTTGGGAAGCTAAGAAACAACTCGCTCTGCACAGTGCTCTTACAGCCTAGTGGGAACATCTCTTCCAAAGGCCTGGGAAACGCAGTTTCTTTGCAGGTCTGATCTGGCTGAAGTAGGACTTCTGCTCTGGGTGTGCTACTTTGCCCTAGAGCTGAAAGGCACAACGTGCAGGCTTCTTTCCAAAGGGCGAGTTGGGCCCCACAGCATCTTGCTTCCAGCTCTTTGGGAAGCTAAGAAACAACTCGCTCTGCACAGTCTTCTTAAAGCCTAGTGGGAACATCTCTTCCAAAGGCCTGTGAAACGCAGTTTCTTTGCAGGCCTGATCTGGCTGAAGTAGGACTTCTGCTCTGGGTGTGCTACTTTGCCCTAGAGCTGAAAGGCACAACGTGCAGGCTTCTTTCCAAAGGGCGAGTTGGGCCCCACAGCATCTTGCTTCCAGCTCTTTGGGAAGCTAAGAAACAACTCGCTCTGCACAGTGCTCTTACAGCCTACCGGGAACATCTCTTCCAAAGGCCTGTGAAACGCAGTTTCTTTGCAGGCCTGATCCGGCTGAAGTAGGACTTCTGCTCTGGGTGTGCTACTTTGCCCTAGAGCTGAAAGGCACAACGTGCAGGCTTCTTTCCAAAGGGCGAGTTGGGCCCCACAGCATCTTGCTTCCAGCTCTTTGGGAAGCTAAGAAACAACTCGCTCTGCACAGTCTTCTTAAAGCCTAGTGGGAACATCTCTTCCAAAGGCCTGTGAAACGCAGTTTCTTTGCAGGCCTGATCTGGCTGAAGTAGGACTTCTGCTCTGGGTGTGCTACTTTGCCCTAGAGCTGAAAGGCACAACGTGCAGGCTTCTTTCCAAAGGGCGAGTTGGGCCCCACAGCATCTTGCTTCCAGCTCTTTGGGAAGCTAAGAAACAACTCGCTCTGCACAGTGCTCTTACAGCCTAGTGGGAACATCTCTTCCAAAGGCCTGGGAAACGCAGTTTCTTTGCAGGTCTGATCTGGCTGAAGTAGGACTTCTGCTCTGGGTGTGCTACTTTGCCCTAGAGCTGAAAGGCACAACGTGCAGGCTTCTTTCCAAAGGGCGAGTTGGGCCCCACAGCATCTTGCTTCCAGCTCTTTGGGAAGCTAAGAAACAACTCGCTCTGCACAGTCTTCTTAAAGCCTAGTGGGAACATCTCTTCCAAAGGCCTGTGAAACGCAGTTTCTTTGCAGGCCTGATCTGGCTGAAGTAGGACTTCTGCTCTGGGTGTGCTACTTTGCCCTAGAGCTGAAAGGCACAACGTGCAGGCTTCTTTCCAAAGGGCGAGTTGGGCCCCACAGCATCTTGCTTCCAGCTCTTTGGGAAGCTAAGAAACAACTCGCTCTGCACAGTGCTCTTACAGCCTACCGGGAACATCTCTTCCAAAGGCCTGTGAAACGCAGTTTCTTTGCAGGCCTGATCCGGCTGAAGTAGGACTTCTGCTCTGGGTGTGCTACTTTGCCCTAGAGCTGAAAGGCACAACGTGCAGGCTTCTTTCCAAAGGGCGAGTTGGGCCCCACAGCATCTTGCTTCCAGCTCTTTGGGAAGCTAAGAAACAACTCGCTCTGCACAGTCTTCTTAAAGCCTAGTGGGAACATCTCTTCCAAAGGCCTGTGAAACGCAGTTTCTTTGCAGGCCTGATCTGGCTGAAGTAGGACTTCTGCTCTGGGTGTGCTACTTTGCCCTAGAGCTGAAAGGCACAACGTGCAGGCTTCTTTCCAAAGGGCGAGTTGGGCCCCACAGCATCTTGCTTCCAGCTCTTTGGGAAGCTAAGAAACAACTCGCTCTGCACAGTGCTCTTACAGCCTACCGGGAACATCTCTTCCAAAGGCCTGTGAAACGCAGTTTCTTTGCAGGCCTGATCCGGCTGAAGTAGGACTTCTGCTCTGGGTGTGCTACTTTGCCCTAGAGCTGAAAGGCACAACGTGCAGGCTTCTTTCCAAAGGGCGAGTTGGGCCCCACAGCATCTTGCTTCCAGCTCTTTGGGAAGCTAAGAAACAACTCGCTCTGCACAGTGCTCTTACAGCCTACCGGGAACATCTCTTCCAAAGGCCTGTGAAACGCAGTTTCTTTGCAGGCCTGATCTGGCTGAAGTAGGACTTCTGCTCTGGGTGTGCTACTTTGCCCTAGAGCTGAAAGGCACAACGTGCAGGCTTCTTTCCAAAGGGCGAGTTGGGCCCCACAGAATCTTGCTTCCAGCTCTTTGGGAAGCTAAGAAACAACTCGCTCTGCACAGTGCTCTTACAGCCTAGTGGGAACATCTCTTCCAAAGGCCTGTGAAACGCAGTTTCTTTGCAGGCCTGATCTGGCTGAAGTAGGACTTCTGCTCTGGGTGTGCTACTTTGCCCTAGAGCTGAAAGGCACAACGTGCAGGCTTCTTTCCAAAGGGCGAGTTGGGCCCCACAGCATCTTGCTTCCAGCTCTTTGGGAAGCTAAGAAACAACTCGCTCTGCACAGTGCTCTTACAGCCTACCGGGAACATCTCTTCCAAAGGCCTGTGAAACGCAGTTTCTTTGCCGGCCTGATCCGGCTGAAGTAGGACTTCTGCTCTGGGTGTGCTACTTTGCCCTAGAGCTGAAAGGCACAACGTGCAGGCTTCTTTCCAAAGGGCGAGTTGGGCCCCACAGCATCTTGCTTCCAGCTCTTTGGGAAGCTAAGAAACAACTCGCTCTGCACAGTGCTCTTACAGCCTAGTGGGAACATCTCTTCCAAAGGCCTGTGAAACGCAGTTTCTTTGCAGGCCTGATCTGGCTGAAGTAGGACTTCTGCTCTGGGTGTGCTACTTTGCCCTAGAGCTGAAAGGCACAACGTGCAGGCTTCTTTCCAAAGGGCGAGTTGGGCCCCACAGCATCTTGCTTCCAGCTCTTTGGGAAGCTAAGAAACAACTCGCTCTGCACAGTGCTCTTACAGCCTACCGGGAACATCTCTTCCAAAGGCCTGTGAAACGCAGTTTCTTTGCAGGCCTGATCTGGCTGAAGTAGGACTTCTGCTCTGGGGTGCTACTTTGCCCTAGAGCTGAAAGGCACAACGTGCAGGCTTCTTTCCAAAGGGCGAGTTGGGCCCCACAGCATCTTGCTTCCAGCTCTTTGGGAAGCTAAGAAACAACTCGCTCTGCACAGTGCTCTTACAGCCTAGTGGGAACATCTCTTCCAAAGGCCTGTGAAACGCAGTTTCTTTGCAGGCCTGATCTGGCTGAAGTAGGACTTCTGCTCTGGGTGTGCTACTTTGCCCTAGAGCTGAAAGGCACAACGTGCAGGCTTCTTTCCAAAGGGCGAGTTGGGCCCCACAGCATCTTGCTTCCAGCTCTTTGGGAAGCTAAGAAACAACTCGCTCTGCACAGTGCTCTTACAGCCTACCGGGAACATCTCTTCCAAAGGCCTGTGAAACGCAGTTTCTTTGCAGGCCTGATCCGGCTGAAGTAGGACTTCTGCTCTGGGTGTGCTACTTTGCCCTAGAGCTGAAAGGCACAACGTGCAGGCTTCTTTCCAAAGGGCGAGTTGGGCCCCACAGCATCTTGCTTCCAGCTCTTTGGGAAGCTAAGAAACAACTCGCTCTGCACAGTGCTCTTACAGCCTAGTGGGAACATCTCTTCCAAAGGCCTGGGAAACGCAGTTTCTTTGCAGGCCTGATCTGGCTGAAGTAGGACTTCTGCTCTGGGTGTGCTACGTTGCCCTAGAGCTGAAAGGCACAACGTGCAGGCTTCTTTCCAAAGGGCGAGTTGGGCCCCACAGCATCTTGCTTCCAGCTCTTTGGGAAGCTAAGAAACAACTCGCTCTGCACAGTGCTCTTACAGCCTAGTGGGAACATCTCTTCCAAAGGCCTGTGAAACGCAGTTGCTTTGCAGGCCTGATCTGGCTGAAGTAGGACTTCTGCTCTGGGTGTGCTACTTTGCCCTAGAGCTGAAAGGCACAACGTGCAGGCTTCTTTCCAAAGGGCGAGTTGGGCCCCACAGCATCTTGCTTCCAGCTCTTTGGGAAGCTAAGAAACAACTCGCTCTGCACAGTGCTCTTACAGCCTAGTGGGAACATCTCTTCCAAAGGCCTGTGAAACGCAGTTTCTTTGCAGGCCTGATCTGGCTGAAGTAGGACTTCTGCTCTGGGTGTGCTACTTTGCCCTAGAGCTGAAAGGCACAACGTGCAGTCTTCTTTCCAAAGGGCGAGTTGGGCCCCACAGCATCTTGCTTCCAGCTCTTTGGGAAGCTAAGAAACAACTCGCTCTGCACAGTGCTCTTACAGCCTACCGGGAACATCTCTTCCAAAGGCCTGTGAAACGCAGTTTCTTTGCAGGCCTGATCTGGCTGAAGTAGGACTTCTGCTCTGGGTGTGCTACTTTGCCCTAGAGCTGAAAGGCACAACGTGCAGGCTTCTTTCCAAAGGGCCAGTTGGGCCCCACAGCATCTTGCTTCCAGCTCTTTGGGAAGCTAAGAAACAACTCGCTCTGCACAGTGCTCTTACAGCCTAGTGGGAACATCTCTTCCAAAGGCCTGGGAAACGCAGTTTCTTTGCAGGTCTGATCTGGCTGAAGTAGGACTTCTGCTCTGGGTGTGCTACTTTGCCCTAGAGCTGAAAGGCACAACGTGCAGGCTTCTTTCCAAAGGGCGAGTTGGGCCCCACAGCATCTTGCTTCCAGCTCTTTGGGAAGCTAAGAAACAACTCGCTCTGCACAGTCTTCTTAAAGCCTAGTGGGAACATCTCTTCCAAAGGCCTGTGAAACGCAGTTTCTTTGTAGGCCTGATCTGGCTGAAGTAGGACTTCTGCTCTGGGTGTGCTACTTTGCCCTAGAGCTGAAAGGCACAACGTGCAGGCTTCTTTCCAAAGGGCGAGTTGGGCCCCACAGCATCTTGCTTCCAGCTCTTTGGGAAGCTAAGAAACAACTCGCTCTGCACAGTGCTCTTACAGCCTACCGGGAACATCTCTTCCAAAGGCCTGTGAAACGCAGTTTCTTTGCAGGCCTGATCCGGCTGAAGTAGGACTTCTGCTCTGGGTGTGCTACTTTGCCCTAGAGCTGAAAGGCACAACGTGCAGGCTTCTTTCCAAAGGGCGAGTTGGGCCCCACAGCATCTTGCTTCCAGCTCTTTGGGAAGCTAAGAAACAACTCGCTCTGCACAGTGCTCTTACAGCCTACCGGGAACATCTCTTCCAAAGGCCTGTGAAACGCAGTTTCTTTGCAGGCCTGATCTGGCTGAAGTAGGACTTCTGCTCTGGGTGTGCTACTTTGCCCTAGAGCTGAAAGGCACAACGTGCAGGCTTCTTTCCAAAGGGCGAGTTGGGCCCCACAGCATCTTGCTTCCAGCTCTTGGGAAGCTAAGAAACAACTCGCTCTGCACAGTGCTCTTACAGCCTACCGGGAACATCTCTTCCAAAGGCCTGTGAAACGCAGTTTCTTTGCAGGCCTGATCTGGCTGAAGTAGGACTTCTGCTCTGGGTGTGCTACTTTGCCCTAGAGCTGAAAGGCACAACGTGCAGACTTCTTTCCAAAGGGCGAGTTGGGCCCAACAGCATCTTGCTTCCAGCTCTTTGGGAAGCTAAGAAACAACTCGCTCTGCACAGTGCTCTTACAGCCTACCGGGAACATCTCTTCCAAAGGCCTGTGAAACGCAGTTTCTTTGCAGGCCTGATCTGGCTGAAGTAGGACTTCTGCTCTGGGGTGCTACTTTGCCCTAGAGCTGAAAGGCACAACGTGCAGGCTTCTTTCCAAAGGGCGAGTTGGGCCCCACAGCATCTTGCTTCCAGCTCTTTGGGAAGCTAAGAAACAACTCGCTCTGCACAGTGCTCTTACAGCCTAGTGTGAACATCTCTTCCAAAGGCCTGTGAAACGCAGTTTCTTTGCAGGCCTGATCTGGCTGAAGTAGGACTTCTGCTCTGGGTGTGCTACTTTGCCCTAGAGCTGAAAGGCACAACGTGCAGGCTTCTTTCCAAAGGGCGAGTTGGGCCCCACAGCATCTTGCTTCCAGCTCTTTGGGAAGCTAAGAAACAACTCGCTCTGCACAGTGCTCTTACAGCCTACCGGGAACGTCTCTTCCAAAGGCCTGTGAAACGCAGTTTCTTTGCAGGCCTGATCTGGCTGAAGTAGGACTTCTGCTCTGGGTGTGCTACTCGGCCCTAGAGCTGATAGGCACAACGTGCAGTCTTCTTTCCAAAGGGCGAGTTGGGCACCACAGCATCTTGCTTCCAGCTCTTTGGGAAGCTAAGAAACAACTCGCTCTGCACAGTGCTCTTACAGCCTTCCGGGAACATCTCTTCCAAAGGCCTGTGAAACGCAGTTTCTTTGCAGGCCTGATCTGGCTGAAGTAGGACTTCTGCTCTGGGTGTGCTACTTTGCCCTAGAGCTGAAAGGCACAACGTGCAGGCTTCTTTCCAAAGGGCGAGTTGGGCCCCACAGCATCTTGCTTCCAGCTCTTTGGGAAGCTAAGAAACAACTCGCTCTGCACAGTGCTCTTACAGCCTAGTGGGAACATCTCTTCCAAAGGCCTGTGAAACGCAGTTGCTTTGCAGGCCTGATCTGGCTGAAGTAGGACTTCTGCTCTGGGTGTGCTACTTTGCCCTAGAGCTGAAAGGCACAACGTGCAGGCTTCTTTCCAAAGGGCGAGTTGGGCCCCACAGCATCTTGCTTCCAGCTCTTTGGGAAGCTAAGAAACAACTCGCTCTGCACAGTGCTCTTAGATCCTAGTGGGAACATCTCTTCCAAAGGCCTGTGAAACGCAGTTTCTTTGCAGGCCTGATCTGGCTGAAGTAGGACTTCTGCTCTGGGTGTGCTACTTTGCCCTAGAGCTGAAAGGCACAACGTGCAGTCTTCTTTCCAAAGGGCGAGTTGGGCCCCACAGCATCTTGCTTCCAGCTCTTTGGGAAGCTAAGAAACAACTCGCTCTGCACAGTGCTCTTACAGCCTACCGGGAACATCTCTTCCAAAGGCCTGTGAAACGCAGTTTCTTTGCAGGCCTGATCTGGCTGAAGTAGGACTTCTGCTCTGGGTGTGCTACTTTGCCCTAGAGCTGAAAGGCACAACGTGCAGGCTTCTTTCCAAAGGGCCAGTTGGGCCCCACAGCATCTTGCTTCCAGCTCTTTGGGAAGCTAAGAAACAACTCGCTCTGCACAGTGCTCTTACAGCCTAGTGGGAACATCTCTTCCAAAGGCCTGGGAAACGCAGTTTCTTTGCAGGTCTGATCTGGCTGAAGTAGGACTTCTGCTCTGGGTGTGCTACTTTGCCCTAGAGCTGAAAGGCACAACGTGCAGGCTTCTTTCCAAAGGGCGAGTTGGGCCCCACAGCATCTTGCTTCCAGCTCTTTGGGAAGCTAAGAAACAACTCGCTCTGCACAGTCTTCTTAAAGCCTAGTGGGAACATCTCTTCCAAAGGCCTGTGAAACGCAGTTTCTTTGCAGGCCTGATCTGGCTGAAGTAGGACTTCTGCTCTGGGTGTGCTACTTTGCCCTAGAGCTGAAAGGCACAACGTGCAGGCTTCTTTCCAAAGGGCGAGTTGGGCCCCACAGCACCTTGCTTCCAGCTCTTTGGGAAGCTAAGAAACAACTCGCTCTGCACAGTGCTCTTACAGCCTAGTGGGAACATCTCTTCCAAAGGCCTGTGAAACGCAGTTTCTTTGCAGGCCTGATCTGGCTGAAGTAGGACTTCTGCTCTGGGTGTGCTACTTTGCCCTAGAGCTGAAAGGCACAACGTGCAGGCTTCTTTCCAAAGGGCGAGTTGGGCCCCACAGCATCTTGCTTCCAGCTCTTTGGGAAGCTAAGAAACAACTCGCTCTGCACAGTGCTCTTACAGCCTACCGGGAACATCTCTTCCAAAGGCCTGTGAAACGCAGTTTCTTTGCAGGCCTGATCTGGCTGAAGTAGGACTTCTGCTCTGGGTGTGCTACTTTGCCCTAGAGCTGAAAGGCACAACGTGCAGGCTTCTTTCCAAAGGGCGAGTTGGGCCCCACAGCATCTTGCTTCCAGCTCTTTGGGAAGCTAAGAAACAACTCGCTCTGCACAGTGCTCTTACAGCCTACCGGGAACATCTCTTCCAAAGGCCTGTGAAACGCAGTTTCTTTGCAGGCCTGATCTGGCTGAAGTAGGACTTCTGCTCTGGGTGTGCTACTTTGCCCTAGAGCTGAAAGGCACAACGTGCAGGCTTCTTTCCAAAGGGCGAGTTGGGCCCCACAGCATCTTCCTTCCAGCTCTTTGGGAAGCTAAGAAACAACTCGCTCTGCACAGTGCTCTTACAGCCTAGTGGGAACATCTCTTCCAAAGGCCTGTGAAACGCAGTTTCTTTGCAGGCCTGATCTGGCTGAAGTAGGACTTCTGCTCTGGGTGTGCTACTTTGCCCTAGAGCTGAAAGGCACAACGTGCAGGCTTCTTTCCAAAGGGCGAGTTGGGCCCCACAGCATCTTGCTTCCAGCTCTTTGGGAAGCTAAGAAACAACTCGCTCTGCACAGTGCTCTTACAGCCTACCGGGAACATCTCTTCCAAAGGCCAGTGAAACGCAGTTACTTTGCAGGCCTGATCCGGCTGAAGTAGGACTTCTGCTCTGGGTGTGCTACTTTGCCCTAGAGCTGAAAGGCACAACGTGCAGGCTTCTTTCCAAAGGGCGAGTTGGGCCCCACAGCATCTTGCTTCCAGCTCTTTGGGAAGCTAAGAAACAACTCGCTCTGCACAGTGCTCTTACAGCCTAGTTTGAACATCTCTTCCAAAGGCCTGTGAAACGCAGTTTCTTTGCAGGCCTGATCTGGCTGAAGTAGGACTTCTGCTCTGGGTGTGCTACTTTGCCCTAGAGCTGAAAGGCACAACGTGCAGGCTTCTTTCCAAAGGGCGAGTTGGGCCCCACAGCATCTTGCTTCCAGCTCTTTGGGAAGCTAAGAAACAACTCGCTCTGCACAGTGCTCTTACAGCCTAGTGGGAACATCTCTTCCAAAGGCCTGTGAAACGCAGTTTCTTTGCAGGCCTGATCTGGCTGAAGTAGGACTTCTGCTCTGGGTGTGCTACTTTGCCCTAGAGCTGAAAGGCACAACGTGCAGGCTTCTTTCCAAAGGGCGAGTTGGGCCCCACAGCATCTTGCTTCCAGCTCTTTGGGAAGCTAAGAAACAACTCGCTCTGCACAGTGCTCTTACAGCCTACCGGGAACATCTCTTCCAAAGGCCTTTGAAACGCAGTTTCTTTGCAGGCCTTATCTGGCTGAAGTAGGACTTCTGCTCTGGGTGTGCTACTTTGCCCTAGAGCTGAAAGGCACAACGTGCAGGCTTCTTTCCAAAGGGCCAGTTGGGCCCCACAGCATCTTGCTTCCAGCTCTTTGGGAAGCTAAGAAACAACTCGCTCTGCACAGTGCTCTTACAGCCTAGTGGGAACATCTCTTCCAAAGGCCTGGGAAACGCAGTTTCTTTGCAGGTCTGATCTGGCTGAAGTAGGACTTCTGCTCTGGGTGTGCTACTTTGCCCTAGAGCTGAAAGGCACAACGTGCAGTCTTCTTTCCAAAGGGCGAGTTGGGCCCCACAGCATCTTGCTTCCAGCTCTTTGGGAAGCTAAGAAACAACTCGCTCTGCACAGTGGTCTTAAAGCCTAGTGGGAACATTTCTTCCAAAGGCCTGTGAAACGCAGTTTCTTTGCAGGCCTGATCTGGCTGAAGTAGGACTTCTGCTCTGGGTGTGCTACTTTGCCCTAGAGCTGAAAGGCACAACGTGCAGACTTCTTTCCAAAGGGCGAGTTGGGCCCCACAGCATCTTGCTTCCAGCTCTTTGGGAAGCTAAGAAACAACTCGCTCTGCACAGTGCTCTTACAGCCTACCGGGAACATCTCTTCCAAAGGCCTGTGAAACGCAGTTTCTTTGCAGGCCTGATCTGGCTGAAGTAGGACTTCTGCTCTGGGGTGCTACTTTGCCCTAGAGCTGAAAGGCACAACGTGCAGGCTTCTTTCCAAAGGGCGAGTTGGGCCCCACAGCATCTTGCTTCCAGCTCTTTGGGAAGCTAAGAAACAACTCGCTCTGCACAGTGCTCTTACAGCCTAGTGGGAACATCTCTTCCAAAGGCCTGTGAAACGCAGTTTCTTTGCAGGCCTGATCTGGCTGAAGTAGGACTTCTGCTCTGGGTGTGCTACTTTGCCCTAGAGCTGAAAGGCACAACGTGCAGGCTTCTTTCCAAAGGGCGAGTTGGGCCCCACAGCATCTTGCTTCCAGCTCTTTGGGAAGCTAAGAAACAACTCGCTCTGCACAGTGCTCTTACAGCCTGGTGGGAACATCTCTTCCAAAGGCCTGTGAAACGCAGTTTCTTTGCAGGCCTGATCTGGCTGAAGTAGGACTTCTGCTCTGGGTGTGCTACTTTGCCCTAGAGCTGAAAGGCACAACGTGCAGGCTTCTTTCCAAAGGGCGAGTTGGGCCCCACAGCATCTTGCTTCCAGCTCTTTGGGAAGCTAAGAAACAACTCGCTCTGCACAGTGCTCTTACAGCCTAGTGGGAACATCTCTTCCAAAGGCCTGGGAAACGCAGTTTCTTTGCAGGCCTGATCTGGCTGAAGTAGGACTTCTGCTCTGGGTGTGCTACGTTGCCCTAGAGCTGAAAGGCACAACGTGCAGGCTTCTTTCCAAAGGGCGAGTTGGGCCCCACAGCATCTTGCTTCCAGCTCTTTGGGAAGCTAAGAAACAACTCGCTCTGCACAGTGCTCTTACAGCCTAGTGGGAACATCTCTTCCAAAGGCCTGTGAAACGCAGTTGCTTTGCAGGCCTGATCTGGCTGAAGTAGGACTTCTGCTCTGGGTGTGCTACTTTGCCCTAGAGCTGAAAGGCACAACGTGCAGGCTTCTTTCCAAAGGGCGAGTTGGGCCCCACAGCATCTTGCTTCCAGCTCTTTGGGAAGCTAAGAAACAACTCGCTCTGCACAGTGCTCTTAGAGCCTAGTGGGAACATCTCTTCCAAAGGCCTGTGAAACGCAGTTTCTTTGCAGGCCTGATCTGGCTGAAGTAGGACTTCTGCTCTGGGTGTGCTACTTTGCCCTAGAGCTGAAAGGCACAACGTGCAGTCTTCTTTCCAAAGGGCGAGTTGGGCCCCACAGCATCTTGCTTCCAGCTCTTTGGGAAGCTAAGAAACAACTCGCTCTGCACAGTGCTCTTACAGCCTACCGGGAACATCTCTTCCAAAGGCCTGTGAAACGCAGTTTCTTTGCAGGCCTGATCTGGCTGAAGTAGGACTTCTGCTCTGGGTGTGCTACTTTGCCCTAGAGCTGAAAGGCACAACGTGCAGGCTTCTTTCCAAAGGGCCAGTTGGGCCCCACAGCATCTTGCTTCCAGCTCTTTGGGAAGCTAAGAAACAACTCGCTCTGCACAGTGCTCTTACAGCCTAGTGGGAACATCTCTTCCAAAGGCCTGGGAAACGCAGTTTCTTTGCAGGTCTGATCTGGCTGAAGTAGGACTTCTGCTCTGGGTGTGCTACTTTGCCCTAGAGCTGAAAGGCACAACGTGCAGGCTTCTTTCCAAAGGGCGAGTTGGGCCCCACAGCATCTTGCTTCCAGCTCTTTGGGAAGCTAAGAAACAACTCGCTCTGCACAGTCTTCTTAAAGCCTAGTGGGAACATCTCTTCCAAAGGCCTGTGAAACGCAGTTTCTTTGCAGGCCTGATCTGGCTGAAGTAGGACTTCTGCTCTGGGTGTGCTACTTTGCCCTAGAGCTGAAAGGCACAACGTGCAGGCTTCTTTCCAAAGGGCGAGTTGGGCCCCACAGCATCTTGCTTCCAGCTCTTTGGGAAGCTAAGAAACAACTCGCTCTGCACAGTGCTCTTACAGCCTACCGGGAACATCTCTTCCAAAGGCCTGTGAAACGCAGTTTCTTTGCAGGCCTGATCCGGCTGAAGTAGGACTTCTGCTCTGGGTGTGCTACTTTGCCCTAGAGCTGAAAGGCACAACGTGCAGGCTTCTTTCCAAAGGGCGAGTTGGGCCCCACAGCATCTTGCTTCCAGCTCTTTGGGAAGCTAAGAAACAACTCGCTCTGCACAGTGCTCTTACAGCCTACCGGGAACATCTCTTCCAAAGGCCTGTGAAACGCAGTTTCTTTGCAGGCCTGATCTGGCTGAAGTAGGACTTCTGCTCTGGGTGTGCTACTTTGCCCTGGAGCTGAAAGGCACAACGTGCAGGCTTCTTTCCAAAGGGCGAGTTGGGCCCCACAGCATCTTGCTTCCAGCTCTTGGGAAGCTAAGAAACAACTCGCTCTGCACAGTGCTCTTACAGCCTACCGGGAACATCTCTTCCAAAGGCCTGTGAAACGCAGTTTCTTTGCAGGCCTGATCTGGCTGAAGTAGGACTTCTGCTCTGGGTGTGCTACTTTGCCCTAGAGCTGAAAGGCACAACGTGCAGACTTCTTTCCAAAGGGCGAGTTGGGCCCCACAGCATCTTGCTTCCAGCTCTTTGGGAAGCTAAGAAACAACTCGCTCTGCACAGTGCTCTTACAGCCTAGTGGGAACATCTCTTCCAAAGGCCTGGGAAACGCAGTTTCTTTGCAGGTCTGATCTGGCTGAAGTAGGACTTCTGCTCTGGGTGTGCTACTTTGCCCTAGAGCTGAAAGGCACAACGTGCAGGCTTCTTTCCAAAGGGCGAGTTGGGCCCCACAGCATCTTGCTTCCAGCTCTTTGGGAAGCTAAGAAACAACTCGCTCTGCACAGTCTTCTTAAAGCCTAGTGGGAACATCTCTTCCAAAGGCCTGTGAAACGCAGTTTCTTTGCAGGCCTGATCTGGCTGAAGTAGGACTTCTGCTCTGGGTGTGCTACTTTGCCCTAGAGCTGAAAGGCACAACGTGCAGGCTTCTTTCCAAAGGGCGAGTTGGGCCCCACAGCATCTTGCTTCCAGCTCTTTGGGAAGCTAAGAAACAACTCGCTCTGCACAGTGCTCTTACAGCCTACCGGGAACATCTCTTCCAAAGGCCTGTGAAACGCAGTTTCTTTGCAGGCCTGATCCGGCTGAAGTAGGACTTCTGCTCTGGGTGTGCTACTTTGCCCTAGAGCTGAAAGGCACAACGTGCAGGCTTCTTTCCAAAGGGCGAGTTGGGCCCCACAGCATCTTGCTTCCAGCTCTTTGGGAAGCTAAGAAACAACTCGCTCTGCACAGTGCTCTTACAGCCTACCGGGAACATCTCTTCCAAAGGCCTGTGAAACGCAGTTTCTTTGCAGGCCTGATCTGGCTGAAGTAGGACTTCTGCTCTGGGTGTGCTACTTTGCCCTGGAGCTGAAAGGCACAACGTGCAGGCTTCTTTCCAAAGGGCGAGTTGGGCCCCACAGCATCTTGCTTCCAGCTCTTGGGAAGCTAAGAAACAACTCGCTCTGCACAGTGCTCTTACAGCCTACCGGGAACATCTCTTCCAAAGGCCTGTGAAACGCAGTTTCTTTGCAGGCCTGATCTGGCTGAAGTAGGACTTCTGCTCTGGGTGTGCTACTTTGGCCTAGAGCTGAAAGGCACAACGTGCAGACTTCTTTCCAAAGGGCGAGTTGGGCCCCACAGCATCTTGCTTCCAGCTCTTTGGGAAGCTAAGAAACAACTCGCTCTGCACAGTGCTCTTACAGCCTACCGGGAACATCTCTTCCAAAGGCCTGTGAAACGCAGTTTCTTTGCAGGCCTGATCTGGCTGAAGTAGGACTTCTGCTCTGGGGTGCTACTTTGCCCTAGAGCTGAAAGGCACAACGTGCAGGCTTCTTTCCAAAGGGCGAGTTGGGCCCCACAGCATCTTGCTTCCAGCTCTTTGGGAAGCTAAGAAACAACTCGCTCTGCACAGTGCTCTTACAGCCTAGTGGGAACATCTCTTCCAAAGGCCTGTGAAACGCAGTTTCTTTGCAGGCCTGATCTGGCTGAAGTAGGACTTCTGCTCTGGGTGTGCTACTTTGCCCTAGAGCTGAAAGGCACAACGTGCAGGCTTCTTTCCAAAGGGCGAGTTGGGCCCCACAGCATCTTGCTTCCAGCTCTTTGGGAAGCTAAGAAACAACTCGCTCTGCACAGTGCTCTTACAGCCTACCGGGAACATCTCTTCCAAAGGCCTGTGAAACGCAGTTTCTTTGCAGGCCTGATCCGGCTGAAGTAGGACTTCTGCTCTGGGTGTGCTACTTTGCCCTAGAGCTGAAAGGCACAACGTGCAGGCTTCTTTCCAAAGGGCGAGTTGGGCCCCACAGCATCTTGCTTCCAGCTCTTTGGGAAGCTAAGAAACAACTCGCTCTGCACAGTGCTCTTACAGCCTAGTGGGAACATCTCTTCCAAAGGCCTGGGAAACGCAGTTTCTTTGCAGGCCTGATCTGGCTGAAGTAGGACTTCTGCTCTGGGTGTGCTACGTTGCCCTAGAGCTGAAAGGCACAACGTGCAGGCTTCTTTCCAAAGGGCGAGTTGGGCCCCACAGCATCTTGCTTCCAGCTCTTTGGGAAGCTAAGAAACAACTCGCTCTGCACAGTGCTCTTACAGCCTAGTGGGAACATCTCTTCCAAAGGCCTGTGAAACGCAGTTGCTTTGCAGGCCTGATCTGGCTGAAGTAGGACTTCTGCTCTGGGTGTGCTACTTTGCCCTAGAGCTGAAAGGCACAACGTGCAGGCTTCTTTCCAAAGGGCGAGTTGGGCCCCACAGCATCTTGCTTCCAGCTCTTTGGGAAGCTAAGAAACAACTCGCTCTGCACAGTGCTCTTACAGCCTAGTGGGAACATCTCTTCCAAAGGCCTGTGAAACGCAGTTTCTTTGCAGGCCTGATCTGGCTGAAGTAGGACTTCTGCTCTGGGTGTGCTACTTTGCCCTAGAGCTGAAAGGCACAACGTGCAGTCTTCTTTCCAAAGGGCGAGTTGGGCCCCACAGCATCTTGCTTCCAGCTCTTTGGGAAGCTAAGAAACAACTCGCTCTGCACAGTGCTCTTACAGCCTACCGGGAACATCTCTTCCAAAGGCCTGTGAAACGCAGTTTCTTTGCAGGCCTGATCCGGCTGAAGTAGGACTTCTGCTCTGGGTGTGCTACTTTGCCCTAGAGCTGAAAGGCACAACGTGCAGGCTTCTTTCCAAAGGGCCAGTTGGGCCCCACAGCATCTTGCTTCCAGCTCTTTGGGAAGCTAAGAAACAACTCGCTCTGCACAGTGCTCTTACAGCCTAGTGGGAACATCTCTTCCAAAGGCCTGGGAAACGCAGTTTCTTTGCAGGCCTGATCTGGCTGAAGTAGGACTTCTGCTCTGGGTGTGCTACTTTGCCCTAGAGCTGAAAGGCACAACGTGCAGGCTTCTTTCCAAAGGGCGAGTTGGGCCCCACAGCATCTTGCTTCCAGCTCTTGGGAAGCTAAGAAACAACTCGCTCTGCACAGTGCTCTTACAGCCTAGTGGGAACATCTCTTCCAAAGGCCTGTGAAACGCAGTTTCTTTGCAGGCCTGATCTGGCTGAAGTAGGACTTCTGCTCTGGGTGTGCTACTTTGCCCTAGAGCTGAAAGGCACAACGTGCAGACTTCTTTCCAAAGGGCGAGTTGGGCCCCACAGCATCTTGCTTCCAGCTCTTTGGGAAGCTAAGAAACAACTCGCTCTGCACAGTGCTCTTACAGCCTACCGGGAACATCTCTTCCAAAGGCCTGTGAAACGCAGTTTCTTTGCAGGCCTGATCTGGCTGAAGTAGGACTTCTGCTCTGGGGTGCTACTTTGCCCTAGAGCTGAAAGGCACAACGTGCAGGCTTCTTTCCAAAGGGCGAGTTGGGCCCCACAGCATCTTGCTTCCAGCTCTTTGGGAAGCTAAGAAACAACTCGCTCTGCACAGTGCTCTTACAGCCTAGTGGGAACATCTCTTCCAAAGGCCTGTGAAACGCAGTTTCTTTGCAGGCCTGATCTGGCTGAAGTAGGACTTCTGCTCTGGGTGTGCTACTTTGCCCTAGAGCTGAAAGGCACAACGTGCAGGCTTCTTTCCAAAGGGCGAGTTGGGCCCCACAGCATCTTGCTTCCAGCTCTTTGGGAAGCTAAGAAACAACTCGCTCTGCACAGTGCTCTTACAGCCTACCGGGAACATCTCTTCCAAAGGCCTGTGAAACGCAGTTTCTTTGCAGGCCTGATCTGGCTGAAGTAGGACTTCTGCTCTGGGTGTGCTACTTTGCCCTAGAGCTGAAAGGCACAACGTGCAGGCTTCTTTCCAAAGGGCCAGTTGGGCCCCACAGCATCTTGCTTCCAGCTCTTTGGGAAGCTAAGAAACAACTCGCTCTGCACAGTGCTCTTACAGCCTAGTGGGAACATCTCTTCCAAAGGCCTGGGAAACGCAGTTTCTTTGCAGGCCTGATCTGGCTGAAGTAGGACTTCTGCTCTGGGTGTGCTACTTTGCCCTAGAGCTGAAAGGCACAACGTGCAGGCTTCTTTCCAAAGGGCGAGTTGGGCCCCACAGCATCTTGCTTCCAGCTCTTTGGGAAGCTAAGAAACAACTCGCTCTGCACAGTCTTCTTAAAGCCTAGTGGGAACATCTCTTCCAAAGGCCTGTGAAACGCAGTTTCTTTGCAGGCCTGATCTGGCTGAAGTAGGACTTCTGCTCTGGGTGTGCTACTTTGCCCTAGAGCTGAAAGGCACAACGTGCAGGCTTCTTTCCAAAGGGCGAGTTGGGCCCCACAGCATCTTGCTTCCAGCTCTTTGGGAAGCTAAGAAACAACTCGCTCTGCACAGTGCTCTTACAGCCTACCGGGAACATCTCTTCCAAAGGCCTGTGAAACGCAGTTTCTTTGCAGGCCTGATCCGGCTGAAGTAGGACTTCTGCTCTGGGTGTGCTACTTTGCCCTAGAGCTGAAAGGCACAACGTGCAGGCTTCTTTCCAAAGGGCGAGTTGGGCCCCACAGCATCTTGCTTCCAGCTCTTTGGGAAGCGAAGAAACAACTCGCTCTGCACAGTGCTCTTACAGCCTACCGGGAACATCTCTTCCAAAGGCCTGTGAAACGCAGTTTCTTTGCAGGCCTGATCTGGCTGAAGTAGGACTTCTGCTCTGGGTGTGCTACTTTGCCCTAGAGCTGAAAGGCACAACGTGCAGGCTTCTTTCCAAAGGGCGAGTTGGGCCCCACAGAATCTTGCTTCCAGCTCTTTGGGAAGCTAAGAAACAACTCGCTCTGCACAGTGCTCTTACAGCCTAGTGGGAACATCTCTTCCAAAGGCCTGTGAAACGCAGTTTCTTTGCAGGCCTGATCTGGCTGAAGTAGGACTTCTGCTCTGGGTGTGCTACTTTGCCATAGAGCTGAAAGGCACAACGTGCAGGCTTCTTTCCAAAGGGCGAGTTGGGCCCCACAGCATCTTGCTTCCAGCTCTTTGGGAAGCTAAGAAACAACTCGCTCTGCACAGTGCTCTTACAGCCTACCGGGAACATCTCTTCCAAAGGCCTGTGAAACGCAGTTTCTTTGCCGGCCTGATCTGGCTGAAGTAGGACTTCTGCTCTGGGTGTGCTACTTTGCCCTAGAGCTGAAAGGCACAACGTGCAGGCTTCTTTCCAAAGGGCGAGTTGGGCCCCACAGCACCTTGCTTCCAGCTCTTTGGGAAGCTAAGAAACAACTCGCTCTGCACAGTGCTCTTACAGCCTAGTGGGAACATCTCTTCCAAAGGCCTGTGAAACGCAGTTTCTTTGCAGGCCTGATCTGGCTGAAGTAGGACTTCTGCTCTGGGTGTGCTACTTTGCCCTAGAGCTGAAAGGCACAACGTGCAGGCTTCTTTCCAAAGGGCGAGTTGGGCCCCACAGCATCTTGCTTCCAGCTCTTTGGGAAGCTAAGAAACAACTCGCTCTGCACAGTGCTCTTACAGCCTACCGGGAACATCTCTTCCAAAGGCCTGTGAAACGCAGTTTCTTTGCAGGCCTGATCTGGCTGAAGTAGGACTTCTGCTCTGGGTGTGCTACTTTGCCCTAGAGCTGAAAGGCACAACGTGCAGGCTTCTTTCCAAATGGCGAGTTGGGCCCCACAGCATCTTGCTTCCAGCTCTTTGGGAAGCTAAGAAACAACTCGCTCTGCACAGTGCTCTTACAGCCTACCGGGAACATCTCTTCCAAAGGCCTGTGAAACGCAGTTTCTTTGCAGGCCTGATCTGGCTGAAGTAGGACTTCTGCTCTGGGTGTGCTACTTTGCCCTAGAGCTGAAAGGCACAACGTGCAGGCTTCTTTCCAAAGGGCGAGTTGGGCCCCACAGCATCTTCCTTCCAGCTCTTTGGGAAGCTAAGAAACAACTCGCTCTGCACAGTGCTCTTACAGCCTAGTGGGAACATCTCTTCCAAAGGCCTGTGAAACGCAGTTTCTTTGCAGGCCTGATCTGGCTGAAGTAGGACTTCTGCTCTGGGTGTGCTACTTTGCCCTAGAGCTGAAAGGCACAACGTGCAGGCTTCTTTCCAAAGGGCGAGTTGGGCCCCACAGCATCTTGCTTCCAGCTCTTTGGGAAGCTAAGAAACAACTCGCTCTGCACAGTGTTCTTACAGCCTACCGGGATCATCTCTTCCAAAGGCCAGTGAAACGCAGTTACTTTGCAGGCCTGATCCGGCTGAAGTAGGACTTCTGCTCTGGGTGTGCTACTTTGCCCTAGAGCTGAAAGGCACAACGTGCAGGCTTCTTTCCAAAGGGCGAGTTGGGCCCCACAGCATCTTGCTTCCAGCTCTTTGGGAAGCTAAGAAACAACTCGCTCTGCACAGTGCTCTTACAGCCTAGTTTGAACATCTCTTCCAAAGGCCTGTGAAACGCAGTTTCTTTGCAGGCCTGATCTGGCTGAAGTAGGACTTCTGCTCTGGGTGTGCTACTTTGCCCTAGAGCTGAGAGGCACAACGTGCAGGCTTCTTTCCAAAGGGCGAGTTGGGCCCCACAGCATCTTGCTTCCAGCTCTTTGGGAAGCTAAGAAACAACTCGCTCTGCACAGTGGTCTTACAGCCTAGTGGGAACATCTCTTCCAAAGGCCTGTGAAACGCAGTTTCTTTGCAGGCCTGATCTGGCTGAAGTAGGACTTCTGCTCTGGGTGTGCTACTTTGCCCTAGAGCTGAAAGGCACAACGTGCAGGCTTCTTTCCAAAGGGCGAGTTGGGCCCCACAGCATCTTGCTTCCAGCTCTTTGGGAAGCTAAGAAACAACTCGCTCTGCACAGTGCTCTTACAGCCTACCGGGAACATCTCTTCCAAAGGCCTGTGAAACGCAGTTTCTTTGCAGGCCTGATCTGGCTGAAGTAGGACTTCTGCTCTGGGTGTGCTACTTTGCCCTAGAGCTGAAAGGCACAACGTGCAGGCTTCTTTCCAAACGGCGAGTTGGGCCCCACAGCATCTTGCTTCCAGCTCTTTGGGAAGCTAAGAAACAACTCGCTCTGCACAGTGCTCTTACAGCCTACCGGGAACATCTCTTCCAAAGGCCTGTGAAACGCAGTTTCTTTGCAGGCCTGATCTGGCTGAAGTAGGACTTCTGCTCTGGGGTGCTACTTTGCCCTAGAGCTGAAAGGCACAACGTGCAGGCTTCTTTCCAAACGGCGAGTTGGGCCCCACAGCATCTTGCTTCCAGCTCTTTGGGAAGCTAAGAAACAACTCGCTCTGCACAGTGCTCTTACAGCCTAGTGGGAACATCTCTTCCAAAGGCCTGTGAAACGCAGTTTCTTTGCAGGCCTGATCTGGCTGAAGTAGGACTTCTGCTCTGGGTGTGCTACTTTGCCCTAGAGCTGAAAGGCACAACGTGCAGGCTTCTTTCCAAAGGGCGAGTTGGGCCCCACAGCTTCTTGCTTCCAGCTCTTTGGGAAGCTAAGAAACAACTCGCTCTGCACAGTGCTCTTACAGCCTACCGGGAACGTCTCTTCCAAAGGCCTGTGAAATGCAGTTTCTTTGCAGGCCTGATCTGGCTGAAGTAGGACTTCTGCTCTGGGTGTGCTACTTTGCCCTAGAGCTGAAAGGCACAACGTGCAGTCTTCTTTCCAAAGGGCGAGTTGGGCCTCACAGCATCTTGCTTCCAGCTCTTTGGGAAGCTAAGATACAACTCGCTCTGCACAGTGCTCTTACAGCCTAGTGGGAACATCTCTTCCAAAGGCCTGTGAAACGCAGTTTCTTTGCAGGCCTGATCTGGCTGAAGTAGGACTCCTGCTCTGGGTGTGCTACTTTGCCCTAGAGCTGAAAGGCACAACGTGCAGTCTTCTTTCGAAAGGGCCTGTTGGGCCCCACAGCATCTTGCTTCCAGCTCTTTGGGAAGCTAAGAAACAACTCGCTCTGCACAGTGCTCTTACAGCCTAGTGGGAACATCTCTTCCAAAGGCCTGTGAAACGCAGTTTCTTTGCAGGCCTTATCTGGCTGAAGTAGGACGTCTGCTCTGGGTGTGCTACTTTGCCCTAGAGCTGAAAGGCACAACGTGCAGGCTTCTTTCCAAAGGGCGAGTTGGGCCCCACAGCATCTTGCTTCCAGCTCTTTGGGAAGCTAAGAAACAACTCGCTCTGCACAGTGCTCTTACAGCCTACCGGGAACATCTCTTCCAAAGGCCTGTGAAACGCAGTTTCTTTGCAGGCCTGATCTGGCTGAAGTAGGACTTCTGCTCTGGGTGTGCTACTTTGCCCTAGAGCTGAAAGGCACAACGTGCAGGCTTCTTTCCAAAGGGCGAGTTGGGCCCCACAGCATCTTGCTTCCAGCTCTTTGGGAAGCTAAGAAACAACTCGCTCTGCACAGTGCTCTTACAGCCTAGTGGGAACATCTCTTCCAAAGGCCTGTGAAACGCAGTTTCTTTGCAGGCCTGATCTGGCTGAAGTAGGACTTCTGCTCTGGGTGTGCTACTTTGCCCTAGAGCTGAAAGGCACAACGTGCAGGCTTCTTTCCAAAGGGCGAGTTGGGCCCCACAGCAACTTGCTTCCAGCTCTTTGGGAAGCTAAGAAACAACTCGCTCTGCACAGTGCTCTTACAGCCTAGTGGGAGCATCTCTTCCAAAGGCCTGTGAAACGCAGTTTCTTTGCAGGCCTGATCTGGCTGAAGTAGGACTTCTGCTCTGGGTGTGCTACTTTGCCCTAGAGCTGAAAGGCACAACGTGCAGGCTTCTTTCCAAAGGGCGAGTTGGGCCCCACAGCATCTTCCTTCCAGCTCTTTGGGAAGCTAAGAAACAACTCGCTCTGCACAGTGCTCTTACAGCCTAGTGGGAACATCTCTTCCAAAGGCCTGTGAAACGCAGCTTCTTTGCAGGCCTGATCTGGCTGAAGTAGGACTTCTGCTCTGGGTGTGCTACTTTGCCCTAGAGCTGAAAGGCACAACGTGCAGGCTTCTTTCCAAAGGGCGAGTTGGGCCCCACAGCATCTTGCTTCCAGCTCTTTGGGAAGCTAAGAAACAACTCGCTCTGCACAGTGCTCTTACAGCCTACCGGGAACATCTCTTCCAAAGGCCAGTGAAACGCAGTTACTTTGCAGGCCTGATCCGGCTGAAGTAGGACTTCCGCTCTGGGTGTGCTACTTTGCCCTAGAGCTGAAAGGCACAACGTGCAGGCTTCTTTCCAAAGGGCGAGTTGGGCCCCACAGCATCTTGCTTCCAGCTCTTTGGGAAGCTAAGAAACAACTCGCTCTGCACAGTGCTCTTACAGCCTAGTTTGAACATCTCTTCCAAAGGCCTGTGAAACGCAGTTTCTTTGCAGGCCTGATCTGGCTGAAGTAGGACTTCTGCTCTGGGTGTGCTACTTTGTCCTAGAGCTGAGAGGCACAACGTGCAGGCTTCTTTCCAAAGGGCGAGTTGGGCCCCACAGCATCTTGCTTCCAGCTCTTTGGGAAGCTAAGAAACAACTCGCTCTGCACAGTGGTCTTACAGCCTAGTGGGAACATCTCTTCCAAAGGCCTGTGAAACGCAGTTTCTTTGCAGGCCTGATCTGGCTGAAGTAGGACTTCTGCTCTGGGTGTGCTACTTTGCCCTAGAGCTGAAAGGCACAACGTGCAGGCTTCTTTCCAAAGGGCGAGTTGGGCCCCACAGCATCTTGCTTCCAGCTCTTTGGGAAGCTAAGAAACAACTCGCTCTGCACAGTGCTCTTACAGCCTACCGGGAACATCTCTTCCAAAGGCCTGTGAAACGCAGTTTCTTTGCAGGCCTGATCTGGCTGAAGTAGGACTTCTGCTCTGGGTGTGCTACTTTGCCCTAGAGCTGAAAGGCACAACGTGCAGGCTTCTTTCCAAACGGCGAGTTGGGCCCCACAGCATCTTGCTTCCAGCTCTTTGGGAAGCTAAGAAACAACTCGCTCTGCACAGTGCTCTTACAGCCTACCGGGAACATCTCTTCCAAAGGCCTGTGAAACGCAGTTTCTTTGCAGGCCTGATCTGGCTGAAGTAGGACTTCTGCTCTGGGGTGCTACTTTGCCCTAGAGCTGAAAGGCACAACGTGCAGGCTTCTTTCCAAACGGCGAGTTGGGCCCCACAGCATCTTGCTTCCAGCTCTTTGGGAAGCTAAGAAACAACTCGCTCTGCACAGTGCTCTTACAGCCTAGTGGGAACATCTCTTCCAAAGGCCTGTGAAACGCAGTTTCTTTGCAGGCCTGATCTGGCTGAAGTAGGACTTCTGCTCTGGGTGTGCTACTTTGCCCTAGAGCTGAAAGGCACAACGTGCAGGCTTCTTTCCAAAGGGCGAGTTGGGCCCCACAGCTTCTTGCTTCCAGCTCTTTGGGAAGCTAAGAAACAACTCGCTCTGCACAGTGCTCTTACAGCCTACCGGGAACGTCTCTTCCAAAGGCCTGTGAAATGCAGTTTCTTTGCAGGCCTGATCTGGCTGAAGTAGGACTTCTGCTCTGGGTGTGCTACTTTGCCCTAGAGCTGAAAGGCACAACGTGCAGTCTTCTTTCCAAAGGGCGAGTTGGGCCCCACAGCATCTTGCTTCCAGCTCTTTGGGAAGCTAAGATACAACTCGCTCTGCACAGTGCTCTTACAGCCTAGTGGGAACATCTCTTCCAAAGGCCTGTGAAACGCAGTTTCTTTGCAGGCCTGATCTGGCTGAAGTAGGACTCCTGCTCTGGGTGTGCTACTTTGCCCTAGAGCTGAAAGGCACAACGTGCAGTCTTCTTTCGAAAGGGCCTGTTGGGCCCCACAGCATCTTGCTTCCAGCTCTTTGGGAAGCTAAGAAACAACTCGCTCTGCACAGTGCTCTTACAGCCTAGTGGGAACATCTCTTCCAAAGGCCTGTGAAACGCAGTTTCTTTACAGGCCTTATCTGGCTGAAGTAGGACGTCTGCTCTGGGTGTGCTACTTTGCCCTAGAGCTGAAAGGCACAACGTGCAGGCTTCTTTCCAAAGGGCGAGTTGGGCCCCACAGCATCTTGCTTCCAGCTCTTTGGGAAGCTAAGAAACAACTCGCTCTGCACAGTGCTCTTACAGCCTACCGGGAACATCTCTTCCAAAGGCCTGTGAAACGCAGTTTCTTTGCAGGCCTGATCTGGCTGAAGTAGGACTTCTGCTCTGGGTGTGCTACTTTGCCCTAGAGCTGAAAGGCACAACGTGCAGGCTTCTTTCCAAAGGGCGAGTTGGGCCCCACAGCATCTTGCTTCCAGCTCTTTGGGAAGCTAAGAAACAACTCGCTCTGCACAGTGCTCTTACAGCCTAGTGGGAACATCTCTTCCAAAGGCCTGTGAAACGCAGTTTCTTTGCAGGCCTGATCTGGCTGAAGTAGGACTTCTGCTCTGGGTGTGCTACTTTGCCCTAGAGCTGAAAGGCACAACGTGCAGGCTTCTTTCCAAAGGGCGAGTTGGGCCCCACAGCATCTTGCTTCCAGCTCTTTGGGAAGCTAAGAAACAACTCGCTCTGCACAGTGCTCTTACAGCCTGGTGGGAACATCTCTTCCAAAGGCCTGTGAAACGCAGTTTCTTTGCAGGCCTGATCTGGCTGAAGTAGGACTTCTGCTCTGGGTGTGCTACTTTGCCCTAGAGCTGAAAGGCACAACGTGCAGGCTTCTTTCCAAAGGGCGAGTTGGGCCCCACAGCATCTTGCTTCCAGCTCTTTGGGAAGCTAAGAAACAACTCGCTCTGCACAGTGCTCTTACAGCCTAGTGGGAACATCTCTTCCAAAGGCCTGGGAAACGCAGTTTCTTTGCAGGCCTGATCTGGCTGAAGTAGGACTTCTGCTCTGGGTGTGCTACGTTGCCCTAGAGCTGAAAGGCACAACGTGCAGGCTTCTTTCCAAAGGGCGAGTTGGGCCCCACAGCATCTTGCTTCCAGCTCTTTGGGAAGCTAAGAAACAACTCGCTCTGCACAGTGCTCTTACAGCCTAGTGGGAACATCTCTTCCAAAGGCCTGTGAAACGCAGTTGCTTTGCAGGCCTGATCTGGCTGAAGTAGGACTTCTGCTCTGGGTGTGCTACTTTGCCCTAGAGCTGAAAGGCACAACGTGCAGGCTTCTTTCCAAAGGGCGAGTTGGGCCCCACAGCATCTTGCTTCCAGCTCTTTGGGAAGCTAAGAAACAACTCGCTCTGCACAGTGCTCTTAGAGCCTAGTGGGAACATCTCTTCCAAAGGCCTGTGAAACGCAGTTTCTTTGCAGGCCTGATCTGGCTGAAGTAGGACTTCTGCTCTGGGTGTGCTACTTTGCCCTAGAGCTGAAAGGCACAACGTGCAGTCTTCTTTCCAAAGGGCGAGTTGGGCCCCACAGCATCTTGCTTCCAGCTCTTTGGGAAGCTAAGAAACAACTCGCTCTGCACAGTGCTCTTACAGCCTACCGGGAACATCTCTTCCAAAGGCCTGTGAAACGCAGTTTCTTTGCAGGCCTGATCTGGCTGAAGTAGGACTTCTGCTCTGGGTGTGCTACTTTGCCCTAGAGCTGAAAGGCACAACGTGCAGGCTTCTTTCCAAAGGGCCAGTTGGGCCCCACAGCATCTTGCTTCCAGCTCTTTGGGAAGCTAAGAAACAACTCGCTCTGCACAGTGCTCTTACAGCCTAGTGGGAACATCTCTTCCAAAGGCCTGGGAAACGCAGTTTCTTTGCAGGTCTGATCTGGCTGAAGTAGGACTTCTGCTCTGGGTGTGCTACTTTGCCCTAGAGCTGAAAGGCACAACGTGCAGGCTTCTTTCCAAAGGGCGAGTTGGGCCCCACAGCATCTTGCTTCCAGCTCTTTGGGAAGCTAAGAAACAACTCGCTCTGCACAGTCTTCTTAAAGCCTAGTGGGAACATCTCTTCCAAAGGCCTGTGAAACGCAGTTTCTTTGCAGGCCTGATCTGGCTGAAGTAGGACTTCTGCTCTGGGTGTGCTACTTTGCCCTAGAGCTGAAAGGCACAACGTGCAGGCTTCTTTCCAAAGGGCGAGTTGGGCCCCACAGCATCTTGCTTCCAGCTCTTTGGGAAGCTAAGAAACAACTCGCTCTGCACAGTGCTCTTACAGCCTACCGGGAACATCTCTTCCAAAGGCCTGTGAAACGCAGTTTCTTTGCAGGCCTGATCCGGCTGAAGTAGGACTTCTGCTCTGGGTGTGCTACTTTGCCCTAGAGCTGAAAGGCACAACGTGCAGGCTTCTTTCCAAAGGGCGAGTTGGGCCCCACAGCATCTTGCTTCCAGCTCTTTGGGAAGCTAAGAAACAACTCGCTCTGCACAGTGCTCTTACAGCCTACCGGGAACATCTCTTCCAAAGGCCTGTGAAACGCAGTTTCTTTGCAGGCCTGATCTGGCTGAAGTAGGACTTCTGCTCTGGGTGTGCTACTTTGCCCTGGAGCTGAAAGGCACAACGTGCAGGCTTCTTTCCAAAGGGCGAGTTGGGCCCCACAGCATCTTGCTTCCAGCTCTTGGGAAGCTAAGAAACAACTCGCTCTGCACAGTGCTCTTACAGCCTACCGGGAACATCTCTTCCAAAGGCCTGTGAAACGCAGTTTCTTTGCAGGCCTGATCTGGCTGAAGTAGGACTTCTGCTCTGGGTGTGCTACTTTGCCCTAGAGCTGAAAGGCACAACGTGCAGACTTCTTTCCAAAGGGCGAGTTGGGCCCCACAGCATCTTGCTTCCAGCTCTTTGGGAAGCTAAGAAACAACTCGCTCTGCACAGTGCTCTTACAGCCTAGTGGGAACATCTCTTCCAAAGGCCTGGGAAACGCAGTTTCTTTGCAGGTCTGATCTGGCTGAAGTAGGACTTCTGCTCTGGGTGTGCTACTTTGCCCTAGAGCTGAAAGGCACAACGTGCAGGCTTCTTTCCAAAGGGCGAGTTGGGCCCCACAGCATCTTGCTTCCAGCTCTTTGGGAAGCTAAGAAACAACTCGCTCTGCACAGTCTTCTTAAAGCCTAGTGGGAACATCTCTTCCAAAGGCCTGTGAAACGCAGTTTCTTTGCAGGCCTGATCTGGCTGAAGTAGGACTTCTGCTCTGGGTGTGCTACTTTGCCCTAGAGCTGAAAGGCACAACGTGCAGGCTTCTTTCCAAAGGGCGAGTTGGGCCCCACAGCATCTTGCTTCCAGCTCTTTGGGAAGCTAAGAAACAACTCGCTCTGCACAGTGCTCTTACAGCCTACCGGGAACATCTCTTCCAAAGGCCTGTGAAACGCAGTTTCTTTGCAGGCCTGATCCGGCTGAAGTAGGACTTCTGCTCTGGGTGTGCTACTTTGCCCTAGAGCTGAAAGGCACAACGTGCAGGCTTCTTTCCAAAGGGCGAGTTGGGCCCCACAGCATCTTGCTTCCAGCTCTTTGGGAAGCTAAGAAACAACTCGCTCTGCACAGTGCTCTTACAGCCTACCGGGAACATCTCTTCCAAAGGCCTGTGAAACGCAGTTTCTTTGCAGGCCTGATCTGGCTGAAGTAGGACTTCTGCTCTGGGTGTGCTACTTTGCCCTGGAGCTGAAAGGCACAACGTGCAGGCTTCTTTCCAAAGGGCGAGTTGGGCCCCACAGCATCTTGCTTCCAGCTCTTGGGAAGCTAAGAAACAACTCGCTCTGCACAGTGCTCTTACAGCCTACCGGGAACATCTCTTCCAAAGGCCTGTGAAACGCAGTTTCTTTGCAGGCCTGATCTGGCTGAAGTAGGACTTCTGCTCTGGGTGTGCTACTTTGGCCTAGAGCTGAAAGGCACAACGTGCAGACTTCTTTCCAAAGGGCGAGTTGGGCCCCACAGCATCTTGCTTCCAGCTCTTTGGGAAGCTAAGAAACAACTCGCTCTGCACAGTGCTCTTACAGCCTACCGGGAACATCTCTTCCAAAGGCCTGTGAAACGCAGTTTCTTTGCAGGCCTGATCTGGCTGAAGTAGGACTTCTGCTCTGGGGTGCTACTTTGCCCTAGAGCTGAAAGGCACAACGTGCAGGCTTCTTTCCAAAGGGCGAGTTGGGCCCCACAGCATCTTGCTTCCAGCTCTTTGGGAAGCTAAGAAACAACTCGCTCTGCACAGTGCTCTTACAGCCTAGTGGGAACATCTCTTCCAAAGGCCTGTGAAACGCAGTTTCTTTGCAGGCCTGATCTGGCTGAAGTAGGACTTCTGCTCTGGGTGTGCTACTTTGCCCTAGAGCTGAAAGGCACAACGTGCAGGCTTCTTTCCAAAGGGCGAGTTGGGCCCCACAGCATCTTGCTTCCAGCTCTTTGGGAAGCTAAGAAACAACTCGCTCTGCACAGTGCTCTTACAGCCTACCGGGAACATCTCTTCCAAAGGCCTGTGAAACGCAGTTTCTTTGCAGGCCTGATCCGGCTGAAGTAGGACTTCTGCTCTGGGTGTGCTACTTTGCCCTAGAGCTGAAAGGCACAACGTGCAGGCTTCTTTCCAAAGGGCGAGTTGGGCCCCACAGCATCTTGCTTCCAGCTCTTTGGGAAGCTAAGAAACAACTCGCTCTGCACAGTGCTCTTACAGCCTAGTGGGAACATCTCTTCCAAAGGCCTGGGAAACGCAGTTTCTTTGCAGGCCTGATCTGGCTGAAGTAGGACTTCTGCTCTGGGTGTGCTACGTTGCCCTAGAGCTGAAAGGCACAACGTGCAGGCTTCTTTCCAAAGGGCGAGTTGGGCCCCACAGCATCTTGCTTCCAGCTCTTTGGGAAGCTAAGAAACAACTCGCTCTGCACAGTGCTCTTACAGCCTAGTGGGAACATCTCTTCCAAAGGCCTGTGAAACGCAGTTGCTTTGCAGGCCTGATCTGGCTGAAGTAGGACTTCTGCTCTGGGTGTGCTACTTTGCCCTAGAGCTGAAAGGCACAACGTGCAGGCTTCTTTCCAAAGGGCGAGTTGGGCCCCACAGCATCTTGCTTCCAGCTCTTTGGGAAGCTAAGAAACAACTCGCTCTGCACAGTGCTCTTACAGCCTAGTGGGAACATCTCTTCCAAAGGCCTGTGAAACGCAGTTTCTTTGCAGGCCTGATCTGGCTGAAGTAGGACTTCTGCTCTGGGTGTGCTACTTTGCCCTAGAGCTGAAAGGCACAACGTGCAGTCTTCTTTCCAAAGGGCGAGTTGGGCCCCACAGCATCTTGCTTCCAGCTCTTTGGGAAGCTAAGAAACAACTCGCTCTGCACAGTGCTCTTACAGCCTACCGGGAACATCTCTTCCAAAGGCCTGTGAAACGCAGTTTCTTTGCAGGCCTGATCCGGCTGAAGTAGGACTTCTGCTCTGGGTGTGCTACTTTGCCCTAGAGCTGAAAGGCACAACGTGCAGGCTTCTTTCCAAAGGGCCAGTTGGGCCCCACAGCATCTTGCTTCCAGCTCTTTGGGAAGCTAAGAAACAACTCGCTCTGCACAGTGCTCTTACAGCCTAGTGGGAACATCTCTTCCAAAGGCCTGGGAAACGCAGTTTCTTTGCAGGCCTGATCTGGCTGAAGTAGGACTTCTGCTCTGGGTGTGCTACTTTGCCCTAGAGCTGAAAGGCACAACGTGCAGGCTTCTTTCCAAAGGGCGAGTTGGGCCCCACAGCATCTTGCTTCCAGCTCTTGGGAAGCTAAGAAACAACTCGCTCTGCACAGTGCTCTTACAGCCTATTGGGAACATCTCTTCCAAAGGCCTGTGAAACGCAGTTTCTTTGCAGGCCTGATCTGGCTGAAGTAGGACTTCTGCTCTGGGTGTGCTACTTTGCCCTAGAGCTGAAAGGCACAACGTGCAGACTTCTTTCCAAAGGGCGAGTTGGGCCCCACAGCATCTTGCTTCCAGCTCTTTGGGAAGCTAAGAAACAACTCGCTCTGCACAGTGCTCTTACAGCCTACCGGGAACATCTCTTCCAAAGGCCTGTGAAACGCAGTTTCTTTGCAGGCCTGATCTGGCTGAAGTAGGACTTCTGCTCTGGGGTGCTACTTTGCCCTAGAGCTGAAAGGCACAACGTGCAGGCTTCTTTCCAAAGGGCGAGTTGGGCCCCACAGCATCTTGCTTCCAGCTCTTTGGGAAGCTAAGAAACAACTCGCTCTGCACAGTGCTCTTACAGCCTAGTGGGAACATCTCTTCCAAAGGCCTGTGAAACGCAGTTTCTTTGCAGGCCTGATCTGGCTGAAGTAGGACTTCTGCTCTGGGTGTGCTACTTTGCCCTAGAGCTGAAAGGCACAACGTGCAGGCTTCTTTCCAAAGGGCGAGTTGGGCCCCACAGCATCTTGCTTCCAGCTCTTTGGGAAGCTAAGAAACAACTCGCTCTGCACAGTGCTCTTACAGCCTACCGGGAACATCTCTTCCAAAGGCCTGTGAAACGCAGTTTCTTTGCAGGCCTGATCTGGCTGAAGTAGGACTTCTGCTCTGGGTGTGCTACTTTGCCCTAGAGCTGAAAGGCACAACGTGCAGGCTTCTTTCCAAAGGGCCAGTTGGGCCCCACAGCATCTTGCTTCCAGCTCTTTGGGAAGCTAAGAAACAACTCGCTCTGCACAGTGCTCTTACAGCCTAGTGGGAACATCTCTTCCAAAGGCCTGGGAAACGCAGTTTCTTTGCAGGTCTGATCTGGCTGAAGTAGGACTTCTGCTCTGGGTGTGCTACTTTGCCCTAGAGCTGAAAGGCACAACGTGCAGGCTTCTTTCCAAAGGGCGAGTTGGGCCCCACAGCATCTTGCTTCCAGCTCTTTGGGAAGCTAAGAAACAACTCGCTCTGCACAGTCTTCTTAAAGCCTAGTGGGAACATCTCTTCCAAAGGCCTGTGAAACGCAGTTTCTTTGCAGGCCTGATCTGGCTGAAGTAGGACTTCTGCTCTGGGTGTGCTACTTTGCCCTAGAGCTGAAAGGCACAACGTGCAGGCTTCTTTCCAAAGGGCGAGTTGGGCCCCACAGCATCTTGCTTCCAGCTCTTTGGGAAGCTAAGAAACAACTCGCTCTGCACAGTGCTCTTACAGCCTACCGGGAACATCTCTTCCAAAGGCCTGTGAAACGCAGTTTCTTTGCAGGCCTGATCCGGCTGAAGTAGGACTTCTGCTCTGGGTGTGCTACTTTGCCCTAGAGCTGAAAGGCACAACGTGCAGGCTTCTTTCCAAAGGGCGAGTTGGGCCCCACAGCATCTTGCTTCCAGCTCTTTGGGAAGCGAAGAAACAACTCGCTCTGCACAGTGCTCTTACAGCCTACCGGGAACATCTCTTCCAAAGGCCTGTGAAACGCAGTTTCTTTGCAGGCCTGATCTGGCTGAAGTAGGACTTCTGCTCTGGGTGTGCTACTTTGCCCTAGAGCTGAAAGGCACAACGTGCAGGCTTCTTTCCAAAGGGCGAGTTGGGCCCCACAGAATCTTGCTTCCAGCTCTTTGGGAAGCTAAGAAACAACTCGCTCTGCACAGTGCTCTTACAGCCTAGTGGGAACATCTCTTCCAAAGGCCTGTGAAACGCAGTTTCTTTGCAGGCCTGATCTGGCTGAAGTAGGACTTCTGCTCTGGGTGTGCTACTTTGCCATAGAGCTGAAAGGCACAACGTGCAGGCTTCTTTCCAAAGGGCGAGTTGGGCCCCACAGCATCTTGCTTCCAGCTCTTTGGGAAGCTAAGAAACAACTCGCTCTGCACAGTGCTCTTACAGCCTACCGGGAACATCTCTTCCAAAGGCCTGTGAAACGCAGTTTCTTTGCCGGCCTGATCTGGCTGAAGTAGGACTTCTGCTCTGGGTGTGCTACTTTGCCCTAGAGCTGAAAGGCACAACGTGCAGGCTTCTTTCCAAAGGGCGAGTTGGGCCCCACAGCACCTTGCTTCCAGCTCTTTGGGAAGCTAAGAAACAACTCGCTCTGCACAGTGCTCTTACAGCCTAGTGGGAACATCTCTTCCAAAGGCCTGTGAAACGCAGTTTCTTTGCAGGCCTGATCTGGCTGAAGTAGGACTTCTGCTCTGGGTGTGCTACTTTGCCCTAGAGCTGAAAGGCACAACGTGCAGGCTTCTTTCCAAAGGGCGAGTTGGGCCCCACAGCATCTTGCTTCCAGCTCTTTGGGAAGCTAAGAAACAACTCGCTCTGCACAGTGCTCTTACAGCCTACCGGGAACATCTCTTCCAAAGGCCTGTGAAACGCAGTTTCTTTGCAGGCCTGATCTGGCTGAAGTAGGACTTCTGCTCTGGGTGTGCTACTTTGCCCTAGAGCTGAAAGGCACAACGTGCAGGCTTCTTTCCAAATGGCGAGTTGGGCCCCACAGCATCTTGCTTCCAGCTCTTTGGGAAGCTAAGAAACAACTCGCTCTGCACAGTGCTCTTACAGCCTACCGGGAACATCTCTTCCAAAGGCCTGTGAAACGCAGTTTCTTTGCAGGCCTGATCTGGCTGAAGTAGGACTTCTGCTCTGGGTGTGCTACTTTGCCCTAGAGCTGAAAGGCACAACGTGCAGGCTTCTTTCCAAAGGGCGAGTTGGGCCCCACAGCATCTTCCTTCCAGCTCTTTGGGAAGCTAAGAAACAACTCGCTCTGCACAGTGCTCTTACAGCCTAGTGGGAACATCTCTTCCAAAGGCCTGTGAAACGCAGTTTCTTTGCAGGCCTGATCTGGCTGAAGTAGGACTTCTGCTCTGGGTGTGCTACTTTGCCCTAGAGCTGAAAGGCACAACGTGCAGGCTTCTTTCCAAAGGGCGAGTTGGGCCCCACAGCATCTTGCTTCCAGCTCTTTGGGAAGCTAAGAAACAACTCGCTCTGCACAGTGTTCTTACAGCCTACCGGGATCATCTCTTCCAAAGGCCAGTGAAACGCAGTTACTTTGCAGGCCTGATCCGGCTGAAGTAGGACTTCTGCTCTGGGTGTGCTACTTTGCCCTAGAGCTGAAAGGCACAACGTGCAGGCTTCTTTCCAAAGGGCGAGTTGGGCCCCACAGCATCTTGCTTCCAGCTCTTTGGGAAGCTAAGAAACAACTCGCTCTGCACAGTGCTCTTACAGCCTAGTTTGAACATCTCTTCCAAAGGCCTGTGAAACGCAGTTTCTTTGCAGGCCTGATCTGGCTGAAGTAGGACTTCTGCTCTGGGTGTGCTACTTTGCCCTAGAGCTGAGAGGCACAACGTGCTGGCTTCTTTCCAAAGGGCGAGTTGGGCCCCACAGCATCTTGCTTCCAGCTCTTTGGGAAGCTAAGAAACAACTCGCTCTGCACAGTGGTCTTACAGCCTAGTGGGAACATCTCTTCCAAAGGCCTGTGAAACGCAGTTTCTTTGCAGGCCTGATCTGGCTGAAGTAGGACTTCTGCTCTGGGTGTGCTACTTTGCCCTAGAGCTGAAAGGCACAACGTGCAGGCTTCTTTCCAAAGGGCGAGTTGGGCCCCACAGCATCTTGCTTCCAGCTCTTTGGGAAGCTAAGAAACAACTCGCTCTGCACAGTGCTCTTACAGCCTACCGGGAACATCTCTTCCAAAGGCCTGTGAAACGCAGTTTCTTTGCAGGCCTGATCTGGCTGAAGTAGGACTTCTGCTCTGGGTGTGCTACTTTGCCCTAGAGCTGAAAGGCACAACGTGCAGGCTTCTTTCCAAACGGCGAGTTGGGCCCCACAGCATCTTGCTTCCAGCTCTTTGGGAAGCTAAGAAACAACTCGCTCTGCACAGTGCTCTTACAGCCTACCGGGAACATCTCTTCCAAAGGCCTGTGAAACGCAGTTTCTTTGCAGGCCTGATCTGGCTGAAGTAGGACTTCTGCTCTGGGGTGCTACTTTGCCCTAGAGCTGAAAGGCACAACGTGCAGGCTTCTTTCCAAACGGCGAGTTGGGCCCCACAGCATCTTGCTTCCAGCTCTTTGGGAAGCTAAGAAACAACTCGCTCTGCACAGTGCTCTTACAGCCTAGTGGGAACATCTCTTCCAAAGGCCTGTGAAACGCAGTTTCTTTGCAGGCCTGATCTGGCTGAAGTAGGACTTCTGCTCTGGGTGTGCTACTTTGCCCTAGAGCTGAAAGGCACAACGTGCAGGCTTCTTTCCAAAGGGCGAGTTGGGCCCCACAGCTTCTTGCTTCCAGCTCTTTGGGAAGCTAAGAAACAACTCGCTCTGCACAGTGCTCTTACAGCCTACCGGGAACGTCTCTTCCAAAGGCCTGTGAAATGCAGTTTCTTTGCAGGCCTGATCTGGCTGAAGTAGGACTTCTGCTCTGGGTGTGCTACTTTGCCCTAGAGCTGAAAGGCACAACGTGCAGTCTTCTTTCCAAAGGGCGAGTTGGGCCTCACAGCATCTTGCTTCCAGCTCTTTGGGAAGCTAAGATACAACTCGCTCTGCACAGTGCTCTTACAGCCTAGTGGGAACATCTCTTCCAAAGGCCTGTGAAACGCAGTTTCTTTGCAGGCCTGATCTGGCTGAAGTAGGACTCCTGCTCTGGGTGTGCTACTTTGCCCTAGAGCTGAAAGGCACAACGTGCAGTCTTCTTTCGAAAGGGCCTGTTGGGCCCCACAGCATCTTGCTTCCAGCTCTTTGGGAAGCTAAGAAACAACTCGCTCTGCACAGTGCTCTTACAGCCTAGTGGGAACATCTCTTCCAAAGGCCTGTGAAACGCAGTTTCTTTGCAGGCCTTATCTGGCTGAAGTAGGACGTCTGCTCTGGGTGTGCTACTTTGCCCTAGAGCTGAAAGGCACAACGTGCAGGCTTCTTTCCAAAGGGCGAGTTGGGCCCCACAGCATCTTGCTTCCAGCTCTTTGGGAAGCTAAGAAACAACTCGCTCTGCACAGTGCTCTTACAGCCTACCGGGAACATCTCTTCCAAAGGCCTGTGAAACGCAGTTTCTTTGCAGGCCTGATCTGGCTGAAGTAGGACTTCTGCTCTGGGTGTGCTACTTTGCCCTAGAGCTGAAAGGCACAACGTGCAGGCTTCTTTCCAAAGGGCGAGTTGGGCCCCACAGCATCTTGCTTCCAGCTCTTTGGGAAGCTAAGAAACAACTCGCTCTGCACAGTGCTCTTACAGCCTAGTGGGAACATCTCTTCCAAAGGCCTGTGAAACGCAGTTTCTTTGCAGGCCTGATCTGGCTGAAGTAGGACTTCTGCTCTGGGTGTGCTACTTTGCCCTAGAGCTGAAAGGCACAACGTGCAGGCTTCTTTCCAAAGGGCGAGTTGGGCCCCACAGCAACTTGCTTCCAGCTCTTTGGGAAGCTAAGAAACAACTCGCTCTGCACAGTGCTCTTACAGCCTAGTGGGAGCATCTCTTCCAAAGGCCTGTGAAACGCAGTTTCTTTGCAGGCCTGATCTGGCTGAAGTAGGACTTCTGCTCTGGGTGTGCTACTTTGCCCTAGAGCTGAAAGGCACAACGTGCAGGCTTCTTTCCAAAGGGCGAGTTGGGCCCCACAGCATCTTCCTTCCAGCTCTTTGGGAAGCTAAGAAACAACTCGCTCTGCACAGTGCTCTTACAGCCTAGTGGGAACATCTCTTCCAAAGGCCTGTGAAACGCAGTTTCTTTGCAGGCCTGATCTGGCTGAAGTAGGACTTCTGCTCTGGGTGTGCTACTTTGCCCTAGAGCTGAAAGGCACAACGTGCAGGCTTCTTTCCAAAGGGCGAGTTGGGCCCCACAGCATCTTGCTTCCAGCTCTTTGGGAAGCTAAGAAACAACTCGCTCTGCACAGTGCTCTTACAGCCTACCGGGAACATCTCTTCCAAAGGCCAGTGAAACGCAGTTACTTTGCAGGCCTGATCCGGCTGAAGTAGGACTTCCGCTCTGGGTGTGCTACTTTGCCCTAGAGCTGAAAGGCACAACGTGCAGGCTTCTTTCCAAAGGGCGAGTTGGGCCCCACAGCATCTTGCTTCCAGCTCTTTGGGAAGCTAAGAAACAACTCGCTCTGCACAGTGCTCTTACAGCCTAGTTTGAACATCTCTTCCAAAGGCCTGTGAAACGCAGTTTCTTTGCAGGCCTGATCTGGCTGAAGTAGGACTTCTGCTCTGGGTGTGCTACTTTGTCCTAGAGCTGAGAGGCACAACGTGCAGGCTTCTTTCCAAAGGGCGAGTTGGGCCCCACAGCATCTTGCTTCCAGCTCTTTGGGAAGCTAAGAAACAACTCGCTCTGCACAGTGGTCTTACAGCCTAGTGGGAACATCTCTTCCAAAGGCCTGTGAAACGCAGTTTCTTTGCAGGCCTGATCTGGCTGAAGTAGGACTTCTGCTCTGGGTGTGCTACTTTGCCCTAGAGCTGAAAGGCACAACGTGCAGGCTTCTTTCCAAAGGGCGAGTTGGGCCCCACAGCATCTTGCTTCCAGCTCTTTGGGAAGCTAAGAAACAACTCGCTCTGCACAGTGCTCTTACAGCCTACCGGGAACATCTCTTCCAAAGGCCTGTGAAACGCAGTTTCTTTGCAGGCCTGATCTGGCTGAAGTAGGACTTCTGCTCTGGGTGTGCTACTTTGCCCTAGAGCTGAAAGGCACAACGTGCAGGCTTCTTTCCAAACGGCGAGTTGGGCCCCACAGCATCTTGCTTCCAGCTCTTTGGGAAGCTAAGAAACAACTCGCTCTGCACAGTGCTCTTACAGCCTACCGGGAACATCTCTTCCAAAGGCCTGTGAAACGCAGTTTCTTTGCAGGCCTGATCTGGCTGAAGTAGGACTTCTGCTCTGGGGTGCTACTTTGCCCTAGAGCTGAAAGGCACAACGTGCAGGCTTCTTTCCAAACGGCGAGTTGGGCCCCACAGCATCTTGCTTCCAGCTCTTTGGGAAGCTAAGAAACAACTCGCTCTGCACAGTGCTCTTACAGCCTAGTGGGAACATCTCTTCCAAAGGCCTGTGAAACGCAGTTTCTTTGCAGGCCTGATCTGGCTGAAGTAGGACTTCTGCTCTGGGTGTGCTACTTTGCCCTAGAGCTGAAAGGCACAACGTGCAGGCTTCTTTCCAAAGGGCGAGTTGGGCCCCACAGCTTCTTGCTTCCAGCTCTTTGGGAAGCTAAGAAACAACTCGCTCTGCACAGTGCTCTTACAGCCTACCGGGAACGTCTCTTCCAAAGGCCTGTGAAATGCAGTTTCTTTGCAGGCCTGATCTGGCTGAAGTAGGACTTCTGCTCTGGGTGTGCTACTTTGCCCTAGAGCTGAAAGGCACAACGTGCAGTCTTCTTTCCAAAGGGCGAGTTGGGCCCCACAGCATCTTGCTTCCAGCTCTTTGGGAAGCTAAGATACAACTCGCTCTGCACAGTGCTCTTACAGCCTAGTGGGAACATCTCTTCCAAAGGCCTGTGAAACGCAGTTTCTTTGCAGGCCTGATCTGGCTGAAGTAGGACTCCTGCTCTGGGTGTGCTACTTTGCCCTAGAGCTGAAAGGCACAACGTGCAGTCTTCTTTCGAAAGGGCCTGTTGGGCCCCACAGCATCTTGCTTCCAGCTCTTTGGGAAGCTAAGAAACAACTCGCTCTGCACAGTGCTCTTACAGCCTAGTGGGAACATCTCTTCCAAAGGCCTGTGAAACGCAGTTTCTTTACAGGCCTTATCTGGCTGAAGTAGGACGTCTGCTCTGGGTGTGCTACTTTGCCCTAGAGCTGAAAGGCACAACGTGCAGGCTTCTTTCCAAAGGGCGAGTTGGGCCCCACAGCATCTTGCTTCCAGCTCTTTGGGAAGCTAAGAAACAACTCGCTCTGCACAGTGCTCTTACAGCCTACCGGGAACATCTCTTCCAAAGGCCTGTGAAACGCAGTTTCTTTGCAGGCCTGATCTGGCTGAAGTAGGACTTCTGCTCTGGGTGTGCTACTTTGCCCTAGAGCTGAAAGGCACAACGTGCAGGCTTCTTTCCAAAGGGCGAGTTGGGCCCCACAGCATCTTGCTTCCAGCTCTTTGGGAAGCTAAGAAACAACTCGCTCTGCACAGTGCTCTTACAGCCTAGTGGGAACATCTCTTCCAAAGGCCTGTGAAACGCAGTTTCTTTGCAGGCCTGATCTGGCTGAAGTAGGACTTCTGCTCTGGGTGTGCTACTTTGCCCTAGAGCTGAAAGGCACAACGTGCAGGCTTCTTTCCAAAGGGCGAGTTGGGCCCCACAGCATCTTGCTTCCAGCTCTTTGGGAAGCTAAGAAACAACTCGCTCTGCACAGTGCTCTTACAGCCTACTGGGAAATCTCTTCCAAAGGCCTGTGAAACGCAGTTTCTTTGCAGGCCTGATCTGGCTGAAGTAGGACTTCTGCTCTGGGTGTGCTACTTTGCCCTAGAGCTGAAAGGCACAACGTGCAGGCTTCTTTCCAAAGGGCGAGTTGGGCCCCACAGCATCTTGCTTCCAGCTCTTTGGGAAGCTAAGAAACAACTCGCTCTGCACAGTGCTCTTACAGTCTACGGGGAACATCTCTTCCAAAGGCCTGTGAAACGCAGTTTCTTTGCAGGCCTGATCTGGCTGAAGTAGGACTTCTGCTCTGGGTGTGCTACTTTGCCCTATAGGTGAAAGGCACAACGTGCAGGCTTCTTTCCAAAGGGCGAGTTGGGCCCCACAGCATCTTGCTTCCAGCTCTTTGGGAAGCTAAGAAACAACTCGCTCTGCACAGTGCTCTTACAGCCTACCGGGAACATCTCTTCCAAAGGCCTGTGAAACGCAGTTTCTTTGCAGGCCTGATCTGGCTGAAGTAGGACTTCTGCTCTGGGTGTGCTACTTTGCCCTAGAGGTGAAAGGCACAACGTGCAGGCTTCTTTCCAAAGGGCGAGTTGGGCCCCACAGCACCTTGCTTCCAGCTCTTTGATAAGCTAAGAAACAACTCGCTCTGCACAGTGCTCTTACAGCCTAGTGGGAGCATCTCTTCCAAAGGCCTGTGAAACGCAGTTTCTTTGCAGGCCTGATCTGGCTGAAGTAGGACTTCTGCTCTGGGTGTGCTACTTTGCCCTAGAGCTGAAAGGCACAACGTGCAGGCTTCTTTCCAAAGGGCGAGTTGGGCCCCACAGCATCTTGCTTCCAGCTCTTTGGGAAGCTAAGAAAGAACTCGCTCTGCACAGTGGTCTTAAAGCCTAGTGGGAACATCTCTTCCAAAGGCCTGTGAAACGCAGTTTCTTTGCAGGCCTGATCTGGCTGAAGTAGGACTTCTGCTCTGGGTGTGCTACTTTGCCCTAGAGCTGAAAGGCACAACGTGCAGGCTTCTTTCCAAAGGGCGAGTTGGGCCCCACAGCATCTTGCTTCCAGCTCTTTGGGAAGCTAAGAAACAACTCGCTCTGCACAGTGCTCTTACAGCCTACCGGGAACATCTCTTCCAAAGGCCAGTGAAACGCAGTTACTTTGCAGGCCTGATCGGGCTGAAGTAGGACTTCTGCTCTGGGTGTGCTACTTTGCCCTAGAGCTGAAAGGCACAACGTGCAGGCTTCTTTCCAAAGGGCGAGTTGGGCCCTACAGCATCTTGCTTCCAGCTCTTTGGGAAGCTAAGAAACAACTCGCTCTGCACAGTGCTCTTACAGCCTAGTGGGAACATCTCTTCCAAAGGCCTGGGAAACGCAGTTTCTTTGCAGGCCTGATCTGGCTGAAGTAGGACTTCTGCTCTGGGTGTGCTACTTTGCCCTAGAGCTGAAAGGCACAACGTGCAGGCTTCTTTCCAAACGGCGAGTTGGGCCCCACAGCATCTTGCTTCCAGCTCTTTGGGAAGCTAAGAAACAACTCGCTCTGCACAGTGCTCTTACAGCCTACCGGGAACATCTCTTCCAAAGGCCTGTGAAACGCAGTTTCTTTGCAGGCCTGATCTGGCTGAAGTAGGACTTCTGCTCTGGGTGTGCTACTTTGCCCTAGAGCTGAAAGGCACAACGTGCAGGCTTCTTTCCAAAGGGCGAGTTGGGCCCCACAGCATCTTGCTTCCAGCTCTTTGGGAAGCTAAGAAACAACTCGCTCTGCACAGTGCTCTTACAGCCTACCGGGAACATCTCTTCCAAAGGCCTGTGGAACGCAGTTTCTTTGCAGGCCTGATCTGGCTGAAGTAGGACTTCTGCTCTGGGTGTGCTACTTTGCCCTAGAGCTGAAAGGCACAACGTGCAGGCTTCTTTCCAAAGGGCGAGTTGGGCCCCACAGCATCTTGCTTCCAGCTCTTTGGGAAGCTAAGAAACAACTCGCTCTGCACAGTGCTCTTACAGCCTACCGGGAACATCTCTTCCAAAGGCCTGTGAAATGCAGTTTCTTTGCAGGCCTGATCTGGCTGAAGTAGGACTTCTGCTCTGGGTGTGCTACTTTGCCCTAGAGCTGAAAGGCACAACGTGCAGGCTTCTTTCCAAAGGGCGAGTTGGGCCCCACAGCATCTTGCTTCCAGCTCTTTGGGAAGCTAAGAAACAACTCGCTCTGCACAGTGCTCTTACAGCCTACCGGGAACATCTCTTCCAAAGGCCTGTGAAACGCAGTTTCTTTGCAGGCCTGATCCGGCTGAAGTAGGACTTCTGCTCTGGGTGTGCTACTTTGCCCTAGAGCTGAAAGGCACAACGTGCAGGCTTCTTTCCAAAGGGCGAGTTGGGCCCCACAGCATCTTGCTTCCAGCTGTTTGGGAAGCTAAGAAACAACTCGCTCTGCACAGTGCTCTTACAGCCTAGTGGGAACATCTCTTCCAAAGGCCTGTGAAACGCAGTTTCTTTGCAGGCCTGATCTGGCTGAAGTAGGACTTCTGCTCTGGGTGTGCTACTTTGCCCTAGAGCTGAAAGGCACAACGTGCAGGCTTCTTTCCAAAGGGCGAGTTGGGCCCCACAGCATCTTGCTTCCAGCTCTTTGGGAAGCTAAGAAACAACTCGCTCTGCACAGTGCTCTTACAGCCTACCGGGAACATCTCTTCCAAAGGCCTGTGAAACGCAGTTTCTTTGCAGGCCTGATCTGGCTGAAGTAGGACTTCTGCTCTGGGTGTGCTACTTTGCCCTAGAGCTGAAAGGCACAACGTGCAGGCTTCTTTCCAAAGGGCGAGTTGGGCCCCACAGCACCTTGCTTCCAGCTCTTTGGGAAGCTAAGAAACAACTCGCTCTGCACAGTGCTCTTACAGCCTAGTGGGAACATCTCTTCCAAAGGCCTGTGAAACGCAGTTTCTTTGCAGGCCTGATGTGGCTGAAGTAGGACTTCCGCTCTGGGTGTGCTACTTTGCCCTAGAGCTGAAAGGCACAACGTGCAGGCTTCTT
Organism: Equus caballus; assembly: GCF_041296265.1. NCBI lineage: Eukaryota > Metazoa > Chordata > Mammalia > Perissodactyla > Equidae > Equus > Equus caballus. The sequence continues at coordinate 949,428 of NC_091712.1, forward strand.
TCCAAAGGGCGAGTTGGGCCCCACAGCATCTTGCTTCCAGCTCTTTGGGAAGCTAAGAAACAACTCGCTCTGCACAGTGCTCTTACAGCCTACCGGGAACATCTCTTCCAAAGGCCTGTGAAACGCAGTTTCTTTGCAGGCCTGATCTGGCTGAAGTAGGACTTCTGCTCTGGGGTGCTACTTTGCCCTAGAGCTGAAAGGCACAACGTGCAGGCTTCTTTCCAAAGGGCGAGTTGGGCCCGACAGCATCTTGCTTCCAGCTCTTTGGGAAGCTAAGAAACAACTCGCTCTGCACAGTGCTCTTACAGCCTAGTGGGAACATCTCTTCCAAAGGCCTGTGAAACGCAGTTTCTTTGGAGGCCTGATCTGGCTGAAGTAGGACTTCTGCTCTTCGTGTGCTACTTTGCCCTAGAGCTGAAAGGCACAACGTGCAGGCTTCTTTCCAAAGGGCGAGTTGGGCCCCACAGCATCTTGCTTCCAGCTCTTTGGGAAGCTAAGAAACAACTCGCTCTGCACAGTGCTCTTACAGCCTACCGGGAACATCTCTTCCAAAGGCCTGTGAAACGCAGTTTCTTTGCAGGCCTGATCTGGCTGAAGTAGGACTTCTGCTCTGGGTGTGCTACTTTGCCCTAGAGCTGAAAGGCACAACGTGCAGGCTTCTTTCCAAAGGGCGAGTTGGGCCCCACAGCACCTTGCTTCCAGCTCTTTGGGAAGCTAAGAAACAACTCGCTCTGCACAGTGCTCTTACAGCCTAGTGGGAACATCTCTTCCAAAGGCCTGTGAAACGCAGTTTCTTTGCAGGCCTGATCTGGCTGAAGTAGGACTTCTGCTCTGGGTGTGCTACTTTGCCCTAGAGCTGAAAGGCACAACGTGCAGGCTTCTTTCCAAAGGGCGAGTTGGGCCCCACAGCATCTTGCTTCCAGCTCTTTGGGAAGCTAAGAAACAACTCGATCTGCACAGTGGTCTTACAGCCTAGTGGGAACATCTCTTCCAAAGGCCTGTGAAACGCAGTTTCTTTGCAGGCCTGATCTGGCTGAAGTAGGACTTCTGCTCTGGGTGTGCTACTTTGCCCTAGAGCTGAAAGGCACAACGTGCAGGCTTCTTTCAAAAGGGCGAGTTGGGCCCCACAGCATCTTGCTTCCAGCTCTTTGGGAAGCTAAGAAACAACTCGCTCTGCACAGTGGTCTTAAAGCCTAGTGGGAACATCTCTTCCAAAGGCCTGTGAAACGCAGTTTCTTTGCAGGCCTGATCTGGCTGAAGTAGGACTTCTGCTCTGGGTGTGCTACTTTGCCCTAGAGCTGAAAGGCACAACGTGCAGGCTTCTTTCCAAAGGGCGAGTTGGGCCCCACAGCATCTTGCTTCCAGCTCTTTGGGAAGCTAAGAAACAACTCGCTCTGCACGGTGCTCTTACAGCCTACCGGGAACATCTCTTCCAAAGGCCTGTGGAACGCAGTTTCTTTGCAGGCCTGATCTGGCTGAAGTAGGACTTCTGCTCTGGGTGTGCTACTTTGCCCTAGAGCTGAAAGGCACAACGTGCAGGCTTCTTTCCAAAGGGCGAGTTGGGCCCCACAGCATCTTGCTTCCAGCTCTTTGGGAAGCTAAGAAACAACTCGCTCTGCACAGTGCTCTTACAGCCTAGTGGGAACATGTCTTCCAAAGGCCTGTGAAAGGCAGTTTCTTTGCAGGCCTGATCTGGCTGAAGTAGGACTTCTGCTCTGGGTGTGCTACTTTGCCCTAGAGCTGAAAGGCACAACGTGCAGGCTTCTTTCCAAAGGGCGAGTTGGGCCCCACAGCATCTTGCTTCCAGCTCTTTGGGAAGCTAAGAAACAACTCGCTCTGCACAGTGCTCTTACAGCCTACCGGGAACATCTCTTCCAAAGGCCTGTGAAACGCAGTTTCTTTGCAGGCCTGATCTGGCTGAAGTAGGACTTCTGCTCTGGGTGTGCTACTTTGCCCTAGAGCTGAAAGGCACAACGTGCAGGCTTCTTTCCAAAGGGCGAGTTGGGCCCCACAGCACCTTGCTTCCAGCTCTTTGGGAAGCTAAGAAACAACTCGCTCTGCACAGTGCTCTTACAGCCTAGTGGGAACATCTCTTCCAAAGGCCTGTGAAACGCAGTTTCTTTGCAGGTCTGATCTGGCTGAAGTAGGACTTCTGCTCTGGGTGTGCTACTTTGCCCTAGAGCTGAAAGGCACAACGTGCAGGCTTCTTTCCAAAGGGCGAGTTGGGCCCCACAGCATCTTGCTTCCAGCTCTTTGGGAAGCTAAGAAACAACTCGCTCTGCACAGTGGTCTTACAGCCTAGTGGGAACATCTCTTCCAAAGGCCTGTGAAACGCAGTTTCTTTGCAGGCCTGATCTGGCTGAAGTAGGACTTCTGCTCTGGGTGTGCTACTTTGCCCTAGAGCTGAAAGGCACAACGTGCAGGCTTCTTTCCAAAGGGCGAGTTGGGCCCCACAGCATCTTGCTTCCAGCTCTTTGGGAAGCTAAGAAACAACTCGCTCTGCACAGTGCTCTTACAGCCTACCGGGAACATCTCTTCCAAAGGCCTGTGAAACGCAGTTTCTTTGCAGGCCTGATCTGGCTGAAGTAGGACGTCTGCTCTGGGTGTGCTCCTTTGCCCTAGAGCTGAAAGGCACAACGTGCAGGCTTCTTTCCAAAGGGCGAGTTGGGCCCCACAGCATCTTGCTTCCAGCTCTTTGGGAAGCTAAGAAACAACTCGCTCTGCACAGTGCTCTTACAGCCTACCGGGAACATCTCTTCCAAAGGCCTGTGAAATGCAGTTTCTTTGCAGGCCTGATCTGGCTGAAGTAGGACTTCTGCTCTGGGTGTGCTACTTTGCCCTAGAGCTGAAAGGCACAACGTGCAGGCTTCTTTCCAAAGGGCGAGTTGGGCCCCACAGCATCTTGCTTCCAGCTCTTTGGGAAGCTAAGAAACAACTCGCTCTGCACAGTGCTCTTACAGCCTACGGGGAACATCTCTTCCAAAGGCCTGTGAAACGCAGTTTCTTTGCAGGCCTGATCTGGCTGAAGTAGGACTTCTGCTCTGGGTGTGCTACTTTGCCCTAGAGCTGAAAGGCACAACGTGCAGGCTTCTTTCCAAAGGGCGAGTTGGGCCCCACAGCATCTTGCTTCCAGCTCTTTGGGAAGCTAAGAAACAACTCGCTCTGCACAGTGCTCTTACAGCCTACCGGGAACATCTCTTCCAAAGGCCTGTGAAACGCAGTTTCTTTGCAGGCCTGATCTGGCTGAAGTAGGACTTCTGCTCTGGGGTGCTACTTTGCCCTAGAGCTGAAAGGCACAACGTGCAGGCTTCTTTCGAAAGGGCGAGTTGGGCCCCACAGCATCTTGCTTCCAGCTCTTTGGGAAGCTAAGAAACAACTCGCTCTGCACAGTGCTCTTACAGCCTTCCGGGAACATCTCTTTCAAAGGCCTGTGAAACGCAGTTTCTTTTCAGGCCTGATCCGGCTGAAGTAGGACTTCTGCTCTGGGTGTGCTACTTTGCCCTAGAGCTGAAAGGCACAACGTGCAGGCTTCTTTCCAAAGGGCGAGTTGGGCCCCACAGCATCTTGCTTCCAGCTCTTTGGGAAGCTAAGAAACAACTCGCTCTGCACAGTGCTCTTACAGCCTACCGGGAACATCTCTTCCAAAGGCCTGTGAAACGCAGTTTCTTTGCAGGCCTGATCTGGCTGAAGTAGGACTTCTGCTCTGGGGTGCTACTTTGCCCTAGAGCTGAAAGGCACAACGTGCAGGCTTCTTTCCAAAGGGCGAGTTGGGCCTCACAGCATCTTGCTTCCAGCTCTTTGGGAAGCTAAGAAACAACTCGCTCTGCACAGTGCTCTTACAGCCTACCGGGAACATCTCTTCCAAAGGCCTGTGAAACGCAGTTTCTTTGCAGGCCTGATCTGGCTGAAGTAGGACTTCTGCTCTGGGTGTGCTACTTTGCCCTAGAGCTGAAAGGCACAACGTGCAGGCTTCTTTCCAAAGGGCGAGTTGGGCCCCACAGCATCTTGCTTCCAGCTCTTTGGGAAGCTAAGAAACAACTCGCTCTGCACAGTGCTCTTACAGCCTACCGGGAACATCTCTTCCAAAGGCCTGTGAAACGCAGTTTCTTTGCAGGCCTGATCTGGCTGAAGTAGGACTTCTGCTCTGGGTGTGCTACTTTGCCCTAGAGCTGAAAGGCACAACGTGCAGGCTTCTTTCCAAAGGGCGAGTTGGGCCCCACAGCATCTTGCTTCCAGCTCTTTGGGAAGCTAAGAAACAACTCGCTCTGCACAGTGCTCTTACAGCCTACCGGGAACATCTCTTCCAAAGGCCTGTGGAACGCAGTTTCTTTGCAGGCCTGATCTGGCTGAAGTAGGACTTCTGCTCTGGGTGTGCTACTTTGCCCTAGAGCTGAAAGGCACAACGTGCAGGCTTCTTTCCAAATGGCGAGTTGGGCCCCACAGCATCTTGCTTCCAGCTCTTTGGGAAGCTAAGAAACAACTCGCTCTGCACAGTGCTCTTACAGCCTAGTGGGAGCATCTCTTCCAAAGGCCTGTGAAATGCAGTTTCTTTGCAGGCCTGATCTGGCTGAAGTAGGACTTCTGCTCTGGGTGTGCTACTTTGCCCTAGAGCTGAAAGGCACAACGTGCAGGCTTCTTTCCAAAGGGCGAGTTGGGCCCCACAGCATCTTGCTTCCAGCTCTTTGGGAAGCTAAGAAACAACTCGCTCTGCACAGTGCTCTTACAGCCTACCGGGAACATCTCTTCCAAAGGCCTGTGAAACGCAGTTTCTTTGCAGGCCTGATCCGGCTGAAGTAGGACTTCTGCTCTGGGTGTGCTACTTTGCCCTAGAGCTGAAAGGCACAACGTGCAGGCTTCTTTCCAAAGGGCGAGTTGGGCCCCACAGCATCTTGCTTCCAGCTGTTTGGGAAGCTAAGAAACAACTCGCTCTGCACAGTGCTCTTACAGCCTAGTGGGAACATCTCTTCCAAAGGCCTGTGAAACGCAGTTTCTTTGCAGGCCTGATCTGGCTGAAGTAGGACTTCTGCTCTGGGTGTGCTACTTTGCCCTAGAGCTGAAAGGCACAACGTGCAGGCTTCTTTCCAAAGGGCGAGTTGGGCCCCACAGCATCTTGCTTCCAGCTCTTTGGGAAGCTAAGAAACAACTCGCTCTGCACAGTGCTCTTACAGCCTACCGGGAACATCTCTTCCAAAGGCCTGTGAAACGCAGTTTCTTTGCAGGCCTGATCTGGCTGAAGTAGGACTTCTGCTCTGGGTGTGCTACTTTGCCCTAGAGCTGAAAGGCACAACGTGCAGGCTTCTTTCCAAAGGGCGAGTTGGGCCCCACAGCACCTTGCTTCCAGCTCTTTGGGAAGCTAAGAAACAACTCGCTCTGCACAGTGCTCTTACAGCCTAGTGGGAACATCTCTTCCAAAGGCCTGTGAAACGCAGTTTCTTTGCAGGCCTGATGTGGCTGAAGTAGGACTTCCGCTCTGGGTGTGCTACTTTGCCCTAGAGCTGAAAGGCACAACGTGCAGGCTTCTTTCCAAAGGGCGAGTTGGGCCCCACAGCATCTTGCTTCCAGCTCTTTGGGAAGCTAAGAAACAACTCGCTCTGCACTGTGCTCTTACAGCCTAGTGGGAACATCTCTTCCAAAGGCCTGTGAAACGCAGTTTCTTTGCAGGCCTGATCTGGCTGAAGTAGGACTTCTGCTCTGGGTGTGCTACTTTGCCCTAGAGCTGAAAGGCACAACGTGCAGTCTTCTTTCCAAAGGGCCAGTTGGGCCCCACAGCATCTTGCTTCCAGCTCTTTGGGAAGCTAAGAAAAAACTCGCTCTGCACAGTGCTCTTACAGCCTACCGGGAACATCTCTTCCAAAGGCCTGTGAAACGCAGTTTCTTTGCAGGCCTTATCTGGCTGAAGTAGGACTTCTGCTCTGGGTGTGCTACTTTGCCCTAGAGCTGAAAGGCACAACGTGCAGGCTTCTTTCCAAAGGGCGAGTTGGGCCCCACAGCATCTTGCTTCCAGCTCTTTGGGAAGCTAAGAAACAACTCGCTCTGCACAGTGCTCTTACAGCCTAGTGGGAACATCTCTTCCAAAGGCCTGTGAAACGCAGTTTCTTTGCAGGCCTGATCTGGCTGAAGTAGGACTTCTGCTCTGGGTGTGCTGCTTTGCCCTAGAGCTGAAAGGCACAACGTGCAGGCTTCTTTCCAAAGGGCGAGTTGGGCCCCACAGCATCTTGCTTCCAGCTCTTTGGGAAGCTAAGAAACAACTCGCTCTGCACAGTGGTCTTACAGCCTAGAGGGAACATGTCTTCCAAAGGCCTGTGAAAGGCAGTTTCTTTGCAGGCCTGATCTGGCTGAAGTAGGACTTCTGCTCTGGGTGTGCTACTTTGCCCTAGAGCTGAAAGGCACAACGTGCAGGCTTCTTTCCAAAGGGCGAGTTGGGCCCCACAGCATCTTGCTTCCAGCTCTTTGGGAAGCTAAGAAACAACTCGCTCTGCACAGTGCTCTTACAGCCTACCGGGAACATCTCTTCCAAAGGCCTGTGAAACGCAGTTTCTTTGCAGGCCTGATCTGGCTGAAGTAGGACTTCTGCTCTGGGTGTGCTACTTTGCCCTAGAGCTGAAAGGCACAACGTGCAGGCTTCTTTCCAAAGGGCGAGTTGGGCCCCACAGCATCTTGCTTCCAGCTCTTTGGGAAGCTAAGAAACAACTCGCTCTGCACAGTGCTCTTACAGCCTACCGGGAACATCTCTTCCAAAGGCCAGTGAAACGCAGTTACTTTGCAGGCCTGATCCGGCTGAAGTAGGACTTCTGCTCTGGGTGTGCTACTTTGCCCTAGAGCTGAAAGGCACAACGTGCAGGCTTCTTTCCAAAGGGCGAGTTGGGCCCCACAGCATCTTGCTTCCAGCTCTTTGGGAAGCTAAGAAACAACTCGCTCTGCACAGTGCTCTTGCAGCCTAGTGGGAACATCTCTTCCAAAGGCCTGTGAAACGCAGTTTCTTTGCAGGCCTGATCTGGCTGAAGTAGGACTTCTGCTCTGGGTGTGCTACTTTGCCCTAGAGCTGAAAGGCACAACGTGCAGGCTTCTTTCCAAAGGGCGAGTTGGGCCCCACAGCATCTTGCTTCCAGCTCTTTGGGAAGCTAAGAAACAACTCGCTCTGCACAGTGCTCTTTCAGCCTAGTGGGAACATCTCTTCCAAAGGCCTGTGAAACGCAGTTTCTTTGCAGGCCTGATCTGGCTGAAGTAGGACTTCTGCTCTGGGTGTGCTACTTTGCCCTAGAGCTGAAAGGCACAACGTGCAGGCTTCTTTCCAAAGGGCGAGTTGGGCCCCACAGCATCTTGCTTCCAGCTCTTTGGGAAGCTAAGAAACAACTCGCTCTGCACAGTGCTCTTACAGCCTGGTGGGAACATCTCTTCCAAAGGCCTGTGAAACGCAGTTTCTTTGCAGGCCTGATCTGGCTGAAGTAGGACTTCTGCTCTGGGTGTGCTACTTTGCCCTAGAGCTGAAAGGCACAACGTGCAGGCTTCTTTCCAAAGGGCGAGTTGGGCCCCACAGCATCTTGCTTCCAGCTCTTTGGGAAGCTAAGAAACAACTCGCTCTGCACAGTGCTCTTACAGCCTACCGGGAACATCTCTTCCAAAGGCCTGTGAAAGGCAGTTTCTTTGCAGGCCTGATCTGGCTGAAGTAGGACTTCTGCTCTGGGTGTGCTACTTTGCCCTAGAGCTGAAAGGCACAACGTGCAGGCTTCTTTCCAAAGGGCGAGTTGGGCCCCACAGCATCTTGCTTCCAGCTCTTTGGGAAGCTAAGAAACAACTCGCTCTGCACAGTGCTCTTACAGCCTACCGGGAACATCTCTTCCAAAGGCCTGTGCAACGCAGTTTCTTTGCAGGCCTCATCTGGCTGAAGTAGGACTTCTGCTCTGGGTGTGCTACTTTGCCCTAGAGCTGAAAGGCACAACGTGCAGGCTTCTTTCCAAAGGGCGAGTTGGGCCCCACAGCATCTTGCTTCCAGCTCTTTGGGAAGCTAAGAAACAACTCGCTCTGCACAGTGCTCTTACAGCCTAGTGGGAACATCTCTTCCAAAGGCCTGTGAAACGCAGTTTCTTTGCAGGCCTGATCTGGCTGAAGTAGGCCTTCTGCTCTGGGTGTGCTACTTTGCCCTAGAGCTGAAAGGCACAACGTGCAGGCTTCTTTCCAAAGGGCGAGTTGGGCCCCACAGCATCTTGCTTCCAGCTCTTTGGGAAGCTAAGAAACAACTCGCTCTGCACAGTGCTCTTACAGCCTAGTGGGAACATCTCTTCCAAAGGCCTGGGAAACGCAGTTTCTTTGCAGGCCTGATCTGGCTGAAGTAGGACTTCTGCTCTGGGTGTGCTACTTTGCCCTAGAGCTGAAAGGCACAACGTGCAGGCTTCTTTCCAAAGGGCGAGTTGGGCCCCACAGCATCTTGCTTCCAGCTCTTTGGGAAGCTAAGAAACAACACGCTCTGCACAGTGGTCTTAAAGCATAGTGGGAACATCTCTTCCAAAGGCCTGTGAAACGCAGTTTCTTTGCAGGCCTGATCTGGCTGAAGTAGGACTTCTGCTCTGGGTGTGCTACTTTGCCCTAGAGCTGAAAGGCACAACGTGCAGGCTTCTTTCCAAAGGGCGAGTTGGGCCCCACAGCATCTTGCTTCCAGCTCTTTGGGAAGCTAAGAAACAACTCGCTCTGCACAGTGCTCTTACAGCCTACCGGGAACATCTCTTCCAAAGGCCTGTGCAACGCAGTTTCTTTGCAGGCCTCATCTGGCTGAAGTAGGACTTCTGCTCTGGGTGTGCTACTTTGCCCTAGAGCTGAAAGGCACAACGTGCAGGCTTCTTTCCAAAGGGCGAGTTGGGCCCCACAGCATCTTGCTTCCAGCTCTTTTTGAAGCTAAGAAACAACTCGCTCTGCACAGTGCTCTTACAGCCTAGTTTGAACATCTCTTCCAAAGGCCTGTGAAACGCAGTTTCTTTGCAGGCCTGATCTGGCTGAAGTAGGACTTCTGCTCTGGGTGTGCTACTTTGCCCTAGAGCTGAGAGGCACAACGTGCAGGCTTCTTTCCAAAGGGCGAGTTGGGCCCCACAGCATCTTGCTTCCAGCTCTTTGGGAAGCTAAGAAACAACTCGCTCTGCACAGTGCTCTTACAGCCTAGTGGGAACATCTCTTCCAAAGGCCTGTGAAACGCAGTTTCTTTGCAGGCCTGATCTGGCTGAAGTAGGACTTCTGCTCTGGGTGTGCTACTTTGCCCTAGAGCTGAAAGGCACAACGTGCAGGCTTCTTTCCAAAGGGCGAGTTGGGCCCCACAGCATCTTGCTTCCAGCTCTTTGGGAAGCTAAGAAACAACTCGCTCTGCGCAGTGCTCTTACAGCCTACCGGGAACATCACTTGCAAAGGCCTGTGAAACGCAGTTTCTTTGCAGGCCTGATCTGGCTGAAGTAGGACTTCTGCTCTGGGTGTGCTACTTTGCCCTAGAGCTGAAAGGCACAACGTGCAGGCTTCTTTCCAAAGGGCGAGTTGGGCCCCACAGCATCTTGCTTCCAGCTCTTTGGGAAGCTAAGAAACAACTCGCTCTGCACAGTGCTCTTACAGCCTACCGGGAACATGTCTTCCAAAGGCCTGTGAAACGCAGTTTCTTTGCAGGCCTGATCCGGCTGAAGTAGGACTTCTGCTCTGGGTGTGCTACTTTGCCCTAGAGCTGAAAGGCACAACGTGCAGGCTTCTTTCCAAAGGGCGAGTTGGGCCCCACAGCATCTTGCTTCCAGCTCTTTGGGAAGCTAAGAAACAACTCGCTCTGCACAGTGCTCTTACAGCCTAGTGGGAACATCTCTTCCAAAGGCCTGTGAAACGCAGTTTCTTTGCAGGCCTGATCTGGCTGAAGTAGGACTTCTGCTCTGGGTGTGCTACTTTGCCCTAGAGCTGAAAGGCACAACGTGCAGGCTTCTTTCCAAAGGGCGAGTTGGGCCCCACAGCATCTTGCTTCCAGCTCTTTGGGAAGCTAAGAAACAACTCGCTCTGCACAGTGCTCTTACAGCCTACCGGGAACATCTCTTCCAAAGGCCTGTGAAACGCAGTTTCTTTGCAGGCCTGATCTGGCTGAAGTAGGACTTCTGCTCTGGGGTGCTACTTTGCCCTAGAGCTGAAAGGCACAACGTGCAGGCTTCTTTCCAAAGGGCGAGTTGGGCCCCACAGCATCTTGCTTCCAGCTCTTTGGGAAGCTAAGAAACAACTCGCTCTGCACAGTGCTCTTACAGCCTACCGGGAACATCTCTTCCAAAGGCCTGTGAAACGCAGTTTCTTTGCAGGCCTGATCCGGCTGAAGTAGGACTTCTGCTCTGGGTGTGCTACTTTGCCCTAGAGCTGAAAGGCACAACGTGCAGGCTTCTTTCCAAAGGGCGAGTTGGGCCCCACAGCATCTTGCTTCCAGCTCTTTGGGAAGCTAAGAAACAACTCGCTCTGCACAGTGCTCTTACAGCCTAGTGGGAACATCTCTTCCAAAGGCCTGTGAAACGCAGTTTCTTTGCAGGCCTGATCTGGCTGAAGTAGGACTTCTGCTCTGGGGTGCTACTTTGCCCTAGAGCTGAAAGGCACAACGTGCAGGCTTCTTTCCAAAGGGCGAGTTGGGCCCCACAGCATCTTGCTTCCAGCTCTTTGGGAAGCTAAGAAACAACTCGCTCTGCACAGTGCTCTTACAGCCTGGTGGGAACATCTCTTCCAAAGGCCTGTGAAACGCAGTTTCTTTGCAGGCCTGATCTGGCTGAAGTAGGACTTCTGCTCTGGGTGTGCTACTTTGCCCTAGAGCTGAAAGGCACAACGTGCAGGCTTCTTTCCAAAGGGCGAGTTGGGCCCCACAGCATCTTGCTTCCAGCTCTTTGGGAAGCTAAGAAACAACTCGCTCTGCACAGTGCTCTTACAGCCTACCGGGAACATCTCTTCCAAAGGCCTGTGAAACGCAGTTTCTTTGCAGGCCTGATCTGGCTGAAGTAGGACTTCTGCTCTGGGTGTGCTACTTTGCCCTAGAGCTGAAAGGCACAACGTGCAGGCTTCTTTCCAAAGGGCGAGTTGGGCCCCACAGCATCTTGCTTCCAGCTCTTTGGGAAGCTAAGAAACAACTCGCTCTGCACAGTGCTCTTACAGCCTAGTGGGAACATCTCTTCCAAAGGCCTGGGAAACGCAGTTTCTTTGCAGGCCTGATCTGGCTGAAGTAGGACTTCTGCTCTGGGTGTGCTACTTTGCCCTAGAGCTGAAAGGCACAACGTGCAGGCTTCTTTCCAAAGGGCGAGTTGGGCCCCACAGCATCTTGCTTCCAGCTCTTTGGGAAGCTAAGAAACAACTCGCTCTGCACAGTGGTCTTAAAGCCTAGTGGGAACATCTCTTCCAAAGGCCTGTGAAACGCAGTTTCTTTGCAGGCCTGATCTGGCTGAAGTAGGACTTCTGCTCTGGGTGTGCTACTTTGCCCTAGAGCTGAAAGGCACAACGTGCAGGCTTCTTTCCAAAGGGCGAGTTGGGCCCCACAGCATCTTGCTTCCAGCTCTTTGGGAAGCTAAGAAACAACTCGCTCTGCACAGTGCTCTTACAGCCTACCGGGAACATCTCTTCCAAAGGATTGTGAAACGCAGTTTCTTTGCAGGCCTGATCTGGCTGAAGTAGGACTTCTGCTCTGGGTGTGCTACTTTGCCCTAGAGCTGAAAGGCACAACGTGCAGGCTTCTTTCCAAAGGGCGAGTTGGGCCCCACAGCATCTTGCTTCCAGCTCTTTTTGAAGCTAAGAAACAACTCGCTCTGCACAGTGCTCTTACAGCCTAGTTTGAACATCTCTTCCAAAGGCCTGTGAAACGCAGTTTCTTTGCAGGCCTGATCTGGCTGAAGTAGGACTTCTGCTCTGGGTGTGCTACTTTGCCCTAGAGCTGAGAGGCACAACGTGCAGGCTTCTTTCCAAAGGGCGAGTTGGGCCCCACAGCATCTTGCTTCCAGCTCTTTGGGAAGCTAAGAAACAACTCGCTCTGCACAGTGCTCTTACAGCCTACCGGGAACATCTCTTCCAAAGGCCTGTGAAACGCAGTTTCTTTGCAGGCCTGATCTGGCTGAAGTAGGACTTCTGCTCTGGGTGTGCTACTTTGCCCTAGAGCTGAAAGGCACAACGTGCAGGCTTCTTTCCAAAGGGCGAGTTGGGCCCCACAGCATCTTGCTTCCAGCTCTTTGGGAAGCTAAGAAACAACTCGCTCTGCACAGTGCTCTTTCAGCCTAGTGGGAACATCTCTTCCAAAGGCCTGTGAAACGCAGTTTCTTTGCAGGCCTGATCTGGCTGAAGTAGGACTTCTGCTCTGGGTGTGCTACTTTGCCCTAGAGCTGAAAGGCACAACGTGCAGGCTTCTTTCCAAAGGGCGAGTTGGGCCCCACAGCATCTTGCTTCCAGCTCTTTGGGAAGCTAAGAAACAACTCGCTCTGCACAGTGCTCTTACAGCCTACCGGGAACATCTCTTCCAAAGGCCTGTGAAACGCAGTTTCTTTGCAGGCCTGATCTGGCTGAAGTAGGACTTCTGCTCTGGGTGTGCTACTTTGCCCTAGAGCTGAAAGGCACAACGTGCAGGCTTCTTTCCAAAGGGCGAGTTGGGCCCCACAGCATCTTGCTTCCAGCTCTTTGGGAAGCTAAGAAACAACTCGCTCTGCACAGTGCTCTTACAGCCTGGTGGGAACATCTGTTCCAAAGGCCTGTGAAACGCAGTTTCTTTGCAGGCCTGATCTGGCTGAAGTAGGACTTCTGCTCTGGGTGTGCTACTTTGCCCTAGAGCTGAAAGGCACAACGTGCAGGCTTCTTTCCAAAGGGCGAGTTGGGCCCCACAGCATCTTGCTTCCAGCTCTTTGGGAAGCTAAGAAACAACTCGCTCTGCACAGTGCTCTTACAGCCTACCGGGAACATGTCTTCCAAAGGCCTGTGAAAGGCAGTTTCTTTGCAGGCCTGATCTGGCTGAAGTAGGACTTCTGCTCTGGGTGTGCTACTTTGCCCTAGAGCTGAAAGGCACAACGTGCAGGCTTCTTTCCAAAGGGCGAGTTGGGCCCCACAGCATCTTGCTTCCAGCTCTTTGGGAAGCTAAGAAACAACTCGCTCTGCACAGTGCTCTTACAGCCTAGTGGGAACATCTCTTCCAAAGGCCTGTGAAACGCAGTTTCTTTGCAGGCCTGATCTGGCTGAAGTAGGCCTTCTGCTCTGGGTGTGCTACTTTGCCCTAGAGCTGAGAGGCACAACGTGCAGGCTTCTTTCCAAAGGGCGAGTTGGGCCCCACAGCATCTTGCTTCCAGCTCTTTGGGAAGCTAAGAAACAACTCGCTCTGCACAGTGCTCTTACAGCCTAGTGGGAACATCTCTTCCAAAGGCCTGGGAAACGCAGTTTCTTTGCAGGACTGATCTGGCTGAAGTAGGACTTCTGCTCTGGGTGTGCTACTTTGCCCTAGAGCTGAAAGGCACAACGTGCAGGCTTCTTTCCAAAGGGCGAGTTGGGCCCCACAGCATCTTGCTTCCAGCTCTTTGGGAAGCTAAGAAACCACTCGCTCTGCACAGTGGTCTTAAAGCCTAGTGGGAACATCTCTTCCAAAGGCCTGTGAAACGCAGTTTCTTTGCAGGCCTGATCTGGCTGAAGTAGGACTTCTGCTCTGGGTGTGCTACTTTGCCCTAGAGCTGAAAGGCACAACGTGCAGGCTTCTTTCCAAAGGGCGAGTTGGGCCCCACAGCATCTTGCTTCCAGCTCTTTGGGAAGCTAAGAAACAACTCGCTCTGCACAGTGCTCTTACAGCCTACCGGGAACATCTCTTCCAAAGGCCAGTGAAACGCAGTTACTTTGCAGGCCTGATCCGGCTGAAGTAGGACTTCTGCTCTGGGTGTGCTACTTTGCCCTAGAGCTGAAAGGCACAACGTGCAGGCTTCTTTCCAAAGGGCGAGTTGGGCCCCACAGCATCTTGCTTCCAGCTCTTTGGGAAGCTAAGAAACAACTCGCTCTGCACAGTGCTCTTACAGCCTAGTTTGAACATCTCTTCCAAAGGCCTGTGAAACGCAGTTTCTTTGCAGGCCTGATCTGGCTGAAGTAGGACTTCTGCTCTGGGTGTGCTACTTTGTCCTAGAGCTGAGAGGCACAACGTGCAGGCTTCTTTCCAAAGGGCGAGTTGGGCCCCACAGCATCTTGCTTCCAGCTCTTTGGGAAGCTAAGAAACAACTCGCTCTGCACAGTGGTCTTACAGCCTAGTGGGAACATCTCTTCCAAAGGCCTGTGAAACGCAGTTTCTTTGCAGGCCTGATCTGGCTGAAGTAGGACTTCTGCTCTGGGTGTGCTACTTTGCCCTAGAGCTGAAAGGCACAACGTGCAGGCTTCTTTCCAAAGGGCGAGTTGGGCCCCACAGCATCTTGCTTCCAGCTCTTTGGGAAGCTAAGAAACAACTCGCTCTGCACAGTGCTCTTTCAGCCTAGTGGGAACATCTCTTCCAAAGGCCTGTGAAACGCAGTTTCTTTGCAGGCCTGATCTGGCTGAAGTAGGACTTCTGCTCTGGGTGTGCTACTTTGCCCTAGAGCTGAAAGGCACAACGTGCAGGCTTCTTTCCAAAGGGCGAGTTGGGCCCCACAGCATCTTGCTTCCAGCTCTTTGGGAAGCTAAGAAACAACTCGCTCTGCACAGTGCTCTTACAGCCTACCGGGAACATCTCTTCCAAAGGCCTGTGAAACGCAGTTTCTTTGCAGGCCTGATCTGGCTGAAGTAGGACTTCTGCTCTGGGGTGCTACTTTGCCCTAGAGCTGAAAGGCACAACGTGCAGGCTTCTTTCCAAACGGCGAGTTGGGCCCCACAGCATCTTGCTTCCAGCTCTTTGGGAAGCTAAGAAACAACTCGCTCTGCACAGTGCTCTTACAGCCTAGTGGGAACATCTCTTCCAAAGGCCTGTGAAACGCAGTTTCTTTGCAGGCCTGATCTGGCTGAAGTAGGACTTCTGCTCTGGGTGTGCTACTTTGCCCTAGAGCTGAAAGGCACAACGTGCAGGCTTCTTTCCAAAGGGCGAGTTGGGCCCCACAGCTTCTTGCTTCCAGCTCTTTGGGAAGCTAAGAAACAACTCGCTCTGCACAGTGCTCTTACAGCCTACAGGGAACGTCTCTTCCAAAGGCCTGTGAAATGCAGTTTCTTTGCAGGCCTGATCTGGCTGAAGTAGGACTTCTGCTCTGGGTGTGCTACTTTGCCCTAGAGCTGAAAGGCACAACGTGCAGTCTTCTTTCCAAAGGGCGAGTTGGGCCCCACAGCATCTTGCTTCCAGCTCTTTGGGAAGCTAAGATACAACTCGCTCTGCACAGTGCTCTTACAGCCTAGTGGGAACATCTCTTCCAAAGGCCTGTGAAACGCAGTTTCTTTGCAGGCCTGATCTGGCTGAAGTAGGACTCCTGCTCTGGGTGTGCTACTTTGCCCTAGAGCTGAAAGGCACAACGTGCAGTCTTCTTTCGAAAGGGCCTGTTGGGCCCCACAGCATCTTGCTTCCAGCTCTTTGGGAAGCTAAGAAACAACTCGCTCTGCACAGTGCTCTTACAGCCTAGTGGGAACATCTCTTCCAAAGGCCTGTGAAACGCAGTTTCTTTGCAGGCCTTATCTGGCTGAAGTAGGACGTCTGCTCTGGGTGTGCTACTTTGCCCTAGAGCTGAAAGGCACAACGTGCAGGCTTCTTTCCAAAGGGCGAGTTGGGCCCCACAGCATCTTGCTTCCAGCTCTTTGGGAAGCTAAGAAACAACTCGCTCTGCACAGTGCTCTTACAGCCTACCGGGAACATCTCTTCCAAAGGCCTGTGAAACGCAGTTTCTTTGCAGGCCTGATCTGGCTGAAGTAGGACTTCTGCTCTGGGTGTGCTACTTTGCCCTAGAGCTGAAAGGCACAACGTGCAGGCTTCTTTCCAAAGGGCGAGTTGGGCCCCACAGCATCTTGCTTCCAGCTCTTTGGGAAGCTAAGAAACAACTCGCTCTGCACAGTGCTCTTACAGCCTAGTGGGAACATCTCTTCCAAAGGCCTGTGAAACGCAGTTTCTTTGCAGGCCTGATCTGGCTGAAGTAGGACTTCTGCTCTGGGTGTGCTACTTTGCCCTAGAGCTGAAAGGCACAACGTGCAGGCTTCTTTCCAAAGGGCGAGTTGGGCCCCACAGCATCTTGCTTCCAGCTCTTTGGGAAGCTAAGAAACAACTCGCTCTGCACAGTGCTCTTACAGCCTACCGGGAAATCTCTTCCAAAGGCCTGTGAAACGCAGTTTCTTTGCAGGCCTGATCTGGCTGAAGTAGGACTTCTGCTCTGGGTGTGCTACTTTGCCCTAGAGCTGAAAGGCACAACGTGCAGGCTTCTTTCCAAAGGGCGAGTTGGGCCCCACAGCATCTTGCTTCCAGCTCTTTGGGAAGCTAAGAAACAACTCGCTCTGCACAGTGCTCTTACAGTCTACGGGGAACATCTCTTCCAAAGGCCTGTGAAACGCAGTTTCTTTGCAGGCCTGATCTGGCTGAAGTAGGACTTCTGCTCTGGGTGTGCTACTTTGCCCTATAGGTGAAAGGCACAACGTGCAGGCTTCTTTCCAAAGGGCGAGTTGGGCCCCACAGCATCTTGCTTCCAGCTCTTTGGGAAGCTAAGAAACAACTCGCTCTGCACAGTGCTCTTACAGCCTACCGGGAACATCTCTTCCAAAGGCCTGTGAAACGCAGTTTCTTTGCAGGCCTGATCTGGCTGAAGTAGGACTTCTGCTCTGGGTGTGCTACTTTGCCCTAGAGCTGAAAGGCACAACGTGCAGGCTTCTTTCCAAAGGGCGAGTTGGGCCCCACAGCACCTTGCTTCCAGCTCTTTGATAAGCTAAGAAACAACTCGCTCTGCACAGTGCTCTTACAGCCTAGTGGGAACATCTCTTCCAAAGGCCTGTGAAACGCAGTTTCTTTGCAGGCCTGATCTGGCTGAAGTAGGACTTCTGCTCTGGGTGTGCTACTTTGCCCTAGAGCTGAAAGGCACAACGTGCAGGCTTCTTTCCAAAGGGCGAGTTGGGCCCCACAGCAACTTGCTTCCAGCTCTTTGGGAAGCTAAGAAACAACTCGCTCTGCACAGTGCTCTTACAGCCTAGTGGGAGCATCTCTTCCAAAGGACTGTGAAACGCAGTTTCTTTGCAGGCCTGATCTGGCTGAAGTAGGACTTCTGCTCTGGGTGTGCTACTTTGCCCTAGAGCTGAAAGGCACAACGTGCAGGCTTCTTTCCAAAGGGCGAGTTGGGCCCCACAGCATCTTGCTTCCAGCTCTTTGGGAAGCTAAGAAAGAACTCGCTCTGCACAGTGGTCTTAAAGCCTAGTGGGAACATCTCTTCCAAAGGCCTGTGAAACGCAGTTTCTTTGCAGGCCTGATCTGGCTGAAGTAGGACTTCTGCTCTGGGTGTGCTACTTTGCCCTAGAGCTGAAAGGCACAACGTGCAGGCTTCTTTCCAAAGGGCGAGTTGGGCCCCACAGCATCTTGCTTCCAGCTCTTTGGGAAGCTAAGAAACAACTCGCTCTGCACAGTGCTCTTACAGCCTACCGGGAACATCTCTTCCAAAGGCCAGTGAAACTCAGTTACTTTGCAGGCCTGATCGGGCTGAAGTAGGACTTCTGCTCTGGGTGTGCTACTTTGCCCTAGAGCTGAAAGGCACAACGTGCAGGCTTCTTTCCAAAGGGCGAGTTGGGCCCCACAGCATCTTGCTTCCAGCTCTTTGGGAAGCTAAGAAACAACTCGCTCTGCACAGTGCTCTTACAGCCTAGTGGGAACATCTCTTCCAAAGGCCTGGGAAACGCAGTTTCTTTGCAGGCCTGATCTGGCTGAAGTAGGACTTCTGCTCTGGGTGTGCTACTTTGCCCTAGAGCTGAAAGGCACAACGTGCAGGCTTCTTTCCAAACGGCGAGTTGGGCCCCACAGCATCTTGCTTCCAGCTCTTTGGGAAGCTAAGAAACAACTCGCTCTGCACAGTGCTCTTACAGCCTACCGGGAACATCTCTTCCAAAGGCCTGTGAAACGCAGTTTCTTTGCAGGCCTGATCTGGCTGAAGTAGGACTTCTGCTCTGGGTGTGCTACTTTGCCCTAGAGCTGAAAGGCACAACGTGCAGGCTTCTTTCCAAAGGGCGAGTTGGGCCCCACAGCATCTTGCTTCCAGCTCTTTGGGAAGCTAAGAAACAACTCGCTCTGCACAGTGCTCTTACAGCCTACCGGGAACATCTCTTCCAAAGGCCTGTGGAACGCAGTTTCTTTGCAGGCCTGATCTGGCTGAAGTAGGACTTCTGCTCTGGGTGTGCTACTTTGCCCTAGAGCTGAAAGGCACAACGTGCAGGCTTCTTTCCAAAGGGCGAGTTGGGCCCCACAGCATCTTGCTTCCAGCTCTTTGGGAAGCTAAGAAACAACTCGCTCTGCACAGTGCTCTTACAGCCTAGTGGGAACATCTCTTCCAAAGGCCTGTGAAATGCAGTTTCTTTGCAGGCCTGATCTGGCTGAAGTAGGACTTCTGCTCTGGGTGTGCTACTTTGCCCTAGAGCTGAAAGGCACAACGTGCAGGCTTCTTTCCAAAGGGCGAGTTGGGCCCCACAGCATCTTGCTTCCAGCTCTTTGGGAAGCTAAGAAACAACTCGCTCTGCACAGTGCTCTTACAGCCTACCGGGAACATCTCTTCCAAAGGCCTGTGAAACGCAGTTTCTTTGCAGGCCTGATCCGGCTGAAGTAGGACTTCTGCTCTGGGTGTGCTACTTTGCCCTAGAGCTGAAAGGCACAACGTGCAGGCTTGTTTCCAAAGGGCGAGTTGGGCCCCACAGCATCTTGCTTCCAGCTGTTTGGGAAGCTAAGAAACAACTCGCTCTGCACAGTGCTCTTACAGCCTAGTGGGAACATCTCTTCCAAAGGCCTGTGAAACGCAGTTTCTTTGCAGGCCTGATCTGGCTGAAGTAGGACTTCTGCTCTGGGTGTGCTACTTTGCCCTAGAGCTGAAAGGCACAACGTGCAGGCTTCTTTCCAAAGGGCGAGTTGGGCCCCACAGCATCTTGCTTCCAGCTCTTTGGGAAGCTAAGAAACAACTCGCTCTGCACAGTGCTCTTACAGCCTACCGGGAACATCTCTTCCAAAGGCCTGTGAAACGCAGTTTCTTTGCAGGCCTGATCTGGCTGAAGTAGGACTTCTGCTCTGGGTGTGCTACTTTGCCCTAGAGCTGAAAGGCACAACGTGCAGGCTTCTTTCCAAAGGGCGAGTTGGGCCCCACAGCACCTTGCTTCCAGCTCTTTGGGAAGCTAAGAAACAACTCGCTCTGCACAGTGCTCTTACAGCCTAGTGGGAACATCTCTTCCAAAGGCCTGTGAAACGCAGTTTCTTTGCAGGCCTGATGTGGCTGAAGTAGGACTTCCGCTCTGGGTGTGCTACTTTGCCCTAGAGCTGAAAGGCACAACGTGCAGGCTTCTTTCCAAAGGGCGAGTTGGGCCCCACAGCATCTTGCTTCCAGCTCTTTGGGAAGCTAAGAAACAACTCGCTCTGCACAGTGCTCTTACAGCCTACCGGGAACATCTCTTCCAAAGGCCTGTGAAACGCAGTTTCTTTGCAGGCCTGATCTGGCTGAAGTAGGACTTCTGCTCTGGGGTGCTACTTTGCCCTAGAGCTGAAAGGCACAACGTGCAGGCTTCTTTCCAAAGGGCGAGTTGGGCCCGACAGCATCTTGCTTCCAGCTCTTTGGGAAGCTAAGAAACAACTCGCTCTGCACAGTGCTCTTACAGCCTAGTGGGAACATCTCTTCCAAAGGCCTGTGAAACGCAGTTTCTTTGGAGGCCTGATCTGGCTGAAGTAGGACTTCTGCTCTGCGTGTGCTACTTTGCCCTAGAGCTGAAAGGCACAACGTGCAGGCTTCTTTCCAAAGGGCGAGTTGGGCCCCACAGCATCTTGCTTCCAGCTCTTTGGGAAGCTAAGAAACAACTCGCTCTGCACAGTGCTCTTACAGCCTACCGGGAACATCTCTTCCAAAGGCCTGTGAAACGCAGTTTCTTTGCAGGCCTGATCTGGCTGAAGTAGGACTTCTGCTCTGGGTCTGCTACTTTGCCCTAGAGCTGAAAGGCACAACGTGCAGGCTTCTTTCCAAAGGGCGAGTTGGGCCCCACAGCACCTTGCTTCCAGCTCTTTGGGAAGCTAAGAAACAACTCGCTCTGCACAGTGCTCTTACAGCCTAGTGGGAACATCTCTTCCAAAGGCCTGTGAAACGCAGTTTCTTTGCAGGCCTGATCTGGCTGAAGTAGGACTTCTGCTCTGGGTGTGCTACTTTGCCCTAGAGCTGAAAGGCACAACGTGCAGGCTTCTTTCCAAAGGGCGAGTTGGGCCCCACAGCATCTTGCTTCCAGCTCTTTGGGAAGCTAAGAAACAACTCGATCTGCACAGTGGTCTTACAGCCTAGTGGGAACATCTCTTCCAAAGGCCTGTGAAACGCAGTTTCTTTGCAGGCCTGATCTGGCTGAAGTAGGACTTCTGCTCTGGGTGTGCTACTTTGCCCTAGAGCTGAAAGGCACAACGTGCAGGCTTCTTTCAAAAGGGCGAGTTGGGCCCCACAGCATCTTGCTTCCAGCTCTTTGGGAAGCTAAGAAACAACTCGCTCTGCACAGTGGTCTTAAAGCCTAGTGGGAACATCTCTTCCAAAGGCCTGTGAAACGCAGTTTCTTTGCAGGCCTGATCTGGCTGAAGTAGGACTTCTGCTCTGGGTGTGCTACTTTGCCCTAGAGCTGAAAGGCACAACGTGCAGGCTTCTTTCCAAAGGGCGAGTTGGGCCCCACAGCATCTTGCTTCCAGCTCTTTGGGAAGCTAAGAAACAACTCGCTCTGCACAGTGCTCTTACAGCCTACCGGGAACATCTCTTCCAAAGGCCAGTGAAACGCAGTTACTTTGCAGGCCTGATCGGGCTGAAGTAGGACTTCTGCTCTGGGTGTGCTACTTTGCCCTAGAGCTGAAAGGCACAACGTGCAGGCTTCTTTCCAAAGGGCGAGTTGGGCCCCACAGCATCTTGCTTCCAGCTCTTTGGGAAGCTAAGAAACAACTCGCTCTGCACAGTGCTCTTACAGCCTACCGGGAACATCTCTTCCAAAGGCCTGTGAAACGCAGTTTCTTTGCAGGCCTGATCTGGCTGAAGTAGGACTTCTGCTCTGGGTGTGCTACTTTGCCCTAGAGCTGAAAGGCACAACGTGCAGGCTTCTTTCCAAAGGGCGAGTTGGGCCCCACAGCATCTTGCTTCCAGCTCTTTGGGAAGCTAAGAAACAACTCGCTCTGCACGGTGCTCTTACAGCCTACTGGGAACATCTCTTCCAAAGGCCTGTGGAACGCAGTTTCTTTGCAGGCCTGATCTGGCTGAAGTAGGACTTCTGCTCTGGGTGTGCTACTTTGCCCTAGAGCTGAAAGGCACAACGTGCAGGCTTCTTTCCAAAGGGCGAGTTGGGCCCCACAGCATCTTGCTTCCAGCTCTTTGGGAAGCTAAGAAACAACTCGCTCTGCACAGTGCTCTTACAGCCTAGTGGGAACATGTCTTCCAAAGGCCTGTGAAAGGCAGTTTCTTTGCAGGCCTGATCTGGCTGAAGTAGGACTTCTGCTCTGGGTGTGCTACTTTGCCCTAGAGCTGAAAGGCACAACGTGCAGGCTTCTTTCCAAAGGGCGAGTTGGGCCCCACAGCATCTTGCTTCCAGCTCTTTGGGAAGCTAAGAAACAACTCGCTCTGCACAGTGCTCTTACAGCCTACCGGGAACATCTCTTCCAAAGGCCTGTGAAACGCAGTTTCTTTGCAGGCCTGATCTGGCTGAAGTAGGACTTCTGCTCTGGGTGTGCTACTTTGCCCTAGAGCTGAAAGGCACAACGTGCAGGCTTCTTTCCAAAGGGCGAGTTGGGCCCCACAGCACCTTGCTTCCAGCTCTTTGGGAAGCTAAGAAACAACTCGCTCTGCACAGTGCTCTTACAGCCTAGTGGGAACATCTCTTCCAAAGGCCTGTGAAACGCAGTTTCTTTCCAGGCCTGATCTGGCTGAAGTAGGACTTCTGCTCTGGGTGTGCTACTTTGCCCTAGAGCTGAAAGGCACAACGTGCAGGCTTCTTTCCAAAGGGCGAGTTGGGCCCCACAGCATCTTGCTTCCAGCTCTTTGGGAAGCTAAGAAACAACTCGCTCTGCACAGTGGTCTTACAGCCTAGTGGGAACATCTCTTCCAAAGGCCTGTGAAACGCAGTTTCTTTGCAGGCCTGATCTGGCTGAAGTAGGACTTCTGCTCTGGGTGTGCTACTTTGCCCTAGAGCTGAAAGGCACAACGTGCAGGCTTCTTTCCAAAGGGCGAGTTGGGCCCCACAGCATCTTGCTTCCAGCTCTTTGGGAAGCTAAGAAACAACTCGCTCTGCACAGTGCTCTTACAGCCTACCGGGAACATCTCTTCCAAAGGCCTGTGAAACGCAGTTTCTTTGCAGGCCTGATCTGGCTGAAGTAGGACGTCTGCTCTGGGTGTGCTCCTTTGCCCTAGAGCTGAAAGGCACAACGTGCAGGCTTCTTTCCAAAGGGCGAGTTGGGCCCCACAGCATCTTGCTTCCAGCTCTTTGGGAAGCTAAGAAACAACTCGCTCTGCACAGTGCTCTTACAGCCTACCGGGAACATCTCTTCCAAAGGCCTGTGAAACGCAGTTTCTTTGCAGGCCTGATCTGGCTGAAGTAGGACTTCTGCTCTGGGTGTGCTACTTTGCCCTAGAGCTGAAAGGCACAACGTGCAGGCTTCTTTCCAAAGGGCGAGTTGGGCCCCACAGCATCTTGCTTCCAGCTCTTTGGGAAGCTAAGAAACAACTCGCTCTGCACAGTGCTCTTACAGCCTACGGGGAACATCTCTTCCAAAGGCCTGTGAAACGCAGTTTCTTTGCAGGCCTGATCTGGCTGAAGTAGGACTTCTGCTCTGGGTGTGCTACTTTGCCCTAGAGCTGAAAGGCACAACGTGCAGGCTTCTTTCCAAAGGGCGAGTTGGGCCCCACAGCATCTTGCTTCCAGCTCTTTGGGAAGCTAAGAAACAACTCGCTCTGCACAGTGCTCTTACAGCCTACCGGGAACATCTCTTCCAAAGGCCTGTGAAACGCAGTTTCTTTGCAGGCCTGATCTGGCTGAAGTAGGACTTCTGCTCTGGGGTGCTACTTTGCCCTAGAGCTGAAAGGCACAACGTGCAGGCTTCTTTCCAAAGGGCGAGTTGGGCCCCACAGCATCTTGCTTCCAGCTCTTTGGGAAGCTAAGAAACAACTCGCTCTGCACAGTGCTCTTACAGCCTTCCGGGAACATCTCTTTCAAAGGCCTGTGAAACGCAGTTTCTTTGCAGGCCTGATCCGGCTGAAGTAGGACTTCTGCTCTGGGTGTGCTACTTTGCCCTAGAGCTGAAAGGCACAACGTGCAGGCTTCTTTCCAAAGGGCGAGTTGGGCCCCACAGCATCTTGCTTCCAGCTCTTTGGGAAGCTAAGAAACAACTCGCTCTGCACAGTGCTCTTACAGCCTACCGGGAACATCTCTTCCAAAGGCCTGTGAAACGCAGTTTCTTTGCAGGCCTGATCTGGCTGAAGTAGGACTTCTGCTCTGGGGTGCTACTTTGCCCTAGAGCTGAAAGGCACAACGTGCAGGCTTCTTTCCAAAGGGCGAGTTGGGCCTCACAGCATCTTGCTTCCAGCTCTTTGGGAAGCTAAGAAACAACTCGCTCTGCACAGTGCTCTTACAGCCTACCGGGAACATCTCTTCCAAAGGCCTGTGAAACGCAGTTTCTTTGCAGGCCTGATCTGGCTGAAGTAGGACTTCTGCTCTGGGTGTGCTACTTTGCCCTAGAGCTGAAAGGCACAACGTGCAGGCTTCTTTCCAAAGGGCGAGTTGGGCCCCACAGCATCTTGCTTCCAGCTCTTTGGGAAGCTAAGAAACAACTCGCTCTGCACAGTGCTCTTACAGCCTACCGGGAACATCTCTTCCAAAGGCCTGTGAAACGCAGTTTCTTTGCAGGCCTGATCTGGCTGAAGTAGGACTTCTGCTCTGGGTGTGCTACTTTGCCCTAGAGCTGAAAGGCACAACGTGCAGGCTTCTTTCCAAAGGGCGAGTTGGGCCCCACAGCATCTTGCTTCCAGCTCTTTGGGAAGCTAAGAAACAACTCGCTCTGCACAGTGCTCTTACAGCCTACCGGGAACATCTCTTCCAAAGGCCTGTGGAACGCAGTTTCTTTGCAGGCCTGATCTGGCTGAAGTAGGACTTCTGCTCTGGGTGTGCTACTTTGCCCTAGAGCTGAAAGGCACAACGTGCAGGCTTCTTTCCAAAGGGCGAGTTGGGCCCCACAGCATCTTGCTTCCAGCTCTTTGGGAAGCTAAGAAACAACTCGCTCTGCACAGTGCTCTTACAGCCTAGTGGGAGCATCTCTTCCAAAGGCCTGTGAAATGCAGTTTCTTTGCAGGCCTGATCTGGCTGAAGTAGGACTTCTGCTCTGGGTGTGCTACTTTGCCCTAGAGCTGAAAGGCACAACGTGCAGGCTTCTTTCCAAAGGGCGAGTTGGGCCCCACAGCATCTTGCTTCCAGCTCTTTGGGAAGCTAAGAAACAACTCGCTCTGCACAGTGCTCTTACAGCCTACCGGGAACATCTCTTCCAAAGGCCTGTGAAACGCAGTTTCTTTGCAGGCCTGATCCGGCTGAAGTAGGACTTCTGCTCTGGGTGTGCTACTTTGCCCTAGAGCTGAAAGGCACAACGTGCAGGCTTCTTTCCAAAGGGCGAGTTGGGCCCCACAGCATCTTGCTTCCAGCTGTTTGGGAAGCTAAGAAACAACTCGCTCTGCACAGTGCTCTTACAGCCTAGTGGGAACATCTCTTCCAAAGGCCTGTGAAACGCAGTTTCTTTGCAGGCCTGATCTGGCTGAAGTAGGACTTCTGCTCTGGGTGTGCTACTTTGCCCTAGAGCTGAAAGGCACAACGTGCAGGCTTCTTTCCAAAGGGCGAGTTGGGCCCCACAGCATCTTGCTTCCAGCTCTTTGGGAAGCTAAGAAACAACTCGCTCTGCACAGTGCTCTTACAGCCTACCGGGAACATCTCTTCCAAAGGCCTGTGAAACGCAGTTTCTTTGCAGGCCTGATCTGGCTGAAGTAGGACTTCTGCTCTGGGTGTGCTACTTTGCCCTAGAGCTGAAAGGCACAACGTGCAGGCTTCTTTCCAAAGGGCGAGTTGGGCCCCACAGCACCTTGCTTCCAGCTCTTTGGGAAGCTAAGAAACAACTCGCTCTGCACAGTGCTCTTACAGCCTAGTGGGAACATCTCTTCCAAAGGCCTGTGAAACGCAGTTTCTTTGCAGGCCTGATGTGGCTGAAGTAGGACTTCCGCTCTGGGTGTGCTACTTTGCCCTAGAGCTGAAAGGCACAACGTGCAGGCTTCTTTCCAAAGGGCGAGTTGGGCCCCACAGCATCTTGCTTCCAGCTCTTTGGGAAGCTAAGAAACAACTCGCTCTGCACTGTGCTCTTACAGCCTAGTGGGAACATCTCTTCCAAAGGCCTGTGAAACGCAGTTTCTTTGCAGGCCTGATCTGGCTGAAGTAGGACTTCTGCTCTGGGTGTGCTACTTTGCCCTAGAGCTGAAAGGCACAACGTGCAGTCTTCTTTCCAAAGGGCCAGTTGGGCCCCACAGCATCTTGCTTCCAGCTCTTTGGGAAGCTAAGAAAAAACTCGCTCTGCACAGTGCTCTTACAGCCTACCGGGAACATCTCTTCCAAAGGCCTGTGAAACGCAGTTTCTTTGCAGGCCTTATCTGGCTGAAGTAGGACTTCTGCTCTGGGTGTGCTACTTTGCCCTAGAGCTGAAAGGCACAACGTGCAGGCTTCTTTCCAAAGGGCGAGTTGGGCCCCACAGCATCTTGCTTCCAGCTCTTTGGGAAGCTAAGAAACAACTCGCTCTGCACAGTGCTCTTACAGCCTAGTGGGAACATCTCTTCCAAAGGCCTGTGAAACGCAGTTTCTTTGCAGGCCTGATCTGGCTGAAGTAGGACTTCTGCTCTGGGTGTGCTGCTTTGCCCTAGAGCTGAAAGGCACAACGTGCAGGCTTCTTTCCAAAGGGCGAGTTGGGCCCCACAGCATCTTGCTTCCAGCTCTTTGGGAAGCTAAGAAACAACTCGCTCTGCACAGTGCTCTTACAGCCTAGAGGGAACATGTCTTCCAAAGGCCTGTGAAAGGCAGTTTCTTTGCAGGCCTGATCTGGCTGAAGTAGGACTTCTGCTCTGGGTGTGCTACTTTGCCCTAGAGCTGAAAGGCACAACGTGCAGGCTTCTTTCCAAAGGGCGAGTTGGGCCCCACAGCATCTTGCTTCCAGCTCTTTGGGAAGCTAAGAAACAACTCGCTCTGCACAGTGCTCTTACAGCCTACCGGGAACATCTCTTCCAAAGGCCTGTGAAACGCAGTTTCTTTGCAGGCCTGATCTGGCTGAAGTAGGACTTCTGCTCTGGGTGTGCTACTTTGCCCTAGAGCTGAAAGGCACAACGTGCAGGCTTCTTTCCAAAGGGCGAGTTGGGCCCCACAGCATCTTGCTTCCAGCTCTTTGGGAAGCTAAGAAACAACTCGCTCTGCACAGTGCTCTTACAGCCTAGTGGGAACATCTCTTCCAAAGGCCTGTGAAACGCAGTTTCTTTGCAGGCCTGATCGGGCTGAAGTAGGCCTTCTGCTCTGGGTGTGCTACTTTGCCCTAGAGCTGAAAGGCACAACGTGCAGGCTTCTTTCCAAAGGGCGAGTTGGGCCCCACAGCATCTTGCTTCCAGCTCTTTGGGAAGCTAAGAAACAACTCGCTCTGCACAGTGCTCTTACAGCCTAGTGGGAACATCTCTTCCAAAGGCCTGGGAAACGCAGTTTCTTTGCAGGCCTGATCTGGCTGAAGTAGGACTTCTGCTCTGGGTGTGCTACTTTGCCCTAGAGCTGAAAGGCACAACGTGCAGGCTTCTTTCCAAAGGGCGAGTTGGTCCCCACAGCATCTTGCTTCCAGCTCTTTGGGAAGCTAAGAAACAACTCGCTCTGCACAGTGGTCTTAAAGCATAGTGGGAACATCTCTTCCAAAGGCCTGTGAAACGCAGTTTCTTTGCAGGCCTGATCTGGCTGAAGTAGGACTTCTGCTCTGGGTGTGCTACTTTGCCCTAGAGCTGAAAGGCACAACGTGCAGGCTTCTTTCCAAAGGGCGAGTTGGGCCCCACAGCATCTTGCTTCCAGCTCTTTGGGAAGCTAAGAAACAACTCGCTCTGCACAGTGCTCTTACAGCCTACCGGGAACATCTCTTCCAAAGGCCTGTGCAACGCAGTTTCTTTGCAGGCCTCATCTGGCTGAAGTAGGACTTCTGCTCTGGGTGTGCTACTTTGCCCTAGAGCTGAAAGGCACAACGTGCAGGCTTCTTTCCAAAGGGCGAGTTGGGCCCCACAGCATCTTGCTTCCAGCTCTTTTTGAAGCTAAGAAACAACTCGCTCTGCACAGTGCTCTTACAGCCTAGTTTGAACATCTCTTCCAAAGGCCTGTGAAACGCAGTTTCTTTGCAGGCCTGATCTGGCTGAAGTAGGACTTCTGCTCTGGGTGTGCTACTTTGCCCTAGAGCTGAGAGGCACAACGTGCAGGCTTCTTTCCAAAGGGCGAGTTGGGCCCCACAGCATCTTGCTTCCAGCTCTTTGGGAAGCTAAGAAACAACTCGCTCTGCACAGTGCTCTTACAGCCTAGTGGGAACATCTCTTCCAAAGGCTTGTGAAACGCAGTTTCTTTGCAGGCCTGATCTGGCTGAAGTAGGACTTCTGCTCTGGGTGTGCTACTTTGCCCTAGAGCTGAAAGGCACAACGTGCAGGCTTCTTTCCAAAGGGCGAGTTGGGCCCCACAGCATCTTGCTTCCAGCTCTTTGGGAAGCTAAGAAACAACTCGCTCTGCACAGTGCTCTTACAGCCTACCGGGAACATCACTTCCAAAGGCCTGTGAAACGCAGTTTCTTTGCAGGCCTGATCTGGCTGAAGTAGGACTTCTGCTCTGGGTGTGCTACTTTGCCCTAGAGCTGAAAGGCACAACGTGCAGGCTTCTTTCCAAAGGGCGAGTTGGGCCCCACAGCATCTTGCTTCCAGCTCTTTGGGAAGCTAAGAAACAACTCGCTCTGCACAGTGCTCTTACAGCCTACCGGGAACATCTCTTCCAAAGGCCTGTGAAACGCAGTTTCTTTGCAGGCCTGATCCGGCTGAAGTAGGACTTCTGCTCTGGGTGTGCTACTTTGCCCTAGAGCTGAAAGGCACAACGTGCAGGCTTCTTTCCAAAGGGCGAGTTGGGCCCCACAGCATCTTGCTTCCAGCTCTTTGGGAAGATAAGAAACAACTCGCTCTGCACAGTGCTCTTACAGCCTACCGGGAACATCTCTTCCAAAGGCCTGTGAAACGCAGTTTCTTTGCAGGCCTGATCTGGCTGAAGTAGGACTTCTGCTCTGGGGTGCTACTTTGCCCTAGAGCTGAAAGGCACAACGTGCAGGCTTCTTTCCAAAGGGCGAGTTGGGCCCCACAGCACCTTGCTTCCAGCTCTTTGGGAAGCTAAGAAACAACTCGCTCTGCACAGTGCTCTTACAGCCTACCGGGAACATCTCTTCCAAAGGCCTGTGAAACGCAGTTTCTTTGCAGGCCTGATCTGGCTGAAGTAGGACTTCTGCTCTGGGTGTGCTACTTTGCCCTAGAGCTGAAAGGCACAACGTGTAGGCTTCTTTCCAAAGGGCGAGTTGGGCCCCACAGCATCTTGCTTCCAGCTCTTTGGGAAGCTAAGAAACAACTCGCTCTGCACAGTGCTCTTACAGCCTACCGGGAACATCTCTTCCAAAGGCCTGTGAAACGCAGTTTCTTTGCAGGCCTGATCTGGCTGAAGTAGGACTTCTGCTCTGGGTGTGCTACTTTGCCCTAGAGCTGAAAGGCACAACGTGCAGGCTTCTTTCCAAAGGGCGAGTTGGGCCCCACAGCACCTTGCTTCCAGCTCTTTGGGAAGCTAAGAAACAACTCGCTCTGCACAGTGCTCTTACAGCCTAGTGGGAACATCTCTTCCAAAGGCCTGTGAAACGCAGTTTCTTTGCAGGCCTGATCTGGCTGAAGTAGGACTTCTGCTCTGGGTGTGCTACTTTGCCCTAGAACTGAAAGGCACAACGTGCAGGCTTCTTTCCAAAGGGCGAGTTGGGCCCCACAGCATCTTGCTTCCAGCTCTTTGGGAAGCTAAGAAACAACTCGCTCTGCACAGTGCTCTTACAGCCTACCGGGAACGTGTCTTCCAAAGGCCTGTGAAACGCAGTTTCTTTGCTGGCCTGATCTGGCTGAAGTAGGACTTCTGCTCTGGGTGTGCTCCTTTGCCCTAGAGCTGAAAGGCACAACGTGCAGGCTTCTTTCCAAAGGGCGAGTTGGGCCCCACAGCATCTTGCTTCCAGCTCTTTGGGAAGCTAAGAAACAACTCGCTCTGCACAGTGCTCTTACAGCCTAGTGGGAACATCTCTTCCAAAGGCCTGGGAAACGCAGTTTCTTTGCAGGCCTGATCTGGCTGAAGTAGGACTTCTGCTCTGGGTGTGCTACTTTGCCCTAGAGCTGAAAGGCACAACGTGCAGGCTTCTTTCCAAAGGGCGAGTTGGGCCCCACAGCATCTTGCTTCCAGCTCTTTGGGAAGCTAAGAAACAACTCGCTCTGCACAGTGCTCTTACAGCCTACCGGGAACATCTCTTCCAAAGGCCTGTGAAACGCAGTTTCTTTGCAGGCCTGATCTGGCTGAAGTAGGACTTCTGCTCTGGGGTGCTACTTTGCCCTAGAGCTGAAAGGCACAACGTGCAGGCTTCTTTCCAAAGGGCGAGTTGGGCCCCACAGCATCTTGCTTCCAGCTCTTTGGGAAGCTAAGAAACAACTCGCTCTGCACAGTGCTCTTACAGCCTACCGGGAACATCTCTTCCAAAGGCCTGTGAAACGCAGTTTCTTTGCAGGCCTGATCCGGCTGAAGTAGGACTTCTGCTCTGGGTGTGCTACTTTGCCCTAGAGCTGAAAGGCACAACGTGCAGGCTTCTTTCCAAAGGGCGAGTTGGGCCCCACAGCATCTTGCTTCCAGCTCTTTGGGAAGCTAAGAAACAACTCGCTCTGCACAGTGCTCTTACAGCCTAGTGGGAACATCTCTTCCAAAGGCCTGTGAAACGCAGTTTCTTTGCAGGCCTGATCTGGCTGAAGTAGGACTTCTGCTCTGGGGTGCTACTTTGCCCTAGAGCTGAAAGGCACAACGTGCAGGCTTCTTTCCAAAGGGCGAGTTGGGCCCCACAGCATCTTGCTTCCAGCTCTTTGGGAAGCTAAGAAACAACTCGCTCTGCACAGTGCTCTTACAGCCTGGTGGGAACATCTCTTCCAAAGGCCTGTGAAACGCAGTTTCTTTGCAGGCCTGATCTGGCTGAAGTAGGACTTCTGCTCTGGGTGTGCTACTTTGCCCTAGAGCTGAAAGGCACAACGTGCAGGCTTCTTTCCAAAGGGCGAGTTGGGCCCCACAGCATCTTGCTTCCAGCTCTTTGGGAAGCTAAGAAACAACTCGCTCTGCACAGTGCTCTTACAGCCTACCGGGAACATCTCTTCCAAAGGCCTGTGAAACGCAGTTTCTTTGCAGGCCTGATCTGGCTGAAGTAGGACTTCTGCTCTGGGTGTGCTACTTTGCCCTAGAGCTGAAAGGCACAACGTGCAGGCTTCTTTCCAAAGGGCGAGTTGGGCCCCACAGCATCTTGCTTCCAGCTCTTTGGGAAGCTAAGAAACAACTCGCTCTGCACAGTGCTCTTACAGCCTAGTGGGAACATCTCTTCCAAAGGCCTGGGAAACGCAGTTTCTTTGCAGGCCTGATCTGGCTGAAGTAGGACTTCTGCTCTGGGTGTGCTACTTTGCCCTAGAGCTGAAAGGCACAACGTGCAGGCTTCTTTCCAAAGGGCGAGTTGGGCCCCACAGCATCTTGCTTCCAGCTCTTTGGGAAGCTAAGAAACAACTCGCTCTGCACAGTGGTCTTAAAGCCTAGTGGGAACATCTCTTCCAAAGGCCTGTGAAACGCAGTTTCTTTGCAGGCCTGATCTGGCTGAAGTAGGACTTCTGCTCTGGGTGTGCTACTTTGCCCTAGAGCTGAAAGGCACAACGTGCAGGCTTCTTTCCAAAGGGCGAGTTGGGCCCCACAGCATCTTGCTTCCAGCTCTTTGGGAAGCTAAGAAACAACTCGCTCTGCACAGTGCTCTTACAGCCTACCGGGAACATCTCTTCCAAAGGCCTGTGAAACGCAGTTTCTTTGCAGGCCTGATCTGGCTGAAGTAGGACTTCTGCTCTGGGTGTGCTACTTTGCACTAGAGCTGAAAGGCACAACGTGCAGGCTTCTTTCCAAAGGGCGAGTTGGGCCCCACAGCATCTTGCTTCCAGCTCTTTTTGAAGCTAAGAAACAACTCGCTCTGCACAGTGCTCTTACAGCCTAGTTTGAACATCTCTTCCAAAGGCCTGTGAAACGCAGTTTCTTTGCAGGCCTGATCTGGCTGAAGTAGGACTTCTGCTCTGGGTGTGCTACTTTGCCCTAGAGCTGAGAGGCACAACGTGCAGGCTTCTTTCCAAAGGGCGAGTTGGGCCCCACAGCATCTTGCTTCCAGCTCTTTGGGAAGCTAAGAAACAACTCGCTCTGCACAGTGCTCTTACAGCCTACCGGGAACATCTCTTCCAAAGGCCTGTGAAACGCAGTTTCTTTGCAGGCCTGATCTGGCTGAAGTAGGACTTCTGCTCTGGGTGTGCTACTTTGCCCTAGAGCTGAAAGGCACAACGTGCAGGCTTCTTTCCAAAGGGCGAGTTGGGCCCCACAGCATCTTGCTTCCAGCTCTTTGGGAAGCTAAGAAACAACTCGCTCTGCACAGTGCTCTTTCAGCCTAGTGGGAACATCTCTTCCAAAGGCCTGTGAAACGCAGTTTCTTTGCAGGCCTGATCTGGCTGAAGTAGGACTTCTGCTCTGGGTGTGCTACTTTGCCCTAGAGCTGAAAGGCACAACGTGCAGGCTTCTTTCCAAAGGGCGAGTTGGGCCCCACAGCATCTTGCTTCCAGCTCTTTGGGAAGCTAAGAAACAACTCGCTCTGCACAGTGCTCTTACAGCCTACCGGGAACATCTCTTCCAAAGGCCTGTGAAACGCAGTTTCTTTGCAGGCCTGATCTGGCTGAAGTAGGACTTCTGCTCTGGGTGTGCTACTTTGCCCTAGAGCTGAAAGGCACAACGTGCAGGCTTCTTTCCAAAGGGCGAGTTGGGCCCCACAGCATCTTGCTTCCAGCTCTTTGGGAAGCTAAGAAACAACTCGCTCTGCACAGTGCTCTTACAGCCTGGTGGGAACATCTGTTCCAAAGGCCTGTGAAACGCAGTTTCTTTGCAGGCCTGATCTGGCTGAAGTAGGACTTCTGCTCTGGGTGTGCTACTTTGCCCTAGAGCTGAAAGGCACAACGTGCAGGCTTCTTTCCAAAGGGCGAGTTGGGCCCCACAGCATCTTGCTTCCAGCTCTTTGGGAAGCTAAGAAACAACTCGCTCTGCACAGTGCTCTTACAGCCTACCGGGAACATGTCTTCCAAAGGCCTGTGAAAGGCAGTTTCTTTGCAGGCCTGATCTGGCTGAAGTAGGACTTCTGCTCTGGGTGTGCTACTTTGCCCTAGAGCTGAAAGGCACAACGTGCAGGCTTCTTTCCAAAGGGCGAGTTGGGCCCCACAGCATCTTGCTTCCAGCTCTTTGGGAAGCTAAGAAACAACTCGCTCTGCACAGTGCTCTTACAGCCTAGTGGGAACATCTCTTCCAAAGGCCTGTGAAACGCAGTTTCTTTGCAGGCCTGATCTGGCTGAAGTAGGCCTTCTGCTCTGGGTGTGCTACTTTGCCCTAGAGCTGAGAGGCACAACGTGCAGGCTTCTTTCCAAAGGGCGAGTTGGGCCCCACAGCATCTTGCTTCCAGCTCTTTGGGAAGCTAAGAAACAACTCGCTCTGCACAGTGCTCTTACAGCCTAGTGGGAACATCTCTTCCAAAGGCCTGGGAAACGCAGTTTCTTTGCAGGACTGATCTGGCTGAAGTAGGACTTCTGCTCTGGGTGTGCTACTTTGCCCTAGAGCTGAAAGGCACAACGTGCAGGCTTCTTTCCAAAGGGCGAGTTGGGCCCCACAGCATCTTGCTTCCAGCTCTTTGGGAAGCTAAGAAACCACTCGCTCTGCACAGTGGTCTTAAAGCCTAGTGGGAACATCTCTTCCAAAGGCCTGTGAAACGCAGTTTCTTTGCAGGCCTGATCTGGCTGAAGTAGGACTTCTGCTCTGGGTGTGCTACTTTGCCCTAGAGCTGAAAGGCACAACGTGCAGGCTTCTTTCCAAAGGGCGAGTTGGGCCCCACAGCATCTTGCTTCCAGCTCTTTGGGAAGCTAAGAAACAACTCGCTCTGCACAGTGCTCTTATAGCCTACCGGGAACATCTCTTCCAAAGGCCTGTGAAACGCAGTTTCTTTGGAGGCCTCATCTGGGTGAAGTAGGACTTCTGCTCTGGGTGTGCTACTTTGCCCTAGAGCTGAAAGGCACAACGTGCAGGCTTCTTTCCAAAGGGCGAGTTGGGCCCCACAGCATCTTGCTTCCAGCTCTTTTTGAAGCTAAGAAACAACTCGCTCTGCACAGTGCTCTTACAGCCTAGTTTGAACATCTCTTCCAAAGGCCTGTGAAACGCAGTTTCTTTGCAGGCCTGATCTGGCTGAAGTAGGACTTCTGCTCTGGGTGTGCTACTTTGCCCTAGAGCTGAGAGGCACAACGTGCAGGCTTCTTTCCAAAGGGCGAGTTGGGCCCCACAGCATCTTGCTTCCAGCTCTTTGGGAAGCTAAGAAACAACTCGCTCTGCACAGTGGTCTTACAGCATAGTGGGAACATCTCTTCCAAAGGCCTGTGAAACGCAGTTTCTTTGCAGGCCTGATCTGGCTGAAGTAGGACTTCTGCTCTGGGTGTGCTACTTTGCCCTAGAGCTGAAAGGCACAACGTGCAGGCTTCTTTCCAAAGGGCGAGTTGGGCCCCACAGCATCTTGCTTCCAGCTCTTTGGGAAGCTAAGAAACAACTCGCTCTGCACAGTGCTCTTACAGCCTACCGGGAACATCTCTTCCAAAGGCCTGTGAAACGCAGTTTCTTTGCAGGCCTGATCTGGCTGAAGTAGGACTTCTGCTCTGGGTGTGCTACTTTGCCCTAGAGCTGAAAGGCACAACGTGCAGGCT
Source organism: Equus caballus (assembly GCF_041296265.1). Taxonomy (NCBI): domain Eukaryota; kingdom Metazoa; phylum Chordata; class Mammalia; order Perissodactyla; family Equidae; genus Equus; species Equus caballus. The sequence goes on from NC_091712.1 coordinate 983,666, forward strand.
TCTTTCCAAAGGGCGAGTTGGGCCCCACAGCATCTTGCTTCCAGCTCTTTGGGAAGGTAAGAAACAACTCGCTCTGCACAGTGCTCTTACAGCCTACCGGGAACATCTCTTCCAAAGGCCTGTGAAACGCAGTTTCTTTGCAGGCCTGATCCGGCTGAAGTAGGACTTCTGCTCTGGGTGTGCTACTTTGCCCTAGAGCTGAAAGGCACAACGTGCAGGCTTCTTTCCAAAGGGCGAGTTGGGCCCCACAGCATCTTGCTTCCAGCTCTTTGGGAAGCTAAGAAACAACTCGCTCTGCACAGTGCTCTTACAGCCTAGTGGGAACATCTCTTCCAAAGGCCTGTGAAACGCAGTTTCTTTGCAGGCCTGATCTGGCTGAAGTAGGACTTCTGCTCTGGGTGTGCTACTTTGCCCTAGAGCTGAAAGGCACAACGTGCAGGCTTCTTTCCAAAGGGCGAGTTGGGCCCCACAGCATCTTGCTTCCAGCTCTTTGGGAAGCTAAGAAACAACTCGCTCTGCACAGTGCTCTTACAGCCTACCGGGAACATCTCTTCCAAAGGCCTGTGAAACGCAGTTTCTTTGCAGGCCTGATCTGGCTGAAGTAGGACTTCTGCTCTGGGGTGCTACTTTGCCCTAGAGCTGAAAGGCACAACGTGCAGGCTTCTTTCCAAAGGGCGAGTTGGGCCCCACAGCATCTTGCTTCCAGCTCTTTGGGAAGCTAAGAAACAACTCGCTCTGCACAGTGCTCTTACAGCCTAGTGGGAACATCTCTTCCAAAGGCCTGTGAAACGCAGTTTCTTTGCAGGCCTGATCTGGCTGAAGTAGGACTTCTGCTCTGGGTGTGCTACTTTGCCCTAGAGCTGAAAGGCACAACGTGCAGGCTTCTTTCCAAAGGGCGAGTTGGGCCCCACAGCATCTTGCTTCCAGCTCTTTGGGAAGCTAAGAAACAACTCGCTCTGCACAGTGCTCTTACAGCCTACCGGGAACATCTCTTCCAAAGGCCTGTGAAACGCAGTTTCTTTGCAGGCCTGATCTGGCTGAAGTAGGACTTCTGCTCTGGGTGTGCTACTTTGCCCTAGAGCTGAAAGGCACAACGTGCAGGCTTCTTTCCAAAGGGCGAGTTGGGCCCCACAGCATCTTGCTTCCAGCTCTTTGGGAAGCTAAGAAACAACTCGCTCTGCACAGTGCTCTTACAGCCTAGTGGGAACATCTCTTCCAAAGGCCTGGGAAACGCAGTTTCTTTGCAGGCCTGATCTGGCTGAAGTAGGACCTCTGCTCTGGGTGTGCTACGTTGCCCTAGAGCTGAAAGGCACAACGTGCAGGCTTCTTTCCAAAGGGCGAGTTGGGCCCCACAGCATCTTGCTTCCAGCTCTTTGGGAAGCTAAGAAACAACTCGCTCTGCACAGTGCTCTTACAGCCTAGTGGGAACATCTCTTCCAAAGGCCTGTGAAACGCAGTTGCTTTGCAGGCCTGATCTGGCTGAAGTAGGACTTCTGCTCTGGGTGTGCTACTTTGCCCTAGAGCTGAAAGGCACAACGTGCAGGCTTCTTTCCAAAGGGCGAGTTGGGCCCCACAGCATCTTGCTTCCAGCTCTTTGGGAAGCTAAGAAACAACTCGCTCTGCACAGTGCTCTTAGAGCCTAGTGGGAACATCTCTTCCAAAGGCCTGTGAAACGCAGTTTCTTTGCAGGCCTGATCTGGCTGAAGTAGGACTTCTGCTCTGGGTGTGCTACTTTGCCCTAGAGCTGAAAGGCACAACGTGCAGTCTTCTTTCCAAAGGGCGAGTTGGGCCCCACAGCATCTTGCTTCCAGCTCTTTGGGAAGCTAAGAAACAACTCGCTCTGCACAGTGCTCTTACAGCCTACCGGGAACATCTCTTCCAAAGGCCTGTGAAACGCAGTTTCTTTGCAGGCCTGATCTGGCTGAAGTAGGACTTCTGCTCTGGGTGTGCTACTTTGCCCTAGAGCTGAAAGGCACAACGTGCAGGCTTCTTTCCAAAGGGCCAGTTGGGCCCCACAGCATCTTGCTTCCAGCTCTTTGGGAAGCTAAGAAACAACTCGCTCTGCACAGTGCTCTTACAGCCTAGTGGGAACATCTCTTCCAAAGGCCTGGGAAACGCAGTTTCTTTGCAGGTCTGATCTGGCTGAAGTAGGACTTCTGCTCTGGGTGTGCTACTTTGCCCTAGAGCTGAAAGGCACAACGTGCAGGCTTCTTTCCAAAGGGCGAGTTGGGCCCCACAGCATCTTGCTTCCAGCTCTTTGGGAAGCTAAGAAACAACTCGCTCTGCACAGTCTTCTTAAAGCCTAGTGGGAACATCTCTTCCAAAGGCCTGTGAAACGCAGTTTCTTTGCAGGCCTGATCTGGCTGAAGTAGGACTTCTGCTCTGGGTGTGCTACTTTGCCCTAGAGCTGAAAGGCACAACGTGCAGGCTTCTTTCCAAAGGGCGAGTTGGGCCCCACAGCATCTTGCTTCCAGCTCTTTGGGAAGCTAAGAAACAACTCGCTCTGCACAGTGCTCTTACAGCCTACCGGGAACATCTCTTCCAAAGGCCTGTGAAACGCAGTTTCTTTGCAGGCCTGATCCGGCTGAAGTAGGACTTCTGCTCTGGGTGTGCTACTTTGCCCTAGAGCTGAAAGGCACAACGTGCAGGCTTCTTTCCAAAGGGCGAGTTGGGCCCCACAGCATCTTGCTTCCAGCTCTTTGGGAAGCTAAGAAACAACTCGCTCTGCACAGTGCTCTTACAGCCTACCGGGAACATCTCTTCCAAAGGCCTGTGAAACGCAGTTTCTTTGCAGGCCTGATCTGGCTGAAGTAGGACTTCTGCTCTGGGTGTGCTACTTTGCCCTGGAGCTGAAAGGCACAACGTGCAGGCTTCTTTCCAAAGGGCGAGTTGGGCCCCACAGCATCTTGCTTCCAGCTCTTGGGAAGCTAAGAAACAACTCGCTCTGCACAGTGCTCTTACAGCCTACCGGGAACATCTCTTCCAAAGGCCTGTGAAACGCAGTTTCTTTGCAGGCCTGATCTGGCTGAAGTAGGACTTCTGCTCTGGGTGTGCTACTTTGCCCTAGAGCTGAAAGGCACAACGTGCAGACTTCTTTCCAAAGGGCGAGTTGGGCCCCACAGCATCTTGCTTCCAGCTCTTTGGGAAGCTAAGAAACAACTCGCTCTGCACAGTGCTCTTACAGCCTAGTGGGAACATCTCTTCCAAAGGCCTGGGAAACGCAGTTTCTTTGCAGGTCTGATCTGGCTGAAGTAGGACTTCTGCTCTGGGTGTGCTACTTTGCCCTAGAGCTGAAAGGCACAACGTGCAGGCTTCTTTCCAAAGGGCGAGTTGGGCCCCACAGCATCTTGCTTCCAGCTCTTTGGGAAGCTAAGAAACAACTCGCTCTGCACAGTCTTCTTAAAGCCTAGTGGGAACATCTCTTCCAAAGGCCTGTGAAACGCAGTTTCTTTGCAGGCCTGATCTGGCTGAAGTAGGACTTCTGCTCTGGGTGTGCTACTTTGCCCTAGAGCTGAAAGGCACAACGTGCAGGCTTCTTTCCAAAGGGCGAGTTGGGCCCCACAGCATCTTGCTTCCAGCTCTTTGGGAAGCTAAGAAACAACTCGCTCTGCACAGTGCTCTTACAGCCTACCGGGAACATCTCTTCCAAAGGCCTGTGAAACGCAGTTTCTTTGCAGGCCTGATCCGGCTGAAGTAGGACTTCTGCTCTGGGTGTGCTACTTTGCCCTAGAGCTGAAAGGCACAACGTGCAGGCTTCTTTCCAAAGGGCGAGTTGGGCCCCACAGCATCTTGCTTCCAGCTCTTTGGGAAGCTAAGAAACAACTCGCTCTGCACAGTGCTCTTACAGCCTACCGGGAACATCTCTTCCAAAGGCCTGTGAAACGCAGTTTCTTTGCAGGCCTGATCTGGCTGAAGTAGGACTTCTGCTCTGGGTGTGCTACTTTGCCCTGGAGCTGAAAGGCACAACGTGCAGGCTTCTTTCCAAAGGGCGAGTTGGGCCCCACAGCATCTTGCTTCCAGCTCTTGGGAAGCTAAGAAACAACTCGCTCTGCACAGTGCTCTTACAGCCTACCGGGAACATCTCTTCCAAAGGCCTGTGAAACGCAGTTTCTTTGCAGGCCTGATCTGGCTGAAGTAGGACTTCTGCTCTGGGTGTGCTACTTTGGCCTAGAGCTGAAAGGCACAACGTGCAGACTTCTTTCCAAAGGGCGAGTTGGGCCCCACAGCATCTTGCTTCCAGCTCTTTGGGAAGCTAAGAAACAACTCGCTCTGCACAGTGCTCTTACAGCCTACCGGGAACATCTCTTCCAAAGGCCTGTGAAACGCAGTTTCTTTGCAGGCCTGATCTGGCTGAAGTAGGACTTCTGCTCTGGGGTGCTACTTTGCCCTAGAGCTGAAAGGCACAACGTGCAGGCTTCTTTCCAAAGGGCGAGTTGGGCCCCACAGCATCTTGCTTCCAGCTGTTTGGGAAGCTAAGAAACAACTCGCTCTGCACAGTGCTCTTACAGCCTAGTGGGAACATCTCTTCCAAAGGCCTGTGAAACGCAGTTTCTTTGCAGGCCTGATCTGGCTGAAGTAGGACTTCTGCTCTGGGTGTGCTACTTTGCCCTAGAGCTGAAAGGCACAACGTGCAGGCTTCTTTCCAAAGGGCGAGTTGGGCCCCACAGCATCTTGCTTCCAGCTCTTTGGGAAGCTAAGAAACAACTCGCTCTGCACAGTGCTCTTACAGCCTACCGGGAACATCTCTTCCAAAGGCCTGTGAAACGCAGTTTCTTTGCAGGCCTGATCCGGCTGAAGTAGGACTTCTGCTCTGGGTGTGCTACTTTGCCCTAGAGCTGAAAGGCACAACGTGCAGGCTTCTTTCCAAAGGGCCAGTTGGGCCCCACAGCATCTTGCTTCCAGCTCTTTGGGAAGCTAAGAAACAACTCGCTCTGCACAGTGCTCTTACAGCCTAGTGGGAACATCTCTTCCAAAGGCCTGGGAAACGCAGTTTCTTTGCAGGTCTGATCTGGCTGAAGTAGGACTTCTGCTCTGGGTGTGCTACTTTGCCCTAGAGCTGAAAGGCACAACGTGCAGGCTTCTTTCCAAAGGGCGAGTTGGGCCCCACAGCATCTTGCTTCCAGCTCTTTGGGAAGCTAAGAAACAACTCGCTCTGCACAGTCTTCTTAAAGCCTAGTGGGAACATCTCTTCCAAAGGCCTGTGAAACGCAGTTTCTTTGCAGGCCTGATCTGGCTGAAGTAGGACTTCTGCTCTGGGTGTGCTACTTTGCCCTAGAGCTGAAAGGCACAACGTGCAGGCTTCTTTCCAAAGGGCGAGTTGGGCCCCACAGCATCTTGCTTCCGGCTCTTTGGGAAGCTAAGAAACAACTCGCTCTGCACAGTGCTCTTACAGCCTACCGGGAACATCTCTTCCAAAGGCCTGTGAAACGCAGTTTCTTTGCAGGCCTGATCCGGCTGAAGTAGGACTTCTGCTCTGGGTGTGCTACTTTGCCCTAGAGCTGAAAGGCACAACGTGCAGGCTTCTTTCCAAAGGGCGAGTTGGGCCCCACAGCATCTTGCTTCCAGCTCTTTGGGAAGCTAAGAAACAACTCGCTCTGCACAGTGCTCTTACAGCCTAGTGGGAACATCTCTTCCAAAGGCCTGTGAAACGCAGTTTCTTTGCAGGCCTGATCTGGCTGAAGTAGGACTTCTGCTCTGGGTGTGCTACTTTGCCCTAGAGCTGAAAGGCACAACGTGCAGGCTTCTTTCCAAAGGGCGAGTTGGGCCCCACAGCATCTTGCTTCCAGCTCTTTGGGAAGCTAAGAAACAACTCGCTCTGCACAGTGCTCTTACAGCCTAGTGGGAACATCTCTTCCAAAGGCCTGTGAAACGCAGTTTCTTTGCAGGCCTGATCTGGCTGAAGTAGGACTTCTGCTCTGGGTGTGCTACTTTGCCCTAGAGCTGAAAGGCACAACGTGCAGGCTTCTTTCCAAAGGGCGAGTTGGGCCCCACAGCATCTTGCTTCCAGCTCTTTGGGAAGCTAAGAAACAACTCGCTCTGCACAGTGCTCTTACAGCCTACTGGGAACATCTCTTCCAAAGGCCTGTGAAACGCAGTTTCTTTGCCGGCCTGATCTGGCTGAAGTAGGACTTCTGCTCTGGGTGTGCTACTTTGCCCTAGAGCTGAAAGGCACAACGTGCAGGCTTCTTTCCAAAGGGCGAGTTCGGCCCCACAGCACCTTGCTTCCAGCTCTTTGGGAAGCTAAGAAACAACTCGCTCTGCACAGTGCTCTTACAGCCTAGTGGGAACATCTCTTCCAAAGGCCTGTGAAACGCAGTTTCTTTGCAGGCCTGATCTGGCTGAAGTAGGACTTCTGCTCTGGGTGTGCTACTTTGCCCTAGAGCTGAAAGGCACAACGTGCAGGCTTCTTTCCAAAGGGCGAGTTGGGCCCCACAGCATCTTGCTTCCAGCTCTTTGGGAAGCTAAGAAACAACTCGCTCTGCACAGTGCTCTTACAGCCTACCGGGAACATCTCTTCCAAAGGCCTGTGAAACGCAGTTTCTTTGCAGGCCTGATCTGGCTGAAGTAGGACTTCTGCTCTGGGTGTGCTACTTTGCCCTAGAGCTGAAAGGCACAACGTGCAGGCTTCTTTCCAAAGGGCGAGTTGGGCCCCACAGCATCTTGCTTCCAGCTCTTTGGGAAGCTAAGAAACAACTCGCTCTGCACAGTGCTCTTACAGCCTACCGGGAACATCTCTTCCAAAGGCCTGTGAAACGCAGTTTCTTTGCAGGCCTGATCTGGCTGAAGTAGGACTTCTGCTCTGGGTGTGCTACTTTGCCCTAGAGCTGAAAGGCACAACGTGCAGGCTTCTTTCCAAAGGGCGAGTTGGGCCCCACAGCATCTTCCTTCCAGCTCTTTGGGAAGCTAAGAAACAACTCGCTCTGCACAGTGCTCTTACAGCCTAGTGGGAACATCTCTTCCAAAGGCCTGTGAAACGCAGTTTCTTTGCAGGCCTGATCTGGCTGAAGTAGGACTTCTGCTCTGGGTGTGCTACTTTGCCCTAGAGCTGAAAGGCACAACGTGCAGGCTTCTTTCCAAAGGGCGAGTTGGGCCCCACAGCATCTTGCTTCCAGCTCTTTGGGAAGCTAAGAAACAACTCGCTCTGCACAGTGCTCTTACAGCCTACCGGGAACATCTCTTCCAAAGGCCAGTGAAACGCAGTTACTTTGCAGGCCTGATCCGGCTGAAGTAGGACTTCTGCTCTGGGTGTGCTACTTTGCCCTAGAGCTGAAAGGCACAACGTGCAGGCTTCTTTCCAAAGGGCGAGTTGGGCCCCACAGCATCTTGCTTCCAGCTCTTTGGGAAGCTAAGAAACAACTCGCTCTGCACAGTGCTCTTACAGCCTAGTTTGAACATCTCTTCCAAAGGCCTGTGAAACGCAGTTTCTTTGCAGGCCTGATCTGGCTGAAGTAGGACTTCTGCTCTGGGTGTGCTACTTTGCCCTAGAGCTGAGAGGCACAACGTGCAGGCTTCTTTCCAAAGGGCGAGTTGGGCCCCACAGCATCTTGCTTCCAGCTCTTTGGGAAGCTAAGAAAGAACTCGCTCTGCACAGTGGTCTTACAGCCTAGTGGGAACATCTCTTCCAAAGGCCTGTGAAACGCAGTTTCTTTGCAGGCCTGATCTGGCTGAAGTAGGACTTCTGCTCTGGGTGTGCTACTTTGCCCTAGAGCTGAAAGGCACAACGTGCAGGCTTCTTTCCAAAGGGCGAGTTGGGCCCCACAGCATCTTGCTTCCAGCTCTTTGGGAAGCTAAGAAACAACTCGCTCTGCACAGTGCTCTTACAGCCTACCGGGAACATCTCTTCCAAAGGCCTGTGAAACGCAGTTTCTTTGCAGGCCTGATCTGGCTGAAGTAGGACTTCTGCTCTGGGTGTGCTACTTTGCCCTAGAGCTGAAAGGCACAACGTGCAGGCTTCTTTCCAAACGGCGAGTTGGGCCCCACAGCATCTTGCTTCCAGCTCTTTGGGAAGCTAAGAAACAACTCGCTCTGCACAGTGCTCTTACAGCCTACCGGGAACATCTCTTCCAAAGGCCTGTGAAACGCAGTTTCTTTGCAGGCCTGATCTGGCTGAAGTAGGACTTCTGCTCTGGGGTGCTACTTTGCCCTAGAGCTGAAAGGCACAACGTGCAGGCTTCTTTCCAAACGGCGAGTTGGGCCCCACAGCATCTTGCTTCCAGCTCTTTGGGAAGCTAAGAAACAACTCGCTCTGCACAGTGCTCTTACAGCCTAGTGGGAACATCTCTTCCAAAGGCCTGTGAAACGCAGTTTCTTTGCAGGCCTGATCTGGCTGAAGTAGGACTTCTGCTCTGGGTGTGCTACTTTGCCCTAGAGCTGAAAGGCACAACGTGCAGGCTTCTTTCCAAAGGGCGCGTTGGGCCCCACAGCTTCTTGCTTCCAGCTCTTTGGGAAGCTAAGAAACAACTCGCTCTGCACAGTGCTCTTACAGCCTACCGGGAACGTCTCTTCCAAAGGCCTGTGAAATGCAGTTTCTTTGCAGGCCTGATCTGGCTGAAGTAGGACTTCTGCTCTGGGTGTGCTACTTTGCCCTAGAGCTGAAAGGCACAACGTGCAGTCTTCTTTCCAAAGGGCGAGTTGGGCCCCACAGCATCTTGCTTCCAGCTCTTTGGGAAGCTAAGATACAACTCGCTCTGCACAGTGCTCTTACAGCCTAGTGGGAACATCTCTTCCAAAGGCCTGTGAAACGCAGTTTCTTTGCAGGCCTGATCTGGCTGAAGTAGGACTCCTGCTCTGGGTGTGCTACTTTGCCCTAGAGCTGAAAGGCACAACGTGCAGTCTTCTTTCGAAAGGGCCTGTTGGGCCCCACAGCATCTTGCTTCCAGCTCTTTGGGAAGCTAAGAAACAACTCGCTCTGCACAGTGCTCTTACAGCCTAGTGGGAACATCTCTTCCAAAGGCCTGTGAAACGCAGTTTCTTTGCAGGCCTGATCTGGCTGAAGTAGGACTTCTGCTCTGGGTGTGCTACTTTGCCCTAGAGCTGAAAGGCACAACGTGCAGGCTTCTTTCCAAAGGGCGAGTTGGGCCCCACAGCATCTTCCTTCCAGCTCTTTGGGAAGCTAAGAAACAACTCGCTCTGCACAGTGCTCTTACAGCCTAGTGGGAACATCTCTTCCAAAGGCCTGTGAAACGCAGTTTCTTTGCAGGCCTGATCTGGCTGAAGTAGGACTTCTGCTCTGGGTGTGCTACTTTGCCCTAGAGCTGAAAGGCACAACGTGCAGGCTTCTTTCCAAAGGGCGAGTTGGGCCCCACAGCATCTTGCTTCCAGCTCTTTGGGAAGCTAAGAAACAACTCGCTCTGCACAGTGCTCTTACAGCCTACCGGGAACATCTCTTCCAAAGGCCAGTGAAACGCAGTTACTTTGCAGGCCTGATCCGGCTGAAGTAGGACTTCTGCTCTGGGTGTGCTACTTTGCCCTAGAGCTGAAAGGCACAACGTGCAGGCTTCTTTCCAAAGGGCGAGTTGGGCCCCACAGCATCTTGCTTCCAGCTCTTTGGGAAGCTAAGAAACAACTCGCTCTGCACAGTGCTCTTACAGCCTAGTTTGAACATCTCTTCAAAGGCCTGTGAAACGCAGTTTCTTTGCAGGCCTGATCTGGCTGAAGTAGGACTTCTGCTCTGGGTGTGCTACTTTGTCCTAGAGCTGAGAGGCACAACGTGCAGGCTTCTTTCCAAAGGGCGAGTTGGGCCCCACAGCATCTTGCTTCCAGCTCTTTGGGAAGCTAAGAAACAACTCGCTCTGCACAGTGGTCTTACAGCCTAGTGGGAACATCTCTTCCAAAGGCCTGTGAAACGCAGTTTCTTTGCAGGCCTGATCTGGCTGAAGTAGGACTTCTGCTCTGGGTGTGCTACTTTGCCCTAGAGCTGAAAGGCACAACGTGCAGGCTTCTTTCCAAAGGGCGAGTTGGGCCCCACAGCATCTTGCTTCCAGCTCTTTGGGAAGCTAAGAAACAACTCGCTCTGCACAGTGCTCTTACAGCCTACCGGGAACATCTCTTCCAAAGGCCTGTGAAACGCAGTTTCTTTGCAGGCCTGATCTGGCTGAAGTAGGACTTCTGCTCTGGGTGTGCTACTTTGCCCTAGAGCTGAAAGGCACAACGTGCAGGCTTCTTTCCAAACGGCGAGTTGGGCCCCACAGCATCTTGCTTCCAGCTCTTTGGGAAGCTAAGAAACAACTCGCTCTGCACAGTGCTCTTACAGCCTACCGGGAACATCTCTTCCAAAGGCCTGTGAAACGCAGTTTCTTTGCAGGCCTGATCTGGCTGAAGTAGGACTTCTGCTCTGGGGTGCTACTTTGCCCTAGAGCTGAAAGGCACAACGTGCAGGCTTCTTTCCAAACGGCGAGTTGGGCCCCACAGCATCTTGCTTCCAGCTCTTTGGGAAGCTAAGAAACAACTCGCTCTGCACAGTGCTCTTACAGCCTAGTGGGAACATCTCTTCCAAAGGCCTGTGAAACGCAGTTTCTTTGCAGGCCTGATCTGGCTGAAGTAGGACTTCTGCTCTGGGTGTGCTACTTTGCCCTAGAGCTGAAAGGCACAACGTGCAGGCTTCTTTCCAAAGGGCGAGTTGGGCCCCACAGCTTCTTGCTTCCAGCTCTTTGGGAAGCTAAGAAACAACTCGCTCTGCACAGTGCTCTTACAGCCTACCGGGAACGTCTCTTCCAAAGGCCTGTGAAATGCAGTTTCTTTGCAGGCCTGATCTGGCTGAAGTAGGACTTCTGCTCTGGGTGTGCTACTTTGCCCTAGAGCTGAAAGGCACAACGTGCAGTCTTCTTTCCAAAGGGCGAGTTGGGCCCCACAGCATCTTGCTTCCAGCTCTTTGGGAAGCTAAGATACAACTCGCTCTGCACAGTGCTCTTACAGCCTAGTGGGAACATCTCTTCCAAAGGCCTGTGAAACGCAGTTTCTTTGCAGGCCTGATCTGGCTGAAGTAGGACTCCTGCTCTGGGTGTGCTACTTTGCCCTAGAGCTGAAAGGCACAACGTGCAGTCTTCTTTCGAAAGGGCCTGTTGGGCCCCACAGCATCTTGCTTCCAGCTCTTTGGGAAGCTAAGAAACAACTCGCTCTGCACAGTGCTCTTACAGCCTAGTGGGAACATCTCTTCCAAAGGCCTGTGAAACGCAGTTTCTTTGCAGGCCTTATCTGGCTGAAGTAGGACGTCTGCTCTGGGTGTGCTACTTTGCCCTAGAGCTGAAAGGCACAACGTGCAGGCTTCTTTCCAAAGGGCGAGTTGGGCCCCACAGCATCTTGCTTCCAGCTCTTTGGGAAGCTAAGAAACAACTCGCTCTGCACAGTGCTCTTACAGCCTACCGGGAACATCTCTTCCAAAGGCCTGTGAAACGCAGTTTCTTTGCAGGCCTGATCTGGCTGAAGTAGGACTTCTGCTCTGGGTGTGCTACTTTGCCCTAGAGCTGAAAGGCACAACGTGCAGGCTTCTTTCCAAAGGGCGAGTTGGGCCCCACAGCATCTTGCTTCCAGCTCTTTGGGAAGCTAAGAAACAACTCGCTCTGCACAGTGCTCTTACAGCCTAGTGGGAACATCTCTTCCAAAGGCCTGTGAAACGCAGTTTCTTTGCAGGCCTGATCTGGCTGAAGTAGGACTTCTGCTCTGGGTGTGCTACTTTGCCCTAGAGCTGAAAGGCACAACGTGCAGGCTTCTTTCCAAAGGGCGAGTTGGGCCCCACAGCATCTTGCTTCCAGCTCTTTGGGAAGCTAAGAAACAACTCGCTCTGCACAGTGCTCTTACAGCCTACCGGGAAATCTCTTCCAAAGGCCTGTGAAACGCAGTTTCTTTGCAGGCCTGATCTGGCTGAAGTAGGACTTCTGCTCTGGGTGTGCTACTTTGCCCTAGAGCTGAAAGGCACAACGTGCAGGCTTCTTTCCAAAGGGCGAGTTGGGCCCCACAGCATCTTGCTTCCAGCTCTTTGGGAAGCTAAGAAACAACTCGCTCTGCACAGTGCTCTTACAGTCTACGGGGAACATCTCTTCCAAAGGCCTGTGAAACGCAGTTTCTTTGCAGGCCTGATCTGGCTGAAGTAGGACTTCTGCTCTGGGTGTGCTACTTTGCCCTATAGGTGAAAGGCACAACGTGCAGGCTTCTTTCCAAAGGGCGAGTTGGGCCCCACAGCATCTTGCTTCCAGCTCTTTGGGAAGCTAAGAAACAACTCGCTCTGCACAGTGCTCTTACAGCCTACCGGGAACATCTCTTCCAAAGGCCTGTGAAACGCAGTTTCTTTGCAGGCCTGATCTGGCTGAAGTAGGACTTCTGCTCTGGGTGTGCTACTTTGCCCTAGAGGTGAAAGGCACAACGTGCAGGCTTCTTTCCAAAGGGCGAGTTGGGCCCCACAGCACCTTGCTTCCAGCTCTTTGATAAGCTAAGAAACAACTCGCTCTGCACAGTGCTCTTACAGCCTAGTGGGAACATCTCTTCCAAAGGCCTGTGAAACGCAGTTTCTTTGCAGGCCTGATCTGGCTGAAGTAGGACTTCTGCTCTGGGTGTGCTACTTTGCCCTAGAGCTGAAAGGCACAACGTGCAGGCTTCTTTCCAAAGGGCGAGTTGGGCCCCACAGCAACTTGCTTCCAGCTCTTTGGGAAGCTAAGAAACAACTCGCTCTGCACAGTGCTCTTACAGCCTAGTGGGAGCATCTCTTCCAAAGGCCTGTGAAACGCAGTTTCTTTGCAGGCCTGATCTGGCTGAAGTAGGACTTCTGCTCTGGGTGTGCTACTTTGCCCTAGAGCTGAAAGGCACAACGTGCAGGCTTCTTTCCAAAGGGCGAGTTGGGCCCCACAGCATCTTGCTTCCAGCTCTTTGGGAAGCTAAGAAAGAACTCGCTCTGCACAGTGGTCTTAAAGCCTAATGGGAACATCTCTTCCAAAGGCCTGTGAAACGCAGTTTCTTTGCAGGCCTGATCTGGCTGAAGTAGGACTTCTGCTCTGGGTGTGCTACTTTGCCCTAGAGCTGAAAGGCACAACGTGCAGGCTTCTTTCCAAAGGGCGAGTTGGGCCCCACAGCATCTTGCTTCCAGCTCTTTGGGAAGCTAAGAAACAACTCGCTCTGCACAGTGCTCTTACAGCCTACCGGGAACATCTCTTCCAAAGGCCAGTGAAACGCAGTTACTTTGCAGGCCTGATCGGGCTGAAGTAGGACTTCTGCTCTGGGTGTGCTACTTTGCCCTAGAGCTGAAAGGCACAACGTGCAGGCTTCTTTCCAAAGGGCGAGTTGGGCCCCACAGCATCTTGCTTCCAGCTCTTTGGGAAGCTAAGAAACAACTCGCTCTGCACAGTGCTCTTACAGCCTAGTGGGAACATCTCTTCCAAAGGCCTGGGAAACGCAGTTTCTTTGCAGGCCTGATCTGGCTGAAGTAGGACTTCTGCTCTGGGTGTGCTACTTTGCCCTAGAGCTGAAAGGCACAACGTGCAGGCTTCTTTCCAAACGGCGAGTTGGGCCCCACAGCATCTTGCTTCCAGCTCTTTGGGAAGCTAAGAAACAACTCGCTCTGCACAGTGCTCTTACAGCCTACCGGGAACATCTCTTCCAAAGGCCTGTGAAACGCAGTTTCTTTGCAGGCCTGATCTGGCTGAAGTAGGACTTCTGCTCTGGGTGTGCTACTTTGCCCTAGAGCTGAAAGGCACAACGTGCAGGCTTCTTTCCAAAGGGCGAGTTGGGCCCCACAGCATCTTGCTTCCAGCTCTTTGGGAAGCTAAGAAACAACTCGCTCTGCACAGTGCTCTTACAGCCTACCGGGAACATCTCTTCCAAAGGCCTGTGGAACGCAGTTTCTTTGCAGGCCTGATCTGGCTGAAGTAGGACTTCTGCTCTGGGTGTGCTACTTTGCCCTAGAGCTGAAAGGCACAACGTGCAGGCTTCTTTCCAAAGGGCGAGTTGGGCCCCACAGCATCTTGCTTCCAGCTCTTTGGGAAGCTAAGAAACAACTCGCTCTGCACAGTGCTCTTACAGCCTAGTGGGAACATCTCTTCCAAAGGCCTGTGAAATGCAGTTTCTTTGCAGGCCTGATCTGGCTGAAGTAGGACTTCTGCTCTGGGTGTGCTACTTTGCCCTAGAGCTGAAAGGCACAACGTGCAGGCTTCTTTCCAAAGGGCGAGTTGGGCCCCACAGCATCTTGCTTCCAGCTCTTTGGGAAGCTAAGAAACAACTCGCTCTGCACAGTGCTCTTACAGCCTACCGGGAACATCTCTTCCAAAGGCCTGTGAAACGCAGTTTCTTTGCAGGCCTGATCCGGCTGAAGTAGGACTTCTGCTCTGGGTGTGCTACTTTGCCCTAGAGCTGAAAGGCACAACGTGCAGGCTTCTTTCCAAAGGGCGAGTTGGGCCCCACAGCATCTTGCTTCCAGCTGTTTGGGAAGCTAAGAAACAACTCGCTCTGCACAGTGCTCTTACAGCCTAGTGGGAACATCTCTTCCAAAGGCCTGTGAAACGCAGTTTCTTTGCAGGCCTGATCTGGCTGAAGTAGGACTTCTGCTCTGGGTGTGCTACTTTGCCCTAGAGCTGAAAGGCACAACGTGCAGGCTTCTTTCCAAAGGGCGAGTTGGGCCCCACAGCATCTTGCTTCCAGCTCTTTGGGAAGCTAAGAAACAACTCGCTCTGCACAGTGCTCTTACAGCCTACCGGGAACATCTCTTCCAAAGGCCTGTGAAACGCAGTTTCTTTGCAGGCCTGATCTGGCTGAAGTAGGACTTCTGCTCTGGGTGTGCTACTTTGCCCTAGAGCTGAAAGGCACAACGTGCAGGCTTCTTTCCAAAGGGCGAGTTGGGCCCCACAGCACCTTGCTTCCAGCTCTTTGGGAAGCTAAGAAACAACTCGCTCTGCACAGTGCTCTTACAGCCTAGTGGGAACATCTCTTCCAAAGGCCTGTGAAACGCAGTTTCTTTGCAGGCCTGATGTGGCTGAAGTAGGACTTCCGCTCTGGGTGTGCTACTTTGCCCTAGAGCTGAAAGGCACAACGTGCAGGCTTCTTTCCAAAGGGCGAGTTGGGCCCCACAGCATCTTGCTTCCAGCTCTTTGGGAAGCTAAGAAACAACTCGCTCTGCACAGTGCTCTTACAGCCTACCGGGAACATCTCTTCCAAAGGCCTGTGAAACGCAGTTTCTTTGCAGGCCTGATCTGGCTGAAGTAGGACTTCTGCTCTGGGGTGCTACTTTGCCCTAGAGCTGAAAGGCACAACGTGCAGGCTTCTTTCCAAAGGGCGAGTTGGGCCCGACAGCATCTTGCTTCCAGCTCTTTGGGAAGCTAAGAAACAACTCGCTCTGCACAGTGCTCTTACAGCCTAGTGGGAACATCTCTTCCAAAGGCCTGTGAAACGCAGTTTCTTTGGAGGCCTGATCTGGCTGAAGTAGGACTTCTGCTCTGCGTGTGCTACTTTGCCCTAGAGCTGAAAGGCACAACGTGCAGGCTTCTTTCCAAAGGGCGAGTTGGGCCCCACAGCATCTTGCTTCCAGCTCTTTGGGAAGCTAAGAAACAACTCGCTCTGCACAGTGCTCTTACAGCCTACCGGGAACATCTCTTCCAAAGGCCTGTGAAACGCAGTTTCTTTGCAGGCCTGATCTGGCTGAAGTAGGACTTCTGCTCTGGGTCTGCTACTTTGCCCTAGAGCTGAAAGGCACAACGTGCAGGCTTCTTTCCAAAGGGCGAGTTGGGCCCCACAGCACCTTGCTTCCAGCTCTTTGGGAAGCTAAGAAACAACTCGCTCTGCACAGTGCTCTTACAGCCTAGTGGGAACATCTCTTCCAAAGGCCTGTGAAACGCAGTTTCTTTGCAGGCCTGATCTGGCTGAAGTAGGACTTCTGCTCTGGGTGTGCTACTTTGCCCTAGAGCTGAAAGGCACAACGTGCAGGCTTCTTTCCAAAGGGCGAGTTGGGCCCCACAGCATCTTGCTTCCAGCTCTTTGGGAAGCTAAGAAACAACTCGATCTGCACAGTGGTCTTACAGCCTAGTGGGAACATCTCTTCCAAAGGCCTGTGAAACGCAGTTTCTTTGCAGGCCTGATCTGGCTGAAGTAGGACTTCTGCTCTGGGTGTGCTACTTTGCCCTAGAGCTGAAAGGCACAACGTGCAGGCTTCTTTCAAAAGGGCGAGTTGGGCCCCACAGCATCTTGCTTCCAGCTCTTTGGGAAGCTAAGAAACAACTCGCTCTGCACAGTGGTCTTAAAGCCTAGTGGGAACATCTCTTCCAAAGGCCTGTGAAACGCAGTTTCTTTGCAGGCCTGATCTGGCTGAAGTAGGACTTCTGCTCTGGGTGTGCTACTTTGCCCTAGAGCTGAAAGGCACAACGTGCAGGCTTCTTTCCAAAGGGCGAGTTGGGCCCCACAGCATCTTGCTTCCAGCTCTTTGGGAAGCTAAGAAACAACTCGCTCTGCACGGTGCTCTTACAGCCTACCGGGAACATCTCTTCCAAAGGCCTGTGGAACGCAGTTTCTTTGCAGGCCTGATCTGGCTGAAGTAGGACTTCTGCTCTGGGTGTGCTACTTTGCCCTAGAGCTGAAAGGCACAACGTGCAGGCTTCTTTCCAAAGGGCGAGTTGGGCCCCACAGCATCTTGCTTCCAGCTCTTTGGGAAGCTAAGAAACAACTCGCTCTGCACAGTGCTCTTACAGCCTAGTGGGAACATGTCTTCCAAAGGCCTGTGAAAGGCAGTTTCTTTGCAGGCCTGATCTGGCTGAAGTAGGACTTCTGCTCTGGGTGTGCTACTTTGCCCTAGAGCTGAAAGGCACAACGTGCAGGCTTCTTTCCAAAGGGCGAGTTGGGCCCCACAGCATCTTGCTTCCAGCTCTTTGGGAAGCTAAGAAACAACTCGCTCTGCACAGTGCTCTTACAGCCTACCGGGAACATCTCTTCCAAAGGCCTGTGAAACGCAGTTTCTTTGCAGGCCTGATCTGGCTGAAGTAGGACTTCTGCACTGGGTGTGCTACTTTGCCCTACAGCTGAAAGGCACAACGTGCAGGCTTCTTTCCAAAGGGTGAGTTGGGCCCCACAGCACCTTGCTTCCAGCTCTTTGGGAAGCTAAGAAACAACTCGCTCTGCACAGTGCTCTTACAGCCTAGTGGGAACATCTCTTCCAAAGGCCTGTGAAACGCAGTTTCTTTCCAGGCCTGATCTGGCTGAAGTAGGACTTCTGCTCTGGGTGTGCTACTTTGCCCTAGAGCTGAAAGGCACAACGTGCAGGCTTCTTTCCAAAGGGCGAGTTGGGCCCCACAGCATCTTGCTTCCAGCTCTTTGGGAAGCTAAGAAACAACTCGCTCTGCACAGTGGTCTTACAGCCTAGTGGGAACATCTCTTCCAAAGGCCTGTGAAACGCAGTTTCTTTGCAGGCCTGATCTGGCTGAAGTAGGACTTCTGCTCTGGGTGTGCTACTTTGCCCTAGAGCTGAAAGGCACAACGTGCAGGCTTCTTTCCAAAGGGCGAGTTGGGCCCCACAGCATCTTGCTTCCAGCTCTTTGGGAAGCTAAGAAACAACTCGCTCTGCACAGTGCTCTTACAGCCTACCGGGAACATCTCTTCCAAAGGCCTGTGAAACGCAGTTTCTTTGCAGGCCTGATCTGGCTGAAGTAGGACGTCTGCTCTGGGTGTGCTCCTTTGCCCTAGAGCTGAAAGGCACAACGTGCAGGCTTCTTTCCAAAGGGCGAGTTGGGCCCCACAGCATCTTGCTTCCAGCTCTTTGGGAAGCTAAGAAACAACTCGCTCTGCACAGTGCTCTTACAGCCTACCGGGAACATCTCTTCCAAAGGCCTGTGAAACGCAGTTTCTTTGCAGGCCTGATCTGGCTGAAGTAGGACTTCTGCTCTGGGTGTGCTACTTTGCCCTAGAGCTGAAAGGCACAACGTGCAGGCTTCTTTCCAAAGGGCGAGTTGGGCCCCACAGCATCTTGCTTCCAGCTCTTTGGGAAGCTAAGAAACAACTCGCTCTGCACAGTGCTCTTACAGCCTACGGGGAACATCTCTTCCAAAGGCCTGTGAAACGCAGTTTCTTTGCAGGCCTGATCTGGCTGAAGTAGGACTTCTGCTCTGGGTGTGCTACTTTGCCCTAGAGCTGAAAGGCACAACGTGCAGGCTTCTTTCCAAAGGGCGAGTTGGGCCCCACAGCATCTTGCTTCCAGCTCTTTGGGAAGCTAAGAAACAACTCGCTCTGCACAGTGCTCTTACAGCCTACCGGGAACATCTCTTCCAAAGGCCTGTGAAACGCAGTTTCTTTGCAGGCCTGATCTGGCTGAAGTAGGACTTCTGCTCTGGGGTGCTACTTTGCCCTAGAGCTGAAAGGCACAACGTGCAGGCTTCTTTCCAAAGGGCGAGTTGGGCCCCACAGCATCTTGCTTCCAGCTCTTTGGGAAGCTAAGAAACAACTCGCTCTGCACAGTGCTCTTACAGCCTTCCGGGAACATCTCTTCCAAAGGCCTGTGAAACGCAGTTTCTTTGCAGGCCTGATCCGGCTGAAGTAGGACTTCTGCTCTGGGTGTGCTACTTTGCCCTAGAGCTGAAAGGCACAACGTGCAGGCTTCTTTCCAAAGGGCGAGTTGGGCCCCACAGCATCTTGCTTCCAGCTCTTTGGGAAGCTAAGAAACAACTCGCTCTGCACAGTGCTCTTACAGCCTACCGGGAACATCTCTTCCAAAGGCCTGTGAAACGCAGTTTCTTTGCAGGCCTGATCTGGCTGAAGTAGGACTTCTGCTCTGGGGTGCTACTTTGCCCTAGAGCTGAAAGGCACAACGTGCAGGCTTCTTTCCAAAGGGCGAGTTGGGCCTCACAGCATCTTGCTTCCAGCTCTTTGGGAAGCTAAGAAACAACTCGCTCTGCACAGTGCTCTTACAGCCTACCGGGAACATCTCTTCCAAAGGCCTGTGAAACGCAGTTTCTTTGCAGGCCTGATCTGGCTGAAGTAGGACTTCTGCTCTGGGTGTGCTACTTTGCCCTAGAGCTGAAAGGCACAACGTGCAGGCTTCTTTCCAAAGGGCGAGTTGGGCCCCACAGCATCTTGCTTCCAGCTCTTTGGGAAGCTAAGAAACAACTCGCTCTGCACAGTGCTCTTACAGCCTACCGGGAACATCTCTTCCAAAGGCCTGTGAAACGCAGTTTCTTTGCAGGCCTGATCTGGCTGAAGTAGGACTTCTGCTCTGGGTGTGCTACTTTGCCCTAGAGCTGAAAGGCACAACGTGCAGGCTTCTTTCCAAAGGGCGAGTTGGGCCCCACAGCATCTTGCTTCCAGCTCTTTGGGAAGCTAAGAAACAACTCGCTCTGCACAGTGCTCTTACAGCCTACCGGGAACATCTCTTCCAAAGGCCTGTGGAACGCAGTTTCTTTGCAGGCCTGATCTGGCTGAAGTAGGACTTCTGCTCTGGGTGTGCTACTTTGCCCTAGAGCTGAAAGGCACAACGTGCAGGCTTCTTTCCAAAGGGCGAGTTGGGCCCCACAGCATCTTGCTTCCAGCTCTTTGGGAAGCTAAGAAACAACACGCTCTGCACAGTGCTCTTACAGCCTAGTGGGAGCATCTCTTCCAAAGGCCTGTGAAATGCAGTTTCTTTGCCGGCCTGATCTGGCTGAAGTAGGACTTCTGCTCTGGGTGTGCTACTTTGCCCTAGAGCTGAAAGGCACAACGTGCAGGCTTCTTTCCAAAGGGCGAGTTGGGCCCCACAGCATCTTGCTTCCAGCTCTTTGGGAAGCTAAGAAACAACTCGCTCTGCACAGTGCTCTTACAGCCTACCGGGAACATCTCTTCCAAAGGCCTGTGAAACGCAGTTTCTTTGCAGGCCTGATCCGGCTGAAGTAGGACTTCTGCTCTGGGTGTGCTACTTTGCCCTAGAGCTGAAAGGCACAACGTGCAGGCTTCTTTCCAAAGGGCGAGTTGGGCCCCACAGCATCTTGCTTCCAGCTGTTTGGGAAGCTAAGAAACAACTCGCTCTGCACAGTGCTCTTACAGCCTAGTGGGAACATCTCTTCCAAAGGCCTGTGAAACGCAGTTTCTTTGCAGGCCTGATCTGGCTGAAGTAGGACTTCTGCTCTGGGTGTGCTACTTTGCCCTAGAGCTGAAAGGCACAACGTGCAGGCTTCTTTCCAAAGGGCGAGTTGGGCCCCACAGCATCTTGCTTCCAGCTCTTTGGGAAGCTAAGAAACAACTCGCTCTGCACAGTGCTCTTACAGCCTACCGGGAACATCTCTTCCAAAGGCCTGTGAAACGCAGTTTCTTTGCAGGCCTGATCTGGCTGAAGTAGGACTTCTGCTCTGGGTGTGCTACTTTGCCCTAGAGCTGAAAGGCACAACGTGCAGGCTTCTTTCCAAAGGGCGAGTTGGGCCCCACAGCACCTTGCTTCCAGCTCTTTGGGAAGCTAAGAAACAACTCGCTCTGCACAGTGCTCTTACAGCCTAGTGGGAACATCTCTTCCAAAGGCCTGTGAAACGCAGTTTCTTTGCAGGCCTGATGTGGCTGAAGTAGGACTTCCGCTCTGGGTGTGCTACTTTGCCCTAGAGCTGAAAGGCACAACGTGCAGGCTTCTTTCCAAAGGGCGAGTTGGGCCCCACAGCATCTTGCTTCCAGCTCTTTGGGAAGCTAAGAAACAACTCGCTCTGCACTGTGCTCTTACAGCCTAGTGGGAACATCTCTTCCAAAGGCCTGTGAAACGCAGTTTCTTTGCAGGCCTGATCTGGCTGAAGTAGGACTTCTGCTCTGGGTGTGCTACTTTGCCCTAGAGCTGAAAGGCACAACGTGCAGTCTTCTTTCCAAAGGGCCAGTTGGGCCCCACAGCATCTTGCTTCCAGCTCTTTGGGAAGCTAAGAAAAAACTCGCTCTGCACAGTGCTCTTACAGCCTACCGGGAACATCTCTTCCAAAGGCCTGTGAAACGCAGTTTCTTTGCAGGCCTTATCTGGCTGAAGTAGGACTTCTGCTCTGGGTGTGCTACTTTGCCCTAGAGCTGAAAGGCACAACGTGCAGGCTTCTTTCCAAAGGGCGAGTTGGGCCCCACAGCATCTTGCTTCCAGCTCTTTGGGAAGCTAAGAAACAACTCGCTCTGCACAGTGCTCTTACAGCCTAGTGGGAACATCTCTTCCAAAGGCCTGTGAAACGCAGTTTCTTTGCAGGCCTGATCTGGCTGAAGTAGGACTTCTGCTCTGGGTGTGCTGCTTTGCCCTAGAGCTGAAAGGCACAACGTGCAGGCTTCTTTCCAAAGGGCGAGTTGGGCCCCACAGCATCTTGCTTCCAGCTCTTTGGGAAGCTAAGAAACAACTCGCTCTGCACAGTGGTCTTACAGCCTAGAGGGAACATGTCTTCCAAAGGCCTGTGAAAGGCAGTTTCTTTGCAGGCCTGATCTGGCTGAAGTAGGACTTCTGCTCTGGGTGTGCTACTTTGCCCTAGAGCTGAAAGGCACAACGTGCAGGCTTCTTTCCAAAGGGCGAGTTGGGCCCCACAGCATCTTGCTTCCAGCTCTTTGGGAAGCTAAGAAACAACTCGCTCTGCACAGTGCTCTTACAGCCTACCGGGAACATCTCTTCCAAAGGCCTGTGAAACGCAGTTTCTTTGCAGGCCTGATCTGGCTGAAGTAGGACTTCTGCTCTGGGTGTGCTACTTTGCCCTAGAGCTGAAAGGCACAACGTGCAGGCTTCTTTCCAAAGGGCGAGTTGGGCCCCACAGCATCTTGCTTCCAGCTCTTTGGGAAGCTAAGAAACAACTCGCTCTGCACAGTGCTCTTACAGCCTACCGGGAACATCTCTTCCAAAGGCCAGTGAAACGCAGTTACTTTGCAGGCCTGATCCGGCTGAAGTAGGACTTCTGCTCTGGGTGTGCTACTTTGCCCTAGAGCTGAAAGGCACAACGTGCAGGCTTCTTTCCAAAGGGCGAGTTGGGCCCCACAGCATCTTGCTTCCAGCTCTTTGGGAAGCTAAGAAACAACTCGCTCTGCACAGTGCTCTTGCAGCCTAGTGGGAACATCTCTTCCAAAGGCCTGTGAAACGCAGTTTCTTTGCAGGCCTGATCTGGCTGAAGTAGGACTTCTGCTCTGGGTGTGCTACTTTGCCCTAGAGCTGAAAGGCACAACGTGCAGGCTTCTTTCCAAAGGGCGAGTTGGGCCCCACAGCATCTTGCTTCCAGCTCTTTGGGAAGCTAAGAAACAACTCGCTCTGCACAGTGCTCTTTCAGCCTAGTGGGAACATCTCTTCCAAAGGCCTGTGAAACGCAGTTTCTTTGCAGGCCTGATCTGGCTGAAGTAGGACTTCTGCTCTGGGTGTGCTACTTTGCCCTAGAGCTGAAAGGCACAACGTGCAGGCTTCTTTCCAAAGGGCGAGTTGGGCCCCACAGCATCTTGCTTCCAGCTCTTTGGGAAGCTAAGAAACAACTCGCTCTGCACAGTGCTCTTACAGCCTGGTGGGAACATCTCTTCCAAAGGCCTGTGAAACGCAGTTTCTTTGCAGGCCTGATCTGGCTGAAGTAGGACTTCTGCTCTGGGTGTGCTACTTTGCCCTAGAGCTGAAAGGCACAACGTGCAGGCTTCTTTCCAAAGGGCGAGTTGGGCCCCACAGCATCTTGCTTCCAGCTCTTTGGGAAGCTAAGAAACAACTCGCTCTGCACAGTGCTCTTACAGCCTACCGGGAACATCTCTTCCAAAGGCCTGTGAAAGGCAGTTTCTTTGCAGGCCTGATCTGGCTGAAGTAGGACTTCTGCTCTGGGTGTGCTACTTTGCCCTAGAGCTGAAAGGCACAACGTGCAGGCTTCTTTCCAAAGGGCGAGTTGGGCCCCACAGCATCTTGCTTCCAGCTCTTTGGGAAGCTAAGAAACAACTCGCTCTGCACAGTGCTCTTACAGCCTAGTGGGAACATCTCTTCCAAAGGCCTGTGAAACGCAGTTTCTTTGCAGGCCTGATCTGGCTGAAGTAGGCCTTCTGCTCTGGGTGTGCTACTTTGCCCTAGAGCTGAAAGGCACAACGTGCAGGCTTCTTTCCAAAGGGCGAGTTGGGCCCCACAGCATCTTGCTTCCAGCTCTTTGGGAAGCTAAGAAACAACTCGCTCTGCACAGTGCTCTTACAGCCTAGTGGGAACATCTCTTCCAAAGGCCTGGGAAACGCAGTTTCTTTGCAGGCCTGATCTGGCTGAAGTAGGACTTCTGCTCTGGGTGTGCTACTTTGCCCTAGAGCTGAAAGGCACAACGTGCAGGCTTCTTTCCAAAGGGCGAGTTGGGCCCCACAGCATCTTGCTTCCAGCTCTTTGGGAAGCTAAGAAACAACTCGCTCTGCACAGTGGTCTTAAAGCATAGTGGGAACATCTCTTCCAAAGGCCTGTGAAACGCAGTTTCTTTGCAGGCCTGATCTGGCTGAAGTAGGACTTCTGCTCTGGGTGTGCTACTTTGCCCTAGAGCTGAAAGGCACAACGTGCAGGCTTCTTTCCAAAGGGCGAGTTGGGCCCCACAGCATCTTGCTTCCAGCTCTTTGGGAAGCTAAGAAACAACTCGCTCTGCACAGTGCTCTTACAGCCTACCGGGAACATCTCTTCCAAAGGCCTGTGCAACGCAGTTTCTTTGCAGGCCTCATCTGGCTGAAGTAGGACTTCTGCTCTGGGTGTGCTACTTTGCCCTAGAGCTGAAAGGCACAACGTGCAGGCTTCTTTCCAAAGGGCGAGTTGGGCCCCACAGCATCTTGCTTCCAGCTCTTTTTGAAGCTAAGAAACAACTCGCTCTGCACAGTGCTCTTACAGCCTAGTTTGAACATCTCTTCCAAAGGCCTGTGAAACGCAGTTTCTTTGCAGGCCTGATCTGGCTGAAGTAGGACTTCTGCTCTGGGTGTGCTACTTTGCCCTAGAGCTGAGAGGCACAACGTGCAGGCTTCTTTCCAAAGGGCGAGTTGGGCCCCACAGCATCTTGCTTCCAGCTCTTTGGGAAGCTAAGAAACAACTCGCTCTGCACAGTGCTCTTACAGCCTAGTGGGAACATCTCTTCCAAAGGCCTGTGAAACGCAGTTTCTTTGCAGGCCTGATCTGGCTGAAGTAGGACTTCTGCTCTGGGTGTGCTACTTTGCCCTAGAGCTGAAAGGCACAACGTGCAGGCTTCTTTCCAAAGGGCGAGTTGGGCCCCACAGCATCTTGCTTCCAGCTCTTTGGGAAGCTAAGAAACAACTCGCTCTGCACAGTGCTCTTACAGCCTACCGGGAACATCACTTCCAAAGGCCTGTGAAACGCAGTTTCTTTGCAGGCCTGATCTGGCTGAAGTAGGACTTCTGCTCTGGGTGTGCTACTTTGCCCTAGAGCTGAAAGGCACAACGTGCAGGCTTCTTTCCAAAGGGCGAGTTGGGCCCCACAGCATCTTGCTTCCAGCTCTTTGGGAAGCTAAGAAACAACTCGCTCTGCACAGTGCTCTTACAGCCTACCGGGAACATCTCTTCCAAAGGCCTGTGAAACGCAGTTTCTTTGCAGGCCTGATCCGGCTGAAGTAGGACTTCTGCTCTGGGTGTGCTACTTTGCCCTAGAGCTGAAAGGCACAACGTGCAGGCTTCTTTCCAAAGGGCGAGTTGGGCCCCACAGCATCTTGCTTCCAGCTCTTTGGGAAGATAAGAAACAACTCGCTCTGCACAGTGCTCTTACAGCCTACCGGGAACATCTCTTCCAAAGGCCTGTGAAACGCAGTTTCTTTGCAGGCCTGATCTGGCTGAAGTAGGACTTCTGCTCTGGGGTGCTACTTTGCCCTAGAGCTGAAAGGCACAACGTGCAGGCTTCTTTCCAAAGGGCGAGTTGGGCCCCACAGCACCTTGCTTCCAGCTCTTTGGGAAGCTAAGAAACAACTCGCTCTGCACAGTGCTCTTACAGCCTAGTGGGAACATCTCTTCCAAAGGCCTGTGAAACGCAGTTTCTTTGCAGGCCTGATCTGGCTGAAGTAGGACTTCTGCTCTGGGTGTGCTACTTTGCCCTAGAGCTGAAAGGCACAACGTGCAGGCTTCTTTCCAAAGGGCGAGTTGGGCCCCACAGCATCTTGCTTCCAGCTCTTTGGGAAGCTAAGAAACAACTCGCTCTGCACAGTGCTCTTACAGCCTACCGGGAACATCTCTTCCAAAGGCCTGTGAAACGCAGTTTCTTTGCAGGCCTGATCTGGCTGAAGTAGGACTTCTGCTCTGGGTGTGCTACTTTGCCCTAGAGCTGAAAGGCACAACGTGCAGGCTTCTTTCCAAAGGGCGAGTTGGGCCCCACAGCACCTTGCTTCCAGCTCTTTGGGAAGCTAAGAAACAACTCGCTCTGCACAGTGCTCTTACAGCCTAGTGGGAACATCTCTTCCAAAGGCCTGTGAAACGCAGTTTCTTTGCAGGCCTGATCTGGCTGAAGTAGGACTTCTGCTCTGGGTGTGCTACTTTGCCCTAGAACTGAAAGGCACAACGTGCAGGCTTCTTTCCAAAGGGCGAGTTGGGCCCCACAGCATCTTGCTTCCAGCTCTTTGGGAAGCTAAGAAACAACTCGCTCTGCACAGTGCTCTTACAGCCTACCGGGAACATGTCTTCCAAAGGCCTGTGAAACGCAGTTTCTTTGCTGGCCTGATCTGGCTGAAGTAGGACTTCTGCTCTGGGTGTGCTCCTTTGCCCTAGAGCTGAAAGGCACAACGTGCAGGCTTCTTTCCAAAGGGCGAGTTGGGCCCCACAGCATCTTGCTTCCAGCTCTTTGGGAAGCTAAGAAACAACTCGCTCTGCACAGTGCTCTTACAGCCTAGTGGGAACATCTCTTCCAAAGGCCTGGGAAACGCAGTTTCTTTGCAGGCCTGATCTGGCTGAAGTAGGACTTCTGCTCTGGGTGTGCTACTTTGCCCTAGAGCTGAAAGGCACAACGTGCAGGCTTCTTTCCAAAGGGCGAGTTGGGCCCCACAGCATCTTGCTTCCAGCTCTTTGGGAAGCTAAGAAACAACTCGCTCTGCACAGTGCTCTTACAGCCTAGTGGGAACATCTCTTCCAAAGGCCTGTGAAACGCAGTTTCTTTGCAGGCCTGATCTGGCTGAAGTAGGACTTCTGCTCTGGGGTGCTACTTTGCCCTAGAGCTGAAAGGCACAACGTGCAGGCTTCTTTCCAAAGGGCGAGTTGGGCCCCACAGCATCTTGCTTCCAGCTCTTTGGGAAGCTAAGAAACAACTCGCTCTGCACAGTGCTCTTACAGCCTGGTGGGAACATCTCTTCCAAAGGCCTGTGAAACGCAGTTTCTTTGCAGGCCTGATCTGGCTGAAGTAGGACTTCTGCTCTGGGTGTGCTACTTTGCCCTAGAGCTGAAAGGCACAACGTGCAGGCTTCTTTCCAAAGGGCGAGTTGGGCCCCACAGCATCTTGCTTCCAGCTCTTTGGGAAGCTAAGAAACAACTCGCTCTGCACAGTGCTCTTACAGCCTACCGGGAACATCTCTTCCAAAGGCCTGTGAAACGCAGTTTCTTTGCAGGCCTGATCTGGCTGAAGTAGGACTTCTGCTCTGGGTGTGCTACTTTGCCCTAGAGCTGAAAGGCACAACGTGCAGGCTTCTTTCCAAAGGGCGAGTTGGGCCCCACAGCATCTTGCTTCCAGCTCTTTGGGAAGCTAAGAAACAACTCGCTCTGCACAGTGCTCTTACAGCCTAGTGGGAACATCTCTTCCAAAGGCCTGGGAAACGCAGTTTCTTTGCAGGCCTGATCTGGCTGAAGTAGGACTTCTGCTCTGGGTGTGCTACTTTGCCCTAGAGCTGAAAGGCACAACGTGCAGGCTTCTTTCCAAAGGGCGAGTTGGGCCCCACAGCATCTTGCTTCCAGCTCTTTGGGAAGCTAAGAAACAACTCGCTCTGCACAGTGGTCTTAAAGCCTAGTGGGAACATCTCTTCCAAAGGCCTGTGAAACGCAGTTTCTTTGCAGGCCTGATCTGGCTGAAGTAGGACTTCTGCTCTGGGTGTGCTACTTTGCCCTAGAGCTGAAAGGCACAACGTGCAGGCTTCTTTCCAAAGGGCGAGTTGGGCCCCACAGCATCTTGCTTCCAGCTGTTTGGGAAGCTAAGAAACAACTCGCTCTGCACAGTGCTCTTACAGCCTACCGGGAACATCTCTTCCAAAGGCCTGTGAAACGCAGTTTATTTGCAGGCCTGATCTGGCTGAAGTAGGACTTCTGCTCTGGGTGTGCTACTTTGCCCTAGAGCTGAAAGGCACAACGTGCAGGCTTCTTTCCAAAGGGCGAGTTGGGCCCCACAGCATCTTGCTTCCAGCTCTTTTTGAAGCTAAGAAACAACTCGCTCTGCACAGTGCTCTTACAGCCTAGTTTGAACATCTCTTCCAAAGGCCTGTGAAACGCAGTTTCTTTGCAGGCCTGATCTGGCTGAAGTAGGACTTGTGCTCTGGGTGTGCTACTTTGCCCTAGAGCTGAGAGGCACAACGTGCAGGCTTCTTTCCAAAGGGCGAGTTGGGCCCCACAGCATCTTGCTTCCAGCTCTTTGGGAAGCTAAGAAACAACTCGCTCTGCACAGTGCTCTTACAGCCTACCGGGAACATCTCTTCCAAAGGCCTGTGAAACGCAGTTTCTTTGCAGGCCTGATCTGGCTGAAGTAGGACTTCTGCTCTGGGTGTGCTACTTTGCCCTAGAGCTGAAAGGCACAACGTGCAGGCTTCTTTCCAAAGGGCGAGTTGGGCCCCACAGCATCTTGCTTCCAGCTCTTTGGGAAGCTAAGAAACAACTCGCTCTGCACAGTGCTCTTTCAGCCTAGTGGGAACATCTCTTCCAAAGGCCTGTGAAACGCAGTTTCTTTGCAGGCCTGATCTGGCTGAAGTAGGACTTCTGCTCTGGGTGTGCTACTTTGCCCTAGAGCTGAAAGGCACAACGTGCAGGCTTCTTTCCAAAGGGCGAGTTGGGCCCCACAGCATCTTGCTTCCAGCTCTTTGGGAAGCTAAGAAACAACTCGCTCTGCACAGTGCTCTTACAGCCTACCGGGAACATCTCTTCCAAAGGCCTGTGAAACGCAGTTTCTTTGCAGGCCTGATCTGGCTGAAGTAGGACTTCTGCTCTGGGTGTGCTACTTTGCCCTAGAGCTGAAAGGCACAACGTGCAGGCTTCTTTCCAAAGGGCGAGTTGGGCCCCACAGCATCTTGCTTCCAGCTCTTTGGGAAGCTAAGAAACAACTCGCTCTGCACAGTGCTCTTACAGCCTGGTGGGAACATCTGTTCCAAAGGCCTGTGAAACGCAGTTTCTTTGCAGGCCTGATCTGGCTGAAGTAGGACTTCTGCTCTGGGTGTGCTACTTTGCCCTAGAGCTGAAAGGCACAACGTGCAGGCTTCTTTCCAAAGGGCGAGTTGGGCCCCACAGCATCTTGCTTCCAGCTCTTTGGGAAGCTAAGAAACAACTCGCTCTGCACAGTGCTCTTACAGCCTACCGGGAACATGTCTTCCAAAGGCCTGTGAAAGGCAGTTTCTTTGCAGGCCTGATCTGGCTGAAGTAGGACTTCTGCTCTGGGTGTGCTACTTTGCCCTAGAGCTGAAAGGCACAACGTGCAGGCTTCTTTCCAAAGGGCGAGTTGGGCCCCACAGCATCTTGCTTCCAGCTCTTTGGGAAGCTAAGAAACAACTCGCTCTGCACAGTGCTCTTACAGCCTAGTGGGAACATCTCTTCCAAAGGCCTGTGAAACGCAGTTTCTTTGCAGGCCTGATCTGGCTGAAGTAGGCCTTCTGCTCTGGGTGTGCTACTTTGCCCTAGAGCTGAGAGGCACAACGTGCAGGCTTCTTTCCAAAGGGCGAGTTGGGCCCCACAGCATCTTGCTTCCAGCTCTTTGGGAAGCTAAGAAACAACTCGCTCTGCACAGTGCTCTTACAGCCTAGTGGGAACATCTCTTCCAAAGGCCTGGGAAACGCAGTTTCTTTGCAGGACTGATCTGGCTGAAGTAGGACTTCTGCTCTGGGTGTGCTACTTTGCCCTAGAGCTGAAAGGCACAACGTGCAGGCTTCTTTCCAAAGGGCGAGTTGGGCCCCACAGCATCTTGCTTCCAGCTCTTTGGGAAGCTAAGAAACCACTCGCTCTGCACAGTGGTCTTAAAGCCTAGTGGGAACATCTCTTCCAAAGGCCTGTGAAACGCAGTTTCTTTGCAGGCCTGATCTGGCTGAAGTAGGACTTCTGCTCTGGGTGTGCTACTTTGCCCTAGAGCTGAAAGGCACAACGTGCAGGCTTCTTTCCAAAGGGCGAGTTGGGCCCCACAGCATCTTGCTTCCAGCTCTTTGGGAAGCTAAGAAACAACTCGCTCTGCACAGTGCTCTTACAGCCTACCGGGAACATCTCTTCCAAAGGCCAGTGAAACGCAGTTACTTTGCAGGCCTGATCCGGCTGAAGTAGGACTTCTGCTCTGGGTGTGCTACTTTGCCCTAGAGCTGAAAGGCACAACGTGCAGGCTTCTTTCCAAAGGGCGAGTTGGGCCCCACAGCATCTTGCTTCCAGCTCTTTGGGAAGCTAAGAAACAACTCGCTCTGCACAGTGCTCTTACAGCCTAGTTTGAACATCTCTTCCAAAGGCCTGTGAAACGCAGTTTCTTTGCAGGCCTGATCTGGCTGAAGTAGGACTTCTGCTCTGGGTGTGCTACTTTGTCCTAGAGCTGAGAGGCACAACGTGCAGGCTTCTTTCCAAAGGGCGAGTTGGGCCCCACAGCATCTTGCTTCCAGCTCTTTGGGAAGCTAAGAAACAACTCGCTCTGCACAGTGGTCTTACAGCCTAGTGGGAACATCTCTTCCAAAGGCCTGTGAAACGCAGTTTCTTTGCAGGCCTGATCTGGCTGAAGTAGGACTTCTGCTCTGGGTGTGCTACTTTGCCCTAGAGCTGAAAGGCACAACGTGCAGGCTTCTTTCCAAAGGGCGAGTTGGGCCCCACAGCATCTTGCTTCCAGCTCTTTGGGAAGCTAAGAAACAACTCGCTCTGCACAGTGCTCTTACAGCCTACCGGGAACATCTCTTCCAAAGGCCTGTGAAACGCAGTTTCTTTGCAGGCCTGATCTGGCTGAAGTAGGACTTCTGCTCTGGGTGTGCTACTTTGCCCTAGAGCTGAAAGGCACAACGTGCAGGCTTCTTTCCAAACGGCGAGTTGGGCCCCACAGCATCTTGCTTCCAGCTCTTTGGGAAGCTAAGAAACAACTCGCTCTGCACAGTGCTCTTACAGCCTACCGGGAACATCTCTTCCAAAGGCCTGTGAAACGCAGTTTCTTTGCAGGCCTGATCTGGCTGAAGTAGGACTTCTGCTCTGGGGTGCTACTTTGCCCTAGAGCTGAAAGGCACAACGTGCAGGCTTCTTTCCAAACGGCGAGTTGGGCCCCACAGCATCTTGCTTCCAGCTCTTTGGGAAGCTAAGAAACAACTCGCTCTGCACAGTGCTCTTACAGCCTAGTGGGAACATCTCTTCCAAAGGCCTGTGAAACGCAGTTTCTTTGCAGGCCTGATCTGGCTGAAGTAGGACTTCTGCTCTGGGTGTGCTACTTTGCCCTAGAGCTGAAAGGCACAACGTGCAGGCTTCTTTCCAAAGGGCGAGTTGGGCCCCACAGCTTCTTGCTTCCAGCTCTTTGGGAAGCTAAGAAACAACTCGCTCTGCACAGTGCTCTTACAGCCTACCGGGAACGTCTCTTCCAAAGGCCTGTGAAATGCAGTTTCTTTGCAGGCCTGATCTGGCTGAAGTAGGACTTCTGCTCTGGGTGTGCTACTTTGCCCTAGAGCTGAAAGGCACAACGTGCAGTCTTCTTTCCAAAGGGCGAGTTGGGCCCCACAGCATCTTGCTTCCAGCTCTTTGGGAAGCTAAGATACAACTCGCTCTGCACAGTGCTCTTACAGCCTAGTGGGAACATCTCTTCCAAAGGCCTGTGAAACGCAGTTTCTTTGCAGGCCTGATCTGGCTGAAGTAGGACTCCTGCTCTGGGTGTGCTACTTTGCCCTAGAGCTGAAAGGCACAACGTGCAGTCTTCTTTCGAAAGGGCCTGTTGGGCCCCACAGCATCTTGCTTCCAGCTCTTTGGGAAGCTAAGAAACAACTCGCTCTGCACAGTGCTCTTACAGCCTAGTGGGAACATCTCTTCCAAAGGCCTGTGAAACGCAGTTTCTTTGCAGGCCTTATCTGGCTGAAGTAGGACGTCTGCTCTGGGTGTGCTACTTTGCCCTAGAGCTGAAAGGCACAACGTGCAGGCTTCTTTCCAAAGGGCGAGTTGGGCCCCACAGCATCTTGCTTCCAGCTCTTTGGGAAGCTAAGAAACAACTCGCTCTGCACAGTGCTCTTACAGCCTACCGGGAACATCTCTTCCAAAGGCCTGTGAAACGCAGTTTCTTTGCAGGCCTGATCTGGCTGAAGTAGGACTTCTGCTCTGGGTGTGCTACTTTGCCCTAGAGCTGAAAGGCACAACGTGCAGGCTTCTTTCCAAAGGGCGAGTTGGGCCCCACAGCATCTTGCTTCCAGCTCTTTGGGAAGCTAAGAAACAACTCGCTCTGCACAGTGCTCTTACAGCCTAGTGGGAACATCTCTTCCAAAGGCCTGTGAAACGCATTTTCTTTGCAGGCCTGATCTGGCTGAAGTAGGACTTCTGCTCTGGGTGTGCTACTTTGCCCTAGAGCTGAAAGGCACAACGTGCAGGCTTCTTTCCAAAGGGCGAGTTGGGCCCCACAGCATCTTGCTTCCAGCTCTTTGGGAAGCTAAGAAACAACTCGCTCTGCACAGTGCTCTTACAGCCTACCGGGAAATCTCTTCCAAAGGCCTGTGAAACGCAGTTTCTTTGCAGGCCTGATCTGGCTGAAGTAGGACTTCTGCTCTGGGTGTGCTACTTTGCCCTAGAGCTGAAAGGCACAACGTGCAGGCTTCTTTCCAAAGGGCGAGTTGGGCCCCACAGCATCTTGCTTCCAGCTCTTTGGGAAGCTAAGAAACAACTCGCTCTGCACAGTGCTCTTACAGTCTACGGGGAACATCTCTTCCAAAGGCCTGTGAAACGCAGTTTCTTTGCAGGCCTGATCTGGCTGAAGTAGGACTTCTGCTCTGGGTGTGCTACTTTGCCCTATAGGTGAAAGGCACAACGTGCAGGCTTCTTTCCAAAGGGCGAGTTGGGCCCCACAGCATCTTGCTTCCAGCTCTTTGGGAAGCTAAGAAACAACTCGCTCTGCACAGTGCTCTTACAGCCTACCGGGAACATCTCTTCCAAAGGCCTGTGAAACGCAGTTTCTTTGCAGGCCTGATCTGGCTGAAGTAGGACTTCTGCTCTGGGTGTGCTACTTTGCCCTAGAGGTGAAAGGCACAACGTGCAGGCTTCTTTCCAAAGGGCGAGTTGGGCCCCACAGCACCTTGCTTCCAGCTCTTTGATAAGCTAAGAAACAACTCGCTCTGCACAGTGCTCTTACAGCCTAGTGGGAACATCTCTTCCAAAGGCCTGTGAAACGCAGTTTCTTTGCAGGCCTGATCTGGCTGAAGTAGGACTTCTGCTCTGGGTGTGCTACTTTGCCCTAGAGCTGAAAGGCACAACGTGCAGGCTTCTTTCCAAAGGGCGAGTTGGGCCCCACAGCAACTTGCTTCCAGCTCTTTGGGAAGCTAAGAAACAACTCGCTCTGCACAGTGCTCTTACAGCCTAGTGGGAGCATCTCTTCCAAAGGCCTGTGAAACGCAGTTTCTTTGCAGGCCTGATCTGGCTGAAGTAGGACTTCTGCTCTGGGTGTGCTACTTTGCCCTAGAGCTGAAAGGCACAACGTGCAGGCTTCTTTCCAAAGGGCGAGTTGGGCCCCACAGCATCTTGCTTCCAGCTCTTTGGGAAGCTAAGAAAGAACTCGCTCTGCACAGTGGTCTTAAAGCCTAGTGGGAACATCTCTTCCAAAGGCCTGTGAAACGCAGTTTCTTTGCAGGCCTGATCTGGCTGAAGTAGGACTTCTGCTCTGGGTGTGCTACTTTGCCCTAGAGCTGAAAGGCACAACGTGCAGGCTTCTTTCCAAAGGGCGAGTTGGGCCCCACAGCATCTTGCTTCCAGCTCTTTGGGAAGCTAAGAAACAACTCGCTCTGCACAGTGCTCTTACAGCCTACCGGGAACATCTCTTCCAAAGGCCAGTGAAACGCAGTTACTTTGCATTCCTGATCGGGCTGAAGTAGGACTTCTGCTC
Organism: Equus caballus; assembly: GCF_041296265.1. NCBI lineage: Eukaryota > Metazoa > Chordata > Mammalia > Perissodactyla > Equidae > Equus > Equus caballus. The sequence continues at coordinate 1,016,754 of NC_091712.1, forward strand.
TGGGTGTGCTACTTTGCCCTAGAGCTGAAAGGCACAACGTGCAGGCTTCTTTCCAAAGGGCGAGTTGGGCCCCACAGCATCTTGCTTCCAGCTCTTTGGGAAGCTAAGAAACAACTCGCTCTGCACAGTGCTCTTACAGCCTAGTGGGAACATCTCTTCCAAAGGCCTGGGAAACGCAGTTTCTTTGCAGGCCTGATCTGGCTGAAGTAGGACTTCTGCTCTGGGTGTGCTACTTTGCCCTAGAGCTGAAAGGCACAACGTGCAGGCTTCTTTCCAAACGGCGAGTTGGGCCCCACAGCATCTTGCTTCCAGCTCTTTGGGAAGCTAAGAAACAACTCGCTCTGCACAGTGCTCTTACAGCCTACCGGGAACATCTCTTCCAAAGGCCTGTGAAACGCAGTTTCTTTGCAGGCCTGATCTGGCTGAAGTAGGACTTCTGCTCTGGGTGTGCTACTTTGCCCTAGAGCTGAAAGGCACAACGTGCAGGCTTCTTTCCAAAGGGCGAGTTGGGCCCCACAGCATCTTGCTTCCAGCTCTTTGGGAAGCTAAGAAACAACTCGCTCTGCACAGTGCTCTTACAGCCTACCGGGAACATCTCTTCCAAAGGCCTGTGGAACGCAGTTTCTTTGCAGGCCTGATCTGGCTGAAGTAGGACTTCTGCTCTGGGTGTGCTACTTTGCCCTAGAGCTGAAAGGCACAACGTGCAGGCTTCTTTCCAAAGGGCGAGTTGGGCCCCACAGCATCTTGCTTCCAGCTCTTTGGGAAGCTAAGAAACAACTCGCTCTGCACAGTGCTCTTACAGCCTAGTGGGAACATCTCTTCCAAAGGCCTGTGAAATGCAGTTTCTTTGCAGGCCTGATCTGGCTGAAGTAGGACTTCTGCTCTGGGTGTGCTACTTTGCCCTAGAGCTGAAAGGCACAACGTGCAGGCTTCTTTCCAAAGGGCGAGTTGGGCCCCACAGCATCTTGCTTCCAGCTCTTTGGGAAGCTAAGAAACAACTCGCTCTGCACAGTGCTCTTACAGCCTACCGGGAACATCTCTTCCAAAGGCCTGTGAAACGCAGTTTCTTTGCAGGCCTGATCCGGCTGAAGTAGGACTTCTGCTCTGGGTGTGCTACTTTGCCCTAGAGCTGAAAGGCACAACGTGCAGGCTTCTTTCCAAAGGGCGAGTTGGGCCCCACAGCATCTTGCTTCCAGCTGTTTGGGAAGCTAAGAAACAACTCGCTCTGCACAGTGCTCTTACAGCCTAGTGGGAACATCTCTTCCAAAGGCCTGTGAAACGCAGTTTCTTTGCAGGCCTGATCTGGCTGAAGTAGGACTTCTGCTCTGGGTGTGCTACTTTGCCCTAGAGCTGAAAGGCACAACGTGCAGGCTTCTTTCCAAAGGGCGAGTTGGGCCCCACAGCATCTTGCTTCCAGCTCTTTGGGAAGCTAAGAAACAACTCGCTCTGCACAGTGCTCTTACAGCCTACCGGGAACATCTCTTCCAAAGGCCTGTGAAACGCAGTTTCTTTGCAGGCCTGATCTGGCTGAAGTAGGACTTCTGCTCTGGGTGTGCTACTTTGCCCTAGAGCTGAAAGGCACAACGTGCAGGCTTCTTTCCAAAGGGCGAGTTGGGCCCGACAGCATCTTGCTTCCAGCTCTTTGGGAAGCTAAGAAACAACTCGCTCTGCACAGTGCTCTTACAGCCTAGTGGGAACATCTCTTCCAAAGGCCTGTGAAACGCAGTTTCTTTGCAGGCCTGATGTGGCTGAAGTAGGACTTCCGCTCTGGGTGTGCTACTTTGCCCTAGAGCTGAAAGGCACAACGTGCAGGCTTCTTTCCAAAGGGCGAGTTGGGCCCCACAGCATCTTGCTTCCAGCTCTTTGGGAAGCTAAGAAACAACTCGCTCTGCACAGTGCTCTTACAGCCTACCGGGAACATCTCTTCCAAAGGCCTGTGAAACGCAGTTTCTTTGCAGGCCTGATCTGGCTGAAGTAGGACTTCTGCTCTGGGGTGCTACTTTGCCCTAGAGCTGAAAGGCACAACGTGCAGGCTTCTTTCCAAAGGGCGAGTTGGGCCCGACAGCATCTTGCTTCCAGCTCTTTGGGAAGCTAAGAAACAACTCGCTCTGCACAGTGCTCTTACAGCCTAGTGGGAACATCTCTTCCAAAGGCCTGTGAAACGCAGTTTCTTTGGAGGCCTGATCTGGCTGAAGGAGGACTTCTGCTCTGCGTGTGCTACTTTGCCCTAGAGCTGAAAGGCACAACGTGCAGGCTTCTTTCCAAAGGGCGAGTTGGGCCCCACAGCATCTTGCTTCCAGCTCTTTGGGAAGCTAAGAAACAACTCGCTCTGCACAGTGCTCTTACAGCCTACCGGGAACATCTCTTCCAAAGGCCTGTGAAACGCAGTTTCTTTGCAGGCCTGATCTGGCTGAAGTAGGACTTCTGCTCTGGGTCTGCTACTTTGCCCTAGAGCTGAAAGGCACAACGTGCAGGCTTCTTTCCAAAGGGCGAGTTGGGCCCCACAGCACCTTGCTTCCAGCTCTTTGGGAAGCTAAGAAACAACTCGCTCTGCACAGTGCTCTTACAGCCTAGTGGGAACATCTCTTCCAAAGGCCTGTGAAACGCAGTTTCTTTGCAGGCCTGATCTGGCTGAAGTAGGACTTCTGCTCTGGGTGTGCTACTTTGCCCTAGAGCTGAAAGGCACAACGTGCAGGCTTCTTTCCAAAGGGCGAGTTGGGCCCCACAGCATCTTGCTTCCAGCTCTTTGGGAAGCTAAGAAACAACTCGATCTGCACAGTGGTCTTACAGCCTAGTGGGAACATCTCTTCCAAAGGCCTGTGAAACGCAGTTTCTTTGCAGGCCTGATCTGGCTGAAGTAGGACTTCTGCTCTGGGTGTGCTACTTTGCCCTAGAGCTGAAAGGCACAACGTGCAGGCTTCTTTCCAAAGGGCGAGTTGGGCCCGACAGCATCTTGCTTCCAGCTCTTTGGGAAGCTAAGAAACAACTCGCTCTGCACAGTGCTCTTACAGCCTAGTGGGAACATCTCTTCCAAAGGCCTGTGAAACGCAGTTTCTTTGGAGGCCTGATCTGGCTGAAGTAGGACTTCTGCTTTGCGTGTGCTACTTTGCCCTAGAGCTGAAAGGCACAACGTGCAGGCTTCTTTCCAAAGGGCGAGTTGGGCCCCACAGCATCTTGCTTCCAGCTCTTTGGGAAGCTAAGAAACAACTCGCTCTGCACAGTGCTCTTACAGCCTACCGGGAACATCTCTTCCAAAGGCCTGTGAAACGCAGTTTCTTTGCAGGCCTGATCTGGCTGAAGTAGGACTTCTGCTCTGGGTGTGCTACTTTGCCCTAGAGCTGAAAGGCACAACGTGCAGGCTTCTTTCCAAAGGGCGAGTTGGGCCCCACAGCACCTTGCTTCCAGCTCTTTGGGAAGCTAAGAAACAACTCGCTCTGCACACTGCTCTTACAGCCTAGTGGGAACATCTCTTCCAAAGGCCTGTGAAACGCAGTTTCTTTGCAGGCCTGATCTGGCTGAAGTAGGACTTCTGCTCTGGGTGTGCTACTTTGCCCTAGAGCTGAAAGGCACAACGTGCAGGCTTCTTTCCAAAGGGCGAGTTGGGCCCCACAGCATCTTGCTTCCAGCTCTTTGGGAAGCTAAGAAACAACTCGATCTGCACAGTGGTCTTACAGCCTAGTGGGAACATCTCTTCCAAAGGCCTGTGAAACGCAGTTTCTTTGCAGGCCTGATCTGGCTGAAGTAGGACTTCTGCTCTGGGTGTGCTACTTTGCCCTAGAGCTGAAAGGCACAACGTGCAGGCTTCTTTCAAAAGGGCGAGTTGGGCCCCACAGCATCTTGCTTCCAGCTCTTTGGGAAGCTAAGAAACAACTCGCTCTGCACAGTGGTCTTAAAGCCTAGTGGGAACATCTCTTCCAAAGGCCTGTGAAACGCAGTTTCTTTGCAGGCCTGATCTGGCTGAAGTAGGACTTCTGCTCTGGGTGTGCTACTTTGCCCTAGAGCTGAAAGGCACAACGTGCAGGCTTCTTTCCAAAGGGCGAGTTGGGCCCCACAGCATCTTGCTTCCAGCTCTTTGGGAAGCTAAGAAACAACTCGCTCTGCACAGTGCTCTTACAGCCTACCGGGAGCATCTCTTCCAAAGGCCAGTGAAACGCAGTTACTTTGCAGGCCTGATCGGGCTGAAGTAGGACTTCTGCTCTGGGTGTGCTACTTTGCCCTAGAGCTGAAAGGCACAACGTGCAGGCTTCTTTCCAAAGGGCGAGTTGGGCCCCACAGCATCTTGCTTCCAGCTCTTTGGGAAGCTAAGAAACAACTCGCTCTGCACAGTGCTCTTACAGCCTACCGGGAACATCTCTTCCAAAGGCCTGTGAAACGCAGTTTCTTTGCAGGCCTGATCTGGCTGAAGTAGGACTTCTGCTCTGGGTGTGCTACTTTGCCCTAGAGCTGAAAGGCACAACGTGCAGGCTTCTTTCCAAAGGGCGAGTTGGGCCCCACAGCATCTTGCTTCCAGCTCTTTGGGAAGCTAAGAAACAACTCGCTCTGCACGGTGCTCTTACAGCCTACCGGGAACATCTCTTCCAAAGGCCTGTGGAACGCAGTTTCTTTGCAGGCCTGATCTGGCTGAAGTAGGACTTCTGCTCTGGGTGTGCTACTTTGCCCTAGAGCTGAAAGGCACAACGTGCAGGCTTCTTTCCAAAGGGCGAGTTGGGCCCCACAGCATCTTGCTTCCAGCTCTTTGGGAAGCTAAGAAACAACTCGCTCTGCACAGTGCTCTTACAGCCTAGTGGGAACATGTCTTCCAAAGGCCTGTGAAAGGCAGTTTCTTTGCAGGCCTGATCTGGCTGAAGTAGGACTTCTGCTCTGGGTGTGCTACTTTGCCCTAGAGCTGAAAGGCACAACGTGCAGGCTTCTTTCCAAAGGGCGAGTTGGGCCCCACAGCATCTTGCTTCCAGCTCTTTGGGAAGCTAAGAAACAACTCGCTCTGCACAGTGCTCTTACAGCCTACCGGGAACATCTCTTCCAAAGGCCTGTGAAACGCAGTTTCTTTGCAGGCCTGATCTGGCTGAAGTAGGACTTCTGCTCTGGGTGTGCTACTTTGCCCTAGAGCTGAAAGGCACAACGTGCAGGCTTCTTTCCAAAGGGCGAGTTGGGCCCCACAGCACCTTGCTTCCAGCTCTTTGGGAAGCTAAGAAACAACTCGCTCTGCACAGTGCTCTTACAGCCTAGTGGGAACATCTCTTCCAAAGGCCTGTGAAACGCAGTTTCTTTCCAGGCCTGATCTGGCTGAAGTAGGACTTCTGCTCTGGGTGTGCTACTTTGCCCTAGAGCTGAAAGGCACAACGTGCAGGCTTCTTTCCAAAGGGCGAGTTGGGCCCCACAGCATCTTGCTTCCAGCTCTTTGGGAAGCTAAGAAACAACTCGCTCTGCACAGTGCTCTTACAGCCTAGTGGGAACATCTCTTCCAAAGGCCTGTGAAACGCAGTTTCTTTGCAGGCCTGATCTGGCTGAAGTAGGACTTCTGCTCTGGGTGTGCTACTTTGCCCTAGAGCTGAAAGGCACAACGTGCAGGCTTCTTTCCAAAGGGCGAGTTGGGCCCCACAGCATCTTGCTTCCAGCTCTTTGGGAAGCTAAGAAACAACTCGCTCTGCACAGTGCTCTTACAGCCTACCGGGAACATCTCTTCCAAAGGCCTGTGAAACGCAGTTTCTTTGCAGGCCTGATCTGGCTGAAGTAGGACGTCTGCTCTGGGTGTGCTCCTTTGCCCTAGAGCTGAAAGGCACAACGTGCAGGCTTCTTTCCAAAGGGCGAGTTGGGCCCCACAGCATCTTGCTTCCAGCTCTTTGGGAAGCTAAGAAACAACTCGCTCTGCACAGTGCTCTTACAGCCTACCGGGAACATCTCTTCCAAAGGCCTGTGAAACGCAGTTTCTTTGCAGGCCTGATCTGGCTGAAGTAGGACTTCTGCTCTGGGTGTGCTACTTTGCCCTAGAGCTGAAAGGCACAACGTGCAGGCTTCTTTCCAAAGGGCGAGTTGGGCCCCACAGCATCTTGCTTCCAGCTCTTTGGGAAGCTAAGAAACAACTCGCTCTGCACAGTGCTCTTACAGCCTACGGGGAACATCTCTTCCAAAGGCCTGTGAAACGCAGTTTCTTTGCAGGCCTGATCTGGCTGAAGTAGGACTTCTGCTCTGGGTGTGCTACTTTGCCCTAGAGCTGAAAGGCACAACGTGCAGGCTTCTTTCCAAAGGGTGAGTTGGGCCCCACAGCATCTTGCTTCCAGCTCTTTGGGAAGCTAAGAAACAACTCGCTCTGCACAGTGCTCTTACAGCCTACCGGGAACATCTCTTCCAAAGGCCTGTGAAACGCAGTTTCTTTGCAGGCCTGATCTGGCTGAAGTAGGACTTCTGCTCTGGGGTGCTACTTTGCCCTAGAGCTGAAAGGCACAACGTGCAGGCTTCTTTCCAAAGGGCGAGTTGGGCCCCACAGCATCTTGCTTCCAGCTCTTTGGGAAGCTAAGAAACAACTCGCTCTGCACAGTGCTCTTACAGCCTTCCGGGAACATCTCTTTCAAAGGCCTGTGAAACGCAGTTTCTTTGCAGGCCTGATCCGGCTGAAGTAGGACTTCTGCTCTGGGTGTGCTACTTTGCCCTAGAGCTGAAAGGCACAACGTGCAGGCTTCTTTCCAAAGGGCGAGTTGGGCCCCACAGCATCTTGCTTCCAGCTCTTTGGGAAGCTAAGAAACAACTCGCTCTGCACAGTGCTCTTACAGCCTACCGGGAACATCTCTTCCAAAGGCCTGTGAAACGCAGTTTCTTTGCAGGCCTGATCTGGCTGAAGTAGGACTTCTGCTCTGGGGTGCTACTTTGCCCTAGAGCTGAAAGGCACAACGTGCAGGCTTCTTTCCAAAGGGCGAGTTGGGCCTCACAGCATCTTGCTTCCAGCTCTTTGGGAAGCTAAGAAACAACTCGCTCTGCACAGTGCTCTTACAGCCTACCGGGAACATCTCTTCCAAAGGCCTGTGAAACGCAGTTTCTTTGCAGGCCTGATCTGGCTGAAGTAGGACTTCTGCTCTGGGTGTGCTACTTTGCCCTAGAGCTGAAAGGCACAACGTGCAGGCTTCTTTCCAAAGGGCGAGTTGGGCCCCACAGCATCTTGCTTCCAGCTCTTTGGGAAGCTAAGAAACAACTCGCTCTGCACAGTGCTCTTACAGCCTACCGGCAACATCTCTTCCAAAGGCCTGTGGAACGCAGTTTCTTTGCAGGCCTGATCTGGCTGAAGTAGGACTTCTGCTCTGGGTGTGCTACTTTGCCCTAGAGCTGAAAGGCACAACGTGCAGGCTTCTTTCCAAAGGGCGAGTTGGGCCCCACAGCATCTTGCTTCCAGCTCTTTGGGAAGCTAAGAAACAACTCGCTCTGCACAGTGCTCTTACAGCCTAGTGGGAGCATCTCTTCCAAAGGCCTGTGAAATGCAGTTTCTTTGCAGGCCTGATCTGGCTGAAGTAGGACTTCTGCTCTGGGTGTGCTACTTTGCCCTAGAGCTGAAAGGCACAACGTGCAGGCTTCTTTCCAAAGGGCGAGTTGGGCCCCACAGCATCTTGCTTCCAGCTCTTTGGGAAGCTAAGAAACAACTCGCTCTGCACAGTGCTCTTACAGCCTACCGGGAACATCTCTTCCAAAGGCCTGTGAAACGCAGTTTCTTTGCAGGCCTGATCCGGCTGAAGTAGGACTTCTGCTCTGGGTGTGCTACTTTGCCCTAGAGCTGAAAGGCACAACGTGCAGGCTTCTTTCCAAAGGGCGAGTTGGGCCCCACAGCATCTTGCTTCCAGCTCTTTGGGAAGCTAAGAAACAACTCGCTCTGCACAGTGCTCTTACAGCCTAGTGGGAACATCTCTTCCAAAGGCCTGTGAAACGCAGTTTCTTTGCAGGCCTGATCTGGCTGAAGTAGGACTTCTGCTCTGGGTGTGCTACTTTGCCCTAGAGCTGAAAGGCACAACGTGCAGGCTTCTTTCCAAAGGGCGAGTTGGGCCCCACAGCATCTTGCTTCCAGCTCTTTGGGAAGCTAAGAAACAACTCGCTCTGCACAGTGCTCTTACAGCCTACCGGGAACATCTCTTCCAAAGGCCTGTGAAACGCAGTTTCTTTGCAGGCCTGATCTGGCTGAAGTAGGACTTCTGCTCTGGGTGTGCTACTTTGCCCTAGAGCTGAAAGGCACAACGTGCAGGCTTCTTTCCAAAGGGCGAGTTGGGCCCCACAGCACCTTGCTTCCAGCTCTTTGGGAAGCTAAGAAACAACTCGCTCTGCACAGTGCTCTTACAGCCTAGTGGGAACATCTCTTCCAAAGGCCTGTGAAACGCAGTTTCTTTGCAGGCCTGATGTGGCTGAAGTAGGACTTCCGCTCTGGGTGTGCTACTTTGCCCTAGAGCTGAAAGGCACAACGTGCAGGCTTCTTTCCAAAGGGCGAGTTGGGCCCCACAGCATCTTGCTTCCAGCTGTTTGGGAAGCTAAGAAACAACTCGCTCTGCACTGTGCTCTTACAGCCTAGTGGGAACATCTCTTCCAAAGGCCTGTGAAACGCAGTTTCTTTGCAGGCCTGATCTGGCTGAAGTAGGACTTCTGCTCTGGGTGTGCTACTTTGCCCTAGAGCTGAAAGGCACAACGTGCAGTCTTCTTTCCAAAGGGCCAGTTGGGCCCCACAGCATCTTGCTTCCAGCTCTTTGGGAAGCTAAGAAAAAACTCGCTCTGCACAGTGCTCTTACAGCCTACCGGGAACATCTCTTCCAAAGGCCTGTGAAACGCAGTTTCTTTGCAGGCCTTATCTGGCTGAAGTAGGACTTCTGCTCTGGGTGTGCTACTTTGCCCTAGAGCTGAAAGGCACAACGTGCAGGCTTCTTTCCAAAGGGCGAGTTGGGCCCCACAGCATCTTGCTTCCAGCTCTTTGGGAAGCTAAGAAACAACTCGCTCTGCACAGTGCTCTTACAGCCTAGTGGGAACATCTCTTCCAAAGGCCTGTGAAACGCAGTTTCTTTGCAGGCCTGATCTGGCTGAAGTAGGACTTCTGCTCTGGGTGTGCTGCTTTGCCCTAGAGCTGAAAGGCACAACGTGCAGGCTTCTTTCCAAAGGGCGAGTTGGGCCCCACAGCATCTTGCTTCCAGCTCTTTGGGAAGCTAAGAAACAACTCGCTCTGCACAGTTGTCTTACAGCCTAGAGGGAACATGTCTTCCAAAGGCCTGTGAAAGGCAGTTTCTTTGCAGGCCTGATCTGGCTGAAGTAGGACTTCTGCTCTGGGTGTGCTACTTTGCCCTAGAGCTGAAAGGCACAACGTGCAGGCTTCTTTCCAAAGGGCGAGTTGGGCCCCACAGCATCTTGCTTCCAGCTCTTTGGGAAGCTAAGAAACAACTCGCTCTGCACAGTGCTCTTACAGCCTACCGGGAACATCTCTTCCAAAGGCCTGTGAAACGCAGTTTCTTTGCAGGCCTGATCTGGCTGAAGTAGGCCTTCTGCTCTGGGTGTGCTACTTTGCCCTAGAGCTGAAAGGCACAACGTGCAGGCTTCTTTCCAAAGGGCGAGTTGGGCCCCACAGCATCTTGCTTCCAGCTCTTTGGGAAGCTAAGAAACAACTCGCTCTGCACAGTGCTCTTACAGCCTACCGGGAACATCTCTTCCAAAGGCCAGTGAAACGCAGTTACTTTGCAGGCCTGATCCGGCTGAAGTAGGACTTCTGCTCTGGGTGTGCTACTTTGCCCTAGAGCTGAAAGGCACAACGTGCAGGCTTCTTTCCAAAGGGCGAGTTGGGCCCCACAGCATCTTGCTTCCAGCTCTTTGGGAAGCTAAGAAACAACTCGCTCTGCACAGTGCTCTTGCAGCCTAGTGGGAACATCTCTTCCAAAGGCCTGTGAAACGCAGTTTCTTTGCAGGCCTGATCTGGCTGAAGTAGGACTTCTGCTCTGGGTGTGCTACTTTGCCCTAGAGCTGAAAGGCACAACGTGCAGGCTTCTTTCCAAAGGGCGAGTTGGGCCCCACAGCATCTTGCTTCCAGCTCTTTGGGAAGCTAAGAAACAACTCGCTCTGCACAGTGCTCTTTCAGCCTAGTGGGAACATCTCTTCCAAAGGCCTGTGAAACGCAGTTTCTTTGCAGGCCTGATCTGGCTGAAGTAGGACTTCTGCTCTGGGTGTGCTACTTTGCCCTAGAGCTGAAAGGCACAACGTGCAGGCTTCTTTCCAAAGGGCGAGTTGGGCCCCACAGCATCTTGCTTCCAGCTCTTTGGGAAGCTAAGAAACAACTCGCTCTGCACAGTGCTCTTACAGCCTGGTGGGAACATCTCTTCCAAAGGCCTGTGAAACGCAGTTTCTTTGCAGGCCTGATCTGGCTGAAGTAGGACTTCTGCTCTGGGTGTGCTACTTTGCCCTAGAGCTGAAAGGCACAACGTGCAGGCTTCTTTCCAAAGGGCGAGTTGGGCCCCACAGCATCTTGCTTCCAGCTCTTTGGGAAGCTAAGAAACAACTCGCTCTGCACAGTGCTCTTACAGCCTACCGGGAACATGTCTTCCAAAGGCCTGTGAAAGGCAGTTTCTTTGCAGGCCTGATCTGGCTGAAGTAGGACTTCTGCTCTGGGTGTGCTACTTTGCCCTAGAGCTGAAAGGCACAACGTGCAGGCTTCTTTCCAAAGGGCGAGTTGGGCCCCACAGCATCTTGCTTCCAGCTCTTTGGGAAGCTAAGAAACAACTCGCTCTGCACAGTGCTCTTACAGCCTAGTGGGAACATCTCTTCCAAAGGCCTGTGAAACGCAGTTTCTTTGCAGGCCTGATCTGGCTGAAGTAGGCCTTCTGCTCTGGGTGTGCTACTTTGCCCTAGAGCTGAAAGGCACAACGTGCAGGCTTCTTTCCAAAGGGCGAGTTGGGCCCCACAGCATCTTGCTTCCAGCTCTTTGGGAAGCTAAGAAACAACTCGCTCTGCACAGTGCTCTTACAGCCTAGTGGGAACATCTCTTCCAAAGGCCTGGGAAACGCAGTTTCTTTGCAGGCCTGATCTGGCTGAAGTAGGACTTCTGCTCTGGGTGTGCTACTTTGCCCTAGAGCTGAAAGGCACAACGTGCAGGCTTCTTTCCAAAGGGCGAGTTGGGCCCCACAGCATCTTGCTTCCAGCTCTTTGGGAAGCTAAGAAACAACTCGCTCTGCACAGTGGTCTTAAAGCATAGTGGGAACATCTCTTCCAAAGGCCTGTGAAACGCAGTTTCTTTGCAGGCCTGATCTGGCTGAAGTAGGACTTCTGCTCTGGGTGTGCTACTTTGCCCTAGAGCTGAAAGGCACAACGTGCAGGCTTCTTTCCAAAGGGCGAGTTGGGCCCCACAGCATCTTGCTTCCAGCTCTTTGGGAAGCTAAGAAACAACTCGCTCTGCACAGTGCTCTTACAGCCTACCGGGAACATCTCTTCCAAAGGCCTGTGCAACGCAGTTTCTTTGCAGGCCTCATCTGGCTGAAGTAGGACTTCTGCTCTGGGTGTGCTACTTTGCCCTAGAGCTGAAAGGCACAACGTGCAGGCTTCTTTCCAAAGGGCGAGTTGGGCCCCACAGCATCTTGCTTCCAGGTCTTTTTGAAGCTAAGAAACAACTCGCTCTGCACAGTGCTCTTACAGCCTAGTTTGAACATCTCTTCCAAAGGCCTGTGAAACGCAGTTTCTTTGCAGGCCTGATCTGGCTGAAGTAGGACTTCTGCTCTGGGTGTGCTACTTTGCCCTAGAGCTGAGAGGCACAACGTGCAGGCTTCTTTCCAAAGGGCGAGTTGGGCCCCACAGCATCTTGCTTCCAGCTCTTTGGGAAGCTAAGAAACAACTCGCTCTGCACAGTGCTCTTACAGCCTAGTGGGAACATCTCTTCCAAAGGCCTGTGAAACGCAGTTTCTTTGCAGGCCTGATCTGGCTGAAGTAGGACTTCTGCTCTGGGTGTGCTACTTTGCCCTAGAGCTGAAAGGCACAACGTGCAGGCTTCTTTCCAAAGGGCGAGTTGGGCCCCACAGCATCTTGCTTCCAGCTCTTTGGGAAGCTAAGAAACAACTCGCTCTGCACAGTGCTCTTACAGCCTACCGGGAACATCACTTCCAAAGGCCTGTGAAACGCAGTTTCTTTGCAGGCCTGATCTGGCTGAAGTAGGACTTCTGCTCTGGGTGTGCTACTTTGCCCTAGAGCTGAAAGGCACAACGTGCAGGCTTCTTTCCAAAGGGCGAGTTGGGCCCCACAGCATCTTGCTTCCAGCTCTTTGGGAAGCTAAGAAACAACTCGCTCTGCACAGTGCTCTTACAGCCTACCGGGAACATCTCTTCCAAAGGCCTGTGAAACGCAGTTTCTTTGCAGGCCTGATCCGGCTGAAGTAGGACTTCTGCTCTGGGTGTGCTACTTTGCCCTAGAGCTGAAAGGCACAACGTGCAGGCTTCTTTCCAAAGGGCGAGTTGGGCCCCACAGCATCTTGCTTCCAGCTCTTTGGGAAGATAAGAAACAACTCGCTCTGCACAGTGCTCTTACAGCCTACCGGGAACATCTCTTCCAAAGGCCTGTGAAACGCAGTTTCTTTGCAGGCCTGATCTGGCTGAAGTAGGACTTCTGCTCTGGGGTGCTACTTTGCCCTAGAGCTGAAAGGCACAACGTGCAGGCTTCTTTCCAAAGGGCGAGTTGGGCCCCACAGCACCTTGCTTCCAGCTCTTTGGGAAGCTAAGAAACAACTCGCTCTGCACAGTGCTCTTACAGCCTAGTGGGAACATCTCTTCCAAAGGCCTGTGAAACGCAGTTTCTTTGCAGGCCTGATCTGGCTGAAGTAGGACTTCTGCTCTGGGTGTGCTACTTTGCCCTAGAGCTGAAAGGCACAACGTGCAGGCTTCTTTCCAAAGGGCGAGTTGGGCCCCACAGCATCTTGCTTCCAGCTCTTTGGGAAGCTAAGAAACAACTCGCTCTGCACAGTGCTCTTACAGCCTACCGGGAACATCTCTTCCAAAGGCCTGTGAAACGCAGTTTCTTTGCAGGCCTGATCTGGCTGAAGTAGGACTTCTGCTCTGGGTGTGCTACTTTGCCCTAGAGCTGAAAGGCACAACGTGCAGGCTTCTTTCCAAAGGGCGAGTTGGGCCCCACAGCACCTTGCTTCCAGCTCTTTGGGAAGCTAAGAAACAACTCGCTCTGCACAGTGCTCTTACAGCCTAGTGGGAACATCTCTTCCAAAGGCCTGTGAAACGCAGTTTCTTTGCAGGCCTGATCTGGCTGAAGTAGGACTTCTGCTCTGGGTGTGCTACTTTGCCCTAGAACTGAAAGGCACAACGTGCAGGCTTCTTTCCAAAGGGCGAGTTGGGCCCCACAGCATCTTGCTTCCAGCTCTTTGGGAAGCTAAGAAACAACTCGCTCTGCACAGTGCTCTTACAGCCTACCGGGAACATGTCTTCCAAAGGCCTGTGAAACGCAGTTTCTTTGCTGGCCTGATCTGGCTGAAGTAGGACTTCTGCTCTGGGTGTGCTCCTTTGCCCTAGAGCTGAAAGGCACAACGTGCAGGCTTCTTTCCAAAGGGCGAGTTGGGCCCCACAGCATCTTGCTTCCAGCTCTTTGGGAAGCTAAGAAACAACTCGCTCTGCACAGTGCTCTTACAGCCTAGTGGGAACATCTCTTCCAAAGGCCTGTGAAACGCAGTTTCTTTGCAGGCCTGATCTGGCTGAAGTAGGACTTCTGCTCTGGGTGTGCTACTTTGCCCTAGAGCTGAAAGGCACAACGTGCAGGCTTCTTTCCAAAGGGCGAGTTGGGCCCCACAGCATCTTGCTTCCAGCTCTTTGGGAAGCTAAGAAACAACTCGCTCTGCACAGTGCTCTTACAGCCTACCGGGAACATCTCTTCCAAAGGCCTGTGAAACGCAGTTTCTTTGCAGGCCTGATCTGGCTGAAGTAGGACTTCTGCTCTGGGGTGCTACTTTGCCCTAGAGCTGAAAGGCACAACGTGCAGGCTTCTTTCCAAAGGGCGAGTTGGGCCCCACAGCATCTTGCTTCCAGCTCTTTGGGAAGCTAAGAAACAACTCGCTCTGCACAGTGCTCTTACAGCCTACCGGGAACATCTCTTCCAAAGGCCTGTGAAACGCAGTTTCTTTGCAGGCCTGATCCGGCTGAAGTAGGACTTCTGCTCTGGGTGTGCTACTTTGCCCTAGAGCTGAAAGGCACAACGTGCAGGCTTCTTTCCAAAGGGCGAGTTGGGCCCCACAGCATCTTGCTTCCAGCTCTTTGGGAAGCTAAGAAACAACTCGCTCTGCACAGTGCTCTTACAGCCTAGTGGGAACATCTCTTCCAAAGGCCTGTGAAACGCAGTTTCTTTGCAGGCCTGATCTGGCTGAAGTAGGACTTCTGCTCTGGGGTGCTACTTTGCCCTAGAGCTGAAAGGCACAACGTGCAGGCTTCTTTCCAAAGGGCGAGTTGGGCCCCACAGCATCTTGCTTCCAGCTCTTTGGGAAGCTAAGAAACAACTCGCTCTGCACAGTGCTCTTACAGCCTGGTGGGAACATCTCTTCCAAAGGCCTGTGAAACGCAGTTTCTTTGCAGGCCTGATCTGGCTGAAGTAGGACTTCTGCTCTGGGTGTGCTACTTTGCCCTAGAGCTGAAAGGCACAACGTGCAGTCTTCTTTCCAAAGGGCCAGTTGGGCCCCACAGCATCTTGCTTCCAGCTCTTTGGGAAGCTAAGAAAAAACTCGCTCTGCACAGTGCTCTTACAGCCTACCGGGAACATCTCTTCCAAAGGCCTGTGAAACGCAGTTTCTTTGCAGGCCTTATCTGGCTGAAGTAGGACTTCTGCTCTGGGTGTGCTACTTTGCCCTAGAGCTGAAAGGCACAACGTGCAGGCTTCTTTCCAAAGGGCGAGTTGGGCCCCACAGCATCTTGCTTCCAGCTCTTTGGGAAGCTAAGAAACAACTCGCTCTGCACAGTGCTCTTACAGCCTAGTGGGAACATCTCTTCCAAAGGCCTGTGAAACGCAGTTTCTTTGCAGGCCTGATCTGGCTGAAGTAGGACTTCTGCTCTGGGTGTGCTGCTTTGCCCTAGAGCTGAAAGGCACAACGTGCAGGCTTCTTTCCAAAGGGCGAGTTGGGCCCCACAGCATCTTGCTTCCAGCTCTTTGGGAAGCTAAGAAACAACTCGCTCTGCACAGTTGTCTTACAGCCTAGAGGGAACATGTCTTCCAAAGGCCTGTGAAAGGCAGTTTCTTTGCAGGCCTGATCTGGCTGAAGTAGGACTTCTGCTCTGGGTGTGCTACTTTGCCCTAGAGCTGAAAGGCACAACGTGCAGGCTTCTTTCCAAAGGGCGAGTTGGGCCCCACAGCATCTTGCTTCCAGCTCTTTGGGAAGCTAAGAAACAACTCGCTCTGCACAGTGCTCTTACAGCCTACCGGGAACATCTCTTCCAAAGGCCTGTGAAACGCAGTTTCTTTGCAGGCCTGATCTGGCTGAAGTAGGCCTTCTGCTCTGGGTGTGCTACTTTGCCCTAGAGCTGAAAGGCACAACGTGCAGGCTTCTTTCCAAAGGGCGAGTTGGGCCCCACAGCATCTTGCTTCCAGCTCTTTGGGAAGCTAAGAAACAACTCGCTCTGCACAGTGCTCTTACAGCCTACCGGGAACATCTCTTCCAAAGGCCAGTGAAACGCAGTTACTTTGCAGGCCTGATCCGGCTGAAGTAGGACTTCTGCTCTGGGTGTGCTACTTTGCCCTAGAGCTGAAAGGCACAACGTGCAGGCTTCTTTCCAAAGGGCGAGTTGGGCCCCACAGCATCTTGCTTCCAGCTCTTTGGGAAGCTAAGAAACAACTCGCTCTGCACAGTGCTCTTGCAGCCTAGTGGGAACATCTCTTCCAAAGGCCTGTGAAACGCAGTTTCTTTGCAGGCCTGATCTGGCTGAAGTAGGACTTCTGCTCTGGGTGTGCTACTTTGCCCTAGAGCTGAAAGGCACAACGTGCAGGCTTCTTTCCAAAGGGCGAGTTGGGCCCCACAGCATCTTGCTTCCAGCTCTTTGGGAAGCTAAGAAACAACTCGCTCTGCACAGTGCTCTTTCAGCCTAGTGGGAACATCTCTTCCAAAGGCCTGTGAAACGCAGTTTCTTTGCAGGCCTGATCTGGCTGAAGTAGGACTTCTGCTCTGGGTGTGCTACTTTGCCCTAGAGCTGAAAGGCACAACGTGCAGGCTTCTTTCCAAAGGGCGAGTTGGGCCCCACAGCATCTTGCTTCCAGCTCTTTGGGAAGCTAAGAAACAACTCGCTCTGCACAGTGCTCTTACAGCCTGGTGGGAACATCTCTTCCAAAGGCCTGTGAAACGCAGTTTCTTTGCAGGCCTGATCTGGCTGAAGTAGGACTTCTGCTCTGGGTGTGCTACTTTGCCCTAGAGCTGAAAGGCACAACGTGCAGGCTTCTTTCCAAAGGGCGAGTTGGGCCCCACAGCATCTTGCTTCCAGCTCTTTGGGAAGCTAAGAAACAACTCGCTCTGCACAGTGCTCTTACAGCCTACCGGGAACATGTCTTCCAAAGGCCTGTGAAAGGCAGTTTCTTTGCAGGCCTGATCTGGCTGAAGTAGGACTTCTGCTCTGGGTGTGCTACTTTGCCCTAGAGCTGAAAGGCACAACGTGCAGGCTTCTTTCCAAAGGGCGAGTTGGGCCCCACAGCATCTTGCTTCCAGCTCTTTGGGAAGCTAAGAAACAACTCGCTCTGCACAGTGCTCTTACAGCCTAGTGGGAACATCTCTTCCAAAGGCCTGTGAAACGCAGTTTCTTTGCAGGCCTGATCTGGCTGAAGTAGGCCTTCTGCTCTGGGTGTGCTACTTTGCCCTAGAGCTGAAAGGCACAACGTGCAGGCTTCTTTCCAAAGGGCGAGTTGGGCCCCACAGCATCTTGCTTCCAGCTCTTTGGGAAGCTAAGAAACAACTCGCTCTGCACAGTGCTCTTACAGCCTAGTGGGAACATCTCTTCCAAAGGCCTGGGAAACGCAGTTTCTTTGCAGGCCTGATCTGGCTGAAGTAGGACTTCTGCTCTGGGTGTGCTACTTTGCCCTAGAGCTGAAAGGCACAACGTGCAGGCTTCTTTCCAAAGGGCGAGTTGGGCCCCACAGCATCTTGCTTCCAGCTCTTTGGGAAGCTAAGAAACAACTCGCTCTGCACAGTGGTCTTAAAGCATAGTGGGAACATCTCTTCCAAAGGCCTGTGAAACGCAGTTTCTTTGCAGGCCTGATCTGGCTGAAGTAGGACTTCTGCTCTGGGTGTGCTACTTTGCCCTAGAGCTGAAAGGCACAACGTGCAGGCTTCTTTCCAAAGGGCGAGTTGGGCCCCACAGCATCTTGCTTCCAGCTCTTTGGGAAGCTAAGAAACAACTCGCTCTGCACAGTGCTCTTACAGCCTACCGGGAACATCTCTTCCAAAGGCCTGTGCAACGCAGTTTCTTTGCAGGCCTCATCTGGCTGAAGTAGGACTTCTGCTCTGGGTGTGCTACTTTGCCCTAGAGCTGAAAGGCACAACGTGCAGGCTTCTTTCCAAAGGGCGAGTTGGGCCCCACAGCATCTTGCTTCCAGGTCTTTTTGAAGCTAAGAAACAACTCGCTCTGCACAGTGCTCTTACAGCCTAGTTTGAACATCTCTTCCAAAGGCCTGTGAAACGCAGTTTCTTTGCAGGCCTGATCTGGCTGAAGTAGGACTTCTGCTCTGGGTGTGCTACTTTGCCCTAGAGCTGAGAGGCACAACGTGCAGGCTTCTTTCCAAAGGGCGAGTTGGGCCCCACAGCATCTTGCTTCCAGCTCTTTGGGAAGCTAAGAAACAACTCGCTCTGCACAGTGCTCTTACAGCCTAGTGGGAACATCTCTTCCAAAGGCCTGTGAAACGCAGTTTCTTTGCAGGCCTGATCTGGCTGAAGTAGGACTTCTGCTCTGGGTGTGCTACTTTGCCCTAGAGCTGAAAGGCACAACGTGCAGGCTTCTTTCCAAAGGGCGAGTTGGGCCCCACAGCATCTTGCTTCCAGCTCTTTGGGAAGCTAAGAAACAACTCGCTCTGCACAGTGCTCTTACAGCCTACCGGGAACATCACTTCCAAAGGCCTGTGAAACGCAGTTTCTTTGCAGGCCTGATCTGGCTGAAGTAGGACTTCTGCTCTGGGTGTGCTACTTTGCCCTAGAGCTGAAAGGCACAACGTGCAGGCTTCTTTCCAAAGGGCGAGTTGGGCCCCACAGCATCTTGCTTCCAGCTCTTTGGGAAGCTAAGAAACAACTCGCTCTGCACAGTGCTCTTACAGCCTACCGGGAACATCTCTTCCAAAGGCCTGTGAAACGCAGTTTCTTTGCAGGCCTGATCCGGCTGAAGTAGGACTTCTGCTCTGGGTGTGCTACTTTGCCCTAGAGCTGAAAGGCACAACGTGCAGGCTTCTTTCCAAAGGGCGAGTTGGGCCCCACAGCATCTTGCTTCCAGCTCTTTGGGAAGATAAGAAACAACTCGCTCTGCACAGTGCTCTTACAGCCTACCGGGAACATCTCTTCCAAAGGCCTGTGAAACGCAGTTTCTTTGCAGGCCTGATCTGGCTGAAGTAGGACTTCTGCTCTGGGGTGCTACTTTGCCCTAGAGCTGAAAGGCACAACGTGCAGGCTTCTTTCCAAAGGGCGAGTTGGGCCCCACAGCACCTTGCTTCCAGCTCTTTGGGAAGCTAAGAAACAACTCGCTCTGCACAGTGCTCTTACAGCCTAGTGGGAACATCTCTTCCAAAGGCCTGTGAAACGCAGTTTCTTTGCAGGCCTGATCTGGCTGAAGTAGGACTTCTGCTCTGGGTGTGCTACTTTGCCCTAGAGCTGAAAGGCACAACGTGCAGGCTTCTTTCCAAAGGGCGAGTTGGGCCCCACAGCATCTTGCTTCCAGCTCTTTGGGAAGCTAAGAAACAACTCGCTCTGCACAGTGCTCTTACAGCCTACCGGGAACATCTCTTCCAAAGGCCTGTGAAACGCAGTTTCTTTGCAGGCCTGATCTGGCTGAAGTAGGACTTCTGCTCTGGGTGTGCTACTTTGCCCTAGAGCTGAAAGGCACAACGTGCAGGCTTCTTTCCAAAGGGCGAGTTGGGCCCCACAGCACCTTGCTTCCAGCTCTTTGGGAAGCTAAGAAACAACTCGCTCTGCACAGTGCTCTTACAGCCTAGTGGGAACATCTCTTCCAAAGGCCTGTGAAACGCAGTTTCTTTGCAGGCCTGATCTGGCTGAAGTAGGACTTCTGCTCTGGGTGTGCTACTTTGCCCTAGAACTGAAAGGCACAACGTGCAGGCTTCTTTCCAAAGGGCGAGTTGGGCCCCACAGCATCTTGCTTCCAGCTCTTTGGGAAGCTAAGAAACAACTCGCTCTGCACAGTGCTCTTACAGCCTACCGGGAACATGTCTTCCAAAGGCCTGTGAAACGCAGTTTCTTTGCTGGCCTGATCTGGCTGAAGTAGGACTTCTGCTCTGGGTGTGCTCCTTTGCCCTAGAGCTGAAAGGCACAACGTGCAGGCTTCTTTCCAAAGGGCGAGTTGGGCCCCACAGCATCTTGCTTCCAGCTCTTTGGGAAGCTAAGAAACAACTCGCTCTGCACAGTGCTCTTACAGCCTAGTGGGAACATCTCTTCCAAAGGCCTGTGAAACGCAGTTTCTTTGCAGGCCTGATCTGGCTGAAGTAGGACTTCTGCTCTGGGTGTGCTACTTTGCCCTAGAGCTGAAAGGCACAACGTGCAGGCTTCTTTCCAAAGGGCGAGTTGGGCCCCACAGCATCTTGCTTCCAGCTCTTTGGGAAGCTAAGAAACAACTCGCTCTGCACAGTGCTCTTACAGCCTACCGGGAACATCTCTTCCAAAGGCCTGTGAAACGCAGTTTCTTTGCAGGCCTGATCTGGCTGAAGTAGGACTTCTGCTCTGGGGTGCTACTTTGCCCTAGAGCTGAAAGGCACAACGTGCAGGCTTCTTTCCAAAGGGCGAGTTGGGCCCCACAGCATCTTGCTTCCAGCTCTTTGGGAAGCTAAGAAACAACTCGCTCTGCACAGTGCTCTTACAGCCTACCGGGAACATCTCTTCCAAAGGCCTGTGAAACGCAGTTTCTTTGCAGGCCTGATCCGGCTGAAGTAGGACTTCTGCTCTGGGTGTGCTACTTTGCCCTAGAGCTGAAAGGCACAACGTGCAGGCTTCTTTCCAAAGGGCGAGTTGGGCCCCACAGCATCTTGCTTCCAGCTCTTTGGGAAGCTAAGAAACAACTCGCTCTGCACAGTGCTCTTACAGCCTAGTGGGAACATCTCTTCCAAAGGCCTGTGAAACGCAGTTTCTTTGCAGGCCTGATCTGGCTGAAGTAGGACTTCTGCTCTGGGGTGCTACTTTGCCCTAGAGCTGAAAGGCACAACGTGCAGGCTTCTTTCCAAAGGGCGAGTTGGGCCCCACAGCATCTTGCTTCCAGCTCTTTGGGAAGCTAAGAAACAACTCGCTCTGCACAGTGCTCTTACAGCCTGGTGGGAACATCTCTTCCAAAGGCCTGTGAAACGCAGTTTCTTTGCAGGCCTGATCTGGCTGAAGTAGGACTTCTGCTCTGGGTGTGCTACTTTGCCCTAGAGCTGAAAGGCACAACGTGCAGGCTTCTTTCCAAAGGGCGAGTTGGGCCCCACAGCATCTTGCTTCCAGCTCTTTGGGAAGCTAAGAAACAACTCGCTCTGCACAGTGCTCTTACAGCCTACCGGGAACATCTCTTCCAAAGGCCTGTGAAACGCAGTTTCTTTGCAGGCCTGATCTGGCTGAAGTAGGACTTCTGCTCTGGGTGTGCTACTTTGCCCTAGAGCTGAAAGGCACAACGTGCAGGCTTCTTTCCAAAGGGCGAGTTGGGCCCCACAGCATCTTGCTTCCAGCTCTTTGGGAAGCTAAGAAACAACTCGCTCTGCACAGTGCTCTTACAGCCTAGTGGGAACATCTCTTCCAAAGGCCTGGGAAACGCAGTTTCTTTGCAGGCCTGATCTGGCTGAAGTAGGACTTCTGCTCTGGGTGTGCTACTTTGCCCTAGAGCTGAAAGGCACAACGTGCAGGCTTCTTTCCAAAGGGCGAGTTGGGCCCCACAGCATCTTGCTTCCAGCTCTTTGGGAAGCTAAGAAACAACTCGCTCTGCACAGTGGTCTTAAAGCCTAGTGGGAACATCTCTTCCAAAGGCCTGTGAAACGCAGTTTCTTTGCAGGCCTGATCTGGCTGAAGTAGGACTTCTGCTCTGGGTGTGCTACTTTGCCCTAGAGCTGAAAGGCACAACGTGCAGGCTTCTTTCCAAAGGGCGAGTTGGGCCCCACAGCATCTTGCTTCCAGCTCTTTGGGAAGCTAAGAAACAACTCGCTCTGCACAGTGCTCTTACAGCCTACCGGGAACATCTCTTCCAAAGGCCTGTGAAACGCAGTTTCTTTGCAGGCCTGATCTGGCTGAAGTAGGACTTCTGCTCTGGGTGTGCTACTTTGCCCTAGAGCTGAAAGGCACAACGTGCAGGCTTCTTTCCAAAGGGCGAGTTGGGCCCCACAGCATCTTGCTTCCAGCTCTTTTTGAAGCTAAGAAACAACTCGCTCTGCACAGTGCTCTTACAGCCTAGTTTGAACATCTCTTCCAAAGGCCTGTGAAACGCAGTTTCTTTGCAGGCCTGATCTGGCTGAAGTAGGACTTCTGCTCTGGGTGTGCTACTTTGCCCTAGAGCTGAGAGGCACAACGTGCAGGCTTCTTTCCAAAGGGCGAGTTGGGCCCCACAGCATCTTGCTTCCAGCTCTTTGGGAAGCTAAGAAACAACTCGCTCTGCACAGTGCTCTTACAGCCTACCGGGAACATCTCTTCCAAAGGCCTGTGAAACGCAGTTTCTTTGCAGGCCTGATCTGGCTGAAGTAGGACTTCTGCTCTGGGTGTGCTACTTTGCCCTAGAGCTGAAAGGCACAACGTGCAGGCTTCTTTCCAAAGGGCGAGTTGGGCCCCACAGCATCTTGCTTCCAGCTCTTTGGGAAGCTAAGAAACAACTCGCTCTGCACAGTGCTCTTTCAGCCTAGTGGGAACATCTCTTCCAAAGGCCTGTGAAACGCAGTTTCTTTGCAGGCCTGATCTGGCTGAAGTAGGACTTCTGCTCTGGGTGTGCTACTTTGCCCTAGAGCTGAAAGGCACAACGTGCAGGCTTCTTTCCAAAGGGCGAGTTGGGCCCCACAGCATCTTGCTTCCAGCTCTTTGGGAAGCTAAGAAACAACTCGCTCTGCACAGTGCTCTTACAGCCTACCGGGAACATCTCTTCCAAAGGCCTGTGAAACGCAGTTTCTTTGCAGGCCTGATCTGGCTGAAGTAGGACTTCTGCTCTGGGTGTGCTACTTTGCCCTAGAGCTGAAAGGCACAACGTGCAGGCTTCTTTCCAAAGGGCGAGTTGGGCCCCACAGCATCTTGCTTCCAGCTCTTTGGGAAGCTAAGAAACAACTCGCTCTGCACAGTGCTCTTACAGCCTGGTGGGAACATCTGTTCCAAAGGCCTGTGAAACGCAGTTTCTTTGCAGGCCTGATCTGGCTGAAGTAGGACTTCTGCTCTGGGTGTGCTACTTTGCCCTAGAGCTGAAAGGCACAACGTGCAGGCTTCTTTCCAAAGGGCGAGTTGGGCCCCACAGCATCTTGCTTCCAGCTCTTTGGGAAGCTAAGAAA
The DNA here is from genome assembly GCF_041296265.1 of Equus caballus. Lineage (NCBI taxonomy): Eukaryota > Metazoa > Chordata > Mammalia > Perissodactyla > Equidae > Equus > Equus caballus. Next base: position 1,039,398 of record NC_091712.1, read on the forward strand.
CAACTCGCTCTGCACAGTGCTCTTACAGCCTACCGGGAACATGTCTTCCAAAGGCCTGTGAAAGGCAGTTTCTTTGCAGGCCTGATCTGGCTGAAGTAGGACTTCTGCTCTGGGTGTGCTACTTTGCCCTAGAGCTGAAAGGCACAACGTGCAGGCTTCTTTCCAAAGGGCGAGTTGGGCCCCACAGCATCTTGCTTCCAGCTCTTTGGGAAGCTAAGAAACAACTCGCTCTGCACAGTGCTCTTACAGCCTAGTGGGAACATCTCTTCCAAAGGCCTGTGAAACGCAGTTTCTTTGCAGGCCTGATCTGGCTGAAGTAGGCCTTCTGCTCTGGGTGTGCTACTTTGCCCTAGAGCTGAGAGGCACAACGTGCAGGCTTCTTTCCAAAGGGCGAGTTGGGCCCCACAGCATCTTGCTTCCAGCTCTTTGGGAAGCTAAGAAACAACTCGCTCTGCACAGTGCTCTTACAGCCTAGTGGGAACATCTCTTCCAAAGGCCTGGGAAACGCAGTTTCTTTGCAGGACTGATCTGGCTGAAGTAGGACTTCTGCTCTGGGTGTGCTACTTTGCCCTAGAGCTGAAAGGCACAACGTGCAGGCTTCTTTCCAAAGGGCGAGTTGGGCCCCACAGCATCTTGCTTCCAGCTCTTTGGGAAGCTAAGAAACCACTCGCTCTGCACAGTGGTCTTAAAGCCTAGTGGGAACATCTCTTCCAAAGGCCTGTGAAACGCAGTTTCTTTGCAGGCCTGATCTGGCTGAAGTAGGACTTCTGCTCTGGGTGTGCTACTTTGCCCTAGAGCTGAAAGGCACAACGTGCAGGCTTCTTTCCAAAGGGCGAGTTGGGCCCCACAGCATCTTGCTTCCAGCTCTTTGGGAAGCTAAGAAACAACTCGCTCTGCACAGTGCTCTTATAGCCTACCGGGAACATCTCTTCCAAAGGCCTGTGAAACGCAGTTTCTTTGCAGGCCTCATCTGGGTGAAGTAGGACTTCTGCTCTGGGTGTGCTACTTTGCCCTAGAGCTGAAAGGCACAACGTGCAGGCTTCTTTCCAAAGGGCGAGTTGGGCCCCACAGCATCTTGCTTCCAGCTCTTTTTGAAGCTAAGAAACAACTCGCTCTGCACAGTGCTCTTACAGCCTAGTTTGAACATCTCTTCCAAAGGCCTGTGAAACGCAGTTTCTTTGCAGGCCTGATCTGGCTGAAGTAGGACTTCTGCTCTGGGTGTGCTACTTTGCCCTAGAGCTGAGAGGCACAACGTGCAGGCTTCTTTCCAAAGGGCGAGTTGGGCCCCACAGCATCTTGCTTCCAGCTCTTTGGGAAGCTAAGAAACAACTCGCTCTGCACAGTGGTCTTACAGCATAGTGGGAACATCTCTTCCAAAGGCCTGTGAAACGCAGTTTCTTTGCAGGCCTGATCTGGCTGAAGTAGGACTTCTGCTCTGGGTGTGCTACTTTGCCCTAGAGCTGAAAGGCACAACGTGCAGGCTTCTTTCCAAAGGGCGAGTTGGGCCCCACAGCATCTTGCTTCCAGCTCTTTGGGAAGCTAAGAAACAACTCGCTCTGCACAGTGCTCTTACAGCCTACCGGGAACATCTCTTCCAAAGGCCTGTGAAACGCAGTTTCTTTGCAGGCCTGATCTGGCTGAAGTAGGACTTCTGCTCTGGGTGTGCTACTTTGCCCTAGAGCTGAAAGGCACAACGTGCAGGCTTCTTTCCAAAGGGCGAGTTGGGCCCCACAGCATCTTGCTTCCAGCTCTTTGGGAAGGTAAGAAACAACTCGCTCTGCACAGTGCTCTTACAGCCTACCGGGAACATCTCTTCCAAAGGCCTGTGAAACGCAGTTTCTTTGCAGGCCTGATCCGGCTGAAGTAGGACTTCTGCTCTGGGTGTGCTACTTTGCCCTAGAGCTGAAAGGCACAACGTGCAGGCTTCTTTCCAAAGGGCGAGTTGGGCCCCACAGCATCTTGCTTCCAGCTCTTTGGGAAGCTAAGAAACAACTCGCTCTGCACAGTGCTCTTACAGCCTAGTGGGAACATCTCTTCCAAAGGCCTGTGAAACGCAGTTTCTTTGCAGGCCTGATCTGGCTGAAGTAGGACTTCTGCTCTGGGTGTGCTACTTTGCCCTAGAGCTGAAAGGCACAACGTGCAGGCTTCTTTCCAAAGGGCGAGTTGGGCCCCACAGCATCTTGCTTCCAGCTCTTTGGGAAGCTAAGAAACAACTCGCTCTGCACAGTGCTCTTACAGCCTACGGGGAACATCTCTTCCAAAGGCCTGTGAAACGCAGTTTCTTTGCAGGCCTGATCTGGCTGAAGTAGGACTTCTGCTCTGGGTGTGCTACTTTGCCCTAGAGCTGAAAGGCACAACGTGCAGGCTTCTTTCCAAAGGGCGAGTTGGGCCCCACAGCATCTTGCTTCCAGCTCTTTGGGAAGCTAAGAAACAACTCGCTCTGCACAGTGCTCTTACAGCCTACCGGGAACATCTCTTCCAAAGGCCTGTGAAACGCAGTTTCTTTGCAGGCCTGATCTGGCTGAAGTAGGACTTCTGCTCTGGGGTGCTACTTTGCCCTAGAGCTGAAAGGCACAACGTGCAGGCTTCTTTCCAAAGGGCGAGTTGGGCCCCACAGCATCTTGCTTCCAGCTCTTTGGGAAGCTAAGAAACAACTCGCTCTGCACAGTGCTCTTACAGCCTAGTGGGAACATCTCTTCCAAAGGCCTGTGAAACGCAGTTTCTTTGCAGGCCTGATCTGGCTGAAGTAGGACTTCTGCTCTGGGTGTGCTACTTTGCCCTAGAGCTGAAAGGCACAACGTGCAGGCTTCTTTCCAAAGGGCGAGTTGGGCCCCACAGCATCTTGCTTCCAGCTCTTTGGGAAGCTAAGAAACAACTCGCTCTGCACAGTGCTCTTACAGCCTGGTGGGAACATCTCTTCCAAAGGCCTGTGAAACGCAGTTTCTTTGCAGGCCTGATCTGGCTGAAGTAGGACTTCTGCTCTGGGTGTGCTACTTTGCCCTAGAGCTGAAAGGCACAACGTGCAGGCTTCTTTCCAAAGGGCGAGTTGGGCCCCACAGCACCTTGCTTCCAGCTCTTTGGGAAGCTAAGAAACAACTCGCTCTGCACAGTGCTCTTACAGCCTAGTGGGAACATCTCTTCCAAAGGCCTGTGAAACGCAGTTTCTTTGCAGGCCTGATCTGGCTGAAGTAGGACTTCTGCTCTGGGTGTGCTACTTTGCCCTAGAGCTGAAAGGCACAACGTGCAGGCTTCTTTCCAAAGGGCGAGTTGGGCCCCACAGCATCTTGCTTCCAGCTCTTTGGGAAGCTAAGAAACAACTCGCTCTGCACAGTGGTCTTACAGCCTAGTGGGAACATCTCTTCCAAAGGCCTGTGAAACGCAGTTTCTTTGCAGGCCTGATCTGGCTGAAGTAGGACTTCTGCTCTGGGTGTGCTACTTTGCCCTAGAGCTGAAAGGCACAACGTGCAGGCTTCTTTCCAAAGGGCGAGTTGGGCCCCACAGCATCTTGCTTCCAGCTCTTTGGGAAGCTAAGAAACAACTCGCTCTGCACAGTGCTCTTACAGCCTGGTGGGAACATCTCTTCCAAAGGCCTGTGAAACGCAGTTTCTTTGCAGGCCTGATCTGGCTGAAGTAGGACTTCTGCTCTGGGTGTGCTCCTTTGCCCTAGAGCTGAAAGGCACAACGTGCAGGCTTCTTTCCAAAGGGCGAGTTGGGCCCCACAGCATCTTGCTTCCAGCTCTTTGGGAAGCTAAGAAACAACTCGCTCTGCACAGTGCTCTTACAGCCTGGTGGGAACATCTCTTCCAAAGGCCTGTGAAACGCAGTTTCTTTGCAGGCCTGATCTGGCTGAAGTAGGACTTCTGCTCTGGGTGTGCTCCTTTGCCCTAGAGCTGAAAGGCACAACGTGCAGGCTTCTTTCCAAAGGGCGAGTTGGGCCCCACAGCATCTTGCTTCCAGCTCTTTGGGAAGCTAAGAAACAACTCGCTCTGCACAGTGCTCTTACAGCCTGGTGGGAACATCTCTTCCAAAGGCCTGTGAAACGCAGTTTCTTTGCAGGCCTGATCTGGCTGAAGTAGGACTTCTGCTCTGGGTGTGCTACTTTGCCCTAGAGCTGAAAGGCACAACGTGCAGGCTTCTTTCCAAAGGGCGAGTTGGGCCCCACAGCATCTTGCTTCCAGCTCTTTGGGAAGCTAAGAAACAACTCGCTCTGCACAGTGCTCTTACAGCCTGGTGGGAACATCTGTTCCAAAGGCCTGTGAAACGCAGTTTCTTTGCAGGCCTGATCTGGCTGAAGTAGGACTTCTGCTCTGGGTGTGCTACTTTGCCCTAGAGCTGAAAGGCACAACGTGCAGGCTTCTTTCCAAAGGGCGAGTTGGGCCCCACAGCATCTTGCTTCCAGCTCTTTGGGAAGCTAAGAAACAACTCGCTCTGCACAGTGCTCTTACAGCCTACGGGGAACATCTCTTCCAAAGGCCTGTGAAACGCAGTTTCTTTGCAGGCCTGATCTGGCTGAAGTAGGACTTCTGCTCTGGGTGTGCTACTTTGCCCTAGAGCTGAAAGGCACAACGTGCAGGCTTCTTTCCAAAGGGCGAGTTGGGCCCCACAGCATCTTGCTTCCAGCTCTTTGGGAAGCTAAGAAACAACTCGCTCTGCACAGTGCTCTTACAGCCTACCGGGAACATCTCTTCCAAAGGCCTGTGAAACGCAGTTTCTTTGCAGGCCTGATCTGGCTGAAGTAGGACTTCTGCTCTGGGGTGCTACTTTGCCCTAGAGCTGAAAGGCACAACGTGCAGGCTTCTTTCCAAAGGGCGAGTTGGGCCCCACAGCATCTTGCTTCCAGCTCTTTGGGAAGCTAAGAAACAACTCGCTCTGCACAGTGCTCTTACAGCCTAGTGGGAACATCTCTTCCAAAGGCCTGTGAAACGCAGTTTCTTTGCAGGCCTGATCTGGCTGAAGTAGGACTTCTGCTCTGGGTGTGCTACTTTGCCCTAGAGCTGAAAGGCACAACGTGCAGGCTTCTTTCCAAAGGGCGAGTTGGGCCCCACAGCATCTTGCTTCCAGCTCTTTGGGAAGCTAAGAAACAACTCGCTCTGCACAGTGCTCTTACAGCCTGGTGGGAACATCTCTTCCAAAGGCCTGTGAAACGCAGTTTCTTTGCAGGCCTGATCTGGCTGAAGTAGGACTTCTGCTCTGGGTGTGCTACTTTCCCCTAGAGCTGAAAGGCACAACGTGCAGGCTTCTTTCCAAAGGGCGAGTTGGGCCCCACAGCATCTTGCTTCCAGCTCTTTGGGAAGCTAAGAAACAACTCGCTCTGCACAGTGCTCTTACAGCCTACCGGGAACATCTCTTCCAAAGGCCTGTGAAACGCAGTTTCTTTGCAGGCCTGATCTGGCTGAAGTAGGACTTCTGCTCTGGGTGTGCTACTTTGCCCTAGAGCTGAAAGGCACAACGTGCAGGCTTCTTTCCAAAGGGCGAGTTGGGCCCCACAGCATCTTGCTTCCAGCTCTTTGGGAAGCTAAGAATCAACTCGCTCTGCACAGTGCTCTTACAGCCTACGGGGAACATCTCTTCCAAAGGCCTGTGAAACGCAGTTTCTTTGCAGGCCTGATCTGGCTGAAGTAGGACTTCTGCTCTGGGTGTGCTACTTTGCCCTAGAGCTGAAAGGCACAACGTGCAGGCTTCTTTCCAAAGGGCGAGTTGGGCCCCACAGCATCTTGCTTCCAGCTCTTTGGGAAGCTAAGAAACAACTCGCTCTGCACAGTGCTCTTACAGCCTACCGGGAACATGTCTTCCAAAGGCCTGTGAAAGGCAGTTTCTTTGCAGGCCTGATCTGGCTGAAGTAGGACTTCTGCTCTGGGGTGCTACTTTGCCCTAGAGCTGAAAGGCACAACGTGCAGGCTTCTTTCCAAAGGGCGAGTTGGGCCCCACAGCATCTTGCTTCCAGCTCTTTGGGAAGCTAAGAAACAACTCGCTCTGCACAGTGCTCTTACAGCCTAGTGGGAACATCTCTTCCAAAGGCCTGTGAAACGCAGTTTCTTTGCAGGCCTGATCTGGCTGAAGTAGGACTTCTGCTCTGGGTGTGCTACTTTGCCCTAGAGCTGAAAGGCACAACGTGCAGGCTTCTTTCCAAAGGGCGAGTTGGGCCCCACAGCATCTTGCTTCCAGCTCTTTGGGAAGCTAAGAAACAACTCGCTCTGCACAGTGCTCTTACAGCCTGGTGGGAACATCTGTTCCAAAGGCCTGTGAAACGCAGTTTCTTTGCAGGCCTGATCTGGCTGAAGTAGGACTTCTGCTCTGGGTGTGCTACTTTGCCCTAGAGCTGAAAGGCACAACGTGCAGGCTTCTTTCCAAAGGGCGAGTTGGGCCCCACAGCACCTTGCTTCCAGCTCTTTGGGAAGCTAAGAAACAACTCGCTCTGCACAGTGCTCTTACAGCCTAGTGGGAACATCTCTTCCAAAGGCCTGTGAAACGCAGTTTCTTTGCAGGCCTGATCTGGCTGAAGTAGGACTTCTGCTCTGGGTGTGCTACTTTGCCCTAGAGCTGAAAGGCACAACGTGCAGGCTTCTTTCCAAAGGGCGAGTTGGGCCCCACAGCATCTTGCTTCCAGCTCTTTGGGAAGCTAAGAAACAACTCGCTCTGCACAGTGGTCTTACAGCCTAGTGGGAACATCTCTTCCAAAGGCCTGTGAAACGCAGTTTCTTTGCAGGCCTGATCTGGCTGAAGTAGGACTTCTGCTCTGGGTGTGCTACTTTGCCCTAGAGCTGAAAGGCACAACGTGCAGGCTTCTTTCCAAAGGGCGAGTTGGGCCCCACAGCATCTTGCTTCCAGCTCTTTGGGAAGCTAAGAAACAACTCGCTCTGCACAGTGCTCTTACAGCCTACCGGGAACATCTCTTCCAAAGGCCTGTGAAACGCAGTTTCTTTGCAGGCCTGATCTGGCTGAAGTAGGACTTCTGCTCTGGGTGTGCTCCTTTGCCCTAGAGCTGAAAGGCACAACGTGCAGGCTTCTTTCCAAAGGGCGAGTTGGGCCCCACAGCATCTTGCTTCCAGCTCTTTGGGAAGCTAAGAAACAACTCGCTCTGCACAGTGCTCTTACAGCCTGGTGGGAACATCTCTTCCAAAGGCCTGTGAAACGCAGTTTCTTTGCAGGCCTGATCTGGCTGAAGTAGGACTTCTGCTCTGGGTGTGCTACTTTGCCCTAGAGCTGAAAGGCACAACGTGCAGGCTTCTTTCCAAAGGGCGAGTTGGGCCCCACAGCATCTTGCTTCCAGCTCTTTGGGAAGCTAAGAAACAACTCGCTCTGCACAGTGCTCTTACAGCCTACCGGGAACATCTCTTCCAAAGGCCTGTGAAACGCAGTTTCTTTGCAGGCCTGATCTGGCTGAAGTAGGACTTCTGCTCTGGGTGTGCTACTTTGCCCTAGAGCTGAAAGGCACAACGTGCAGGCTTCTTTCCAAAGGGCGAGTTGGGCCCCACAGCATCTTGCTTCCAGCTCTTTGGGAAGCTAAGAAACAACTCGCTCTGCACAGTGCTCTTACAGCCTACCGGGAACATCTCTTCCAAAGGCCTGTGAAACGCAGTTTCTTTGCAGGCCTGATCTGGCTGAAGTAGGACTTCTGCTCTGGGTGTGCTACTTTGCCCTAGAGCTGAAAGGCACAACGTGCAGGCTTCTTTCCAAAGGGCGAGTTGGGCCCCACAGCATCTTGCTTCCAGCTCTTTGGGAAGCTAAGAAACAACTCGCTCTGCACAGTGCTCTTACAGCCTACCGGGAACATCTCTTCCAAAGGCCTGTGAAACGCAGTTTCTTTGCAGGCCTGATCTGGCTGAAGTAGGCCTTCTGCTCTGGGTGTGCTACTTTGCCCTAGAGCTGAGAGGCACAACGTGCAGGCTTCTTTCCAAAGGGCGAGTTGGGCCCCACAGCATCTTGCTTCCAGCTCTTTGGGAAGCTAAGAAACAACTCGCTCTGCACAGTGCTCTTACAGCCTAGTGGGAACATCTCTTCCAAAGGCCTGTGAAACGCAGTTTCTTTGCAGGCCTGATCTGGCTGAAGTAGGACTTCTGCTCTGGGTGTGCTACTTTGCCCTAGAGCTGAAAGGCACAACGTGCAGGCTTCTTTCCAAAGGGCGAGTTGGGCCCCACAGCATCTTGCTTCCAGCTCTTTGGGAAGCTAAGAAACAACTCGCTCTGCACAGTGCTCTTACAGCCTACGGGGAACATCTCTTCCAAAGGCCTGTGAAACGCAGTTTCTTTGCAGGCCTGATCTGGCTGAAGTAGGACTTCTGCTCTGGGTGTGCTACTTTGCCCTAGAGCTGAAAGGCACAACGTGCAGGCTTCTTTCCAAAGGGCGAGTTGGGCCCCACAGCATCTTGCTTCCAGCTCTTTGGGAAGCTAAGAAACAACTCGCTCTGCACAGTGCTCTTACAGCCTACCGGGAACATCTCTTCCAAAGGCCTGTGAAACGCAGTTTCTTTGCAGGCCTGATCTGGCTGAAGTAGGACTTCTGCTCTGGGGTGCTACTTTGCCCTAGAGCTGAAAGGCACAACGTGCAGGCTTCTTTCCAAAGGGCGAGTTGGGCCCCACAGCATCTTGCTTCCAGCTCTTTGGGAAGCTAAGAAACAACTCGCTCTGCACAGTGCTCTTACAGCCTAGTGGGAACATCTCTTCCAAAGGCCTGTGAAACGCAGTTTCTTTGCAGGCCTGATCTGGCTGAAGTAGGACTTCTGCTCTGGGTGTGCTACTTTGCCCTAGAGCTGAAAGGCACAACGTGCAGGCTTCTTTCCAAAGGGCGAGTTGGGCCCCACAGCATCTTGCTTCCAGCTCTTTGGGAAGCTAAGAAACAACTCGCTCTGCACAGTGCTCTTACAGCCTGGTGGGAACATCTCTTCCAAAGGCCTGTGAAACGCAGTTTCTTTGCAGGCCTGATCTGGCTGAAGTAGGACTTCTGCTCTGGGTGTGCTACTTTGCCCTAGAGCTGAAAGGCACAACGTGCAGGCTTCTTTCCAAAGGGCGAGTTGGGCCCCACAGCACCTTGCTTCCAGCTCTTTGGGAAGCTAAGAAACAACTCGCTCTGCACAGTGCTCTTACAGCCTAGTGGGAACATCTCTTCCAAAGGCCTGTGAAACGCAGTTTCTTTGCAGGCCTGATCTGGCTGAAGTAGGACTTCTGCTCTGGGTGTGCTACTTTGCCCTAGAGCTGAAAGGCACAACGTGCAGGCTTCTTTCCAAAGGGCGAGTTGGGCCCCACAGCATCTTGCTTCCAGCTCTTTGGGAAGCTAAGAAACAACTCGCTCTGCACAGTGGTCTTACAGCCTAGTGGGAACATCTCTTCCAAAGGCCTGTGAAACGCAGTTTCTTTGCAGGCCTGATCTGGCTGAAGTAGGACTTCTGCTCTGGGTGTGCTACTTTGCCCTAGAGCTGAAAGGCACAACGTGCAGGCTTCTTTCCAAAGGGCGAGTTGGGCCCCACAGCATCTTGCTTCCAGCTCTTTGGGAAGCTAAGAAACAACTCGCTCTGCACAGTGCTCTTACAGCCTAGTGGGAACATCTCTTCCAAAGGCCTGTGAAACGCAGTTTCTTTGCAGGCCTGATCTGGCTGAAGTAGGACTTCTGCTCTGGGTGTGCTACTTTGCCCTAGAGCTGAAAGGCACAACGTGCAGGCTTCTTTCCAAAGGGCGAGTTGGGCCCCACAGCATCTTGCTTCCAGCTCTTTGGGAAGCTAAGAAACAACTCGCTCTGCACAGTGCTCTTACAGCCTGGTGGGAACATCTCTTCCAAAGGCCTGTGAAACGCAGTTTCTTTGCAGGCCTGATCTGGCTGAAGTAGGACTTCTGCTCTGGGTGTGCTACTTTGCCCTAGAGCTGAAAGGCACAACGTGCAGGCTTCTTTCCAAAGGGCGAGTTGGGCCCCACAGCATCTTGCTTCCAGCTCTTTGGGAAGCTAAGAAACAACTCGCTCTGCACAGTGCTCTTACAGCCTACCGGGAACATCTCTTCCAAAGGCCTGTGAAACGCAGTTTCTTTGCAGGCCTGATCTGGCTGAAGTAGGACTTCTGCTCTGGGTGTGCTACTTTGCCCTAGAGCTGAAAGGCACAACGTGCAGGCTTCTTTCCAAAGGGCGAGTTGGGCCCCACAGCATCTTGCTTCCAGCTCTTTGGGAAGCTAAGAAACAACTCGCTCTGCACAGTGCTCTTACAGCCTACCGGGAACATCTCTTCCAAAGGCCTGTGAAACGCAGTTTCTTTGCAGGCCTGATCTGGCTGAAGTAGGACTTCTGCTCTGGGTGTGCTACTTTGCCCTAGAGCTGAAAGGCACAACGTGCAGGCTTCTTTCCAAAGGGCGAGTTGGGCCCCACAGCATCTTGCTTCCAGCTCTTTGGGAAGCTAAGAAACAACTCGCTCTGCACAGTGCTCTTACAGCCTACGGGGAACATCTCTTCCAAAGGCCTGTGAAACGCAGTTTCTTTGCAGGCCTGATCTGGCTGAAGTAGGACTTCTGCTCTGGGTGTGCTACTTTGCCCTAGAGCTGAAAGGCACAACGTGCAGGCTTCTTTCCAAAGGGCGAGTTGGGCCCCACAGCATCTTGCTTCCAGCTCTTTGGGAAGCTAAGAAACAACTCGCTCTGCACAGTGCTCTTACAGCCTACCGGGAACATCTCTTCCAAAGGCCTGTGAAACGCAGTTTCTTTGCAGGCCTGATCTGGCTGAAGTAGGACTTCTGCTCTGGGGTGCTACTTTGCCCTAGAGCTGAAAGGCACAACGTGCAGGCTTCTTTCCAAAGGGCGAGTTGGGCCCCACAGCATCTTGCTTCCAGCTCTTTGGGAAGCTAAGAAACAACTCGCTCTGCACAGTGCTCTTACAGCCTACGGGGAACATCTCTTCCAAAGGCCTGTGAAACGCAGTTTCTTTGCAGGCCTGATCTGGCTGAAGTAGGACTTCTGCTCTGGGTGTGCTACTTTGCCCTAGAGCTGAAAGGCACAACGTGCAGGCTTCTTTCCAAAGGGCGAGTTGGGCCCCACAGCATCTTGCTTCCAGCTCTTTGGGAAGCTAAGAAACAACTCGCTCTGCACAGTGCTCTTACAGCCTGGTGGGAACATCTCTTCCAAAGGCCTGTGAAACGCAGTTTCTTTGCAGGCCTGATCTGGCTGAAGTAGGACTTCTGCTCTGGGTGTGCTACTTTGCCCTAGAGCTGAAAGGCACAACGTGCAGGCTTCTTTCCAAAGGGCGAGTTGGGCCCCACAGCACCTTGCTTCCAGCTCTTTGGGAAGCTAAGAAACAACTCGCTCTGCACAGTGCTCTTACAGCCTAGTGGGAACATCTCTTCCAAAGGCCTGTGAAACGCAGTTTCTTTGCAGGCCTGATCTGGCTGAAGTAGGACTTCTGCTCTGGGTGTGCTACTTTGCCCTAGAGCTGAAAGGCACAACGTGCAGGCTTCTTTCCAAAGGGCGAGTTGGGCCCCACAGCATCTTGCTTCCAGCTCTTTGGGAAGCTAAGAAACAACTCGCTCTGCACAGTGGTCTTACAGCCTAGTGGGAACATCTCTTCCAAAGGCCTGTGAAACGCAGTTTCTTTGCAGGCCTGATCTGGCTGAAGTAGGACTTCTGCTCTGGGTGTGCTACTTTGCCCTAGAACTGAAAGGCACAACGTGCAGGCTTCTTTCCAAAGGGCGAGTTGGGCCCCACAGCATCTTGCTTCCAGCTCTTTGGGAAGCTAAGAAACAACTCGCTCTGCACAGTGCTCTTACAGCCTGGTGGGAACATCTCTTCCAAAGGCCTGTGAAACGCAGTTTCTTTGCAGGCCTGATCTGGCTGAAGTAGGACTTCTGCTCTGGGTGTGCTACTTTGCCCTAGAGCTGAAAGGCACAACGTGCAGGCTTCTTTCCAAAGGGCGAGTTGGGCCCCACAGCATCTTGCTTCCAGCTCTTTGGGAAGCTAAGAAACAACTCGCTCTGCACAGTGCTCTTACAGCCTACGGGGAACATCTCTTCCAAAGGCCTGTGAAACGCAGTTTCTTTGCAGGCCTGATCTGGCTGAAGTAGGACTTCTGCTCTGGGTGTGCTACTTTGCCCTAGAGCTGAAAGGCACAACGTGCAGGCTTCTTTCCAAAGGGCGAGTTGGGCCCCACAGCATCTTGCTTCCAGCTCTTTGGGAAGCTAAGAAACAACTCGCTCTGCACAGTGCTCTTACAGCCTACGGGGAACATCTCTTCCAAAGGCCTGTGAAACGCAGTTTCTTTGCAGGCCTGATCTGGCTGAAGTAGGACTTCTGCTCTGGGTGTGCTACTTTGCCCTAGAGCTGAAAGGCACAACGTGCAGGCTTCTTTCCAAAGGGCGAGTTGGGCCCCACAGCATCTTGCTTCCAGCTCTTTGGGAAGCTAAGAAACAACTCGCTCTGCACAGTGCTCTTACAGCCTACGGGGAACATCTCTTCCAAAGGCCTGTGAAACGCAGTTTCTTTGCAGGCCTGATCTGGCTGAAGTAGGACTTCTGCTCTGGGTGTGCTACTTTGCCCTAGAGCTGAAAGGCACAACGTGCAGGCTTCTTTCCAAAGGGCGAGTTGGGCCCCACAGCATCTTGCTTCCAGCTCTTTGGAAAGCTAAGAAACAACTCGCTCTGCACAGTGCTCTTACAGCCTACCGGGAACATCTCTTCCAAAGGCCTGTGAAACGCAGTTTCTTTGCAGGCCTGATCTGGCTGAAGTAGGACTTCTGCTCTGGGGTGCTACTTTGCCCTAGAGCTGAAAGGCACAACGTGCAGGCTTCTTTCCAAAGGGCGAGTTGGGCCCCACAGCATCTTGCTTCCAGCTCTTTGGGAAGCTAAGAAACAACTCGCTCTGCACAGTGCTCTTACAGCCTAGTGGGAACATCTCTTCCAAAGGCCTGTGAAACGCAGTTTCTTTGCAGGCCTGATCTGGCTGAAGTAGGACTTCTGCTCTGGGTGTGCTACTTTGCCCTAGAGCTGAAAGGCACAACGTGCAGGCTTCTTTCCAAAGGGCGAGTTGGGCCCCACAGCATCTTGCTTCCAGCTCTTTGGGAAGCTAAGAAACAACTCGCTCTGCACAGTGCTCTTACAGCCTGGTGGGAACATCTCTTCCAAAGGCCTGTGAAACGCAGTTTCTTTGCAGGCCTGATCTGGCTGAAGTAGGACTTCTGCTCTGGGTGTGCTACTTTGCCCTAGAGCTGAAAGGCACAACGTGCAGGCTTCTTTCCAAAGGGCGAGTTGGGCCCCACAGCATCTTGCTTCCAGCTCTTTGGGAAGCTAAGAAACAACTCGCTCTGCACAGTGCTCTTACAGCCTGGTGGGAACATCTCTTCCAAAGGCCTGTGAAACGCAGTTTCTTTGCAGGCCTGATCTGGCTGAAGTAGGACTTCTGCTCTGGGTGTGCTACTTTGCCCTAGAGCTGAAAGGCACAACGTGCAGGCTTCTTTCCAAAGGGCGAGTTGGGCCCCACAGCATCTTGCTTCCAGCTCTTTGGGAAGCTAAGAAACAACTCGCTCTGCACAGTGCTCTTACAGCCTACCGGGAACATCTCTTCCAAAGGCCTGTGAAACGCAGTTTCTTTGCAGGCCTGATCTGGCTGAAGTAGGACTTCTGCTCTGGGTGTGCTACTTTGCCCTAGAGCTGAAAGGCACAACGTGCAGGCTTCTTTCCAAAGGGCGAGTTGGGCCCCACAGCATCTTGCTTCCAGCTCTTTGGGAAGCTAAGAAACAACTCGCTCTGCACAGTGCTCTTACAGCCTACGGGGAACATCTCTTCCAAAGGCCTGTGAAACGCAGTTTCTTTGCAGGCCTGATCTGGCTGAAGTAGGACTTCTGCTCTGGGTGTGCTACTTTGCCCTAGAGCTGAAAGGCACAACGTGCAGGCTTCTTTCCAAAGGGCGAGTTGGGCCCCACAGCATCTTGCTTCCAGCTCTTTGGGAAGCTAAGAAACAACTCGCTCTGCACAGTGCTCTTACAGCCTACCGGGAACATCTCTTCCAAAGGCCTGTGAAACGCAGTTTCTTTGCAGGCCTGATCTGGCTGAAGTAGGACTTCTGCTCTGGGGTGCTACTTTGCCCTAGAGCTGAAAGGCACAACGTGCAGGCTTCTTTCCAAAGGGCGAGTTGGGCCCCACAGCATCTTGCTTCCAGCTCTTTGGGAAGCTAAGAAACAACTCGCTCTGCACAGTGCTCTTACAGCCTACGGGGAACATCTCTTCCAAAGGCCTGTGAAACGCAGTTTCTTTGCAGGCCTGATCTGGCTGAAGTAGGACTTCTGCTCTGGGTGTGCTACTTTGCCCTAGAGCTGAAAGGCACAACGTGCAGGCTTCTTTCCAAAGGGCGAGTTGGGCCCCACAGCATCTTGCTTCCAGCTCTTTGGGAAGCTAAGAAACAACTCGCTCTGCACAGTGCTCTTACAGCCTGGTGGGAACATCTCTTCCAAAGGCCTGTGAAACGCAGTTTCTTTGCAGGCCTGATCTGGCTGAAGTAGGACTTCTGCTCTGGGTGTGCTACTTTGCCCTAGAGCTGAAAGGCACAACGTGCAGGCTTCTTTCCAAAGGGCGAGTTGGGCCCCACAGCACCTTGCTTCCAGCTCTTTGGGAAGCTAAGAAACAACTCGCTCTGCACAGTGCTCTTACAGCCTAGTGGGAACATCTCTTCCAAAGGCCTGTGAAACGCAGTTTCTTTGCAGGCCTGATCTGGCTGAAGTAGGGCTTCTGCTCTGGGTGTGCTACTTTGCCCTAGAGCTGAAAGGCACAACGTGCAGGCTTCTTTCCAAAGGGCGAGTTGGGCCCCACAGCATCTTGCTTCCAGCTCTTTGGGAAGCTAAGAAACAACTCGCTCTGCACAGTGGTCTTACAGCCTAGTGGGAACATCTCTTCCAAAGGCCTGTGAAACGCAGTTTCTTTGCAGGCCTGATCTGGCTGAAGTAGGACTTCTGCTCTGGGTGTGCTCCTTTGCCCTAGAGCTGAAAGGCACAACGTGCAGGCTTCTTTCCAAAGGGCGAGTTGGGCCCCACAGCATCTTGCTTCCAGCTCTTTGGGAAGCTAAGAAACAACTCGCTCTGCACAGTGCTCTTACAGCCTGGTGGGAACATCTCTTCCAAAGGCCTGTGAAACGCAGTTTCTTTGCAGGCCTGATCTGGCTGAAGTAGGACTTCTGCTCTGGGTGTGCTACTTTGCCCTAGAGCTGAAAGGCACAACGTGCAGGCTTCTTTCCAAAGGGCGAGTTGGGCCCCACAGCATCTTGCTTCCAGCTCTTTGGGAAGCTAAGAAACAACTCGCTCTGCACAGTGCTCTTACAGCCTACGGGGAACATCTCTTCCAAAGGCCTGTGAAACGCAGTTTCTTTGCAGGCCTGATCTGGCTGAAGTAGGACTTCTGCTCTGGGTGTGCTACTTTGCCCTAGAGCTGAAAGGCACAACGTGCAGGCTTCTTTCCAAAGGGCGAGTTGGGCCCCACAGCATCTTGCTTCCAGCTCTTTGGGAAGCTAAGAAACAACTCGCTCTGCACAGTGCTCTTACAGCCTACGGGGAACATCTCTTCCAAAGGCCTGTGAAACGCAGTTTCTTTGCAGGCCTGATCTGGCTGAAGTAGGACTTCTGCTCTGGGTGTGCTACTTTGCCCTAGAGCTGAAAGGCACAACGTGCAGGCTTCTTTCCAAAGGGCGAGTTGGGCCCCACAGCATCTTGCTTCCAGCTCTTTGGGAAGCTAAGAAACAACTCGCTCTGCACAGTGCTCTTACAGCCTACGGGGAACATCTCTTCCAAAGGCCTGTGAAACGCAGTTTCTTTGCAGGCCTGATCTGGCTGAAGTAGGACTTCTGCTCTGGGTGTGCTACTTTGCCCTAGAGCTGAAAGGCACTACGTGCAGGCTTCTTTCCAAAGGGCGAGTTGGGCCCCACAGCATCTTGCTTCCAGCTCTTTGGGAAGCTAAGAAACAACTCGCTCTGCACAGTGCTCTTACAGCCTACCGGGAACATCTCTTCCAAAGGCCTGTGAAACGCAGTTTCTTTGCAGGCCTGATCTGGCTGAAGTAGGACTTCTGCTCTGGGGTGCTACTTTGCCCTAGAGCTGAAAGGCACAACGTGCAGGCTTCTTTCCAAAGGGCGAGTTGGGCCCCACAGCATCTTGCTTGCAGCTCTTTGGGAAGCTAAGAAACAACTCGCTCTGCACAGTGCTCTTACAGCCTAGTGGGAACATCTCTTCCAAAGGCCTGTGAAACGCAGTTTCTTTGCAGGCCTGATCTGGCTGAAGTAGGACTTCTGCTCTGGGTGTGCTACTTTGCCCTAGAGCTGAAAGGCACAACGTGCAGGCTTCTTTCCAAAGGGCGAGTTGGGCCCCACAGCATCTTGCTTCCAGCTCTTTGGGAAGCTAAGAAACAACTCGCTCTGCACAGTGCTCTTACAGCCTGGTGGGAACATCTCTTCCAAAGGCCTGTGAAACGCAGTTTCTTTGCAGGCCTGATCTGGCTGAAGTAGGACTTCTGCTCTGGGTGTGCTACTTTGCCCTAGAGCTGAAAGGCACAACGTGCAGGCTTCTTTCCAAAGGGCGAGTTGGGCCCCACAGCATCTTGCTTCCAGCTCTTTGGGAAGCTAAGAAACAACTCGCTCTGCACAGTGGTCTTACAGCCTAGTGGGAACATCTCTTCCAAAGGCCTGTGAAACGCAGTTTCTTTGCAGGCCTGATCTGGCTGAAGTAGGACTTCTGCTCTGGGTGTGCTCCTTTGCCCTAGAGCTGAAAGGCACAACGTGCAGGCTTCTTTCCAAAGGGCGAGTTGGGCCCCACAGCATCTTGCTTCCAGCTCTTTGGGAAGCTAAGAAACAACTCGCTCTGCACAGTGCTCTTACAGCCTACCGGGAACATCTCTTCCAAAGGCCTGTGAAACGCAGTTTCTTTGCAGGCCTGATCTGGCTGAAGTAGGACTTCTGCTCTGGGTGTGCTCCTTTGCCCTAGAGCTGAAAGGCACAACGTGCAGGCTTCTTTCCAAAGGGCGAGTTGGGCCCCACAGCATCTTGCTTCCAGCTCTTTGGGAAGCTAAGAAACAACTCGCTCTGCACAGTGCTCTTACAGCCTGGTGGGAACATCTCTTCCAAAGGCCTGTGAAACGCAGTTTCTTTGCAGGCCTGATCTGGCTGAAGTAGGACTTCTGCTCTGGGTGTGCTACTTTGCCCTAGAGCTGAAAGGCACAACGTGCAGGCTTCTTTCCAAAGGGCGAGTTGGGCCCCACAGCATCTTGCTTCCAGCTCTTTGGGAAGCTAAGAAACAACTCGCTCTGCACAGTGCTCTTACAGCCTACCGGGAACATCTCTTCCAAAGGCCTGTGAAACGCAGTTTCTTTGCAGGCCTGATCTGGCTGAAGTAGGACTTCTGCTCTGGGTGTGCTACTTTGCCCTAGAGCTGAAAGGCACAACGTGCAGGCTTCTTTCCAAAGGGCGAGTTGGGCCCCACAGCATCTTGCTTCCAGCTCTTTGGGAAGCTAAGAAACAACTCGCTCTGCACAGTGCTCTTACAGCCTACGGGGAACATCTCTTCCAAAGGCCTGTGAAACGCAGTTTCTTTGCAGGCCTGATCTGGCTGAAGTAGGACTTCTGCTCTGGGTGTGCTACTTTGCCCTAGAGCTGAAAGGCACAACGTGCAGGCTTCTTTCCAAAGGGCGAGTTGGGCCCCACAGCATCTTGCTTCCAGCTCTTTGGGAAGCTAAGAAACAACTCGCTCTGCACAGTGCTCTTACAGCCTACCGGGAACATCTCTTCCAAAGGCCTGTGAAACGCAGTTTCTTTGCAGGCCTGATCTGGCTGAAGTAGGACTTCTGCTCTGGGGTGCTACTTTGCCCTAGAGCTGAAAGGCACAACGTGCAGGCTTCTTTCCAAAGGGCGAGTTGGGCCCCACAGCATCTTGCTTCCAGCTCTTTGGGAAGCTAAGAAACAACTCGCTCTGCACAGTGCTCTTACAGCCTAGTGGGAACATCTCTTCCAAAGGCCTGTGAAACGCATTTTCTTTGCAGGCCTGATCTGGCTGAAGTAGGACTTCTGCTCTGGGTGTGCTACTTTGCCCTAGAGCTGAAAGGCACAACGTGCAGGCTTCTTTCCAAAGGGCGAGTTGGGCCCCACAGCATCTTGCTTCCAGCTCTTTGGGAAGCTAAGAAACAACTCGCTCTGCACAGTGCTCTTACAGCCTGGTGGGAACATCTCTTCCAAAGGCCTGTGAAACGCAGTTTCTTTGCAGGCCTGATCTGGCTGAAGTAGGACTTCTGCTCTGGGTGTGCTACTTTGCCCTAGAGCTGAAAGGCACAACGTGCAGGCTTCTTTCCAAAGGGCGAGTTGGGCCCCACAGCACCTTGCTTCCAGCTCTTTGGGAAGCTAAGAAACAACTCGCTCTGCACAGTGCTCTTACAGCCTAGTGGGAACATCTCTTCCAAAGGCCTGTGAAACGCAGTTTCTTTGCAGGCCTGATCTGGCTGAAGTAGGACTTCTGCTCTGGGTGTGCTACTTTGCCCTAGAGCTGAAAGGCACAACGTGCAGGCTTCTTTCCAAAGGGCGAGTTGGGCCCCACAGCATCTTGCTTCCAGCTCTTTGGGAAGCTAAGAAACAACTCGCTCTGCACAGTGGTCTTACAGCCTAGTGGGAACATCTCTTCCAAAGGCCTGTGAAACGCAGTTTCTTTGCAGGCCTGATCTGGCTGAAGTAGGACTTCTGCTCTGGGTGTGCTACTTTGCCCTAGAGCTGAAAGGCACAACGTGCAGGCTTCTTTCCAAAGGGCGAGTTGGGCCCCACAGCATCTTGCTTCCAGCTCTTTGGGAAGCTAAGAAACAACTCGCTCTGCACAGTGCTCTTACAGCCTACCGGGAACATCTCTTCCAAAGGCCTGTGAAACGCAGTTTCTTTGCAGGCCTGATCTGGCTGAAGTAGGACTTCTGCTCTGGGTGTGCTACTTTGCCCTAGAGCTGAAAGGCACAACGTGCAGGCTTCTTTCCAAAGGGCGAGTTGGGCCCCACAGCATCTTGCTTCCAGCTCTTTGGGAAGCTAAGAAACAACTCGCTCTGCACAGTGCTCTTACAGCCTACGGGGAACATCTCTTCCAAAGGCCTGTGAAACGCAGTTTCTTTGCAGGCCTGATCTGGCTGAAGTAGGACTTCTGCTCTGGGTGTGCTACTTTGCCCTAGAGCTGAAAGGCACAACGTGCAGGCTTCTTTCCAAAGGGCGAGTTGAGCCCCACAGCATCTTGCTTCCAGCTCTTTGGGAAGCTAAGAAACAACTCGCTCTGCACAGTGCTCTTACAGCCTACCGGGAACATCTCTTCCAAAGGCCTGTGAAACGCAGTTTCTTTGCAGGCCTGATCTGGCTGAAGTAGGACTTCTGCTCTGGGGTGCTACTTTGCCCTAGAGCTGAAAGGCACAACGTGCAGGCTTCTTTCCAAAGGGCGAGTTGGGCCCCACAGCATCTTGCTTCCAGCTCTTTGGGAAGCTAAGAAACAACTCGCTCTGCACAGTGCTCTTACAGCCTACCTGGAACATCTCTTCCAAAGGCCTGTGAAACGCAGTTTCTTTCCAGGCCCGATCCGGCTGAAGTAGGACTTCTGCTCTGGGTGTGCTACTTTGCCCTAGAGCTGAAAGGCACAACGTGCAGGCTTCTTTCCAAAGGGCGAGTTGGGCCCCACAGCATCTTGCTTCCAGCTCTTTGGGAAGCTAAGAAACAACTCGCTCTGCACAGTGCTCTTACAGCCTACCGGGAACATCTCTTCCAAAGGCCTGTGAAACGCAGTTTCTTTGCAGGCCTGATCTGGCTGAAGTAGGACTTCTGCTCTGGGGTGCTACTTTGCCCTAGAGCTGAAAGGCACAACGTGCAGGCTTCTTTCCAAAGGGCGAGTTGGGCCCCACAGCATCTTGCTTCCAGCTCTTTGGGAAGCTAAGAAACAACTCGCTCTGCACAGTGCTCTTACAGCCTGGTGGGAACATCTCTTCCAAAGGCCTGTGAAACGCAGTTTCTTTGCAGGCCTGATCTGGCTGAAGTAGGACTTCTGCTCTGGGTGTGCTACTTTGCCCTAGAGCTGAAAGGCACAACGTGCAGGCTTCTTTCCAAAGGGCGAGTTGGGCCCCACAGCATCTTGCTTCCAGCTCTTTGGGAAGCTAAGAAACAACTCGCTCTGCACAGTGCTCTTACAGCCTACCGGGAACATCTCTTCCAAAGGCCTGTGAAAGGCAGTTTCTTTGCAGGCCTGATCTGGCTGAAGTAGGCCTTCTGCTCTGGGTGTGCTACTTTGCCCTAGAGCTGAGAGGCACAACGTGCAGGCTTCTTTCCAAAGGGCGAGTTGGGCCCCACAGCATCTTGCTTCCAGCTCTTTGGGAAGCTAAGAAACAACTCGCTCTGCACAGTGCTCTTACAGCCTAGTGTGAACATCTCTTCCAAAGGCCTGTGAAACGCAGTTTCTTTGCAGGCCTGATCTGGCTGAAGTAGGACTTCTGCTCTGGGTGTGCTACTTTGCCCTAGAGCTGAAAGGCACAACGTGCAGGCTTCTTTCCAAAGGGCGAGTTGGGCCCCACAGCATCTTGCTTCCAGCTCTTTGGGAAGCTAAGAAACAACTCGCTCTGCACAGTGCTCTTACAGCCTACGGGGAACATCTCTTCCAAAGGCCTGTGAAACGCAGTTTCTTTGCAGGCCTGATCTGGCTGAAGTAGGACTTCTGCTCTGGGTGTGCTACTTTGCCCTAGAGCTGAAAGGCACAACGTGCAGGCTTCTTTCCAAAGGGCGAGTTGGGCCCCACAGCATCTTGCTTCCAGCTCTTTGGGAAGCTAAGAAACAACTCGCTCTGCACAGTGCTCTTACAGCCTACCGGGAACATCTCTTCCAAAGGCCTGTGAAACGCAGTTTCTTTGCAGGCCTGATCTGGCTGAAGTAGGACTTCTGCTCTGGGGTGCTACTTTGCCCTAGAGCTGAAAGGCACAACGTGCAGGCTTCTTTCCAAAGGGCGAGTTGGGCCCCACAGCATCTTGCTTCCAGCTCTTTGGGAAGCTAAGAAACAACTCGCTCTGCACAGTGCTCTTACAGCCTACGGGGAACATCTCTTCCAAAGGCCTGTGAAACGCAGTTTCTTTGCAGGCCTGATCTGGCTGAAGTAGGACTTCTGCTCTGGGTGTGCTACTTTGCCCTAGAGCTGAAAGGCACAACGTGCAGGCTTCTTTCCAAAGGGCGAGTTGGGCCCCACAGCATCTTGCTTCCAGCTCTTTGGGAAGCTAAGAAACAACTCGCTCTGCACAGTGCTCTTACAGCCTGGTGGGAACATCTCTTCCAAAGGCCTGTGAAACGCAGTTTCTTTGCAGGCCTGATCTGGCTGAAGTAGGACTTCTGCTCTGGGTGTGCTACTTTGCCCTAGAGCTGAAAGGCACAACGTGCAGGCTTCTTTCCAAAGGGCGAGTTGGGCCCCACAGCACCTTGCTTCCAGCTCTTTGGGAAGCTAAGAAACAACTCGCTCTGCACAGTGCTCTTACAGCCTAGTGGGAACATCTCTTCCAAAGGCCTGTGAAACGCAGTTTCTTTGCAGGCCTGATCTGGCTGAAGTAGGACTTCTGCTCTGGGTGTGCTACTTTGCCCTAGAGCTGAAAGGCACAACGTGCAGGCTTCTTTCCAAAGGGCGAGTTGGGCCCCACAGCATCTTGCTTCCAGCTCTTTGGGAAGCTAAGAAACAACTCGCTCTGCACAGTGGTCTTACAGCCTAGTGGGAACATCTCTTCCAAAGGCCTGTGAAACGCAGTTTCTTTGCAGGCCTGATCTGGCTGAAGTAGGACTTCTGCTCTGGGTGTGCTACTTTGCCCTAGAGCTGAAAGGCACAACGTGCAGGCTTCTTTCCAAAGGGCGAGTTGGGCCCCACAGCATCTTGCTTCCAGCTCTTTGGGAAGCTAAGAAACAACTCGCTCTGCACAGTGCTCTTACAGCCTACCGGGAACATCTCTTCCAAAGGCCTGTGAAACGCAGTTTCTTTGCAGGCCTGATCTGGCTGAAGTAGGACTTCTGCTCTGGGTGTGCTCCTTTGCCCTAGAGCTGAAAGGCACAACGTGCAGGCTTCTTTCCAAAGGGCGAGTTGGGCCCCACAGCATCTTGCTTCCAGCTCTTTGGGAAGCTAAGAAACAACTCGCTCTGCACAGTGCTCTTACAGCCTGGTGGGAACATCTCTTCCAAAGGCCTGTGAAACGCAGTTTCTTTGCAGGCCTGATCTGGCTGAAGTAGGACTTCTGCTCTGGGTGTGCTCCTTTGCCCTAGAGCTGAAAGGCACAACGTGCAGGCTTCTTTCCAAAGGGCGAGTTGGGCCCCACAGCATCTTGCTTCCAGCTCTTTGGGAAGCTAAGAAACAACTCGCTCTGCACAGTGCTCTTACAGCCTACGGGGAACATCTCTTCCAAAGGCCTGTGAAACGCAGTTTCTTTGCAGGCCTGATCTGGCTGAAGTAGGACTTCTGCTCTGGGTGTGCTACTTTGCCCTAGAGCTGAAAGGCACAACGTGCAGGCTTCTTTCCAAAGGGCGAGTTGAGCCCCACAGCATCTTGCTTCCAGCTCTTTGGGAAGCTAAGAAACAACTCGCTCTGCACAGTGCTCTTACAGCCTACCGGGAACATCTCTTCCAAAGGCCTGTGAAACGCAGTTTCTTTGCAGGCCTGATCTGGCTGAAGTAGGACTTCTGCTCTGGTGTGCTACTTTGCCCTAGAGCTGAAAGGCACAACGTGCAGGCTTCTTTCCAAAGGGCGAGTTGGGCCCCACAGCATCTTGCTTCCAGCTCTTTGGGAAGCTAAGAAACAACTCGCTCTGCACAGTGCTCTTACAGCCTACCTGGAACATCTCTTCCAAAGGCCTGTGAAACGCAGTTTCTTTCCAGGCCCGATCCGGCTGAAGTAGGACTTCTGCTCTGGGTGTGCTACTTTGCCCTAGAGCTGAAAGGCACAACGTGCAGGCTTCTTTCCAAAGGGCGAGTTGGGCCCCACAGCATCTTGCTTCCAGCTCTTTGGGAAGCTAAGAAACAAGTCGCTCTGCACAGTGCTCTTACAGCCTACCGGGAACATCTCTTCCAAAGGCCTGTGAAACGCAGTTTCTTTGCAGGCCTGATCTGGCTGAAGTAGGACTTCTGCTCTGGGGTGCTACTTTGCCCTAGAGCTGAAAGGCACAACGTGCAGGCTTCTTTCCAAAGGGCGAGTTGGGCCCCACAGCATCTTGCTTCCAGCTCTTTGGGAAGCTAAGAAACAACTCGCTCTGCACAGTGCTCTTACAGCCTGGTGGGAACATCTCTTCCAAAGGCCTGTGAAACGCAGTTTCTTTGCAGGCCTGATCTGGCTGAAGTAGGACTTCTGCTCTGGGTGTGCTACTTTGCCCTAGAGCTGAAAGGCACAACGTGCAGGCTTCTTTCCAAAGGGCGAGTTGGGCCCCACAGCATCTTGCTTCCAGCTCTTTGGGAAGCTAAGAAACAACTCGCTCTGCACAGTGCTCTTACAGCCTACCGGGAACATCTCTTCCAAAGGCCTGTGAAAGGCAGTTTCTTTGCAGGCCTGATCTGGCTGAAGTAGGCCTTCTGCTCTGGGTGTGCTACTTTGCCCTAGAGCTGAGAGGCACAACGTGCAGGCTTCTTTCCAAAGGGCGAGTTGGGCCCCACAGCATCTTGCTTCCAGCTCTTTGGGAAGCTAAGAAACAACTCGCTCTGCACAGTGCTCTTACAGCCTAGTGGGAACATCTCTTCCAAAGGCCTGTGAAACGCAGTTTCTTTGCAGGCCTGATCTGGCTGAAGTAGGACTTCTGCTCTGGGTGTGCTACTTTGCCCTAGAGCTGAAAGGCACAACGTGCAGGCTTCTTTCCAAAGGGCGAGTTGGGCCCCACAGCATCTTGCTTCCAGCTCTTTGGGAAGCTAAGAAACAACTCGCTCTGCACAGTGCTCTTACAGCCTACGGGGAACATCTCTTCCAAAGGCCTGTGAAACGCAGTTTCTTTGCAGGCCTGATCTGGCTGAAGTAGGACTTCTGCTCTGGGTGTGCTACTTTGCCCTAGAGCTGAAAGGCACAACGTGCAGGCTTCTTTCCAAAGGGCGAGTTGGGCCCCACAGCATCTTGCTTCCAGCTCTTTGGGAAGCTAAGAAACAACTCGCTCTGCACAGTGCTCTTACAGCCTACCGGGAACATCTCTTCCAAAGGCCTGTGAAACGCAGTTTCTTTGCAGGCCTGATCTGGCTGAAGTAGGACTTCTGCTCTGGGGTGCTACTTTGCCCTAGAGCTGAAAGGCACAACGTGCAGGCTTCTTTCCAAAGGGCGAGTTGGGCCCCACAGCATCTTGCTTCCAGCTCTTTGGGAAGCTAAGAAACAACTCGCTCTGCACAGTGCTCTTACAGCCTACGGGGAACATCTCTTCCAAAGGCCTGTGAAACGCAGTTTCTTTGCAGGCCTGATCTGGCTGAAGTAGGACTTCTGCTCTGGGTGTGCTACTTTGCCCTAGAGCTGAAAGGCACAACGTGCAGGCTTCTTTCCAAAGGGCGAGTTGGGCCCCACAGCATCTTGCTTCCAGCTCTTTGGGAAGCTAAGAAACAACTCGCTCTGCACAGTGCTCTTACAGCCTGGTGGGAACATCTCTTCCAAAGGCCTGTGAAACGCAGTTTCTTTGCAGGCCTGATCTGGCTGAAGTAGGACTTCTGCTCTGGGTGTGCTACTTTGCCCTAGAGCTGAAAGGCACAACGTGCAGGCTTCTTTCCAAAGGGCGAGTTGGGCCCCACAGCACCTTGCTTCCAGCTCTTTGGGAAGCTAAGAAACAACTCGCTCTGCACAGTGCTCTTACAGCCTAGTGGGAACATCTCTTCCAAAGGCCTGTGAAACGCAGTTTCTTTGCAGGCCTGATCTGGCTGAAGTAGGACTTCTGCTCTGGGTGTGCTACTTTGCCCTAGAGCTGAAAGGCACAACGTGCAGGCTTCTTTCCAAAGGGCGAGTTGGGCCCCACAGCATCTTGCTTCCAGCTCTTTGGGAAGCTAAGAAACAACTCGCTCTGCACAGTGGTCTTACAGCCTAGTGGGAACATCTCTTCCAAAGGCCTGTGAAACGCAGTTTCTTTGCAGGCCTGATCTGGCTGAAGTAGGACTTCTGCTCTGGGTGTGCTACTTTGCCCTAGAGCTGAAAGGCACAACGTGCAGGCTTCTTTCCAAAGGGCGAGTTGGGCCCCACAGCATCTTGCTTCCAGCTCTTTGGGAAGCTAAGAAACAACTCGCTCTGCACAGTGCTCTTACAGCCTACCGGGAACATCTCTTCCAAAGGCCTGTGAAACGCAGTTTCTTTGCAGGCCTGATCTGGCTGAAGTAGGACTTCTGCTCTGGGTGTGCTCCTTTGCCCTAGAGCTGAAAGGCACAACGTGCAGGCTTCTTTCCAAAGGGCGAGTTGGGCCCCACAGCATCTTGCTTCCAGCTCTTTGGGAAGCTAAGAAACAACTCGCTCTGCACAGTGCTCTTACAGCCTGGTGGGAACATCTCTTCCAAAGGCCTGTGAAACGCAGTTTCTTTGCAGGCCTGATCTGGCTGAAGTAGGACTTCTGCTCTGGGTGTGCTACTTTGCCCTAGAGCTGAAAGGCACAACGTGCAGGCTTCTTTCCAAAGGGCGAGTTGGGCCCCACAGCATCTTGCTTCCAGCTCTTTGGGAAGCTAAGAAACAACTCGCTCTGCACAGTGCTCTTACAGCCTGGTGGGAACATCTCTTCCAAAGGCCTGTGAAACGCAGTTTCTTTGCAGGCCTGATCTGGCTGAAGTAGGACTTCTGCTCTGGGTGTGCTACTTTGCCCTAGAGCTGAAAGGCACAACGTGCAGGCTTCTTTCCAAAGGGCGAGTTGGGCCCCACAGCATCTTGCTTCCAGCTCTTTGGGAAGCTAAGAAACAACTCGCTCTGCACAGTGCTCTTACAGCCTACGGGGAACATCTCTTCCAAAGGCCTGTGAAACGCAGTTTCTTTGCAGGCCTGATCTGGCTGAAGTAGGACTTCTGCTCTGGGTGTGCTACTTTGCCCTAGAGCTGAAAGGCACAACGTGCAGGCTTCTTTCCAAAGGGCGAGTTGGGCCCCACAGCATCTTGCTTCCAGCTCTTTGGGAAGCTAAGAAACAACTCGCTCTGCACAGTGCTCTTACAGCCTACCGGGAACATCTCTTCCAAAGGCCTGTGAAACGCAGTTTCTTTGCAGGCCTGATCTGGCTGAAGTAGGACTTCTGCTCTGGGTGTGCTACTTTGCCCTAGAGCTGAAAGGCACAACGTGCAGGCTTCTTTCCAAAGGGCGAGTTGGGCCCCACAGCATCTTGCTTCCAGCTCTTTGGGAAGCTAAGAAACAACTCGCTCTGCACAGTTCTCTTACAGCCTACGGGGAACATCTCTTCCAAAGGCCTGTGAAACGCAGTTTCTTTGCAGGCCTGATCTGGCTGAAGTAGGACTTCTGCTCTGGGTGTGCTACTTTGCCCTAGAGCTGAAAGGCACAACGTGCAGGCTTCTTTCCAAAGGGCGAGTTGGGCCCCACAGCATCTTGCTTCCAGCTCTTTGGGAAGCTAAGAAACAACTCGCTCTGCACAGTGCTCTTACAGCCTACCGGGAACATCTCTTCCAAAGGCCTGTGAAACGCAGTTTCTTTGCAGGCCTGATCTGGCTGAAGTAGGACTTCTGCTCTGGGGTGCTACTTTGCCCTAGAGCTGAAAGGCACAACGTGCAGGCTTCTTTCCAAAGGGCGAGTTGGGCCCCACAGCATCTTGCTTCCAGCTCTTTGGGAAGCTAAGAAACAACTCGCTCTGCACAGTGCTCTTACAGCCTACGGGGAACATCTCTTCCAAAGGCCTGTGAAACGCAGTTTCTTTGCAGGCCTGATCTGGCTGAAGTAGGACTTCTGCTCTGGGTGTGCTACTTTGCCCTAGAGCTGAAAGGCACAACGTGCAGGCTTCTTTCCAAAGGGCGAGTTGGGCCCCACAGCATCTTGCTTCCAGCTCTTTGGGAAGCTAAGAAACAACTCGCTCTGCACAGTGCTCTTACAGCCTGGTGGGAACATCTC
Source organism: Equus caballus (assembly GCF_041296265.1). Lineage (NCBI taxonomy): Eukaryota > Metazoa > Chordata > Mammalia > Perissodactyla > Equidae > Equus > Equus caballus. Next base: position 1,066,389 of record NC_091712.1, read on the forward strand.
TTCCAAAGGCCTGTGAAACGCAGTTTCTTTGCAGGCCTGATCTGGCTGAAGTAGGACTTCTGCTCTGGGTGTGCTACTTTGCCCTAGAGCTGAAAGGCACAACGTGCAGGCTTCTTTCCAAAGGGCGAGTTGGGCCCCACAGCACCTTGCTTCCAGCTCTTTGGGAAGCTAAGAAACAACTCGCTCTGCACAGTGCTCTTACAGCCTAGTGGGAACATCTCTTCCAAAGGCCTGTGAAACGCAGTTTCTTTGCAGGCCTGATCTGGCTGAAGTAGGACTTCTGCTCTGGGTGTGCTACTTTGCCCTAGAGCTGAAAGGCACAACGTGCAGGCTTCTTTCCAAAGGGCGAGTTGGGCCCCACAGCATCTTGCTTCCAGCTCTTTGGGAAGCTAAGAAACAACTCGCTCTGCACAGTGGTCTTACAGCCTAGTGGGAACATCTCTTCCAAAGGCCTGTGAAACGCAGTTTCTTTGCAGGCCTGATCTGGCTGAAGTAGGACTTCTGCTCTGGGTGTGCTACTTTGCCCTAGAGCTGAAAGGCACAACGTGCAGGCTTCTTTCCAAAGGGCGAGTTGGGCCCCACAGCATCTTGCTTCCAGCTCTTTGGGAAGCTAAGAAACAACTCGCTCTGCACAGTGCTCTTACAGCCTACCGGGAACATCTCTTCCAAAGGCCTGTGAAACGCAGTTTCTTTGCAGGCCTGATCTGGCTGAAGTAGGACTTCTGCTCTGGGTGTGCTCCTTTGCCCTAGAGCTGAAAGGCACAACGTGCAGGCTTCTTTCCAAAGGGCGAGTTGGGCCCCACAGCATCTTGCTTCCAGCTCTTTGGGAAGCTAAGAAACAACTCGCTCTGCACAGTGCTCTTACAGCCTGGTGGGAACATCTCTTCCAAAGGCCTGTGAAACGCAGTTTCTTTGCAGGCCTGATCTGGCTGAAGTAGGACTTCTGCTCTGGGTGTGCTACTTTGCCCTAGAGCTGAAAGGCACAACGTGCAGGCTTCTTTCCAAAGGGCGAGTTGGGCCCCACAGCATCTTGCTTCCAGCTCTTTGGGAAGCTAAGAAACAACTCGCTCTGCACAGTGCTCTTACAGCCTACGGGGAACATCTCTTCCAAAGGCCTGTGAAACGCAGTTTCTTTGCAGGCCTGATCTGGCGGAAGTAGGACTTCTGCTCTGGGTGTGCTACTTTGCCCTAGAGCTGAAAGGCACAACGTGCAGGCTTCTTTCCAAAGGGCGAGTTGGGCCCCACAGCATCTTGCTTCCAGCTCTTTGGGAAGCTAAGAAACAACTCGCTCTGCACAGTGCTCTTACAGCCTACCGGGAACATCTCTTCCAAAGGCCTGTGAAACGCAGTTTCTTTGCAGGCCTGATCTGGCTGAAGTAGGACTTCTGCTCTGGGGTGCTACTTTGCCCTAGAGCTGAAAGGCACAACGTGCAGGCTTCTTTCCAAAGGGCGAGTTGGGCCCCACAGCATCTTGCTTCCAGCTCTTTGGGAAGCTAAGAAACAACTCGCTCTGCACAGTGCTCTTACAGCCTACCTGGAACATCTCTTCCAAAGGCCTGTGAAACGCAGTTTCTTTGCAGGCCTGATCTGGCTGAAGTAGGACTTCTGCTCTGGGTGTGCTACTTTGCCCTAGAGCTGAAAGGCACAACGTGCAGGCTTCTTTCCAAAGGGCGAGTTGGGCCCCACAGCATCTTGCTTCCAGCTCTTTGGGAAGCTAAGAAACAACTCGCTCTGCACAGTGCTCTTACAGCCTACCGGGAACATCTCTTCCAAAGGCCTGTGAAACGCAGTTTCTTTGCAGGCCTGATCTGGCTGAAGTAGGACTTCTGCTCTGGGGTGCTACTTTGCCCTAGAGCTGAAAGGCACAACGTGCAGGCTTCTTTCCAAAGGGCGAGTTGGGCCCCACAGCATCTTGCTTCCAGCTCTTTGGGAAGCTAAGAAACAACTCGCTCTGCACAGTGCTCTTACAGCCTGGTGGGAACATCTCTTCCAAAGTCCTGTGAAACGCAGTTTCTTTGCAGGCCTGATCTGGCTGAAGTAGGACTTCTGCTCTGGGTGTGCTACTTTGCCCTAGAGCTGAAAGGCACAACGTGCAGGCTTCTTTCCAAAGGGCGAGTTGGGCCCCACAGCATCTTGCTTCCAGCTCTTTGGGAAGCTAAGAAACAACTCGCTCTGCACAGTGCTCTTACAGCCTACCGGGAACATCTCTTCCAAAGGCCTGTGAAAGGCAGTTTCTTTGCAGGCCTGATCTGGCTGAAGTAGGCCTTCTGCTCTGGGTGTGCTACTTTGCCCTAGAGCTGAGAGGCACAACGTGCAGGCTTCTTTCCAAAGGGCGAGTTGGGCCCCACAGCATCTTGCTTCCAGCTCTTTGGGAAGCTAAGAAACAACTCGCTCTGCACAGTGCTCTTACAGCCTAGTGGGAACATCTCTTCCAAAGGCCTGGGAAACGCATTTTCTTTGCAGGCCTGATCTGGCTGAAGTAGGACTTCTGCTCTGGGTGTGCTACTTTGCCCTAGAGCTGAAAGGCACAACGTGCAGGCTTCTTTCCAAAGGGCGAGTTGGGCCCCACAGCATCTTGCTTCCAGCTCTTTGGGAAGCTAAGAAACAACTCGCTCTGCACAGTGGTCTTAAAGCCTAGTGGGAACATCTCTTCCAAAGGCCTGTGAAACGCAGTTTCTTTGCAGGCCTGATCTGGCTGAAGTAGGACTTCTGCTCTGGGTGTGCTACTTTGCCCTAGAGCTGAAAGGCACAACGTGCAGGCTTCTTTCCAAAGGGCGAGTTGGGCCCCACAGCATCTTGCTTCCAGCTCTTTGGGAAGCTAAGAAACAACTCGCTCTGCACAGTGCTCTTACAGCCTACCGGGAACATCTCTTCCAAAGGCCTGTGAAACGCAGTTTCTTTGCAGGCCTCATCTGGCTGAAGTAGGACTTCTGCTCTGGGTGTGCTACTTTGCCCTAGAGCTGAAAGGCACAACGTGCAGGCTTCTTTCCAAAGGGCGAGTTGGGCCCCACAGCATCTTGCTTCCAGCTCTTTTTGAAGCTAAGAAACAACTCGCTCTGCACAGTGCTCTTACAGCCTAGTTTGGACATCTCTTCCAAAGGCCTGTGAAACGCAGTTTCTTTGCAGGCCTGATCTGGCTGAAGTAGGACTTCTGCTCTGGGTGTGCTACTTTGCCCTAGAGCTGAGAGGCACAACGTGCAGGCTTCTTTCCAAAGGGCGAGTTGGGCCCCACAGCATCTTGCTTCCAGCTCTTTGGGAAGCTAACAAACAACTCGCTCTGCACAGTGGTCTTACAGCCTAGTGGGAACATCACTTCCAAAGGCCTGTGAAACGCAGTTTCTTTGCAGGCCTGATCTGGCTGAAGTAGGACTTCTGCTCTGGGTGTGCTACTTTGCCCTAGAGCTGAAAGGCACAACGTGCAGGCTTCTTTCCAAAGGGCGAGTTGGGCCCCACAGCATCTTGCTTCCAGCTCTTTGGGAAGCTAAGAAACAACTCGCTCTGCACAGTGCTCTTTCAGCCTACCGTTAACATCTCTTCCAAAGGCCTGTGGAACGCAGTTTCTTTGCAGGCCTGATCTGGCTGAAGTAGGACTTCTGCTCTGGGTGTGCTACTTTGCCCTAGAGCTGAAAGGCACAACGTGCAGGCTTCTTTCCAAAGGGCGAGTTGGGCCCCACAGCATCTTGCTTCCAGCTCTTTGGGAAGCTAAGAAACAACTCGCTCTGCACAGTGCTCTTACAGCCTACGGGGAACATCTCTTCCAAAGGCCTGTGAAACGCAGTTTCTTTGCAGGCCTCATCTGGCTGAAGTAGGACTTCTGCTCTGGGTGTGCTACTTTGCCCTAGAGCTGAAAGGCACAACGTGCAGGCTTCTTTCCAAAGGGCGAGTTGGGCCCCACAGCATCTTGCTTCCAGCTCTTTGGGAAGCTAAGAAACAACTCGCTCTGCACAGTGCTCTTACAGCCTACCGGGAACATCTCTTCCAAAGGCCTGTGAAACGCAGTTTCTTTGCAGGCCTGATCTGGCTGAAGTAGGACTTCTGCTCTGGGGTGCTACTTTGCCCTAGAGCTGAAAGGCACAACGTGCAGGCTTCTTTCCAAAGGGCGAGTTGGGCCCCACAGCATCTTGCTTCCAGCTCTTTGGGAAGCTAAGAAACAACTCGCTCTGCACAGTGCTCTTACAGCCTAGTGGGAACATCTCTTCCAAAGGCCTGTGAAACGCAGTTTCTTTGCAGGCCTGATCTGGCTGAAGTAGGACTTCTGCTCTGGGTGTGCTACTTTGCCCTAGAGCTGAAAGGCACAACGTGCAGGCTTCTTTCCAAAGGGCGAGTTGGGCCCCACAGCATCTTGCTTCCAGCTCTTTGGGAAGCTAAGAAACAACTCGCTCTGCACAGTGCTCTTACAGCCTGGTGGGAACATCTCTTCCAAAGGCCTGTGAAACGCAGTTTCTTTGCAGGCCTGATCTGGCTGAAGTAGGACTTCTGCTCTGGGTGTGCTACTTTGCCCTAGAGCTGAAAGGCACAACGTGCAGGCTTCTTTCCAAAGGGCGAGTTGGGCCCCACAGCACCTTGTTCCAGCTCTTTGGGAAGCTAAGAAACAACTCGCTCTGCACAGTGCTCTTACAGCCTAGTGGGAACATCTCTTCCAAAGGCCTGTGAAACGCAGTTTCTTTGCAGGCCTGATCTGGCTGAAGTAGGACTTCTGCTCTGGGTGTGCTACTTTGCCCTAGAGCTGAAATGCACAACGTGCAGGCTTCTTTCCAAAGGGCGAGTTGGGCCCCACAGCATCTTGCTTCCAGCTCTTTGGGAAGCTAAGAAACAACTCGCTCTGCACAGTGCTCTTACAGCCTACCGGGAACATCTCTTCCAACGGCCTGTGAAACGCAGTTTCTTTGCAGGCCTGATCTGGCTGAAGTAGGACTTCTGCTCTGGGTGTGCTACTTTGCCCTAGAGCTGAAAGGCACAACGTGCAGGCTTCTTTCCAAAGGGCGAGTTGGGCCCCACAGCATCTTGCTTCCAGCTCTTTGGGAAGCTAAGAAACAACTCGCTCTGCACAGTGCTCTTACAGCCTACCGGGAACATCTCTTCCAAAGGCCTGTGAAAGGCAGTTTCTTTGCAGGCCTGATCTGGCTGAAGTAGGCCTTCTGCTCTGGGTGTGCTACTTTGCCCTAGAGCTGAGAGGCACAACGTGCAGGCTTCTTTCCAAAGGGCGAGTTGGGCCCCACAGCATCTTGCTTCCAGCTCTTTGGGAAGCTAAGAAACAACTCGCTCTGCACAGTGCTCTTACAGCCTAGTGGGAACATCTCTTCCAAAGGCCTGGGAAACGCATTTTCTTTGCAGGCCTGATCTGGCTGAAGTAGGACTTCTGCTCTGGGTGTGCTACTTTGCCCTAGAGCTGAAAGGCACAACGTGCAGGCTTCTTTCCAAAGGGCGAGTTGGGCCCCACAGCATCTTGCTTCCAGCTCTTTGGGAAGCTAAGAAACAACTCGCTCTGCACAGTGCTCTTTCAGCCTACCGTTAACATCTCTTCCAAAGGCCTGTGGAACGCAGTTTCTTTGCAGGCCTGATCTGGCTGAAGTAGGACTTCTGCTCTGGGTGTGCTACTTTGCCCTAGAGCTGAAAGGCACAACGTGCAGGCTTCTTTCCAAAGGGCGAGTTGGGCCCCACAGCATCTTGCTTCCAGCTCTTTGGGAAGCTAAGAAACAACTCGCTCTGCACAGTGCTCTTACAGCCTACGGGGAACATCTCTTCCAAAGGCCTGTGAAACGCAGTTTCTTTGCAGGCCTCATCTGGCTGAAGTAGGACTTCTGCTCTGGGTGTGCTACTTTGCCCTAGAGCTGAAAGGCACAACGTGCAGGCTTCTTTCCAAAGGGCGAGTTGGGCCCCACAGCATCTTGCTTCCAGCTCTTTGGGAAGCTAAGAAACAACTCGCTCTGCACAGTGCTCTTACAGCCTACCGGGAACATCTCTTCCAAAGGCCTGTGAAACGCAGTTTCTTTGCAGGCCTGATCTGGCTGAAGTAGGACTTCTGCTCTGGGGTGCTACTTTGCCCTAGAGCTGAAAGGCACAACGTGCAGGCTTCTTTCCAAAGGGCGAGTTGGGCCCCACAGCATCTTGCTTCCAGCTCTTTGGGAAGCTAAGAAACAACTCGCTCTGCACAGTGCTCTTACAGCCTAGTGGGAACATCTCTTCCAAAGGCCTGTGAAACGCAGTTTCTTTGCAGGCCTGATCTGGCTGAAGTAGGACTTCTGCTCTGGGTGTGCTACTTTGCCCTAGAGCTGAAAGGCACAACGTGCAGGCTTCTTTCCAAAGGGCGAGTTGGGCCCCACAGCATCTTGCTTCCAGCTCTTTGGGAAGCTAAGAAACAACTCGCTCTGCACAGTGCTCTTACAGCCTGGTGGGAACATCTCTTCCAAAGGCCTGTGAAACGCAGTTTCTTTGCAGGCCTGATCTGGCTGAAGTAGGACTTCTGCTCTGGGTGTGCTACTTTGCCCTAGAGCTGAAAGGCACAACGTGCAGGCTTCTTTCCAAAGGGCGAGTTGGGCCCCACAGCACCTTGTTCCAGCTCTTTGGGAAGCTAAGAAACAACTCGCTCTGCACAGTGCTCTTACAGCCTAGTGGGAACATCTCTTCCAAAGGCCTGTGAAACGCAGTTTCTTTGCAGGCCTGATCTGGCTGAAGTAGGACTTCTGCTCTGGGTGTGCTACTTTGCCCTAGAGCTGAGAGGCACAACGTGCAGGCTTCTTTCCAAAGGGCGAGTTGGGCCCCACAGCATCTTGCTTCCAGCTCTTTGGGAAGCTAAGAAACAACTCGCTCTGCACAGTGCTCTTACAGCCTAGTGGGAACATCTCTTCCAAAGGCCTGTGAAACGCAGTTTCTTTGCAGGCCTGATCTGGCTGAAGTAGGACTTCTGCTCTGGGTGTGCTACTTTGCCCTAGAGCTGAAAGGCACAACGTGCAGGCTTCTTTCCAAAGGGCGAGTTGGGCCCCACAGCATCTTGCTTCCAGCTCTTTGGGAAGCTAAGAAACAACTCGCTCTGCACAGTGCTCTTACAGCCTAGTGGGAACATCTCTTCCAAAGGCCTGGGAAACGCAGTTTCTTTGCAGGCCTGATCTGGCTGAAGTAGGACTTCTGCTCTGGGTGTGCTACTTTGCCCTAGAGCTGAAAGGCACAACGTGCAGGCTTCTTTCCAAAGGGCGAGTTGGGCCCCACAGCATCTTGCTTCCAGCTCTTTGGGAAGCTAAGAAACAACTCGCTCTGCACAGTGCTCTTACAGCCTACGGGGAACATCTCTTCCAAAGGCCTGTGAAACGCAGTTTCTTTGCAGGCCTGATCTGGCTGAAGTAGGACTTCTGCTCTGGGTGTGCTACTTTGCCCTAGAGCTGAAAGGCACAACGTGCAGGCTTCTTTCCAAAGGGCGAGTTGGGCCCCACAGCATCTTGCTTCCAGCTCTTTGGGAAGCTAAGAAACAACTCGCTCTGCACAGTGCTCTTACAGCCTAGTGGGAACATCTCTTCCAAAGGCCTGGGAAACGCATTTTCTTTGCAGGCCTGATCTGGCTGAAGTAGGACTTCTGCTCTGGGTGTGCTACTTTGCCCTAGTGCTGAAAGGCACAACGTGCAGGCTTCTTTCCAAAGGGCGAGTTGGGCCCCACAGCATCTTGCTTCCAGCTCTTTGGGAAGCTAAGAAACAACTCGCTCTGCACAGTGGTCTTAAAGCCTAGTGGGAACATCTCTTCCAAAGGCCTGTGAAACGCAGTTTCTTTGCAGGCCTGATCTGGCTGAAGTAGGACTTCTGCTCTGGGTGTGCTACTTTGCCCTAGAGCTGAAAGGCACAACGTGCAGGCTTCTTTCCAAAGGGCGAGTTGGGCCCCACAGCATCTTGCTTCCAGCTCTTTGGGAAGCTAAGAAACAACTCGCTCTGCACAGTGCTCTTACAGCCTACCGGGAACATCTCTTCCAAAGGCCTGTGAAACGCAGTTTCTTTGCAGGCCTGATCTGGCTGAAGTAGGACTTCTGCTCTGGGTGTGCTACTTTGCCCTAGAGCTGAAAGGCACAACGTGCAGGCTTCTTTCCAAAGGGCGAGTTGGGCCCCACAGCATCTTGCTTCCAGCTCTTTGGGAAGCTAAGAAACAACTCGCTCTGCACAGTGCTCTTACAGCCTGGTGGGAACATCTCTTCCAAAGGCCTGTGAAACGCAGTTTCTTTGCAGGCCTGATCTGGCTGAAGTAGGACTTCTGCTCTGGGTGTGCTACTTTGCCCTAGAGCTGAAAGGCACAACGTGCAGGCTTCTTTCCAAAGGGCGAGTTGGGCCCCACAGCACCTTGCTTCCAGCTCTTTGGGAAGCTAAGAAACAACTCGCTCTGCACAGTGCTCTTACAGCCTAGTGGGAACATCTCTTCCAAAGGCCTGGGAAACGCAGTTTCTTTGCAGGCCTGATCTGGCTGAAGTAGGACTTCTGCTCTGGGTGTGCTACTTTGCCCTAGAGCTGAAAGGCACAACGTGCAGGCTTCTTTCCAAAGGGCGAGTTGGGCCCCACAGCATCTTGCTTCCAGCTCTTTGGGAAGCTAAGAAACAACTCGCTCTGCACAGTGGTCTTACAGCCTAGTGGGAACATCTCTTCCAAAGGCCTGTGAAACGCAGTTTCTTTGCAGGCCTGATCTGGCTGAAGTAGGACTTCTGCTCTGGGTGTGCTCCTTTGCCCTAGAGCTGAAAGGCACAACGTGCAGGCTTCTTTCCAAAGGGCGAGTTGGGCCCCACAGCATCTTGCTTCCAGCTCTTTGGGAAGCTAAGAAACAACTCGCTCTGCACAGTGCTCTTACAGCCTACCGGGAACATCTCTTCCAAAGGCCTGTGAAACGCAGTTTCTTTGCAGGCCTGATCTGGCTGAAGTAGGACTTCTGCTCTGGGGTGCTACTTTGCCCTAGAGCTGAAAGGCACAACGTGCAGGCTTCTTTCCAAAGGGCGAGTTGGGCCCCACAGCATCTTGCTTCCAGCTCTTTGGGAAGCTAAGAAACAACTCGCTCTGCACAGTGCTCTTACAGCCTACCTGGAACATCTCTTCCAAAGGCCTGTGAAACGCAGTTTCTTTGCAGGCCTGATCCGGCTGAAGTAGGACTTCTGCTCTGGGTGTGCTACTTTGCCCTAGAGCTGAAAGGCACAACGTGCAGGCTTCTTTCCAAAGGGCGAGTTGGGCCCCACAGCATCTTGCTTCCAGCTCTTTGGGAAGCTAAGAAACAACTCGCTCTGCACAGTGCTCTTACAGCCTACCGGGAACATCTCTTCCAAAGGCCTGTGAAACGCAGTTTCTTTGCAGGCCTGATCTGGCTGAAGTAGGACTTCTGCTCTGGGGTGCTACTTTGCCCTAGAGCTGAAAGGCACAACGTGCAGGCTTCTTTCCAAAGGGCGAGTTGGGCCCCACAGCATCTTGCTTCCAGCTCTTTGGGAAGCTAAGAAACAACTCGCTCTGCACAGTGCTCTTACAGCCTGGTGGGAACATCTCTTCCAAAGGCCTGTGAAACGCAGTTTCTTTGCAGGCCTGATCTGGCTGAAGTAGGACTTCTGCTCTGGGTGTGCTACTTTGCCCTAGAGCTGAAAGGCACAACGTGCAGGCTTCTTTCCAAAGGGCGAGTTGGGCCCCACAGCATCTTGCTTCCAGCTCTTTGGGAAGCTAAGAAACAACTCGCTCTGCACAGTGCTCTTACAGCCTACCGGGAACATCTCTTCCAAAGGCCTGTGAAAGGCAGTTTCTTTGCAGGCCTGATCTGGCTGAAGTAGGCCTTCTGCTCTGGGTGTGCTACTTTGCCCTAGAGCTGAGAGGCACAACGTGCAGGCTTCTTTCCAAAGGGCGAGTTGGGCCCCACAGCATCTTGCTTCCAGCTCTTTGGGAAGCTAAGAAACAACTCGCTCTGCACAGTGCTCTTACAGCCTAGTGGGAACATCTCTTCCAAAGGCCTGGGAAACGCATTTTCTTTGCAGGCCTGATCTGGCTGAAGTAGGACTTCTGCTCTGGGTGTGCTACTTTGCCCTAGAGCTGAAAGGCACAACGTGCAGGCTTCTTTCCAAAGGGCGAGTTGGGCCCCACAGCATCTTGCTTCCAGCTCTTTGGGAAGCTAAGAAACAACTCGCTCTGCACAGTGGTCTTAAAGCCTAGTGGGAACATCTCTTCCAAAGGCCTGTGAAACGCAGTTTCTTTGCAGGCCTGATCTGGCTGAAGTAGGACTTCTGCTCTGGGTGTGCTACTTTGCCCTAGAGCTGAAAGGCACAACGTGCAGGCTTCTTTCCAAAGGGCGAGTTGGGCCCCACAGCATCTTGCTTCCAGCTCTTTGGGAAGCTAAGAAACAACTCGCTCTGCACAGTGCTCTTACAGCCTACCGGGAACATCTCTTCCAAAGGCCTGTGAAACGCAGTTTCTTTGCAGGCCTCATCTGGCTGAAGTAGGACTTCTGCTCTGGGTGTGCTACTTTGCCCTAGAGCTGAAAGGCACAACGTGCAGGCTTCTTTCCAAAGGGCGAGTTGGGCCCCACAGCATCTTGCTTCCAGCTCTTTTTGAAGCTAAGAAACAACTCGCTCTGCACAGTGCTCTTACAGCCTAGTTTGGACATCTCTTCCAAAGGCCTGTGAAACGCAGTTTCTTTGCAGGCCTGATCTGGCTGAAGTAGGACTTCTGCTCTGGGTGTGCTACTTTGCCCTAGAGCTGAGAGGCACAACGTGCAGGCTTCTTTCCAAAGGGCGAGTTGGGCCCCACAGCATCTTGCTTCCAGCTCTTTGGGAAGCTAACAAACAACTCGCTCTGCACAGTGGTCTTACAGCCTAGTGGGAACATCACTTCCAAAGGCCTGTGAAACGCAGTTTATTTGCAGGCCTGATCTGGCTGAAGTAGGACTTCTGCTCTGGGTGTGCTACTTTGCCCTAGAGCTGAAAGGCACAACGTGCAGGCTTCTTTCCAAAGGGCGAGTTGGGCCCCACAGCATCTTGCTTCCAGCTCTTTGGGAAGCTAAGAAACAACTCGCTCTGCACAGTGCTCTTTCAGCCTACCGGGAACATCTCTTCCAAAGGCCTGTGGAACGCAGTTTCTTTGCAGGCCTGATCTGGCTGAAGTAGGACTTCTGCTCTGGGTGTGCTACTTTGCCCTAGAGCTGAAAGGCACAACGTGCAGGCTTCTTTCCAAAGGGCGAGTTGGGCCCCACAGCATCTTGCTTCCAGCTCTTTGGGAAGCTAAGAAACAACTCGCTCTGCACAGTGCTCTTACAGCCTACCGGGAACATCTCTTCCAAAGGCCTGTGAAACGCAGTTTCTTTGCAGGCCTGATCTGGCTGAAGTAGGACTTCTGCTCTGGGGTGCTACTTTGCCCTAGAGCTGAAAGGCACAACGTGCAGGCTTCTTTCCAAAGGGCGAGTTGGGCCCGACAGCATCTTGCTTCCAGCTCTTTGGGAAGCTAAGAAACAACTCGCTCTGCACAGTGCTCTTACAGCCTAGTGGGAATATCTCTTCCAAAGGCCTGTGAAACGCAGTTTCTTTGCAGGCCTGATCTGGCTGAAGTAGGACTTCTGCTCTGGGTGTGCTACTTTGCCCTAGAGCTGAAAGGCACAACGTGCAGGCTTCTTTCCAAAGGGCGAGTTGGGCCCCACAGCATCTTGCTTCCAGCTCTTTGGGAAGCTAAGAAACAACTCGCTCTGCACAGTGCTCTTACAGCCTACCGGGAACATCTCTTCCAAATGCCTGTGAAACGCAGTTTCTTTGCAGGCCTGATCTGGCTGAAGTAGGACTTCTGCTCTGGGTGTGCTACTTTGCCCTAGAGCTGAAAGGCACAACGTGCAGGCTTCTTTCCAAAGGGCGAGTTGGGCCCCACAGCACCTTGCTTCCAGCTCTTTGGGAAGCTAAGAAACAACTCGCTCTGCACAGTGCTCTTACAGCCTAGTGGGAACATCTCTTCCAAAGGCCTGTGAAACGCAGTTTCTTTGCAGGCCTGATCTGGCTGAAGTAGGACTTCTGCTCTGGGTGTGCTACTTTGCCCTAGAGCTGAAAGGCACAACGTGCAGGCTTCTTTCCAAAGGGCGAGTTGGGCCCCACAGCATCTTGCTTCCAGCTCTTTGGGAAGCTAAGAAACAACTCGATCTGCACAGTGGTCTTACAGCCTAGTGGGAACATCTCTTCCAAAGGCCTGTGAAACGCAGTTTCTTTGCAGGCCTGATCTGGCTGAAGTAGGACTTCTGCTCTGGGTGTGCTACTTTGCCCTAGAGCTGAAAGGCACAACGTGCAGGCTTCTTTCCAAAGGGCGAGTTGGGCCCCACAGCATCTTGCTTCCAGCTCTTTGGGAAGCTAAGAAACAACTCGCTCTGCACAGTGGTCTTAAAGCCTAGTGGGAACATCTCTTCCAAAGGCCTGTGAAACGCAGTTTCTTTGCAGGCCTGATCTGGCTGAAGTAGGACTTCTGCTCTGGGTGTGCTACTTTGCCCTAGAGCTGAAAGGCACAACGTGCAGGCTTCTTTCCAAAGGGCGAGTTGGGCCCCACAGCATCTTGCTTCCAGCTCTTTGGGAAGCTAAGAAACAACTCGCTCTGCACAGTGCTCTTACAGCCTACCGGGAACATCTCTTCCAAAGGCCAGTGAAACGCAGTTACTTTGCAGGCCTGATCGGGCTGAAGTAGGACTTCTGCTCTGGGTGTGCTACTTTGCCCTAGAGCTGAAAGGCACAACGTGCAGGCTTCTTTCCAAAGGGCGAGTTGGGCCCCACAGCATCTTGCTTCCAGCTCTTTGGGAAGCTAAGAAACAACTCGCTCTGCACAGTGCTCTTTCAGCCTACCGGGAACATCTCTTCCAAAGGCCTGTGGAACGCAGTTTCTTTGCAGGCCTGATCTGGCTGAAGTAGGACTTCTGCTCTGGGTGTGCTACTTTGCCCTAGAGCTGAAAGGCACAACGTGCAGGCTTCTTTCCAAAGGGCGAGTTGGGCCCCACAGCATCTTGCTTCCAGCTCTTTGGGAAGCTAAGAAACAACTCGCTCTGCACAGTGCTCTTACAGCCTACCGGGAACATCTCTTCCAAAGGCCTGTGAAACGCAGTTTCTTTGCAGGCCTCATCTGGCTGAAGTAGGACTTCTGCTCTGGGTGTGCTACTTTGCCCTAGAGCTGAAAGGCACAACGTGCAGGCTTCTTTCCAAAGGGCGAGTTGGGCCCCACAGCATCTTGCTTCCAGCTCTTTTTGAAGCTAAGAAACAACTCGCTCTGCACAGTGCTCTTACAGCCTAGTTTGGACATCTCTTCCAAAGGCCTGTGAAACGCAGTTTCTTTGCAGGCCTGATCTGGCTGAAGTAGGACTTCTGCTCTGGGTGTGCTACTTTGCCCTAGAGCTGAGAGGCACAACGTGCAGGCTTCTTTCCAAAGGGCGAGTTGGGCCCCACAGCATCTTGCTTCCAGCTCTTTGGGAAGCTAACAAACAACTCGCTCTGCACAGTGGTCTTACAGCCTAGTGGGAACATCACTTCCAAAGGCCTGTGAAACGCAGTTTCTTTGCAGGCCTGATCTGGCTGAAGTAGGACTTCTGCTCTGGGTGTGCTACTTTGCCCTAGAGCTGAAAGGCACAACGTGCAGGCTTCTTTCCAAAGGGCGAGTTGGGCCCCACAGCATCTTGCTTCCAGCTCTTTGGGAAGCTAAGAAACAACTCGCTCTGCACAGTGCTCTTTCAGCCTACCGTTAACATCTCTTCCAAAGGCCTGTGGAACGCAGTTTCTTTGCAGGCCTGATCTGGCTGAAGTAGGACTTCTGCTCTGGGTGTGCTACTTTGCCCTAGAGCTGAAAGGCACAACGTGCAGGCTTCTTTCCAAAGGGCGAGTTGGGCCCCACAGCATCTTGCTTCCAGCTCTTTGGGAAGCTAAGAAACAACTCGCTCTGCACAGTGCTCTTACAGCCTACGGGGAACATCTCTTCCAAAGGCCTGTGAAACGCAGTTTCTTTGCAGGCCTGATCTGGCTGAAGTAGGACTTCTGCTCTGGGTGTGCTACTTTGCCCTAGAGCTGAAAGGCACAACGTGCAGGCTTCTTTCCAAAGGGCGAGTTGGGCCCCACAGCATCTTGCTTCCAGCTCTTTGGGAAGCTAAGAAACAACTCGCTCTGCACAGTGCTCTTACAGCCTACCGGGAACATCTCTTCCAAAGGCCTGTGAAACGCAGTTTCTTTGCAGGCCTGATCTGGCTGAAGTAGGACTTCTGCTCTGGGGTGCTACTTTGCCCTAGAGCTGAAAGGCACAACGTGCAGGCTTCTTTCCAAAGGGCGAGTTGGGCCCCACAGCATCTTGCTTCCAGCTCTTTGGGAAGCTAAGAAACAACTCGCTCTGCACAGTGCTCTTACAGCCTAGTGGGAACATCTCTTCCAAAGGCCTGTGAAACGCAGTTTCTTTGCAGGCCTGATCTGGCTGAAGTAGGACTTCTGCTCTGGGTGTGCTACTTTGCCCTAGAGCTGAAAGGCACAACGTGCAGGCTTCTTTCCAAAGGGCGAGTTGGGCCCCACAGCATCTTGCTTCCAGCTCTTTGGGAAGCTAAGAAACAACTCGCTCTGCACAGTGCTCTTACAGCCTGGTGGGAACATCTCTTCCAAAGGCCTGTGAAACGCAGTTTCTTTGCAGGCCTGATCTGGCTGAAGTAGGACTTCTGCTCTGGGTGTGCTACTTTGCCCTAGAGCTGAAAGGCACAACGTGCAGGCTTCTTTCCAAAGGGCGAGTTGGGCCCCACAGCACCTTGTTCCAGCTCTTTGGGAAGCTAAGAAACAACTCGCTCTGCACAGTGCTCTTACAGCCTAGTGGGAACATCTCTTCCAAAGGCCTGTGAAACGCAGTTTCTTTGCAGGCCTGATCTGGCTGAAGTAGGACTTCTGCTCTGGGTGTGCTACTTTGCCCTAGAGCTGAAAGGCACAACGTGCAGGCTTCTTTCCAAAGGGCGAGTTGGGCCCCACAGCATCTTGCTTCCAGCTCTTTGGGAAGCTAAGAAACAACTCGCTCTGCACAGTGCTCTTACAGCCTACCGGGAACATCTCTTCCAACGGCCTGTGAAACGCAGTTTCTTTGCAGGCCTGATCTGGCTGAAGTAGGACTTCTGCTCTGGGTGTGCTACTTTGCCCTAGAGCTGAAAGGCACAACGTGCAGGCTTCTTTCCAAAGGGCGAGTTGGGCCCCACAGCATCTTGCTTCCAGCTCTTTGGGAAGCTAAGAAACAACTCGCTCTGCACAGTGCTCTTACAGCCTACCGGGAACATCTCTTCCAAAGGCCTGTGAAAGGCAGTTTCTTTGCAGGCCTGATCTGGCTGAAGTAGGCCTTCTGCTCTGGGTGTGCTACTTTGCCCTAGAGCTGAGAGGCACAACGTGCAGGCTTCTTTCCAAAGGGCGAGTTGGGCCCCACAGCATCTTGCTTCCAGCTCTTTGGGAAGCTAAGAAACAACTCGCTCTGCACAGTGCTCTTACAGCCTAGTGGGAACATCTCTTCCAAAGGCCTGGGAAACGCATTTTCTTTGCAGGCCTGATCTGGCTGAAGTAGGACTTCTGCTCTGGGTGTGCTACTTTGCCCTAGAGCTGAAAGGCACAACGTGCAGGCTTCTTTCCAAAGGGCGAGTTGGGCCCCACAGCATCTTGCTTCCAGCTCTTTGGGAAGCTAAGAAACAACTCGCTCTGCACAGTGCTCTTTCAGCCTACCGTTAACATCTCTTCCAAAGGCCTGTGGAACGCAGTTTCTTTGCAGGCCTGATCTGGCTGAAGTAGGACTTCTGCTCTGGGTGTGCTACTTTGCCCTAGAGCTGAAAGGCACAACGTGCAGGCTTCTTTCCAAAGGGCGAGTTGGGCCCCACAGCATCTTGCTTCCAGCTCTTTGGGAAGCTAAGAAACAACTCGCTCTGCACAGTGCTCTTACAGCCTACGGGGAACATCTCTTCCAAAGGCCTGTGAAACGCAGTTTCTTTGCAGGCCTCATCTGGCTGAAGTAGGACTTCTGCTCTGGGTGTGCTACTTTGCCCTAGAGCTGAAAGGCACAACGTGCAGGCTTCTTTCCAAAGGGCGAGTTGGGCCCCACAGCATCTTGCTTCCAGCTCTTTGGGAAGCTAAGAAACAACTCGCTCTGCACAGTGCTCTTACAGCCTACCGGGAACATCTCTTCCAAAGGCCTGTGAAACGCAGTTTCTTTGCAGGCCTGATCTGGCTGAAGTAGGACTTCTGCTCTGGGGTGCTACTTTGCCCTAGAGCTGAAAGGCACAACGTGCAGGCTTCTTTCCAAAGGGCGAGTTGGGCCCCACAGCATCTTGCTTCCAGCTCTTTGGGAAGCTAAGAAACAACTCGCTCTGCACAGTGCTCTTACAGCCTAGTGGGAACATCTCTTCCAAAGGCCTGTGAAACGCAGTTTCTTTGCAGGCCTGATCTGGCTGAAGTAGGACTTCTGCTCTGGGTGTGCTACTTTGCCCTAGAGCTGAAAGGCACAACGTGCAGGCTTCTTTCCAAAGGGCGAGTTGGGCCCCACAGCATCTTGCTTCCAGCTCTTTGGGAAGCTAAGAAACAACTCGCTCTGCACAGTGCTCTTACAGCCTGGTGGGAACATCTCTTCCAAAGGCCTGTGAAACGCAGTTTCTTTGCAGGCCTGATCTGGCTGAAGTAGGACTTCTGCTCTGGGTGTGCTACTTTGCCCTAGAGCTGAAAGGCACAACGTGCAGGCTTCTTTCCAAAGGGCGAGTTGGGCCCCACAGCACCTTGTTCCAGCTCTTTGGGAAGCTAAGAAACAACTCGCTCTGCACAGTGCTCTTACAGCCTAGTGGGAACATCTCTTCCAAAGGCCTGTGAAACGCAGTTTCTTTGCAGGCCTGATCTGGCTGAAGTAGGACTTCTGCTCTGGGTGTGCTACTTTGCCCTAGAGCTGAGAGGCACAACGTGCAGGCTTCTTTCCAAAGGGCGAGTTGGGCCCCACAGCATCTTGCTTCCAGCTCTTTGGGAAGCTAAGAAACAACTCGCTCTGCACAGTGCTCTTACAGCCTAGTGGGAACATCTCTTCCAAAGGCCTGTGAAACGCAGTTTCTTTGCAGGCCTGATCTGGCTGAAGTAGGACTTCTGCTCTGGGTGTGCTACTTTGCCCTAGAGCTGAAAGGCACAACGTGCAGGCTTCTTTCCAAAGGGCGAGTTGGGCCCCACAGCATCTTGCTTCCAGCTCTTTGGGAAGCTAAGAAACAACTCGCTCTGCACAGTGCTCTTACAGCCTACGGGGAACATCTCTTCCAAAGGCCTGTGAAACGCAGTTTCTTTGCAGGCCTGATCTGGCTGAAGTAGGACTTCTGCTCTGGGTGTGCTACTTTGCCCTAGAGCTGAAAGGCACAACGTGCAGGCTTCTTTCCAAAGGGCGAGTTGGGCCCCACAGCATCTTGCTTCCAGCTCTTTGGGAAGCTAAGAAACAACTCGCTCTGCACAGTGCTCTTACAGCCTACCGGGAACATCTCTTCCAAAGGCCTGTGAAACGCAGTTTCTTTGCAGGCCTGATCTGGCTGAAGTAGGACTTCTGCTCTGGGTGTGCTACTTTGCCCTAGAGCTGAAAGGCACAACGTGCAGGCTTCTTTCCAAAGGGCGAGTTGGGCCCCACAGCATCTTGCTTCCAGCTCTTTGGGAAGCTAAGAAACAACTCGCTCTGCACAGTGCTCTTACAGCCTACGGGGAACATCTCTTCCAAAGGCCTGTGAAACGCAGTTTCTTTGCAGGCCTGATCTGGCTGAAGTAGGACTTCTGCTCTGGGTGTGCTACTTTGCCCTAGAGCTGAAAGGCACAACGTGCAGGCTTCTTTCCAAAGGGCGAGTTGGGCCCCACAGCATCTTGCTTCCAGCTCTTTGGGAAGCTAAGAAACAACTCGCTCTGCACAGTGCTCTTACAGCCTAGTGGGAACATCTCTTCCAAAGGCCTGGGAAACGCATTTTCTTTGCAGGCCTGATCTGGCTGAAGTAGGACTTCTGCTCTGGGTGTGCTACTTTGCCCTAGTGCTGAAAGGCACAACGTGCAGGCTTCTTTCCAAAGGGCGAGTTGGGCCCCACAGCATCTTGCTTCCAGCTCTTTGGGAAGCTAAGAAACAACTCGCTCTGCACAGTGGTCTTAAAGCCTAGTGGGAACATCTCTTCCAAAGGCCTGTGAAACGCAGTTTCTTTGCAGGCCTGATCTGGCTGAAGTAGGACTTCTGCTCTGGGTGTGCTACTTTGCCCTAGAGCTGAAAGGCACAACGTGCAGGCTTCTTTCCAAAGGGCGAGTTGGGCCCCACAGCATCTTGCTTCCAGCTCTTTGGGAAGCTAAGAAACAACTCGCTCTGCACAGTGCTCTTACAGCCTACCGGGAACATCTCTTCCAAAGGCCTGTGAAACGCAGTTTCTTTGCAGGCCTGATCTGGCTGAAGTAGGACTTCTGCTCTGGGTGTGCTACTTTGCCCTAGAGCTGAAAGGCACAACGTGCAGGCTTCTTTCCAAAGGGCGAGTTGGGCCCCACAGCATCTTGCTTCCAGCTCTTTGGGAAGCTAAGAAACAACTCGCTCTGCACAGTGCTCTTACAGCCTGGTGGGAACATCTCTTCCAAAGGCCTGTGAAACGCAGTTTCTTTGCAGGCCTGATCTGGCTGAAGTAGGACTTCTGCTCTGGGTGTGCTACTTTGCCCTAGAGCTGAAAGGCACAACGTGCAGGCTTCTTTCCAAAGGGCGAGTTGGGCCCCACAGCACCTTGCTTCCAGCTCTTTGGGAAGCTAAGAAACAACTCGCTCTGCACAGTGCTCTTACAGCCTAGTGGGAACATCTCTTCCAAAGGCCTGGGAAACACAGTTTCTTTGCAGGCCTGATCTGGCTGAAGTAGGACTTCTGCTCTGGGTGTGCTACTTTGCCCTAGAGCTGAAAGGCACAACGTGCAGGCTTCTTTCCAAAGGGCGAGTTGGGCCCCACAGCATCTTGCTTCCAGCTCTTTGGGAAGCTAAGAAACAACTCGCTCTGCACAGTGGTCTTACAGCCTAGTGGGAACATCTCTTCCAAAGGCCTGTGAAACGCAGTTTCTTTGCAGGCCTGATCTGGCTGAAGTAGGACTTCTGCTCTGGGTGTGCTCCTTTGCCCTAGAGCTGAAAGGCACAACGTGCAGGCTTCTTTCCAAAGGGCGAGTTGGGCCCCACAGCATCTTGCTTCCAGCTCTTTGGGAAGCTAAGAAACAACTCGCTCTGCACAGTGCTCTTACAGCCTACCGGGAACATCTCTTCCAAAGGCCTGTGAAACGCAGTTTCTTTGCAGGCCTGATCTGGCTGAAGTAGGACTTCTGCTCTGGGGTGCTACTTTGCCCTAGAGCTGAAAGGCACAACGTGCAGGCTTCTTTCCAAAGGGCGAGTTGGGCCCCACAGCATCTTGCTTCCAGCTCTTTGGGAAGCTAAGAAACAACTCGCTCTGCACAGTGCTCTTACAGCCTACCTGGAACATCTCTTCCAAAGGCCTGTGAAACGCAGTTTCTTTGCAGGCCTGATCCGGCTGAAGTAGGACTTCTGCTCTGGGTGTGCTACTTTGCCCTAGAGCTGAAAGGCACAACGTGCAGGCTTCTTTCCAAAGGGCGAGTTGGGCCCCACAGCATCTTGCTTCCAGCTCTTTGGGAAGCTAAGAAACAACTCGCTCTGCACAGTGCTCTTACAGCCTACCGGGAACATCTCTTCCAAAGGCCTGTGAAACGCAGTTTCTTTGCAGGCCTGATCTGGCTGAAGTAGGACTTCTGCTCTGGGGTGCTACTTTGCCCTAGAGCTGAAAGGCACAACGTGCAGGCTTCTTTCCAAAGGGCGAGTTGGGCCCCACAGCATCTTGCTTCCAGCTCTTTGGGAAGCTAAGAAACAACTCGCTCTGCACAGTGCTCTTACAGCCTGGTGGGAACATCTCTTCCAAAGGCCTGTGAAACGCAGTTTCTTTGCAGGCCTGATCTGGCTGAAGTAGGACTTCTGCTCTGGGTGTGCTACTTTGCCCTAGAGCTGAAAGGCACAACGTGCAGGCTTCTTTCCAAAGGGCGAGTTGGGCCCCACAGCATCTTGCTTCCAGCTCTTTGGGAAGCTAAGAAACAACTCGCTCTGCACAGTGCTCTTACAGCCTACCGGGAACATCTCTTCCAAAGGCCTGTGAAAGGCAGTTTCTTTGCAGGCCTGATCTGGCTGAAGTAGGCCTTCTGCTCTGGGTGTGCTACTTTGCCCTAGAGCTGAGAGGCACAACGTGCAGGCTTCTTTCCAAAGGGCGAGTTGGGCCCCACAGCATCTTGCTTCCAGCTCTTTGGGAAGCTAAGAAACAACTCGCTCTGCACAGTGCTCTTACAGCCTAGTGGGAACATCTCTTCCAAAGGCCTGGGAAACGCATTTTCTTTGCAGGCCTGATCTGGCTGAAGTAGGACTTCTGCTCTGGGTGTGCTACTTTGCCCTAGAGCTGAAAGGCACAACGTGCAGGCTTCTTTCCAAACGGCGAGTTGGGCCCCACAGCATCTTGCTTCCAGCTCTTTGGGAAGCTAAGAAACAACTCGCTCTGCACAGTGGTCTTAAAGCCTAGTGGGAACATCTCTTCCAAAGGCCTGTGAAACGCAGTTTCTTTGCAGGCCTGATCTGGCTGAAGTAGGACTTCTGCTCTGGGTGTGCTACTTTGCCCTAGAGCTGAAAGGCACAACGTGCAGGCTTCTTTCCAAAGGGCGAGTTGGGCCCCACAGCATCTTGCTTCCAGCTCTTTGGGAAGCTAAGAAACAACTCGCTCTGCACAGTGCTCTTACAGCCTACCGGGAACATCTCTTCCAAAGGCCTGTGAAACGCAGTTTCTTTGCAGGCCTCATCTGGCTGAAGTAGGACTTCTGCTCTGGGTGTGCTACTTTGCCCTAGAGCTGAAAGGCACAACGTGCAGGCTTCTTTCCAAAGGGCGAGTTGGGCCCCACAGCATCTTGCTTCCAGCTCTTTTTGAAGCTAAGAAACAACTCGCTCTGCACAGTGCTCTTACAGCCTAGTTTGGACATCTCTTCCAAAGGCCTGTGAAACGCAGTTTCTTTGCAGGCCTGATCTGGCTGAAGTAGGACTTCTGCTCTGGGTGTGCTACTTTGCCCTAGAGCTGAGAGGCACAACGTGCAGGCTTCTTTCCAAAGGGCGAGTTGGGCCCCACAGCATCTTGCTTCCAGCTCTTTGGGAAGCTAACAAACAACTCGCTCTGCACAGTGGTCTTACAGCCTAGTGGGAACATCACTTCCAAAGGCCTGTGAAACGCAGTTTATTTGCAGGCCTGATCTGGCTGAAGTAGGACTTCTGCTCTGGGTGTGCTACTTTGCCCTAGAGCTGAAAGGCACAACGTGCAGGCTTCTTTCCAAAGGGCGAGTTGGGCCCCACAGCATCTTGCTTCCAGCTCTTTGGGAAGCTAAGAAACAACTCGCTCTGCACAGTGCTCTTTCAGCCTACCGGGAACATCTCTTCCAAAGGCCTGTGGAACGCAGTTTCTTTGCAGGCCTGATCTGGCTGAAGTAGGACTTCTGCTCTGGGTGTGCTACTTTGCCCTAGAGCTGAAAGGCACAACGTGCAGGCTTCTTTCCAAAGGGCGAGTTGGGCCCCACAGCATCTTGCTTCCAGCTCTTTGGGAAGCTAAGAAACAACTCGCTCTGCACAGTGCTCTTACAGCCTACCGGGAACATCTCTTCCAAAGGCCTGTGAAACGCAGTTTCTTTGCAGGCCTGATCTGGCTGAAGTAGGACTTCTGCTCTGGGGTGCTACTTTGCCCTAGAGCTGAAAGGCACAACGTGCAGGCTTCTTTCCAAAGGGCGAGTTGGGCCCGACAGCATCTTGCTTCCAGCTCTTTGGGAAGCTAAGAAACAACTCGCTCTGCACAGTGCTCTTACAGCCTAGTGGGAACATCTCTTCCAAAGGCCTGTGAAACGCAGTTTCTTTGGAGGCCTGATCTGGCTGAAGTAGGACTTCTGCTCTGGGTGTGCTACTTTGCCCTAGAGCTGAAAGGCACAACGTGCAGGCTTCTTTCCAAAGGGCGAGTTGGGCCCCACAGCATCTTGCTTCCAGCTCTTTGGGAAGCTAAGAAACAACTCGCTCTGCACAGTGCTCTTACAGCCTACCGGGAACATCTCTTCCAAATGCCTGTGAAACGCAGTTTCTTTGCAGGCCTGATCTGGCTGAAGTAGGACTTCTGCTCTGGGTCTGCTACTTTGCCCTAGAGCTGAAAGGCACAACGTGCAGGCTTCTTTCCAAAGGGCGAGTTGGGCCCCACAGCACCTTGCTTCCAGCTCTTTGGGAAGCTAAGAAACAACTCGCTCTGCACAGTGCTCTTACAGCCTAGTGGGAACATCTCTTCCAAAGGCCTGTGAAACGCAGTTTCTTTGCAGGCCTGATCTGGCTGAAGGAGGACTTCTGCTCTGGGTGTGCTACTTTGCCCTAGAGCTGAAAGGCACAACGTGCAGGCTTCTTTCCAAAGGGCGAGTTGGGCCCCACAGCATCTTGCTTCCAGCTCTTTGGGAAGCTAAGAAACAACTCGATCTGCACAGTGGTCTTACAGCCTAGTGGGAACATCTCTTCCAAAGGCCTGTGAAACGCAGTTTCTTTGCAGGCCTGATCTGGCTGAAGTAGGACTTCTGCTCTGGGTGTGCTACTTTGCCCTAGAGCTGAAAGGCACAACGTGCAGGCTTCTTTCCAAAGGGCGAGTTGGGCCCCACAGCATCTTGCTTCCAGCTCTTTGGGAAGCTAAGAAACAACTCGCTCTGCACAGTGGTCTTAAAGCCTAGTGGGAACATCTCTTCCAAAGGCCTGTGAAACGCAGTTTCTTTGCAGGCCTGATCTGGCTGAAGTAGGACTTCTGCTCTGGGTGTGCTACTTTGCCCTAGAGCTGAAAGGCACAACGTGCAGGCTTCTTTCCAAAGGGCGAGTTGGGCCCCACAGCATCTTGCTTCCAGCTCTTTGGGAAGCTAAGAAACAACTCGCTCTGCACAGTGCTCTTACAGCCTACCGGGAACATCTCTTCCAAAGGCCAGTGAAACGCAGTTACTTTGCAGGCCTGATCGGGCTGAAGTAGGACTTCTGCTCTGGGTGTGCTACTTTGCCCTAGAGCTGAAAGGCACAACGTGCAGGCTTCTTTCCAAAGGGCGAGTTGGGCCCCACAGCATCTTGCTTCCAGCTCTTTGGGAAGCTAAGAAACAACTCGCTCTGCACAGTGCTCTTTCAGCCTACCGGGAACATCTCTTCCAAAGGCCTGTGGAACGCAGTTTCTTTGCAGGCCTGATCTGGCTGAAGTAGGACTTCTGCTCTGGGTGTGCTACTTTGCCCTAGAGCTGAAAGGCACAACGTGCAGGCTTCTTTCCAAAGGGCGAGTTGGGCCCCACAGCATCTTGCTTCCAGCTCTTTGGGAAGCTAAGAAACAACTCGCTCTGCACAGTGCTCTTACAGCCTACCGGGAACATCTCTTCCAAAGGCCTGTGAAACGCAGTTTCTTTGCAGGCCTGATCTGGCTGAAGTAGGACTTCTGCTCTGGGGTGCTACTTTGCCCTAGAGCTGAAAGGCACAACGTGCAGGCTTCTTTCCAAAGGGCGAGTTGGGCCCGACAGCATCTTGCTTCCAGCTCTTTGGGAAGCTAAGAAACAACTCGCTCTGCACAGTGCTCTTACAGCCTAGTGGGAACATCTCTTCCAAAGGCCTGGGAAACGCATTTTCTTTGCAGGCCTGATCTGGCTGAAGTAGGACTTCTGCTCTGGGTGTGCTACTTTGCCCTAGAGCTGAAAGGCACAACGTGCAGGCTTCTTTCCAAAGGGCGAGTTGGGCCCCACAGCATCTTGCTTCCAGCTCTTTGGGAAGCTAAGAAACAACTCGCTCTGCACAGTGGTCTTAAAGCCTAGTGGGAACATCTCTTCCAAAGGCCTGTGAAACGCAGTTTCTTTGCAGGCCTGATCTGGCTGAAGTAGGACTTCTGCTGTGGGTGTGCTACTTTGCCCTAGAGCTGAAAGGCACAACGTGCAGGCTTCTTTCCAAAGGGCGAGTTGGGCCCCACAGCATCTTGCTTCCAGCTCTTTGGGAAGCTAAGAAACAACTCGCTCTGCACAGTGCTCTTACAGCCTACCGGGAACATCTCTTCCAAAGGCCTGTGAAACGCAGTTTCTTTGCAGGCCTGATCTGGCTGAAGTAGGACTTCTGCTCTGGGTGTGCTACTTTGCCCTAGAGCTGAAAGGCACAACGTGCAGGCTTCTTTCCAAAGGGCGAGTTGGGCCCCACAGCATCTTGCTTCCAGCTCTTTTTGAAGCTAAGAAACAACTCGCTCTGCACAGTGCTCTTACAGCCTAGTTTGGACATCTCTTCCAAAGGCCTGTGAAACGCAGTTTCTTTGCAGGCCTGATCTGGCTGAAGTAGGACTTCTGCTCTGGGTGTGCTACTTTGCCCTAGAGCTGAGAGGCACAACGTGCAGGCTTCTTTCCAAAGGGCGAGTTGGGCCCCACAGCATCTTGCTTCCAGCTCTTTGGGAAGCTAACAAACAACTCGCTCTGCACAGTGGTCTTACAGCCTAGTGGGAACATCACTTCCAAAGGCCTGTGAAACGCAGTTTCTTTGCAGGCCTGATCTGGCTGAAGTAGGACTTCTGCTCTGGGTGTGCTACTTTGCCCTAGAGCTGAAAGGCACAACGTGCAGGCTTCTTTCCAAAGGGCGAGTTGGGCCCCACAGCATCTTGCTTCCAGCTCTTTGGGAAGCTAAGAAACAACTCGCTCTGCACAGTGCTCTTTCAGCCTACCGGGAACATCTCTTCCAAAGGCCTGTGGAACGCAGTTTCTTTGCAGGCCTGATCTGGCTGAAGTAGGACTTCTGCTCTGGGTGTGCTACTTTGCCCTAGAGCTGAAAGGCACAACGTGCAGGCTTCTTTCCAAAGGGCGAGTTGGGCCCCACAGCATCTTGCTTCCAGCTCTTTGGGAAGCTAAGAAACAACTCGCTCTGCACAGTGCTCTTACAGCCTACCGGGAACATCTCTTCCAAAGGCCTGTGAAACGCAGTTTCTTTGCAGGCCTGATCTGGCTGAAGTAGGACTTCTGCTCTGGGGTGCTACTTTGCCCTAGAGCTGAAAGGCACAACGTGCAGGCTTCTTTCCAAAGGGCGAGTTGGGCCCCACAGCATCTTGCTTCCAGCTCTTTGGGAAGCTAAGAAACAACTCGATCTGCACAGTGGTCTTACAGCCTAGTGGGAACATCTCTTCCAAAGGCCTGTGAAACGCAGTTTCTTTGCAGGCCTGATCTGGCTGAAGTAGGACTTCTGCTCTGGGTGTGCTACTTTGCCCTAGAGCTGAAAGGCACAACGTGCAGGCTTCTTTCCAAAGGGCGAGTTGGGCCCCACAGCATCTTGCTTCCAGCTCTTTGGGAAGCTAAGAAACAACTCGCTCTGCACAGTGGTCTTAAAGCCTAGTGGGAACATCTCTTCCAAAGGCCTGTGAAACGCAGTTTCTTTGCAGGCCTGATCTGGCTGAAGTAGGACTTCTGCTCTGGGTGTGCTACTTTGCCCTAGAGCTGAAAGGCACAACGTGCAGGCTTCTTTCCAAAGGGCGAGTTGGGCCCCACAGCATCTTGCTTCCAGCTCTTTGGGAAGCTAAGAAACAACTCGCTCTGCACAGTGCTCTTACAGCCTACCGGGAACATCTCTTCCAAAGGCCAGTGAAACGCAGTTACTTTGCAGGCCTGATCGGGCTGAAGTAGGACTTCTGCTCTGGGTGTGCTACTTTGCCCTAGAGCTGAAAGGCACAACGTGCAGGCTTCTTTCCAAAGGGCGAGTTGGGCCCCACAGCATCTTGCTTCCAGCTCTTTGGGAAGCTAAGAAACAACTCGCTCTGCACAGTGCTCTTTCAGCCTACCGGGAACATCTCTTCCAAAGGCCTGTGGAACGCAGTTTCTTTGCAGGCCTGATCTGGCTGAAGTAGGACTTCTGCTCTGGGTGTGCTACTTTGCCCTAGAGCTGAAAGGCACAACGTGCAGGCTTCTTTCCAAAGGGCGAGTTGGGCCCCACAGCATCTTGCTTCCAGCTCTTTGGGAAGCTAAGAAACAACTCGCTCTGCACAGTGCTCTTACAGCCTACCGGGAACATCTCTTCCAAAGGCCTGTGAAACGCAGTTTCTTTGCAGGCCTGATCTGGCTGAAGTAGGACTTCTGCTCTGGGGTGCTACTTTGCCCTAGAGCTGAAAGGCACAACGTGCAGGCTTCTTTCCAAAGGGCGAGTTGGGCCCGACAGCATCTTGCTTCCAGCTCTTTGGGAAGCTAAGAAACAACTCGCTCTGCACAGTGCTCTTACAGCCTAGTGGGAACATCTCTTCCAAAGGCCTGTGAAACGCAGTTTCTTTGGAGGCCTGATCTGGCTGAAGTAGGACTTCTGCTCTGGGTGTGCTACTTTGCCCTAGAGCTGAAAGGCACAACGTGCAGGCTTCTTTCCAAAGGGCGAGTTGGGCCCCACAGCATCTTGCTTCCAGCTCTTTGGGAAGCTAAGAAACAACTCGCTCTGCACAGTGCTCTTACAGCCTACCGGGAACATCTCTTCCAAAGGCCTGTGAAACGCAGTTTCTTTGCAGGCCTGATCTGGCTGAAGTAGGACTTCTGCTCTGGGTCTGCTACTTTGCCCTAGAGCTGAAAGGCACAACGTGCAGGCTTCTTTCCAAAGGGCGAGTTGGGCCCCACAGCACCTTGCTTCCAGCTCTTTGGGAAGCTAAGAAACAACTCGCTCTGCACAGTGCTCTTACAGCCTACCGGGAACATCTCTTCCAAAGGCCTGTGAAACGCAGTTTCTTTGCAGGCCTGATCTGGCTGAAGTAGGACTTCTGCTCTGGGTGTGCTACTTTGCCCTAGAGCTGAAAGGCACAACGTGCAGGCTTCTTTCCAAAGGGCGAGTTGTGCCCCACAGCATCTTGCTTCCAGCTCTTTGGGAAGCTAAGAAACAACTCGATCTGCACAGTGGTCTTACAGCCTAGTGGGAACATCTCTTCCAAAGGCCTGTGAAACGCAGTTTCTTTGCAGGCCTGATCTGGCTGAAGTAGGACTTCTGCTCTGGGTGTGCTACTTTGCCCTAGAGCTGAAAGGCACAACGTGCAGGCTTCTTTCCAAAGGGCGAGTTGGGCCCCACAGCATCTTGCTTCCAGCTCTTTGGGAAGCTAAGAAACAACTCGCTCTGCACAGTGGTCTTAAAGCCTAGTGGGAACATCTCTTCCAAAGGCCTGTGAAACGCAGTTTCTTTGCAGGCCTGATCTGGCTGAAGTAGGACTTCTGCTCTGGGTGTGCTACTTTGCCCTAGAGCTGAAAGGCACAACGTGCAGGCTTCTTTCCAAAGGGCGAGTTGGGCCCCACAGCATCTTGCTTCCAGCTCTTTGGGAAGCTAAGAAACAACTCGCTCTGCACAGTGCTCTTACAGCCTACCGGGAACATCTCTTCCAAAGGCCAGTGAAACGCAGTTACTTTGCAGGCCTGATCGGGCTGAAGTAGGACTTCTGCTCTGGGTGTGCTACTTTGCCCTAGAGCTGAAAGGCACAACGTGCAGGCTTCTTTCCAAAGGGCGAGTTGGGCCCCACAGCATCTTGCTTCCAGCTCTTTGGGAAGCTAAGAAACAACTCGCTCTGCACAGTGCTCTTACAGCCTACCGGGAACATCTCTTCCAAAGGCCTGTGAAACGCAGTTTCTTTGCAGGCCTGATCTGGCTGAAGTAGGACTTCTGCTCTGGGTGTGCTACTTTGCCCTAGAGCTGAAAGGCACAACGTGCAGGCTTCTTTCCAAAGGGCGAGTTGGGCCCCACAGCATCTTGCTTCCAGCTCTTTGGGAAGCTAAGAAACAACTCGCTCTGCACGGTGCTCTTACAGCCTACCGGGAACATCTCTTCCAAAGGCCTGTGGAACGCAGTTTCTTTGCAGGCCTGATCTGGCTGAAGTAGGACTTCTGCTCTGGGTGTGCTACTTTGCCCTAGAGCTGAAAGGCACAACGTGCAGGCTTCTTTCCAAAGGGCGAGTTGGGCCCCACAGCATCTTGCTTCCAGCTCTTTGGGAAGCTAAGAAACAACTCGCTCTGCACAGTCCTCTTACAGCCTACCGGGAACATCTCTTCCAAAGGCCTGTGAAACGCAGTTTCTTTGCAGGCCTGATCTGGCTGAAGTAGGACTTCTGCTCTGGGGTGCTACTTTGCCCTAGAGCTGAAAGGCACAACGTGCAGGCTTCTTTCCAAAGGGCGAGTTGGGCCCCACAGCATCTTGCTTCCAGCTCTTTGGGAAGCTAAGAAACAACTCGCTCTGCACAGTGCTCTTACAGCCTAGTGGGAACATGTCTTCCAAAGGCCTGTGAAAGGCAGTTTCTTTGCAGGCCTGATCTGGCTGAAGTAGGACTTCTGCTCTGGGTGTGCTACTTTGCCCTAGAGCTGAAAGGCACAACGTGCAGGCTTCTTTCCAAAGGGCGAGTTGGGCCCCACAGCACCTTGCTTCCAGCTCTTTGGGAAGCTAAGAAACAACTCGCTCTGCACAGTGCTCTTACAGCCTACCGGGAACATCTCTTCCAAAGGCCTGTGAAACGCAGTTTCTTTGCAGGCCTGATCTCGCTGAAGTAGGACTTCTGCTCTGGGTGTGCTACTTTGCCCTAGAGCTGAAAGGCACAACGTGCAGGCTTCTTTCCAAAGGGCGAGTTGGGCCCCACAGCATCTTGCTTCCAGCTCTTTGGGAAGCTAAGAAACAACTCGCTCTGCACAGTGCTCTTACAGCCTACGGGGAACATCTCTTCCAAAGGCCTGTGAAACGCAGTTTCTTTGCAGGCCTGATCTGGCTGAAGTAGGACTTCTGCTCTGGGTGTGCTACTTTGCCCTAGAGCTGAAAGGCACAACGTGCAGGCTTCTTTCCAAAGGGCGAGTTGGGCCCCACAGCATCTTGCTTCCAGCTCTTTGGGAAGCTAAGAAACAACTCGCTCTGCACAGTGCTCTTACAGCCTACCGGGAACATCTCTTCCAAAGGCCTGTGAAACGCAGTTTCTTTGCAGGCCTGATCTGGCTGAAGTAGGACTTCTGCTCTGGGGTGCTACTTTGCCCTAGAGCTGAAAGGCACAACGTGCAGGCTTCTTTCCAAAGGGCGAGTTGGGCCCCACAGCATCTTGCTTCCAGCTCTTTGGGAAGCTAAGAAACAACTCGCTCTGCACAGTGCTCTTACAGCCTAGTGGGAACATCTCTTCCAAAGGCCTGTGAAAGGCAGTTTCTTTGCAGGCCTGATCTGGCTGAAGTAGGACTTCTGCTCTGGGTGTGCTACTTTGCCCTAGAGCTGAAAGGCACAACGTGCAGGCTTCTTTCCAAAGGGCGAGTTGGGCCCCACAGCATCTTGCTTCCAGCTCTTTGGGAAGCTAAGAAACAACTCGCTCTGCACAGTGCTCTTACAGCCTACCGGGAACATCTCTTCCAAAGGCCAGTGAAACGCAGTTACTTTGCAGGCCTGATCGGGCTGAAGTAGGACTTCTGCTCTGGGTGTGCTACTTTGCCCTAGAGCTGAAAGGCACAACGTGCAGGCTTCTTTCCAAAGGGCGAGTTGGGCCCCACAGCATCTTGCTTCCAGCTCTTTGGGAAGCTAAGAAACAACTCGCTCTGCACAGTGCTCTTACAGCCTACCGGGAACATCTCTTCCAAAGGCCTGTGAAACGCAGTTTCTTTGCAGGCCTGATCTGGCTGAAGTAGGACTTCTGCTCTGGGTGTGCTACTTTGCCCTAGAGCTGAAAGGCACAACGTGCAGGCTTCTTTCCAAAGGGCGAGTTGGGCCCCACAGCATCTTGCTTCCAGCTCTTTGGGAAGCTAAGAAACAACTCGCTCTGCACGGTGCTCTTACAGCCTACCGGGAACATCTCTTCCAAAGGCCTGTGGAACGCAGTTTCTTTGCAGGCCTGATCTGGCTGAAGTAGGACTTCTGCTCTGGGTGTGCTACTTTGCCCTAGAGCTGAAAGGCACAACGTGCAGGCTTCTTTCCAAAGGGCGAGTTGGGCCCCACAGCATCTTGCTTCCAGCTCTTTGGGAAGCTAAGAAACAACTCGCTCTGCACAGTGCTCTTACAGCCTACCGGGAACATCTCTTCCAAAGGCCTGTGAAACGCAGTTTCTTTGCAGGCCTGATCTGGCTGAAGTAGGACTTCTGCTCTGGGGTGCTACTTTGCCCTAGAGCTGAAAGGCACAACGTGCAGGCTTCTTTCCAAAGGGCGAGTTGGGCCCCACAGCATCTTGCTTCCAGCTCTTTGGGAAGCTAAGAAACAACTCGCTCTGCACAGTGCTCTTACAGCCTAGTGGGAACATGTCTTCCAAAGGCGTGTGAAAGGCAGTTTCTTTGCAGGCCTGATCTGGCTGAAGTAGGACTTCTGCTCTGGGTGTGCTACTTTGCCCTAGAGCTGAAAGGCACAACGTGCAGGCTTCTTTCCAAAGGGTGAGTTGGGCCCCACAGCATCTTGCTTCCAGCTCTTTGGGAAGCTAAGAAACAACTCGCTCTGAACAGTGCTCTTACAGCCTACCGGGAACATCTCTTCCAAAGGCCTGTGAAACGCAGTTTCTTTGCAGGCCTGATCTGGCTGAAGTAGGACTTCTGCTCTGGGTGTGCTACTTTGCCCTAGAGCTGAAAGGCACAACGTGCAGGCTTCTTTCCAAAGGGCGAGTTGGGCCCCACAGCACCTTGCTTCCAGCTCTTTGGGAAGCTAAGAAACAACTCGCTCTGCACAGTGCTCTTACAGCCTAGTGGGAACATCTCTTCCAAAGGCCTGTGAAACGCAGTTTCTTTGCAGGCCTGATCTGCCTGAAGTAGGACTTCTGCTCTGGGTGTGCTACTTTGCCCTAGAGCTGAAAGGCACAACGTGCAGGCTTCTTTCCAAAGGGCGAGTTGGGCCCCACAGCATCTTGCTTCCAGCTCTTTGGGAAGCTAAGAAACAACTCGCTCTGCACAGTGGTCTTACAGCCTAGTGGGAACATCTCTTCCAAAGGCCTGTGAAACGCAGTTTCTTTGCAGGCCTGATCTGGCTGAAGTAGGACTTCTGCTCTGGGTGTGCTACTTTGCCCTAGAGCTGAAAGGCACAACGTGCAGGCTTCTTTCCAAAGGGCGAGTTGGGCCCCACAGCATCTTGCTTCCAGCTCTTTTTGAAGCTAAGAAACAACTCGCTCTGCACAGTGCTCTTACAGCCTACCGGGAACATCTCTTCCAAAGGCCTGTGAAACGCAGTTTCTTTGCAGGCCTGATCTGGCTGAAGTAGGACTTCTGCTCTGGGTGTGCTCCTTTGCCCTAGAGCTGAAAGGCACAACGTGCAGGCTTCTTTCCAAAGGGCGAGTTGGGCCCCACAGCATCTTGCTTCCAGCTCTTTGGGAAGCTAAGAAACAACTCGCTCTGCACAGTGCTCTTACAGCCTACCGGGAACATCTCTTCCAAAGGCCTGTGAAACGCAGTTTCTTTGCAGGCCTGATCTGGCTGAAGTAGGACTTCTGCTCTGGGTGTGCTACTTTGCCCTAGAGCTGAAAGGCACAACGTGCAGGCTTCTTTCCAAAGGGCGAGTTGGGCCCCACAGCATCTTGCTTCCAGCTCTTTGGGAAGCTAAGAAACAACTCGCTCTGCACAGTGCTCTTACAGCCTACGGGGAACATCTCTTCCAAAGGCCTGTGAAACGCAGTTTCTTTGCAGGCCTGATCTGGCTGAAGTAGGACTTCTGCTCTGGGTGTGCTACTTTGCCCTAGAGCTGAAAGGCACAACGTGCAGGCTTCTTTCCAAAGGGCGAGTTGGGCCCCACAGCATCTTGCTTCCAGCTCTTTGGGAAGCTAAGAAACAACTCGCTCTGCACAGTGCTCTTACAGCCTACCGGGAACATCTCTTCCAAAGGCCTGTGAAACGCAGTTTCTTTGCAGGCCTGATCTGGCTGAAGTAGGACTTCTGCTCTGGGGTGCTACTTTGCCCTAGAGCTGAAAGGCACAACGTGCAGGCTTCTTTCCAAAGGGCGAGTTGGGCCCCACAGCATCTTGCTTCCAGCTCTTTGGGAAGCTAAGAAACAACTCGCTCTGCACAGTGCTCTTACAGCCTACCGGGAACATCTCTTTCAAAGGCCTGTGAAACGCAGTTTCTTTGCAGGCCTGATCCGGCTGAAGTAGGACTTCTGCTCTGGGTGTGCTACTTTGCCCTAGAGCTGAAAGGCACAACGTGCAGGCTTCTTTCCAAAGGGCGAGTTGGGCCCCACAGCATCTTGCTTCCAGCTCTTTGGGAAGCTAAGAAACAACTCGCTCTGCACAGTGCTCTTACAGCCTACCGGGAACATCTCTTCCAAAGGCCTGTGAAACGCAGTTTCTTTGCAGGCCTGATCTGGCTGAAGTAGGGCTTCTGCTCTGGGGTGCTACTTTGCCCTAGAGCTGAAAGGCACAACGTGCAGGCTTCTTTCCAAAGGGCGAGTTGGGCCCCACAGCATCTTGCTTCCAGCTCTTTGGGAAGCTAAGAAACAACTCGCTCTGCACAGTGCTCTTACAGCCTACCGGGAACATCTCTTCCAAAGGCCTGTGAAACGCAGTTTCTTTGCAGGCCTGATCTGGCTGAAGTAGGACTTCTGCTCTGGGTGTGCTACTTTGCCCTAGAGCTGAAAGGCACAACGTGCAGGCTTCTTTCCAAAGGGCGAGTTGGGCCCCACAGCATCTTGCTTCCAGCTCTTTGGGAAGCTAAGAAACAACTCGCTCTGCACAGTGCTCTTACAGCCTGGTGGGAACATCTCTTCCAAAGGCCTGTGAAACGCAGTTTCTTTGCAGGCCTGATCTGGCTGAAGTAGGACTTCTGCTCTGGGTGTGCTACTTTGCCCTAGAGCTGAAAGGCACAACGTGCAGGCTTCTTTCCAAAGGGCTAGTTGGGCCCCACAGCATCTTGCTTCCAGCTCTTTGGGAAGCTAAGAAACAACTCGCTCTGCACAGTGCTCTTACAGCCTACCGGGAACATCTCTTCCAAAGGCCTGTGGAACGCAGTTTCTTTGCAGGCCTGATCTGGCTGAAGTAGGACTTCTGCTCTGGGTGTGCTACTTTGCCCTAGAGCTGAAAGGCACAACGTGCAGGCTTCTTTCCAAAGGGCGAGTTGGGCCCCACAGCATCTTGCTTCCAGCTCTTTGGGAAGCTAAGAAACAACTCGCTCTGCACAGTGCTCTTACAGCCTAGTGGGAACATCTCTTCCAAAGGCCTGTGAAACGCAGTTTCTTTGCAGGCCTGATCTGGCTGAAGTAGGACTTCTGCTCTGGGTGTGCTACTTTGCCCTAGAGCTGAAAGGCACAACGTGCAGGCTTCTTTCCAAAGGGCGAGTTGGGCCCCACAGCATCTTGCTTCCAGCTCTTTGGGAAGCTAAGAAACAACTCGCTCTGCACAGTGCTCTTACAGCCTACCGGGAACATCTCTTCCAAAGGCCTGTGAAACGCAGATTCTTTGCAGGCCTGATCCGGCTGAAGTAGGACTTCTGCTCTGGGTGTTCTACTTTGCCCTAGAGCTGAAAGGCACAACGTGCAGGCTTCTTTCCAAAGGGCGAGTTGGGCCCCACAGCATCTTGCTTCCAGCTCTTTGGGAAGCTAAGAAACAACTCGCTCTGCACAGTGGTCTTACAGCCTAGTGGGAACATCTCTTCCAAAGGCCTGTGAAACGCAGTTTCTTTGCAGGCCTGATCTGGCTGAAGTAGGACTTCTGCTCTGGGTGTGCTACTTTGCCCTAGAGCTGAAAGGCACAACGTGCAGGCTTCTTTCCAAAGGGCGAGTTGGGCCCCACAGCATCTTGCTTCCAGCTCTTTGGGAAGCTAAGAAACAACTCGCTCTGCACAGTGCTCTTACAGCCTACCGGGAACATCTCTTCCAAAGGCCTGTGAAACGCAGTTTCTTTGCAGGCCTGATCTGGCTGAAGTAGGACTTCTGCTCTGGGTGTGCTACTTTGCCCTAGAGCTGAAAGGCACAACGTGCAGGCTTCTTTCCAAAGGGCGAGTTGGGCCCCACAGCACCTTGCTTCCAGCTCTTTGGGAAGCTAAGAAACAACTCGCTCTGCACAGTGCTCTTACAGCCTACCGGGAACATCTCTTCCAAAGGCCTGTGAAACGCAGTTTCTTTGCAGGCCTGATCTGGCTGAAGTAGGACTTCTGCTCTGGGTGTGCTACTTTGCCCTAGAGCTGAAAGGCACAACGTGCAGGCTTCTTTCCAAAGGGCGAGTTGGGCCCCACAGCATCTTGCTTCCAGCTCTTTGGGAAGCTAAGAAACAACTCGCTCTGCACAGTGCTCTTACAGCCTGGTGGGAACATCTCTTCCAAAGGCCTGTGAAACGCAGTTTCTTTGCAGGCCTGATCTGGCTGAAGTAGGACTTCTGCTCTGGGTGTGCTACTTTGCCCTAGAGCTGAAAGGCACAACGTGCAGGCTTCTTTCCAAAGGGCTAGTTGGGCCCCACAGCATCTTGCTTCCAGCTCTTTGGGAAGCTAAGAAACAACTCGCTCTGCACAGTGCTCTTACAGCCTACCGGGAACATCTCTTCCAAAGGCCTGTGGAACGCAGTTTCTTTGCAGGCCTGATCTGGCTGAAGTAGGACTTCTGCTCTGGGTGTGCTACTTTGCCCTAGAGCTGAAAGGCACAACGTGCAGGCTTCTTTCCAAAGGGCGAGTTGGGCCCCACAGCATCTTGCTTCCAGCTCTTTGGGAAGCTAAGAAACAACTCGCTCTGCACAGTGCTCTTACAGCCTAGTGGGAACATCTCTTCCAAAGGCCTGTGAAACGCAGTTTCTTTGCAGGCCTGATCTGGCTGAAGTAGGACTTCTGCTCTGGGTGTGCTACTTTGCCCTAGAGCTGAAAGGCACAACGTGCAGGCTTCTTTCCAAAGGGCGAGTTGGGCCCCACAGCATCTTGCTTCCAGCTCTTTGGGAAGCTAAGAAACAACTCGCTCTGCACAGTGCTCTTACAGCCTACCGGGAACATCTCTTCCAAAGGCCTGTGAAACGCAGATTCTTTGCAGGCCTGATCCGGCTGAAGTAGGACTTCTGCTCTGGGTGTTCTACTTTGCCCTAGAGCTGAAAGGCACAACGTGCAGGCTTCTTTCCAAAGGGCGAGTTGGGCCCCACAGCATCTTGCTTCCAGCTCTTTGGGAAGCTAAGAAACAACTCGCTCTGCACAGTGGTCTTACAGCCTAGTGGGAACATCTCTTCCAAAGGCCTGTGAAACGCAGTTTCTTTGCAGGCCTGATCTGGCTGAAGTAGGACTTCTGCTCTGGGTGTGCTACTTTGCCCTAGAGCTGAAAGGCACAACGTGCAGGCTTCTTTCCAAAGGGCGAGTTGGGCCCCACAGCATCTTGCTTCCAGCTCTTTGGGAAGCTAAGAAACAACTCGCTCTGCACAGTGCTCTTACAGCCTACCGGGAACATCTCTTCCAAAGGCCTGTGAAACGCAGTTTCTTTGCAGGCCTGATCTGGCTGAAGTAGGACTTCTGCTCTGGGTGTGCTACTTTGCCCTAGAGCTGAAAGGCACAACGTGCAGGCTTCTTTCCAAAGGGCGAGTTGGGCCCCACAGCACCTTGCTTCCAGCTCTTTGGGAAGCTAAGAAACAACTCGCTCTGCACAGTGCTCTTACAGCCTAGTGGGAACATCTCTTCCAAAGGCCTGTGAAACGCAGTTTCTTTGCAGGCCTGATGTGGCTGAAGTAGGACTTCCGCTCTGGGGTGCTACTTTGCCCTAGAGCTGAAAGGCACAACGTGCAGGCTTCTTTCCAAAGGGCGAGTTGGGCCACACAGCATCTTGCTTCAAGCTCTTTGGGAAGCTAAGAAACAACTCGCTCTGCACTGTTCTCTTACAGCCTAGTGGGAACATCTCTTCCAAAGGCCTGTGAAACGCAGTTTCTTTGCAGGCCTGATCTGGCTGAAGTAGGACTTCTGCTCTGGGTGTGCTACTTTGCCCTAGAGCTGAAAGGCACAACGTGCAGTCTTCTTTCCAAAGGGCCAGTTGGGCCCCACAGCATCTTGCTTCCAGCTCTTTGGGAAGCTAAGAAAAAACTCGCTCTGCACAGTGCTCTTACAGCCTAGTGGGAACATCTCTTCCAAAGGCCTGTGAAACGCAGTTTCTTTGCAGGCCTTATCTGGCTGAAGTAGGACTTCTGCTCTGGGTGTGCTACTTTGCCCTAGAGCTGAAAGGCACAACGTGCAGGCTTCTTTCCAAAGGGCGAGTTGGGCCCCACAGCATCTTGCTTCCAGCTCTTTGGGAAGCTAAGAAACAACTCTCTCTGCACAGTGCTCTTACAGCCTAGTGGGAACATCTCTTCCAAAGGCCTGTGAAACGCAGTTTCTTTGCAGGCCTGATCTGGCTGAAGTAGGACTTCTGCTCTGGGTGTGCTGCTTTGCCCTAGAGCTGAAAGGCACAACGTGCAGGCTTCTTTCCAAAGGGCGAGTTGGGCCCCACAGCATCTTGCTTCCAGCTCTTTGGGAAGCTAAGAAACAACTCGCTCTGCACAGTGGTCTTACAGCCTAGAGGGAACATGTCTTCCAAAGGCCTGTGAAAGGCAGTTTCTTTGCAGGCCTGATCTGGCTGAAGTAGGACTTCTGCTCTGGGTGTGCTACTTTGCCCTAGAGCTGAAAGGCACAACGTGCAGGCTTCTTTCCAAAGGGCGAGTTGGGCCCCACAGCATCTTGCTTCCAGCTCTTTGGGAAGCTAAGAAACAACTCGCTCTGCACAGTGCTCTTACAGCCTAGTGGGAACATCTCTTCCAAAGGCCTGTGAAACGCAGTTTCTTTGCAGGCCTGATCTGGCTGAAGTAGGCCTTCTGCTCTGGGTGTGCTACTTTGCCCTAGAGCTGAGAGGCACAACGTGCAGGCTTCTTTCCAAAGGGCGAGTTGGGCCCCACAGCATCTTGCTTCCAGCTCTTTGGGAAGCTAAGAAACAACTCGCTCTTCACAGTGCTCTTACAGCCTAGTGGGAACATCTCTTCCAAAGGCCTGGGAAACGCAGTTTCTTTGCAGGCCTGATCTGGCTGAAGTAGGACTTCTGCTCTGGGTGTGCTACTTTGCCCTAGAGCTGAAAGGCACAACGTGCAGTCTTCTTTCCAAAGGGCGAGTTGGGCCCCACAGCATCTTGCTTCCAGCTCTTTGGGAAGCTAAGAAACAACTCGCTCTGCACAGTGCTCTTACAGCCTACCGGGAACATCTCTTCCAAAGGCCTGTGAAACGCAGTTTCTTTGCAGGCCTGATCTGGCTGAAGTAGGACTTCTGCTCTGGGTGTGCTACTTTGCCCTAGAGGTGAAAGGCACAACGTGCAGGCTTCTTTCCAAAGGGCGAGTTGGGCCCCACAGCATCTTGCTTCCAGCTCTTTGGGAAGCTAAGAAACAACTCGCTCTGCACAGTGATCTTACAGCCTAGTGGGAACATCTCTTCCAAAGGCCTGTGAAACGCAGTTTCTTTGCAGGCCTGATCTGGCTGAAGTAGGACTTCTGCTCTGGGGTGCTACTTTGCCCTAGAGCTGAAAGGCACAACGTGCAGGCTTCTTTCCAAAGGGCGAGTTGGGCCCCACAGCATCTTGCTTCCAGCTCTTTGGGAAGCTAAGAAACAACTCGCTCTGCACAGTGCTCTTACAGCCTACCGGGAACGTCTCTTCCAAAGGCCTGTGAAACGCAGTTTCTTTGCAGGCCTGATCTGGCTGAAGTAGGACTTCTGCTCTGGCTGTGCTACTTTGCCCTAGAGCTGAAAGGCACAACGTGCAGGCTTCTTTCCAAAGGGCGAGTTGGGCCCCACAGCATCTTGCTTCCAGCTCTTTGGGAAGCTAAGAAACAACTCGCTCTGCACAGTGCTCTTACAGCCTAGTGGGAACATCTCTTCCAAAGGCCTGTGAAATGCAGTTTCTTTGCAGGCCTGATCTGGCTGAAGTAGGACTTCTGCTCTGGGTGTGCTACTTTGCCCTAGAGCTGAAAGGCACAACGTGCAGGCTTCTTTCCAAAGGGCGAGTTGGGCCCCACAGCATCTTGCTTCCAGCTCTTTGGGAAGCTAAGAAACAACTAGCTCTGCACAGTGCTCTTACAGCCTACCGGGAACATCTCTTCCAAAGGCCTGTGAAACGCAGTTTCTTTGCAGGCCTGATCCGGCTGAAGTAGGACTTCTGCTCTGGGTGTGCTACTTTGCCCTAGAGCTGAAAGGCACAACGTGCAGGCTTCTTTCCAAAGGGCGAGTTGGGCCCCACAGCATCTTGCTTCCAGCTCTTTGGGAAGCTAAGAAACAACTCGCTCTGCACAGTGCTCTTACAGCCTACCGGGAACATCTCTTCCAAAGGCCTGTGAAACGCAGTTTCTTTGCAGGCCTGATGTGGCTGAAGTAGGACTTCTGCTCTGGGTGTGCTACTTTGCCCTGGAGCTGAAAGGCACAACGTGCAGGCTTCTTTCCAAAGGGCGAGTTGGGCCCCACAGCATCTTGCTTCCAGCTCTTTGGGAAGCTAAGAAACAACTCGCTCTGCACAGTGCTCTTACAGCCTACCGGGAACATCTCTTCCAAAGGCCTGTGAAATGCAGTTTCTTTGCAGGCCTGATCTGGCTGAAGTAGGACTTCTGCTCTGGGTGTGCTACTTTGCCCTAGAGCTGAAAGGCACAACGTGCAGGCTTCTTTCCAAAGGGCGAGTTGGGCCCCACAGCATCTTGCTTAAAGCTCTTTGGGAAGCTAAGAAACAACTCGCTCTGCACAGTGCTCTTACAGCCTACCGGGAACATCTCTTCCAAAGGCCTGTGAAACGCAGTTTCTTTGCAGGCCTGATCTGGCTGAAGTAGGACTTCTGCTCTGGGTGTGCTACTTTGCCCTAGAGCTGAAAGGCACAACGTGCAGGCTTCTTTCCAAAGGGCGAGTTGGGCCCCACAGCATCTTGCTTCCAGCTCTTTGGGAAGCTAAGAAACAACTCGCTCTGCACAGTGCTCTTACAGCCTACCGGGAACATCTCTTCCAAAGGCCTGTGAAACGCGGTTTCTTTGCAGGCCTGATCTGGCTGAAGTAGGACTTCTGCTCTGGGGTGCTACTTTGCCCTAGAGCTGAAAGGCACAACGTGCAGGCTTCTTTCCAAAGGGCGAGTTGGGCCCCACAGCATCTTGCTTCCAGCTCTTTGGGAAGCTAAGAAACAACTCGCTCTGCACAGTGCTCTTACAGCCTAGTGGGAACATCTCTTCCAAAGGCCTGTGAAACGCAGTTTCTTTGCAGGCCTGATCTGGCTGAAGTAGGACTTCTGCTCTGGGTGTGCTACTTTGCCCTAGAGCTGAAAGGCACAACGTGCAGGCTTCTTTCCAAAGGGCGAGTTGGGCCCCACAGCACCTTGCTTAAAGCTCTTTGGGAAGCTAAGAAACAACTCGCTCTGCACAGTGCTCTTACAGCCTAGTGGGAACATCTCTTCCAAAGGCCTGTGAAACGCAGTTTCTTTGCAGGCCTGATCTGGCTGAAGTAGGACTTCTGCTCTGGGTGTGCTACTTTGCCCTAGAGCTGAAAGGCACAACGTGCAGGCTTCTTTCCAAAGGGCGAGTTGGGCCCCACAGCACCTTGCTTCCAGCTCTTTGGGAAGCTAAGAAACAACTCGCTCTGCACAGTGCTCTTCCCACCAAGTGAGAACATCTCTTCCAATGGAATGTGAAACGCAGTTTCTTTGCAGCCCTGATCTGGCTGAAGTAGAACTTCTGCTCTGGGTGTGCTACATTGGCCTGGAGATGAAAGGCACAACGTGCAGGCTTCTTTCCAAAGGGCGAGTTGGGCCCCACAGCATCTTGCTTCCAGCTCTTTGGGCAGCTAAGAAACAACTTGCTCTGCACTGGTGTTTTACAGCCTACAGGGAACGAGTCTTACAAAGGCCTGTGAAACGCAGTTCCTTCCCAGCCCTGATGTGGCTGAAGTAAAACTTCTGCTCTGCCGGGTCCTACATGGCGCTAGAGCTGCAAGGCACAAAGTCCTGCCTTGTTTCCACAAGGGTAGACAAGTCCCTCAGTTCCAGCTTCCAGCTCTTTCGACAGCTAAGAAACCACTCGCTCTGCACAGTGCTCTTACAGCCTACCGGGAACATCTCTTCCAAAGGCCTGTGAAACGCAGTTTCTTTGCAGGCCTGATCTGGCTGAAGTAGAACTTCTGCTCTGGGTGTGCCACATGGCCCTAGAGCTGAAAGGCACAAGGGGCAGGCTTCTTTCCAAAGGGCGAGTTGGGACCCAGAGCATCTTGCTTCCAGCGCTTTGGGAAGCTAAGAAACAACTCGCTCTGCACAGTGCTTTTACAGCCTACCGGGAACATGACTTACAAAGGCCTGTGAAACGCAGTTTCTTTGCAGGCCTGATCTGGCTGAAGTAGAACTTCTGCTCTGGGTGTGCCACATTGCCCTAGAGCTGAAAGGCACAACGTGCAGGCTTCTTTCCAAAGGGCGAGTTGGGCCTCAGAGCATCTTGCTTCCAGCTCTTTGGGAAGCGAAGAAACAACTCGCTCTGCACAGTGCTCTTACAGCCTACCGGGAACATCTCTTCCAAAGGCCTGTGAAACGCAGTTTCTTTGCAGGCTTGATCTGGCTGAAGTAGAACTTCTGCTCTGGGTGTGCCACATGGCCCTAGAGCTGAAAGGCACAATGTGCAGGCTTGTTTCCAAAGGGCGTGTTGGGCCCCAAAGCCTCTTGCTTCCAGCTCTTTGGGAAGCTAAGAAACAACTCGCTCTGCAGACCTCTCTTACAGCCAACCGGGAGCATCTCTTGCAAAGGCCTGAGAAATGCAGTTTCTTTGCAGGCCTTGTCTCGCTGAGGTAGAACTGCTGCTATGCCGTGTCCTACATCGGCCTAGTGTTGCAAGGCTCAAAGTCCTGCCTTGACTACTCAAGGGCAGACAGGCCCCACAGCGTGGGGCTTCCACATCTTTGGGCAGCTAAGAAACAACTTGCTCTGCACTGGTGTTTTACAGCCTACAGGTATCTAGTCTTACAAAGGCCTGTGAAACGCAGTTTATTCCCAGCCCTGATGTGGCTGAAGTAGAACTTCTGCTCTGCCGGGTCCTACATGGCGCTAGAGCTGCAAGGCACAAAGTCCTGCCTTGTTTCCACAAGGGTAGACAAGTCCCTCAGGTCCAGCTTCCAGCTCTTTCGGCAGCTAAGAAACAACTCGCTCTGCACAGTGCTCTTACGGCCTACCGGGAACATCTCTTACAAAGGCCTGTGAAACGCAGTTTCTTTGCAGGCCTGATCTGGCTGAAGTAGGACTTCTGCTCTGGGTGTGCTACTTTGCCCTAGAGCTGAAAGGCACAACGTGCAGGCTTCTTTCCAAAGGGCGAGTTGGGCCCCACAGCATCTTGCTTCCAGCTCTTTGGGAAGCTAAGAAACAACTCGCTCTGACAGTGCTCTTACAGCCTACCGGGAACATGTCTTACAAAGGACTGTGAAACGCAGTTTCTTCCCAGCCCTGATCTGGCTGAAGTAGAACTTCTGCTCTGCCGTGTGCAACATGGCCCTAGAGATGCAAGGCAGAAAGTTCTGCCTTGTTTCCCCAAAGGGGAGACTAGTACCTCAGCGTCCAGCTTCCAGCTCTTGGAGCAGCTAAGAAACAGCTTGCTGTGCACAGGGCTCTTCCAGCCTACCTGGAACATGTCTTACAAAGGCCTGTGAAACGCAGTTTCTTTGCAGGCCTGATCTGGCTGAAGTAGAACTTCTGCTCTGGGTGTGCTACATTGCCCTAGAGCTGAAAGGCACAACGTGGTGTCTCCTTTCCAAAGGCCGAGTTGGGCCCCAAAGCATCTTGCTTCCAGCTCTTTGGGAAGCTAAGAAACAACTCGCTCTGCACAGTGCTCTTACAGACTACCGGGAACATCTCTTCCAAAGGCCTGTGAAACGCAGTTTCTTTGCAGGCCTGATCTGGCTGAAGTAGGACTTCTGCTCTGGGTGTGATACTTTGCCCTAGAGCTGAAAGGCACAACGTGCAGGCTTCTTTCCAAAGGGCGAGTTGGGCCCAACAGCATCTTGCTTCCAGCTCTTTGGGAACCTACAAAACAACTCGCTCTGCACAGTGCTCTTACAGCCTACCGGGAACATCTCTTACAAATGCCTGTGAAACGCAGTTTCTTTGCAGGCCTGATCTGGCTGAAGTAGGACTTCTGCTCTGGGTGTGCTATTTTGCCCTAGTGCTGAAAGGCACAACGTGCAGGCTTCTTTCCAAAGGGCGAGTTGGGCCCCACAGCATCTTGCTTCCAGCTCTTTGGGAAGCTAAGAAACCACTCGCTCTGCACAGTGCTCTTACAGCCTACCGGGAACATCTCTTCCAAAGGCCTGTGAAACGCAGATTCTTTGCAGGCCTGATCTGGCTGAAGTAGGACTTCTGCTCTGGGTGTGCTACATTGGCCTGGAGATGAAAGGCACAACGTGCAGGCTTCTTTCCAAAGGGCGAGTTGGGCCCCACAGCATCTTGCTTCCAGCTCTTTGGGCAGCTAAGAAACAACTTGCTCTGCACTGGTGTTTTACAGCCTACAGGGAACGAGTCTTACAAAGGCCTGTGAAACGCAGTTCCTTCCCAGCCCTGATGTGGCTGAAGTAAAACTTCTGCTCTGCCGGGTCCTACATGGCGC
Organism: Equus caballus; assembly: GCF_041296265.1. NCBI lineage: Eukaryota > Metazoa > Chordata > Mammalia > Perissodactyla > Equidae > Equus > Equus caballus. The sequence goes on from NC_091712.1 coordinate 1,108,881, forward strand.
TAGAGCTGCAAGGCACAAAGTCCTGCCTTGTTTCCACAAGGGTAGACAAGTCCCTCAGGTCCAGCTTCCAGCTCTTTCGACAGCTAAGAAACCACTCGCTCTGCACAGTGCTCTTACAGCCTACCGGGAACATCTCTTCCAAAGGCCTGTGAAACGCAGTTTCTTTGCAGGCCTGATCTGGCTGAAGTAGAACTTCTGCTCTGGGTGTGCCACATGGCCCTAGAGCTGAAAGGCACAAGGGGCAGGCTTCTTTCCAAAGGGCGAGTTGGGACCCAGAGCATCTTGCTTCCAGCGCTTTGGGAAGCTAAGAAACAACTCGCTCTGCACAGTGCTTTTACAGCCTACCGGGAACATGACTTACAAAGGCCTGTGAAACGCAGTTTCTTTGCAGGCCTGATCTGGCTGAAGTAGAACTTCTGCTCTGGGTGTGCCACATTGCCCTAGAGCTGAAAGGCACAACGTGCAGGCTTCTTTCCAAAGGGCGAGTTGGGCCTCAGAGCATCTTGCTTCCAGCTCTTTGGGAAGCGAAGAAACAACTCGCTCTGCACAGTGCTCTTACAGCCTACCGGGAACATCTCTTCCAAAGGCCTGTGAAACGCAGTTTCTTTGCAGGCTTGATCTGGCTGAAGTAGAACTTCTGCTCTGGGTGTGCCACATGGCCCTAGAGCTGAAAGGCACAATGTGCAGGCTTGTTTCCAAAGGGCGTGTTGGGCCCCAAAGCCTCTTGCTTCCAGCTCTTTGGGAAGCTAAGAAACAACTCGCTCTGCAGACCTCTCTTACAGCCAACCGGGAGCATCTCTTGCAAAGGCCTGAGAAATGCAGTTTCTTTGCAGGCCTTGTCTCGCTGAGGTAGAACTGCTGCTATGCCGTGTCCTACATCGGCCTAGTGTTGCAAGGCTCAAAGTCCTGCCTTGACTACTCAAGGGCAGACAGGCCCCACAGCGTGGGGCTTCCACATCTTTGGGCAGCTAAGAAACAACTTGCTCTGCACTGGTGTTTTACAGCCTACAGGTATCTAGTCTTACAAAGGCCTGTGAAACGCAGTTTATTCCCAGCCCTGATGTGGCTGAAGTAGAACTTCTGCTCTGCCGGGTCCTACATGGCGCTAGAGCTGCAAGGCACAAAGTCCTGCCTTGTTTCCACAAGGGTAGACAAGTCCCTCAGGTCCAGCTTCCAGCTCTTTCGGCAGCTAAGAAACAACTCGCTCTGCACAGTGCTCTTACGGCCTACCGGGAACATCTCTTACAAAGGCCTGTGAAACGCAGTTTCTTTGCAGGCCTGATCTGGCTGAAGTAGGACTTCTGCTCTGGGTGTGCTACTTTGCCCTAGAGCTGAAAGGCACAACGTGCAGGCTTCTTTCCAAAGGGCGAGTTGGGCCCCACAGCATCTTGCTTCCAGCTCTTTGGGAAGCTAAGAAACAACTCGCTCTGACAGTGCTCTTACAGCCTACCGGGAACATGTCTTACAAAGGACTGTGAAACGCAGTTTCTTCCCAGCCCTGATCTGGCTGAAGTAGAACTTCTGCTCTGCCGTGTGCAACATGGCCCTAGAGATGCAAGGCAGAAAGTTCTGCCTTGTTTCCCCAAAGGGGAGACTAGTACCTCAGCGTCCAGCTTCCAGCTCTTGGAGCAGCTAAGAAACAGCTTGCTGTGCACAGGGCTCTTCCAGCCTACCTGGAACATGTCTTACAAAGGCCTGTGAAACGCAGTTTCTTTGCAGGCCTGATCTGGCTGAAGTAGAACTTCTGCTCTGGGTGTGCTACATTGCCCTAGAGCTGAAAGGCACAACGTGGTGTCTCCTTTCCAAAGGCCGAGTTGGGCCCCAAAGCATCTTGCTTCCAGCTCTTTGGGAAGCTAAGAAACAACTCGCTCTGCACAGTGCTCTTACAGACTACCGGGAACATCTCTTCCAAAGGCCTGTGAAACGCAGTTTCTTTGCAGGCCTGATCTGGCTGAAGTAGGACTTCTGCTCTGGGTGTGATACTTTGCCCTAGAGCTGAAAGGCACAACGTGCAGGCTTCTTTCCAAAGGGCGAGTTGGGCCCAACAGCATCTTGCTTCCAGCTCTTTGGGAACCTACAAAACAACTCGCTCTGCACAGTGCTCTTACAGCCTACCAGGAACATCTCTTACAAATGCCTGTGAAACGCAGTTTCTTTGCAGGCCTGATCTGGCTGAAGTAGGACTTCTGCTCTGGGTGTGCTATTTTGCCCTAGTGCTGAAAGGCACAACGTGCAGGCTTCTTTCCAAAGGGCGAGTTGGGCCCCACAGCATCTTGCTTCCAGCTCTTTGGGAAGCTAAGAAACCACTCGCTCTGCACAGTGCTCTTACAGCCTACCGGGAACATCTCTTCCAAAGGCCTGTGAAACGCAGATTCTTTGCAGGCCTGATCTGGCTGAAGTAGGACTTCTGCTCTGGGTGTGCTACATTGGCCTGGAGATGAAAGGCACAACGTGCAGGCTTCTTTCCAAAGGGCGAGTTGGGCCCCACAGCATCTTGCTTCCAGCTCTTTGGGCAGCTAAGAAACAACTTGCTCTGCACTGGTGTTTTACAGCCTACAGGGAACGAGTCTTACAAAGGCCTGTGAAACGCAGTTCCTTCCCAGCCCTGATGTGGCTGAAGTAAAACTTCTGCTCTGCCGGGTCCTACATGGCGCTAGAGCTGCAAGGCACAAAGTCCTGCCTTGTTTCCACAAGGGTAGACAAGTCCCTCAGGTCCAGCTTCCAGCTCTTTCGACAGCTAAGAAACCACTCGCTCTGCACAGTGCTCTTACAGCCTACCGGGAACATCTCTTCCAAAGGCCTGTGAAACGCAGTTTCTTTGCAGGCCTGATCTGGCTGAAGTAGAACTTCTGCTCTGGGTGTGCCACATGGCCCTAGAGCTGAAAGGCACAAGGGGCAGGCTTCTTTCCAAAGGGCGAGTTGGGACCCAGAGCATCTTGCTTCCAGCGCTTTGGGAAGCTAAGAAACAACTCGCTCTGCACAGTGCTTTTACAGCCTACCGGGAACATGACTTACAAAGGCCTGTGAAACGCAGTTTCTTTGCAGGCCTGATCTGGCTGAAGTAGAACTTCTGCTCTGGGTGTGCCACATTGCCCTAGAGCTGAAAGGCACAACGTGCAGGCTTCTTTCCAAAGGGCGAGTTGGGCCTCAGAGCATCTTGCTTCCAGCTCTTTGGGAAGCGAAGAAACAACTCGCTCTGCACAGTGCTCTTACAGCCTACCGGGAACATCTCTTCCAAAGGCCTGTGAAACGCAGTTTCTTTGCAGGCTTGATCTGGCTGAAGTAGAACTTCTGCTCTGGGTGTGCCACATGGCCCTAGAGCTGAAAGGCACAATGTGCAGGCTTGTTTCCAAAGGGCGTGTTGGGCCCCAAAGCCTCTTGCTTCCAGCTCTTTGGGAAGCTAAGAAACAACTCGCTCTGCAGACCTCTCTTACAGCCAACCGGGAGCATCTCTTGCAAAGGCCTGAGAAATGCAGTTTCTTTGCAGGCCTTGTCTCGCTGAGGTAGAACTGCTGCTATGCCGTGTCCTACATCGGCCTAGTGTTGCAAGGCTCAAAGTCCTGCCTTGACTACTCAAGGGCAGACAGGCCCCACAGCGTGGGGCTTCCACATCTTTGGGCAGCTAAGAAACAACTTGCTCTGCACTGGTGTTTTACAGCCTACAGGTATCTAGTCTTACAAAGGCCTGTGAAACGCAGTTTATTCCCAGCCCTGATGTGGCTGAAGTAGAACTTCTGCTCTGCCGGGTCCTACATGGCGCTAGAGCTGCAAGGCACAAAGTCCTGCCTTGTTTCCACAAGGGTAGACAAGTCCCTCAGGTCCAGCTTCCAGCTCTTTCGGCAGCTAAGAAACAACTCGCTCTGCACAGTGCTCTTACGGCCTACCGGGAACATCTCTTACAAAGGCCTGTGAAACGCAGTTTCTTTGCAGGCCTGATCTGGCTGAAGTAGGACTTCTGCTCTGGGTGTGCTACTTTGCCCTAGAGCTGAAAGGCACAACGTGCAGGCTTCTTTCCAAAGGGCGAGTTGGGCCCCACAGCATCTTGCTTCCAGCTCTTTGGGAAGCTAAGAAACAACTCGCTCTGACAGTGCTCTTACAGCCTACCGGGAACATGTCTTACAAAGGACTGTGAAACGCAGTTTCTTCCCAGCCCTGATCTGGCTGAAGTAGAACTTCTGCTCTGCCGTGTGCAACATGGCCCTAGAGATGCAAGGCAGAAAGTTCTGCCTTGTTTCCCCAAAGGGGAGACTAGTACCTCAGCGTCCAGCTTCCAGCACTTGGAGCAGCTAAGAAACAGCTTGCTGTGCACAGGGCTCTTCCAGCCTACCTGGAACATGTCTTACAAAGGCCTGTGAAACGCAGTTTCTTTGCAGGCCTGATCTGGCTGAAGTAGGACTTCTGCTCTGGGTGTGCTACTTTGCCCTAGAGCTGAAAGGCACAACATGCAGGCTTCTTTCCAAAGGGCGAGTTGGGCCCCACAGCATCTTGCTTCCAGCTCTTTGGGAAGCTAAGAAACAACTCGCTCTGCACAGTGGTCTTACAGCCTAGTGGGAACATCTCTTCCAAAGGCCTGTGAAACGCAGTTTCTTTGCAGGCCTGATCTGGCTGAAGTAGGACTTCTGCTCTGGGTGTGCTACTTTGCCCTAGAGCTGAAAGGCACAACGTGCAGGCTTCTTTCCAAAGGGCGAGTTGGGCCCCACAGCATCTTGCTTCCAGCTCTTTGGGAAGCTAAGAAACAACTCGCTCTGCACAGTGCTCTTACAGCCTACCGGGAACATCTCTTCCAAAGGCCTGTGAAACGCAGTTTCTTTGCAGGCCTGATCTGGCTGAAGTAGGACTTCTGCTCTGGGTGTGCTCCTTTGCCCTAGAGCTGAAAGGCACAACGTGCAGGCTTCTTTCCAAAGGGCGAGTTGGGCCCCACAGCATCTTGCTTCCAGCTCTTTGGGAAGCTAAGAAACAACTCGCTCTGCACAGTGCTCTTACAGCCTACCGGGAACATCTCTTCCAAAGGCCTGTGAAACGCAGTTTCTTTGCAGGCCTGATCTGGCTGAAGTAGGACTTCTGCTCTGGGTGTGCTACTTTGCCCTAGAGCTGAAAGGCACAACGTGCAGGCTTCTTTCCAAAGGGCGAGTTGGGCCCCACAGCATCTTGCTTCCAGCTCTTTGGGAAGCTAAGAAACAACTCGCTCTGCACAGTGCTCTTACAGCCTACGGGGAACATCTCTTCCAAAGGCCTGTGAAACGCAGTTTCTTTGCAGGCCTGATCTGGCTGAAGTAGGACTTCTGCTCTGGGTGTGCTACTTTGCCCTAGAGCTGAAAGGCACAACGTGCAGGCTTCTTTCCAAAGGGCGAGTTGGGCCCCACAGCATCTTGCTTCCAGCTCTTTGGGAAGCTAAGAAACAACTCGCTCTGCACAGTGCTCTTACAGCCTACCGGGAACATCTCTTCCAAAGGCCTGTGAAACGCAGTTTCTTTGCAGGCCTGATCTGGCTGAAGTAGGACTTCTGCTCTGGGTGTGCTACTTTGCCCTAGAGCTGAAAGGCACAACGTGCAGGCTTCTTTCCAAAGGGCGAGTTGGGCCCCACAGCACCTTGCTTCCAGCTCTTTGGGAAGCTAAGAAACAACTCGCTCTGCACAGTGCTCTTACAGCCTAGTGGGAACATCTCTTCCAAAGGCCTGTGAAACGCAGTTTCTTTGCAGGCCTGATGTGGCTGAAGTAGGACTTCCGCTCTGGGTGTGCTACTTTGCCCTAGAGCTGAAAGGCACAACGTGCAGGCTTCTTTCCAAAGGGCGAGTTGGGCCCCACAGCATCTTGCTTCCAGCTCTTTGGGAAGCTAAGAAACAACTCGCTCGTCACAGTGCTCTTACAGCCTAGTGGGAACATCTCTTCCAAAGGCCTGTGAAACGCAGTTTCTTTGCAGGCCTGATCTGGCTGAAGTAGGACTTCTGCTCTGGGTGTGCTACTTTGCCCTAGAGCTGAAAGGCACAACGTGCAGGCTTCTTTCCAAAGGGCCAGTTGGGCCCCACAGCATCTTGCTTCCAGCTCTTTGGGAAGCTAAGAAAAAACTCGCTCTGCACAGTGCTCTTACAGCCTAGTGGGAACATCTCTTCCAAAGGCCTGTGAAACGCAGTTTCTTTGCAGGCCTGATCTGGCTGAAGTAGGACTTCTGCTCTGGGTGTGCTACTTTGCCCTAGAGCTGAAAGGCACAACGTGCAGGCTTCTTTCCAAAGGGCGAGTTGGGCCCCACAGCATCTTGCTTCCAGCTCTTTGGGAAGCTAAGAAACAACTCGCTCTGCACAGTGCTCTTACAGCCTACCGGGAACATCTCTTCCAAAGGCCTGTGAAACGCAGTTTCTTTGCAGGCCTGATCTGGCTGAAGTAGGACTTCTGCTCTGGGTGTGCTACTTTGCCCTAGAGCTGAAAGGCACAACGTGCAGGCTTCTTTCCAAAGGGCGAGTTGGGCCCCACAGCATCTTGCTTCCAGCTCTTTGGGAAGCTAAGAAACAACTCGCTCTGCACAGTGGTCTTACAGCCTAGAGGGAACATGTCTTCCAAAGGCCTGTGAAAGGCAGTTTCTTTGCAGGCCTGATCTGGCTGAAGTAGGACTTCTGCTCTGGGTGTGCTACTTTGCCCTAGAGCTGAAAGGCACAACGTGCAGGCTTCTTTCCAAAGGGCGAGTTGGGCCCCACAGCATCTTGCTTCCAGCTCTTTGGGAAGCTAAGAAACAACTCGCTCTGCACAGTGCTCTTACAGCCTAGTGGGAACATCTCTTCCAAAGGCCTGTGAAACGCAGTTTCTTTGCAGGCCTGATCTGGCTGAAGTAGGCCTTCTGCTCTGGGTGTGCTACTTTGCCCTAGAGCTGAGAGGCACAACGTGCAGGCTCCTTTCCAAAGGGCGAGTTGGGCCCCACAGCATCTTGCTTCCAGCTCTTTGGGAAGCTAAGAAACAACTCGCTCTGCACAGTGCTCTTACAGCCTAGTGGGAACATCTCTTCCAAAGGCCTGGGAAACGCAGTTTCTTTGCAGGCCTGATCTGGCTGAAGTAGGACTTCTGCTCTGGGTGTGCTACTTTGCCCTAGAGCTGAAAGGCACAACGTGCTGTCTTCTTTCCAAAGGGCGAGTTGGGCCCCACAGCATCTTGCTTCCAGCTCTTTGGGAAGCTAAGAAACAACTCGCTCTGCACAGTGCTCTTACAGCCTACCGGGAACATCTCTTCCAAAGGCCTGTGAAACGCAGTTTCTTTGCAGGCCTGATCTGGCTGAAGTAGGACTTCTGCTCTGGGTGTGCTACTTTGCCCTAGAGCTGAAAGGCACAACGTGCAGGCTTCTTTCCAAAGGGCGAGTTGGGCCCCACAGCATCTTGCTTCCAGCTCTTTGGGAAGCTAAGAAACAACTCGCCCTGCACAGTGCTCTTACAGCCTAGTGGGAACATCTCTTCCAAAGGCCTGTGAAATGCAGTTTCTTTGCAGGCCTGATCTGGCTGAAGTAGGACTTCTGCTCTGGGTGTGCTACTTTGCCCTAGAGCTGAAAGGCACAACGTGCAGGCTTCTTTCCAAAGGGCGAGTTGGGCCCCACAGCATCTTGCTTCCAGCTCTTTGGGAAGCTAAGAAACAACTAGCTCTGCACAGTGCTCTTACAGCCTACCGGGAACATCTCTTCCAAAGGCCTGTGAAACGCAGTTTCTTTGCAGGCCTGATCCGGCTGAAGTAGGACTTCTGCTCTGGGTGTGCTACTTTGCCCTAGAGCTGAAAGGCACAACGTGCAGGCTTCTTTCCAAAGGGCGAGTTGGGCCCCACAGCATCTTGCTTCCAGCTCTTTGGGAAGCTAAGAAACAACTCGCTCTGCACAGTGCTCTTACAGCCTACCGGGAACATCTCTTCCAAAGGCCTGTGAAACGCAGTTTCTTTGCAGGCCTGATGTGGCTGAAGTAGGACTTCTGCTCTGGGTGTGCTACTTTGCCCTGGAGCTGAAAGGCACAACGTGCAGGCTTCTTTCCAAAGGGCGAGTTGGGCCCCACAGCATCTTGCTTCCAGCTCTTTGGGAAGCTAAGAAACAACTCGCTCTGCACAGTGCTCTTACAGCCTACCGGGAACATCTCTTCCAAAGGCCTGTGAAATGCAGTTTCTTTGCAGGCCTGATCTGGCTGAAGTAGGACTTCTGCTCTGGGTGTGCTACTTTGCCCTAGAGCTGAAAGGCACAACGTGCAGGCTTCTTTCCAAAGGGCGAGTTGGGCCCCACAGCATCTTGCTTAAAGCTCTTTGGGAAGCTAAGAAACAACTCGCTCTGCACAGTGCTCTTACAGCCTACCGGGAACATCTCTTCCAAAGGCCTGTGAAACGCAGTTTCTTTGCAGGCCTGATCTGGCTGAAGTAGGACTTCTGCTCTGGGTGTGCTACTTTGCCCTAGAGCTGAAAGGCACAACGTGCAGGCTTCTTTCCAAAGGGCGAGTTGGGCCCCAGAGCATCTTGCTTCCAGCTCTTTGGGAAGCTAAGAAACAACTCGCTCTGCACAGTGCTCTTACAGCCTACCGGGAACATCTCTTCCAAAGGCCTGTGAAACGCGGTTTCTTTGCAGGCCTGATCTGGCTGAAGTAGGACTTCTGCTCTGGGGTGCTACTTTGCCCTAGAGCTGAAAGGCACAACGTGCAGGCTTCTTTCCAAAGGGCGAGTTGGGCCCCACAGCATCTTGCTTCCAGCTCTTTGGGAAGCTAAGAAACAACTCGCTCTGCACAGTGCTCTTACAGCCTAGTGGGAACATCTCTTCCAAAGGCCTGTGAAACGCAGTTTCTTTGCAGGCCTGATCTGGCTGAAGTAGGACTTCTGCTCTGGGTGTGCTACTTTGCCCTAGAGCTGAAAGGCACAACGTGCATGCTTCTTTCCAAAGGGCGAGTTGGGCCCCACAGCACCTTGCTTAAAGCTCTTTGGGAAGCTAAGAAACAACTCGCTCTGCACAGTGCTCTTACAGCCTAGTGGGAACATCTCTTCCAAAGGCCTGTGAAACGCAGTTTCTTTGCAGGCCTGATCTGGCTGAAGTAGGACTTCTGCTCTGGGTGTGCTACTTTGCCCTAGAGCTGAAAGGCACAACGTGCAGGCTTCTTTCCAAAGGGCGAGTTGGGCCCCACAGCACCTTGCTTCCAGCTCTTTGGGAAGCTAAGAAACAACTCGCTCTGCACAGTGCTCTTCCCACCAAGTGAGAACATCTCTTCCAATGGAATGTGAAACGCAGTTTCTTTGCAGCCCTGATCTGGCTGAAGTAGAACTTCTGCTCTGGGTGTGCTACATTGGCCTGGAGATGAAAGGCACAATGTGCAGGCTTCTTTCCAAAGGGCGAGTTGGGCCCCACAGCATCTTGCTTCCAGCTCTTTGGGCAGCTAAGAAACAACTTGCTCTGCACTGGTGTTTTACAGCCTACAGGTATCTAGTCTTACAAAGGCCTGTGAAACGCAGTTTATTCCCAGCCCTGATGTGGCTGAAGTAGAACTTCTGCTCTGCCGGGTCCTACATGGCGCTAGAGCTGCAAGGCACAAAGTCCTGCCTTGTTTCCACAAGGGTAGACAAGTCCCTCAGGTCCAGCTTCCAGCTCTTTCGGCAGCTAAGAAACAACTCGCTCTGCACAGTGCTCTTACGGCCTACCGGGAACATCTCTTACAAAGGCCTGTGAAACGCAGTTTCTTTGCAGGCCTGATCTGGCTGAAGTAGGACTTCTGCTCTGGGTGTGCTACTTTGCCCTAGAGCTGAAAGGCACAACGTGCAGGCTTCTTTCCAAAGGGCGAGTTGGGCCCCACAGCATCTTGCTTCCAGCTCTTTGGGAAGCTAAGAAACAACTCGCTCTGACAGTGCTCTTACAGCCTACCGGGAACATGTCTTACAAAGGACTGTGAAACGCAGTTTCTTCCCAGCCCTGATCTGGCTGAAGTAGAACTTCTGCTCTGCCGTGTGCAACATGGCCCTAGAGATGCAAGGCAGAAAGTTCTGCCTTGTTTCCCCAAAGGGGAGACTAGTACCTCAGCGTCCAGCTTCCAGCTCTTGGAGCAGCTAAGAAACAGCTTGCTGTGCACAGGGCTCTTCCAGCCTACCTGGAACATGTCTTACAAAGGCCTGTGAAACGCAGTTTCTTTGCAGGCCTGATCTGGCTGAAGTAGAACTTCTGCTCTGGGTGTGCTACATTGCCCTAGAGCTGAAAGGCACAACGTGCTGTCTCCTTTCCAAAGGCCGAGTTGGGCCCCAAAGCATCTTGCTTCCAGCTCTTTGGGAAGCTAAGAAACAACTCGCTCTGCACAGTGCTCTTACAGACTACCGGGAACATCTCTTCCAAAGGCCTGTGAAACGCAGTTTCTTTGCAGGCCTGATCTGGCTGAAGTAGGACTTCTGCTCTGGGTGTGATACTTTGCCCTAGAGCTGAAAGGCACAACGTGCAGGCTTCTTTCCAAAGGGCGAGTTGGGCCCCACAGCATCTTGCTTCCAGCTCTTTGGGAAGCTAAGAAACCACTCGCTCTGCACAGTGCTCTTACAGCCTACCGGGAACATCTCTTCCAAAGGCCTGTGAAACGCAGTTTCTTTGCAGGCCTGATCTGGCTGAAGTAGGACTTCTGCTCTGGGTGTGCTACATTGGCCTGGAGATGAAAGGCACAACGTGCAGGCTTCTTTCCAAAGGGCGAGTTGGGCCCCACAGCATCTTGCTTCCAGCTCTTTGGGCAGCTAAGAAACAACTTGCTCTGCACTGGTGTTTTACAGCCTACAGGGAACGAGTCTTACAAAGGCCTGTGAAACGCAGTTCCTTCCCAGCCCTGATGTGGCTGAAGTAAAACTTCTGCTCTGCCGGGTCCTACATGGCGCTAGAGCTGCAAGGCACAAAGTCCTGCCTTGTTTCCACAAGGGTATACAAGTCCCTCAGGTCCAGCTTCCAGCTCTTTCGGCAGCTAAGAAACAACTCGCTCTGCACAGTGCTCTTCCAACCAAGTGAGAACATCTCTTCCAAAGGAATGTGAAACGCAGTTTCTTTGCAGCCCTGATCTGGCTGAAGTAGAACTTCTGCTCTGCTGTGTGCAACATGGCCCTAGAGATGCAAGGCACAAAGTCCTGCCTTGTTTCCCCAAAGGGAGACTAGTACCTCAGCGTCCAGCTTCCAGCTCTTGGAGCAGCTAAGAAACAGCTTGCTGTGCACAGGGCTCTTCCAGCCTACCTGGAAGATGTCTTACAAAGGCCTGTGAAACGCAGTTTCTTTGCAGGCCTGATCTGGCTGAAGTAGAACTTCTGCTCTGGGTGGGCCACATGGCCCTAGAGCTGAAAGACACAACGTGCCTGCTTCTTTCCAAAGGGCGAGTTGGGACCCAGAGCATCTTGCTTCCAGCTCTTTGGGAAGCTAAGAAACAACTCGCTCTGCAGACCTCTCTTACAGCCAACCGGGAGCATCTCTGGCAAATGCCTGAGAAATGCAGTTTCTTTGCAGGCCTTATCTCGCTGACGTGGAACTGCTGCTATGCCGTGTCCTACATCAGCCTAGAGTTGCAAGGCTCAAATCCTGGCTTGACTCCTCAAGGGCAGACAGGCCCCACAGCGTGGGGCTTCCACCTCTTTGGGCAGCTAAGAAACAACTTGCTCTGCACTGGTGTTTTACAGCCTACCGGGAACATCCCTTACAAAGGCCTGTGAAGCGCAGTTTCTTTGCAGGCCTGATCTGGCTGAAGTAGAACTTCTGCTCTGGGTGTGCCACATGGCCCTAGAGCTGAAAGGCACAACGTGCAGGCTTCTTTCCAAAGGGCGAGTTGGGCCCCACAGCATCTTGATCCAGCTCGTTGGGAAGCTAAGAAACAACTCGCTCTGCACAGTGCTCTTACAGCCTAGTGGGAACATCTCTTCCAAAGGCCTGTGAAACGCAGTTTCTTTGCAGGCCTGATCTGGCTGAAGCAGGTCTTCTGCTCTGGGTGTGCTACTTTGCCCTAGAGCTGAAAGGGACAACGTGCAGGCTTCTTTCCAAAGGGCGAGTTGGGCCCCACAGCATCTTTGCTCCAGCTCTTTGGGAAGCTAAGAAACCACTCGCTCTGCACAGTGCTCTTACAGCCTACCGGGAACATCTCTTTCAAAGGCCTGTGAAACGCAGTTTCTTTGCAGGCCTGATCTGGCTGAAGTAGCACTTCTGCTCTGGGTGTGCTACTTTGCCCTAGAGCTGAAAGGCACAACGTGCAGGCTTCTTTCCAAAGGGCGAGTTGGGCCCCACAGCATCTTGCTTCCAGCTCTTTGGGAAGCTAAGAAACAGCTCGCTCTGCACAGTGCTCTTACAGCTACCGGGAACATCTCTTCCAAAGGCCTGTGAAACGCAGTTTCTTTGCAGGCCTGATCTGGCTGAAGTAGGACTTCTGCTCTGGGTGTGCCACATGGCCCTAGAGCTGAAAGGCACAACGTGCCGGCTTCTTTCCAAAGGGCGAGTTGGGCCCCACAGCATCTTGCTTCCAGCTCTTTGGGAAGCTAAGAAACAACTCGCTCTGCAGACCTCTCTTACAGCCAACCGGGAGCATCTCTGGCAAAGGCCTGAGAAATGCAGTTTCTTTGCAGGCCTTATCTCGCTGACGTGGAACTGCTGCTATGCCGTGTCCTACATCAGCCTAGAGTTGCAAGGCTCAAAGTCCTGCCTTGACTCCTCAAGGGCAGACAGGCCCCACAGCGTGGGGCTTCCACCTCTTTGGGCAGCTAAGAAACAACTTGCTCTGCACTGGTGTTTTACAGCCTACCGGGAACATCTCTTACAAAGGCCTGTGAAGCGCAGTTTCTTTGCAGGCCTGATCTGGCTGAAGTAGAACTTCTGCTCTGGGTGTGCCACATGGCCCTAGAGCTGAAACGCACAACGTGCAGGCTTCTTTCCAAAGGGCGAGTTGGGCCCCACAGCATCTTGCTTCCAGCTCGTTGGGAAGCTAAGAAACAACTCGCTCTGCACAGTGCTCTTACAGCCTACGGGGAACATCTCTTCCAAAGGCCTGTGAAACGCAGTTTCTTTGCAGGCCTGATCTGGCTGAAGCAGGTCTTCTGCTCTGGGTGTGCTACTTTGCCCTAGAGCTGAAAGGCACAACGTGCAGGCTTCTTTCCAAAGGGCGAGTTGGGCCCCACAGCATCTTTGCTCCAGCTCTTTGGGAAGCTAAGAAACCACTCGCTCTGCACAGTGCTCTTACAGCCTACCGGGAACATCTCTTTCAAAGGCCTGTGAAACGCAGTTTCTTTGCAGGCCTGATCTGGCTGAAGTAGGACTTCTGCTCTGGGTGTGCTACTTTGCCCTAGAGCTGAAAGGCACAACGTGCAGGCTTCTTTCCAAAGGGCGAGTTGGGCCCCACAGCATCTTGCTTCCAGCTCTTTGGGAAGCTAAGAAACAGCTCGCTCTGCACAGTGCTCTTACAGCTTCCGGGAACATCTCTTCCAAAGGCCTGTGAAACGCAGTTTCTTTGCAGGCCTGATCTGGCTGAAGTAGGACTTCTGCTCTGGGTGTGCCACATGGCCCTAGAGCTGAAAGGCACAACGTGCCGGCTTCTTTCCAAAGGGTGAGTTGGGCCCCACAGCATCTTGCTTCCAGCTCTTTGGGAAGCTAAGAAACAACTCGCTCTGCAGACCTCTCTTACAGCCAACCGGGAACATCACTTGCAAAGGCCTGAGAAATGCAGTTTCTTTGCAGGCCTTATCTCGCTGAGGTAGAACTGCTGCTATGCCGTGTCCTACATCGGCCTAGAGTTGCAAGGCTCAAAGTCCTGTATTGACTCCTCAAGGGCAGACAGGCCCCACAGCGTGGGGCTTCCACCTCTTTGGGCAGCTAAGAAACAACTCACTCTGCTCTGGTGTTTTACAGCCTACAGGGAACGAGTCTTACAAAGGCATGTGAAACGCAGTTTCTTCCCAGCCCTGATCTGGATGAAGTAGAAATTCTGCTCTGCCGGGTCCTACATGGCGCTACAGCTGCAAGGCACAAAGTCCTGCCTTGATTCCACAAGGGTAGACAAGTCCCTCAGGTCCAGCATCCAGCTCTTTCGGCAGCTAAGAAACAACTCGCTCTGCACAGGGCTCTTACAGCCTACCGGGAACATGTCTTACAAAGGCCTGTGAAACGCAGTTTCTTTGCAGGCCTGATCTGGCTGAAGTAGGACTTCTGCTCTGGGTGTGCTACTTATCCCTAGAGCTGAAAGGCACAACGTGCAGGCTTCTTTCCAAAGGGCGAGTTGGGCCCCACAGCATCTTGCTTCCAGCTCTTTGGGAAGCTAAGAAACAACTCGCTCTGACAGTGCTCTTATAGCCTACCGGGAACATGTCTTACAAAGGACTGTGAAACGCAGTTTCTTCCCAGCCCTGATCTGGCTGAAGTAGAACTTCTGCTCTGCCGTGTGCAACATGGCCCTAGAGATGCAAGGCAGAAAGTTCTGCCTTGTTTCCCCAAAGGGGAGACTAGTACCTCAGCGTCCAGCTTCCAGCTCTTGGAGCAGCTAAGAAACAGCTTGCTGTGCACAGGGCTCTTCCAGCCTACCTGGAACATGTCTTACAAAGGCCTGTGAAACGCAGTTTCTTTGCAGGCCTGATCTGGCTGAAGTAGAACTTCTGCTCTGGGTGTGCTACATTGCCCTAGAGCTGAAAGGCACAACGTGGTGTCTCCTTTCCAAAGGCCGAGTTGGGCCCCAAAGCATCTTGCTTCCAGCTCTTTGGGAAGCTAAGAAACAACTCGCTCTGAACAGTGCTCTTACAGACTACCGGGAACATCTCTTCCAAAGGCCTCTGAAACGCAGTTTCTTTGCAGGCCTGATCTGGCTGAAGTAGGACTTCTGCTCTGGGTGTGCTACTTTGCCCTAGAGCTGAAAGGCACAACGTGCAGGCTTCTTTCCAAAGGGCGAGTTGGGCCCCACAGCATCTTGCTTCCAGCTCTTTGGGAACCTACAAAACAACTCGCTCTGCACAGTGCTCTTACAGCCTACCGGGAACATCTCTTACAAATGCCTGTGAAACGCAGTTTCTTTGCAGGCCTGATCTGGCTGAAGTAGGACTTCTGCTCTGGGTGTGCTATTTTGCCCTAGTGCTGAAAGGCACAACGTGCAGGCTTCTTTCCAAAGGGCGAGTTGGGCCCCACAGCATCTTGCTTCCAGCTCTTTGGGAAGCTAAGAAACCACTCGCTCTGCACAGTGCTCTTACAGCCTACCGGGAACATCTCTTACAAAGGCCTGTGAAACGCAGTGTCTTTGCAGGCCTGATCTGGCCGAAGTAGGACTTCTGCTCTGGGTGTGCTACATTGCCCTAGAGCTGAAAGGCGCAACGTGCAGTCTCCTTTCCAAAGGGCGATTTGGGCCCCAAAGCATCTTGCTTCCAGCTCTTTGGGAAGCTAGGAACCAACTCGCTCTGCAGACCTCTCTTACAGCCAACCGAGAACATCTCTTCCAAAGGCCTGAGAAATGCAGTTTCTTTGCAGGCCTTATCTCGCTGAGGTAGAACTGCTGCTATGCCCTGTCCTACATCGGCCTAGAGTTGCAAGGCTCAAAGTCCTGCCTTGACTCCTCAAGGGCAGACAGGCCCCACAGCGTGGGGCTTCCACCTCTTTGGGCAGCTAAGAAACAACTTGCTCTGCACTGGTGTTTTACAGCCTACAAGGAACGAGTCTTACAAAGGCCTGTGAAACGCAGTTTCTTCCCAGCCCTGATGTGGCTGAAGTAGAACTTCTGCTCTGGGTGTGCTACATTGCCCTGGAGCTGAAAGGCACAACCCGCAGTCTTCTTTCCAAGGGGCGAGTTGGACCCCAAAGCATCTTGCTTTCAGCTCTTTGGGAAGCTAAGAAACAACACGCTCTGACAGTGCTCTTACAGCCTAGGGAGAACATCTCTTACAAAGGCATGTGAAACGCAGTTTCTATGCAGGCCTGATCTGGCTGAAGTAGAACTTCTGCTCTGGGTGTGCTACATTGCCCAAGAGCTGAAAGGCACAACGTGCTGTCTTGTTTCCAAAGGGCGAGTTGGACCCCAAAGCATCTTGATTTCAGCTCTTTGGGAAGCTAAGAAACAACTCGCTCTGCACAGTGCTCTTACAGCCTACCGGGAACATCTCTTCCAAAGGCCTGTGAAACGCAGTTTCTTTGCAGGCCTGATCTGGCTGAAGTAGGACTTCTGCTCTGGGTGTGCTACATTGCCCTAGAGCTGAAAGGCACAACGTGCTCTCTTCTTTCCAAAGGGCGAGTTGGGCCCCACAGCATCTTGCTTCCGGCTCTTTGTGAAGCTAAGAAACAGCTCGCTCTGCACAGTGCTCTTACAGCTACCGGGAACATCTCTTCCAAAGGCCTGTGAAACGCAGTTTCTTTGCAGGCTTGATCTGGCTGAAGTAGGACTTCTGCTCTGGGTGTGCCACATGGCCCTAGAGCTGAAAGGCACAACGTGCAGGCTTCTTTCCAAAGGGCGTGTTGGGCCCCAAAGCCTCTTGCTTCCAGCTATTTGGGAAGCTAAGAAACAACTCGCTCTGCAGACCTCTCTTACAGCCAACCGGGAGCATCTCTTGCAAAGGCCTGAGAAATGCAGTTTCTTTGCAGGCATTGTCTCGCTGATGTAGAACTGCTGCTATGCCGTGTCCTACATCGGCCTAGTGTTGCAAGGCTCAAAGTCCTGCCTTGACTACTCAAGGGCAGACAGGCCCCACAGCGTGGGGCTTCCACATCTTTGGGCAGCTAAGAAACAACTTGCTCTGCACTGGTGTTTTACAGCCTACAGGTATCTAGTCTTACAAAGGCCTGTGAAACGCAGTTTATTCCCAGCCCTGATGTGGCTGAAGTAGAACTTCTGCTCTGCCGGGTCCTACATGGCGCTAGAGCTGCAAGGCACAAAGTCCTGCCTTGTTTCCACAAGGGTAGACAAGTCCCTCAGGTCCAGCTTCCAGCTCTTTCGGCAGCTGAGAAACAACTCGCTCTGCACAGTGCTCCTACGGCCTACCGGGAACATCTCTTACAAAGGCCTGTGAAACGCAGTTTCTTTGCAGGCCTGATCTGGCTGAAGTAGGACTTCTGCTCTGGGTGTGCTACTTTGCCCTAGAGCTGAAAGGCACAACGTGCAGGCTTCTTTCCAAAGGGCGAGTTGGGCCCCACAGCATCTTGCTTCCAGCTCTTTGGGAAGCTAAGAAACAACTCGCTCTGACAGTGCTCTTACAGCCTACCGGGAACATGTCTTACAAAAGACTGTGAAACGCAGTTTCTTCCCAGCCCTGATCTGGCTGAAGTAGAACTTCTGCTCTGCCGTGTGCAACATGGCCCTAGAGATGCAAGGCAGAAAGTTCTGCCTTGTTTCCCCAAAGGGGAGACTAGTACCTCAGCGTCCAGCTTCCAGCTCTTGGAGCAGCTAAGAAACAGCTTGCTGTGCACAGGGCTCTTCCAGCCTACCTGGAACATGTCTTACAAAGGCCTGTGAAACGCAGTTTCTTTGCAGGCCTGATCTGGCTGAAGTAGAACTTCTGCTCTGGGTGTGCTACATTGCCCTAGAGCTGAAAGGCACAACGTGGTGTCTCCTTTCCAAAGGCCGAGTTGGGCCCCAAAGCATCTTGCTTCCAGCTCTTTGGGAAGCTAAGAAACAACTCGCTCTGCACAGTGCTCTTACAGCCTACCGGGAACATCTCTTCCAAAGGCCTGTGAAACGCAGTTTCTTTGCAGGCCCGATCTGGCTGAAGTAGAACTTCTGCTCTGGGTGTGCCACATTGCCCTAGAGCTGAAAGGCACAACGTGCAGGCTTCTTTCCAAAGGGCGAGTTGGGCCTCAGAGCATCTTGCTTCCAGCTCTTTGGGAAGCGAAGAAACAACTCTCTCTGCACAGTGCTTTTACAGCCTACCGGGAACATGACTTACAAAGGCCTGTGAAACGCAGTTTCTTTGCAGGCCTGATCTGGCTGAAGTAGAACTTCTGCTCTGGGTGTGCCACATTGCCCTAGAGCTGAAAGGCAAAACGTGCAGGCTTCTTTCCAAAGGGCGAGTTGGGCCTCAGAGCATCTTGCTTCCAGCTCTTTGGGAAGCGAAGAAACAACTCGCTCTGCACAGTGCTCTTACAGCCTACCGGGAACATCTCTTCCAAAGGCCTGTGAAACGCAGTTTCTTTGCAGGCCTGATCTGGCTGAAGTAGAACTTCTGCTCTGCCGTGTGCAACATGGCCCTAGAGATGCAAGGCAGAAAGTCCTGCCTTGTTTCCCCAAAGGGGAGACTAGTACCTCAGCGTCCAGCTTCCAGCTCTTGGAGCAGCTAAGAAACAGCTTGCTGTGCACAGGGCTCTTCCAGCCTACCTGGAACATGTCTTACAAAGGCCTGTGAAACGCAGTTTCTTTGCAGGCCTGATCTGGCTGAAGTAGAACTTCTGCTCTGGGTGTGCTACTTTGCCCTAGAGCTGAAAGGCACAACGTGCCGGCTTCTTTCCAAAGGGCGAGTTGGGCCCCACAGCATCTTGCTTCCAGCGCTTTGGGAAGCTAAGAAACAACTCGCTCTGCACAGTGCTCTTACAGCCTACCGGGAACATCTCTTCCAAAGGCCTGTGAAACGCAGTTTCTTTGCAGGCCTGATCTGGCTGAAGTAGAACTTCTGCTCTGGGTGTGCCACATTGCCCTAGAGCTGAAAGGCACAACGTGCAGGCTTCTTTCCAAAGGGCGAGTTGGGACTCAGAGCATCTTGCTTCCAGCTCTTTGGGAAGCGAAGAAACAACTCGCTCTGCACAGTGCTCTTACAGCCTACCGGGAACATCTCTTCCAAAGGCCTGTGAAACGCAGTTTCTTTGCAGGCTTGATCTGGCTGAAGTAGAACTTCTACTCTGGGTGTGCCACATTGCCCTAGAGCTGAAAGGCAAAACGTGCAGGCTTCTTTCCAAAGGGCGAGTTGGGCCTCAGAGCATCTTGCTTCCAGCTCTTTGGGAAGCGAAGAAACAACTCGCTCTGCACAGTGCTCTTACAGCCTACCGGGAACATCTCTTCCAAAGGCCTGTGAAACGCAGTTTCTTTGCAGGCCTGATCTGGCTGAAGTAGAACTTCTGCTCTGGGTGTGCCACATGGCCCTAGAGCTGAAAGGCACAACGTGCAGGCTTCTTTCCAAAGGGCGTGTTGGGCCCCAAAGCCTCTTGCTTCCAGCTATTTGGGAAGCTAAGAAACAACTCGCTCTGCACAGTGCTCTTACAGCCTACCGGGAACATATCTTCCAAAGGCCTGAGAAATGCAGTTTCTTTGCAGGCCTTGTCTCGCTGAGGTAGAACTGCTGCTATGCCGTGTCCTACATCGGCCTAGTGTTGCAAGGCTCAAAGTCCTGCCTTGACTACTCAAGGGCAGACAGGCCCCACAGCGTGGGGCTTCCACATCTTTGGGCAGCTAAGAAACAACTTGCTCTGCACTGGTGTTTTACAGCCTACAGGTATCTAGTCTTACAAAGGCCTGTGAAACGCAGTTTATTCCCAGCCCTGATGTGGCTGAAGTAGAACTTCTGCTCTGCCAGGTCCTACATGGCGCTAGAGCTGCAAGGCACAAAGTCCTGCCTTGTTTCCACAAGGGTAGACAAGTCCCTCAGGTCCAGCTTCCAGCTCTTTCGGCAGCTAAGAAACAACTCGCTCTGCACAGTGCTCTTACGGCCTACCGGGAACATCTCTTACAAAGGCCTGTGAAACGCAGTTTCTTTGCAGGCCTGATCTGGCTGAAGTAGGACTTCTGCTCTGGGTGTGCTACTTTGCCCTAGAGCTGAAAGGCACAACGTGCAGGCTTCTTTCCAAAGGGCGAGTTGGGCCCCACAGCATCTTGCTTCCAGCTCTTTGGGAAGCTAAGAAACAACTCGCTCTGACAGTGCTCTTACAGCCTACCGGGAACATGTCTCACAAAGGACTGTGAAACGCAGTTTCTTCCCAGCCCTGATCTGGCTGAAGTAGAACTTCTGCTCTGCCGTGTGCAACATGGCCCTAGAGATGCAAGGCAGAAAGTTCTGCCTTGTTTCCCCAAAGGGGAGACTAGTACCTCAGCGTCCAGCTTCCAGCTCTTGGAGCAGCTAAGAAACAGCTTGCTGTGCACAGGGCTCTTCCAGCCTACCTGGAACATGTCTTACAAAGGCCTGTGAAACGCAGTTTCTTTGCAGGCCTGATCTGGCTGAAGTAGAACTTCTGCTCTGGGTGTGCTACATTGCCCTAGAGCTGAAAGGCACAACGTGGTGTCTCCTTTCCAAAGGCCGAGTTGGGCCCCAAAGCATCTTGCTTCCAGCTCTTTGGGAAGCTAAGAAACAACTCGCTCTGCACAGTGCTCTTACAGCCTACCGGGAACATCTCTTTCAAAGGCCTGTGAAACGCAGTTTCTTTGCAGGCCTGATCTGGCTGAAGTAGCACTTCTGCTCTGGGTGTGCTACTTTGCCCTAGAGCTGAAAGGCACAACGTGCAGGCTTCTTTCCAAAGGGCGAGTTGGGCCCCACAGCATCTTGCTTCCAGCTCTTTGGGAAGCTAAGAAACAGCTCGCTCTGCACAGTGCTCTTACAGCTACCGGGAACATCTCTTCCAAAGGCCTGTGAAACGCAGTTTCTTTGCAGGCCTGATCTGGCTGAAGTAGGACTTCTGCTCTGGGTGTGCTACTTTGCCCTAGAGCTGAAAGGCACAACGTGCCGGCTTCTTTCCAAAGGGCGAGTTGGGCCCCACAGCATCTTGCTTCCAGCGCTTTGGGAAGCTAAGAAACAACTCGCTCTGCACAGTGCTCTTACAGCCTACCGGGAACATCTCTTCCAAAGGCCTGTGAAACGCAGTTTCTTTGCAGGCCTGATCTGGCTGAAGTAGAACTTCTGCTCTGGGTGTGCCACATGGCCCTAGAGCTGAAAGGCACAACGTGCAGGCTTCTTTCCAAAGGGCGAGTTGGGCCTCAGAGCATCTTGCTTCCAGCTCTTTGGGAAGCGAAGAAACAACTCGCTCTGCACAGTGCTCTTACAGCCTACCGGGAACATCTCTTCCAAAGGCCTGTGAAACGCAGTTTCTTTGCAGGCTTGATCTGGCTGAAGTAGAACTTCTACTCTGGGTGTGCCACATTGCCCTAGAGCTGAAAGGCAAAACGTGCAGGCTTCTTTCCAAAGGGCGAGTTGGGCCTCAGAGCATCTTGCTTCCAGCTCTTTGGGAAGCGAAGAAACAACTCGCTCTGCACAGTGCTCTTACAGCCTACCGGGAACATCTCTTCCAAAGGCCTGTGAAACGCAGTTTCTTTGCAGGCCTGATCTGGCTGAAGTAGAACTTCTGCTCTGGGTGTGCCACATGGCCCTAGAGCTGAAAGGCACAACGTGCAGGCTTCTTTCCAAAGGGCGTGTTGGGCCCCAAAGCCTCTTGCTTCCAGCTATTTGGGAAGCTAAGAAACAACTCGCTCTGCACAGTGCTCTTACAGCCTACCGGGAACATATCTTCCAAAGGCCTGAGAAATGCAGTTTCTTTGCAGGCCTTGTCTCGCTGAGGTAGAACTGCTGCTATGCCGTGTCCTACATCGGCCTAGTGTTGCAAGGCTCAAAGTCCTGCCTTGACTACTCAAGGGCAGACAGGCCCCACAGCGTGGGGCTTCCACATCTTTGGGCAGCTAAGAAACAACTTGCTCTGCACTGGTGTTTTACAGCCTACAGGTATCTAGTCTTACAAAGGCCTGTGAAACGCAGTTTATTCCCAGCCCTGATGTGGCTGAAGTAGAACTTCTGCTCTGCCAGGTCCTACATGGCGCTAGAGCTGCAAGGCACAAAGTCCTGCCTTGTTTCCACAAGGGTAGACAAGTCCCTCAGGTCCAGCTTCCAGCTCTTTCGGCAGCTAAGAAACAACTCGCTCTGCACAGTGCTCTTACGGCCTACCGGGAACATCTCTTACAAAGGCCTGTGAAACGCAGTTTCTTTGCAGGCCTGATCTGGCTGAAGTAGGACTTCTGCTCTGGGTGTGCTACTTTGCCCTAGAGCTGAAAGGCACAACGTGCAGGCTTCTTTCCAAAGGGCGAGTTGGGCCCCACAGCATCTTGCTTCCAGCTCTTTGGGAAGCTAAGAAACAACTCGCTCTGACAGTGCTCTTACAGCCTACCGGGAACATGTCTCACAAAGGACTGTGAAACGCAGTTTCTTCCCAGCCCTGATCTGGCTGAAGTAGAACTTCTGCTCTGCCGTGTGCAACATGGCCCTAGAGATGCAAGGCAGAAAGTTCTGCCTTGTTTCCCCAAAGGGGAGACTAGTACCTCAGCGTCCAGCTTCCAGCTCTTGGAGCAGCTAAGAAACAGCTTGCTGTGCACAGGGCTCTTCCAGCCTACCTGGAACATGTCTTACAAAGGCCTGTGAAACGCAGTTTCTTTGCAGGCCTGATCTGGCTGAAGTAGAACTTCTGCTCTGGGTGTGCTACATTGCCCTAGAGCTGAAAGGCACAACGTGGTGTCTCCTTTCCAAAGGCCGAGTTGGGCCCCAAAGCATCTTGCTTCCAGCTCTTTGGGAAGCTAAGAAACAACTCGCTCTGCACAGTGCTCTTACAGCCTACCGGGAACATCTCTTTCAAAGGCCTGTGAAACGCAGTTTCTTTGCAGGCCTGATCTGGCTGAAGTAGCACTTCTGCTCTGGGTGTGCTACTTTGCCCTAGAGCTGAAAGGCACAACGTGCAGGCTTCTTTCCAAAGGGCGAGTTGGGCCCCACAGCATCTTGCTTCCAGCTCTTTGGGAAGCTAAGAAACAGCTCGCTCTGCACAGTGCTCTTACAGCTACCGGGAACATCTCTTCCAAAGGCCTGTGAAACGCAGTTTCTTTGCAGGCCTGATCTGGCTGAAGTAGGACTTCTGCTCTGGGTGTGCTACTTTGCCCTAGAGCTGAAAGGCACAACGTGCCGGCTTCTTTCCAAAGGGCGAGTTGGGCCCCACAGCATCTTGCTTCCAGCGCTTTGGGAAGCTAAGAAACAACTCGCTCTGCACAGTGCTCTTACAGCCTACCGGGAACATCTCTTCCAAAGGCCTGTGAAACGCAGTTTCTTTGCAGGCCTGATCTGGCTGAAGTAGGACTTCTGCTCTGGGGTGCTACTTTGCCCTAGAGCTGAAAGGCACAACGTGCAGGCTTCTTTCCAAAGGGCGAGTTGGGCCCCACAGCATCTTGCTTCCAGCTCTTTGGGAAGCTAAGAAACAACTCGCTCTGCACAGTGCTCTTACAGCCTAGTGGGAACATCTCTTCCAAAGGCCTGTGAAACGCAGTTTCTTTGCAGGCCTGATCTGGCTGAAGTAGGACTTCTGCTCTGGGTGTGCTACTTTGCCCTAGAGCTGAAAGGCACAACGTGCAGGCTTCTTTCCAAAGGGCGAGTTGGGCCCCACAGCATCTTGCTTCCAGCTCTTTGGGAAGCTAAGAAACAACTCGCTCTGCACAGTGCTCTTACAGCCTACCGGGAACGTCTCTTCCAAAGGCCTGTGAAACGCAGTTTCTTTGCAGGCCTGATCTGGCTGAAGTAGGACTTCTGCTCTGGGTGTGCTACTTTTCCCTAGAGCTGAAAGGCACAACGTGCAGGCTTCTTTCCAAAGGGCGAGTTGGGCCCCACAGCATCTTGCTTCCAGCTCTTTGGGAAGCTAAGAAACAACTCGCTCTGACAGTGCTCTTACAGCCTACCGGGAACATGTCTTACAAAGGACTGTGAAACGCAGTTTCTTCCCAGCCCTGATCTGGCTGAAGTAGAACTTCTGCTCTGCCGTGTGCAACATGGCCCTAGAGATGCAAGGCAGAAAGTTCTGCCTTGTGTCCCCAAAGGGGAGACTAGTACCTCAGCGTCCAGCTTCCAGCTCTTGGAGCAGCTAAGAAACAGCTTGCTGTGCTCAGGGCTCTTCCAGCCTACCTGGAACATGTCTTACAAAGGCCTGTGAAACGCAGTTTCTTTGCAGGCCTGATCTGGCTGAAGTAGAACTTCTGCTCTGGGTGTGCTACATTGCCCTAGAGCTGAAAGGCACAACGTGGTGTCTCCTTTCCAAAGGCCGAGTTGGGCCCCAAAGCATCTTGCTTCCAGCTCTTTGGGAAGCTAAGAAACAACTCGCTCTGAACAGTGCTCTTACAGACTACCGGGAACATCTCTTCCAAAGGCCTCTGAAACGCAGTTTCTTTGCAGGCCTGATCTGGCTGAAGTAGGACTTCTGCTCTGGGTGTGCTACTTTGCCCTAGAGCTGAAAGGCACAACGTGCAGGCTTCTTTCCAAAGGGCGAGTTGGGCCCCACAGCATCTTGCTTCCAGCTCTTTGGGAACCTACAAAACAACTCGCTCTGCACAGTGCTCTTACAGCCTACCGGGAACATCTCTTACAAATGCCTGTGAAACGCAGTTTCTTTGCAGGCCTGATCTGGCTGAAGCAGGTCTTCTGCTCTGGGTGTGCTACTTTGCCCTAGAGCTGAAAGGGACAACGTGCAGGCTTCTTTCCAAAGGGCGAGTTGGGCCCCACAGCATCTTTGCTCCAGCTCTTTGGGAAGCTAAGAAACCACTCGCTCTGCACAGTGCTCTTACAGCCTACCGGGAACATCTCTTTCAAAGGCCTGTGAAACGCAGTTTCTTTGCAGGCCTGATCTGGCTGAAGTAGCACTTCTGCTCTGGGTGTGCTACTTTGCCCTAGAGCTGAAAGGCACAACGTGCAGGCTTCTTTCCAAAGGGCGAGTTGGGCCCCACAGCATCTTGCTTCCAGCTCTTTGGGAAGCTAAGAAACAGCTCGCTCTGCACAGTGCTCTTACAGCTACCGGGAACATCTCTTCCAAAGGCCTGTGAAACGCAGTTTCTTTGCAGGCCTGATCTGGCTGAAGTAGGACTTCTGCTCTGGGTGTGCCACATGGCCCTAGAGCTGAAAGGCACAACGTGCCGGCTTCTTTCCAAAGGGCGAGTTGGGCCCCACAGCATCTTGCTTCCAGCTCTTTGGGAAGCTAAGAAACAACTCGCTCTGCAGACCTCTCTTACAGCCAACCGGGAGCATCTCTGGCAAAGGCCTGAGAAATGCAGTTTCTTTGCAGGCCTTATCTCGCTGACGTGGAACTGCTGCTATGCCGTGTCCTACATCAGCCTAGAGTTGCAAGGCTCAAAGTCCTGCCTTGACTCCTCAAGGGCAGACAGGCCCCACAGCGTGGGGCTTCCACCTCTTTGGGCAGCTAAGAAACAACTTGCTCTGCACTGGTGTTTTACAGCCTACCGGGAACATCTCTTACAAAGGCCTGTGAAGCGCAGTTTCTTTGCAGGCCTGATCTGGCTGAAGTAGAACTTCTGCTCTGGGTGTGCCACATGGCCCTAGAGCTGAAACGCACAACGTGCAGGCTTCTTTCCAAAGGGCGAGTTGGGCCCCACAGCATCTTGCTTCCAGCTCGTTGGGAAGCTAAGAAACAACTCGCTCTGCACAGTGCTCTTACAGCCTAGTGGGAACATCTCTTCCAAAGGCCTGTGAAACGCAGTTTCTTTGCAGGCCTGATCTGGCTGAAGCAGGTCTTCTGCTCTGGGTGTGCTACTTTGCCCTAGAGCTGAAAGGCACAACGTGCAGGCTTCTTTCCAAAGGGCGAGTTGGGCCCCACAGCATCTTTGCTCCAGCTCTTTGGGAAGCTAAGAAACCACTCGCTCTGCACAGTGCTCTTACAGCCTACCGGGAACATCTCTTTCAAAGGCCTGTGAAACGCAGTTTCTTTGCAGGCCTGATCTGGCTGAAGTAGGACTTCTGCTCTGGGTGTGCTACTTTGCCCTAGAGCTGAAAGGCACAACGTGCAGGCTTCTTTCCAAAGGGCGAGTTGGGCCCCACAGCATCTTGCTTCCAGCTCTTTGGGAAGCTAAGAAACAGCTCGCTCTGCACAGTGCTCTTACAGCTTCCGGGAACATCTCTTCCAAAGGCCTGTGAAACGCAGTTTCTTTGCAGGCCTGATCTGGCTGAAGTAGGACTTCTGCTCTGGGTGTGCCACATGGCCCTAGAGCTGAAAGGCACAACGTGCCGGCTTCTTTCCAAAGGGTGAGTTGGGCCCCACAGCATCTTGCTTCCAGCTCTTTGGGAAGCTAAGAAACAACTCGCTCTGCAGACCTCTCTTACAGCCAACCGGGAACATCACTTGCAAAGGCCTGAGAAATGCAGTTTCTTTGCAGGCCTTATCTCGCTGAGGTAGAACTGCTGCTATGCCGTGTCCTACATCGGCCTAGAGTTGCAAGGCTCAAAGTCCTGTATTGACTCCTCAAGGGCAGACAGGCCCCACAGCGTGGGGCTTCCACCTCTTTGGGCAGCTAAGAAACAACTCACTCTGCTCTGGTGTTTTACAGCCTACAGGGAACGAGTCTTACAAAGGCATGTGAAACGCAGTTTCTTCCCAGCCCTGATCTGGATGAAGTAGAAATTCTGCTCTGCCGGGTCCTACATGGCGCTACAGCTGCAAGGCACAAAGTCCTGCCTTGATTCCACAAGGGTAGACAAGTCCCTCAGGTCCAGCATCCAGCTCTTTCGGCAGCTAAGAAACAACTCGCTCTGCACAGGGCTCTTACAGCCTACCGGGAACATGTCTTACAAAGGCCTGTGAAACGCAGTTTCTTTGCAGGCCTGATCTGGCTGAAGTAGGACTTCTGCTCTGGGTGTGCTACTTATCCCTAGAGCTGAAAGGCACAACGTGCAGGCTTCTTTCCAAAGGGCGAGTTGGGCCCCACAGCATCTTGCTTCCAGCTCTTTGGGAAGCTAAGAAACAACTCGCTCTGACAGTGCTCTTATAGCCTACCGGGAACATGTCTTACAAAGGACTGTGAAACGCAGTTTCTTCCCAGCCCTGATCTGGCTGAAGTAGAACTTCTGCTCTGCCGTGTGCAACATGGCCCTAGAGATGCAAGGCAGAAAGTTCTGCCTTGTTTCCCCAAAGGGGAGACTAGTACCTCAGCGTCCAGCTTCCAGCTCTTGGAGCAGCTAAGAAACAGCTTGCTGTGCACAGGGCTCTTCCAGCCTACCTGGAACATGTCTTACAAAGGCCTGTGAAACGCAGTTTCTTTGCAGGCCTGATCTGGCTGAAGTAGAACTTCTGCTCTGGGTGTGCTACATTGCCCTAGAGCTGAAAGGCACAACGTGGTGTCTCCTTTCCAAAGGCCGAGTTGGGCCCCAAAGCATCTTGCTTCCAGCTCTTTGGGAAGCTAAGAAACAACTCGCTCTGAACAGTGCTCTTACAGACTACCGGGAACATCTCTTCCAAAGGCCTCTGAAACGCAGTTTCTTTGCAGGCCTGATCTGGCTGAAGTAGGACTTCTGCTCTGGGTGTGCTACTTTGCCCTAGAGCTGAAAGGCACAACGTGCAGGCTTCTTTCCAAAGGGCGAGTTGGGCCCCACAGCATCTTGCTTCCAGCTCTTTGGGAACCTACAAAACAACTCGCTCTGCACAGTGCTCTTACAGCCTACCGGGAACATCTCTTACAAATGCCTGTGAAACGCAGTTTCTTTGCAGGCCTGATCTGGCTGAAGTAGGACTTCTGCTCTGGGTGTGCTATTTTGCCCTAGTGCTGAAAGGCACAACGTGCAGGCTTCTTTCCAAAGGGCGAGTTGGGCCCCACAGCATCTTGCTTCCAGCTCTTTGGGAAGCTAAGAAACCACTCGCTCTGCACAGTGCTCTTACAGCCTACCGGGAACATCTCTTACAAAGGCCTGTGAAACGCAGTGTCTTTGCAGGCCTGATCTGGCCGAAGTAGGACTTCTGCTCTGGGTGTGCTACATTGCCCTAGAGCTGAAAGGCGCAACGTGCAGTCTCCTTTCCAAAGGGCGATTTGGGCCCCAAAGCATCTTGCTTCCAGCTCTTTGGGAAGCTAAGAACCAACTCGCTCTGCAGACCTCTCTTACAGCCAACCGAGAACATCTCTTCCAAAGGCCTGAGAAATGCAGTTTCTTTGCAGGCCTTATCTCGCTGAGGTAGAACTGCTGCTATGCCCTGTCCTACATCGGCCTAGAGTTGCAAGGCTCAAAGTCCTGCCTTGACTCCTCAAGGGCAGACAGGCCCCACAGCGTGGGGCTTCCACCTCTTTGGGCAGCTAAGAAACAACTTGCTCTGCACTGGTGTTTTACAGCCTACAAGGAACGAGTCTTACAAAGGCCTGTGAAACGCAGTTTCTTCCCAGCCCTGATGTGGCTGAAGTAGAACTTCTGCTCTGGGTGTGCTACATTGCCCTGGAGCTGAAAGGCACAACCCGCAGTCTTCTTTCCAAGGGGCGAGTTGGACCCCAAAGCATCTTGCTTTCAGCTCTTTGGGAAGCTAAGAAACAACACGCTCTGACAGTGCTCTTACAGCCTAGGGAGAACATCTCTTACAAAGGCATGTGAAACGCAGTTTCTATGCAGGCCTGATCTGGCTGAAGTAGAACTTCTGCTCTGGGTGTGCTACATTGCCCAAGAGCTGAAAGGCACAACGTGCTGTCTTGTTTCCAAAGGGCGAGTTGGACCCCAAAGCATCTTGATTTCAGCTCTTTGGGAAGCTAAGAAACAACTCGCTCTGCACAGTGCTCTTACAGCCTACCGGGAACATCTCTTCCAAAGGCCTGTGAAACGCAGTTTCTTTGCAGGCCTGATCTGGCTGAAGTAGGACTTCTGCTCTGGGTGTGCTACATTGCCCTAGAGCTGAAAGGCACAACGTGCTCTCTTCTTTCCAAAGGGCGAGTTGGGCCCCACAGCATCTTGCTTCCGGCTCTTTGTGAAGCTAAGAAACAGCTCGCTCTGCACAGTGCTCTTACAGCTACCGGGAACATCTCTTCCAAAGGCCTGTGAAACGCAGTTTCTTTGCAGGCTTGATCTGGCTGAAGTAGGACTTCTGCTCTGGGTGTGCCACATGGCCCTAGAGCTGAAAGGCACAACGTGCAGGCTTCTTTCCAAAGGGCGTGTTGGGCCCCAAAGCCTCTTGCTTCCAGCTATTTGGGAAGCTAAGAAACAACTCGCTCTGCAGACCTCTCTTACAGCCAACCGGGAGCATCTCTTGCAAAGGCCTGAGAAATGCAGTTTCTTTGCAGGCATTGTCTCGCTGATGTAGAACTGCTGCTATGCCGTGTCCTACATCGGCCTAGTGTTGCAAGGCTCAAAGTCCTGCCTTGACTACTCAAGGGCAGACAGGCCCCACAGCGTGGGGCTTCCACATCTTTGGGCAGCTAAGAAACAACTTGCTCTGCACTGGTGTTTTACAGCCTACAGGTATCTAGTCTTACAAAGGCCTGTGAAACGCAGTTTATTCCCAGCCCTGATGTGGCTGAAGTAGAACTTCTGCTCTGCCGGGTCCTACATGGCGCTAGAGCTGCAAGGCACAAAGTCCTGCCTTGTTTCCACAAGGGTAGACAAGTCCCTCAGGTCCAGCTTCCAGCTCTTTCGGCAGCTGAGAAACAACTCGCTCTGCACAGTGCTCCTACGGCCTACCGGGAACATCTCTTACAAAGGCCTGTGAAACGCAGTTTCTTTGCAGGCCTGATCTGGCTGAAGTAGGACTTCTGCTCTGGGTGTGCTACTTTGCCCTAGAGCTGAAAGGCACAACGTGCAGGCTTCTTTCCAAAGGGCGAGTTGGGCCCCACAGCATCTTGCTTCCAGCTCTTTGGGAAGCTAAGAAACAACTCGCTCTGACAGTGCTCTTACAGCCTACCGGGAACATGTCTTACAAAAGACTGTGAAACGCAGTTTCTTCCCAGCCCTGATCTGGCTGAAGTAGAACTTCTGCTCTGCCGTGTGCAACATGGCCCTAGAGATGCAAGGCAGAAAGTTCTGCCTTGTTTCCCCAAAGGGGAGACTAGTACCTCAGCGTCCAGCTTCCAGCTCTTGGAGCAGCTAAGAAACAGCTTGCTGTGCACAGGGCTCTTCCAGCCTACCTGGAACATGTCTTACAAAGGCCTGTGAAACGCAGTTTCTTTGCAGGCCTGATCTGGCTGAAGTAGAACTTCTGCTCTGGGTGTGCTACATTGCCCTAGAGCTGAAAGGCACAACGTGGTGTCTCCTTTCCAAAGGCCGAGTTGGGCCCCAAAGCATCTTGCTTCCAGCTCTTTGGGAAGCTAAGAAACAACTCGCTCTGCACAGTGCTCTTACAGCCTACCGGGAACATCTCTTCCAAAGGCCTGTGAAACGCAGTTTCTTTGCAGGCCCGATCTGGCTGAAGTAGAACTTCTGCTCTGGGTGTGCCACATTGCCCTAGAGCTGAAAGGCACAACGTGCAGGCTTCTTTCCAAAGGGCGAGTTGGGCCTCAGAGCATCTTGCTTCCAGCTCTTTGGGAAGCGAAGAAACAACTCTCTCTGCACAGTGCTTTTACAGCCTACCGGGAACATGACTTACAAAGGCCTGTGAAACGCAGTTTCTTTGCAGGCCTGATCTGGCTGAAGTAGAACTTCTGCTCTGGGTGTGCCACATTGCCCTAGAGCTGAAAGGCAAAACGTGCAGGCTTCTTTCCAAAGGGCGAGTTGGGCCTCAGAGCATCTTGCTTCCAGCTCTTTGGGAAGCGAAGAAACAACTCGCTCTGCACAGTGCTCTTACAGCCTACCGGGAACATCTCTTCCAAAGGCCTGTGAAACGCAGTTTCTTTGCAGGCCTGATCTGGCTGAAGTAGAACTTCTGCTCTGCCGTGTGCAACATGGCCCTAGAGATGCAAGGCAGAAAGTCCTGCCTTGTTTCCCCAAAGGGGAGACTAGTACCTCAGCGTCCAGCTTCCAGCTCTTGGAGCAGCTAAGAAACAGCTTGCTGTGCACAGGGCTCTTCCAGCCTACCTGGAACATGTCTTACAAAGGCCTGTGAAACGCAGTTTCTTTGCAGGCCTGATCTGGCTGAAGTAGAACTTCTGCTCTGGGTGTGCTACTTTGCCCTAGAGCTGAAAGGCACAACGTGCCGGCTTCTTTCCAAAGGGCGAGTTGGGCCCCACAGCATCTTGCTTCCAGCGCTTTGGGAAGCTAAGAAACAACTCGCTCTGCACAGTGCTCTTACAGCCTACCGGGAACATCTCTTCCAAAGGCCTGTGAAACGCAGTTTCTTTGCAGGCCTGATCTGGCTGAAGTAGAACTTCTGCTCTGGGTGTGCCACATTGCCCTAGAGCTGAAAGGCACAACGTGCAGGCTTCTTTCCAAAGGGCGAGTTGGGCCTCAGAGCATCTTGCTTCCAGCTCTTTGGGAAGCGAAGAAACAACTCGCTCTGCACAGTGCTCTTACAGCCTACCGGGAACATCTCTTCCAAAGGCCTGTGAAACGCAGTTTCTTTGCAGGCTTGATCTGGCTGAAGTAGAACTTCTACTCTGGGTGTGCCACATTGCCCTAGAGCTGAAAGGCAAAACGTGCAGGCTTCTTTCCAAAGGGCGAGTTGGGCCTCAGAGCATCTTGCTTCCAGCTCTTTGGGAAGCGAAGAAACAACTCGCTCTGCACAGTGCTCTTACAGCCTACCGGGAACATCTCTTCCAAAGGCCTGTGAAACGCAGTTTCTTTGCAGGCCTGATCTGGCTGAAGTAGAACTTCTGCTCTGGGTGTGCCACATGGCCCTAGAGCTGAAAGGCACAACGTGCAGGCTTCTTTCCAAAGGGCGTGTTGGGCCCCAAAGCCTCTTGCTTCCAGCTATTTGGGAAGCTAAGAAACAACTCGCTCTGCACAGTGCTCTTACAGCCTACCGGGAACATATCTTCCAAAGGCCTGAGAAATGCAGTTTCTTTGCAGGCCTTGTCTCGCTGAGGTAGAACTGCTGCTATGCCGTGTCCTACATCGGCCTAGTGTTGCAAGGCTCAAAGTCCTGCCTTGACTACTCAAGGGCAGACAGGCCCCACAGCGTGGGGCTTCCACATCTTTGGGCAGCTAAGAAACAACTTGCTCTGCACTGGTGTTTTACAGCCTACAGGTATCTAGTCTTACAAAGGCCTGTGAAACGCAGTTTATTCCCAGCCCTGATGTGGCTGAAGTAGAACTTCTGCTCTGCCAGGTCCTACATGGCGCTAGAGCTGCAAGGCACAAAGTCCTGCCTTGTTTCCACAAGGGTAGACAAGTCCCTCAGGTCCAGCTTCCAGCTCTTTCGGCAGCTAAGAAACAACTCGCTCTGCACAGTGCTCTTACGGCCTACCGGGAACATCTCTTACAAAGGCCTGTGAAACGCAGTTTCTTTGCAGGCCTGATCTGGCTGAAGTAGGACTTCTGCTCTGGGTGTGCTACTTTGCCCTAGAGCTGAAAGGCACAACGTGCAGGCTTCTTTCCAAAGGGCGAGTTGCGCCCCACAGCATCTTGCTTCCAGCTCTTTGGGAAGCTAAGAAACAACTCGCTCTGACAGTGCTCTTACAGCCTACCGGGAACATGTCTCACAAAGGACTGTGAAACGCAGTTTCTTCCCAGCCCTGATCTGGCTGAAGTAGAACTTCTGCTCTGCCGTGTGCAACATGGCCCTAGAGATGCAAGGCAGAAAGTTCTGCCTTGTTTCCCCAAAGGGGAGACTAGTACCTCAGCGTCCAGCTTCCAGCTCTTGGAGCAGCTAAGAAACAGCTTGCTGTGCACAGGGCTCTTCCAGCCTACCTGGAACATGTCTTACAAAGGCCTGTGAAACGCAGTTTCTTTGCAGGCCTGATCTGGCTGAAGTAGAACTTCTGCTCTGGGTGTGCTACATTGCCCTAGAGCTGAAAGGCACAACGTGGTGTCTCCTTTCCAAAGGCCGAGTTGGGCCCCAAAGCATCTTGCTTCCAGCTCTTTGGGAAGCTAAGAAACAACTCGCTCTGCACAGTGCTCTTACAGCCTACCGGGAACATCTCTTTCAAAGGCCTGTGAAACGCAGTTTCTTTGCAGGCCTGATCTGGCTGAAGTAGCACTTCTGCTCTGGGTGTGCTACTTTGCCCTAGAGCTGAAAGGCACAACGTGCAGGCTTCTTTCCAAAGGGCGAGTTGGGCCCCACAGCATCTTGCTTCCAGCTCTTTGGGAAGCTAAGAAACAGCTCGCTCTGCACAGTGCTCTTACAGCTACCGGGAACATCTCTTCCAAAGGCCTGTGAAACGCAGTTTCTTTGCAGGCCTGATCTGGCTGAAGTAGGACTTCTGCTCTGGGTGTGCTACTTTGCCCTAGAGCTGAAAGGCACAACGTGCCGGCTTCTTTCCAAAGGGCGAGTTGGGCCCCACAGCATCTTGCTTCCAGCGCTTTGGGAAGCTAAGAAACAACTCGCTCTGCAC
This sequence comes from Equus caballus, assembly GCF_041296265.1. Lineage (NCBI taxonomy): Eukaryota > Metazoa > Chordata > Mammalia > Perissodactyla > Equidae > Equus > Equus caballus. The sequence goes on from NC_091712.1 coordinate 1,141,931, forward strand.
AGTGCTCTTACAGCCTACCGGGAACATCTCTTCCAAAGGCCTGTGAAACGCAGTTTCTTTGCAGGCCTGATCTGGCTGAAGTAGAACTTCTGCTCTGGGTGTGCCACATGGCCCTAGAGCTGAAAGGCACAACGTGCAGGCTTCTTTCCAAAGGGCGAGTTGGGCCTCAGAGCATCTTGCTTCCAGCTCTTTGGGAAGCGAAGAAACAACTCGCTCTGCACAGTGCTCTTACAGCCTACCGGGAACATCTCTTCCAAAGGCCTGTGAAACGCAGTTTCTTTGCAGGCTTGATCTGGCTGAAGTAGAACTTCTACTCTGGGTGTGCCACATTGCCCTAGAGCTGAAAGGCAAAACGTGCAGGCTTCTTTCCAAAGGGCGAGTTGGGCCTCAGAGCATCTTGCTTCCAGCTCTTTGGGAAGCGAAGAAACAACTCGCTCTGCACAGTGCTCTTACAGCCTACCGGGAACATCTCTTCCAAAGGCCTGTGAAACGCAGTTTCTTTGCAGGCCTGATCTGGCTGAAGTAGAACTTCTGCTCTGGGTGTGCCACATGGCCCTAGAGCTGAAAGGCACAACGTGCAGGCTTCTTTCCAAAGGGCGTGTTGGGCCCCAAAGCCTCTTGCTTCCAGCTATTTGGGAAGCTAAGAAACAACTCGCTCTGCACAGTGCTCTTACAGCCTACCGGGAACATATCTTCCAAAGGCCTGAGAAATGCAGTTTCTTTGCAGGCCTTGTCTCGCTGAGGTAGAACTGCTGCTATGCCGTGTCCTACATCGGCCTAGTGTTGCAAGGCTCAAAGTCCTGCCTTGACTACTCAAGGGCAGACAGGCCCCACAGCGTGGGGCTTCCACATCTTTGGGCAGCTAAGAAACAACTTGCTCTGCACTGGTGTTTTACAGCCTACAGGTATCTAGTCTTACAAAGGCCTGTGAAACGCAGTTTATTCCCAGCCCTGATGTGGCTGAAGTAGAACTTCTGCTCTGCCAGGTCCTACATGGCGCTAGAGCTGCAAGGCACAAAGTCCTGCCTTGTTTCCACAAGGGTAGACAAGTCCCTCAGGTCCAGCTTCCAGCTCTTTCGGCAGCTAAGAAACAACTCGCTCTGCACAGTGCTCTTACGGCCTACCGGGAACATCTCTTACAAAGGCCTGTGAAACGCAGTTTCTTTGCAGGCCTGATCTGGCTGAAGTAGGACTTCTGCTCTGGGTGTGCTACTTTGCCCTAGAGCTGAAAGGCACAACGTGCAGGCTTCTTTCCAAAGGGCGAGTTGGGCCCCACAGCATCTTGCTTCCAGCTCTTTGGGAAGCTAAGAAACAACTCGCTCTGACAGTGCTCTTACAGCCTACCGGGAACATGTCTCACAAAGGACTGTGAAACGCAGTTTCTTCCCAGCCCTGATCTGGCTGAAGTAGAACTTCTGCTCTGCCGTGTGCAACATGGCCCTAGAGATGCAAGGCAGAAAGTTCTGCCTTGTTTCCCCAAAGGGGAGACTAGTACCTCAGCGTCCAGCTTCCAGCTCTTGGAGCAGCTAAGAAACAGCTTGCTGTGCACAGGGCTCTTCCAGCCTACCTGGAACATGTCTTACAAAGGCCTGTGAAACGCAGTTTCTTTGCAGGCCTGATCTGGCTGAAGTAGAACTTCTGCTCTGGGTGTGCTACATTGCCCTAGAGCTGAAAGGCACAACGTGGTGTCTCCTTTCCAAAGGCCGAGTTGGGCCCCAAAGCATCTTGCTTCCAGCTCTTTGGGAAGCTAAGAAACAACTCGCTCTGCACAGTGCTCTTACAGCCTACCGGGAACATCTCTTTCAAAGGCCTGTGAAACGCAGTTTCTTTGCAGGCCTGATCTGGCTGAAGTAGCACTTCTGCTCTGGGTGTGCTACTTTGCCCTAGAGCTGAAAGGCACAACGTGCAGGCTTCTTTCCAAAGGGCGAGTTGGGCCCCACAGCATCTTGCTTCCAGCTCTTTGGGAAGCTAAGAAACAGCTCGCTCTGCACAGTGCTCTTACAGCTACCGGGAACATCTCTTCCAAAGGCCTGTGAAACGCAGTTTCTTTGCAGGCCTGATCTGGCTGAAGTAGGACTTCTGCTCTGGGTGTGCTACTTTGCCCTAGAGCTGAAAGGCACAACGTGCCGGCTTCTTTCCAAAGGGCGAGTTGGGCCCCACAGCATCTTGCTTCCAGCGCTTTGGGAAGCTAAGAAACAACTCGCTCTGCACAGTGCTCTTACAGCCTACCGGGAACATCTCTTCCAAAGGCCTGTGAAACGCAGTTTCTTTGCAGGCCTGATCTGGCTGAAGTAGGACTTCTGCTCTGGGGTGCTACTTTGCCCTAGAGCTGAAAGGCACAACGTGCAGGCTTCTTTCCAAAGGGCGAGTTGGGCCCCACAGCATCTTGCTTCCAGCTCTTTGGGAAGCTAAGAAACAACTCGCTCTGCACAGTGCTCTTACAGCCTAGTGGGAACATCTCTTCCAAAGGCCTGTGAAACGCAGTTTCTTTGCAGGCCTGATCTGGCTGAAGTAGGACTTCTGCTCTGGGTGTGCTACTTTGCCCTAGAGCTGAAAGGCACAACGTGCAGGCTTCTTTCCAAAGGGCGAGTTGGGCCCCACAGCATCTTGCTTCCAGCTCTTTGGGAAGCTAAGAAACAACTCGCTCTGCACAGTGCTCTTACAGCCTACCGGGAACGTCTCTTCCAAAGGCCTGTGAAACGCAGTTTCTTTGCAGGCCTGATCTGGCTGAAGTAGGACTTCTGCTCTGGGTGTGCTACTTTTCCCTAGAGCTGAAAGGCACAACGTGCAGGCTTCTTTCCAAAGGGCGAGTTGGGCCCCACAGCATCTTGCTTCCAGCTCTTTGGGAAGCTAAGAAACAACTCGCTCTGACAGTGCTCTTACAGCCTACCGGGAACATGTCTTACAAAGGACTGTGAAACGCAGTTTCTTCCCAGCCCTGATCTGGCTGAAGTAGAACTTCTGCTCTGCCGTGTGCAACATGGCCCTAGAGATGCAAGGCAGAAAGTTCTGCCTTGTGTCCCCAAAGGGGAGACTAGTACCTCAGCGTCCAGCTTCCAGCTCTTGGAGCAGCTAAGAAACAGCTTGCTGTGCTCAGGGCTCTTCCAGCCTACCTGGAACATGTCTTACAAAGGCCTGTGAAACGCAGTTTCTTTGCAGGCCTGATCTGGCTGAAGTAGAACTTCTGCTCTGGGTGTGCTACATTGCCCTAGAGCTGAAAGGCACAACGTGGTGTCTCCTTTCCAAAGGCCGAGTTGGGCCCCAAAGCATCTTGCTTCCAGCTCTTTGGGAAGCTAAGAAACAACTCGCTCTGAACAGTGCTCTTACAGACTACCGGGAACATCTCTTCCAAAGGCCTCTGAAACGCAGTTTCTTTGCAGGCCTGATCTGGCTGAAGTAGGACTTCTGCTCTGGGTGTGCTACTTTGCCCTAGAGCTGAAAGGCACAACGTGCAGGCTTCTTTCCAAAGGGCGAGTTGGGCCCCACAGCATCTTGCTTCCAGCTCTTTGGGAACCTACAAAACAACTCGCTCTGCACAGTGCTCTTACAGCCTACCGGGAACATCTCTTACAAATGCCTGTGAAACGCAGTTTCTTTGCAGGCCTGATCTGGCTGAAGTAGGACTTCTGCTCTGGGTGTGCTATTTTGCCCTAGTGCTGAAAGGCACAACGTGCAGGCTTCTTTCCAAAGGGCGAGTTGGGCCCCACAGCATCTTGCTTCCAGCTCTTTGGGAAGCTAAGAAACCACTCGCTCTGCACAGTGCTCTTACAGCCTACCGGGAACATCTCTTACAAAGGCCTGTGAAACGCAGTGTCTTTGCAGGCCTGATCTGGCCGAAGTAGGACTTCTGCTCTGGGTGTGCTACATTGCCCTAGAGCTGAAAGGCGCAACGTGCAGTCTCCTTTCCAAAGGGCGATTTGGGCCCCAAAGCATCTTGCTTCCAGCTCTTTGGGAAGCTAAGAACCAACTCGCTCTGCAGACCTCTCTTACAGCCAACCGAGAACATCTCTTCCAAAGGCCTGAGAAATGCAGTTTCTTTGCAGGCCTTATCTCGCTGAGGTAGAACTGCTGCTATGCCCTGTCCTACATCGGCCTAGAGTTGCAAGGCTCAAAGTCCTGCCTTGACTCCTCAAGGGCAGACAGGCCCCACAGCGTGGGGCTTCCACCTCTTTGGGCAGCTAAGAAACAACTTGCTCTGCACTGGTGTTTTACAGCCTACAAGGAACGAGTCTTACAAAGGCCTGTGAAACGCAGTTTCTTCCCAGCCCTGATGTGGCTGAAGTAGAACTTCTGCTCTGGGTGTGCTACATTGCCCTGGAGCTGAAAGGCACAACCCGCAGTCTTCTTTCCAAGGGGCGAGTTGGACCCCAAAGCATCTTGCTTTCAGCTCTTTGGGAAGCTAAGAAACAACTCGCTCTGACAGTGCTCTTACAGCCTAGGGAGAACATCTCTTACAAAGGCATGTGAAACGCAGTTTCTATGCAGGCCTGATCTGGCTGAAGTAGAACTTCTCCTCTGGGTGTGTTACATTGCCCAAGAGCTGAAAGGCACAACGTGCTGTCTTGTTTCCAAAGGGCGAGTTGGACCCCAAAGCATCTTGATTTCAGCTCTTTGGGAAGCTAAGAAACAACTCGCTCTGCACAGTGCTCTTACAGCCTACCGGGAACATCTCTTCCAAAGGCCTGTGAAACGCAGTTTCTTTGCAGGCCTGATCTGGCTGAAGTAGGACTTCTGCTCTGGGTGTGCTACATTGCCCTAGAGCTGAAAGGCACAACGTGCTGTCTTCTTTCCAAAGGGCGAGTTGGGCCCCACAGCATCTTGCTTCCGGCTCTTTGTGAAGCTAAGAAACAGCTCGCTCTGCACAGTGCTCTTACAGCTACCGGGAACATCTCTTCCAAAGGCCTGTGAAACGCAGTTTCTTTGCAGGCTTGATCTGGCTGAAGTAGGACTTCTGCTCTGGGTGTGCCACATGGCCCTAGAGCTGAAAGGCACAACGTGCAGGCTTCTTTCCAAAGGGCGTGTTGGGCCCCAAAGCCTCTTGCTTCCAGCTATTTGGGAAGCTAAGAAACAACTCGCTCTGCAGACCTCTCTTACAGCCAACCGGGAGCATCTCTTGCAAAGGCCTGAGAAATGCAGTTTCTTTGCAGGCCTTGTCTCGCTGAGGTAGAACTGCTGCTATGCCGTGTCCTACATCGGCCTAGTGTTGCAAGGCTCAAAGTCCTGCCTTGACTACTCAAGGGCAGACAGGCCCCACAGCGTGGGGCTTCCACATCTTTGGGCAGCTAAGAAACAACTTGCTCTGCACTGGTGTTTTACAGCCTACAGGTATCTAGTCTTACAAAGGCCTGTGAAACGCAGTTTATTCCCAGCCCTGATGTGGCTGAAGTAGAACTTCTGCTCTGCCGGGTCCTACATGGCGCTAGAGCTGCAAGGCACAAAGTCCTGCCTTGTTTCCACAAGGGTAGACAAGTCCCTCAGGTCCAGCTTCCAGCTCTTTCGGCAGCTGAGAAACAACTCGCTCTGCACAGTGCTCCTACGGCCTACCGGGAACATCTCTTACAAAGGCCTGTGAAACGCAGTTTCTTTGCAGGCCTGATCTGGCTGAAGTAGGACTTCTGCTCTGGGTGTGCTACTTTGCCCTAGAGCTGAAAGGCACAACGTGCAGGCTTCTTTCCAAAGGGCGAGTTGGGCCCCACAGCATCTTGCTTCCAGCTCTTTGGGAAGCTAAGAAACAACTCGCTCTGACAGTGCTCTTACAGCCTACCGGGAACATGTCTTACAAAAGACTGTGAAACGCAGTTTCTTCCCAGCCCTGATCTGGCTGAAGTAGAACTTCTGCTCTGCCGTGTGCAACATGGCCCTAGAGATGCAAGGCAGAAAGTTCTGCCTTGTTTCCCCAAAGGGGAGACTAGTACCTCAGCGTCCAGCTTCCAGCTCTTGGAGCAGCTAAGAAACAGCTTGCTGTGCACAGGGCTCTTCCAGCCTACCTGGAACATGTCTTACAAAGGCCTGTGAAACGCAGTTTCTTTGCAGGCCTGATCTGGCTGAAGTAGAACTTCTGCTCTGGGTGTGCTACTTTTCCCTAGAGCTGAAAGGCACAACGTGCAGGCTTCTTTCCAAAGGGCGAGTTGGGTCCCACAGCATCTTGCTTCCAGCTCTTTGGGAAGCTAAGAAACAACTCGCTCTGACAGTGCTCTTACAGCCTACCGGGAACATGTCTTACAAAGGACTGTGAAACGCAGTTTCTTCCCAGCCCTGATCTGGCTGAAGTAGAACTTCTGCTCTGCCGTGTGCAACATGGCCCTAGAGATGCAAGGCAGAAAGTTCTGCCTTGTTTCCCCAAAGGGGAGACTAGTACCTCAGCGTCCAGCTTCCAGCTCTTGGAGCAGCTAAGAAACAGCTTGCTGTGCACAGGGCTCTTCCAGCCTACCTGGAACATGTCTTACAAAGGCCTGTGAAACGCAGTTTCTTTGCAGGCCTGATCTGGCTGAAGTAGAACTTCTGCTCTGGGTGTGCTACATTGCCCTAGAGCTGAAAGGCACAACGTGGTGTCTCCTTTCCAAAGGCCGAGTTGGGCCCCAAAGCATCTTGCTTCCAGCTCTTTGGGAAGCTAAGAAACAACTCGCTCTGAACAGTGCTCTTACAGACTACCGGGAACATCTCTTCCAAAGGCCTCTGAAACGCAGTTTCTTTGCAGGCCTGATCTGGCTGAAGTAGGACTTCTGCTCTGGGTGTGCTACTTTGCCCTAGAGCTGAAAGGCACAACGTGCAGGCTTCTTTCCAAAGGGCGAGTTGGGCCCCACAGCATCTTGCTTCCAGCTCTTTGGGAACCTACAAAACAACTCGCTCTGCACAGTGCTCTTACAGCCTACCGGGAACATCTCTTACAAATGCCTGTGAAACGCAGTTTCTTTGCAGGCCTGATCTGGCTGAAGTAGGACTTCTGCTCTGGGTGTGCTATTTTGCCCTAGTGCTGAAAGGCACAACGTGCAGGCTTCTTTCCAAAGGGCGAGTTGGGCCCCACAGCATCTTGCTTCCAGCTCTTTGGGAAGCTAAGAAACCACTCGCTCTGCACAGTGCTCTTACAGCCTACCGGGAACATCTCTTACAAAGGCCTGTGAAACGCAGTGTCTTTGCAGGCCTGATCTGGCCGAAGTAGGACTTCTGCTCTGGGTGTGCTACATTGCCCTAGAGCTGAAAGGCGCAACGTGCAGTCTCCTTTCCAAAGGGCGATTTGGGCCCCAAAGCATCTTGCTTCCAGCTCTTTGGGAAGCTAAGAACCAACTCGCTCTGCAGACCTCTCTTACAGCCAACCGAGAACATCTCTTCCAAAGGCCTGAGAAATGCAGTTTCTTTGCAGGCCTTATCTCGCTGAGGTAGAACTGCTGCTATGCCCTGTCCTACATCGGCCTAGAGTTGCAAGGCTCAAAGTCCTGCCTTGACTCCTCAAGGGCAGACAGGCCCCACAGCGTGGGGCTTCCACCTCTTTGGGCAGCTAAGAAACAACTTGCTCTGCACTGGTGTTTTACAGCCTACAAGGAACGAGTCTTACAAAGGCCTGTGAAACGCAGTTTCTTCCCAGCCCTGATGTGGCTGAAGTAGAACTTCTGCTCTGGGTGTGCTACATTGCCCTGGAGCTGAAAGGCACAACCCGCAGTCTTCTTTCCAAGGGGCGAGTTGGACCCCAAAGCATCTTGCTTTCAGCTCTTTGGGAAGCTAAGAAACAACTCGCTCTGACAGTGCTCTTACAGCCTAGGGAGAACATCTCTTACAAAGGCATGTGAAACGCAGTTTCTATGCAGGCCTGATCTGGCTGAAGTAGAACTTCTGCTCTGGGTGTGCTACATTGCCCAAGAGCTGAAAGGCACAACGTGCTGTCTTGTTTCCAAAGGGCGAGTTGGACCCCAAAGCATCTTGATTTCAGCTCTTTGGGAAGCTAAGAAACAACTCGCTCTGCACAGTGCTCTTACAGCCTACCGGGAACATCTCTTCCAAAGGCCTGTGAAACGCAGTTTCTTTGCAGGCCTGATCTGGCTGAAGTAGGACTTCTGCTCTGGGTGTGCTACATTGCCCTAGAGCTGAAAGGCACAACGTGCTGTCTTCTTTCCAAAGGGCGAGTTGGGCCCCACAGCATCTTGCTTCCGGCTCTTTGTGAAGCTAAGAAACAGCTCGCTCTGCACAGTGCTCTTACAGCTACCGGGAACATCTCTTCCAAAGGCCTGTGAAACGCAGTTTCTTTGCAGGCTTGATCTGGCTGAAGTAGGACTTCTGCTCTGGGTGTGCCACATGGCCCTAGAGCTGAAAGGCACAACGTGCAGGCTTCTTTCCAAAGGGCGTGTTGGGCCCCAAAGCCTCTTGCTTCCAGCTATTTGGGAAGCTAAGAAACAACTCGCTCTGCAGACCTCTCTTACAGCCAACCGGGAGCATCTCTTGCAAAGGCCTGAGAAATGCAGTTTCTTTGCAGGCCTTGTCTCGCTGAGGTAGAACTGCTGCTATGCCGTGTCCTACATCGGCCTAGTGTTGCAAGGCTCAAAGTCCTGCCTTGACTACTCAAGGGCAGACAGGCCCCACAGCGTGGGGCTTCCACATCTTTGGGCAGCTAAGAAACAACTTGCTCTGCACTGGTGTTTTACAGCCTACAGGTATCTAGTCTTACAAAGGCCTGTGAAACGCAGTTTATTCCCAGCCCTGATGTGGCTGAAGTAGAACTTCTGCTCTGCCGGGTCCTACATGGCGCTAGAGCTGCAAGGCACAAAGTCCTGCCTTGTTTCCACAAGGGTAGACAAGTCCCTCAGGTCCAGCTTCCAGCTCTTTCGGCAGCTGAGAAACAACTCGCTCTGCACAGTGCTCCTACGGCCTACCGGGAACATCTCTTACAAAGGCCTGTGAAACGCAGTTTCTTTGCAGGCCTGATCTGGCTGAAGTAGGACTTCTGCTCTGGGTGTGCTACTTTGCCCTAGAGCTGAAAGGCACAACGTGCAGGCTTCTTTCCAAAGGGCGAGTTGGGCCCCACAGCATCTTGCTTCCAGCTCTTTGGGAAGCTAAGAAACAACTCGCTCTGACAGTGCTCTTACAGCCTACCGGGAACATGTCTTACAAAAGACTGTGAAACGCAGTTTGTTCCCAGCCCTGATCTGGCTGAAGTAGAACTTCTGCTCTGCCGTGTGCAACATGGCCCTAGAGATGCAAGGCAGAAAGTTCTGCCTTGTTTCCCCAAAGGGGAGACTAGTACCTCAGCGTCCAGCTTCCAGCTCTTGGAGCAGCTAAGAAACAGCTTGCTGTGCACAGGGCTCTTCCAGCCTACCTGGAACATGTCTTACAAAGGCCTGTGAAACGCAGTTTCTTTGCAGGCCTGATCTGGCTGAAGTAGAACTTCTGCTCTGGGTGTGCTACATTGCCCTAGAGCTGAAAGGCACAACGTGGTGTCTCCTTTCCAAAGGCCGAGTTGGGCCCCAAAGCATCTTGCTTCCAGCTCTTTGGGAAGCTAAGAAACAACTCGCTCTGCACAGTGCTCTTACAGCCTACCGGGAACATCTCTTCCAAAGGCCTGTGAAACGCAGTTTCTTTGCAGGCCCGATCTGGCTGAAGTAGAACTTCTGCTCTGGGTGTGCCACATTGCCCTAGAGCTGAAAGGCACAACGTGCAGGCTTCTTTCCAAAGGGCGAGTTGGGCCTCAGAGCATCTTGCTTCCAGCTCTTTGGGAAGCGAAGAAACAACTCTCTCTGCACAGTGCTTTTACAGCCTACCGGGAACATGACTTACAAAGGCCTGTGAAACGCAGTTTCTTTGCAGGCCTGATCTGGCTGAAGTAGAACTTCTGCTCTGGGTGTGCCACATTGCCCTAGAGCTGAAAGGCAAAACGTGCAGGCTTCTTTCCAAAGGGCGAGTTGGGCCTCAGAGCATCTTGCTTCCAGCTCTTTGGGAAGCGAAGAAACAACTCGCTCTGCACAGTGCTCTTACAGCCTACCGGGAACATCTCTTCCAAAGGCCTGTGAAACGCAGTTTCTTTGCAGGCCTGATCTGGCTGAAGTAGAACTTCTGCTCTGCCGTGTGCAACATGGCCCTAGAGATGCAAGGCAGAAAGTCCTGCCTTGTTTCCCCAAAGGGGAGACTAGTACCTCAGCGTCCAGCTTCCAGCTCTTGGAGCAGCTAAGAAACAGCTTGCTGTGCACAGGGCTCTTCCAGCCTACCTGGAACATGTCTTACAAAGGCCTGTGAAACGCAGTTTCTTTGCAGGCCTGATCTGGCTGAAGTAGAACTTCTGCTCTGGGTGTGCTACTTTGCCCTAGAGCTGAAAGGCACAACGTGCCGGCTTCTTTCCAAAGGGCGAGTTGGGCCCCACAGCATCTTGCTTCCAGCGCTTTGGGAAGCTAAGAAACAACTCGCTCTGCACAGTGCTCTTACAGCCTACCGGGAACATCTCTTCCAAAGGCCTGTGAAACGCAGTTTCTTTGCAGGCCTGATCTGGCTGAAGTAGAACTTCTGCTCTGGGTGTGCCACATTGCCCTAGAGCTGAAAGGCACAACGTGCAGGCTTCTTTCCAAAGGGCGAGTTGGGCCTCAGAGCATCTTGCTTCCAGCTCTTTGGGAAGCGAAGAAACAACTCGCTCTGCACAGTGCTCTTACAGCCTACCGGGAACATCTCTTCCAAAGGCCTGTGAAACGCAGTTTCTTTGCAGGCTTGATCTGGCTGAAGTAGAACTTCTACTCTGGGTGTGCCACATTGCCCTAGAGCTGAAAGGCAAAACGTGCAGGCTTCTTTCCAAAGGGCGAGTTGGGCCTCAGAGCATCTTGCTTCCAGCTCTTTGGGAAGCGAAGAAACAACTCGCTCTGCACAGTGCTCTTACAGCCTACCGGGAACATCTCTTCCAAAGGCCTGTGAAACGCAGTTTCTTTGCAGGCCTGATCTGGCTGAAGTAGAACTTCTGCTCTGGGTGTGCCACATGGCCCTAGAGCTGAAAGGCACAACGTGCAGGCTTCTTTCCAAAGGGCGTGTTGGGCCCCAAAGCCTCTTGCTTCCAGCTATTTGGGAAGCTAAGAAACAACTCGCTCTGCACAGTGCTCTTACAGCCTACCGGGAACATATCTTCCAAAGGCCTGAGAAATGCAGTTTCTTTGCAGGCCTTGTCTCGCTGAGGTAGAACTGCTGCTATGCCGTGTCCTACATCGGCCTAGTGTTGCAAGGCTCAAAGTCCTGCCTTGGCTACTCAAGGGCAGACAGGCCCCACAGCGTGGGGCTTCCACATCTTTGGGCAGCTAAGAAACAACTTGCTCTGCACTGGTGTTTTACAGCCTACAGGTATCTAGTCTTACAAAGGCCTGTGAAACGCAGTTTATTCCCAGCCCTGATGTGGCTGAAGTAGAACTTCTGCTCTGCCAGGTCCTACATGGCGCTAGAGCTGCAAGGCACAAAGTCCTGCCTTGTTTCCACAAGGGTAGACAAGTCCCTCAGGTCCAGCTTCCAGCTCTTTCGGCAGCTAAGAAACAACTCGCTCTGCACAGTGCTCTTACGGCCTACCGGGAACATCTCTTACAAAGGCCTGTGAAACGCAGTTTCTTTGCAGGCCTGATCTGGCTGAAGTAGGACTTCTGCTCTGGGTGTGCTACTTTGCCCTAGAGCTGAAAGGCACAACGTGCAGGCTTCTTTCCAAAGGGCGAGTTGGGCCCCACAGCATCTTGCTTCCAGCTCTTTGGGAAGCTAAGAAACAACTCGCTCTGACAGTGCTCTTACAGCCTACCGGGAACATGTCTCACAAAGGACTGTGAAACGCAGTTTCTTCCCAGCCCTGATCTGGCTGAAGTAGAACTTCTGCTCTGCCGTGTGCAACATGGCCCTAGAGATGCAAGGCAGAAAGTTCTGCCTTGTTTCCCCAAAGGGGAGACTAGTACCTCAGCGTCCAGCTTCCAGCTCTTGGAGCAGCTAAGAAACAGCTTGCTGTGCACAGGGCTCTTCCAGCCTACCTGGAACATGTCTTACAAAGGCCTGTGAAACGCAGTTTCTTTGCAGGCCTGATCTGGCTGAAGTAGAACTTCTGCTCTGGGTGTGCTACATTGCCCTAGAGCTGAAAGGCACAACGTGGTGTCTCCTTTCCAAAGGCCGAGTTGGGCCCCAAAGCATCTTGCTTCCAGCTCTTTGGGAAGCTAAGAAACAACTCGCTCTGCACAGTGCTCTTACAGCCTACCGGGAACATCTCTTTCAAAGGCCTGTGAAACGCAGTTTCTTTGCAGGCCTGATCTGGCTGAAGTAGCACTTCTGCTCTGGGTGTGCTACTTTGCCCTAGAGCTGAAAGGCACAACGTGCAGGCTTCTTTCCAAAGGGCGAGTTGGGCCCCACAGCATCTTGCTTCCAGCTCTTTGGGAAGCTAAGAAACAGCTCGCTCTGCACAGTGCTCTTACAGCTACCGGGAACATCTCTTCCAAAGGCCTGTGAAACGCAGTTTCTTTGCAGGCCTGATCTGGCTGAAGTAGGACTTCTGCTCTGGGTGTGCTACTTTGCCCTAGAGCTGAAAGGCAGAACGTGCCGGCTTCTTTCCAAAGGGCGAGTTGGGCCCCACAGCATCTTGCTTCCAGCGCTTTGGGAAGCTAAGAAACAACTCGCTCTGCACAGTGCTCTTACAGCCTACCGGGAACATCTCTTCCAAAGGCCTGTGAAACGCAGTTTCTTTGCAGGCCTGATCTGGCTGAAGTAGGACTTCTGCTCTGGGTGTGCTACTTTGCCCTGGAGCTGAAAGGCACAACGTGCAGTCTCCTTTCCAAAGGCCCATTTGGGCCCCAAAGCATCTTGCTTCCAGCTCTTTGGGAAGCTAAGAACCAACTCGCTCTGCAGACCTCTCTTACAGCCAACCGAGAACATCTCTTCCAAAGGCCTGAGAAATGCAGTTTCTTTGCAGGCCTTATCTCGCTGAGGTAGAACTGCTGCTATGCCCTGTCCTACACCGGCCTAGAGTTGCAAGGCTCAAAGTCCTGCCTTGACTCCTCAAGGGCAGACAGGACCCACAGCGTGGGGCTTCCACCTCTTTGGGCAGCTAAGAAACAACTTGCTCTGCACTGGTGTTTTACAGCCTACAGGGCACGAGTCTTACAAAGGCCTGTGAAACGCAGTTTCTTCCCAGCCCTGATGTGGCTGAAGTAGAACTTCTGCTCTGGGTGTGCTACATTGCCCTGGAGCTGAAAGGCACAACCCGCAGTCTTCTTTCCAAAGGGCGAGTTGGACCCCACAGCATCTTGCTTTCAGCTCTTTGGGAAGCTAAGAAACAACTCGCTCTGACAGTGCTCATACAGCCTAGGGAGAACATCTCTTACAAAGGCATGTGAAACGCTGTTTCTATGCAGGCCTGATCTGGCTGAAGTAGAACTTCTGCTCTGGGTGTGCTACATTGCCCTAGAGCTGAAAGGCACAACGTGGTGTCTCCTTTCCAAAGGCCGAGTTGGGCCCCAAAGCATCTTGCTTCCAGCTCTTTGGGAAGCTAAGAAACAACTCGCTCTGCACAGTGCTCTTACAGATTACCGGGAACATCTCTTCCAAAGGCCTGTGAAACGCAGTTTCTTTGCAGGCCTGATCTGGCTGAAGTAGGACTTCTGCTCTGGGTGTGCTACATTGCCCTAGAGCTGAAAGGCACAACGTGCAGGCTTCTTTCCAAAGGGCGAGTTGGACCCCAAAGCATCTTGATTTCAGCTCTTTGGGAAGCTAAGAAACAACTCGCTCTGCACAGTGCTCTTACAGCCTACCGGGAACATCTCTTCCAAAGGCCTGTGAAACGCAGTTTCTTTGCAGGCCTGATCTGGCTGAAGTAGGACTTCTGCTCTGGGTGTGCTACATTGCCCTAGAGCTGAAAGGCACAACGTGCTGTCTTCTTTCCAAAGGGCGAGTTGGGCCCCACAGCATCTTGCTTCCGGCTCTTTGTGAAGCTAAGAAACAGCTCGCTCTGCACAGTGCTCTTACAGCTACCGGGAACATCTCTTCCAAAGGCCTGTGAAACGCAGTTTCTTTGCAGGCTTGATCTGGCTGAAGTAGGACTTCTGCTCTGGGTGTGCCACATGGCCCTAGAGCTGAAAGGCACAACGTGCAGGCTTCTTTCCAAAGGGCGTGTTGGGCCCCAAAGCCTCTTGCTTCCAGCTATTTGGGAAGCTAAGAAACAACTCGCTCTGCAGACCTCTCTTACAGCCAACCGGGAGCATCTCTTGCAAAGGCCTGAGAAATGCAGTTTCTTTGCAGGCCTTGTCTCGCTGAGGTAGAACTGCTGCTATGCCGTGTCCTACATCGGCCTAGTGTTGCAAGGCTCAAAGTCCTGCCTTGACTACTCAAGGGCAGACAGGCCCCACAGCGTGGGGCTTCCACATCTTTGGGCAGCTAAGAAACAACTTGCTCTGCACTGGTGTTTTACAGCCTACAGGTATCTAGTCTTACAAAGGCCTGTGAAACGCAGTTTATTCCCAGCCCTGATGTGGCTGAATTAGAACTTCTGCTCTGCCGGGTCCTACATGGCGCTAGAGCTGCAAGGCACAAAGTCCTGCCTTGTTTCCACAAGGGTAGACAAGTCCCTCAGGTCCAGCTTCCAGCTCTTTCGGCAGCTGAGAAACAACTCGCTCTGCACAGTGCTCCTACGGCCTACCGGGAACATCTCTTACAAAGGCCTGTGAAACGCAGTTTCTTTGCAGGCCTGATCTGGCTGAAGTAGGACTTCTGCTCTGGGTGTGCTACTTTGCCCTAGAGCTGAAAGGCACAACGTGCAGGCTTCTTTCCAAAGGGCGAGTTGGGCCCCACAGCATCTTGCTTCCAGCTCTTTGGGAAGCTAAGAAACAACTCGCTCTGACAGTGCTCTTACAGCCTACCGGGAACATGTCTCACAAAGGACTGTGAAACGCAGTTTCTTCCCAGCCCTGATCTGGCTGAAGTAGAACTTCTGCTCTGCCGTGTGCAACATGGCCCTAGAGATGCAAGGCAGAAAGTTCTGCCTTGTTTCCCCAAAGGGGAGACTAGTACCTCAGCGTCCAGCTTCCAGCTCTTGGAGCAGCTAAGAAACAGCTTGCTGTGCACAGGGCTCTTCCAGCCTACCTGGAACATGTCTTACAAAGGCCTGTGAAACGCAGTTTCTTTGCAGGCCTGATCTGGCTGAAGTAGAACTTCTGCTCTGGGTGTGCTACATTGCCCTAGAGCTGAAAGGCACAACGTGGTGTCTCCTTTCCAAAGGCCGAGTTGGGCCCCAAAGCATCTTGCTTCCAGCTCTTTGGGAAGCTAAGAAACAACTCGCTCTGCACAGTGCTCTTACAGCCTACCGGGAACATCTCTTCCAAAGGCCTGTGAAACGCAGTTTCTTTGCAGGCCCGATCTGGCTGAAGTAGAACTTCTGCTCTGGGTGTGCCACATTGCCCTAGAGCTGAAAGGCACAACGTGCAGGCTTCTTTCCAAAGGGCGAGTTGGGCCTCAGAGCATCTTGCTTCCAGCTCTTTGGGAAGCGAAGAAACAACTCTCTCTGCACAGTGCTTTTACAGCCTACCGGGAACATGACTTACAAAGGCCTGTGAAACGCAGTTTCTTTGCAGGCCTGATCTGGCTGAAGTAGAACTTCTGCTCTGGGTGTGCCACATTGCCCTAGAGCTGAAAGGCAAAACGTGCAGGCTTCTTTCCAAAGGGCGAGTTGGGCCTCAGAGCATCTTGCTTCCAGCTCTTTGGGAAGCGAAGAAACAACTCGCTCTGCACAGTGCTCTTACAGCCTACCGGGAACATCTCTTCCAAAGGCCTGTGAAACGCAGTTTCTTTGCAGGCCTGATCTGGCTGAAGTAGAACTTCTGCTCTGCCGTGTGCAACATGGCCCTAGAGATGCAAGGCAGAAAGTCCTGCCTTGTTTCCCCAAAGGGGAGACTAGTACCTCAGCGTCCAGCTTCCAGCTCTTGGAGCAGCTAAGAAACAGCTTGCTGTGCACAGGGCTCTTCCAGCCTACCTGGAACATGTCTTACAAAGGCCTGTGAAACGCAGTTTCTTTGCAGGCCTGATCTGGCTGAAGTAGAACTTCTGCTCTGGGTGTGCTACTTTGCCCTAGAGCTGAAAGGCACAACGTGCCGGCTTCTTTCCAAAGGGCGAGTTGGGCCCCACAGCATCTTGCTTCCAGCGCTTTGGGAAGCTAAGAAACAACTCGCTCTGCACAGTGCTCTTACAGCCTACCGGGAACATCTCTTCCAAAGGCCTGTGAAACGCAGTTTCTTTGCAGGCCTGATCTGGCTGAAGTAGAACTTCTGCTCTGGGTGTGCCACATTGCCCTAGAGCTGAAAGGCACAACGTGCAGGCTTCTTTCCAAAGGGCGAGTTGGGCCTCAGAGCATCTTGCTTCCAGCTCTTTGGGAAGCGAAGAAACAACTCGCTCTGCACAGTGCTCTTACAGCCTACCGGGAACATCTCTTCCAAAGGCCTGTGAAACGCAGTTTCTTTGCAGGCTTGATCTGGCTGAAGTAGAACTTCTACTCTGGGTGTGCCACATTGCCCTAGAGCTGAAAGGCAAAACGTGCAGGCTTCTTTCCAAAGGGCGAGTTGGGCCTCAGAGCATCTTGCTTCCAGCTCTTTGGGAAGCGAAGAAACAACTCGCTCTGCACAGTGCTCTTACAGCCTACCGGGAACATCTCTTCCAAAGGCCTGTGAAACGCAGTTTCTTTGCAGGCCTGATCTGGCTGAAGTAGAACTTCTGCTCTGGGTGTGCCACATGGCCCTAGAGCTGAAAGGCACAACGTGCAGGCTTCTTTCCAAAGGGCGTGTTGGGCCCCAAAGCCTCTTGCTTCCAGCTATTTGGGAAGCTAAGAAACAACTCGCTCTGCACAGTGCTCTTACAGCCTACCGGGAACATATCTTCCAAAGGCCTGAGAAATGCAGTTTCTTTGCAGGCCTTGTCTCGCTGAGGTAGAACTGCTGCTATGCCGTGTCCTACATCGGCCTAGTGTTGCAAGGCTCAAAGTCCTGCCTTGACTACTCAAGGGCAGACAGGCCCCACAGCGTGGGGCTTCCACATCTTTGGGCAGCTAAGAAACAACTTGCTCTGCACTGGTGTTTTACAGCCTACAGGTATCTAGTCTTACAAAGGCCTGTGAAACGCAGTTTATTCCCAGCCCTGATGTGGCTGAAGTAGAACTTCTGCTCTGCCAGGTCCTACATGGCGCTAGAGCTGCAAGGCACAAAGTCCTGCCTTGTTTCCACAAGGGTAGACAAGTCCCTCAGGTCCAGCTTCCAGCTCTTTCGGCAGCTAAGAAACAACTCGCTCTGCACAGTGCTCTTACGGCCTACCGGGAACATCTCTTACAAAGGCCTGTGAAACGCAGTTTCTTTGCAGGCCTGATCTGGCTGAAGTAGGACTTCTGCTCTGGGTGTGCTACTTTGCCCTAGAGCTGAAAGGCACAACGTGCAGGCTTCTTTCCAAAGGGCGAGTTGGGCCCCACAGCATCTTGCTTCCAGCTCTTTGGGAAGCTAAGAAACAACTCGCTCTGACAGTGCTCTTACAGCCTACCGGGAACATGTCTCACAAAGGACTGTGAAACGCAGTTTCTTCCCAGCCCTGATCTGGCTGAAGTAGAACTTCTGCTCTGCCGTGTGCAACATGGCCCTAGAGATGCAAGGCAGAAAGTTCTGCCTTGTTTCCCCAAAGGGGAGACTAGTACCTCAGCGTCCAGCTTCCAGCTCTTGGAGCAGCTAAGAAACAGCTTGCTGTGCACAGGGCTCTTCCAGCCTACCTGGAACATGTCTTACAAAGGCCTGTGAAACGCAGTTTCTTTGCAGGCCTGATCTGGCTGAAGTAGAACTTCTGCTCTGGGTGTGCTACATTGCCCTAGAGCTGAAAGGCACAACGTGGTGTCTCCTTTCCAAAGGCCGAGTTGGGCCCCAAAGCATCTTGCTTCCAGCTCTTTGGGAAGCTAAGAAACAACTCGCTCTGCACAGTGCTCTTACAGCCTACCGGGAACATCTCTTTCAAAGGCCTGTGAAACGCAGTTTCTTTGCAGGCCTGATCTGGCTGAAGTAGCACTTCTGCTCTGGGTGTGCTACTTTGCCCTAGAGCTGAAAGGCACAACGTGCAGGCTTCTTTCCAAAGGGCGAGTTGGGCCCCACAGCATCTTGCTTCCAGCTCTTTGGGAAGCTAAGAAACAGCTCGCTCTGCACAGTGCTCTTACAGCTACCGGGAACATCTCTTCCAAAGGCCTGTGAAACGCAGTTTCTTTGCAGGCCTGATCTGGCTGAAGTAGGACTTCTGCTCTGGGTGTGCTACTTTGCCCTAGAGCTGAAAGGCACAACGTGCCGGCTTCTTTCCAAAGGGCGAGTTGGGCCCCACAGCATCTTGCTTCCAGCGCTTTGGGAAGCTAAGAAACAACTCGCTCTGCACAGTGCTCTTACAGCCTACCGGGAACATCTCTTCCAAAGGCCTGTGAAACGCAGTTTCTTTGCAGGCCTGATCTGGCTGAAGTAGGACTTCTGCTCTGGGTGTGCTACTTTGCCCTGGAGCTGAAAGGCACAACGTGCAGTCTCCTTTCCAAAGGCCCATTTGGGCCCCAAAGCATCTTGCTTCCAGCTCTTTGGGAAGCTAAGAACCAACTCGCTCTGCAGACCTCTCTTACAGCCAACCGAGAACATCTCTTCCAAAGGCCTGAGAAATGCAGTTTCTTTGCAGGCCTTATCTCGCTGAGGTAGAACTGCTGCTATGCCCTGTCCTACACCGGCCTAGAGTTGCAAGGCTCAAAGTCCTGCCTTGACTCCTCAAGGGCAGACAGGACCCACAGCGTGGGGCTTCCACCTCTTTGGGCAGCTAAGAAACAACTTGCTCTGCACTGGTGTTTTACAGCCTACAGGGCACGAGTCTTACAAAGGCCTGTGAAACGCAGTTTCTTCCCAGCCCTGATGTGGCTGAAGTAGAACTTCTGCTCTGGGTGTGCTACATTGCCCTGGAGCTGAAAGGCACAACCCGCAGTCTTCTTTCCAAAGGGCGAGTTGGACCCCACAGCATCTTGCTTTCAGCTCTTTGGGAAGCTAAGAAACAACTCGCTCTGACAGTGCTCATACTGCCTAGGGAGAACATCTCTTACAAAGGCATGTGAAACGCTGTTTCTATGCAGGCCTGATCTGGCTGAAGTAGAACTTCTGCTCTGGGTGTGCTACATTGCCCTAGAGCTGAAAGGCACAACGTGGTGTCTCCTTTCCAAAGGCCGAGTTGGGCCCCAAAGCATCTTGCTTCCAGCTCTTTGGGAAGCTAAGAAACAGCTCGCTCTGCACAGTGCTCTTACAGCTACCGGGAACATCTCTTCCAAAGGCCTGTGAAACGCAGTTTCTTTGCAGGCCTGATCTGGCTGAAGTAGGACTTCTGCTCTGGGTGTGCTACATTGCCCTAGAGCTGAAAGGCACAACGTGCAGGCTTCTTTCCAAAGGGCGAGTTGGGCCCCACAGCATCTTGCTTCCAGCTCTTTGGGAAGCTAAGAAACAACTCGCTCTGCACAGCGCTCTTACAGCCTACCGGGAACATCTCTTCCAAAGGCCTGTGAAACGCAGTTTCTTTGCAGGCCTGATCTGGCTGAAGTAGGACTTCTGCTCTGGGTGTGCTACTTTGCCCTAGAGCTGAAAGGCACAACGTGCAGGCTTCTTTCCAAAGGGCGAGTTGGGCCCCACAGCATCTTGCTTCCAGCTCTTTGGGAAGCTAAGAAACAACTCGCTCTGCACAGTGCTCTTACAGCCTACCGGGAACATCTCTTCCAAAGGCCTGTGAAACGCAGTTTCTTTGCAGGCCTGATCTGGCTGAAGTAGGACTTCTGCTCTGGGGTGCTACTTTGCCCTAGAGCTGAAAGGCACAACGTGCAGGCTTCTTTCCAAAGGGCGAGTTGGGCCCCACAGCATCTTGCTTCCAGCTCTTTGGGAAGCTAAGAAACAACTCGCTCTGCACAGTGCTCTTACAGCCTAGTGGGAACATCTCTTCCAAAGGCCTGTGAAACGCAGTTTCTTTGCAGGCCTGATCTGGCTGAAGTAGGACTTCTGCTCTGGGTGTGCTACTTTGCCCTAGAGCTGAAAGGCACAACGTGCAGGCTTCTTTCCAAAGGGCGAGTTGGGCCCCACAGCATCTTGCTTCCAGCTCTTTGGGAAGCTAAGAAACAACTCGCTCTGCACAGTGCTCTTACAGCCTACCGGGAACATCTCTTCCAAAGGCCTGTGAAACGCAGTTTCTTTGCAGGCCTGATCTGGCTGAAGTAGGACTTCTGCTCTGGGTGTGCTACTTTTCCCTAGAGCTGAAAGGCACAACGTGCAGGCTTCTTTCCAAAGGGCGAGTTGGGCCCCACAGCATCTTGCTTCCAGCTCTTTGGGAAGCTAAGAAACAACTCGCTCTGACAGTGCTCTTACAGCCTACCGGGAACATGTCTTACAAAGGACTGTGAAACGCAGTTTCTTCCCAGCCCTGATCTGGCTGAAGTAGAACTTCTGCTCTGCCGTGTGCAACATGGCCCTAGAGATGCAAGGCAGAAAGTTCTGCCTTGTTTCCCCAAAGGGGAGACTAGTACCTCAGCGTCCAGCTTCCAGCTCTTGGAGCAGCTAAGAAACAGCTTGCTGTGCACAGGGCTCTTCCAGCCTACCTGGAACATGTCTTACAAAGGCCTGTGAAACGCAGTTTCTTTGCAGGCCTGATCTGGCTGAAGTAGAACTTCTGCTCTGGGTGTGCTACATTGCCCTAGAGCTGAAAGGCACAACGTGGTGTCTCCTTTCCAAAGGCCGAGTTGGGCCCCAAAGCATCTTGCTTCCAGCTCTTTGGGAAGCTAAGAAACAACTCGCTCTGAACAGTGCTCTTACAGACTACCGGGAACATCTCTTCCAAAGGCCTCTGAAACGCAGTTTCTTTGCAGGCCTGATCTGGCTGAAGTAGGACTTCTGCTCTGGGTGTGCTACTTTGCCCTAGAGCTGAAAGGCACAACGTGCAGGCTTCTTTCCAAAGGGCGAGTTGGGCCCCACAGCATCTTGCTTCCAGCTCTTTGGGAACCTACAAAACAACTCGCTCTGCACAGTGCTCTTACAGCCTACCGGGAACATCTCTTACAAATGCCTGTGAAACGCAGTTTCTTTGCAGGCCTGATCTGGCTGAAGTAGGACTTCTGCTCTGGGTGTGCTATTTTGCCCTAGTGCTGAAAGGCACAACGTGCAGGCTTCTTTCCAAAGGGCGAGTTGGGCCCCACAGCATCTTGCTTCCAGCTCTTTGGGAAGCTAAGAAACCACTCGCTCTGCACAGTGCTCTTACAGCCTACCGGGAACATCTCTTACAAAGGCCTGTGAAACGCAGTGTCTTTGCAGGCCTGATCTGGCCGAAGTAGGACTTCTGCTCTGGGTGTGCTACATTGCCCTAGAGCTGAAAGGCGCAACGTGCAGTCTCCTTTCCAAAGGGCGATTTGGGCCCCAAAGCATCTTGCTTCCAGCTCTTTGGGAAGCTAAGAACCAACTCGCTCTGCAGACCTCTCTTACAGCCAACCGAGAACATCTCTTCCAAAGGCCTGAGAAATGCAGTTTCTTTGCAGGCCTTATCTCGCTGAGGTAGAACTGCTGCTATGCCCTGTCCTACATCGGCCTAGAGTTGCAAGGCTCAAAGTCCTGCCTTGACTCCTCAAGGGCAGACAGGCCCCACAGCGTGGGGCTTCCACCTCTTTGGGCAGCTAAGAAACAACTTGCTCTGCACTGGTGTTTTACAGCCTACAAGGAACGAGTCTTACAAAGGCCTGTGAAACGCAGTTTCTTCCCAGCCCTGATGTGGCTGAAGTAGAACTTCTGCTCTGGGTGTGCTACATTGCCCTGGAGCTGAAAGGCACAACCCGCAGTCTTCTTTCCAAGGGGCGAGTTGGACCCCAAAGCATCTTGCTTTCAGCTCTTTGGGAAGCTAAGAAACAACTCGCTCTGACAGTGCTCTTACAGCCTAGGGAAAACATCTCTTACAAAGGCATGTGAAACGCAGTTTCTATGCAGGCCTGATCTGGCTGAAGTAGAACTTCTGCTCTGGGTGTGCTACATTGCCCAAGAGCTGAAAGGCACAACGTGCTGTCTTGTTTCCAAAGGGCGAGTTGGACCCCAAAGCATCTTGATTTCAGCTCTTTGGGAAGCTAAGAAACAACTCGCTCTGCACAGTGCTCTTACAGCCTACCGGGAACATCTCTTCCAAAGGCCTGTGAAACGCAGTTTCTTTGCAGGCCTGATCTGGCTGAAGTAGGACTTCTGCTCTGGGTGTGCTACATTGCCCTAGAGCTGAAAGGCACAACGTGCAGGCTTCTTTCCAAAGGGCGAGTTGGGCCCCACAGCATCTTGCTTCCGGCTCTTTGTGAAGCTAAGAAACAGCTCGCTCTGCACAGTGCTCTTACAGCTACCGGGAACATCTCTTCCAAAGGCCTGTGAAACGCAGTTTCTTTGCAGGCTTGATCTGGCTGAAGTAGGACTTCTGCTCTGGGTGTGCCACATGGCCCTAGAGCTGAAAGGCACAACGTGCAGGCTTCTTTCCAAAGGGCGTGTTGGGCCCCAAAGCCTCTTGCTTCCAGCTATTTGGGAAGCTAAGAAACAACTCGCTCTGCAGACCTCTCTTACAGCCAACCGGGAGCATCTCTTGCAAAGGCTTGAGAAATGCAGTTTCTTTGCAGGCCTTGTCTCGCTGAGGTAGAACTGCTGCTATGCCGTGTCCTACATCGGCCTAGTGTTGCAAGGCTCAAAGTCCTGCCTTGACTACTCAAGGGCAGACAGGCCCCACAGCGTGGGGCTTCCACATCTTTGGGCAGCTAAGAAACAACTTGCTCTGCACTGGTGTTTTACAGCCTACAGGTATCTAGTCTTACAAAGGCCTGTGAAACGCAGTTTATTCCCAGCCCTGATGTGGCTGAATTAGAACTTCTGCTCTGCCGGGTCCTACATGGCGCTAGAGCTGCAAGGCACAAAGTCCTGCCTTGTTTCCACAAGGGTAGACAAGTCCCTCAGGTCCAGCTTCCAGCTCTTTCGGCAGCTGAGAAACAACTCGCTCTGCACAGTGCTCCTACGGCCTACCGGGAACATCTCTTACAAAGGCCTGTGAAACGCAGTTTCTTTGCAGGCCTGATCTGGCTGAAGTAGGACTTCTGCTCTGGGTGTGCTACTTTGCCCTAGAGCTGAAAGGCACAACGTGCAGGCTTCTTTCCAAAGGGCGAGTTGGGCCCCACAGCATCTTGCTTCCAGCTCTTTGGGAAGCTAAGAAACAACTCGCTCTGACAGTGCTCTTACAGCCTACCGGGAACATGTCTTACAAAAGACTGTGAAACGCAGTTTCTTCCCAGCCCTGATCTGGCTGAAGTAGAACTTCTGCTCTGCCGTGTGCAACATGGCCCTAGAGATGCAAGGCAGAAAGTTCTGCCTTGTTTCCCCAAAGGGGAGACTAGTACCTCAGCGTCCAGCTTCCAGCTCTTGGAGCAGCTAAGAAACAGCTTGCTGTGCACAGGGCTCTTCCAGCCTACCTGGAACATGTCTTACAAAGGCCTGTGAAACGCAGTTTCTTTGCAGGCCTGATCTGGCTGAAGTAGAACTTCTGCTCTGGGTGTGCTACATTGCCCTAGAGCTGAAAGGCACAACGTGGTGTCTCCTTTCCAAAGGCCGAGTTGGGCCCCAAAGCATCTTGCTTCCAGCTCTTTGGGAAGCTAAGAAACAACTCGCTCTGCACAGTGCTCTTACAGCCTACCGGGAACATCTCTTCCAAAGGCCTGTGAAACGCAGTTTCTTTGCAGGCCCGATCTGGCTGAAGTAGAACTTCTGCTCTGGGTGTGCCACATTGCCCTAGAGCTGAAAGGCACAACGTGCAGGCTTCTTTCCAAAGGGCGAGTTGGGCCTCAGAGCATCTTGCTTCCAGCTCTTTGGGAAGCGAAGAAACAACTCTCTCTGCACAGTGCTTTTACAGCCTACCGGGAACATGACTTACAAAGGCCTGTGAAACGCAGTTTCTTTGCAGGCCTGATCTGGCTGAAGTAGAACTTCTGCTCTGGGTGTGCCACATTGCCCTAGAGCTGAAAGGCAAAACGTGCAGGCTTCTTTCCAAAGGGCGAGTTGGGCCTCAGAGCATCTTGCTTCCAGCTCTTTGGGAAGCGAAGAAACAACTCGCTCTGCACAGTGCTCTTACAGCCTACCGGGAACATCTCTTCCAAAGGCCTGTGAAACGCAGTTTCTTTGCAGGCCTGATCTGGCTGAAGTAGAACTTCTGCTCTGCCGTGTGCAACATGGCCCTAGAGATGCAAGGCAGAAAGTCCTGCCTTGTTTCCCCAAAGGGGAGACTAGTACCTCAGCGTCCAGCTTCCAGCTCTTGGAGCAGCTAAGAAACAGCTTGCTGTGCACAGGGCTCTTCCAGCCTACCTGGAACATGTCTTACAAAGGCCTGTGAAACGCAGTTTCTTTGCAGGCCTGATCTGGCTGAAGTAGAACTTCTGCTCTGGGTGTGCTACTTTGCCCTAGAGCTGAAAGGCACAACGTGCCGGCTTCTTTCCAAAGGGCGAGTTGGGCCCCACAGCATCTTGCTTCCAGCGCTTTGGGAAGCTAAGAAACAACTCGCTCTGCACAGTGCTCTTACAGCCTACCGGGAACATCTCTTCCAAAGGCCTGTGAAACGCAGTTTCTTTGCAGGCCTGATCTGGCTGAAGTAGGACTTCTGCTCTGGGTGTGCTACATTGCCCTAGAGCTGAAAGGCACAACGTGCAGGCTTCTTTCCAAAGGGCGAGTTGGGCCCCACAGCATCTTGCTTCCAGCTCTTTGGGAAGCTAAGAAACAACTCGCTCTGCACAGCGCTCTTACAGCCTACCGGGAACATCTCTTCCAAAGGCCTGTGAAACGCAGTTTCTTTGCAGGCCTGATCTGGCTGAAGTAGGACTTCTGCTCTGGGTGTGCTACTTTGCCCTAGAGCTGAAAGGCACAACGTGCAGGCTTCTTTCCAAAGGGCGAGTTGGGCCCCACAGCATCTTGCTTCCAGCTCTTTGGGAAGCTAAGAAACAACTCGCTCTGCACAGTGCTCTTACAGCCTAGTGGGAACATCTCTTCCAAAGGCCTGTGAAACGCAGTTTCTTTGCAGGCCTGATCTGGCTGAAGTAGGACTTCTGCTCTGGGTGTGCTACTTTGCCCTAGAGCTGAAAGGCACAACGTGCAGGCTTCTTTCCAAAGGGCGAGTTGGGCCCCACAGCATCTTGCTTCCAGCTCTTTGGGAAGCTAAGAAACAACTCGCTCTGCACAGTGCTCTTACAGCCTACCGGGAACGTCTCTTCCAAAGGCCTGTGAAACGCAGTTTCTTTGCAGGCCTGATCTGGCTGAAGTAGGACTTCTGCTCTGGGTGTGCTACTTTGCCCTAGAGCTGAAAGGCACAACGTGCAGTCTTCTTTCCAAAGGGCCAGTTGGGCCCCACAGCATCTTGCTTCCAGCTCTTTGGGAAGCTAAGAAACAACTCGCTCTGCACAGTGCTCTTACAGCCTAGTGGGAACATCTCTTCCAACGGCCTGTGAAACGCAGTTTCTTTGCAGGCCTTATCTGGCTGAAGTAGGACTTCTGCTCTGGGTGTGCTACTTTGCCCTAGAGCTGAAAGGCACAACGTGCAGGCTTCTTTCCAAAGGGCGAGTTGGGCCCCACAGCATCTTGCTTCCAGCTCTTTGGGAAGCTAAGAAACAACTCGCTCTGCACAGTGCTCTTACAGCCTACCGGGAACATCTCTTCCAAAGGCCTGTGAAACGCAGTTTCTTTGCAGGCCTGATCTGGCTGAAGTAGGACTTCTGCTCTGGGTGTGCTGCTTTGCCCTAGAGCTGAAAGGCACAACGTGCAGGCTTCTTTCCAAAGGGAGAGTTGGGCCCCACAGCATCTTGCTTCCAGCTCTTTGGGAAGCTAAGAAAAAACTCGCTCTGCACAGTGCTCTTACAGCCTACCGGGACGTCTCTTCCAAAGGCCTGTGAAACGCAGTTTCTTTGCAGGCCTGATCTGGCTGAAGTAGGACTTCTGCTCTGGCTGTGCTACTTTGCCCTAGAGCTGAAAGGCACAACGTGCAGGCTTCTTTCCAAAGGGCGAGTTGGGCCCCACAGCATCTTGCTTCCAGCTGTTTGGGAAGCTAAGAAACAACTCGCTCTGCACAGTGCTCTTACAGCCTAGTGGGAACATCTCTTCCAAAGGCCTGTGAAATGCAGTTTCTTTGCAGGCCTGATCTGGCTGAAGTAGGACTTCTGCTCTGGGTGTGCTACTTTGCCCTAGAGCTGAAAGGCACAACGTGCAGGCTTCTTTCCAAAGGGCGAGTTGGGCCCCACAGCATCTTGCTTCCAGCTCTTTGGGAAGCTAAGAATCAACTAGCTCTGCACAGTGCTCTTACAGCCTACCGGGAACATCTCTTCCAAAGGCCTGTGAAACGCAGTTTCTTTGCAGGCCTGATCCGGCTGAAGTAGGACTTCTGCTCTGGGTGTGCTACTTTGCCCTAGAGCTGAAAGGCACAACGTGCAGGCTTCTTTCCAAAGGGCGAGTTGGGCCCCACAGCATCTTGCTTCCAGCTCTTTGGGAAGCTAAGAAACAACTCGCTCTGCACAGTGCTCTTACAGCCTACCGGGAACATCTCTTCCAAAGGCCTGTGAAACGCAGTTTCTTTGCAGGCCTGATGTGGCTGAAGTAGGACTTCTGCTCTGGGTGTGCTACTTTGCCCTGGAGCTGAAAGGCACAACGTGCAGGCTTCTTTCCAAAGGGCGAGTTGGGCCCCACAGCATCTTGCTTCCAGCTCTTTGGGAAGCTAAGAAACAACTCGCTCTGCACAGTGCTCTTACAGCCTACCGGGAACATCTCTTCCAAAGGCCTGTGAAACGCAGTTTCTTTGCAGGCCTGATCTGGCTGAAGTAGGACTTCTGCTCTGGGTGTGCTACTTTGCCCTAGAGCTGAAAGGCACAACGTGCAGGCTTCTTTCCAAAGGGCGAGTTGGGCCCCACAGCATCTTGCTTCCAGCTCTTTGGGAAGCTAAGAAACAACTCGCTCTGCACAGTGCTCTTACAGCCTACCGGGAACATCTCTTCCAAAGGCCTGTGAAACGCAGTTTCTTTGCAGGCCTGATCTGGCTGAAGTAGGACTTCTGCTCTGGGTGTGCTACTTTGCCCTAGAGCTGAAAGGCACAACGTGCAGGCTTCTTTCCAAAGGGCGAGTTGGGCCCCACAGCATCTTGCTTCCAGCTCTTTGGGAAGCTAAGAAACAACTCGCTCTGCACAGTGCTCTTACAGCCTACCGGGAACATCTCTTTCAAAGGCCTGTGAAATGCGGTTTCTTTGCAGGCCTGATCTGGCTGAAGTAGGACTTCTGCTCTGGGGTGCTACTTTGCCCTAGAGCTGAAAGGCACAACGTGCAGGCTTCTTTCCAAAGGGCGAGTTGGGCCCCACAGCATCTTGCTTCCAGCTCTTTGGGAAGCTAAGAAACAACTCGCTCTGCACAGTGCTCTTACAGCCTAGTGGGAACATCTCTTCCAAAGGCCTGTGAAACGCAGTTTCTTTGCAGGCCTGATCTGGCTGAAGTAGGACTTCTGCTCTGGGTGTGCTACTTTGCCCTAGAGCTGAAAGGCACAACGTGCAGGCTTCTTTCCAAAGGGCGAGTTGGGCCCCACAGCACCTTGCTTAAAGCTCTTTGGGAAGCTAAGAAACAACTCGCTCTGCACAGTGCTCTTACAGCCTAGTGGGAACATCTCTTCCAAAGGCCTGTGAAACGCAGTTTCTTTGCAGGCCTGATCTGGCTGAAGTAGGACTTCTGCTCTGGGTGTGCTACTTTGCCCTAGAGCTGAAAGGCACAACGTGCAGGCTTCTTTCCAAAGGGCGAGTTGGGCCCCACAGCACCTTGCTTCCAGCTCTTTGGGAAGCTAAGAAACAAGTCGCTCTGCACAGTGCTCTTACAGCCTAGTGGGAACATCTCTTCCAAAGGCCTGTGAAACGCAGTTTCTTTGCAGGCCTGATCTGGCTGAAGTAGGACTTCTGCTCTGGGTGTGCTACTTTGCCCTAGAGCTGAAAGGCACAACGTGCAGGCTTCTTTCCAAAGGGCGAGTTGGGCCCCACAGCATCTTGCTTCCAGCTCTTTGGGAAGCTAAGAAACAACTCGCTCTGCACAGTGCTCTTACAGCCTACCGGGAACATCTCTTCCAAAGGCCTGTGAAACGCAGTTTCTTTGCAGGCCTGATCTGGCTGAAGTAGAACTTCTGCTCTGGGTGTGCCACATTGCCCTAGAGCTGAAAGGCACAACGTGCAGGCTTCTTTCCAAAGGGCGAGTTGGGCCTCACAGCATCTTGCTTCCAGCTCTTTGGGAAGCGAAGAAACAACTCGCTCTGCACAGTGCTCTTACAGCCTACCGGGAACATCTCTTCCAAAGGCCTGTGAAACGCAGTTTCTTTGCAGGCTTGATCTGGCTGAAGTAGAACTTCTACTCTGGGTGTGCCACATTGCCCTAGAGCTGAAAGGCAAAACGTGCAGGCTTCTTTCCAAAGGGCGAGTTGGGCCTCAGAGCATCTTGCTTCCAGCTCTTTGGGAAGCGAAGAAACAACTCGCTCTGCACAGTGCTCTTACAGCCTACCGGGAACATCTCTTCCAAAGGCCTGTGAAACGCAGTTTCTTTGCAGGCCTGATCTGGCTGAAGTAGAACTTCTGCTCTGGGTGTGCCACATGGCCCTAGAGCTGAAAGGCACAACGTGCAGGCTTCTTTCCAAAGGGCGAGTTGGGCCCCACAGCATCTTGCTTCCAGCTCTTTGGGAAGCTAAGAAACAACTCGCTCTGCACAGTGCTCTTACAGCCTACCGGGAACATATCTTCCAAAGGCCTGAGAAATGCAGTTTCTTTGCAGGCCTTGTCTCGCTGAGGTAGAACTGCAGCTATGCCGTGTCCTACATCGGCCTAGTGTTGCAAGGCTCAAAGTCCTGCCTTGACTACTCAAGGGCAGACAGGCCCCACAGCGTGGGGCTTCCACATCTTTGGGCAGCTAAGAAACAACTTGCTCTGCACTGGTGTTTTACAGCCTACAGGTATCTAGTCTTACAAAGGCCTGTGAAACGCAGTTTATTCCCAGCCCTGATGTGGCTGAAGTAGAACTTCTGCTCTGCCAGGTCCTACATGGCGCTAGAGCTGCAAGGCACAAAGTCCTGCCTTGTTTCCACAAGGGTAGACAAGTCCCTCAGGTCCAGCTTCCAGCTCTTTCGGCAGCTAAGAAACAACTCGCTCTGCACAGTGCTCTTACGGCCTACCGGGAACATCTCTTACAAAGGCCTGTGAAACGCAGTTTCTTTGCAGGCCTGATCTGGCTGAAGTAGGACTTCTGCTCTGGGTGTGCTACTTTGCCCTAGAGCTGAAAGGCACAACGTGCAGGCTTCTTTCCAAAGGGCGAGTTGGGCCCCACAGCATCTTGCTTCCAGCTCTTTGGGAAGCTAAGAAACAACTCGCTCTGACAGTGCTCTTACAGCCTACCGGGAACATGTCTCACAAAGGACTGTGAAACGCAGTTTCTTCCCAGCCCTGATCTGGCTGAAGTAGAACTTCTGCTCTGCCGTGTGCAACATGGCCCTAGAGATGCAAGGCAGAAAGTTCTGCCTTGTTTCCCCAAAGGGGAGACTAGTACCTCAGCGTCCAGCTTCCAGCTCTTGGAGCAGCTAAGAAACAGCTTGCTGTGCACAGGGCTCTTCCAGCCTACCTGGAACATGTCTTACAAAGGCCTGTGAAACGCAGTTTCTTTGCAGGCCTGATCTGGCTGAAGTAGAACTTCTGCTCTGGGTGTGCTACATTGCCCTAGAGCTGAAAGGCACAACGTGGTGTCTCCTTTCCAAAGGCCGAGTTGGGCCCCAAAGCATCTTGCTTCCAGCTCTTTGGGAAGCTAAGAAACAACTCGCTCTGCACAGTGCTCTTACAGCCTACCGGGAACATCTCTTTCAAAGGCCTGTGAAACGCAGTTTCTTTGCAGGCCTGATCTGGCTGAAGTAGCACTTCTGCTCTGGGTGTGCTACTTTGCCCTAGAGCTGAAAGGCACAACGTGCAGGCTTCTTTCCAAAGGGCGAGTTGGGCCCCACAGCATCTTGCTTCCAGCTCTTTGGGAAGCTAAGAAACAGCTCGCTCTGCACAGTGCTCTTACAGCTACCGGGAACATCTCTTCCAAAGGCCTGTGAAACGCAGTTTCTTTGCAGGCCTGATCTGGCTGAAGTAGGACTTCTGCTCTGGGTGTGCTACTTTGCCCTAGAGCTGAAAGGCACAACGTGCCGGCTTCTTTCCAAAGGGCGAGTTGGGCCCCACAGCATCTTGCTTCCAGCGCTTTGGGAAGCTAAGAAACAACTCGCTCTGCACAGTGCTCTTACAGCCTACCGGGAACATCTCTTCCAAAGGCCTGTGAAACGCAGTTTCTTTGCAGGCCTGATCTGGCTGAAGTAGGACTTCTGCTCTGGGTGTGCTACTTTGCCCTGGAGCTGAAAGGCACAACGTGCAGTCTCCTTTCCAAAGGCCCATTTGGGCCCCAAAGCATCTTGCTTCCAGCTCTTTGGGAAGCTAAGAACCAACTCGCTCTGCAGACCTCTCTTACAGCCAACCGAGAACATCTCTTCCAAAGGCCTGAGAAATGCAGTTTCTTTGCAGGCCTTATCTCGCTGAGGTAGAACTGCTGCTATGCCCTGTCCTACACCGGCCTAGAGTTGCAAGGCTCAAAGTCCTGCCTTGACTCCTCAAGGGCAGACAGGACCCACAGCGTGGGGCTTCCACCTCTTTGGGCAGCTAAGAAACAACTTGCTCTGCACTGGTGTTTTACAGCCTACAGGGCACGAGTCTTACAAAGGCCTGTGAAACGCAGTTTCTTCCCAGCCCTGATGTGGCTGAAGTAGAACTTCTGCTCTGGGTGTGCTACATTGCCCTGGAGCTGAAAGGCACAACCCGCAGTCTTCTTTCCAAAGGGCGAGTTGGACCCCACAGCATCTTGCTTTCAGCTCTTTGGGAAGCTAAGAAACAACTCGCTCTGACAGTGCTCATACAGCCTAGGGAGAACATCTCTTACAAAGGCATGTGAAACGCTGTTTCTATGCAGGCCTGATCTGGCTGGAGTAGAACTTCTGCTCTGGGTGTGCTACATTGCCCTAGAGCTGAAAGGCACAACGTGGTGTCTCCTTTCCAAAGGCCGAGTTGGGCCCCAAAGCATCTTGCTTCCAGCTCTTTGGGAAGCTAAGAAACAACTCGCTCTGCACAGTGCTCTTACAGATTACCGGGAACATCTCTTCCAAAGGCCTGTGAAACGCAGTTTCTTTGCAGGCCTGATCTGGCTGAAGTAGGACTTCTGCTCTGGGTGTGCTACATTGCCCTAGAGCTGAAAGGCACAACGTGCAGGCTTCTTTCCAAAGGGCGAGTTGGGCCCCACAGCATCTTGCTTCCAGCTCTTTGGGAAGCTAAGAAACAACTCGCTCTGCACAGCGCTCTTACAGCCTACCGGGAACATCTCTTCCAAAGGCCTGTGAAACGCAGTTTCTTTGCAGGCCTGATCTGGCTGAAGTAGGACTTCTGCTCTGGGTGTGCTACTTTGCCCTAGAGCTGAAAGGCACAACGTGCAGGCTTCTTTCCAAAGGGCGAGTTGGGCCCCACAGCATCTTGCTTCCAGCTCTTTGGGAAGCTAAGAAACAACTCGCTCTGCACAGTGCTCTTACAGCCTAGTGGGAACATCTCTTCCAAAGGCCTGTGAAACGCAGTTTCTTTGCAGGCCTGATCTGGCTGAAGTAGGACTTCTGCTCTGGGTGTGCTACTTTGCCCTAGAGCTGAAAGGCACAACGTGCAGGCTTCTTTCCAAAGGGCGAGTTGGGCCCCACAGCATCTTGCTTCCAGCTCTTTGGGAAGCTAAGAAACAACTCGCTCTGCACAGTGCTCTTACAGCCTACCGGGAACGTCTCTTCCAAAGGCCTGTGAAACGCAGTTTCTTTGCAGGCCTGATCTGGCTGAAGTAGGACTTCTGCTCTGGGTGTGCTACTTTGCCCTAGAGCTGAAAGGCACAACGTGCAGTCTTCTTTCCAAAGGGCCAGTTGGGCCCCACAGCATCTTGCTTCCAGCTCTTTGGGAAGCTAAGAAACAACTCGCTCTGCACAGTGCTCTTACAGCCTAGTGGGAACATCTCTTCCAACGGCCTGTGAAACGCAGTTTCTTTGCAGGCCTTATCTGGCTGAAGTAGGACTTCTGCTCTGGGTGTGCTACTTTGCCCTAGAGCTGAAAGGCACAACGTGCAGGCTTCTTTCCAAAGGGCGAGTTGGGCCCCACAGCATCTTGCTTCCAGCTCTTTGGGAAGCTAAGAAACAACTCGCTCTGCACAGTGCTCTTACAGCCTACCGGGAACATCTCTTCCAAAGGCCTGTGAAACGCAGTTTCTTTGCAGGCCTGATCTGGCTGAAGTAGGACTTCTGCTCTGGGTGTGCTGCTTTGCCCTAGAGCTGAAAGGCACAACGTGCAGGCTTCTTTCCAAAGGGAGAGTTGGGCCCCACAGCATCTTGCTTCCAGCTCTTTGGGAAGCTAAGAAAAAACTCGCTCTGCACAGTGCTCTTACAGCCTACCGGGAACGTCTCTTCCAAAGGCCTGTGAAACGCAGTTTCTTTGCAGGCCTGATCTGGCTGAAGTAGGACTTCTGCTCTGGCTGTGCTACTTTGCCCTAGAGCTGAAAGGCACAACGTGCAGGCTTCTTTCCAAAGGGCGAGTTGGGCCCCACAGCATCTTGCTTCCAGCTGTTTGGGAAGCTAAGAAACAACTCGCTCTGCACAGTGCTCTTACAGCCTAGTGGGAACATCTCTTCCAAAGGCCTGTGAAATGCAGTTTCTTTGCAGGCCTGATCTGGCTGAAGTAGGACTTCTGCTCTGGGTGTGCTACTTTGCCCTAGAGCTGAAAGGCACAACGTGCAGGCTTCTTTCCAAAGGGCGAGTTGGGCCCCACAGCATCTTGCTTCCAGCTCTTTGGGAAGCTAAGAAACAACTAGCTCTGCACAGTGCTCTTACAGCCTACCGGGAACATCTCTTCCAAAGGCCTGTGAAACGCAGTTTCTTTGCAGGCCTGATCCGGCTGAAGTAGGACTTCTGCTCTGGGTGTGCTACTTTGCCCTAGAGCTGAAAGGCACAACGTGCAGGCTTCTTTCCAAAGGGCGAGTTGGGCCCCACAGCATCTTGCTTCCAGCTCTTTGGGAAGCTAAGAAACAACTCGCTCTGCACAGTGCTCTTACAGCCTACCGGGAACATGTCTTCCAAAGGCCTGTGAAACGCAGTTTCTTTGCAGGCCTGATGTGGCTGAAGTAGGACTTCTGCTCTGGGTGTGCTACTTTGCCCTGGAGCTGAAAGGCACAACGTGCAGGCTTCTTTCCAAAGGGCGAGTTGGGCCCCACAGCATCTTGCTTCCAGCTCTTTGGGAAGCTAAGAAACAACTCGCTCTGCACAGTGCTCTTACAGCCTACCGGGAACATCTCTTCCAAAGGCCTGTGAAACGCAGTTTCTTTGCAGGCCTGATCTGGCTGAAGTAGGACTTCTGCTCTGGGTGTGCTACTTTGCCCTAGAGCTGAAAGGCACAACGTGCAGGCTTCTTTCCAAAGGGCGAGTTGGGCCCCACAGCATCTTGCTTCCAGCTCTTTGGGAAGCTAAGAAACAACTCGCTCTGCACAGTGCTCTTACAGCCTACCGGGAACATCTCTTCCAAAGGCCTGTGAAACGCAGTTTCTTTGCAGGCCTGATCTGGCTGAAGTAGGACTTCTGCTCTGGGTGTGCTACTTTGCCCTAGAGCTGAAAGGCACAACGTGCAGGCTTCTTTCCAAAGGGCGAGTTGGGCCCCACAGCATCTTGCTTCCAGCTCTTTGGGAAGCTAAGAAACAACTCGCTCTGCACAGTGCTCTTACAGCCTACCGGGAACATCTCTTTCAAAGGCCTGTGAAATGCGGTTTCTTTGCAGGCCTGATCTGGCTGAAGTAGGACTTCTGCTCTGGGGTGCTACTTTGCCCTAGAGCTGAAAGGCACAACGTGCAGGCTTCTTTCCAAAGGGCGAGTTGGGCCCCACAGCATCTTGCTTCCAGCTCTTTGGGAAGCTAAGAAACAACTCGCTCTGCACAGTGCTCTTACAGCCTAGTGGGAACATCTCTTCCAAAGGCCTGTGAAACGCAGTTTCTTTGCAGGCCTGATCTGGCTGAAGTAGGACTTCTGCTCTGGGTGTGCTACTTTGCCCTAGAGCTGAAAGGCACAACGTGCAGGCTTCTTTCCAAAGGGCGAGTTGGGCCCCACAGCACCTTGCTTAAAGCTCTTTGGGAAGCTAAGAAACAACTCGCTCTGCACAGTGCTCTTACAGCCTAGTGGGAACATCTCTTCCAAAGGCCTGTGAAACGCAGTTTCTTTGCAGGCCTGATCTGGCTGAAGTAGGACTTCTGCTCTGGGTGTGCTACTTTGCCCTAGAGCTGAAAGGCACAACGTGCAGGCTTCTTTCCAAAGGGCGAGTTGGGCCCCACAGCACCTTGCTTCCAGCTCTTTGGGAAGCTAAGAAACAAGTCGCTCTGCACAGTGCTCTTACAGCCTAGTGGGAACATCTCTTCCAAAGGCCTGTGAAACGCAGTTTCTTTGCAGGCCTGATCTGGCTGAAGTAGGACTTCTGCTCTGGGTGTGCTACTTTGCCCTAGAGCTGAAAGGCACAACGTGCAGGCTTCTTTCCAAAGGGCGAGTTGGGCCCCACAGCATCTTGCTTCCAGCTCTTTGGGAAGCTAAGAAACAACTCGCTCTGCACAGTGCTCTTACAGCCTACCGGGAACATCTCTTCCAAAGGCCTGTGAAACGCAGTTTCTTTGCAGGCCTGATCTGGCTGAAGTAGGACTTCTGCTCTGGGGTGCTACTTTGCCCTAGAGCTGAAAGGCACAACGTGCAGGCTTCTTTCCAAAGGGCGAGTTGGGCCCCACAGCATCTTGCTTCCAGCTCTTTGGGAAGCTAAGAAACAACTCGCTCTGCACAGTGCTCTTACAGCCTAGTGGGAACATCTCTTCCAAAGGCCTGTGAAACGCAGTTTCTTTGCAGGCCTGATCTGGCTGAAGTAGGACTTCTGCTCTGGGTGTGCTACTTTGCCCTAGAGCTGAAAGGCACAACGTGCAGGCTTCTTTCCAAAGGGCGAGTTGGGCCCCACAGCATCTTGCTTCCAGCTCTTTGGGAAGCTAAGAAACAACTCGCTCTGCACAGTGCTCTTACAGCCTACCGGGAACGTCTCTTCCAAAGGCCTGTGAAACGCAGTTTCTTTGCAGGCCTGATCTGGCTGAAGTAGGACTTCTGCTCTGGGTGTGCTACTTTGCCCTAGAGCTGAAAGGCACAACGTGCAGTCTTCTTTCCAAAGGGCCAGTTGGGCCCCACAGCATCTTGCTTCCAGCTCTTTGGGAAGCTAAGAAACAACTCGCTCTGCACAGTGCTCTTACAGCCTAGTGGGAACATCTCTTCCAAAGGCCTGTGAAACGCAGTTTCTTTGCAGGCCTTATCTGGCTGAAGTAGGACTTCTGCTCTGGGTGTGCTACTTTGCCCTAGAGCTGAAAGGCACAACGTGCAGGCTTCTTTCCAAAGGGCGAGTTGGGCCCCACAGCATCTTGCTTCCAGCTCTTTGGGAAGCTAAGAAACAACTCGCTCTGCACAGTGCTCTTACAGCCTAGTGGGAACATCTCTTCCAAAGGCCTGTGAAACGCAGTTTCTTTGCAGGCCTGATCTGGCTGAAGTAGGACTTCTGCTCTGGGTGTGCTGCTTTGCCCTAGAGCTGAAAGGCACAACGTGCAGGCTTCTTTCCAAAGGGAGAGTTGGGCCCCACAGCATCTTGCTTCCAGCTCTTTGGGAAGCTAAGAAAAAACTCGCTCTGCACAGTGCTCTTACAGCCTACCGGGAACGTCTCTTCCAAAGGCCTGTGAAACGCAGTTTCTTTGCAGGCCTGATCTGGCTGAAGTAGGACTTCTGCTCTGGCTGTGCTACTTTGCCCTAGAGCTGAAAGGCACAACGTGCAGGCTTCTTTCCAAAGGGCGAGTTGGGCCCCACAGCATCTTGCTTCCAGCTCTTTGGGAAGCTAAGAAACAACTCGCTCTGCACAGTGCTCTTACAGCCTAGTGGGAACATCTCTTCCAAAGGCCTGTGAAATGCAGTTTCTTTGCAGGCCTGATCTGGCTGAAGTAGGACTTCTGCTCTGGGTGTGCTACTTTGCCCTAGAGCTGAAAGGCACAACGTGCAGGCTTCTTTCCAAAGGGCGAGTTGGGCCCCACAGCATCTTGCTTCCAGCTCTTTGGGAAGCTAAGAAACAACTACCTCTGCACAGTGCTCTTACAGCCTACCGGGAACATCTCTTCCAAAGGCCTGTGAAACGCAGTTTCTTTGCAGGCCTGATCTGGCTGAAGTAGGACTTCTGCTCTGGGTGTGCTACTTTGCCCTAGAGCTGAAAGGCACAACGTGCAGGCTTCTTTCCAAAGGGCGAGTTGGGCCCCACAGCATCTTGCTTCCAGCTCTTTGGGAAGCTAAGAAACAACTCGCTCTGCACAGTGCTCTTACAGCCTACCGGGAACATCTCTTCCAAAGGCCTGTGAAACGCAGTTTCTTTGCAGGCCTGATGTGGCTGAAGTAGGACTTCTGCTCTGGGTGTGCTACTTTGCCCTGGAGCTGAAAGGCACAACGTGCAGGCTTCTTTCCAAAGGGCGAGTTGGGCCCCACAGCATCTTGCTTCCAGCTCTTTGGGAAGCTAAGAAACAACTCGCTCTGCACAGTGCTCTTACAGCCTACCGGGAACATCTCTTCCAAAGGCCTGTGAAACGCAGTTTCTTTGCAGGCCTGATCTGGCTGAAGTAGGACTTCTGCTCTGGGTGTGCTACTTTGCCCTAGAGCTGAAAGGCACAACGTGCAGGCTTCTTTCCAAAGGGCGAGTTGGGCCCCACAGCATCTTGCTTCCAGCTCTTTGGGAAGCTAAGAAACAACTCGCTCTGCACAGTGCTCTTACAGCCTACCGGGAACATCTCTTCCAAAGGCCTGTGAAACGCAGTTTCTTTGCAGGCCTGATCTGGCTGAAGTAGGACTTCTGCTCTGGGTGTGCTACTTTGCCCTAGAGCTGAAAGGCACAACGTGCAGGCTTCTTTCCAAAGGGCGAGTTGGGCCCCACAGCATCTTGCTTCCAGCTCTTTGGGAAGCTAAGAAACAACTCGCTCTGCACAGTGCTCTTACAGCCTAGTGGGAACATCTCTTCCAAAGGCCTGTGAAACGCAGTTTCTTTGCAGGCCTGATCTGGCTGAAGTAGGACTTCTGCTCTGGGTGTGCTACTTTGCCCTAGAGCTGAAAGGCACAACGTGCAGTCTTCTTTCCAAAGGGCGAGTTGGGCCCCACAGCATCTTGCCTCCAGCTCTTTGGGAAGCTAAGAAACAACTCGCTCTGCACAGTGCTCTTAGAGCCTACCGGGAACATCTCTTCCAAAGGCCTGTGAAACGCAGTTTCTTTGCAGGCCTGATCTGGTTGAAGTAGGACTTCTGCTCTGGGTGTGCTACTTTGCCCTAGAGCTGAAAGGCACAACGTGCAGGCTTCTTTCCAAAGGGCGAGTTGGGCCCCACAGCATCTTGCTTCCAGCTCTTTGGGAAGCTAAGAAACAACTCGCTCTGCACAGTGCTCTTACAGCCTACCGGGAACATCTCTTCCAAAGGCCAGTGAAACGCAGTTACTTTGCAGGCCTGATCCGGCTGAAGTAGGACTTCTGCTCTGGGTGTGCTACTTTGCCCTAGAGCTGAAAGGCACAACGTGCAGGCTTCTTTCCAAAGGGCGAGTTGGGCCCCACAGCATCTTGCTTCCAGCTCTTTGGGAAGCTAAGAAACAACTCGCTCTGCACAGTGCTCTTACAGCCTACCGGGAACATCTCTTCCAAAGGCCTGTGAAACGCAGTTTCTTTGCAGGCCTGATCTGGCTGAAGTAGGACTTCTGCTCTGGGTGTGCTACTTTGCCCTAGAGCTGAAAGGCACAACGTGCAGGCTTCTTTCCAAAGGGCGAGTTGGGCCCCACAGCATCTTGCTTCCAGCTCTTTGGGAAGCTAAGAAACAACTCGCTCTGCACAGTGCTCTTTCAGCCTAGTGGGAACATCTCTTCCAAAGGCCTGTGAAACGCAGTTTCTTTGCAGGCCTGATCTGGCTGAAGTAGGACTTCTGCTCTGGGTGTGCTACTTTGCCCTAGAGCTGAAAGGCACAACGTGCAGGCTTCTTTCCAAAGGGCGAGTTGGGCCCCACAGCATCTTGCTTCCAGCTCTTTGGGAAGCTAAGAAACAACTCGCTCTGCACAGTGCTCTTACAGCCTACCGGGAACATCTCTTCCAAAGGCCTGTGAAACGCAGTTTCGTTGCAGGCCTGATCTGGCTGAAGTAGGACTTCTGCTCTGGGTGTGCTACTTTGCCCTAGAGCTGAAAGGCACAACGTGCAGGCTTCTTTCCAAAGGGCGAGTTGGGCCCCACAGCATCTTGCTTCCAGCTCTTTGGGAAGCTAAGAAACAACTCGCTCTGCACAGTGCTCTTACAGCCTACCGGGAACATCTCTTCCAAAGGCCTGTGAAACGCAGTTACTTTGCAGGCCTGATCCGGCTGAAGTAGGACTTCTGCTCTGGGTGTGCTACTTTGCCCTAGAGCTGAAAGGCACAACGTGCAGGCTTCTTTCCAAAGGGCGAGTTGGGCCCCACAGCATCTTGCTTCCAGCTCTTTGGGAAGCTAAGAAACAACTCGCTCTGCACAGTGCTCTTACAGCCTACCGGGAACATCTCTTCCAAAGGCCTGTGAAACGCAGTTTCTTTGCAGCCCTGATCTGGCTGAAGTAGGACTTCTGCTCTGGGTGTGCTACTTTGCCCTAGAGCTGAAAGGCACAACGTGCAGGCTTCTTTCCAAAGGGCGAGTTGGGCCCCACAGCATCTTGCTTCCAGCTCTTTGGGGAAGCTAAGAAACAACTCGCTCTGCACAGTGCTCTTTCAGCCTAGTGGGAACATCTCTTCCAAAGGCCTGTGAAACGCAGTTTCTTTGCAGGCCTGATCTGGCTGAAGTAGGACTTCTGCTCTGGGTGTGCTACTTTGCCCTAGAGCTGAAAGGCACAACGTGCAGGCTTCTTTCCAAAGGGCGAGTTGGGCCCCACAGCATCTTGCTTCCAGCTCTTTGGGAAGCTAAGAAACAACTCGCTCTGCACAGTGCTCTTACAGCCTAGTGGGAACATCTCTTCCAAAGGCCTGTGAAACGCAGTTTCTTTGCAGGCCTGATCTGGCTGAAGTAGGACTTCTGCTCTGGGTGTGCTACTTTGCCCTAGAGCTGAAAGGCTCAACGTGCAGGCTTCTTTCCAAAGGGCGAGTTGGGCCCCACAGC
This sequence comes from Equus caballus, assembly GCF_041296265.1. Lineage (NCBI taxonomy): Eukaryota > Metazoa > Chordata > Mammalia > Perissodactyla > Equidae > Equus > Equus caballus. The sequence goes on from NC_091712.1 coordinate 1,181,232, forward strand.
ATCTTGCTTCCAGCTCTTTGGGAAGCTAAGAAACAACTCGCTCTGCACAGTGCTCTTACAGCCTAGTGGGAACATCTCTTCCAAAGGCCTGTGAAACGCAGATTCTTTGCAGGCCTGATCTGGCTGAAGTAGGACTTCTGCTCTGGGTGTGCTACTTTGCCCTAGAGCTGAAAGGCACAACGTGCAGGCTTCTTTCCAAAGGGCGAGTTGGGCCCCACAGCATCTTGCTTCCAGCTCTTTGGGAAGCTAAGAAACAACTCGCTCTGCACAGTGCTCTTACAGCCTACCGGGAACACGTCTTCCAAAGGCCTGTGAAAGGCAGTTTCTTTGCAGGCCTGATCTGGTTGAAGTAGGACTTCTGCTCTGGGTGTGCTACTTTGCCCTAGAGCTGAAAGGCACAACGTGCAGGCTTCTTTCCAAAGGGCGAGTTGGGCCCCACAGCATCTTGCTTCCAGCTCTTTGGGAAGCTAAGAAACAACTCGCTCTGCACAGTGCTCTTACAGCCTAGTGGGAACATCTCTTCCAAAGGCCTGTGAAACGCAGTTTCTTTGCAGGCCTGATCTGGCTGAAGTAGGCCTTCTGCTCTGGGTGTGCTACTTTGCCCTAGAGCTGAGAGGCACAACGTGCAGGCTTCTTTCCAAAGGGCGAGTTGGGCCCCACAGCATCTTGCTTCCAGCTCTTTGGGAAGCTAAGAAACAACTCGCTCTGCACAGTGCTCTTACAGCCTAGTGGGAACATCTCTTCCAAAGGCCTGGGAAACGCAGTTTCTTTGCAGGCCTGATCTGGCTGAAGTAGGACTTCTGCTCTGGGTGTGCTACTTTCCCCTAGAGCTGAAAGGCACAACGTGCAGGCTTCTTTCCAAAGGGCGAGTTGGGCCCCACAGCATCTTGCTTCCAGCTCTTTGGGAAGCTAAGAAACAACTCGCTCTGCACAGTGCTCTTACAGCCTACCGGGAACATCTCTTCCAAAGGCCTGTGAAACGCAGTTTCTTTGCAGGCCTGATCTGGCTGAAGTAGGACATCTGCTCTGGGTGTGCTACTTTGCCCTAGAGCTGAAAGGCACAACGTGCTGGCTTCTTTCCAAAGGGCGAGTTGGGCCCCACAGCATCTTGCTTCCAGCTCTTTGGGAAGCTAAGAAACAACTCGCTCTGCACAGTGCTCTTACAGCCTAGTGGGAACATCTCTTCCAAAGGCCTGTGAAACGCAGTTTCTTTGCAGGCCTGATCTGGCTGAAGTAGGCCTTCTGCTCTGGGTGTGCTACTTTGCCCTAGAGCTGAGAGGCACAACGTGCAGGCTTCTTTCCAAAGGGCGAGTTGGGCCCCACAGCATCTTGCTTCCAGCTCTTTGGGAAGCTAAGAAACAACTCGCTCTGCACAGTGCTCTTACAGCCTAGTGGGAACATCTCTTCCAAAGGCCTGGGAAACGCAGTTTCTTTGCAGGCCTGATCTGGCTGAAGTAGGACTTCTGCTCTGGGTGTGCTACTTTGCCCTAGAGCTGAAAGGCACAACGTGCAGGCTTCTTTCCAAAGGGCGAGTTGGGCCCCACAGCATCTTGCTTCCAGCTCTTTGGGAAGCTAAGAAACAACTCGCTCTGAACAGTGCTCTTACAGCCTACCGGGTACATCTCTTCCAAAGGCCTGTGAAACGCAGTTTCTTTGCAGGCCTGATCTGGCTGAAGTAGGACTTCTGCTCTGGGTGTGCTACTTTGCCCTAGAGCTGAAAGGCACAACGTGCAGGCTTCTTTCCAAAGGGCGAGTTGGGCCCCACAGCATCTTGCTTCCAGCTCTTTGGGAAGCTAAGAAACAACTCGCTCTGCACAGTGCTCTTACAGCCTAGTGGGAACATCTCTTCCAAAGGCCTGTGAAACGCAATTTCTTTGCAGGCCTGATCTGGCTGAAGTAGGACTTCTGCTCTGGGTGTGCTACTTTGCCCTAGAGCTGAAAGGCACAACGTGCAGTCTTCTTTCCAAAGGGCGAGTTGGGCCCCACAGCATCTTGCTTCCAGCTCTTTGGGAAGCTAAGATACAACTCGCTCTGCACAGTGCTCTTACAGCCTAGTGGGAACATCTCTTCCAAAGGCCTGTGAAACGCAGTTTCTTTGCAGGCCTTATCTGGCTGAAGTAGGACTTCTGCTCTGGGTGTGCTACTTTGCCCTAGAGCTGAAAGGCACAACGTGCAGGCTTCTTTCCAAAGGGCGAGTTGGGCCCCACAGCATCTTGCTTCCAGCTCTTTGGGAAGCTAAGAAACAACTCGCTCTGCACAGTGCTCTTACAGCCTAGTGGGAACATCTCTTCCAAAGGCCTGTGAAACGCAGTTTCTTTGCAGGCCTGATCTGGCTGAAGTAGGACTTCTGCTCTGGGTGTGCTGCTTTGCCCTAGAGCTGAAAGGCACAACGTGCAGGCTTCTTTCCAAAGGGCGAGTTGGGCCCCACAGCATCTTGCTTCCAGCTCTTTGGGAAGCTAAGAAACAACTCGCTCTGCACAGTGGTCTTACAGCCTAGTGGGAACATGTCTTCCAAAGGCCTGTGAAAGGCAGTTTCTTTGCAGGCCTGATCTGGCTGAAGTAGGACTTCTGCTCTGGGTGTGCTACTTTGCCCTAGAGCTGAAAGGCACAACGTGCAGGCTTCTTTCCAAAGGGCGAGTTGGGCCCCACAGCATCTTGCTTCCAGCTCTTTGGGAAGCTAAGAAACAACTCGCTCTGCACAGTGCTCTTACAGCCTACCGGGAACATCTCTTCCAAAGGCCTGTGAAACGCAGTTTCTTTGCAGGCCTGATCTGGCTGAAGTAGGCCTTCTGCTCTGGGTGTGCTACTTTGCCCTAGAGCTGAGAGGCACAACGTGCAGGCTTCTTTCCAAAGGGCGAGTTGGGCCCCACAGCATCTTGCTTCCAGCTCTTTGGGAAGCTAAGAAACAACTCGCTCTGCACAGTGCTCTTACAGCCTACCGGGAACGTCTCTTCCAAAGGCCTGTGAAACGCAGTTTCTTTGCAGGCCTGATCTGGCTGAAGTAGGACTTCTGCTCTGGGTGTGCTACTTTGCCCTAGAGCTGAAAGGCACAACGTGCAGTCTTCTTTCGAAAGGGCGAGTTGGGCCCCACAGCATCTTGCTTCCAGCTCTTTGGGAAGCTAAGATACAACTCGCTCTGCACAGTGCTCTTACAGCCTAGTGGGAACATCTCTTCCAAAGGCCTGTGAAACGCAGTTTCTTTGCAGGCCTGATCTGGCTGAAGTAGGACTTCTGCTCTGGGTGTGCTACTTTGCCCTAGAGCTGAAAGGCACAACGTGCAGTCTTCTTTCCAAAGGGCCAGTTGGGCCCCACAGCATCTTGCTTCCAGCTCTTTGGGAAGCTAAGAAACAACTGGCTCTGCACAGTGCTCTTACAGCCTAGTGGGAACATCTCTTCCAAAGGCCTGTGAAACGCAGTTTCTTTTCAGGCCTTATCTGGCTGAAGTAGGACTTCTGCTCTGGGTGTGCTACTTTGCCCTAGAGCTGAAAGGCACAACGTGCAGGCTTCTTTCCAAAGGGCGAGTTGGGCCCCACAGCATCTTGCTTCCAGCTCTTTGGGAAGCTAAGAAACAACTCGCTCTGCACAGTGCTCTTACAGCCTACCGGGAACATCTCTTCCAAAGGCCTGTGAAACGCAGTTTCTTTGCAGGCCTGATCTGGCTGAAGTAGGACTTCTGCTCTGGGTGTGCTACTTTGCCCTAGAGCTGAAAGGCACAACGTGCAGGCTTCTTTCCAAAGGGCGAGTTGGGCCCCACAGCATCTTGCTTCCAGCTCTTTGGGAAGCTAAGAAACAACTCGCTCTGCACAGTGCTCTTACAGCCTACCGGGAACATCTCTTCCAAAGGCCTGTGAAACGCAATTTCTTTGCAGGCCTGATCTGGCTGAAGTAGGACTTCTGCTCTGGGTGTGCTGCTTTGCCCTAGAGCTGAAAGGCACAACGTGCAGGCTTCTTTCCAAAGGGCGAGTTGGGCCCCACAGCATCTTGCTTCCAGCTCTTTGGGAAGCTAAGAAACAACTCGCTCTGCACAGTGGTCTTACAGCCTAGTGGGAACATCTCTTCCAAAGGCCTGTGAAACGCAGTTTCTTTGCAGGCCTGATCTGGCTGAAGTAGGACTTCTGCTCTGGGTGTGCTACTTTGCCCTAGAGCTGAAAGGCACAACGTGCAGGCTTCTTTCCAAAGGGCGAGTTGGGCCCCACAGCATCTTGCTTCCAGCTCTTTGGGAAGCTAAGAAACAACTCGCTCTGCACAGTGCTCTTACAGCCTACCGGGTACATCTCTTCCAAAGGCCTGTGAAACGCAGTTTCTTTGCAGGCCTGATCTGGCTGAAGTAGGACTTCTGCTCTGGGTGTGCTACTTTGCCCTAGAGCTGAAAGGCACAACGTGCAGGCTTCTTTCCAAAGGGCGAGTTGGGCCCCACAGCATCTTGCTTCCAGCTCTTTGGGAAGCTAAGAAACAACTCGCTCTGCACAGTGCTCTTACAGCCTACCGGGAACATCTCTTCCAAAGGCCTGTGAAACGCAGTTTCTTTGCAGGCCTGATCTGGCTGAAGTAGGACTTCTGCTCTGGGTGTGCTACTTTGCCCTAGAGCTGAAAGGCACAACGTGCAGGCTTCTTTCCAAAGGGCGAGTTGGGCCCCACAGCATCTTGCTTCCAGCTCTTTGGGAAGCTAAGAAACAACTCGCTCTGCACAGTGCTCTTACAGCCTAGTGGGAACATCTCTTCCAAAGGCCTGTGAAACGCAGTTTCTTTGCAGGCCTGATCTGGCTGAAGTAGGACTTCTGCTCTGGGTGTGCTACTTTGCCCTAGAGCTGAAAGGCACAACGTGCAGTCTTCTTTCCAAAGGGCGAGTTGGGCCCCACAGCATCTTGCCTCCAGCTCTTTGGGAAGCTAAGAAACAACTCGCTCTGCACAGTGCTCTTAGAGCCTACCGGGAACATCTCTTCCAAAGGCCTGTGAAACGCAGTTTCTTTGCAGGCCTGATCTGGTTGAAGTAGGACTTCTGCTCTGGGTGTGCTACTTTGCCCTAGAGCTGAAAGGCACAACGTGCAGGCTTCTTTCCAAAGGGCGAGTTGGGCCCCACAGCATCTTGCTTCCAGCTCTTTGGGAAGCTAAGAAACAACTCGCTCTGCACAGTGCTCTTTCAGCCTAGTGGGAACATCTCTTCCAAAGGCCTGTGAAACGCAGTTTCTTTGCAGGCCTGATCTGGCTGAAGTAGGACTTCTGCTCTGGGTGTGCTACTTTGCCCTAGAGCTGAAAGGCACAACGTGCAGGCTTCTTTCCAAAGGGCGAGTTGGGCCCCACAGCATCTTGCTTCCAGCTCTTTGGGAAGCTAAGAAACAACTCGCTCTGCACAGTGCTCTTACAGCCTACCGGGAACATCTCTTCCAAAGGCCTGTGAAACGCAGTTTCGTTGCAGGCCTGATCTGGCTGAAGTAGGACTTCTGCTCTGGGTGTGCTACTTTGCCCTAGAGCTGAAAGGCACAACGTGCAGGCTTCTTTCCAAAGGGCGAGTTGGGCCCCACAGCATCTTGCTTCCAGCTCTTTGGGAAGCTAAGAAACAACTCGCTCTGCACAGTGCTCTTACAGCCTACCGGGAACATCTCTTCCAAAGGCCTGTGAAACGCAGTTACTTTGCAGGCCTGATCCGGCTGAAGTAGGACTTCTGCTCTGGGTGTGCTACTTTGCCCTAGAGCTGAAAGGCACAACGTGCAGGCTTCTTTCCAAAGGGCGAGTTGGGCCCCACAGCATCTTGCTTCCAGCTCTTTGGGAAGCTAAGAAACAACTCGCTCTGCACAGTGCTCTTACAGCCTACCGGGAACATCTCTTCCAAAGGCCTGTGAAACGCAGTTTCTTTGCAGGCCTGATCTGGCTGAAGTAGGACTTCTGCTCTGGGTGTGCTACTTTGCCCTAGAGCTGAAAGGCACAACGTGCAGGCTTCTTTCCAAAGGGCCAGTTGGGCCCCACAGCATCTTGCTTCCAGCTCTTTGGGAAGCTAAGAAACAACTCGCTCTGCACAGTGCTCTTTCAGCCTAGTGGGAACATCTCTTCCAAAGGCCTGTGAAACGCAGTTTCTTTGCAGGCCTGATCTGGCTGAAGTAGGACTTCTGCTCTGGGTGTGCTACTTTGCCCTAGAGCTGAAAGGCACAACGTGCAGGCTTCTTTCCAAAGGGCGAGTTGGGCCCCACAGCATCTTGCTTCCAGCTCTTTGGGAAGCTAAGAAACAACTCGCTCTGCACAGTGCTCTTACAGCCTAGTGGGAACATCTCTTCCAAAGGCCTGTGAAACGCAGTTTCTTTGCAGGCCTGATCTGGCTGAAGTAGGACTTCTGCTCTGGGTGTGCTACTTTGCCCTAGAGCTGAAAGGCACAACGTGCAGGCTTCTTTCCAAAGGGCGAGTTGGGCCCCACAGCATCTTGCTTCCAGCTCTTTGGGAAGCTAAGAAACAACTCGCTCTGCACAGTGCTCTTACAGCCTAGTGGGAACATCTCTTCCAAAGGCCTGTGAAACGCAGATTCTTTGCAGGCCTGATCTGGCTGAAGTAGGACTTCTGCTCTGGGTGTGCTACTTTGCCCTAGAGCTGAAAGGCACAACGTGCAGGCTTCTTTCCAAAGGGCGAGTTGGGCCCCACAGCATCTTGCTTCCAGCTCTTTGGGAAGCTAAGAAACAACTCGCTCTGCACAGTGCTCTTACAGCCTACCGGGAACACGTCTTCCAAAGGCCTGTGAAAGGCAGTTTCTTTGCAGGCCTGATCTGGTTGAAGTAGGACTTCTGCTCTGGGTGTGCTACTTTGCCCTAGAGCTGAAAGGCACAACGTGCAGGCTTCTTTCCAAAGGGCGAGTTGGGCCCCACAGCATCTTGCTTCCAGCTCTTTGGGAAGCTAAGAAACAACTCGCTCTGCACAGTGCTCTTACAGCCTAGTGGGAACATCTCTTCCAAAGGCCTGTGAAACGCAGTTTCTTTGCAGGACTGATCTGGCTGAAGTAGGCCTTCTGCTCTGGGTGTGCTACTTTGCCCTAGAGCTGAGAGGCACAACGTGCAGGCTTCTTTCCAAAGGGCGAGTTGGGCCCCACAGCATCTTGCTTCCAGCTCTTTGGGAAGCTAAGAAACAACTCGCTCTGCACAGTGCTCTTACAGCCTAGTGGGAACATCTCTTCCAAAGGCCTGGGAAACGCAGTTTCTTTGCAGGCCTGATCTGGCTGAAGTAGGACTTCTGCTCTGGGTGTGCTACTTTGCCCTAGAGCTGAAAGGCACAACGTGCAGGCTTCTTTCCAAAGGGCGAGTTGGGCCCCACAGCATCTTGCTTCCAGCTCTTTGGGAAGCTAAGAAACAACTCGCTCTGCACAGTGCTCTTACAGCCTACCGGGTACATCTCTTCCAAAGGCCTGTGAAACGCAGTTTCTTTGCAGGCCTGATCTGGCTGAAGTAGGACTTCTGCTCTGGGTGTGCTACTTTGCCCTAGAGCTGAAAGGCACAACGTGCAGGCTTCTTTCCAAAGGGCGAGTTGGGCCCCACAGCATCTTGCTTCCAGCTCTTTGGGAAGCTAAGAAACAACTCGCTCTGCACAGTGCTCTTACAGCCTACGGGGAACATTTCTTCCAAAGGCCTGTGAAACGCAGTTTCTTTGCAGGCCTGATCTGGCTGAAGTAGGACTTCTGCTCTGGGTGTGCTACTTTCCCCTAGAGCTGAAAGGCACAACGTGCAGGCTTCTTTCCAAAGGGCGAGTTGGGCCCCACAGCATCTTGCTTCCAGCTCTTTGGGAAGCTAAGAAACAACTCGCTCTGCACAGTGCTCTTACAGCCTACCGGGAACATCTCTTCCAAAGGCCTGTGAAACGCAGTTTCTTTGCAGGCCTGATCTGGCTGAAGTAGGACATCTGCTCTGGGTGTGCTACTTTGCCCTAGAGCTGAAAGGCACAACGTGCTGGCTTCTTTCCAAAGGGCGAGTTGGGCCCCACAGCATCTTGCTTCCAGCTCTTTGGGAAGCTAAGAAACAACTCGCTCTGCACAGTGCTCTTACAGCCTAGTGGGAACATCTCTTCCAAAGGCCTGTGAAACGCAGTTTCTTTGCAGGCCTGATCTGGCTGAAGTAGGCCTTCTGCTCTGGGTGTGCTACTTTGCCCTAGAGCTGAGAGGCACAACGTGCAGGCTTCTTTCCAAAGGGCGAGTTGGGCCCCACAGCATCTTGCTTCCAGCTCTTTGGGAAGCTAAGAAACAACTCGCTCTGCACAGTGCTCTTACAGCCTAGTGGGAACATCTCTTCCAAAGGCCTGGGAAACGCAGTTTCTTTGCAGGCCTGATCTGGCTGAAGTAGGACTTCTGCTCTGGGTGTGCTACTTTGCCCTAGAGCTGAAAGGCACAACGTGCAGGCTTCTTTCCAAAGGGCGAGTTGGGCCCCACAGCATCTTGCTTCCAGCTCTTTGGGAAGCTAAGAAACAACTCGCTCTGAACAGTGCTCTTACAGCCTACCGGGTACATCTCTTCCAAAGGCCTGTGAAACGCAGTTTCTTTGCAGGCCTGATCTGGCTGAAGTAGGACTTCTGCTCTGGGTGTGCTACTTTGCCCTAGAGCTGAAAGGCACAACGTTCAGGCTTCTTTCCAAAGGGCGAGTTGGGCCCCACAGCATCTTGCTTCCAGCTCTTTGGGAAGCTAAGAAACAACTCGCTCTGCACAGTGCTCTTACAGCCTAGTGGGAACATCTCTTCCAAAGGCCTGTGAAACGCAATTTCTTTGCAGGCCTGATCTGGCTGAAGTAGGACTTCTGCTCTGGGTGTGCTACTTTGCCCTAGAGCTGAAAGGCACAACGTGCAGTCTTCTTTCCAAAGGGCGAGTTGGGCCCCACAGCATCTTGCTTCCAGCTCTTTGGGAAGCTAAGATACAACTCGCTCTGCACAGTGCTCTTACAGCCTAGTGGGAACATCTCTTCCAAAGGCCTGTGAAACGCAGTTTCTTTGCAGGCCTTATCTGGCTGAAGTAGGACTTCTGCTCTGGGTGTGCTACTTTGCCCTAGAGCTGAAAGGCACAACGTGCAGGCTTCTTTCCAAAGGGCGAGTTGGGCCCCACAGCATCTTGCTTCCAGCTCTTTGGGAAGCTAAGAAACAACTCGCTCTGCACAGTGCTCTTACAGCCTAGTGGGAACATCTCTTCCAAAGGCCTGTGAAACGCAGTTTCTTTGCAGGCCTGATCTGGCTGAAGTAGGACTTCTGCTCTGGGTGTGCTGCTTTGCCCTAGAGCTGAAAGGCACAACGTGCAGGCTTCTTTCCAAAGGGCGAGTTGGGCCCCACAGCATCTTGCTTCCAGCTCTTTGGGAAGCTAAGAAACAACTCGCTCTGCACAGTGGTCTTACAGCCTAGTGGGAACATGTCTTCCAAAGGCCTGTGAAAGGCAGTTTCTTTGCAGGCCTGATCTGGCTGAAGTAGGACTTCTGCTCTGGGTGTGCTACTTTGCCCTAGAGCTGAAAGGCACAACGTGCAGGCTTCTTTCCAAAGGGCGAGTTGGGCCCCACAGCATCTTGCTTCCAGCTCTTTGGGAAGCTAAGAAACAACTCGCTCTGCACAGTGCTCTTACAGCCTACCGGGAACATCTCTTCCAAAGGCCTGTGAAACGCAGTTTCTTTGCAGGCCTGATCTGGCTGAAGTAGGCCTTCTGCTCTGGGTGTGCTACTTTGCCCTAGAGCTGAGAGGCACAACGTGCAGGCTTCTTTCCAAAGGGCGAGTTGGGCCCCACAGCATCTTGCTTCCAGCTCTTTGGGAAGCTAAGAAACAACTCGCTCTGCACAGTGCTCTTACAGCCTACCGGGAACGTCTCTTCCAAAGGCCTGTGAAACGCATTTTCTTTGCAGGCCTGATCTGGCTGAAGTAGGACTTCTGCTCTGGGTGTGCTACTTTGCCCTAGAGCTGAAAGGCACAACGTGCAGTCTTCTTTCGAAAGGGCGAGTTGGGCCCCACAGCATCTTGCTTCCAGCTCTTTGGGAAGCTAAGATACAACTCGCTCTGCACAGTGCTCTTACAGCCTAGTGGGAACATCTCTTCCAAAGGCCTGTGAAACGCAGTTTCTTTGCAGGCCTGATCTGGCTGAAGTAGGACTTCTGCTCTGGGTGTGCTACTTTGCCCTAGAGCTGAAAGGCACAACGTGCAGTCTTCTTTCCAAAGGGCCAGTTGGGCCCCACAGCATCTTGCTTCCAGCTCTTTGGGAAGCTAAGAAACAACTGGCTCTGCACAGTGCTCTTACAGCCTAGTGGGAACATACTTCCAAAGGCCTGTGAAACGCAGTTTCTTTGCAGGCCTTATCTGGCTGAAGTAGGACTTCTGCTCTGGGTGTGCTACTTTGCCCTAGAGCTGAAAGGCACAACGTGCAGGCTTCTTTCCAAAGGGCGAGTTGGGCCCCACAGCATCTTGCTTCCAGCTCTTTGGGAAGCTAAGAAACAACTCGCTCTGCACAGTGCTCTTACAGCCTAGTGGGAACATCTCTTCCAAAGGCCTGTGAAACGCAATTTCTTTGCAGGCCTGATCTGGCTGAAGTAGGACTTCTGCTCTGGGTGTGCTGCTTTGCCCTAGAGCTGAAAGGCACAACGTGCAGGCTTCTTTCCAAAGGGCGAGTTGGGCCCCACAGCATCTTGCTTCCAGCTCTTTGGGAAGCTAAGAAACAACTCGCTCTGCACAGTGGTCTTACAGCCTAGTGGGAACATCTCTTCCAAAGGCCTGTGAAACGCAGTTTCTTTGCAGGCCTGATCTGGCTGAAGTAGGACTGCTGCTCTGGGTGTGCTACTTTGCCCTAGAGCTGAAAGGCACAACGTGCAGGCTTCTTTCCAAAGGGCGAGTTGGGCCCCACAGCATCTTGCTTCCAGCTCTTTGGGAAGCTAAGAAACAACTCGCTCTGCACAGTGCTCTTACAGCCTAGAGGGAACATCTCTTCCAAAGGCCTGTGAAACGCAGTTTCTTTGCAGGCCTGATCTGGCTGAAGTAGGACTTCTGCTCTGGGTGTGCTGCTTTGCCCTAGAGCTGAAAGGCACAACGTGCAGGCTTCTTTCCAAAGGGCGAGTTGGGCCCCACAGCATCTTGCTTCCAGCTCTTTGGGAAGCTAAGAAACAACTCGCTCTGCACAGTGGTCTTACAGCCTAGTGGGAACATCTCTTCCAAAGGCCTGTGAAACGCAGTTTCTTTGCAGGCCTGATCTGGCTGAAGTAGGACTTCTGCTCTGGGTGTGCTACTTTGCCCTAGAGCTGAAAGGCACAACGTGCAGGCTTCTTTCCAAAGGGCGAGTTGGGCCCCACAGCATCTTGCTTCCAGCTCTTTGGGAAGCTAAGAAACAACTCGCTCTGCACAGTGCTCTTACAGCATACCGGGAACATCTCTTCCAAAGGCCTGTGAAACGCAGTTTCTTTGCAGGCCTGATCTGGCTGAAGTAGGACTTCTGCTCTGGGTGTGCTACTTTGCCCTAGAGCTGAAAGGCACAACGTGCAGGCTTCTTTCCAAAGGGCGAGTTGGGCCCCACAGCATCTTGCTTCCAGCTCTTTGGGAAGCTAAGAAACAACTCGCTCTGCACAGTGCTCTTACAGCCTACCGGGAACATCTCTTCCAAAGGCCTGTGAAACGCAGTTTCTTTGCAGGCCTGATCTGGCTGAAGTAGGACTTCTGCTCTGGGTGTGCTACTTTGCCCTAGAGCTGAAAGGCACAACGTGCAGGCTTCTTTCCAAAGGGCGAGTTGGGCCCCACAGCATCTTGCTTCCAGCTCTTTGGGAAGCTAAGAAACAACTCGCTCTGCACAGTGCTCTTACAGCCTACGGGGAACATCTCTTCCAAAGGCCTGTGAAACGCACTTTCTTTGCAGGCCTGATCTGGCTGAAGTAGGACTTCTGCTCTGGGTGTGCTGCTTTGCCCTAGAGCTGAAAGGCACAACGTGCAGGCTTCTTTCCAAAGGGCGAGTTGGGCCCCACAGCATCTTGCTTCCAGCTCTTTGGGAAGCTAAGAAACAACTCGCTCTGCACAGTGGTCTTACAGCCTAGTGGGAACATCTCTTCCAAAGGCCTGTGAAACGCAGTTTCTTTGCAGGCCTGATCTGGCTGAAGTAGGACTTCTGCTCTGGGTGTGCTACTTTGCCCTAGAGCTGAAAGGCACAACGTGCAGGCTTCTTTCCAAAGGGCGAGTTGGGCCCCACAGCATCTTGCTTCCAGCTCTTTGGGAAGCTAAGAAACAACTCGCTCTGCACAGTGCTCTTACAGCCTACCGGGAACATCTCTTCCAAAGGCCTGTGAAACGCAGTTTCTTTGCAGGCCTGATCTGGCTGAAGTAGGACTTCTGCTCTGGGTGTGCTACTTTGCCCTAGAGCTGAAAGGCACAACGTGCAGGCTTCTTTCCAAAGGGCGAGTTGGGCCCCACAGCATCTTGCTTCCAGCTCTTTGGGAAGCTAAGAAACAACTCGCTCTGCACAGTGCTCTTACAGCCTACCGGGAACATCTCTTCCAAAGGCCTGTGAAACGCAGTTTCTTTGCAGGCCTGATCTGGCTGAAGTAGGACTTCTGCTCTGGGTGTGCTACTTGGCCCTAGAGCTGAAAGGCACAACGTGCAGGCTTCTTTCCAAAGGGCGAGTTGGGCCCCACAGCATCTTGCTTCCAGCTCTTTGGGAAGCTAAGAAACAACTCGCTCTGCACAGTGCTCTTACAGCCTACGGGGAACATCTCTTCCAAAGGCCTGTGAAACGCAGTTTCTTTGCAGGCCTGATCTGGCTGAAGTAGGACTTCTGCTCTGGGTGTGCTACTTTGCCCTAGAGCTGAAAGGCACAACGTGCAGTCTTCTTTCCAAAGGGCGAGTTGGGCCCCACAGCATCTTGCTTCCAGCTCTTTGGGAAGCTAAGATACAACTCGCTCTGCACAGTGCTCTTACAGCCTAGTGGGAGCATCTCTTCCAAAGGCCTGTGAAACGCAGTTTCTTTGCAGGCCTGATCTGGCTGAAGTAGGACTTCTGCTCTGGGTGTGCTACTTTGCCCTAGAGCTGAAAGGCACAACGTGCAGTCTTCTTTCCAAAGGGCCAGTTGGGCCCCACAGCATCTTGCTTCCAGCTCTTTGGGAAGCTAAGAAACAACTGGCTCTGCACAGTGCTCTTACAGCCTAGTGGGAACATCTCTTCCAAAGGCCTGTGAAACGCAGTTTCTTTGCAGGCCTTATCTGGCTGAAGTAGGACTTCTGCTCTGGGTGTGCTACTTGGCCCTAGAGCTGAAAGGCACAACGTGCAGGCTTCTTTCCAAAGGGCGAGTTGGGCCCCACAGCATCTTGCTTCCAGCTCTTTGGGAAGCTAAGAAACAACTCGCTCTGCACAGTGCTCTTACAGCCTAGTGGGAACATCTCTTCCAAAGGCCTGTGAAACGCAATTTCTTTGCAGGCCTGATCTGGCTGAAGTAGGACTTCTGCTCTGGGTGTGCTGCTTTGCCCTAGAGCTGAAAGGCACAACGTGCAGGCTTCTTTCCAAAGGGCGAGTTGGGCCCCACAGCATCTTGCTTCCAGCTCTTTGGGAAGCTAAGAAACAACTCGCTCTGCACAGTGCTCTTACAGCCTAGTGGGAACATCTCTTCCAAAGGCCTGTGAAACGCAGTTTCTTTGCAGGCCTGATCTGGCTGAAGTAGGACTTCTGCTCTGGGTGTGCTACTTTGCCCTAGAGCTGAAAGGCACAACGTGCAGGCTTCTTTCCAAAGGGCGAGTTGGGCCCCACAGCATCTTGCTTCCAGCTCTTTGGGAAGCTAAGAAACAACTCGCTCTGCACAGTGCTCTTACAGCCTAGTGGGAACATCTCTTCCAAAGGCCTGTGAAACGCAGTTTCTTTGCAGGCCTGATCTGGCTGAAGTAGGACTTCTGCTCTGGGTGTGCTACTTTGCCCTAGAGCTGAAAGGCACAACGTGCAGGCTTCTTTCCAAAGGGCGAGTTGGGCCCCACAGCATCTTGCTTCCAGCTCTTTGGGAAGCTAAGAAACAACTCGCTCTGCACAGTGCTCTTACAGCCTACCGGGAACATCTCTTCCAAAGGCCTGTGAAACGCAGTTTCTTTGCAGGCCTGATCTGGCTGAAGTAGGACTTCTGCTCTGGGTGTGCTACTTTGCCCTAGAGCTGAAAGGCACAACGTGCAGGCTTCTTTCCAAAGGGCGAGTTGGGCCCCACAGCATCTTGCTTCCAGCTCTTTGGGAAGCTAAGAAACAACTCGCTCTGCACAGTGCTCTTACAGCCTAGTGGGAACATCTCTTCCAAAGGCCTGTGAAACGCAGTTTCTTTGCAGGCCTGATCTGGCTGAAGTAGGACTTCTGCTCTGGGTGTGCTACTTTGCCCTAGAGCTGAAAGGCACAACGTGCAGGCTTCTTTCCAAAGGGCGAGTTGGGCCCCACAGCATCTTGCTTCCAGCTCTTTGGGAAGCTAAGAAACAACTCGCTCTGCACAGTGCTCTTTCAGCCTAGTGGGAACATCTCTTCCAAAGGCCTGTGAAACGCAGTTTCTTTGCAGGCCTGATCTGGCTGAAGTAGGACTTCTGCTCTGGGTGTGCTACTTTGCCCTAGAGCTGAAAGGCACAACGTGCAGGCTTCTTTCCAAAGGGCGAGTTGGGCCCCACAGCATCTTGCTTCCAGCTCTTTGGGAAGCTAAGAAACAACTCGCTCTGCACAGTGCTCTTACAGCCTAGTGGGAACATCTCTTCCAAAGGCCTGGGAAACGCAGTTTCTTTGCAGGCCTGATCTGGCTGAAGTAGGACTTCTGCTCTGGGTGTGCTACTTTGCCCTAGAGCTGAAAGGCACAACGTGCAGGCTTCTTTCCAAAGGGCGAGTTGGGCCCCACAGCATCTTGCTTCCAGCTCTTTGGGAAGCTAAGAAACAACTCGCTCTGCACAGTGCTCTTACAGCCTAGTGGGAACATCTCTTCCAAAGGCCTGTGAAACGCAGATTCTTTGCAGGCCTGATCTGGCTGAAGTAGGACTTCTGCTCTGGGTGTGCTACTTTGCCCTAGAGCTGAAAGGCACAACGTGCAGGCTTCTTTCCAAAGGGCGAGTTGGGCCCCACAGCATCTTGCTTCCAGCTCTTTGGGAAGCTAAGAAACAACTCGCTCTGCACAGTGCTCTTACAGCCTACCGGGAACACGTCTTCCAAAGGCCTGTGAAAGGCAGTTTCTTTGCAGGCCTGATCTGGTTGAAGTAGGACTTCTGCTCTGGGTGTGCTACTTTGCCCTAGAGCTGAAAGGCACAACGTGCAGGCTTCTTTCCAAAGGGCGAGTTGGGCCCCACAGCATCTTGCTTCCAGCTCTTTGGGAAGCTAAGAAACAACTCGCTCTGCACAGTGCTCTTACAGCCTAGTGGGAACATCTCTTCCAAAGGCCTGGGAAACGCAGTTTCTTTGCAGGCCTGATCTGGCTGAAGTAGGCCTTCTGCTCTGGGTGTGCTACTTTGCCCTAGAGCTGAGAGGCACCACGTGCAGGCTTCTTTCCAAAGGGCGAGTTGGGCCCCACAGCATCTTGCTTCCAGCTCTTTGGGAAGCTAAGAAACAACTCGCTCTGCACAGTGCTCTTACAGCCTAGTGGGAACATCTCTTCCAAAGGCCTGTGAAACGCAGTTTCTTTGCAGGCCTGATCTGGCTGAAGTAGGACTTCTGCTCTGGGTGTGCTACTTTGCCCTAGAGCTGAAAGGCACAACGTGCAGGCTTCTTTCCAAAGGGCGAGTTGGGCCCCACAGCATCTTGCTTCCAGCTCTTTGGGAAGCTAAGAAACAACTCGCTCTGCACAGTGCTCTTACAGCCTACCGGGTACATCTCTTCCAAAGGCCTGTGAAACGCAGTTTCTTTGCAGGCCTGATCTGGCTGAAGTAGGACTTCTGCTCTGGGTGTGCTACTTTGCCCTAGAGCTGAAAGGCACAACGTGCAGGCTTCTTTCCAAAGGGCGAGTTGGGCCCCACAGCATCTTGCTTCCAGCTCTTTGGGAAGCTAAGAAACAACTCGCTCTGCACAGTGCTCTTACAGCCTACGGGGAACATCTCTTCCAAAGGCCTGTGAAACGCAGTTTCTTTGCAGGCCTGATCTGGCTGAAGTAGGACTTCTGCTCTGGGTGTGCTACTTTGCCCTAGAGCTGAAAGGCACAACGTGCAGGCTTCTTTCCAAAGGGCGAGTTGGGCCCCACAGCATCTTGCTTCCAGCTCTTTGGGAAGCTAAGAAACAACTCGCTCTGCACAGTGCTCTTTCAGCCTAGTGGGAACATCTCTTCCAAAGGCCTGTGAAACGCAGTTTCTTTGCAGGCCTGATCTGGCTGAAGTAGGACTTCTGCTCTGGGTGTGCTACTTTGCCCTAGAGCTGAAAGGCACAACGTGCAGGCTTCTTTCCAAAGGGCGAGTTGGGCCCCACAGCATCTTGCTTCCAGCTCTTTGGGAAGCTAAGAAACAACTCGCTCTGCACAGTGCTCTTACAGCCTACCGGGAACATCTCTTCCAAAGGCCTGTGAAACGCAGTTTCTTTGCAGGCCTGATCTGGCTGAAGTAGGACTTCTGCTCTGGGTGTGCTACTTTGCCCTAGAGCTGAAAGGCACAACGTGCAGGCTTCTTTCCAAAGGGCGAGTTGGGCCCCACAGCATCTTGCTTCCAGCTCTTTGGGAAGCTAAGAAACAACTCGCTCTGCACAGTGCTCTTACAGCCTACCGGGAACATCTCTTCCAAAGGCCTGTGAAACGCAGTTACTTTGCAGGCCTGATCTGGCTGAAGTAGGACTTCTGCTCTGGGTGTGCTACTTTGCCCTAGAGCTGAAAGGCACAACGTGCAGGCTTCTTTCCAAAGGGCGAGTTGGGCCCCACAGCATCTTGCTTCCAGCTCTTTGGGAAGCTAAGAAACAACTCGCTCTGCACAGTGCTCTTACAGCCTACCGGGAACATCTCTTCCAAAGGCCTGTGAAACGCAGTTTCTTTGCAGGCCTGATCTGGCTGAAGTAGGACTTCTGCTATGGGTGTGCTACTTTGCCCTAGAGCTGAAAGGCACAACGTGCAGGCTTCTTTCCAAAGGGCGAGTTGGGCCCCACAGCATCTTGCTTCCAGCTCATTGGGAAGCTAAGAAACAACTCGCTCTGCACAGTGCTCTTTCAGCCTAGTGGGAACATCTCTTCCAAAGGCCTGTGAAACGCAGTTTCTTTGCAGGCCTGATCTGGCTGAAGTAGGACTTCTGCTCTGGGTGTGCTACTTTGCCCTAGAGCTGAAAGGCACAACGTGCAGGCTTCTTTCCAAAGGGCGAGTTGGGCCCCACAGCATCTTGCTTCCAGCTGTTTGGGAAGCTAAGAAACAACTCGCTCTGCACAGTGCTCTTACAGCCTAGTGGGAACATCTCTTCCAAAGGCCTGTGAAACGCAGTTTCTTTGCAGGCCTGATCTGGCTGAAGTAGGACTTCTGCTCTGGGTGTGCTACTTTGCCCTAGAGCTGAAAGGCACAACGTGCAGGCTTCTTTCCAAAGGGCGAGTTGGGCCCCACAGCATCTTGCTTCCAGCTCTTTGGGAAGCTAAGAAACAACTCGCTCTGCACAGTGCTCTTACAGCCTAGTGGGAACATCTCTTCCAAAGGCCTGTGAAACGCAGATTCTTTGCAGGCCTGATCTGGCTGAAGTAGGACTTCTGCTCTGGGTGTGCTACTTTGCCCTAGAGCTGAAAGGCACAACGTGCAGGCTTCTTTCCAAAGGGCGAGTTGGGCCCCACAGCATCTTGCTTCCAGCTCTTTGGGAAGCTAAGAAACAACTCGCTCTGCACAGTGCTCTTACAGCCTACCGGGAAAACGTCTTCCAAAAGCCTGTGAAAGGCAGTTTCTTTGCAGGCCTGATCTGGTTGAAGTAGGACTTCTGCTCTGGGTGTGCTACTTTGCCCTAGAGCTGAAAGGCACAACGTGCAGGCTTCTTTCCAAAGGGCGAGTTGGGCCCCACAGCATCTTGCTTCCAGCTCTTTGGGAAGCTAAGAAACAACTCGCTCTGCACAGTGCTCTTACAGCCTAGTTTGAACATCTCTTCCAAAGGCCTGTGAAACGCAGTTTCTTTGCAGGCCTGATCTGGCTGAAGTAGGCCTTCTGCTCTGGGTGTGCTACTTTGCCCTAGAGCTGAGAGGCACAACGTGCAGGCTTCTTTCCAAAGGGCGAGTTGGGCCCCACAGCATCTTGCTTCCAGCTCTTTGGGAAGCTAAGAAACAACTCGCTCTGCACAGTGCTCTTACAGCCTAGTGGGAACATCTCTTCCAAAGGCCTGGGAAACGCAGTTTCTTTGCAGGCCTGATCTGGCTGAAGTAGGACTTCTGCTCTGGGTGTGCTACTTTGCCCTAGAGCTGAAAGGCACAACGTGCAGGCTTCTTTCCAAAGGGCGAGTTGGGCCCCACAGCATCTTGCTTCCAGCTCTTTGGGAAGCTAAGAAACAACTCGCTCTGCACAGTGCTCTTACAGCCTACCGGGTACATCTCTTCCAAAGGCCTGTGAAACGCAGTTTCTTTGCAGGCCTGATCTGGCTGAAGTAGGACTTCTGCTCTGGGTGTGCTACTTTGCCCTAGAGCTGAAAGGCACAACGTGCAGGCTTCTTTCCAAAGGGCGAGTTGGGCCCCACAGCATCTTGCTTCCAGCTCTTTGGGAAGCTAAGAAACAACTCGCTCTGCACAGTGCTCTTACAGCCTACGGGGAACATCTCTTCCAAAGGCCTGTGAAACGCAGTTTCTTTGCAGGCCTGATCTGGCTGAAGTAGGACTTCTGCTCTGGGTGTGCTACTTTGCCCTAGAGCTGAAAGGCACAACGTGCAGGCTTCTTTCCAAAGGGCGAGTTGGGCCCCACAGCATCTTGCTTCCAGCTCTTTGGGAAGCTAAGAAACAACTCGCTCTGCACAGTGCTCTTACAGCCTACCGGGAACATCTCTTCCAAAGGCCTGTGAAACGCAGTTTCTTTGCAGGCCTGATCTGGCTGGAGTAGGACTTCTGCTCTGGGTGTGCTACTTTGCCCTAGAGCTGAAAGGCACACCGTGCAGGCTTCTTTCCAAAGGGCGAGTTGGGCCCCACAGCATCTTGCTTCCAGCTCTTTGGGAAGCTAAGAAACAACTCGCTCTGCACAGTGCTCTTACAGCCTACCGGGAACATCTCTTCCAAAGGCCTGTGAAACGCAGTTTCTTTGCAGGCCTGATCTGGCTGAAGTAGGCCTTCTGCTCTGGGTGTGCTACTTTGCCCTAGAGCTGAGAGGCACAACGTGCAGGCTTCTTTCCAAAGGGCGAGTTGGGCCCCACAGCATCTTGCTTCCAGCTCTTTGGGAAGCTAAGAAACAACTCGCTCTGCACAGTGCTCTTACAGCCTAGTGGGAACATCTCTTCCAAAGGCCTGGGAAACGCAGTTTCTTTGCAGGCCTGATCTGGCTGAAGTAGGACTTCTGCTCTGGGTGTGCTACTTTGCCCTAGAGCTGAAAGGCACAACGTGCAGGCTTCTTTCCAAAGGGCGAGTTGGGCCCCACAGCATCTTGCTTCCAGCTCTTTGGGAAGCTAAGAAACAACTCGCTCTGCACAGTGCTCTTACAGCCTACCGGGTACATCTCTTCCAAAGGCCTGTGAAACGCAGTTTCTTTGCAGGCCTGATCTGGCTGAAGTAGGACTTCTGCTCTGGGTGTGCTACTTTGCCCTAGAGCTGAAAGGCACAACGTGCAGGCTTCTTTCCAAAGGGCGAGTTGGGCCCCACAGCATCTTGCTTCCAGCTCTTTGGGAAGCTAAGAAACAACTCGCTCTGCACAGTGCTCTTACAGCCTACGGGGAACATCTCTTCCAAAGGCCTGTGAAACGCAGTTTCTTTGCAGGCCTGATCTGGCTGAAGTAGGACTTCTGCTCTGGGTGTGCTACTTTGCCCTAGAGCTGAAAGGCACAACGTGCAGGCTTCTTTCCAAAGGGCGAGTTGGGCCCCACAGCATCTTGCTTCCAGCTCTTTGGGAAGCTAAGAAACAACTCGCTCTGCACAGTGCTCTTACAGCCTACCGGGAACATCTCTTCCAAAGGCCTGTGAAACGCAGTTTCTTTGCAGGCCTGATCTGGCTGGAGTAGGACTTCTGCTCTGGGTGTGCTACTTTGCCCTAGAGCTGAAAGGCACACCGTGCAGGCTTCTTTCCAAAGGGCGAGTTGGGCCCCACAGCATCTTGCTTCCAGCTCTTTGGGAAGCTAAGAAACAACTCGCTCTGCACAGTGCTCTTACAGCCTACCGGGAACATCTCTTCCAAAGGCCTGTGAAACGCAGTTTCTTTGCAGGCCTGATCTGGCTGAAGTAGGACTTCTGCTCTGGGTGTGCTACTTTGCCCTAGAGCTGAAAGGCACAACGTGCAGGCTTCTTTCCAAAGGGCGAGTTGGGCCCCACAGCATCTTGCTTCCAGCTCTTTGGGAAGCTAAGAAACAACTCGCTCTGCACAGTGCTCTTACAGCCTACGGGGAACATCTCTTCCAAAGGCCTGTGAAACGCAGTTTCTTTGCAGGCCTGATCTGGCTGAAGTAGGACTTCTGCTCTGGGTGTGCTACTTTGCCCTAGAGCTGAAAGGCACAACGTGCAGGCTTCTTTCCAAAGGGCGAGTTGGGCCCCACAGCATCTTGCTTCCAGCTCTTTGGGAAGCTAAGAAACAACTCGCTCTGCACAGTGCTCTTACAGCCTACCGGGAACATCTCTTCCAAAGGCCTGTGAAACGCAGTTTCTTTGCAGGCCTGATCTGGCTGAAGTAGGACTTCTGCTCTGGGTGTGCTACTTTGCCCTAGAGCTGAAAGGCACAACGTGCTGGCTTCTTTCCAAAGGGCGAGTTGGGCCCCACAGCATCTTGCTTCCAGCTCTTTGGGAAGCTAAGAAACAACTCGCTCTGCACAGTGCTCTTACAGCCTACCGGGAACATCTCTTCCAAAGGCCTGTGAAACGCAGTTTCTTTGCAGGCCTGATCTGGCTGAAGTAGGACTTCTGCTCTGGGTGTGCTACTTTGCCCTAGAGCTGAAAGGCACAACGTGCAGGCTTCTTTCCAAAGGGCGAGTTGGGCCCCACAGCATCTTGCTTCCAGCTCTTTGGGAAGCTAAGAAACAACTCGCTCTGCACAGTGCTCTTACAGCCTACCGGGAACATCTCTTCCAAAGGCCTGTGAAACGCAGTTTCTTTGCAGGCCTGATCTGTCTGAAGTAGGCCTTCTGCTCTGGGTGTGCTACTTTGCCCTAGAGCTGAGAGGCACAACGTGCAGGCTTCTTTCCAAAGGGCGAGTTGGGCCCCACAGCATCTTGCTTCCAGCTCTTTGGGAAGCTAAGAAACAACTCGCTCTGCACAGTGCTCTTACAGCCTACCGGGAACGTCTCTTCCAAAGGCCTGTGAAACGCAGTTTCTTTGCAGGCCTGATCTGGCTGAAGTAGGACTTCTGCTCTGGGTGTGCTACTTTGCCCTAGAGCTGAAAGGCACAACGTGCAGTCTTCTTTCGAAAGGGCGAGTTGGGCCCCACAGCATCTTGCTTCCAGCTCTTTGGGAAGCTAAGATACAACTCGCTCTGCACAGTGCTCTTACAGCCTAGTGGGAACATCTCTTCCAAAGGCCTGTGAAACGCAGTTTCTTTGCAGGCCTGATCTGGCTGAAGTAGGACTTCTGCTCTGGGTGTGCTACTTTGCCCTAGAGCTGAAAGGCACAACGTGCAGTCTTCTTTCCAAAGGGCCAGTTGGGCCCCACAGCATCTTGCTTCCAGCTCTTTGGGAAGCTAAGAAACAACTGGCTCTGCACAGTGCTCTTACAGCCTAGTGGGAACATCTCTTCCAAAGGCCTGTGAAACGCAGTTTCTTTGCAGGCCTTATCTGGCTGAAGTAGGACTTCTGCTCTGGGTGTGCTACTTTGCCCTAGAGCTGAAAGGCACAACGTGCAGGCTTCTTTCCAAAGGGCGAGTTGGGCCCCACAGCATCTTGCTTCCAGCTCTTTGGGAAGCTAAGAAACAACTCGCTCTGCACAGTGCTCTTACAGCCTAGTGGGAACATCTCTTCCAAAGGCCTGTGAAACGCAATTTCTTTGCAGGCCTGATCTGGCTGAAGTAGGACTTCTGCTCTGGGTGTGCTGCTTTGCCCTAGAGCTGAAAGGCACAACGTGCAGGCTTCTTTCCAAAGGGCGAGTTGGGCCCCACAGCATCTTGCTTCCAGCTCTTTGGGAAGCTAAGAAACAACTCGCTCTGCACAGTGGTCTTACAGCCTAGTGGGAACATCTCTTCCAAAGGCCTGTGAAACGCAGTTTCTTTGCAGGCCTGATCTGGCTGAAGTAGGACTGCTGCTCTGGGTGTGCTACTTTGCCCTAGAGCTGAAAGGCACAACGTGCAGGCTTCTTTCCAAAGGGCGAGTTGGGCCCCACAGCATCTTGCTTCCAGCTCTTTGGGAAGCTAAGAAACAACTCGCTCTGCACAGTGCTCTTACAGCCTAGTGGGAACATCTCTTCCAAAGGCCTGTGAAACGCACTTTCTTTGCAGGCCTGATCTGGCTGAAGTAGGACTTCTGCTCTGGGTGTGCTGCTTTGCCCTAGAGCTGAAAGGCACAACGTGCAGGCTTCTTTCCAAAGGGCGAGTTGGGCCCCACAGCATCTTGCTTCCAGCTCTTTGGGAAGCTAAGAAACAACTCGCTCTGCACAGTGGTCTTACAGCCTAGTGGGAACATCTCTTCCAAAGGCCTGTGAAACGCAGTTTCTTTGCAGGCCTGATCTGGCTGAAGTAGGACTTCTGCTCTGGGTGTGCTACTTTGCCCTAGAGCTGAAAGGCACAACGTGCAGGCTTCTTTCCAAAGGGCGAGTTGGGCCCCACAGCATCTTGCTTCCAGCTCTTTGGGAAGCTAAGAAACAACTCGCTCTGCACAGTGCTCTTACAGCCTACCGGGAACATGTCTTCCAAAGGCCTGTGAAACGCAGTTTCTTTGCAGGCCTGATCTGGCTGAAGTAGGACTTCTGCTCTGGGTGTGCTACTTTGCCCTAGAGCTGAAAGGCACAACGTGCAGGCTTCTTTCCAAAGGGCGAGTTGGGCCCCACAGCATCTTGCTTCCAGCTCTTTGGGAAGCTAAGAAACAACTCGCTCTGCACAGTGCTCTTACAGCCTACCGGGAACATCTCTTCCAAAGGCCTGTGAAACGCAGTTTCTTTGCAGGCCTGATCTGGCTGAAGTAGGACTTCTGCTCTGGGTGTGCTACTTTGCCCTAGAGCTGAAAGGCACAACGTGCAGGCTTCTTTCCAAAGGGCGAGTTGGGCCCCACAGCATCTTGCTTCCAGCTCTTTGGGAAGCTAAGAAACAACTCGCTCTGCACAGTGCTCTTACAGCCTACGGGGAACATCTCTTCCAAAGGCCTGTGAAACGCACTTTCTTTGCAGGCCTGATCTGGCTGAAGTAGGACTTCTGCTCTGGGTGTGCTGCTTTGCCCTAGAGCTGAAAGGCACAACGTGCAGGCTTCTTTCCAAAGGGCGAGTTGGGCCCCACAGCATCTTGCTTCCAGCTCTTTGGGAAGCTAAGAAACAACTCGCTCTGCACAGTGGTCTTACAGCCTAGTGGGAACATCTCTTCCAAAGGCCTGTGAAACGCAGTTTCTTTGCAGGCCTGATCTGGCTGAAGTAGGACTTCTGCTCTGGGTGTGCTACTTTGCCCTAGAGCTGAAAGGCACAACGTGCAGGCTTCTTTCCAAAGGGCGAGTTGGGCCCCACAGCATCTTGCTTCCAGCTCTTTGGGAAGCTAAGAAACAACTCGCTCTGCACAGTGCTCTTACAGCCTACCGGGAACATCTCTTCCAAAGGCCTGTGAAACGCAGTTTCTTTGCAGGCCTGATCTGGCTGAAGTAGGACTTCTGCTCTGGGTGTGCTACTTTGCCCTAGAGCTGAAAGGCACAACGTGCAGGCTTCTTTCCAAAGGGCGAGTTGGGCCCCACAGCATCTTGCTTCCAGCTCTTTGGGAAGCTAAGAAACAACTCGCTCTGCACAGTGCTCTTACAGCCTACCGGGAACATCTCTTCCAAAGGCCTGTGAAACGCAGTTTCTTTGCAGGCCTGATCTGGCTGAAGTAGGACTTCTGCTCTGGGTGTGCTACTTTGCCCTAGAGCTGAAAGGCACAACGTGCAGGCTTCTTTCCAAAGGGCGAGTTGGGCCCCACAGCATCTTGCTTCCAGCTCTTTGGGAAGCTACGAAACAACTCGCTCTGCACAGTGCTCTTACAGCCTACGGGGAACATCTCTTCCAAAGGCCTGTGAAACGCAGTTTCTTTGCAGGCCTGATCTGGCTGAAGTAGGACTTCTGCTCTGGGTGTGCTACTTTGCCCTAGAGCTGAAAGGCACAACGTGCAGTCTTCTTTCCAAAGGGCGAGTTGGGCCCCACAGCATCTTGCTTCCAGCTCTTTGGGAAGCTAAGATACAACTCGCTCTGCACAGTGCTCTTACAGCCTAGTGGGAACATCTCTTCCAAAGGCCTGTGAAACGCAGTTTCTTTGCAGGCCTGATCTGGCTGAAGTAGGACTTCTGCTCTGGGTGTGCTACTTTGCCCTAGAGCTGAAAGGCACAACGTGCAGTCTTCTTTCCAAAGGGCCAGTTGGGCCCCACAGCATCTTGCTTCCAGCTCTTTGGGAAGCTAAGAAACAACTGGCTCTGCACAGTGCTCTTACAGCCTAGTGGGAACATCTCTTCCAAAGGCCTGTGAAACGCAGTTTCTTTGCAGGCCTTATCTGGCTGAAGTAGGACTTCTGCTCTGGGTGTGCTACTTAGCCCTAGAGCTGAAAGGCACAACGTGCAGGCTTCTTTCCAAAGGGCGAGTTGGGCCCCACAGCATCTTGCTTCCAGCTCTTTGGGAAGCTAAGAAACAACTCGCTCTGCACAGTGCTCTTACAGCCTACCGGGAACATCTCTTCCAAAGGCCTGTGAAACGCAGTTTCTTTGCAGGCCTGATCTGGCTGAAGTAGGACTTCTGCTCTGGGTGTGCTACTTTGCCCTAGAGCTGAAAGGCACAACGTGCAGGCTTCTTTCCAAAGGGCGAGTTGGGCCCCACAGCATCTTGCTTCCAGCTCTTTGGGAAGCTAAGAAACAACTCGCTCTGCACAGTGCTCTTACAGCCTACCGGGAACATCTCTTCCAAAGGCCTGTGAAACGCAGTTTCTTTGCAGGCCTGATCTGGCTGAAGTAGGACTTCTGCTCTGGGTGTGCTACTTTGCCCTAGAGCTGAAAGGCACAACGTGCAGGCTTCTTTCCAAAGGGCGAGTTGGGCCCCACAGCATCTTGCTTCCAGCTCTTTGGGAAGCTAAGAAACAACTCGCTCTGCACAGTGCTCTTACAGCCTACGGGGAACATCTCTTCCAAAGGCCTGTGAAACGCAGTTTCTTTGCAGGCCTGATCTGGCTGAAGTAGGACTTCTGCTCTGGGTGTGCTACTTTGCCCTAGAGCTGAAAGGCACAACGTGCAGTCTTCTTTCCAAAGGGCGAGTTGGGCCCCACAGCATCTTGCCTCCAGCTCTTTGGGAAGCTAAGAAACAACACGCTCTGCACAGTGCTCTTACAGCCTACCGGGAACATCTCTTCCAAAGGCCTGTGAAACGCAGTTTCTTTGCAGGCCTGATCTGGTTGAAGTAGGACTTCTGCGCTGGGTGTGCTACTTTGCCCTAGAGCTGAAAGGCACAACGTGCAGGCTTCTTTCCAAAGGGCGAGTTGGGCCCCACAGCATCTTGCTTCCAGCTCTTTGGGAAGCTAAGAAACAACTCGCTCTGCACAGTGCTCTTACAGCCTACCGGGAACATCTCTTCCAAAGGCCAGTGAAACGCAGGTACTTTGCAGGCCTGATCCGGCTGAAGTAGGACTTCTGCTCTGGGTGTGCTACTTTGCCCTAGAGCTGAAAGGCACAACGTGCAGGCTTCTTTCCAAAGGGCGAGTTGGGCCCCACAGCATCTTGCTTCCAGCTCTTTGGGAAGCTAAGAAACAACTCGCTCTGCACAGTGCTCTTACAGCCTAGTGGGAACATCTCTTCCAAAGGCCTGTGAAACGCAATTTCTTTGCAGGCCTGATCTGGCTGAAGTAGGACTTCTGCTCTGGGTGTGCTGCTTTGCCCTAGAGCTGAAAGGCACAACGTGCAGGCTTCTTTCCAAAGGGCGAGTTGGGCCCCACAGCATCTTGCTTCCAGCTCTTTGGGAAGCTAAGAAACAACTCGCTCTGCACAGTGGTCTTACAGCCTAGTGGGAACATCTCTTCCAAAGGCCTGTGAAACGCAGTTTCTTTGCAGGCCTGATCTGGCTGAAGTAGGACTGCTGCTCTGGGTGTGCTACTTTGCCCTAGAGCTGAAAGGCACAACGTGCAGGCTTCTTTCCAAAGGGCGAGTTGGGCCCCACAGCATCTTGCTTCCAGCTCTTTGGGAAGCTAAGAAACAACTCGCTCTGCACAGTGCTCTTACAGCCTACGGGGAACATCTCTTCCAAAGGCCTGTGAAACGCACTTTCTTTGCAGGCCTGATCTGGCTGAAGTAGGACTTCTGCTCTGGGTGTGCTGCTTTGCCCTAGAGCTGAAAGGCACAACGTGCAGGCTTCTTTCCAAAGGGCGAGTTGGGCCCCACAGCATCTTGCTTCCAGCTCTTTGGGAAGCTAAGAAACAACTCGCTCTGCACAGTGGTCTTACAGCCTAGTGGGAACATCTCTTCCAAAGGCCTGTGAAACGCAGTTTCTTTGCAGGCCTGATCTGGCTGAAGTAGGACTTCTGCTCTGGGTGTGCTACTTTGCCCTAGAGCTGAAAGGCACAACGTGCAGGCTTCTTTCCAAAGGGCGAGTTGGGCCCCACAGCATCTTGCTTCCAGCTCTTTGGGAAGCTAAGAAACAACTCGCTCTGCACAGTGCTCTTACAGCCTACCGGGAACATCTCTTCCAAAGGCCTGTGAAACGCAGTTTCTTTGCAGGCCTGATCTGGCTGAAGTAGGACTTCTGCTCTGGGTGTGCTACTTTGCCCTAGAGCTGAAAGGCACAACGTGCAGGCTTCTTTCCAAAGGGCGAGTTGGGCCCCACAGCATCTTGCTTCCAGCTCTTTGGGAAGCTAAGAAACAACTCGCTCTGCACAGTGCTCTTACAGCCTACCGGGAACATCTCTTCCAAAGGCCTGTGAAACGCAGTTTCTTTGCAGGCCTGATCTGGCTGAAGTAGGACTTCTGCTCTGGGTGTGCTACTTTGCCCTAGAGCTGAAAGGCACAACGTGCAGGCTTCTTTCCAAAGGGCGAGTTGGGCCCCACAGCATCTTGCTTCCAGCTCTTTGGGAAGCTAAGAAACAACTCGCTCTGCACAGTGCTCTTACAGCCTACGGGGAACATCTCTTCCAAAGGCCTGTGAAACGCAGTTTCTTTGCAGGCCTGATCTGGCTGAAGTAGGACTTCTGCTCTGGGTGTGCTGCTTTGCCCTAGAGCTGAAAGGCACAACGTGCAGGCTTCTTTCCAAAGGGCGAGTTGGGCCCCACAGCATCTTGCTTCCAGCTCTTTGGGAAGCTAAGAAACAACTCGCTCTGCACAGTGGTCTTAAAGCCTAGTGGGAACATCTCTTCCAAAGGCCTGTGAAACGCAGTTTCTTTGCAGGCCTGATCTGGCTGAAGTAGGACTTCTGCTCTGGGTGTGCTACTTTGCCCTAGAGCTGAAAGGCACAACGTGCAGGCTTCTTTCCAAAGGGCGAGTTGGGCCCCACAGCATCTTGCTTCCAGCTCTTTGGGAAGCTAAGAAACAACTCGCTCTGCACAGTGCTCTTACAGCCTACCGGGAACATCTCTTCCAAAGGCCTGTGAAACGCAGTTTCTTTGCAGGCCTGATCTGGCTGAAGTAGGACTTCTGCTCTGGGTGTGCTACTTTGCCCTAGAGCTGAAAGGCACAACGTGCAGGCTTCTTTCCAAAGGGCGAGTTGGGCCCCACAGCATCTTGCTTCCAGCTCTTTGGGAAGCTAAGAAACAACTCGCTCTGCACAGTGCTCTTACAGCCTACCGGGAACATCTCTTCCAAAGGCCTGTGAAACGCAGTTTCTTTGCAGGCCTGATCTGGCTGAAGTAGGACTTCTGCTCTGGGTGTGCTACTTTGCCCTAGAGCTGAAAGGCACAACGTGCAGGCTTCTTTCCAAAGGGCGAGTTGGGCCCCACAGCATCTTGCTTCCAGCTCTTTGGGAAGCTAAGAAACAACTCGCTCTGCACAGTGCTCTTACAGCCTACGGGGAACATCTCTTCCAAAGGCCTGTGAAACGCAGTTTCTTTGCAGGCCTGATCTGGCTGAAGTAGGACTTCTGCTCTGGGTGTGCTACTTTGCCCTAGAGCTGAAAGGCACAACGTGCAGTCTTCTTTCCAAAGGGCGAGTTGGGCCCCACAGCATCTTGCTTCCAGCTCTTTGGGAAGCTAAGATACAACTCGCTCTGCACAGTGCTCTTACAGCCTAGTGGGAACATCTCTTCCAAAGGCCTGTGAAACGCAGTTTCTTTGCAGGCCTGATCTGGCTGAAGTAGGACTTCTGCTCTGGGTGTGCTACTTTGCCCTAGAGCTGAAAGGCACAACGTGCAGTCTTCTTTCCAAAGGGCCAGTTGGGCCCCACAGCATCTTGCTTCCAGCTCTTTGGGAAGCTAAGAAACAACTGGCTCTGCACAGTGCTCTTACAGCCTAGTGGGAACATCTCTTCC
The DNA here is from genome assembly GCF_041296265.1 of Equus caballus. Classification (NCBI taxonomy): domain Eukaryota; kingdom Metazoa; phylum Chordata; class Mammalia; order Perissodactyla; family Equidae; genus Equus; species Equus caballus. The sequence goes on from NC_091712.1 coordinate 1,209,822, forward strand.
AAAGGCCTGTGAAACGCAGTTTCTTTGCAGGCCTTATCTGGCTGAAGTAGGACTTCTGCTCTGGGTGTGCTACTTAGCCCTAGAGCTGAAAGGCACAACGTGCAGGCTTCTTTCCAAAGGGCGAGTTGGGCCCCACAGCATCTTGCTTCCAGCTCTTTGGGAAGCTAAGAAACAACTCGCTCTGCACAGTGCTCTTACAGCCTACCGGGAACATCTCTTCCAAAGGCCTGTGAAACGCAGTTTCTTTGCAGGCCTGATCTGGCTGAAGTAGGACTTCTGCTCTGGGTGTGCTACTTTGCCCTAGAGCTGAAAGGCACAACGTGCAGGCTTCTTTCCAAAGGGCGAGTTGGGCCCCACAGCATCTTGCTTCCAGCTCTTTGGGAAGCTAAGAAACAACTCGCTCTGCACAGTGCTCTTACAGCCTACCGGGAACATCTCTTCCAAAGGCCTGTGAAACGCAGTTTCTTTGCAGGCCTGATCTGGCTGAAGTAGGACTTCTGCTCTGGGTGTGCTACTTTGCCCTAGAGCTGAAAGGCACAACGTGCAGGCTTCTTTCCAAAGGGCGAGTTGGGCCCCACAGCATCTTGCTTCCAGCTCTTTGGGAAGCTAAGAAACAACTCGCTCTGCACAGTGCTCTTACAGCCTACGGGGAACATCTCTTCCAAAGGCCTGTGAAACGCAGTTTCTTTGCAGGCCTGATCTGGCTGAAGTAGGACTTCTGCTCTGGGTGTGCTACTTTGCCCTAGAGCTGAAAGGCACAACGTGCAGTCTTCTTTCCAAAGGGCGAGTTGGGCCCCACAGCATCTTGCCTCCAGCTCTTTGGGAAGCTAAGAAACAACACGCTCTGCACAGTGCTCTTACAGCCTACCGGGAACATCTCTTCCAAAGGCCTGTGAAACGCAGTTTCTTTGCAGGCCTGATCTGGTTGAAGTAGGACTTCTGCTCTGGGTGTGCTACTTTGCCCTAGAGCTGAAAGGCACAACGTGCAGGCTTCTTTCCAAAGGGCGAGTTGGGCCCCACAGCATCTTGCTTCCAGCTCTTTGGGAAGCTAAGAAACAACTCGCTCTGCACAGTGCTCTTACAGCCTACCGGGAACATCTCTTCCAAAGGCCAGTGAAACGCAGGTACTTTGCAGGCCTGATCCGGCTGAAGTAGGACTTCTGCTCTGGGTGTGCTACTTTGCCCTAGAGCTGAAAGGCACAACGTGCAGGCTTCTTTCCAAAGGGCGAGTTGGGCCCCACAGCATCTTGATTCCAGCTCTTTGGGAAGCTAAGAAACAACTCGCTCTGCACAGTGCTCTTACAGCCTAGTGGGAACATCTCTTCCAAAGGCCTGTGAAACGCAGTTTCTTTGCAGGCCTGATCTGGCTGAAGTAGGACTTCTGCTCTGGGTGTGCTACTTTGCCCTAGAGCTGAAAGGCACAACGTGCTGGCTTCTTTCCAAAGGGCGAGTTGGGCCCCACAGCATCTTGCTTCCAGCTCTTTGGGAAGCTAAGAAACAACTCGCTCTGCACAGTGCTCTTTCAGCCTAGTGGGAACATCTCTTCCAAAGGCCTGTGAAACGCAGTTTCTTTGCAGGCCTGATCTGGCTGAAGTAGGACTTCTGCTCTGGGTGTGCTACTTTGCCCTAGAGCTGAAAGGCACAACGTGCAGGCTTCTTTCCAAAGGGCGAGTTGGACCCCACAGCATCTTGCTTCCAGCTCTTTGGGAAGCTAAGAAACAACTCGCTCTGCACAGTGCTCTTACAGCCTACCGGGAACATCTCTTCCAAAGGCCTGTGAAACGCAGTTTCTTTGCAGGCCTGATCTGGCTGAAGTAGGACTTCTGCTCTGGGTGTGCTACTTTGCCCTAGAGCTGAAAGGCACAACGTGCAGGCTTCTTTCCAAAGGGCGAGTTGGGCCCCACAGCATCTTGCTTCCAGCTCTTTGGGAAGCTAAGAAACAACTCGCTCTGCACAGTGCTCTTACAGCCTACCGGGAACATCTCTTCCAAAGGCCTGTGAAACGCAGTTACTTTGCAGGCCTGATCCGGCTGAAGTAGGACTTCTGCTCTGGGTGTGCTACTTTGCCCTAGAGCTGAAAGGCACAACGTGCAGGCTTCTTTCCAAAGGGCGAGTTGGGCCCCACAGCATCTTGCTTCCAGCTCTTTGGGAAGCTAAGAAACAACTCGCTCTGCACAGTGCTCTTACAGCCAACCGGGAACATATCTTCCAAAGGCCTGTGAAACGCAGTTTCTTTGCAGGCCTGATCTGGCTGAAGTAGGACTTCTGCTCTGGGTGTGCTACTTTGCCCTAGAGCTGAAAGGCACAACGTGCAGGCTTCTTTCCAAAGGGCGAGTTGGGCCCCACAGCATCTTGCTTCCAGCTCTTTGGGAAGCTAAGAAACAACTCGCTCTGCACAGTGCTCTTTCAGCCTAGTGGGAACATCTCTTCCAAAGGCCTGTGAAACGCAGTTTCTTTGCAGGCCTGATCTGGCTGAAGTAGGACTTCTGCTCTGGGTGTGCTACTTTGCCCTAGAGCTGAAAGGCACAACGTGCAGGCTTCTTTCCAAAGGGCGAGTTGGGCCCCACAGCATCTTGCTTCCAGCTCTTTGGGAAGCTAAGAAACAACTCGCTCTGCACAGTGCTCTTACAGCCTAGTGGGAACATCTCTTCCAAAGGCCTGGGAAACGCAGTTTCTTTGCAGGCCTGATCTGGCTGAAGTAGGACTTCTGCTCTGGGTGTGCTACTTTGCCCTAGAGCTGAAAGGCACAACGTGCAGGCTTCTTTCCAAAGGGCGAGTTGGGCCCCACAGCATCTTGCTTCCAGCTCTTTGGGAAGCTAAGAAACAACTCGCTCTGCACAGTGCTCTTACAGCCTAGTGGGAACATCTCTTCCAAAGGCCTGTGAAACGCAGATTCTTTGCAGGCCTGATCTGGCTGAAGTAGGACTTCTGCTCTGGGTGTGCTACTTTGCCCAAAGCTGAAAGGCACAACGTGCAGGCTTCTTTCCAAAGGGCGAGTTGGGCCCCACAGCATCTTGCTTCCAGCTCTTTGGGAAGCTAAGAAACAACTCGCTCTGCACAGTGCTCTTACAGCCTACCGGGAACACGTCTTCCAAAGGCCTGTGAAAGGCAGTTTCTTTGCAGGCCTGATCTGGTTGAAGTAGGACTTCTGCTCTGGGTGTGCTACTTTGCCCTAGAGCTGAAAGGCACAACGTGCAGGCTTCTTTCCAAAGGGCGAGTTGGGCCCCACAGCATCTTGCTTCCAGCTCTTTGGGAAGCTAAGAAACAACTCGCTCTGCACAGTGCTCTTACAGCCTAGTGGGAACATCTCTTCCAAAGGCCTGGGAAACGCAGTTTCTTTGCAGGCCTGATCTGGCTGAAGTAGGCCTTCTGCTCTGGGTGTGCTACTTTGCCCTAGAGCTGAGAGGCACCACGTGCAGGCTTCTTTCCAAAGGGCGAGTTGGGCCCCACAGCATCTTGCTTCCAGCTCTTTGGGAAGCTAAGAAACAACTCGCTCTGCACAGTGCTCTTACAGCCTAGTGGGAACATCTCTTCCAAAGGCCTGGGAAACGCAGTTTCTTTGCAGGCCTGATCTGGCTGAAGTAGGACTTCTGCTCTGGGTGTGCTACTTTGCCCTAGAGCTGAAAGGCACAACGTGCAGGCTTCTTTCCAAAGGGCGAGTTGGGCCCCACAGCATCTTGCTTCCAGCTCTTTGGGAAGCTAAGAAACAACTCGCTCTGCACAGTGCTCTTACAGCCTACCGGGTACATCTCTTCCAAAGGCCTGTGAAACGCAGTTTCTTTGCAGGCCTGATCTGGCTGAAGTAGGACTTCTGCTCTGGGTGTGCTACTTTGCCCTAGAGCTGAAAGGCACAACGTGCAGGCTTCTTTCCAAAGGGCGAGTTGGGCCCCACAGCATCTTGCTTCCAGCTCTTTGGGAAGCTAAGAAACAACTCGCTCTGCACAGTGCTCTTACAGCCTACGGGGAACATCTCTTCCAAAGGCCTGTGAAACGCAGTTTCTTTGCAGGCCTGATCTGGCTGAAGTAGGACTTCTGCTCTGGGTGTGCTACTTTGCCCTAGAGCTGAAAGGCACAACGTGCAGGCTTCTTTCCAAAGGGCGAGTTGGGCCCCACAGCATCTTGCTTCCAGCTCTTTGGGAAGCTAAGAAACAACTCGCTCTGCACAGTGCTCTTACAGCCTACCGGGAACATCTCTTCCAAAGGCCTGTGAAACGCACTTTCTTTGCAGGCCTGATCTGGCTGAAGTAGGACTTCTGCTCTGGGTGTGCTACTTGGCCCTAGAGCTGAAAGGCACAACGTGCTGGCTTCTTTCCAAAGGGCGAGTTGGGCCCCACAGCATCTTGCTTCCAGCTCTTTGGGAAGCTAAGAAACAACTCGCTCTGCACAGTGCTCTTACAGCCTAGTGGGAACATCTCTTCCAAAGGCCTGTGAAACGCAGTTTCTTTGCAAGCCTGATCTGGCTGAAGTAGGCCTTCTGCTCTGGGTGTGCTACTTTGCCCTAGAGCTGAGAGGCACAACGTGCAGGCTTCTTTCCAAAGGGCGAGTTGGGCCCCACAGCATCTTGCTTCCAGCTCTTTGGGAAGCTAAGAAACAACTCGCTCTGCACAGTGCTCTTACAGCCTAGTGGGAACATCTCTTCCAAAGGCCTGGGAAACGCAGTTTCTTTGCAGGCCTGATCTGGCTGAAGTAGGACTTCTGCTCTGGGTGTGCTACTTTGCCCTAGAGCTGAAAGGCACAACGTGCAGGCTTCTTTCCAAAGGGCGAGTTGGGCCCCACAGCATCTTGCTTCCAGCTCTTTGGGAAGCTAAGAAACAACTCGCTCTGCACAGTGCTCTTACAGCCTACCGGGTACATCTCTTCCAAAGGCCTGTGAAACGCAGTTTCTTTGCAGGCCTGATCTGGCTGAAGTAGGACTTCTGCTCTGGGTGTGCTACTTTGCCCTAGAGCTGAAAGGCACAACGTGCAGGCTTCTTTCCAAAGGGCGAGTTGGGCCCCACAGCATCTTGCTTCCAGCTCTTTGGGAAGCTAAGAAACAACTCGCTCTGCACAGTGCTCTTACAGCCTACGGGGAACATCTCTTCCAAAGGCCTGTGAAACGCAGTTTCTTTGCAGGCCTGATCTGGCTGAAGTAGGACTTCTGCTCTGGGTGTGCTACTTTGCCCTAGAGCTGAAAGGCACAACGTGCAGGCTTCTTTCCAAAGGGCGAGTTGGGCCCCACAGCATCTTGCTTCCAGCTCTTTGGGAAGCTAAGAAACAACTCGCTCTGCACAGTGCTCTTACAGCCTACCGGGAACATCTCTTCCAAAGGCCTGTGAAACGCAGTTTCTTTGCAGGCCTGATCTGGCTGAAGTAGGACTTCTGCTCTGGGTGTGCTACTTTGCCCTAGAGCTGAAAGGCACAACGTGCTGGCTTCTTTCCAAAGGGCGAGTTGGGCCCCACAGCATCTTGCTTCCAGCTCTTTGGGAAGCTAAGAAACAACTCGCTCTGCACAGTGCTCTTACAGCCTACCGGGAACATCTCTTCCAAAGGCCTGTGAAACGCAGTTTCTTTGCAGGCCTGATCTGGCTGAAGTAGGACTTCTGCTCTGGGTGTGCTACTTTGCCCTAGAGCTGAAAGGCACAACGTGCAGGCTTCTTTCCAAAGGGCGAGTTGGGCCCCACAGCATCTTGCTTCCAGCTCTTTGGGAAGCTAAGAAACAACTCGCTCTGCACAGTGCTCTTACAGCCTACCGGGAACATCTCTTCCAAAGGCCTGTGAAACGCAGTTTCTTTGCAGGCCTGATCTGGCTGAAGTAGGACTTCTGCTCTGGGTGTGCTACTTTGCCCTAGAGCTGAAAGGCACAACGTGCAGGCTTCTTTCCAAAGGGCGAGTTGGGCCCCACAGCATCTTGCTTCCAGCTGTTTGGGAAGCTAAGAAACAACTCGCTCTGCACAGTGCTCTTACAGCCTACGGGGAACATCTGTTGCAAAGGCCTGTGAAACGCAGTTTCTTTGCAGGCCTGATCTGGCTGAAGTAGGACTTCTGCTCTGGGTGTGCTACTTTGCCCTAGAGCTGAAAGGCACAACGTGCAGTCTTCTTTCCAAAGGGCGAGTTGGGCCCCACAGCATCTTGCCTCCAGCTCTTTGGGAAGCTAAGAAACAACTCGCTCTGCACAGTGCTCTTACAGCCTACCGGGAACATCTCTTCCAAAGGCCTGTGAAACGCAGTTTCTTTGCAGGCCTGATCTGGTTGAAGTAGGACTTCTGCTCTGGGTGTGCTACTTTGCCCTAGAGCTGAAAGGCACAACGTGCAGGCTTCTTTCCAAAGGGCGAGTTGGGCCCCACAGCATCTTGCTTCCAGCTCTTTGGGAAGCTAAGAAACAACTCGCTCTGCACAGTGCTCTTACAGCCTACCGGGAACATCTCTTCCAAAGGCCTGTGAAACGCAGTTACTTTGCAGGCCTGATCCGGCTGAAGTAGGACTTCTGCTCTGGGTGTGCTACTTTGCCCTAGAGCTGAAAGGCACAACGTGCAGGCTTCTTTCCAAAGGGCGAGTTGGGCCCCACAGCATCTTGCTTCCAGCTCCTTGGGAAGCTAAGAAACAACTCGCTCTGCACAGTGCTCTTACAGCCTAGTGGGAACATCTCTTCCAAAGGCCTGTGAAACGCAGTTTCTTTGCAGGCCTGATCTGGCTGAAGTAGGACTTCTGCTCTGGGTGTGCTACTTTGCCCTAGAGCTGAAAGGCACAACGTGCAGGCTTCTTTCCAAAGGGCGAGTTGGGCCCCACAGCATCTTGCTTCCAGCTCTTTGGGAAGCTAAGAAACAACTCGCTCTGCACAGTGCTCTTTCAGCCTAGTGGGAACATCTCTTCCAAAGGCCTGTGAAACGCAGTTTCTTTGCAGGCCTGATCTGGCTGAAGTAGGACTTCTGCTCTGGGTGTGCTACTTTGCCCTAGAGCTGAAAGGCACAACGTGCAGGCTTCTTTCCAAAGGGCGAGTTGGGCCCCACAGCATCTTGCTTCCAGCTCTTTGGGAAGCTAAGAAACAACTCGCTCTGCACAGTGCTCTTACAGCCTACCGGGAACATCTCTTCCAAAGGCCTGTGAAACGCAGTTTCTTTGCAGGCCTGATCTGGCTGAAGTAGGACTTCTGCTCTGGGTGTGCTACTTTGCCCTAGAGCTGAAAGGCACAACGTGCAGGCTTCTTTCCAAAGGGCGAGTTGGGCCCCACAGCATCTTGCTTCCAGCTCTTTGGGAAGCTAAGAAACAACTCGCTCTGCACAGTGCTCTTACAGCCTACCGGGAACATCTCTTCCAAAGGCCTGTGAAACGCAGTTACTTTGCAGGCCTGATCTGGCTGGAGTAGGACTTCTGCACTGGGTGTGCTACTTTGCCGTAGAGCTGAAAGGCACAAAGTGCAGGCTTCTTTCCAAAGGGCGAGTTGGGCCCCACAGCATCTTGCTTCCAGCTCTTTGGGAAGCTAAGAAACAACTCGCTCTGCACAGTGCTCTTACAGCCTACCGGGAACATCTCTTCCAAAGGCCTGTGAAACGCAGTTTCTTTGCAGGCCTGATCTGGCTGAAGTAGGACTTCTGCTATGGGTGTGCTACTTTGCCCTAGAGCTGAAAGGCACAACGTGCAGGCTTCTTTCCAAAGGGCGAGTTGGGCCCCACAGCATCTTGCTTCCAGCTCTTTGGGAAGCTAAGAAACAACTCGCTCTGCACAGTGCTCTTTCAGCCTAGTGGGAACATCTCTTCCAAAGGCCTGTGAAACGCAGTTTCTTTGCAGGCCTGATCTGGCTGAAGTAGGACTTCTGCTCTGGGTGTGCTACTTTGCCCTAGAGCTGAAAGGCACAACGTGCAGGCTTCTTTCCAAAGGGCGAGTTGGGCCCCACAGCATCTTGCTTCCAGCTGTTTGGGAAGCTAAGAAACAACTCGCTCTGCACAGTGCTCTTACAGCCTAGTGGGAACATCTCTTCCAAAGGCCTGTGAAACGCAGTTTCTTTGCAGGCCTGATCTGGCTGAAGTAGGACTTCTGCTCTGGGTGTGCTACTTTGCCCTAGAGCTGAAAGGCACAACGTGCAGGCTTCTTTCCAAAGGGCGAGTTGGGCCCCACAGCATCTTGCTTCCAGCTCTTTGGGAAGCTAAGAAACAACTCGCTCTGCACAGTGCTCTTACAGCCTAGTGGGAACATCTCTTCCAAAGGCCTGTGAAACGCAGATTCTTTGCAGGCCTGATCTGGCTGAAGTAGGACTTCTGCTCTGGGTGTGCTACTTTGCCCTAGAGCTGAAAGGCACAACGTGCAGGCTTCTTTCCAAAGGGCGAGTTGGGCCCCACAGCATCTTGCTTCCAGCTCTTTGGGAAGCTAAGAAACAACTCGCTCTGCACAGTGCTCTTACAGCCTACCGGGAAAACGTCTTCCAAAAGCCTGTGAAAGGCAGTTTCTTTGCAGGCCTTTTCTGGTTGAAGTAGGACTTCTGCTCTGGGTGTGCTACTTTGCCCTAGAGCTGAAAGGCACAACGTGCAGGCTTCTTTCCAAAGGGCGAGTTGGGCCCCACAGCATCTTGCTTCCAGCTCTTTGGGAAGCTAAGAAACAACTCGCTCTGCACAGTGCTCTTACAGCCTAGTTTGAACATCTCTTCCAAAGGCCTGTGAAACGCAGTTTCTTTGCAGGCCTGATCTGGCTGAAGTAGGCCTTCTGCTCTGGGTGTGCTACTTTGCCCTAGAGCTGAGAGGCACAACGTGCAGGCTTCTTTCCAAAGGGCGAGTTGGGCCCCACAGCATCTTGCTTCCAGCTCTTTGGGAAGCTAAGAAACAACTCGCTCTGCACAGTGCTCTTACAGCCTACCGGGAACATCTCTTCCAAAGGCCTGTGAAACGCAGTTTCTTTGCAGGCCTGATCTGGCTGGAGTAGGACTTCTGCTCTGGGTGTGCTACTTTGCCCTAGAGCTGAAAGGCACACCGTGCAGGCTTCTTTCCAAAGGGCGAGTTGGGCCCCACAGCATCTTGCTTCCAGCTCTTTGGGAAGCTAAGAAACAACTCGCTCTGCACAGTGCTCTTACAGCCTACCGGGAACATCTCTTCCAAAGGCCTGTGAAACGCAGTTTCTTTGCAGGCCTTATCTGGCTGAAGTAGGACTTCTGCACTGGGTGTGCTACTTTGCCCTAGAGCTGAAAGGCACAACGTGCAGGCTTCTTTCCAAAGGGCGAGTTGGGCCCCACAGCATCTTGCTTCCAGCTCTTTGGGAAGCTAAGAAACAACTCGCTCTGCACAGTGCTCTTACAGCCTACCGGGTACATCTCTTCCAAAGGCCTGTGAAACGCAGTTTCTTTGCAGGCCTGATCTGGCTGAAGTAGGACTTCTGCTCTGGGTGTGCTACTTTGCCCTAGAGCTGAAAGGCACAACGTGCAGGCTTCTTTCCAAAGGGCGAGTTGGGCCCCACAGCATCTTGCTTCCAGCTCTTTGGGAAGCTAAGAAACAACTCGCTCTGCACAGTGCTCTTACAGCCTACGGGGAACATCTCTTCCAAAGGCCTGTGAAACGCAGTTTCTTTGCAGGCCTGATCTGGCTGAAGTAGGACTTCTGCTCTGGGTGTGCTACTTTGCCCTAGAGCTGAAAGGCACAACGTGCAGGCTTCTTTCCAAAGGGCGAGTTGGGCCCCACAGCATCTTGCTTCCAGCTCTTTGGGAAGCTAAGAAACAACTCGCTCTGCACAGTGCTCTTACAGCCTACCGGGAACATCTCTTCCAAAGGCCTGTGAAACGCAGTTTCTTTGCAGGCCTGATCTGGCTGGAGTAGGACTTCTGCTCTGGGTGTGCTACTTTGCCCTAGAGCTGAAAGGCACACCGTGCAGGCTTCTTTCCAAAGGGCGAGTTGGGCCTCACAGCATCTTGCTTCCAGCTCTTTGGGAAGCTAAGAAACAACTCGCTCTGCACAGTGCTCTTACAGCCTACCGGGAACATCTCTTCCAAAGGCCTGTGAAACGCAGTTTCTTTGCAGGCCTGATCTGGCTGAAGTAGGCCTTCTGCTCTGGGTGTGCTACTTTGCCCTAGAGCTGAGAGGCACAACGTGCAGGCTTCTTTCCAAAGGGCGAGTTGGGCCCCACAGCATCTTGCTTCCAGCTCTTTGGGAAGCTAAGAAACAACTCGCTCTGCACAGTGCTCTTACAGCCTAGTGGGAACATCTCTTCCAAAGGCCTGGGAAACGCAGTTTCTTTGCAGGCCTGATCTGGCTGAAGTAGGACTTCTGCTCTGGGTGTGCTACTTTGCCCTAGAGCTGAAAGGCACAACGTGCAGGCTTCTTTCCAAAGGGCGAGTTGGGCCCCACAGCATCTTGCTTCCAGCTCCTTGGGAAGCTAAGAAACAACTCGCTCTGCACAGTGCTCTTACAGCCTAGTGGGAACATCTCTTCCAAAGGCCTGTGAAACGCAGTTTCTTTGCAGGCCTGATCTGGCTGAAGTAGGACTTCTGCTCTGGGTGTGCTACTTTGCCCTAGAGCTGAAAGGCACAACGTGCAGGCTTCTTTCCAAAGGGCGAGTTGGGCCCCACAGCATCTTGCTTCCAGCTCTTTGGGAAGCTAAGAAACAACTCGCTCTGCACAGTGCTCTTTCAGCCTAGTGGGAACATCTCTTCCAAAGGCCTGTGAAACGCAGTTTCTTTGCAGGCCTGATCTGGCTGAAGTAGGACTTCTGCTCTGGGTGTGCTACTTTGCCCTAGAGCTGAAAGGCACAACGTGCAGGCTTCTTTCCAAAGGGCGAGTTGGGCCCCACAGCATCTTGCTTCCAGCTCTTTGGGAAGCTAAGAAACAACTCGCTCTGCACAGTGCTCTTACAGCCTACCGGGAACATCTCTTCCAAAGGCCTGTGAAACGCAGTTTCTTTGCAGGCCTGATCTGGCTGAAGTAGGACTTCTGCTCTGGGTGTGCTACTTTGCCCTAGAGCTGAAAGGCACAACGTGCAGGCTTCTTTCCAAAGGGCGAGTTGGGCCCCACAGCATCTTGCTTCCAGCTCTTTGGGAAGCTAAGAAACAACTCGCTCTGCACAGTGCTCTTACAGCCTACCGGGAACATCTCTTCCAAAGGCCTGTGAAACGCAGTTACTTTGCAGGCCTGATCTGGCTGGAGTAGGACTTCTGCACTGGGTGTGCTACTTTGCCGTAGAGCTGAAAGGCACAAAGTGCAGGCTTCTTTCCAAAGGGCGAGTTGGGCCCCACAGCATCTTGCTTCCAGCTCTTTGGGAAGCTAAGAAACAACTCGCTCTGCACAGTGCTCTTACAGCCTACCGGGAACATCTCTTCCAAAGGCCTGTGAAACGCAGTTTCTTTGCAGGCCTGATCTGGCTGAAGTAGGACTTCTGCTATGGGTGTGCTACTTTGCCCTAGAGCTGAAAGGCACAACGTGCAGGCTTCTTTCCAAAGGGCGAGTTGGGCCCCACAGCATCTTGCTTCCAGCTCTTTGGGAAGCTAAGAAACAACTCGCTCTGCACAGTGCTCTTTCAGCCTAGTGGGAACATCTCTTCCAAAGGCCTGTGAAACGCAGTTTCTTTGCAGGCCTGATCTGGCTGAAGTAGGACTTCTGCTCTGGGTGTGCTACTTTGCCCTAGAGCTGAAAGGCACAACGTGCAGGCTTCTTTCCAAAGGGCGAGTTGGGCCCCACAGCATCTTGCTTCCAGCTGTTTGGGAAGCTAAGAAACAACTCGCTCTGCACAGTGCTCTTACAGCCTAGTGGGAACATCTCTTCCAAAGGCCTGTGAAACGCAGTTTCTTTGCAGGCCTGATCTGGCTGAAGTAGGACTTCTGCTCTGGGTGTGCTACTTTGCCCTAGAGCTGAAAGGCACAACGTGCAGGCTTCTTTCCAAAGGGCGAGTTGGGCCCCACAGCATCTTGCTTCCAGCTCTTTGGGAAGCTAAGAAACAACTCGCTCTGCACAGTGCTCTTACAGCCTAGTGGGAACATCTCTTCCAAAGGCCTGTGAAACGCAGATTCTTTGCAGGCCTGATCTGGCTGAAGTAGGACTTCTGCTCTGGGTGTGCTACTTTGCCCTAGAGCTGAAAGGCACAACGTGCAGGCTTCTTTCCAAAGGGCGAGTTGGGCCCCACAGCATCTTGCTTCCAGCTCTTTGGGAAGCTAAGAAACAACTCGCTCTGCACAGTGCTCTTACAGCCTACCGGGAAAACGTCTTCCAAAAGCCTGTGAAAGGCAGTTTCTTTGCAGGCCTTTTCTGGTTGAAGTAGGACTTCTGCTCTGGGTGTGCTACTTTGCCCTAGAGCTGAAAGGCACAACGTGCAGGCTTCTTTCCAAAGGGCGAGTTGGGCCCCACAGCATCTTGCTTCCAGCTCTTTGGGAAGCTAAGAAACAACTCGCTCTGCACAGTGCTCTTACAGCCTAGTTTGAACATCTCTTCCAAAGGCCTGTGAAACGCAGTTTCTTTGCAGGCCTGATCTGGCTGAAGTAGGCCTTCTGCTCTGGGTGTGCTACTTTGCCCTAGAGCTGAGAGGCACAACGTGCAGGCTTCTTTCCAAAGGGCGAGTTGGGCCCCACAGCATCTTGCTTCCAGCTCTTTGGGAAGCTAAGAAACAACTCGCTCTGCACAGTGCTCTTACAGCCTACCGGGAACATCTCTTCCAAAGGCCTGTGAAACGCAGTTTCTTTGCAGGCCTGATCTGGCTGGAGTAGGACTTCTGCTCTGGGTGTGCTACTTTGCCCTAGAGCTGAAAGGCACACCGTGCAGGCTTCTTTCCAAAGGGCGAGTTGGGCCCCACAGCATCTTGCTTCCAGCTCTTTGGGAAGCTAAGAAACAACTCGCTCTGCACAGTGCTCTTACAGCCTACCGGGAACATCTCTTCCAAAGGCCTGTGAAACGCAGTTTCTTTGCAGGCCTTATCTGGCTGAAGTAGGACTTCTGCACTGGGTGTGCTACTTTGCCCTAGAGCTGAAAGGCACAACGTGCAGGCTTCTTTCCAAAGGGCGAGTTGGGCCCCACAGCATCTTGCTTCCAGCTCTTTGGGAAGCTAAGAAACAACTCGCTCTGCACAGTGCTCTTACAGCCTACCGGGTACATCTCTTCCAAAGGCCTGTGAAACGCAGTTTCTTTGCAGGCCTGATCTGGCTGAAGTAGGACTTCTGCTCTGGGTGTGCTACTTTGCCCTAGAGCTGAAAGGCACAACGTGCAGGCTTCTTTCCAAAGGGCGAGTTGGGCCCCACAGCATCTTGCTTCCAGCTCTTTGGGAAGCTAAGAAACAACTCGCTCTGCACAGTGCTCTTACAGCCTACGGGGAACATCTCTTCCAAAGGCCTGTGAAACGCAGTTTCTTTGCAGGCCTGATCTGGCTGAAGTAGGACTTCTGCTCTGGGTGTGCTACTTTGCCCTAGAGCTGAAAGGCACAACGTGCAGGCTTCTTTCCAAAGGGCGAGTTGGGCCCCACAGCATCTTGCTTCCAGCTCTTTGGGAAGCTAAGAAACAACTCGCTCTGCACAGTGCTCTTACAGCCTACCGGGAACATCTCTTCCAAAGGCCTGTGAAACGCAGTTTCTTTGCAGGCCTGATCTGGCTGGAGTAGGACTTCTGCTCTGGGTGTGCTACTTTGCCCTAGAGCTGAAAGGCACACCGTGCAGGCTTCTTTCCAAAGGGCGAGTTGGGCCCCACAGCATCTTGCTTCCAGCTCTTTGGGAAGCTAAGAAACAACTCGCTCTGCACAGTGCTCTTACAGCCTACCGGGAACATCTCTTCCAAAGGCCTGTGAAACGCAGTTTCTTTGCAGGCCTGATCTGGCTGAAGTAGGCCTTCTGCTCTGGGTGTGCTACTTTGCCCTAGAGCTGAGAGGCACAACGTGCAGGCTTCTTTCCAAAGGGCGAGTTGGGCCCCACAGCATCTTGCTTCCAGCTCTTTGGGAAGCTAAGAAACAACTCGCTCTGCACAGTGCTCTTACAGCCTAGTGGGAACATCTCTTCCAAAGGCCTGGGAAACGCAGTTTCTTTGCAGGCCTGATCTGGCTGAAGTAGGACTTCTGCTCTGGGTGTGCTACTTTGCCCTAGAGCTGAAAGGCACAACGTGCAGGCTTCTTTCCAAAGGGCGAGTTGGGCCCCACAGCATCTTGCTTCCAGCTCTTTGGGAAGCTAAGAAACAACTCGCTCTGCACAGTGCTCTTACAGCCTACCGGGTACATCTCTTCCAAAGGCCTGTGAAACGCAGTTTCTTTGCAGGCCTGATCTGGCTGAAGTAGGACTTCTGCTCTGGGTGTGCTACTTTGCCCTAGAGCTGAAAGGCACAACGTGCAGGCTTCTTTCCAAAGGGCGAGTTGGGCCCCACAGCATCTTGCTTCCAGCTCTTTGGGAAGCTAAGAAACAACTCGCTCTGCACAGTGCTCTTACAGCCTACGGGGAACATCTCTTCCAAAGGCCTGTGAAACGCAGTTTCTTTGCAGGCCTGATCTGGCTGAAGTAGGACTTCTGCTCTGGGTGTGCTACTTTGCCCTAGAGCTGAAAGGCACAACGTGCAGGCTTCTTTCCAAAGGGCGAGTTGGGCCCCACAGCATCTTGCTTCCAGCTCTTTGGGAAGCTAAGAAACAACTCGCTCTGCACAGTGCTCTTACAGCCTACCGGGAACATCTCTTCCAAAGGCCTGTGAAACGCAGTTTCTTTGCAGGCCTGATCTGGCTGGAGTAGGACTTCTGCTCTGGGTGTGCTACTTTGCCCTAGAGCTGAAAGGCACACCGTGCAGGCTTCTTTCCAAAGGGCGAGTTGGGCCCCACAGCATCTTGCTTCCAGCTCTTTGGGAAGCTAAGAAACAACTCGCTCTGCACAGTGCTCTTACAGCCTACCGGGAACATCTCTTCCAAAGGCCTGTGAAACGCAGTTTCTTTGCAGGCCTGATCTGGCTGAAGTAGGACTTCTGCTCTGGGTGTGCTACTTTGCCCTAGAGCTGAAAGGCACAACGTGCTGGCTTCTTTCCAAAGGGCGAGTTGGGCCCCACAGCATCTTGCTTCCAGCTCTTTGGGAAGCTAAGAAACAACTCGCTCTGCACAGTGCTCTTACAGCCTACCGGGAACATCTCTTCCAAAGGCCTGTGAAACGCAGTTTCTTTGCAGGCCTGATCTGGCTGAAGTAGGACTTCTGCTCTGGGTGTGCTACTTTGCCCTAGAGCTGAAAGGCACAACGTGCAGGCTTCTTTCCAAAGGGCGAGTTGGGCCCCACAGCATCTTGCTTCCAGCTCTTTGGGAAGCTAAGAAACAACTCGCTCTGCACAGTGCTCTTACAGCCTACCGGGAACATCTCTTCCAAAGGCCTGTGAAACGCAGTTTCTTTGCAGGCCTGATCTGGCTGAAGTAGGACTTCTGCTCTGGGTGTGCTACTTTGCCCTAGAGCTGAAAGGCACAACGTGCAGGCTTCTTTCCAAAGGGCGAGTTGGGCCCCACAGCATCTTGCTTCCAGCTCTTTGGGAAGCTAAGAAACAACTCGCTCTGCACAGTGCTCTTACAGCCTACCGGGAACATCTCTTCCAAAGGCCTGTGAAACGCAGTTACTTTGCAGGCCTGATCTGGCTGAAGTAGGACTTCTGCTCTGGGTGTGCTACTTTGCCCTAGAGCTGAAAGGCACAACGTGCAGGCTTCTTTCCAAAGGGCGAGTTGGGCCCCACAGCATCTTGCTTCCAGCTCTTTGGGAAGCTAAGAAACAACTCGCTCTGCACAGTGCTCTTACAGCCTACCGGGAACATCTCTTCCAAAGGCCTGTGAAACGCAGTTTCTTTGCAGGCCTGATCTGGCTGAAGTAGGACTTCTGCTATGGGTGTGCTACTTTGCCCGAGAGCTGAAAGGCACAACGTGCAGGCTTCTTTCCAAAGGGCGAGTTGGGCCCCACAGCATCTTGCTTCCAGCTCTTTGGGAAGCTAAGAAACAACTCGCTCTGCACAGTGCTCTTTCAGCCTAGTGGGAACATCTCTTCCAAAGGCCTGTGAAACGCAGTTTCTTTGCAGGCCTGATCTGGCTGAAGTAGGACTTCTGCTCTGGGTGTGCTACTTTGCCCTAGAGCTGAAAGGCACAACGTGCAGGCTTCTTTCTAAAGGGCGAGTTGGGCCCCACAGCATCTTGCTTCCAGCTGTTTGGGAAGCTAAGAAACAACTCGCTCTGCACAGTGCTCTTACAGCCTAGTGGGAACATCTCTTCCAAAGGCCTGTGAAACGCAGTTTCTTTGCAGGCCTGATCTGGCTGAAGTAGGACTTCTGCTCTGGGTGTGCTACTTTGCCCTAGAGCTGAAAGGCACAACGTGCAGGCTTCTTTCCAAAGGGCGAGTTGGGCCCCACAGCATCTTGCTTCCAGCTCTTTGGGAAGCTAAGAAACAACTCGCTCTGCACAGTGCTCTTACAGCCTAGTGGGAACATCTCTTCCAAAGGCCTGTGAAACGCAGATTCTTTGCAGGCCTGATCTGGCTGAAGTAGGACTTCTGCTCTGGGTGTGCTACTTTGCCCTAGAGCTGAAAGGCACAACGTGCAGGCTTCTTTCCAAAGGGCGAGTTGGGCCCCACAGCATCTTGCTTCCAGCTCTTTGGGAAGCTAAGAAACAACTCGCTCTGCACAGTGCTCTTACAGCCTACCGGGAAAACGTCTTCCAAAGGCCTGTGAAAGGCAGTTTCTTTGCAGGCCTGATCTGGTTGAAGTAGGACTTCTGCTCTGGGTGTGCTACTTTGCCCTAGAGCTGAAAGGCACAACGTGCAGGCTTCTTTCCAAAGGGCGAGTTGGGCCCCACAGCATCTTGCTTCCAGCTCTTTGGGAAGCTAAGAAACAACTCGCTCTGCACAGTGCTCTTACAGCCTAGTTTGAACATCTCTTCCAAAGGCCTGTGAAACGCAGTTTCTTTGCAGGCCTGATCTGGCTGAAGTAGGCCTTCTGCTCTGGGTGTGCTACTTTGCCCTAGAGCTGAGAGGCACAACGTGCAGGCTTCTTTCCAAAGGGCGAGTTGGGCCCCACAGCATCTTGCTTCCAGCTCTTTGGGAAGCTAAGAAACAACTCGCTCTGCACAGTGCTCTTACAGCCTAGTGGGAACATCTCTTCCAAAGGCCTGGGAAACGCAGTTTCTTTGCAGGCCTGATCTGGCTGAAGTAGGACTTCTGCTCTGGGTGTGCTACTTTGCCCTAGAGCTGAAAGGCACAACGTGCAGGCTTCTTTCCAAAGGGCGAGTTGGGCCCCACAGCATCTTGCTTCCAGCTCTTTGGGAAGCTAAGAAACAACTCGCTCTGCACAGTGCTCTTACAGCCTACCGGGTACATCTCTTCCAAAGGCCTGTGAAACGCAGTTTCTTTGCAGGCCTGATCTGGCTGAAGTAGGACTTCTGCTCTGGGTGTGCTACTTTGCCCTAGAGCAGAAAGGCACAACGTGCAGGCTTCTTTCCAAAGGGCGAGTTGGGCCCCACAGCATCTTGCTTCCAGCTCTTTGGGAAGCTAAGAAACAACTCGCTCTGCACAGTGCTCTTACAGCCTACGGGGAACATCTCTTCCAAAGGCCTGTGAAACGCACTTTCTTTGCAGGCCTGATCTGGCTGAAGTAGGACTTCTGCTCTGGGTGTGCTACTTTGCCCTAGAGCTGAAAGGCACAACGTGCAGGCTTCTTTCCAAAGGGCGAGTTGGGCCCCACAGCATCTTGCTTCCAGCTCTTTGGGAAGCTAAGAAACAACTCGCTCTGCACAGTGCTCTTACAGCCTACCGGGAACATCTCTTCCAAAGGCCTGTGAAACGCAGTTTCTTTGCAGGCCTGATCTGGCTGGAGTAGGACTTCTGCTCTGGGTGTGCTACTTTGCCCTAGAGCTGAAAGGCACACCGTGCAGGCTTCTTTCCAAAGGGCGAGTTGGGCCCCACAGCATCTTGCTTCCAGCTCTTTGGGAAGCTAAGAAACAACTCGCTCTGCACAGTGCTCTTACAGCCTACCGGGAACATCTCTTCCAAAGGCCTGTGAAACGCAGTTTCTTTGCAGGCCTGATCTGGCTGAAGTAGGCCTTCTGCTCTGGGTGTGCTACTTTGCCCTAGAGCTGAGAGGCACAACGTGCAGGCTTCTTTCCAAAGGGCGAGTTGGGCCCCACAGCATCTTGCTTCCAGCTCTTTGGGAAGCTAAGAAACAACTCGCTCTGCACAGTGCTCTTACAGCCTAGTGGGAACATCTCTTCCAAAGGCCTGGGAAACGCAGTTTCTTTGCAGGCCTGATCTGGCTGAAGTAGGACTTCTGCTCTGGGTGTGCTACTTTGCCCTAGAGCTGAAAGGCACAACGTGCAGGCTTCTTTCCAAAGGGCGAGTTGGGCCCCACAGCATCTTGCTTCCAGCTCTTTGGGAAGCTAAGAAACAACTCGCTCTGCACAGTGCTCTTACAGCCTACCGGGTACATCTCTTCCAAAGGCCTGTGAAACGCAGTTTCTTTGCAGGCCTGATCTGGCTGAAGTAGGACTTCTGCTCTGGGTGTGCTACTTTGCCCTAGAGCTGAAAGGCACAACGTGCAGGCTTCTTTCCAAAGGGCGAGTTGGGCCCCACAGCATCTTGCTTCCAGCTCTTTGGGAAGCTAAGAAACAACTCGCTCTGCACAGTGCTCTTACAGCCTACGGGGAACATCTCTTCCAAAGGCCTGTGAAACGCAGTTTCTTTGCAGGCCTGATCTGGCTGGAGTAGGACTTCTGCTCTGGGTGTGCTACTTTGCCCTAGAGCTGAAAGGCACACCGTGCAGGCTTCTTTCCAAAGGGCGAGTTGGGCCCCACAGCATCTTGCTTCCAGCTCTTTGGGAAGCTAAGAAACAACTCGCTCTGCACAGTGCTCTTACAGCCTACCGGGAACATCTCTTCCAAAGGCCTGTGAAACGCAGTTTCTTTGCAGGCCTGATCTGGCTGAAGTAGGACTTCTGCTCTCGGTGTGCTACTTTGCCCTAGAGCTGAAAGGCACAACGTGCAGGCTTCTTTCCAAAGGGCGAGTTGGGCCCCACAGCATCTTGCTTCCAGCTCTTTGGGAAGCTAAGAAACAACTCGCTCTGCACAGTGCTCTTACAGCCTACGGGGAACATCTCTTCCAAAGGCCTGTGAAACGCAGTTTCTTTGCAGGCCTGATCTGGCTGAAGTAGGACTTCTGCTCTGGGTGTGCTACTTTGCCCTAGAGCTGAAAGGCACAACGTGCAGGCTTCTTTCCAAAGGGCGAGTTGGGCCCCACAGCATCTTGCTTCCAGCTCTTTGGGAAGCTAAGAAACAACTCGCTCTGCACAGTGCTCTTACAGCCTACCGGGAACATCTCTTCCAAAGGCCTGTGAAACGCAGTTTCTTTGCAGGCCTGATCTGGCTGAAGTAGGACTTCTGCTCTGGGTGTGCTACTTTGCCCTAGAGCTGAAAGGCACAACGTGCTGGCTTCTTTCCAAAGGGCGAGTTGGGCCCCACAGCATCTTGCTTCCAGCTCTTTGGGAAGCTAAGAAACAACTCGCTCTGCACAGTGCTCTTACAGCCTACCGGGAACATCTCTTCCAAAGGCCTGTGAAACGCAGTTTCTTTGCAGGCCTGATCTGGCTGAAGTAGGACTTCTGCTCTGGGTGTGCTACTTTGCCCTAGAGCTGAAAGGCACAACGTGCAGGCTTCTTTCCAAAGGGCGAGTTGGGCCCCACAGCATCTTGCTTCCAGCTCTTTGGGAAGCTAAGAAACAACTCGCTCTGCACAGTGCTCTTACAGCCTACCGGGAACATCTCTTCCAAAGGCCTGTGAAACGCAGTTTCTTTGCAGGCCTGATCTGGCTGAAGTAGGACTTCTGCTCTGGGGTGCTACTTTGCCCTAGAGCTGAAAGGCACAATGTGCAGGCTTCTTTCCAAAGGGCGAGTTGGGCCCCACAGCATCTTGCTTCCAGCTCTTTGGGAAGCTAAGAAACAACTCGCTCTGCACAGTGCTCTTACAGCCTACCGGGAACATCTCTTCCAAAGGCCTGTGAAACGCAGTTTCTTTGCAGGCCTGATCTGGCTGAAGTAGGACTTCTGCTCTGGGTGTGCTACTTTGCCCTAGAGCTGAAAGGCACAACGTGCAGGCTTCTTTCCAAAGGGCGAGTTGGGCCCCACAGCATCTTGCTTCCAGCTCTTTGGGAAGCTAAGAAACAACTCGCTCTGCACAGTGCTCTTACAGCCTACCGGGAACATCTCTTCCAAAGGCCTGTGAAACGCAGTTTCTTTGCAGGCCTGATCTGGCTGAAGTAGGACTTCTGCTCTGGGTGTGCTACTTTGCCCTAGAGCTGAAAGGCACACCGTGCAGGCTTCTTTCCAAAGGGCGAGTTGGGCCCCACAGCATCTTGCTTCCAGCTCTTTGGGAAGCTAAGAAACAACTCGCTCTGCACAGTGCTCTTACAGCCTAGTGGGAACATCTCTTCCAAAGGCCTGTGAAACGCAGTTTCTTTGCAGGCCTGATCTGGCTGAAGTAGGACTTCTGCTCTGGGTGTGCTACTTTGCCCTAGAGCTGAAAGGCACAACGTGCAGGCTTCTTTCCAAAGGGCGAGTTGGGCCCCACAGCATCTTGCTTCCAGCTCTTTGGGAAGCTAAGAAACAACTCGCTCTGCACAGTGCTCTTACAGCCTACCGGGAACATCTCTTCCAAAGGCCTGTGAAACGCAGTTTCTTTGCAGGCCTGATCTGGCTGAAGTAGGACTTCTGCTCTGGGTGTGCTACTTTGCCCTAGAGCTGAAAGGCACAACGTGCAGGCTTCTTCCCAAAGGGCGAGTTGGGCCCCACAGCACCTTGCTTCCAGCTCTTTGGGAAGCTAAGAAACAACTCGCTCTGCACAGTGCTCTTAAAGCCTAGTGGGAACATCTCTTCCAAAGGCCTGTGTAACGCAGTTTCTTTGCAGGCCTGATCTGGCTGAAGTAGGACTTCTGCTCTGGGTGTGCTACTTTGCCCTAGAGCTGAAAGGCACAACGTGCAGGCTTCTTTCCAAAGGGCGAGTTGGGCCCCACAGCATCTTGCTTCCAGCTCTTTGGGAAGCTAAGAAACAACTCGCTCTGCACAGTGGTCTTACAGCCTAGTGGGAACATCTCTTCCAAAGGCCTGTGAAACGCAGTTTCTTTGCAGGCCTGATCTGGCTGAAGTAGGACTTCTGCTCTGGGTGTGCTACTTTGCCCTAGAGCTGAAAGGCACAACGTGCAGGCTTCTTTCCAAAGGGCGAGTTGGGCCCCACAGCATCTTGCTTCCAGCTCTTTGGGAAGCTAAGAAACAACTCGCTCTGCACAGTGCTCTTACAGCCTACCGGGAACATCTCTTCCAAAGGCCTGTGAAACGCAGTTTCTTTGCAGGCCTGATCTGGCTGAAGTAGGACTTCTGCTCTGGGTGTGCTACTTTGCCGTAGAGCTGAAAGGCACAACGTGCAGGCTTCTTTCCAAAGGGCGAGTTGGGCCCCACAGCATCTTGCTTCCAGCTCTTTGGGAACCTAAGAAACAACTCGCTCTGCACAGTGCTCTTACAGCCTACCGGGAACATCTCTTCCAAAGGCCTGGGAAACGCAGTTTCTTTGCAGGCCTGATCTGGCTGAAGTAGGACTTCTGCTCTGGGTGTGCTACTTTGCCCTAGAGCTGAAAGGCACAACGTGCAGGCTTCTTTCCAAAGGGCGAGTTGGGCCCCACAGCATCTTGCTTCCAGCTCTTTGGGAAGCTAAGAAACAACTCGCTCTGCACAGTGCTCTCACAGCCTACGGGGAACATCTCTTCCAAAGGCCTGTGAAACGCAGTTTCTTTGCAGGCCTGATCTGGCTGAAGTAGGACTTCTGCTCTGGGTGTGCTACTTTGCCCTAGAGCTGAAAGGCACAACGTGCAGGCTTCTTTCCAAAGGGCGAGTTGGGCCCCACAGCATCTTGCTTCCAGCTCTTTGGGAAGCTAAGAAACAACTCGCTCTGCACAGTGCTCTTACAGCCTACCGGGAACATCTCTTCAAAAGGCCAGTGAAACGCAGTTACTTTGCAGGCCTGATCCGGCTGAAGTAGGACTTCTGCTCTGGGTGTGCTACTTTGCCCTAGAGCTGAAAGGCACAACGTGCAGGCTTCTTTCCAAAGGGCGAGTTGGGCCCCACAGCATCTTGCTTCCAGCTCTTTGGGAAGCTAAGAAACAACTCGCTCTGCACAGTGCTCTTACAGCCTACCGGGAACATCTCTTCCAAAGGCCTGTGAAACGCAGTTTCTTTGCAGGCCTGATCTGGCTGAAGTAGGACTTCTGCTCTGGGTGTGCTACTTTGCCCTAGAGCTGAAAGGCACAACGTGCAGGCTTCTTTCCAAAGGGCGAGTTGGGCCCCACAGCATCTTGCTTCCAGCTCTTTGGGAAGCTAAGAAACAACTCGCTCTGCACAGTGCTCTTACAGCCTACCGGGAACATCTCTTCCAAAGGCCTGTGAAACGCAGTTTCTTTGCAGGCCTTATCTGGCTGAAGTAGGACTTCTGCTCTGGGTGTGCTACTTTGCCCTAGAGCTGAAAGGCACAACGTGCAGGCTTCTTTCCAAAGGGCGAGTTGGGCCCCACAGCATCTTGCTTCCAGCTCTTTGGGAAGCTAAGAAACAACTCGCTCTGCACAGTGCTCTTACAGCCTAGTGGGAACATCTCTTCCAAAGGCCTGTGAAACGCAGTTTCTTTGCAGGCCTGATCTGGCTGAAGTAGGACTTCTGCTCTGGGTGTGCTACTTTGCCCTAGAGCTGAAAGGCACAACGTGCAGGCTTCTTTCCAAAGGGCGAGTTGGGCCCCACAGCATCTTGCTTCCAGCTCTTTGGGAAGCTAAGAAACAACTCGCTCTGCACAGTGCTCTTACAGCCTAGTGGGAACATCTCTTCCAAAGGCCTGTGAAACGCAGTTTCTTTGCAGGCCTGATCTGGCTGAAGTAGGACTTCTGCTCTGGGTGTGCTACTTTGCCCTAGAGCTGAAAGGCACAACGTGCAGGCTTCTTTCCAAAGGGCGAGTTGGGCCCCACAGCACCTTGCTTCCAGCTCTTTGGGAAGCTAAGAAACAACTCGCTCTGCACAGTGCTCTTACAGCCTAGTGGGAACATCTCTTCCAAAGGCCTGTGAAACGCAGTTTCTTTGCAGGCCTGATCTGGCTGAAGTAGGACTTCTGCTCTGGGTGTGCTACTTTGCCCTAGAGCTGAAAGGCACAACGTGCAGGCTTCTTTCCAAAGGGCGAGTTGGGCCCCACAGCATCTTGCTTCCAGCTCTTTGGGAAGCTAAGAAACAACTCGCTCTGCACAGTGCTCTTACAGCCTACCGGGAACATCTCTTCCAAAGGCCTGTGAAACGCAGTTTCTTTGCAGGCCTGATCTGGCTGAAGTAGGACTTCTGCTCTGGGTGTGCTACTTTGCCCTAGAGCTGAAAGGCACAACGTGCAGGCTTCTTTCCAAAGGGCGAGTTGGGCCCCACAGCATCTTGCTTCCAGCTCTTTGGGAAGCTAAGAAACAACTCGCTCTGCACAGTGCTCTTACATCCTAGTGGGAACATCTCTTCCAAAGGCCTGTGAAACGCAGTTTCTTTGCAGGCCTGATCTGGCTGAAGTAGGCCTTCTGCTCTGGGTGTGCTACTTTGCCCTAGAGCTGAGAGGAACAACGTGCAGGCTTCTTTCCAAAGGGCGAGTTGGGCCCCACAGCATCTTGCTTCCAGCTCTTTGGGAAGCTAAGAAACAACTCGCTCTGCACAGTGCTCTTACAGCCTAGTGGGAACATCTCTTCCAAAGGCCTGGGAAACGCAGTTTCTTTGCAGGCCTGATCTGGCTGAAGTAGGACTTCTGCTCTGGGTGTGCTACTTTGCCCTAGAGCTGAAAGGCACAACGTGCAGGCTTCTTTCCAAAGGGCGAGTTGGGCCCCACAGCATCTTGCTTCCAGCTCTTTGGGAAGCTAAGAAACAACTCGCTCTGAAAGTGCTCTTACAGCCTACCGGGAACATCTCTTCCAAAGGCCTGTGAAACGCAGTTTCTTTGCAGGCCTGATCTGGCTGAAGTAGGACTTCTGCTCTGGGTGTGCTACTTTGCCCTAGAGCTGAAAGGCACAACGTGCAGGCTTCTTTCCAAAGGGCGAGTTGGGCCCCACAGCATCTTGCTTCCAGCTCTTTGGGAAGCTAAGAAACAACTCGCTCTGCACAGTGCTCTTACAGCCTAGTGGGAACATCTCTTCCAAAGGCCTGTGAAACGCAGTTTCTTTGCAGGCCTGATCTGGCTGAAGTAGGACTTCTGCTCTGGGTGTGCTACTTTGCCCTAGAGCTGAAAGGCACAACGTGCAGGCTTCTTTCCAAAGGGCGAGTTGGGCCCCACAGCATCTTGCTTCCAGTTCTTTGGGAAGATAAGAAACAACTCGCTCTGCACAGTGCTCTTACAGCCTACCGGGAACATCTCTTCCAAAGGCCTGTGAAAGGCAGTTTCTTTGCAGGCCTGATCTGGCTGAAGTAGGACTTCTGCTCTGGGTGTGCTACTTTGTCCTAGAGCTGAAAGGCACAACGTGCAGGCTTCTTTCCAAAGGGCGAGTTGGGCCCCACAGCATCTTGCTTCCAGCTCTTTGGGAAGCTAAGAAACAACTCGCTCTGCACAGTGCTCTTACAGCCTACCGGGAGCATCTCTTCCAAAGGAATGTGAAACGCAGTTTCTTTGCAGTCCTGATCTGGCTGAAGTAGGACTTCTGCTCTGGGTGTGCTACTTTGCCCTAGAGCTGAAAGGCACAACGTGCAGGCTTCTTTCCAAAGGGCGAGTTGGGCCCCACAGCATCTTGCTTCCAGCTCTTTGGGAAGCTAAGAAACAACTCGCTCTGCACAGTGCTCTTACAGCCTACCGGGAACATCTCTTCCAAAGGCCTGTGAAACGCAGTTTCTTTGCAGGCCTGATCTGGCTGAAGTAGGACTTCTGCTCTGGGTGTGCTACTTTGCCCTAGAGCTGAAAGGCACAACGTGCAGGCTTCTTTCCAAAGGGCGAGTTGGGCCCCACAGCATCTTGCTTCCAGCTCTTTGGGAAGCTAAGAAACAACTCGCTCTGCACAGTGCTCTTACAGCCTACCGGGAACATGTCTTCCAAAGGCCTGTGAAAGGCAGTTTCTTTGCAGGCCTGATCTGGCTGAAGTAGGACTTCTGCTCTGGGTGTGCTACTTTGCCCTAGAGCTGAAAGGCACAACGTGCAGGCTTCTTTCCAAAGGGCGAGTTGGGCCCCACAGCATCTTGCTTCCAGCTCTTTGGGAAGCTAAGAAACAACTCGCTCTGCACAGTGCTCTTAAAGCCTACCGGTAACATCTCTTCCAAAGGCCTGTGAAACGCAGTTTCTTTGCAGGCCTGATCTGGCTGAAGTAGGACTTCTGCTCTGGGTGTGCTACTTTGCCCTAGAGCTGAAAGGCACAACGTGCAGGCTTCTTTCCAAAGGGCGAGTTGGGCCCCACAGCATCTTGCTTCCAGCTCTTTGGGAAGCTAAGAAACAACTCGCTCTGCACAGTGCTCTTACAGCCTGGTGGGAACATCTCTTCCAAAGGCCTGTGAAACGAAGTTTCTTTGCAGGCCTGATCTGGCTGAAGTAGGACTTCTGCTCTGGGTGTGCTACTTTGCCCTAGAGCTGAAAGGCACAACGTGCAGGCTTCTTTCCAAACGGCGAGTTGGGCCCCACAGCATCTTGCTTCCAGCTCTTTGGGAAGCTAAGAAACAACTCGCTCTGCACAGTGCTCTTACAGCCTACCGGGAACATCTCTTCCAACGGCCTGTGAAACGCAGTTTCTTTGCAGGCCTGATCTGGCTGAAGTAGGACTTCTGCTCTGGGTGTGCTACTTTGCCCTAGAGCTGAAAGGCACAACGTGCAGGCTTCTTTCCAAAGGGCGAGTTGGGCCCCACAGCATCTTGCTTCCAGCTCTTTGGGAAGCTAAGAAACAACTCGCTCTGCACAGTGCTCTTACAGCCTCCCGGAACATCTCTTCCAAAGGCCAGTGAAACGCAGTTACTTTGCAGGCCTGATCCGGCTGAAGTAGGACTTCTGCTCTGGGTGTGCTACTTTGCCCTAGAGCTGAAAGGCACAACGTGCAGGCTTCTTTCCAAAGGGCGAGTTGGGCCCCACAGCATCTTGCTTCCAGCTCTTTGGGAAGCTAGGAAACAACTCGCTCTGCACCGTGCTCTTACAGCCTAGTTTGAACATCTCTTTCAATGGCCTGTGAAACGCAGTTTCTTTGCAGGCCTGATCTGGCTGAAGTAGGACTTCTGCTCTGGGTGTGCTACTTTGCCCTAGAGCTGAAAGGCACAACGTGCAGGCTTCTTTCCAAAGGGCGAGTTGGGCCCCACAGCATCTTGCTTCCAGCTCTTTGGGAAGCTAAGAAACAACTCGCTCTGCACAGTGGTCTTACAGCCTAGTGGGAACATCTCTTCCAAAGGCCTGTGAAACGCAGTTTCTTTGCAGGCCTGATCTGGCTGAAGTAGGACTTCTGCTCTGGGTGTGCTACTTTGCCCTAGAGCTGAAAGGCACAACGTGCAGGCTTCTTTCCAAAGGGCGAGTTGGGATCCACAGCATCTTGCTTCCAGCTCTTTGGGAAGCTAAGAAACAACTCGCTCTGCACAGTGCTCTTACAGCCTAGTGGGAACATCTCTTCCAAAGGCCTGTGAAATGCAGTTTCTTTGCAGGCCTGATCTGGCTGAAGTAGGACTTCTGCTCTGGGTGTGCTACTTTGCCCTAGAGCTGAAAGGCACAACGTGCAGGCTTCTTTCCAAAGGGCGAGTTGGGCCCCACAGCATCTTGCTTCCAGCTCTTTGGGAAGCTAAGAAACAACTCGCTCTGCACAGTGCTCTTACAGCCTACCGGGAACATCTCTTCCAAAGGCCTGTGAAACGCAGTTTCTTTGCAGGCCTGATCCGGCTGAAGTAGGACTTCTGCTCTGGGTGTGCTACTTTGCCCTAGAGCTGAAAGGCACAACGTGCAGGCTTCTTTCCCAAGGGCGAGTTGGGCCCCACAGCATCTTGCTTCCAGCTCTTTGGGAAGCTAAGAAACAACTCGCTCTGCACAGTGCTCTTACAGCCTACCGGGAACATCTCTTCCAAAGGCCTGTGAAACGCAGTTTCTTTGCAGGCCTGATCTGGCTGAAGTAGGACTTCTGCTCTGGGTGTGCTACTTTGCCCTAGAGCTGAAAGGCACAACGTGCAGGCTTCTTTCCAAAGGGCGAGTTGGGCCCCACAGCATCTTGCTTCCAGCTCTTTGGGAAGCTAAGATACAACTCGCTCTGCACAGTGCTCTTACAGCCTAGTGGGAACGTCTCTTCCAAAGGCCTGTGAAACGCAGTTTCTTTGCAGGCCTGATCTGGCTGAAGTAGGACTTCTGCTCTGGGTGTGCTACTTTGCCCTAGAGCTGAAAGGCACAACGTGCAGGCTTCTTTCCAAAGGGCGAGTTGGGCCCCACAGCATCTTGCTTCCAGCTCTTTGGGAAGCTAAGAAACAACTCGCTCTGCACAGTGCTCTTACAGCCTAGTGGGAACATCTCTTCCAAAGGCCTGTGAAACGCAGTTTCTTTGCAGGCCTTATCTGGCTGAAGTAGGACTTCTGCTCTGGGTGTGCTACTTTGCCCTAGAGCTGAGAGGCACAACGTGCAGGCTTCTTTCCAAAGGGCGAGTTGGGCCCCACAGCATCTTGCTTCCAGCTCTTTGGGAAGCTAAGAAACAACTCGCTCTGCACAGTGGTCTTACAGCCTAGTGGGAACATCTCTTCCAAAGGCCTGTGAAACGCAGTTTCTTTGCAGGCCTGATCTGGCTGAAGTAGGACTTCTGCTCTGGGTGTGCTACTTTGCCCTAGAGCTGAAAGGCACAACGTGCAGGCTTCTTTCCAAAGGGCGAGTTGGGCCCCACAGCATCTTGCTTCCAGCTCTTTGGGAAGCTAAGAAACAACTCGCTCTGAAAGTGCTCTTACAGCCTAGTGGGAACATCTCTTCCAAAGGCCTGTGAAATGCAGTTTCTTTGCAGGCCTGATCTGGCTGAAGTAGGACTTCTGCTCTGGGTGTGCTACTTTGCCCTAGAGCTGAAAGGCACAACGTGCAGGCTTCTTTCCAAAGGGCGAGTTGGGCCCCACAGCATCTTGCTTCCAGCTCTTTGGGAAGCTAAGAAACAACTCGCTCTGCACAGTGCTCTTACAGCCTACCGGGAACATCTCTTCCAAAGGCCTGTGAAACGCAGTTTCTTTGCTGGCCTGATCTGGCTGAAGTAGGACTTCTGCTCTGGGTGTGCTACTTTGCCCTAGAGCTGGAAGGCACAACGTGCAGGCTTCTTTCCAAAGGGCGAGTTGGGCCCCACAGCATCTTGCTTCCAGCTCTTTGGGAAGCTAAGAAACAACTCGCTCTGCACAGTGCTCTTACAGCCTACCGGGAACATCTCTTCCAAAGGCCTGTGAAACGCAGTTTCTTTGCAGGCCTGATCTGGCTGAAGTAGGACTTCTGCTCTGGGTGTGCTACTTTGCCCTAGAGCTGAAAGGCACAACGTGCAGGCTTCTTTCCAAAGGGCGAGTTGGGCCCCACAGCATCTTGCTTCCAGCTCATTGGGAAGCTAAGAAACAACTCGCTCTGCACAGTGCTCTTACAGCCTACCGGGAACATGTCTTCCAAAGGCCTGTGAAATGCAGTTTCTTTGCAGGCCTGATCTGGCTGAAGTAGGACTTCTGCTCTGGGTGTGCTACTTTGCCCTAGAGCTGAAAGGCACAACGTGCAGGCTTCTTTCCAAAGGGCGAGTTGGGCTCCACAGCATCTTGCTTCCAGCTCTTTGGGAAGCTAAGAAACAACTCGCTCTGCACAGTGCTCTTACAGCCTACCGGGAACATCTCTTCCAAAGGCCTGTGAAACGCAGTTTCTTTGCAGGCCTGATCTGGCTGAAGTAGGACTTCTGCTCTGGGTGTGCTACTTTGCCCTAGAGCTGAAAGGCACAACGTGCAGGCTTCTTTCCAAAGGGCGAGTTGGGCCCCACAGCATCTTGCTTCCAGCTCTTTGGGAAGCTAAGAAACAACTCGCTCTGCACAGTGCTCTTACAGCCTAGTGGGAACATCTCTTCCAAAGGCCTGTGAAACGCAGTTTCTTTGCAGGCCTGATCTGGCTGAAGTAGGACTTCTGCTCTGGGTGTGCTACTTTGGCCTAGAGCTGAAAGGCACAACGTGCAGGCTTCTTTCCAAAGGGCGAGTTGGGCCCCACAGCATCTTGCTTCCAGCTCTTTGGGAAGCTAAGAAACAACTCGCTCTGCACAGTGCTCTTACAGCCTACCGGGAACATCTCTTCCAAAGGCCAGTGAAACGCAGTTTCTTTGCAGGCCTGATCTGGCTGAAGTAGGACTTCTGCTCTGGGTGTGCTACTTTGCCCTAGAGCTGAAAGGCACAACGTGCAGGCTTCTTTACAAAGGGCGAGTTGGGCCCCACAGCATCTTGCTTCCAGCTCTTTGGGAAGCTAAGAAACAACTCGCTCTGCACAGTGCTCTTACAGCCTAGTGGGAACATCTCTTCCAAAGGCCTGTGAAACGCAGTTTCTTTGCAGGCCTGATTTGGCTGAAGTAGGACTTCTGCTCTGGGTGTGCTACTTTGCCCTAGAGCTGAAAGGCACAATGTGCAGGCTTCTTTCCAAAGGGCGAGTTGGGCCCCACAGCATCTTGCTTCCAGCTCTTTGGGAAGCTAAGAAACAACTCGCTCTGCACAGTGCTCTTACAGCCTACCGGGAACATCTCTTCCAATGGCCTGTGAAACGCAGTTTCTTTGCAGGCCTGATCTGGCTGAAGTAGGACTTCTGCTCTGGGTGTGCTATTTTGCCCTAGAGCTGAAAGGCACAACGTGCAGGCTTCTTTCCAAAGGGCGAGTTGGGCCCCACAGCATCTTGCTTCCAGCTCTTTGGGAAGCTAAGAAACAACTCGCTCTGCACAGTGCTCTTACAGCCTACCGGGAACATCTCTTCCAAAGGCCTGTGAAACGCAGTTTCTTTGCAGGCCTGATCTGGCTGAAGTAGGACTTCTGCTCTGGGTGTGCTACTTTGCCCTAGAGCTGAAAGGCACAACGTGCAGGCTTCTTTCCAAAGGGCGAGTTGGGCCCCACAGCATCTTGCTTCCAGCTCTTTGGGAAGCTAAGAAACAACTCGCTCTGCACAGTGCTCTTACAGCCTACCGGGAACATGTCTTCCAAAGGCCTGTGAAACGCAGTTTCTTTGCAGGCCTGATCTGGCTGAAGTAGGACTTCTGCTCTGGGTGTGCTACTTTGCCCTAGAGCTGAAAGGCACAACGTGCAGGCTTCTTTCCAAAGGGCGAGTTGGGCCCCACAGCATCTTGCTTCCAGCTCTTTGGGAAGCTAAGAAACAACTCGCTCTGCACAGTGCTCTTACAGCCTAGTGGGAACATCTCTTCCAAAGTCCTGTGAAACGCAGTTTCTTTGCAGGCCTGATCTGGCTGAAGTAGGACTTCTGCTCTGGGTGTGCTACTTTGCCCTAGAGCTGAAAGGCACAACGTGCAGGCTTCTTTCCAAAGGGCGAGTTGGGCCCCACAGCATCTTGCTTCCAGCTCTTTGGGAAGCTAAGAAACAACTCGCTCTGCACAGTGCTCTTACAGCCTACCGGGAACATCTCTTCCAAAGGCCTGTGAAATGCAGTTTCTTTGCAGGCCTGATCTGGCTGAAGTAGGACTTCTGCTCTGGGTGTGCTACTTTGCCCTAGAGCTGAAAGGCACAACGTGCAGGCTTCTTTCCAAAGGGCGAGTTGGGCCCCACAGCATCTTGCTTCCAGCTCTTTGGGAAGCTAAGAAACAACTCGCTCTGCACAGTGCTCTTACAGCCTAGTGGGAACATCTCTTCCAAAGGCCTGGGAAACGCAGTTTCTTTGCAGGCCTGATCTGGCTGAAGTAGGACTTCTGCTCTGGGTGTGCTACGTTGCCCTAGAGCTGAAAGGCACAACGTGCAGGCTTCTTTCCAAAGGGCGAGTTGGGCCCCACAGCATCTTGCTTCCAGCTCTTTGGGAAGCTAAGAAACAACTCGCTCTGCACAGTGCTCTTACAGCCTAGTGGGAACATCTCTTCCAAAGGCCTGTGAAACGCAGTTTCTTTGCAGGCCTGATCTGGCTGAAGTAGGACTTCTGCTCTGGGTGTGCTACTTTGCCCTAGAGCTGAAAGGCACAACGTGCAGTCTTCTTTCCAAAGGGCGAGTTGGGCCCCACAGCATCTTGCTTCCAGCTCTTTGGGAAGCTAAGAAACAACTCGCTCTGCACAGTGCTCTTACAGCCTACCGGGAACATCTCTTCCAAAGGCCTGTGAAACGCAGTTTCTTTGCAGGCCTGATCTGGCTGAAGTAGGACTTCTGCTCTGGGTGTGCTACTTTGCCCTAGAGCTGAAAGGCACAACGTGCAGGCTTCTTTCCAAAGGGCCAGTTGGGCCCCACAGCATCTTGCTTCCAGCTCTTTGGGAAGCTAAGAAACAACTCGCTCTGCACAGTGCTCTTACAGCCTAGTGGGAACATCTCTTCCAAAGGCCTGGGAAACGCAGTTTCTTTGCAGGTCTGATCTGGCTGAAGTAGGACTTCTGCTCTGGGTGTGCTACTTTGCCCTAGAGCTGAAAGGCACAACGTGCAGGCTTCTTTCCAAAGGGCGAGTTGGGCCCCACAGCATCTTGCTTCCAGCTCTTTGGGAAGCTAAGAAACAACTCGCTCTGCACAGTCTTCTTAAAGCCTAGTGGGAACATCTCTTCCAAAGGCCTGTGAAACGCAGTTTCTTTGCAGGCCTGATCTGGCTGAAGTAGGACTTCTGCTCTGGGTGTGCTACTTTGCCCTAGAGCTGAAAGGCACAACGTGCAGGCTTCTTTCCAAAGGGCGAGTTGGGCCCCACAGCATCTTGCTTCCAGCTCTTTGGGAAGCTAAGAAACAACTCGCTCTGCACAGTGCTCTTACAGCCTACCGGGAACATCTCTTCCAAAGGCCTGTGAAACGCAGTTTCTTTGCAGGCCTGATCTGGCTGAAGTAGGACTTCTGCTGTGGGTGTGCTACTTTGCCCTACAGCTGAAAGGCACAACGTGCAGGCTTCTTTCCAAAGGGCGAGTTGGGCCCCACAGCATCTTGCTTCCAGCTCTTTGGGAAGCTAAGAAACAACTCTCTCTGCACAGTGTTCTTACAGCCTAGTGGGAACATCTCTTCCAAAGGCCGGTGAAACGCAGTTTCTTTGCAGGCCTGATCTGGCTGAAGTAGGACTTCTGCTCTGGGTGTGCTACTTTGCCCTAGAGCTGAAAGGCACAACGTGCAGGCTTCTTTCCAAAGGGCGAGTTGGGCCCCACAGCATCTTGCTTCCAGCTCTTTGGGAAGCTAAGAAACAACTCGCTCTGCACAGTGCTCTTACAGCCTACCGGGAACATCTCTTCCAAAGGCCTGTGAAACGCAGTTTCTTTGCAGGCCTGATCTGGCTGAAGTAGGACTTCTGCTCTGGGTGTGCTACTTTGCCCTAGAGCTGAAAGGCACAACGTGCAGGCTTCTTTCCAAAGGGCGAGTTGGGCCCCACAGCATCTTGCTTCCAGCTCTTTGGGAAGCTAAGAAACAACTCGCTCTGCACAGTGCTCTTACAGCCTACCGGGAACATCTCTTCCAAAGGCCTGTGAAACGCAGTTTCTTTGCAGGCCTGATCTGGCTGAAGTAGGACTTCTGCTCTGGGTGTGCTACTTTGCCCTAGAGCTGAAAGGCACAACGTGCAGGCTTCTTTCCAAAGGGCCAGTTGGGCCCCACAGCATCTTGCTTCCAGCTCTTTGGGAAGCTAAGAAACAACTCGCTCTGCACAGTGTTCTTACAGCCTAGTGGGAACATCTCTTCCAAAGGCCGGTGAAACGCAGTTTCTTTGCAGGCCTGATCTGGCTGAAGTAGGACTTCTGCTCTGGGTGTGCTACTTTGCCCTAGAGCTGAAAGGCACAACGTGCAGGCTTCTTTCCAAAGGGCGAGTTGGGCCCCACAGCATCTTGCTTCCAGCTCTTTGGGAAGCTAAGAAACAACTCGCTCTGCACAGTGCTCTTACAGCCTACCGGGAACATCTCTTCCAAAGGCCTGTGAAACGCAGTTTGTTTGCAGGCCTGATCTGGCTGAAGTAGGACTTCTGCTCTGGGTGTGCTACTTTGCCCTAGAGCTGAAAGGCACAACGTGCAGGCTTCTTTCCAAAGGGCGAGTTGGGCCCCACAGCATCTTGCTTCCAGCTCTTTGGGAAGCTAAGAAACAACTCGCTCTGCACAGTGCTCTTACAGCCTACCGGGAACATCTCTTCCAAAGGCCTTTGAAACGCAGTTTCTTTGCAGGCCTTATCTGGCTGAAGTAGGACTTCTGCTCTGGGTGTGCTACTTTGCCCTAGAGCTGAAAGGCACAACGTGCAGTCTTCTTTCCAAAGGGCGAGTTGGGCCCCACAGCATCTTGCTTCCAGCTCTTTGGGAAGCTAAGAAACAACTCGCTCTGCTCAGTGGTCTTAAAGCCTAGTGGGAACATCTGTTCCAAAGGCCTGTGAAACGCAGTTTCTTTGCAGGCCTGATCTGGCTGAAGTAGGACTTCTGCTCTGGGTGTGCTACTTTGCCCTAGAGCTGAAAGGCACAACGTGCAGACTTCTTTCCAAAGGGCGAGTTGGGCCCCACAGCATCTTGCTTCCAGCTCTTTGGGAAGCTAAGAAACAACTCGCTCTGCACAGTGCTCTTACAGCCTACCGGGAACATCTCTTCCAAAGGCCTGTGAAACGCAGTTTCTTTGCAGGCCTGATCTGGCTGAAGTAGGACTTCTGCTCTGGGGTGCTACTTTGCCCTAGAGCTGAAAGGCACAACGTGCAGGCTTCTTTCCAAAGGGCGAGTTGGGCCCCACAGCATCTTGCTTCCAGCTCTTTGGGAAGCTAAGAAACAACTCGCTCTGCACAGTGCTCTTACAGCCTAGTGGGAACATCTCTTCCAAAGGCCTGTGAAACGCAGTTTCTTTGCAGGCCTGATCTGGCTGAAGTAGGACTTCTGCTCTGGGTGTGCTACTTTGCCCTAGAGCTGAAAGGCACAACGTGCAGGCTTCTTTCCAAAGGGCGAGTTGGGCCCCACAGCATCTTGCTTCCAGCTCTTTGGGAAGCTAAGAAACAACTCGCTCTGCACAGTGCTCTTACAGCCTACCGGGAACATCTCTTCCAAAGGCCTGTGAAACGCAGATTCTTTGCAGACCTGATCTGCCGGAAGTAGGACTTCTGCTCTGGGTGTGCTACTTTGCCCTAGAGCTGAAAGGCACAACGTGCAGTCTTCTTTCCAAAGGGCGAGTTGGGCCCCACAGCATCTTGCTTCCAGCTCTTTGGGAAGCTAAGAAACAACTCGCTCTGCACAGTGCTCTTACAGCCTACCGGGAACATCTCTTCCAAAGGCCTGTGAAACGCAGTTTGTTTGCAGGCCTGATCTGGCTGAAGTAGGACTTCTGCTCTGGGTGTGCTACTTTGCCCTAGAGCTGAAAGGCACAACGTGCAGGCTTCTTTCCAAAGGGCGAGTTGGGCCCCACAGCATCTTGCTTCCAGCTCTTTGGGAAGCTAAGAAACAACTCGCTCTGCACAGTGCTCTTACAGCCTACAGGGATCATCTCTTCCAAAGGACTGTGAAACGCATTTTGTTTGCAGGCCTGATCTGCCTGAAGTAGGACTTCTGCTCTGGGTGTGCTACTTTGCCCTAGAGCTGAAAGGCACAACGTGCAGGCTTCTTTCCAAAGGGCGAGTTGGGCCCCACAGCATCTTGCTTCCAGCTCTTTGGGAAGCTAAGAAACAACTCGCTCTGCACAGTGCTCTTACAGCCTACCGGGAACATCTCTTCCAAAGGCCTGTGAAACGCAGTTTCTTTGCAGGCCTGATCTGGCTGAAGTAGGACTTCTGCTCTGGGTGTGCTACTTTGCCCTAGAGCTGAAAGGCACAACGTGCAGGCTTCTTTCCAAAGGGCGAGTTGGGCCCCACAGCATCTTGCTTCCAGCTCTTTGGGAAGCTA
Source organism: Equus caballus (assembly GCF_041296265.1). Lineage (NCBI taxonomy): Eukaryota > Metazoa > Chordata > Mammalia > Perissodactyla > Equidae > Equus > Equus caballus. The sequence goes on from NC_091712.1 coordinate 1,244,680, forward strand.
AGAAACAACTCGCTCTGCACAGTGCTCTTACAGCCTACCGGGAACATCTCTTCCACAGGCCTGTGAAACGCAGTTTCTTTGCAGGCCTGATCTGGCTGAAGTAGGACTTCTGCTCTGGGTGTGCTACTTTGCCCTAGAGCTGAAAGGCACAACGTGCAGGCTTCTTTCCAAAGGGCGAGTTGGGCCCCACAGCATCTTGCTTCCAGCTCATTGGGAAGCTAAGAAACAACTCGCTCTGCACAGTGCTCTTACAGCCTACCGGGAACATGTCTTCCAAAGGCCTGTGAAATGCAGTTTCTTTGCAGGCCTGATCTGGCTGAAGTAGGACTTCTGCTCTGGGTGTGCTACTTTGCCCTAGAGCTGAAAGGCACAACGTGCAGGCTTCTTTCCAAAGGGCGAGTTGGGCCCCACAGCATCTTGCTTCCAGCTCTTTGGGAAGCTAAGAAACAACTCGCTCTGCACAGTGCTCTTACAGCCTACCGGGAACATGTCTTCCAAAGGCCTGTGAAACGCAGTTTCTTTGCAGGCCTGATCTGGCTGAAGTAGGACTTCTGCTCTGGGTGTGCTACTTTGCCCTAGAGCTGAAAGGCACAACGTGCAGGCTTCTTTCCAAAGGGCGAGTTGGGCCCCACAGCATCTTGCTTCCAGCTCTTTGGGAAGCTAAGAAACAACTCGCTCTGCACAGTGCTCTTACAGCCTAGTGGGAACATCTCTTCCAAAGGCCTGTGAAACGCAGTTTCTTTGCAGGCCTGATCTGGCTGAAGTAGGACTTCTGCTCTGGGTGTGCTACTTTGCCCTAGAGCTGAAAGGCACAACGTGCAGGCTTCTTTCCAAAGGGCGAGTTGGGCCCCACAGCATCTTGCTTCCAGCTCTTTGGGAAGCTAAGAAACAACTCGCTCTGCACAGTGCTCTTACAGCCTACCGGGAACATCTCTTCCAAAGGCCAGTGAAACGCAGTTTCTTTGCAGGCCTGATCTGGCTGAAGTAGGACTTCTGCTCTGGGTGTGCTACTTTGCCCTAGAGCTGAAAGGCACAACGTGCAGGCTTCTTTCCAAAGGGCGAGTTGGGCCCCACAGCATCTTGCTTCCAGCTCTTTGGGAAGCTAAGAAACAACTCGCTCTGCACAGTGCTCTTACAGCCTAGTGGGAACATCTCTTCCAAAGGCCTGTGAAACGCAGTTTCTTTGCAGGCCTGATTTGGCTGAAGTAGGACTTCTGCTCTGGGTGTGCTACTTTGCCCTAGAGCTGAAAGGCACAACGTGCAGGCTTCTTTCCAAAGGGCGAGTTGGGCCCCACAGCATCTTGCTTCCAGCTCTTTGGGAAGCTAAGAAACAACTCGCTCTGCACAGTGCTCTTACAGCCTACCGGGAACATCTCTTCCAATGGCCTGTGAAACGCAGTTTCTTTGCAGGCCTGATCTGGCTGAAGTAGGACTTCTGCTCTGGGTGTGCTATTTTGCCCTAGAGCTGAAAGGCACAACGTGCAGGCTTCTTTCCAAAGGGCGAGTTGGGCCCCACAGCATCTTGCTTCAAGCTCTTTGGGAAGCTAAGAAACAACTCGCTCTGCACAGTGCTCTTACAGCCTACCGGGAACATCTCTTCCAAAGGCCTGTGAAACGCAGTTTCTTTGCAGGCCTGATCTGGCTGAAGTAGGACTTCTGCTCTGGGTGTGCTACTTTGCCCTAGAGCTGAAAGGCACAACGTGCAGGCTTCTTTCCAAAGGGCGAGTTGGGCCCCACAGCATCTTGCTTCCAGCTCTTTGGGAAGCTAAGAAACAACTCGCTCTGCACAGTGCTCTTACAGCCTACCGGGAACATGTCTTCCAAAGGCCTGTGAAACGCAGTTTCTTTGCAGGCCTGATCTGGCTGAAGTAGGACTTCTGCTCTGGGTGTGCTACTTTGCCCTAGAGCTGAAAGGCACAACGTGCAGGCTTCTTTCCAAAGGGCGAGTTGGGCCCCACAGCATCTTGCTTCCAGCTCTTTGGGAAGCTAAGAAACAACTCGCTCTGCACAGTGCTCTTACAGCCTAGTGGGAACATCTCTTCCAAAGTCCTGTGAAACGCAGTTTCTTTGCAGGCCTGATCTGGCTGAAGTAGGACTTCTGCTCTGGGTGTGCTACTTTGCCCTAGAGCTGAAAGGCACAACGTGCAGGCTTCTTTCCAAAGGGCGAGTTGGGCCCCACAGCATCTTGCTTCCAGCTCTTTGGGAAGCTAAGAAACAACTCGCTCTGCACAGTGCTCTTACAGCCTACCGGGAACATCTCTTCCAAAGGCCTGTGAAATGCAGTTTCTTTGCAGGCCTGATCTGGCTGAAGTAGGACTTCTGCTCTGGGTGTGCTACTTTGCCCTAGAGCTGAAAGGCACAACGTGCAGGCTTCTTTCCAAAGGGCGAGTTGGGCCCCACAGCATCTTGCTTCCAGCTCTTTGGGAAGCTAAGAAACAACTCGCTCTGCACAGTGCTCTTACAGCCTAGTGGGAACATCTCTTCCAAAGGCCTGGGAAACGCAGTTTCTTTGCAGGCCTGATCTGGCTGAAGTAGGACTTCTGCTCTGGGTGTGCTACGTTGCCCTAGAGCTGAAAGGCACAACGTGCAGGCTTCTTTCCAAAGGGCGAGTTGGGCCCCACAGCATCTTGCTTCCAGCTCTTTGGGAAGCTAAGAAACAACTCGCTCTGCACAGTGCTCTTACAGCCTAGTGGGAACATCTCTTCCAAAGGCCTGTGAAACGCAGTTTCTTTGCAGGCCTGATCTGGCTGAAGTAGGACTTCTGCTCTGGGTGTGCTACTTTGCCCTAGAGCTGAAAGGCACAACGTGCAGTCTTCTTTCCAAAGGGCGAGTTGGGCCCCACAGCATCTTGCTTCCAGCTCTTTGGGAAGCTAAGAAACAACTCGCTCTGCACAGTGCTCTTACAGCCTACCGGGAACATCTCTTCCAAAGGCCTGTGAAACGCAGTTTCTTTGCAGGCCTGATCTGGCTGAAGTAGGACTTCTGCTCTGGGTGTGCTACTTTGCCCTAGAGCTGAAAGGCACAACGTGCAGGCTTCTTTCCAAAGGGCCAGTTGGGCCCCACAGCATCTTGCTTCCAGCTCTTTGGGAAGCTAAGAAACAACTCGCTCTGCACAGTGCTCTTACAGCCTAGTGGGAACATCTCTTCCAAAGGCCTGGGAAACGCAGTTTCTTTGCAGGTCTGATCTGGCTGAAGTAGGACTTCTGCTCTGGGTGTGCTACTTTGCCCTAGAGCTGAAAGGCACAACGTGCAGGCTTCTTTCCAAAGGGCGAGTTGGGCCCCACAGCATCTTGCTTCCAGCTCTTTGGGAAGCTAAGAAACAACTCGCTCTGCACAGTCTTCTTAAAGCCTAGTGGGAACATCTCTTCCAAAGGCCTGTGAAACGCAGTTTCTTTGCAGGCCTGATCTGGCTGAAGTAGGACTTCTGCTCTGGGTGTGCTACTTTGCCCTAGAGCTGAAAGGCACAACGTGCAGGCTTCTTTCCAAAGGGCGAGTTGGGCCCCACAGCATCTTGCTTCCAGCTCTTTGGGAAGCTAAGAAACAACTCGCTCTGCACAGTGCTCTTACAGCCTACCGGGAACATCTCTTCCAAAGGCCTGTGAAACGCAGTTTCTTTGCAGGCCTGATCTGGCTGAAGTAGGACTTCTGCTGTGGGTGTGCTACTTTGCCCTACAGCTGAAAGGCACAACGTGCAGGCTTCTTTCCAAAGGGCGAGTTGGGCCCCACAGCATCTTGCTTCCAGCTCTTTGGGAAGCTAAGAAACAACTCTCTCTGCACAGTGTTCTTACAGCCTAGTGGGAACATCTCTTCCAAAGGCCGGTGAAACGCAGTTTCTTTGCAGGCCTGATCTGGCTGAAGTAGGACTTCTGCTCTGGGTGTGCTACTTTGGCCTAGAGCTGAAAGGCACAACGTGCAGGCTTCTTTCCAAAGGGCGAGTTGGGCCCCACAGCATCTTGCTTCCAGCTCTTTGGGAAGCTAAGAAACAACTCGCTCTGCACAGTGCTCTTACAGCCTACCGGGAACATCTCTTCCAAAGGCCTGTGAAACGCAGTTTCTTTGCAGGCCTGATCTGGCTGAAGTAGGACTTCTGCTCTGGGTGTGCTACTTTGCCCTAGAGCTGAAAGGCACAACGTGCAGGCTTCTTTCCAAAGGGCGAGTTGGGCCCCACAGCATCTTGCTTCCAGCTCTTTGGGAAGCTAAGAAACAACTCGCTCTGCACAGTGCTCTTACAGCCTACCGGGAACATCTCTTCCAAAGGCCTGTGAAACGCAGTTTCTTTGCAGGCCTGATCTGGCTGAAGTAGGACTTCTGCTCTGGGTGTGCTACTTTGCCCTAGAGCTGAAAGGCACAACGTGCAGGCTTCTTTCCAAAGGGCCAGTTGGGCCCCACAGCATCTTGCTTCCAGCTCTTTGGGAAGCTAAGAAACAACTCGCTCTGCACAGTGTTCTTACAGCCTAGTGGGAACATCTCTTCCAAAGGCCGGTGAAACGCAGTTTCTTTGCAGGCCTGATCTGGCTGAAGTAGGACTTCTGCTCTGGGTGTGCTACTTTGCCCTAGAGCTGAAAGGCACAACGTGCAGGCTTCTTTCCAAAGGGCGAGTTGGGCCCCACAGCATCTTGCTTCCAGCTCTTTGGGAAGCTAAGAAACAACTCGCTCTGCACAGTGCTCTTACAGCCTACCGGGAACATCTCTTCCAAAGGCCTGTGAAACGCAGTTTGTTTGCAGGCCTGATCTGGCTGAAGTAGGACTTCTGCTCTGGGTGTGCTACTTTGCCCTAGAGCTGAAAGGCACAACGTGCAGGCTTCTTTCCAAAGGGCGAGTTGGGCCCCACAGCATCTTGCTTCCAGCTCTTTGGGAAGCTAAGAAACAACTCGCTCTGCACAGTGCTCTTACAGCCTACCGGGAACATCTCTTCCAAAGGCCTTTGAAACGCAGTTTCTTTGCAGGCCTTATCTGGCTGAAGTAGGACTTCTGCTCTGGGTGTGCTACTTTGCCCTAGAGCTGAAAGGCACAACGTGCAGTCTTCTTTCCAAAGGGCGAGTTGGGCCCCACAGCATCTTGCTTCCAGCTCTTTGGGAAGCTAAGAAACAACTCGCTCTGCTCAGTGGTCTTAAAGCCTAGTGGGAACATCTCTTCCAAAGGCCTGTGAAACGCAGTTTCTTTGCAGGCCTGATCTGGCTGAAGTAGGACTTCTGCTCTGGGTGTGCTACTTTGCCCTAGAGCTGAAAGGCACAACGTGCAGACTTCTTTCCAAAGGGCGAGTTGGGCCCCACAGCATCTTGCTTCCAGCTCTTTGGGAAGCTAAGAAACAACTCGCTCTGCACAGTGCTCTTACAGCCTACCGGGAACATCTCTTCCAAAGGCCTGTGAAACGCAGTTTCTTTGCAGGCCTGATCTGGCTGAAGTAGGACTTCTGCTCTGGGGTGCTACTTTGCCCTAGAGCTGAAAGGCACAACGTGCAGGCTTCTTTCCAAAGGGCGAGTTGGGCCCCACAGCATCTTGCTTCCAGCTCTTTGGGAAGCTAAGAAACAACTCGCTCTGCACAGTGCTCTTACAGCCTAGTGGGAACATCTCTTCCAAAGGCCTGTGAAACGCAGTTTCTTTGCAGGCCTGATCTGGCTGAAGTAGGACTTCTGCTCTGGGTGTGCTACTTTGCCCTAGAGCTGAAAGGCACAACGTGCAGGCTTCTTTCCAAAGGGCGAGTTGGGCCCCACAGCATCTTGCTTCCAGCTCTTTGGGAAGCTAAGAAACAACTCGCTCTGCACAGTGCTCTTACAGCCTACCGGGAACATCTCTTCCAAAGGCCTGTGAAACGCAGTTTCTTTGCAGGCCTTATCCGGCTGAAGTAGGACTTCTGCTGTGGGTGTGCTACTTTGCCCTAGAGCTGAAAGGCACAACGTGCAGGCTTCTTTCCAAAGGGCGAGTTGGGCCCCACAGCATCTTGCTTCCAGCTCTTTGGGAAGCTAAGAAACAACTCGCTCTGCACAGTGCTCTTACAGCCTAGTGGGAACATCTCTTCCAAAGGCCTGGGAAACGCAGTTTCTTTGCAGGCCTGATCTGGCTGAAGTAGGACTTCTGCTCTGGGTGTGCTACGTTGCCCTAGAGCTGAAAGGCACAACGTGCAGGCTTCTTTCCAAAGGGCGAGTTGGGCCCCACAGCATCTTGCTTCCAGCTCTTTGGGAAGCTAAGAAACAACTCGCTCTGCACAGTGCTCTTACAGCCTAGTGGGAACATCTCTTCCAAAGGCCTGTGAAACGCAGTTGCTTTGCAGGCCTGATCTGGCTGAAGTAGGACTTCTGCTCTGGGTGTGCTACTTTGCCCTAGAGCTGAAAGGCACAACGTGCAGGCTTCTTTCCAAAGGGCCAGTTGGGCCCCACAGCATCTTGCTTCCAGCTCTTTGGGAAGCTAAGAAACAACTCGCTCTGCACAGTGCTCTTAGAGCCTAGTGGGAACATCTCTTCCAAAGGCCTGTGAAACGCAGTTTCTTTGCAGGCCTGATCTGGCTGAAGTAGGACTTCTGCTCTGGGTGTGCTACTTTGCCCTAGAGCTGAAAGGCACAACGTGCAGTCTTCTTTCCAAAGGGCGAGTTGGGCCCCACAGCATCTTGCTTCCAGCTCTTTGGGAAGCTAAGAAACAACTCGCTCTGCACAGTGCTCTTACAGCCTACCGGGAACATCTCTTCCAAAGGCCTGTGAAACGCAGTTTCTTTGCAGGCCTGATCTGGCTGAAGTAGGACTTCTGCTCTGGGGTGCTACTTTGCCCTAGAGCTGAAAGGCACAACGTGCAGGCTTCTTTCCAAAGGGCCAGTTGGGCCCCACAGCATCTTGCTTCCAGCTCTTTGGGAAGCTAAGAAACAACTCGCTCTGCACAGTGCTCTTACAGCCTAGTGGGAACATCTCTTCCAAAGGCCTGGGAAACGCAGTTTCTTTGCAGGTCTGATCTGGCTGAAGTAGGACTTCTGCTCTGGGTGTGCTACTTTGCCCTAGAGCTGAAAGGCACAACGTGCAGGCTTCTTTCCAAAGGGCGAGTTGGGCCCCACAGCATCTTGCTTCCAGCTCTTTGGGAAGCTAAGAAACAACTCGCTCTGCACAGTCTTCTTAAAGCCTAGTGGGAACATCTCTTCCAAAGGCCTGTGAAACGCAGTTTCTTTGCAGGCCTGATCTGGCTGAAGTAGGACTTCTGCTCTGGGTGTGCTACTTTGCCCTAGAGCTGAAAGGCACAACGTGCAGGCTTCTTTCCAAAGGGCGAGTTGGGCCCCACAGCATCTTGCTTCCAGCTCTTTGGGAAGCTAAGAAACAACTCGCTCTGCACAGTGCTCTTACAGCCTACCGGGAACATCTCTTCCAAAGGCCTGTGAAACGCAGTTTCTTTGCAGGCCTGATCCGGCTGAAGTAGGACTTCTGCTCTGGGTGTGCTACTTTGCCCTAGAGCTGAAAGGCACAACGTGCAGGCTTCTTTCCAAAGGGCGAGTTGGGCCCCACAGCATCTTGCTTCCAGCTCTTTGGGAAGCTAAGAAACAACTCGCTCTGCACAGTGCTCTTACAGCCTACCGGGAACATCTCTTCCAAAGGCCTGTGAAACGCAGTTTCTTTGCAGGCCTGATCTGGCTGAAGTAGGACTTCTGCTCTGGGTGTGCTACTTTGCCCTGGAGCTGAAAGGCACAACGTGCAGGCTTCTTTCCAAAGGGCGAGTTGGGCCCCACAGCATCTTGCTTCCAGCTCTTGGGAAGCTAAGAAACAACTCGCTCTGCACAGTGCTCTTACAGCCTACCGGGAACATCTCTTCCAAAGGCCTGTGAAACGCAGTTTCTTTGCAGGCCTGATCTGGCTGAAGTAGGACTTCTGCTCTGGGTGTGCTACTTTGCCCTAGAGCTGAAAGGCACAACGTGCAGTCTTCTTTCCAAAGGGCGAGTTGGGCCCCACAGCATCTTGCTTCCAGCTCTTTGGGAAGCTAAGAAACAACTCGCTCTGAACAGTGCTCTTACAGCCTACCGGGAACATCTCTTCCAAAGGCCTGTGAAACGCAGTTTCTTTGCAGGCCTGATCTGGCTGAAGTAGGACTTCTGCTCTGGGTGTGCTACTTTGCCCTGGAGCTGAAAGGCACAACGTGCAGGCTTCTTTCCAAAGGGCGAGTTGGGCCCCACAGCATCTTGCTTCCAGCTCTTTGGGAAGCTAAGAAACAACTCGCTCTGCACAGTGCTCTTACAGCCTAGTGGGAACATCTCTTCCAAAGGCCTGGGAAACGCAGTTTCTTTGCAGGTCTGATCTGGCTGAAGTAGGACTTCTGCTCTGGGTGTGCTACTTTGCCCTAGAGCTGAAAGGCACAACGTGCAGGCTTCTTTCCAAAGGGCGAGTTGGGCCCCACAGCATCTTGCTTCCAGCTCTTTGGGAAGCTAAGAAACAACTCGCTCTGCACAGTGCTCTTACAGCCTAGTGGGAACATCTCTTCCAAAGGCCTGTGAAACGCAGTTGCTTTGCAGGCCTGATCTGGCTGAAGTAGGACTTCTGCTCTGGGTGTGCTACTTTGCCCTAGAGCTGAAAGGCACAACGTGCAGGCTTCTTTCCAAAGGGCGAGTTGGGCCCCACAGCATCTTGCTTCCAGCTCTTTGGGAAGCTAAGAAACAACTCGCTCTGCACAGTGCTCTTAGAGCCTAGTGGGAACATCTCTTCCAAAGGCCTGTGAAACGCAGTTTCTTTGCAGGCCTGATCTGGCTGAAGTAGGACTTCTGCTCTGGGTGTGCTACTTTGCCCTAGAGCTGAAAGGCACAACGTGCAGTCTTCTTTCCAAAGGGCGAGTTGGGCCCCACAGCATCTTGCTTCCAGCTCTTTGGGAAGCTAAGAAACAACTCGCTCTGCACAGTGCTCTTACAGCCTACCGGGAACATCTCTTCCAAAGGCCTGTGAAACGCAGTTTCTTTGCAGGCCTGATCTGGCTGAAGTAGGACTTCTGCTCTGGGTGTGCTACTTTGCCCTAGAGCTGAAAGGCACAACGTGCAGGCTTCTTTCCAAAGGGCGAGTTGGGCCCCACAGCATCTTGCTTCCAGCTCTTTGGGAAGCTAAGAAACAACTCGCTCTGCACAGTGCTCTTACAGCCTAGTGGGAACATCTCTTCCAAAGGCCTGGGAAACGCAGTTTCTTTGCAGGTCTGATCTGGCTGAAGTAGGACTTCTGCTCTGGGTGTGCTACTTTGCCCTAGAGCTGAAAGGCACAACGTGCAGGCTTCTTTCCAAAGGGCGAGTTGGGCCCCACAGCATCTTGCTTCCAGCTCTTTGGGAAGCTAAGAAACAACTCGCTCTGCACAGTCTTCTTAAAGCCTAGTAGGAACATCTCTTCCAAAGGCCTGTGAAACGCAGTTTCTTTGCAGGCCTGATCTGGCTGAAGTAGGACTTCTGCTCTGGGTGTGCTACTTTGCCCTAGAGCTGAAAGGCACAACGTGCAGGCTTCTTTCCAAAGGGCGAGTTGGGCCCCACAGCATCTTGCTTCCAGCTCTTTGGGAAGCTAAGAAACCACTCGCTCTGCACAGTGCTCTTACAGCCTACCGGGAACATCTCTTCCAAAGGCCTGTGAAACGCAGTTTCTTTGCAGGCCTGATCTGGCTGAAGTAGGACTTCTGCTCTGGGTGTGCTACTTTGCCCTAGAGCTGAAAGGCACAACGTGCAGGCTTCTTTCCAAAGGGCCAGTTGGGCCCCACAGCATCTTGCTTCCAGCTCTTTGGGAAGCTAAGAAACAACTCGCTCTGCACAGTGTTCTTACAGCCTAGTGGGAACATCTCTTCCAAACGCCGGTGAAACGCAGTTTCTTTGCAGGCCTGATCTGGCTGAAGTAGGACTTCTGCTCTGGGTGTGCTACTTTGCCCTAGAGCTGAAAGGCACAACGTGCAGGCTTCTTTCCAAAGGGCGAGTTGGGCCCCACAGCATCTTGCTTCCAGCTCTTTGGGAAGCTAAGAAACAACTCGCTCTGCACAGTGCTCTTACAGCCTACCGGGAACATCTCTTCCAAAGGCCTGTGAAACGCAGTTTGTTTGCAGGCCTGATCTGGCTGAAGTAGGACTTCTGCTCTGGGTGTGCTACTTTGCCCTAGAGCTGAAAGGCACAACGTGCAGGCTTCTTTCCAAAGGGCGAGTTGGGCCCCACAGCATCTTGCTTCCAGCTCTTTGGGAAGCTAAGAAACAACTCGCTCTGCACAGTGCTCTTACAGCCTACCGGGAACATCTCTTCCAAAGGCCTTTGAAACGCAGTTTCTTTGCAGGCCTTATCTGGCTGAAGTAGGACTTCTGCTCTGGGTGTGCTACTTTGCCCTAGAGCTGAAAGGCACAACGTGCAGGCTTCTTTCCAAAGGGCGAGTTGGGCCCCACAGCATCTTGCTTCCAGCTCTTTGGGAAGCTAAGAAACAACTCGCTCTGCTCAGTGGTCTTAAAGCCTAGTGGGAACATCTCTTCCAAAGGCCTGTGAAACGCAGTTTCTTTGCAGGCCTGATCTGGCTGAAGTAGGACTTCTGCTCTGGGTGTGCTACTTTGCCCTAGAGCTGAAAGGCACAACGTGCAGACTTCTTTCCAAAGGGCGAGTTGGGCCCCACAGCATCTTGCTTCCAGCTCTTTGGGAAGCTAAGAAACAACTCGCTCTGCACAGTGCTCTTACAGCCTACCGGGAACATCTCTTCCAAAGGCCTGTGAAACGCAGTTTCTTTGCAGGCCTGATCTGGCTGAAGTAGGACTTCTGCTCTGGGGTGCTACTTTGCCCTAGAGCTGAAAGGCACAACGTGCAGGCTTCTTTCCAAAGGGCGAGTTGGGCCCCACAGCATCTTGCTTCCAGCTCTTTGGGAAGCTAAGAAACAACTCGCTCTGCACAGTGCTCTTACAGCCTAGTGGGAACATCTCTTCCAAAGGCCTGTGAAACGCAGTTTCTTTGCAGGCCTGATCTGGCTGAAGTAGGACTTCTGCTCTGGGTGTGCTACTTTGCCCTAGAGCTGAAAGGCACAACGTGCAGGCTTCTTTCCAAAGGGCGAGTTGGGCCCCACAGCATCTTGCTTCCAGCTCTTTGGGAAGCTAAGAAACAACTCGCTCTGCACAGTGCTCTTACAGCCTACCGGGAACATCTCTTCCAAAGGCCTGTGAAACGCAGTTTCTTTGCAGGCCTTATCCGGCTGAAGTAGGACTTCTGCTCTGGGTGTGCTACTTTGCCCTAGAGCTGAAAGGCACAACGTGCAGGCTTCTTTCCAAAGGGCGAGTTGGGCCCCACAGCATCTTGCTTCCAGCTCTTTGGGAAGCTAAGAAACAACTCGCTCTGCACAGTGCTCTTACAGCCTAGTGGGAACATCTCTTCCAAAGGCCTGTGAAACGCAGTTTCTTTGCAGGCCTGATCTGGCTGAAGTAGGACTTCTGCTCTGGGTGTGCTACGTTGCCCTAGAGCTGAAAGGCACAACGTGCAGGCTTCTTTCCAAAGGGCGAGTTGGGCCCCACAGCATCTTGCTTCCAGCTCTTTGGGAAGCTATGAAACAACTCGCTCTGCACAGTGCTCTTACAGCCTAGTGGGAACATCTCTTCCAAAGGCCTGTGAAACGCAGTTGCTTTGCAGGCCTGATCTGGCTGAAGTAGGACTTCTGCTCTGGGTGTGCTACTTTGCCCTAGAGCTGAAAGGCACAACGTGCAGGCTTCTTTCCAAAGGGCGAGTTGGGCCCCACAGCATCTTGCTTCCAGCTCTTTGGGAAGCTAAGAAACAACTCGCTCTGCACAGTGCTCTTAGAGCCTAGTGGGAACATCTCTTCCAAAGGCCTGTGAAACGCAGTTTCTTTGCAGGCCTGATCTGGCTGAAGTAGGACTTCTGCTCTGGGTGTGCTACTTTGCCCTAGAGCTGAAAGGCACAACGTGCAGTCTTCTTTCCAAAGGGCGAGTTGGGCCCCACAGCATCTTGCTTCCAGCTCTTTGGGAAGCTAAGAAACAACTCGCTCTGCACAGTGCTCTTACAGCCTACCGGGAACATCTCTTCCAAAGGCCTGTGAAACGCAGTTTCTTTGCAGGCCTGATCTGGCTGAAGTAGGACTTCTGCTCTGGGTGTGCTACTTTGCCCTAGAGCTGAAAGGCACAACGTGCAGGCTTCTTTCCAAAGGGCGAGTTGGGCCCCACAGCATCTTGCTTCCAGCTCTTTGGGAAGCTAAGAAACAACTCGCTCTGCACAGTGCTCTTACAGCCTAGTGGGAACATCTCTTCCAAAGGCCTGGGAAACGCAGTTTCTTTGCAGGCCTGATCTGGCTGAAGTAGGACTTCTGCTCTGGGTGTGCTACTTTGCCCTAGAGCTGAAAGGCACAACGTGCAGGCTTCTTTCCAAAGGGCGAGTTGGGCCCCACAGCATCTTGCTTCCAGCTCTTTGGGAAGCTAAGAAACAACTCGCTCTGCACAGTGCTCTTACAGCCTACCGGGAACATCTCTTCCAAAGGCTGGTGAAACGCAGTTTCTTTGCAGGCCTGATCTGGCTGAAGTAGGACTTCTGCTCTGGGTGTGCTACTTTGCCCTAGAGCTGAAAGGCACAACGTGCAGGTTTCTTTCCAAAGGGCGAGTTGGGCCCCACAGCATCTTGCTTCCAGCTCTTTGGGAAGCTAAGAAACAACTCGCTTTGCACAGTGCTCTTACAGCCTACCGGGAACATGTCTTCCAAAGGCCTGTGAAACGCAGTTTCTTTGCAGGCCTGATCTGGCTGAAGTAGGACTTCTGCTCTGGGTGTGCTACTTTGCCCTAGAGCTGAAAGGCACAACGTGCAGGCTTCTTTCCAAAGGGCGAGTTGGGCCCCACAGCATCTTGCTTACAGCTCTTTGGGAAGCTAAGAAACCACTCGCTCTGCACAGTGCTCTTACAGCCTAGTGGGAACATCTCTTTCCAAGGCCTGTGAAACGCAGTTTCTTTGCAGGCCTGATCTGGCTGAAGTAGGACTTCTGCTCTGGGTGTGCTACTTTGCCCTAGAGCTGAAAGGCACAACGTGCAGGCTTCTTTCCAAAGGGCGAGTTGGGCCCCACAGCATCTTGCTTCCAGCTCTTTGGGAAGCTAAGAAACAACTCGCTCTGCACAGTGCTCTTACAGCCTAGTGGGAACATCTCTTCCAAAGGCCTGTGAAACGCAGTTTCTTTGCAGGCCTGATCTGGCTGAAGTAGGACTTCTGCTCTGGGTGTGCTACGTTGCCCTAGAGCTGAAAGGCACAACGTGCAGGCTTCTTTCCAAAGGGCGAGTTGGGCCCCACAGCATCTTGCTTCCAGCTCTTTGGGAAGCTATGAAACAACTCGCTCTGCACAGTGCTCTTACAGCCTAGTGGGAACATCTCTTCCAAAGGCCTGTGAAACGCAGTTGCTTTGCAGGCCTGATCTGGCTGAAGTAGGACTTCTGCTCTGGGTGTGCTACTTTGCCCTAGAGCTGAAAGGCACAACGTGCAGGCTTCTTTCCAAAGGGCGAGTTGGGCCCCACAGCATCTTGCTTCCAGCTCTTTGGGAAGCTAAGAAACAACTCGCTCTGCACAGTGCTCTTAGAGCCTAGTGGGAACATCTCTTCCAAAGGCCTGTGAAACGCAGTTTCTTTGCAGGCCTGATCTGGCTGAAGTAGGACTTCTGCTCTGGGTGTGCTACTTTGCCCTAGAGCTGAAAGGCACAACGTGCAGTCTTCTTTCCAAAGGGCGAGTTGGGCCCCACAGCATCTTGCTTCCAGCTCTTTGGGAAGCTAAGAAACAACTCGCTCTGCACAGTGCTCTTACAGCCTACCGGGAACATCTCTTCCAAAGGCCTGTGAAACGCAGTTTCTTTGCAGGCCTGATCTGGCTGAAGTAGGACTTCTGCTCTGGGTGTGCTACTTTGCCCTAGAGCTGAAAGGCACAACGTGCAGGCTTCTTTCCAAAGGGCGAGTTGGGCCCCACAGCATCTTGCTTCCAGCTCTTTGGGAAGCTAAGAAACAACTCGCTCTGCACAGTGCTCTTACAGCCTAGTGGGAACATCTCTTCCAAAGGCCTGGGAAACGCAGTTTCTTTGCAGGCCTGATCTGGCTGAAGTAGGACTTCTGCTCTGGGTGTGCTACTTTGCCCTAGAGCTGAAAGGCACAACGTGCAGGCTTCTTTCCAAAGGGCGAGTTGGGCCCCACAGCATCTTGCTTCCAGCTCTTTGGGAAGCTAAGAAACAACTCGCTCTGCACAGTGCTCTTACAGCCTACCGGGAACATCTCTTCCAAAGGCTGGTGAAACGCAGTTTCTTTGCAGGCCTGATCTGGCTGAAGTAGGACTTCTGCTCTGGGTGTGCTACTTTGCCCTAGAGCTGAAAGGCACAACGTGCAGGTTTCTTTCCAAAGGGCGAGTTGGGCCCCACAGCATCTTGCTTCCAGCTCTTTGGGAAGCTAAGAAACAACTCGCTTTGCACAGTGCTCTTACAGCCTACCGGGAACATGTCTTCCAAAGGCCTGTGAAACGCAGTTTCTTTGCAGGCCTGATCTGGCTGAAGTAGGACTTCTGCTCTGGGTGTGCTACTTTGCCCTAGAGCTGAAAGGCACAACGTGCAGGCTTCTTTCCAAAGGGCGAGTTGGGCCCCACAGCATCTTGCTTACAGCTCTTTGGGAAGCTAAGAAACCACTCGCTCTGCACAGTGCTCTTACAGCCTAGTGGGAACATCTCTTTCCAAGGCCTGTGAAACGCAGTTTCTTTGCAGGCCTGATCTGGCTGAAGTAGGACTTCTGCTCTGGGTGTGCTACTTTGCCCTAGAGCTGAAAGGCACAACGTGCAGGCTTCTTTCCAAAGGGCGAGTTGGGCCCCACAGCATCTTGCTTCCAGCTCTTTGGGAAGCTAAGAAACAACTCGTTCTGCACAGTGCTCTTACAGCCTACCGGGAACATCTCTTCCAAAGGCCGGTGAAACGCAGTTTCTTTGCAGGCCTGATCTGGCTGAAGTAGGACTTCTGCTCTGAGTGTTCTACTTTGCCCTAGAGCTGAAAGGCACAACGTGCAGGCTTCTTTCCAAAGGGCGAGTTGGGCCCCACAGCATCTTGCTTCCAGCTCTTTGGGAAGCTAAGAAACAACTCGCTCTGCTCAGTGCTCTTACAGCCTAGTGGGAACATCTCTTCCAAAGGCCTGTGAAACGCAGTTTCTTTGCAGGCCTGATCTGGCTGAAGTAGGACTTCTGCTCTGGGTGTGCTACTTTTCCCTAGAGCTGAAAGGCACAACGTGCAGGCTTCTTTCCAAAGGGCGAGTTGGGCCCCACAGCATCTTGCTTCCAGCTCTTTGGGAAGCTAAGAAACAACTCGCTCTGCACAGTGCTCTTACAGCCCACCGGGAACATGTCTTCCATAGGCCTGTGAAACGCAGTTTCTTTGCAGGCCTGATCTGGCTGAAGTAGGACTTCTGCTCTGGGTGTGCTACTTTGCCCTAGAGCTGAAAGGCACAACGTGCAGGCTTCTTTCCAAAGGGCGAGTTGGGCCCCACAGCATCTTGCTTCCAGCTCTTTGGGAAGCTAAGAAACAACTCGCTCTGCGCAGTGCTCTTACAGCCTACCGTGAACATCTCTTCCAAAGGCCTGTGAAACGCAGTTTCTTTGCAGGCCTTATCTGGCTGAAGTAGGACTTCTGCTCTGGGTGTGCTACTTTGCCCTAGAGCTGAAAGGCACAACGTGCAGTCTTCTTTCCAAAGGGCGAGTTGGGCCCCACAGCATCTTGCTTCCAGCTCTTTGGGAAGCTATGAAACAACTCGCTCTGCACAGTGCTCTTACAGCCTACTGGGAACATCTCTTCCAAAGGCCTGTGAAACGCAGTTTCTTTGCAGGCCTGATCTGGCTGAAGTAGGACTTCTGCTCTGGGTGTGCTACTTTGCCCTAGAGCTGAAAGGCGCAACGTGCAGGCTTCTTTCCAAAGGGCGAGTTGGGCCCCACAGCATCTTGCTTCCAGCTCTTTGGGAAGCTAAGAAACAACTCGCTCTGCACAGTGCTCTTACAGCCTAGTGGGAACATCTCTTCCAAAGGCCTGTGAAACGCAGTTTCTTTGCAGGCCTGATCTGGCTGAAGTAGGACTTCTGCTCTGGGTGTGCTACTTTGCCCTAGAGCTGAAAGGCACAACGTGCAGGCTTCTTTCCAAAGGGCGAGTTGGGCCCCACAGCATCTTGCTTCCAGCTCTTTGGGAAGCTAAGAAACAACTCGCTCTGCCCAGTGCTCTTACAGCCTAGTGGGAACATCTCTTCCAAAGGACTGTGAAACGCATTTTGTTTGCAGGCCTGATCTGGCTGAAGTAGGACTTCTGCTCTGGGTGTGCTACTTTGCCCTAGAGCTGAAAGGCACAACGTGCAGGCTTCTTTCCAAAGGGCGAGTTGGGCCCCACAGCATCTTGCTTCCAGCTCTTTGGGAAGCTAAGAAACAACTCGCTCTGCACAGTGCTCTTACAGCCTACCGGGAACATCTCTTCCACAGGCCTGTGAAACGCAGTTTCTTTGCAGGCCTGATCTGGCTGAAGTAGGACTTCTGCTCTGGGTGTGCTACTTTGCCCTAGAGCTGAAAGGCACAACGTGCAGGCTTCTTTCCAAAGGGCGAGTTGGGCCCCACAGCATCTTGCTTCCAGCTCATTGGGAAGCTAAGAAACAACTCGCTCTGCACAGTGCTCTTACAGCCTACCGGGAACATGTCTTCCAAAGGCCTGTGAAATGCAGTTTCTTTGCAGGCCTGATCTGGCTGAAGTAGGACTTCTGCTCTGGGTGTGCTACTTTGCCCTAGAGCTGAAAGGCACAACGTGCAGGCTTCTTTCCAAAGGGCGAGTTGGGCCCCACAGCATCTTGCTTCCAGCTCTTTGGGAAGCTAAGAAACAACTCGCTCTGCACAGTGCTCTTACAGCCTACCGGGAACATGTCTTCCAAAGGCCTGTGAAACGCAGTTTCTTTGCAGGCCTGATCTGGCTGAAGTAGGACTTCTGCTCTGGGTGTGCTACTTTGCCCTAGAGCTGAAAGGCACAACGTGCAGGCTTCTTTCCAAAGGGCGAGTTGGGCCCCACAGCATCTTGCTTCCAGCTCTTTGGGAAGCTAAGAAACAACTCGCTCTGCACAGTGCTCTTACAGCCTAGTGGGAACATCTCTTCCAAAGGCCTGTGAAACGCAGTTTCTTTGCAGGCCTGATCTGGCTGAAGTAGGACTTCTGCTCTGGGTGTGCTACTTTGGCCTAGAGCTGAAAGGCACAACGTGCAGGCTTCTTTCCAAAGGGCGAGTTGGGCCCCACAGCATCTTGCTTCCAGCTCTTTGGGAAGCTAAGAAACAACTCGCTCTGCACAGTGCTCTTACAGCCTACCGGGAACATCTCTTCCAAAGGCCTGGGAAACGCAGTTTCTTTGCAGGCCTGATCTGGCTGAAGTAGGACTTCTGCTCTGGGTGTGCTACTTTGCCCTAGAGCTGAAAGGCACAACGTGCAGGCTTCTTTACAAAGGGCGAGTTGGGCCCCACAGCATCTTGCTTCCAGCTCTTTGGGAAGCTAAGAAACAACTCGCTCTGCACAGTGCTCTTACAGCCTAGTGGGAACATCTCTTCCAAAGGCCTGTGAAACGCAGTGTCTTTGCAGGCCTGATTTGGCTGAAGTAGGACTTCTGCTCTGGGTGTGCTACTTTGCCCTAGAGCTGAAAGGCACAATGTGCAGGCTTCTTTCCAAAGGGCGAGTTGGGCCCCACAGCATCTTGCTTCCAGCTCTTTGGGAAGCTAAGAAACAACTCGCTCTGCACAGTGCTCTTACAGCCTACCGGGAACATCTCTTCCAATGGCCTGTGAAACGCAGTTTCTTTGCAGGCCTGATCTGGCTGAAGTAGGACTTCTGCTCTGGGTGTGCTATTTTGCCCTAGAGCTGAAAGGCACAACGTGCAGGCTTCTTTCCAAAGGGCGAGTTGGGCCCCACAGCATCTTGCTTCCAGCTCTTTGGGAAGCTAAGAAACAACTCGCTCTGCACAGTGCTCTTACAGCCTACCGGGAACATCTCTTCCAAAGGCCTGTGAAACGCAGTTTCTTTGCAGGCCTGATCTGGCTGAAGTAGGACTTCTGCTCTGGGTGTGCTACTTTGCCCTAGAGCTGAAAGGCACAACGTGCAGGCTTCTTTCCAAAGGGCGAGTTGGGCCCCACAGCATCTTGCTTCCAGCTCTTTGGGAAGCTAAGAAACAACTCGCTCTGCACAGTGCTCTTACAGCCTACCGGGAACATGTCTTCCAAAGGCCTGTGAAACGCAGTTTCTTTGCAGGCCTGATCTGGCTGAAGTAGGACTTCTGCTCTGGGTGTGCTACTTTGCCCTAGAGCTGAAAGGCACAACGTGCAGGCTTCTTTCCAAAGGGCGAGTTGGGCCCCACAGCATCCTGCTTCCAGCTCTTTGGGAAGCTAAGAAACAACTCGCTCTGCACAGTGCTCTTACAGCCTAGTGGGAACATCTCCTCCAAAGGCCTGGGAAACGCAGTTGCTTTGCAGGCCTGATCTGGCTGAAGTAGGACTTCTGCTCTGGGTGTGCTACTTTGCCCTAGAGCTGAAAGGCACAACGTGCAGGCTTCTTTCCAAAGGGCGAGTTGGGCCCCACAGCATCTTGCTTCCAGCTCTTTGGGAAGCTAAGAAACAACTCGCTCTGCACAGTGCTCTTAGAGCCTAGTGGGAACATCTCTTCCAAAGGCCTGTGAAACGCAGTTTCTTTGCAGGCCTGATCTGGCTGAAGTAGGACTTCTGCTCTGGGTGTGCTACTTTGCCCTAGAGCTGAAAGGCACAACGTGCAGTCTTCTTTCCAAAGGGCGAGTTGGGCCCCACAGCATCTTGCTTCCAGCTCTTTGGGAAGCTAAGAAACAACTCGCTCTGCACAGTGCTCTTACAGCCTACCGGGAACATCTCTTCCAAAGGCCTGTGAAACGCAGTTTCTTTGCAGGCCTGATCTGGCTGAAGTAGGACTTCTGCTCTGGGTGTGCTACTTTGCCCTAGAGCTGAAAGGCACAACGTGCAGGCTTCTTTCCAAAGGGCGAGTTGGGCCCCACAGCATCTTGCTTCCAGCTCTTTGGGAAGCTAAGAAACAACTCGCTCTGCACAGTGCTCTTACAGCCTAGTGGGAACATCTCTTCCAAAGGCCTGGGAAACGCAGTTTCTTTGCAGGCCTGATCTGGCTGAAGTAGGACTTCTGCTCTGGGTGTGCTACTTTGCCCTAGAGCTGAAAGGCACAACGTGCAGGCTTCTTTCCAAAGGGCGAGTTGGGCCCCACAGCATCTTGCTTCCAGCTCTTTGGGAAGCTAAGAAACAACTCGCTCTGCACAGTGCTCTTACAGCCTACCGGGAACATCTCTTCCAAAGGCTGGTGAAACGCAGTTTCTTTGCAGGCCTGATCTGGCTGAAGTAGGACTTCTGCTCTGGGTGTGCTACTTTGCCCTAGAGCTGAAAGGCACAACGTGCAGGTTTCTTTCCAAAGGGCGAGTTGGGCCCCACAGCATCTTGCTTCCAGCTCTTTGGGAAGCTAAGAAACAACTCGCTTTGCACAGTGCTCTTACAGCCTACCGGGAACATGTCTTCCAAAGGCCTGTGAAACGCAGTTTCTTTGCAGGCCTGATCTGGCTGAAGTAGGACTTCTGCTCTGGGTGTGCTACTTTGCCCTAGAGCTGAAAGGCACAACGTGCAGGCTTCTTTCCAAAGGGCGAGTTGGGCCCCACAGCATCTTGCTTACAGCTCTTTGGGAAGCTAAGAAACCACTCGCTCTGCACAGTGCTCTTACAGCCTAGTGGGAACATCTCTTTCCAAGGCCTGTGAAACGCAGTTTCTTTGCAGGCCTGATCTGGCTGAAGTAGGACTTCTGCTCTGGGTGTGCTACTTTGCCCTAGAGCTGAAAGGCACAACGTGCAGGCTTCTTTCCAAAGGGCGAGTTGGGCCCCACAGCATCTTGCTTCCAGCTCTTTGGGAAGCTAAGAAACAACTCGTTCTGCACAGTGCTCTTACAGCCTACCGGGAACATCTCTTCCAAAGGCCGGTGAAACGCAGTTTCTTTGCAGGCCTGATCTGGCTGAAGTAGGACTTCTGCTCTGAGTGTTCTACTTTGCCCTAGAGCTGAAAGGCACAACGTGCAGGCTTCTTTCCAAAGGGCGAGTTGGGCCCCACAGCATCTTGCTTCCAGCTCTTTGGGAAGCTAAGAAACAACTCGCTCTGCTCAGTGCTCTTACAGCCTAGTGGGAACATCTCTTCCAAAGGCCTGTGAAACGCAGTTTCTTTGCAGGCCTGATCTGGCTGAAGTAGGACTTCTGCTCTGGGTGTGCTACTTTTCCCTAGAGCTGAAAGGCACAACGTGCAGGCTTCTTTCCAAAGGGCGAGTTGGGCCCCACAGCATCTTGCTTCCAGCTCTTTGG